>NC_139170.1:2720125-4087750 GCF_965202585.1 Thalia democratica
TGTACCGTACCTTTTAAAAACTTATAACCTAATAAATTTTTCCGTCTGCTCAGTGACCCAAAATTTAAAGTACTTTAGCAAAAACTTCCAAGTGTAAATATTTTGTACTTTTCACATGTTTGTATAGCTTAATATTAAACTTTATAAATTTCGTTCAGCTGTTCAAATTAAATACAAGGTCATGATGTGTTATAAGATAAAAACCACATTAAAAGTACTTCTAATAAGTTCTTGAATTGTGGTATAGTAGGGAATATAAAAAAACTAAAATTAAAAGTTTGAACTTGAATAAACTCAAGGTTATTAAACAGTAAAACGAAAACTTAAACAAATATTGTTTTTTAATAGCTGTTTTGGTATTTTGATAAAAACAACAACATTTTTCTTATATGTAAAGTCAAACAAGTTTCTTAACTTTTTTACATCTTACAAATTAATAAAAAAATTATTTCATACACAAAATACTTTAAATTAAACTTAGTTGTCCTTTCAAAACACAATGAAAATGTTTAATTTTTTTTTAAATCAAGATAATCAGTTATCAATTAGTAGGTATAAAAAGACATTTTGTATTTTTAAATACAATAAATGAAACTTCTGCTTAAACTTTACTATAGTATGTTGAGATATAAACACTATTAAACAAATTATAGTTAGGTTTATTGACTATACCTTCGAGAAGTGTTATTACTTTAGAAAAGTAATACAAAGTAGCAAAAAATAGTTTAACTAATGAGCAATTAAAAATCGATTAGTAAAACGTCTAAATTGCACGAAGACAAACTTGCACGAGGTTACTAAATTGCACGAAGACAAACTTGCACGAGGTTACTAAATTGCACGAAGACAAACTTGCACGAGGTTACTAAATTGCACGAGGACAAACTTGCACGAGGTTACTAAATTGCACGAGGACAAACTTGCACGAGGTTACTAAATTGCACGAGGACAAACTTGCACGAGGTTACTAAATTGCACGAGGACAAACTTGCACGAGGTTACTAAATTGCACGAGGACAAACTTGCACGAGGTTACTAAATTCACGAAGACAAACTTGCACGAGGTTACTAAATTGCACGAGGACAAACTTGCACGAGGTTACTAAATTGCACGAGGACAAACTTGCACGAGGTTACTAAATTGCACGAAGACAAACTTGCACGAGGTTACTAAATTGCACGAGGACAAACTTGCACGAGGTTACTAAATTGCACGAGGGGAATAAACTGCACGAAGACAAATTTGCACGAGGGGACAAAATTGAACGAGGAGATAAAATTGCACGAAGACAAATTTGCACCAAGGGTAAATTTTGATTGAGTTACAATTTTGCACGAGAGTAAAAAAAAAACTAATTGACAATATAAAAAAGAAAAAAAAAATTAACTTAATAAAAAAACAAAAAAAATTACTAACCGAGGGTTAGGGTTAAAAGTAACAGTGACAGTAATAACAAAAATCAAAAAAAAAAAAATTAGTTATAAAGAAAAAAAAAGCTACCGACCGAGGGTAAGGGTTAGGGGTAATAGTGGTGGTAAAAAAAATAATGAAAAATAAATATTTAGAAAAAAAGTTATAAAAGTAAAAGTTTGTTCGTAAAAAAAAGTTACCGACCGAGGGTAAGGGTTGGGGCTAACAGTGATAATAAGAAATACTAATAAATAAATAAAAATACTTTAATAAAAAAACTATAAAGAAAAAATTAAATTCAACCCGTGCAAAAGTTTCATCGTGCAATTTTGTTCCTTCGTACAACTTTGTACGCTCTTGTAAATTTGACAGCTGACTGGTTAAGTAAGCTTTTCTAGAAATATTATACAATTAAAAAGTCTTTTAGAAATATAAGGAGACAACAAAAACTCATGTTTTTTCTGAACTTATTACAAAACCACATTTCACCAAAATGACATTAATATCATTCAAACTAATTCTAATTTAAATTTTATATAAATTAATAAAATTTATGAGTCCCTTGAGTGAAATCGGCTACTGTAATAAGAAAAATAAACAATAAATGAGTATAAAACGTTACATATAAGTTTTAGTGTATAACATGTAATACAGGTTAATGGTGAATCAAAACTGCTTGCTTTAATAAGAATAAGATCAGAAAAATTAACTTACAAATCTTCAAAAGTTTAAAACCTCCAATAAGGCTTTATACTAGTTTCTAATATTTAAGTTTAGTAAATTTAGTTTTACTCTTTCATTTTTTTGTTATTTTTTATCAGTTAATTCATTTAGGTTTACTTTTCCAAACAAGTTTTATTACTTGATAGTTTAATTTAAATAAGCTTTATGAATAAAATGTTTTTTTGCCGTTTTTTTGTTCAACAAATGTTTTTAATTTTTATTATAATTTTTATAATCTATACAATGAACAGAACTTTCGTCGTAAAAAACTAGCTGTGTAAATATCATAATACTTTATTTACATCGTTAGTTTCAATAAAACTCTTGAATTAGTAGTACGTTGAGTTTAGCAAAGTAACAAACTAGAAAAAAAATATTTTAGCTGATAGTATATGATATAATTTAATTATACCTTAGAAATTAACTTTTTTTGCAAGGCAAAAATTTTTAAAGTCACATAAAATAAAAATTGTTTGAAGTATGTTTTTCTAAGTATAATACTTAAGCTGAAAAAAATATCAATAAAGCAGCTTGATAATTCATATGATTGTAAACACTCATTGTGTTTTTAGTTTGTACTATCGGTTAAAAATAAAACAAAAGCTAATAACTATGTTATTCTATTTTATTTACTTTTGTCCTGTGAATATAAACATAGAATATGTTAAAACAAAACAAATAACGTTGTTATTTAAACTTGAACGACTTAGATATAATTAGAATCTAAGTTTAAATAGACAAGAAAGTTATATGCTATGTTAGTTAGATAAAAGTTATGTAGATAAGCACTTTTAACATTCAACTACTGGTATTTCGATTTTTTTAATATTTATCAATATTTTATATAGATATGTTTCAATTTTATTGAAATGTTTAACTATTTCTGAAAGTTTTAACGAACAAGACTTATTGATTTCATTTTATTAAAAACTGTGACGGTTTTAAGGAGATCTGAAAAGTAGTTTTATTTATTTATTTTGAGCAGTCAGGATAAGCAGCTAAAACAAGAGAGTTTTTTAAATCCAGGAACATTGTACTTACTTTTGATATTTTCAAGAAAAAGCAACCTATAAGTTTTATTTTTATAATTTTGCAGTAAAAATGAAAAATGATTCAAAAGCTTTTTAATTCTCGATTCTATACAACAGTATTCTTACTTTCACATTTATATTTCTCGAGTGAAATAAAGTATAAAACATTTACTTAAAAAAAAGCATTATTTTATAACTTGATATTTACTAGATTTTCTATTCAAAAATATATTATTCTAACATATTATTTCATTTTCAAAAAAAAAAAAAGAAGAGCATAAGTATTCTTCAAAAACTAAATAAGAAAACTAATTGTTTTGGATATAGTAAGTCTAGGTAATTAATTCGAAAAGGAAATTTTACAGTAATAATATTTGAGTCCACATTAAGTTTACTTCGGAATATTTTTTAAACAAATAAATTATCTTACACGGCTACATGACAATTCAAATTACGATGATTGTAATCTCTATATAAATAT
This sequence comes from Thalia democratica, assembly GCF_965202585.1. NCBI lineage: Eukaryota > Metazoa > Chordata > Thaliacea > Salpida > Salpidae > Thalia > Thalia democratica. The sequence continues at coordinate 2,723,772 of NC_139170.1, forward strand.
TTTGTTCTCTAAAAATTCTCAACATATACATTGAACAAATAAGAGTTAAGAAGCTACATTGGTAAATTAAAATTAAAACTCTATTTTGAAAGAGGGTGTAAATAATTAAAGTAGCAAAAGAGTAAATTTGTAATAAACTAATAAAGGGGTTATGGTTTTTTAAGTAAGCTCTGCCAAGTGGGATTTTATAAAAATCATGTTAAGAAACCATAACTTATATTACTGTTTTACTTTGTAAGGTTGATTGAGAATACAAACCAAGTTTTTAACATTGTTTTATTTATTTTCATTTCCTTTTAAAATGTAACAAAAAAAACATAAAAGATGTTAGATACAAAACAAAAATTTTTGCAATTTAAACTTGATCGACTTTTAATACAATCAAAAAACATGTGACTAAAAGCTTACATTTAACTTCTATTTTTTAAAAGAAATTTGGTTCATTAAAGTTATATTCTCCTTTTTTAAATTAATGTTTTTCTGGTCAAATTTTGTAGATTATATTTAAGAACGAAAGTTAGTCAAACATTAAAGTACAATATCATGCTGAGTAGACAAATGCTTAACAAAAAAATGTTTTTTTAAAATCTTTTGTATATTTTCTTCCTAAAGCTTTATTGCTTCAAATTAAAAGTTAAAACAAAATTATTAATATTATAAATACCGCAAACCTTTCTACAAAAAAATAGAGGAATTTTAATTTAATTTTTAAGCCACTGAGTTTAAGTTGCTAAAAATAATGTATGTATTTGCTTTTTATAAGTACTTTTTTTACTCACACATTTGTACTTACCTCTATTTCTAGAATGAAAAAACTTTCTAACTTTTTAAAACCTAATTAGTTTGCCAACAAAAATTTACTTTTATAAATTCTTTATCTGTGCTTAAATTTAGTCAACAGTAATTTGTTGTTATTAAACATTCTTTATTGTATTAGTCAGCTAACTTATTGCTAAAGTAGTGTTGTCTTTAGAAAGTGGGTTATTAGCACTTTGTACGGTAATAAAAAACTTAAATATAAACATAAAAGTTTTTTTATAATAGGAAGAACTTTAACTTAACTTCTATAACAATAAATGCATTTGTGTTATTCTTAACTTTAAAAAATACTAAAAGTACGTTTGGAAAGTGTTTTAATGTTTATAATCTTTTTAAATTAACAACTATGATAAAATACTGGTATAGGATTGTTTTTAAGCTAAAGCTTATTATAATTTACATATGTAAAATAAACAGTAAAAAAGATTACAATTAAAATTTTAAACACTTTACTACTTTTTGTTATTATACAAAATTTTTCTACAATAAACTATTAAGTGCTGTACAATCGTGGATTTTGTTTAAAATTTATAAAATGCAAAACTAAGGATATAACATTATTGTAACATATTATTAAAAGTAAGTAATGCTTAAAATTAAGTTTCATTTAATTATTGGTAACTTTCAAAAAAGCTGTTCATAAAATTATTTATCAATTTACAGATGGCAACAACTAAACACATTTTACTTTTATTTGTACTTTTTAATGCATTTAATGTTGGCTACAACCTGAAATGTTATTCTTGCGAAGCTAAACACTGCACACTTAAAGTGGTAAAATGTAATCTCTGCCCACCAAAATTACCATGTAACCACGTCATAGCCAGAATGATCTTCCACAAGGACCATTGCGTATCTAGGAGACATCGTCTTGATGGTGAAGAATATACCTTTAGGGGCTGTGGTAGTGATTTACAGAAAGTTTATTCAAAGTTGAGTGATTCTTTTTACTCGGAATGCAAGGAAGATTTGTGCAATGGAGTAAAAAACTACACTAGTTCATATCATAAAAACAATAAATCAAACTATACATTGAAAACTACTTCAAGTAATAGTTCGGCAAGTATTCTAAAAACCAAAATACTTACAGTTATTGTTATTGGTATTGTTTTAGTACTCAATGTATTTGCACAACTCTGAACGCTTTTTAAACAAGTATGAATATGAAAACAATTTTGACAATGTCGAAGTTTTATTGTAACTAAACTTTGTGTAAAAATATAAGTTGTCTGAAGACTTTTGTTTTTCAATTAATTTTTAGTTTTGCTTTTCTTTTATTAATAAGTTCAGTTATGTTGTTTTTAAAATTTATAGTTTAGAAAATATTTAATATTTATTTTATGTTTAAGGTTTACAATTAAAAACTAAAGTTATTTATTTAAAAGTAAAAAAAATAGTTATTTGTAATTTTTTTTTTTTAATTTTTAATGTTTTTGTTACCGCTGTTTTAGAGTTTACATATTTAGTAACTTTAACTTAATTTTACTATGTATAAAAGTACACAGTCAGTTATTCTTAATATAATTAAAATTAAAGATATAAAACAAAATATTGATAAAAACCGATAAAAAATGTTTAAATAAGATATCAAACATTAATATATGACAATAACTAATTTTCAAAACTTTACACTATTTTTTATTATCCAGGAAAATATGCATATTAATTAAAATTATAAATGAAAATTTTTGATCATTACATTGAGTTACATACTGTTAATAGTTATAAAAGGTATTTGTTTTTAAAGCTTTAGTTCACAATTTTTTGATATGGCCATGATTATTTAAAGTATATCTAGCAAATATAAAATTGTATGATAAATGTGCGAATCTAAAGTACATAACAATAAATACATAAACTTTTTTTTTATGTATCAAAATGTGTTAGTTTATTTTTTAGAATGTTAGTTGATCATTTTTATCTTGGTTCTAAAGTTGCGAGTAAGATTTGTTTTAAATGTTTTCCTGGGCGGATTAAAAAAAATATATTTAAGAGTCATGTTTTTTTCGAATACTTTAGATAAAAGAGAAAATTCGTCAACTTTAATTACAAGAAAGCTTTATCTGCTGTTTTTTTATCAAACGTTGATGGCTATTATTGGTCTGATAATTTACCGAATCAAGAATTATTCGAATACTTCAACATCATTAACTTATGTACTTATGTAAGAAGCATGTGAAAGCACATAATGAGTTTTAATTAAACTTTAAACAATAAACAAAGCGCACATGCCGAAAAAATACAAAATAAAAGTGTTTCAGTTGAAATGTACGCACTATTGAGAAGTAAACTTCGCTGGATTTATTTATTTTTATTTGAAACTATATAATTTCGAAAAAGCAATTAAAATTTTACTTAAACTTGTCGTTTAACTTATTATAAAGTCTGAAGTTTTTTTCTTAAGTTTTAATAAGTTCAAAAATTGTTTTAGTTCTTCAAAATACGTTTATTGTTAACAATTTAAAATTTAAAACTAATTGAAATTTTACGTTGCTGAATTAATTGCTAAAAAATAAAGAAAAGTAAAGTGAATGTGCTGAATGAAAACTATATAATTTAAAAGTTCACTCTTATTTTTTAAATTTAAGATTTAAATAGATTTATGCAAATTTTATATTTTATTCGCGACCGGTTTCGGTGGCAAGAGATTGCGACCTTTTCAAGCAAAAATAAAATATGAAACTGCATATAACAATGTTAGTTAGTTATACTGTTGTTTAAAAACTTATTCATGCGTGATGAATATAAACAAAAACAAAAATGTTGCATATTCGAAAATTCAAGCATATCAGAGTATATTTAGGTAAAATTGGTACTAGTTTTTAAAAATAAAAGGATTGAACTAATATTAATATAATAATATAATTAAATTTAAGATTTAAAAATGACTATATAAAAGTGTTAAAACAAAACATTTATTGAACACTTATAAAACAAAAAATAAAAGTTTAAAACTTATATAAAAGCGATTAACTAGATGTTAAACTTATTAAATTTTACGAACACATTTTTGTTTGCGTAAATTAATTTTATAACTTAAAAACAAACAAGTTATGATATCACCAGCCTTAAAATTTGATAATTAAAAGAAGTTTTAACTTAAATATCAAAGTTTTATTAGACTATGGGTCGGTAAATTGCAGTTCGTAAAACAAACTTTTGCCTGCGATGTGCTTTCCAACTTAGAATTAGTTTTTATTATAATTAAGGAACAAAAAGTGGTAAAAACTTACAAATAGGTTCTTTTTTAAATAAATTATAACTACTAGTGCTTTATTATTGCATATTTCATCAAAATTGTCATTAATATAAAGTTTTATTTTATTGATTACTACAGATTGATTAATTAAGTACAGTTCACGAGCAACTTTTTATTGAAAAATTTCACGCGGTTTTAAAAGGATGCAGACGCAAGAATTAATGTTCAGAATAAGTTTAATAAAATTTTGATTCTTTTAGCTAACTGTTAGAGTATCCAATGTAAAATAAAATAATAAAATATAATAACGTTTATTTTTTAAGAACTTATATCAATACAAGGATTCACTAAGTGACAAAAGACCATTAGAACTTTTATTCGAAACGATATCTAATCTATATAAGATTTTAAAGAGCTTATAACTGTTAGGGTAAAGCCTAATGCTGTAATAAGTTCAAAAAAATATACTCAAGCAACTATAAAGTTTTTCATATAAGTTTTAATCTAAACTATTGGTGGAACTTGTTTTTGTGTATCAAAACTGTTTGCTTTAAAGTTTATCTAACTAAAACTTATGAAAAATCTACAGAAATTAAACCTTTTGTAGTCCTTTAACTTAAAATATAACTTATATTTTTTGGTTTTCTTGGAAATTGATATAACTTATACATTTATAGCTATTGATATACTAAATATAAATGTTACTCGATTAAAGTTTAGTTTTTTAAACAGATTGAACTTTTTATAAATTCATTCGTACAAGCCTTATGAATAAAAATGCGTTTATATACTATTTTTGTTAGGTTTTTATCATATAGTATTGATCGTCAATTAATTATTATTGTTATTGTGTTTGGTTTTACACAGTGGTTGTTACTTAAGTAATTTTGTCAAAGTATTCTAGTCCGAAACACAAGTGTTATATGAGTCAAATTAAAGTAAATTCCTAAAAATACACTTTTTTATAAAATAAGTCATCTAAGGTGCAGAAAAGGTGTTTGAAGTATAGCTTTCCTAAGTACATATAATATACATAAGCGAAACAAAATAACATTAAAGGAGTTTAATATGTCGTAAAGCTTGTAAACATTATTGCCGTGTTTTTAGCTCATACTATTTAATAAAAACAAAACCATAGTTTATAACTTCGTTATATGTATTTTATTTACTTTTGTCCTGTGAACATAAACATAAAAGTTGTTAAATACAAGACCAATTCTATTGTTGTTTAAACTTGAGCAACGTAACAATAATCAAACATGTTTTTTAATTTAAAACGTTTCTGTTTACAAACACTTTTACTTTAAATAATCTTTTATTATTTTTAGCTTTGTGTTATTTACAATTATAGTTTTATTGCTTTACTAACATTGAACTAGGCAAGAAAGACAAAAGTTATGTTTTTTAAATGAACATTTCATAGAAAATTACTCTTTTACATTTAGTTGATACTTTGTTTTTAATTTATTTTGCAGGTTTTTTATCTAAATTTTAATTAAAATAATCCTTATTGATTTCAAATTATTAAGATTTTAGCAGTCTATTGACGATTTCCTTAGGATAACCTTAGAGTAGTCTTTATAAAAATTTAAAATCTAGTAAAAAAATAAATTAAAAAAGATAAACGGAAAACCAATTTTTAGTTTAGAAACACTTAACTTACTTTTGATTCATCAATTTTTGAGTTTCTTAACAATAAATTCTTTAAGTTAAAAATAAACTACTTTTTAAAACTGTTGTTATTGCTTAAATTTTTACAATAAATTTAATATATATTTTTATTTTTATTGATTAAAAGTTGCATAATTTTTTATTCCATACTATAGTTTTTGAAGAAGTTAAGTCGTACTAAATCTCATAAAAAAGATTATTTTATTTTTATAATTAAAAAAAAAATACAGTACTAACATTGTTTACGAAACATTACTTGTGTAAATGGCTTAATTGTTTTGTTATAGAGTTTTCGTCCTTAACAGTAAACTAGTGAAGTTATGCCTCAGAAAAAAAGTAATCTATCTTATAACTTATAAGTTCAGAATTTTATTTTCAGATACTATACTTTTTTAAAAGATATATAGAGTTTGTGTTTTTAAAATCAAAAACATAAATTTAAAAAAGTTCAAACTATTAATTGAGTATTTTCATAGTTCATTAAGTTTGTTACAGTTTTAAATAAATATTTTACTTTTAAGGTCAAATGAAAGCTGAACCTAGGTTAACAGTTTGTTCATATGTATTTTTCTTCCGTTTAAACTTGTGACCAAAAACATAAATGGTCTTATATACAAAACGAATATCATATAATTAAACTTGATTGACTTATGCAAAAATTGTTAGAGTATTTTTTTAAAAGTTCATTTGTTGCTTCATTTAACTAAAGTTCTCTTTTTTCATATAAACTTTTTTATATGATATTTTGTAGTGTATTTAATAAAGAAAGTTATTTAAGTAAAATAGTTTAAAGATGGTGTATGGGAAAACATTTAAAAATAATTAATTATTCAGTTACAGATGGTATTTATTGCAATTAGTTTAAAACTAAAATGAAATCGTTAGTACTGTAAATTGTATTGGTTAGGCAACAACCTATTTAAATAAACCTTATACAATGCTTAGTTTAAACTTAAAGGTATAATTAAAAGCAGTTAAAGTAAGAAAAAATTAAAAAAAAAACAATTTTTAGATACTTATACTTAACTTTATTTCTTAAAGAACAGACTGCTCATAAGTTTTTAGACACTATTATTTAGAAATCAGGTAAAACTTTTTTTACAAATACTTTACTAGCGCTTAAACTTGTAAAATATTTTTTTTATTGACTTGCTTTTATTTTAAATCAACTAGTTAATTTTTGTTTGGTGCTTTGATGAAATTAGTAGCTATAACTACTATTAGTGTGCTACAAAATTAAAGTTACAATCTAAACAATCTCTGTACCTAAACTTTATAAATGATTATAACAAACTTGAAAACTATTTTTTGGATACTTTTGTAGTGTTAATAAAACACTAATATTTCTAAGCAACTAATAGAGTACTTTTATGATATTGTTTTAAAAATGATTTTTTATCTGTAAACTCCACTCACATAAAAAGAAAACTAAAAAACTTTGTTTAAACCTTACCACTGATACTTTAGCTAACAAATAAAGGTTGATTATACAAAACTTATACTTTTCTTTTGTTGTAAAATTAAGATTTACGACATAAACTTTTTTTAAATAGTAACGTAATATATGGAATAATACTGTGTTAGTTGTAAAAAGAGTTTAAAGTTAAGTTTAAGTTAACATTTGTACCTAAAACTGTTTAACTTTTTTTTCTTATTTTACAGATGGCAGTAATTAAAATCTTTCTACTTTTACTTGTTCTTTTTTGTACGTTCAATGTTAGTTACAACTTGAAATGCTACTCTTGCAACTCAAAAGTCTGTCAACCCACGGTGAAGAACTGCATCACTTGCCCACCGTTGCTACCGTGTGACCACATTATACCCAAGCTCATCTTCCACTCAGACCATTGCGTATCCAGCAAGTACCACAAAGATGGAGAGGAGTACACGTACAAGGGTTGTGGCAGTGATTTGAAGAAAACTCTGGAAATTATGGGTGTCACAAAAAAGGAGTCATCTTACTCGGAGTGTGATGAAGATTTGTGCAACGGAGCGGAAAGTTTTTCATGGAGGAGTTTGTTTACAACTCTTGTTGGAAGCGTTGTTCTCGTAATCTATGTACTCTTCTGAAACTTTCTAGTCGTTTTGTTTCCAAAATGGATTCAATTTGTTTTGAATGTGTAAATTTGTAATATGTACTATTAGGTTTTGATCCTACAACGTTTCAACCCAGAGGTTTAGCAAACCCTTACACCATAATGCCAAACTTATTCATTTTTGTTGCCAAGAAACTCAAAATAACATTACAACGATTCTAAATGGTTACTTTAAACGTTAAATGTTTTTATAAAGTTCTAAAAAGTGTGTAAAAACTTTTACAAGTTTAACGCACTAAAATACATTTGTTTTTAAGTTTTCTACTAAAGTTTTTATAAAAGTGTTTACTTTTTCTGTATGTTCTAACATTCCGCTTAAAAAAGGTGCTGCTTTATTTTTTCTTAATTAATTGTAACTTTTTTATTTGAAACATTCTGTAAACAAAATTATTATATTATTATTACGCTTATCCAAGCTTCTGAAAAATGGTTCTATTAAAAGTATTCAAAACTCAAAACTAGCGTATAAAAATAAAAATGTTTCATTATTTTTCAAATAGATTGTTTAGAAATGTCAATTAAACTTTAGTTTTAAGTTAAATAACTGATGTGATTAGCTACGAAATAATGCTTAACATTTTGTTTAAACAGCTTAATTATTTTTCTGCTAATTTCAACATTCAAACAATTACAAACTTGTTGAAACTTGTTAATCAGTTATAAAGAAATCAAAACTATCTTCAACTATTGGTAAACTTTTTAAAACTCTTGCGAAAAAACAAGTTATAACACATGTCTTTAGAATATAAGACGGTAAAGTTTTTTATGGTAAGAGTATAAAATAACTTTTACAAATAAAATAAAATTGAGTAAGAAATACAACGCTTTAAAAGTTTAAGGTTTTCTTTTGTTTTATGATTCTTTATGTTTTAGTATACTATAGGAAACCTTTATTTACAAGTAAGTAACCATAAATTTTACTTTATTTACATTAAGTTAACTATTAATTAATATTCACTTTTAAGTTAACGATTAAACAATTAGTTTATTACAGAAAAAATCTATTTAGTACCTTGGCTTTCATTAAACAATAGCTATTAATTAGAAAAAGCTATTTTTGTGGAAATTACAATCATAGTCTTTAAAGTATGTTTACAGAAATATTTTCAAGAGTAAAAGCTATCAACTATATTCAAACTTATCAAAGTAGTTATTTAACATGCAACCATAAAAAAGTTTGTAGTCGGCGGGTAAGATTTACTAGAATTTTTTTTCATAGACCGGACTTATTAGCAAGCTGCGTAATTTAAAAAAAATACTTTACTTTTAAAACAGAAAAACCTATTTAAAAGTTATTCTGCAAAATACTAATAAATTGATTTTTGCAGTTTGTATTTAAAACCTTTGTTAAATTTAAGCTAAGTTTTTTTTCAGCTGTAAGTTTAGTAAACTTATGTTTATAAAACTTCAACGCTAATGCAATAAAAATTACTTCAATTTTTTATTATCACGGTTAAAACGTACGGTTCAAATTAAGCATCAGTAATTTTTTAAAACTTAAAATAAAAAATTATTTTTACCTTGCAGTTTAAGTTTTTGTGAAATTTAAGTTCATCAACTAAGTTTGTATAATACATAGAAATAAACTTGTATGTAACACGTGCAATATGAACTCCTTCATATACTAAATTTAACCCACTGAAAATTCTCAAGCAAAATAAGTTTTACAAAACTAATCTGTGAGAAAATTCGTCCAAAAAAAAATTTAGACAAAATAAGTATAAACATTTTTGTTGTAAAAATTTTGTATGAGGTTTTACTTTTCAACTGTTTTAATAAAACTAGAATAATAAATGAATCTTTAGTTAGACAGTTAGTTTTTTCTTTTTCAAAATAGTTTATGTACATAAACTTTTGAAATTATAAGAATAAAACTTAGAATATTATTAAAATAACTAACTCAAGTTAAGAAAAATAATTGATTTATTATATCAGCTGAAAAATACTTAAACATTATAAAGTTTTTTTAATGAGACAAAGCAAATAGCAAAAACACAAAATAGACTCAAAATAATTATAGTAGTTGTCAATATTTAAAAAGGGCCATAGTTTGTAAAAATATACAAAAAAGTTAATTATTAATATATTTAGTACTACGCAGAAAACCTTAATGAATTTTCGTAATTAAAGAACTTAAACAAATAGAGTAGTATATTTTTCTTATCAATTGTATTTTAATTTTAATTCTTAGAGTTCAAGTTGTATTAATGAGGATTTTGATAGACAAAATTTCTGTAAAGGTTTTAGAAATAATGTTATATATTAATAATGTAAGATTAACTCTTATTTTTAGTACTTGAATTTTTATTACAAAGTGATAAAAACTTTAAAACTAAGTTTTGTGCATTTTAAATAACTGATTAATACTAAGTTTTAAAAGTTGTTATAATTCTTCAAAAACTAACTTTCAACAAGTTTTATTTGTGTAATGCACATAAAGTTAATTTAATCTTGCTTTTCAATGTTTTTTCAAAAAGTAAGATTTTAAACATAGTATCTATTTCAAAACTTCAAAACTCGTGAAAAACTTTGAGTTTTGTTTGAAACTTGTACACATTAACTAATAACAAGTAATAACTATATCAAAATTATATTTGTTTTTTTTTGCAAAAATTCATGGATTATTTTCACAGCGTTTTAAGTTATGTTTTGAATTTTCAGCATAACATGTAAGATATGTTAAAACTGACAAAATTTATCTATCTCGTCGAGTGAAACATTTTTTTGATAAACGTTTTTTAAATTTAAACTATATATGGACGATTACATTTTATTGCCAACTTAAAAAGTAAACCAATTATCTTTCAAAGAACTTGGTACAATTAATCTTTTGTTATAGATAGTTATTAGTACTTTATATTAGTAAAAAATTTATAAGTTTGTAACCTGTGAGAAAGTTTATATGCCATTTACAAATACTATTGTTTTTATTTTAGAAATCCAAAACAATTGTTCAGATAAAAACAACATTTGTTTAAACAGCAAAAACAAGAATAAAAATAGAAATATAACAATATAGTTTATAGTTATTATGTTTAGTTATCTTTAAGCAACTTAAGTTCATGTAAATTAAACCTTTTTACCTGGTTTTTCTCGAATAGATTTTTATTATTAAACTTGTTTTTTTAAAGCATTTTCTTTATTAACAAAAGTATTTAGGAAAATTATTAAGAACTTTAGAAGTTTTGAATTATCAATTACTTATATAGATATTAACAGTTATTTTATCACAATATACAAATTAACTTCTACTTTAAATTGAATAAGACTATTTCTTTAAGACCTATATGTTATTTTGTTAAATACTTTTTAGTTAATTTGTCAGTAAATATTTAATTGCCGAGTTTAAACTAGTTTACTTACCAACTTACACTAGATTTTTTAGTTTTATACGAGCAAACTTTCTTATTTGTTTTCGAAACTAATCAATTTAAATTTATCGATGTCAAAATTTAACTAGTTCTATAATTTTTTTATGCCACCTTGTTTTGATACTATGCGTCCTTGTAAAAAAAGACTTTTTTAATAGTGATTGTGCTAAAATTGGAAAATATCTTAGACGACATTGTTTCATTCAAATAGTATTCAAGTGTTTAATTTACGTGTTGTATAAGCTTTTCTTTTCGGTATACGATAACTATAAATACTGACAACTTATAGTTTTGATAATTCGTCAATATTTATGCACAATTTAGCAGACAAAAGTCAATAAAAACTTCTGCGTTTACTGATTTCGATCGCTATAATATATAAACAAAAAATACTTTTTTGTCTATTTTTAAAAACTTTTGCTTTTGTGAGTAAACTAAGTTAGAAATTATAAAACAACAAGCTGTTAATAATAACGGTTTAGAAAAAAATTAATTGTTTTCCCATTTTTCAACAAGTGGTATTCATAATAAAGTTAAAAACGTAGATGAACTAATTGAAATTTACTAAAGTTATAAACAAAACTTTAATTTGATTTCAGAAATATTAAATGACAAGCACTAAGCACTTTCTGCTTTTATTTGTACTTTTTAGTACATTCAATTTTAGTCACAACTTGAAATGCTACGGCTGCTGGTCAAAAGCTGATGAACCGGAAATAGAAACAGTTCTGGCTTTTTTGGTCTTTTCTCAAAAACAGTGGCTTGCATCAATGGTCACCATCGAATGACAGATGGAAACTACCTTTACAAAAGCTGCGACGACAGAGGCCCTGTAGATGCCATATTTTTTGTCAAGCCAACACGAGTTATATCGTATTCGATTTGCAAGGAAGACTTGTGTAACAAAGAGGAAGAAAAAAAACTTGTAGACAAAATATCTGAAGAAAAAGTTATAAGCAATGGTTCTCAAAATGTTCAAAATAATAGTTTTTTTTTTCACCGGTGTTTTGTTAATTATTAGTGCAATTTTAAAATTCATATTGAAACAAGTTTTGAGTTTTTTATTTTTCAGTGAAGTATAAAGTTCAACTAGGTTTAATTATTACCTTTTGAATAGTAAGTGCCTTTTAAAAAGTTTGTTTTTTACTACTTTAATGATGAAAGTCTAAAACATTAACAATCCAAGTTTATAAAATAATAATGTATAAAGTGTGTAACAGCTAAACTTTAAAGTTTTTATATAAATTAAAGGTAATAACTATACTTGTCTTAGTTTTAAAAGTAGGTTGATATGCACAATTTGTTATAGAAAATTAAGTTATATAATATAACGGTTAGGATTAATTTTTTCTTCAGCTTAATTTTCCATATAATTGAAAGTCACATAAGTACTACAAAAATACTATTTAAATATTATAAGGACATATGCTTACAAACTTAAAACTAAAATCATTATGTTTTTTATATTGAAAAAAAAAACGATTTTTTAAAAATATGCTTTTATTTTCTTATATTATAAATTTTCAATTAAAATTTTAATAATTTTGAATACTATTACGGCCGGAAAAATACTTTAGAGTTGTTCTTTATCAATGTTCAATGAGGTACGATAAAACACTTTTTGATAAAAAATCTTTAATGATAAACTGATAATAATAAAACAAAACGAAGAAATGAATTATGTTAATATGATTAAGACAAGTACAACATAATTACTACTTAAAAATTAAGGCGAGGTCTAATTAAATTATGTGAAATTAGAAGTAAGTTTCTTTTATGCTACTAGTACCAGATGTGAAAAGGAAAAAAACTTAATATACTTTAAGATACGCATTTTAACGTAAGGTATGCACTATTTGCTTCAGTTTCAATTTTTTCTACTTTTCTTCAAAAATGTTCTTAACAAACATTAAAGAATCTGTTTAATGAATACTGTTAACAAGCTATGTATACAAAACGTTATTTGAAAAGTTCGTATGCTAAAAAAGATTTCATGCACAAATAATAACACGCTTAAAATTATCCGTAATTCTTTATTATAAATTTTGTTTAAAGATTAGTTTACGAAGTAAAAATCTAAAAAAATAATATAATAAGTTAACTATTCCTACAACGATAAATAATGTTTATTTTATTAAGTGTCAAAAATAATTCACTTTAAAGAACTTTGTAACTAAACTTTCGAAAACTAAATTGATATTACGGCTTTACATTATACCTGTTAAAAAACTTTTAAATGACAAAGTCTACTTTGTACAATGTGCATATTTAATGAAGATATGATTTGAAAATTATCATATAACATTTAAAGTAATTTGTTGAATCAATTACAAAAAAAATACATACACTTGGTTATTTAATTTATTTTTTTTTAATTTCAAGGTCTTTGTGTCGTCTGTTTAATAAACACAAAAGTAATAAGAATTTCTTTATAAAACTCAAAACCAAAATTGTAACAGCTTAAATATACTACACAAAATGTGTATTGTAGCTCAACTTTTATAAACTTAAAGTTATATAATTGAACGTTAGACAGAAAAAACCTAAGACCATAAGAACTCGGTGATTTAAGATTAAATTTCGTTCGTAATTTTAGACATTATTAAATTTAATTTTACAGATCTTATAATCTATAAACCGTCAAGTTAAGTTAGTTAATGCTAAAACATGTAAATGAAAACTGGTTTTGTTCTAAAAATCTTCAACCACATATTTATATTTTTGTATTTAAGTATAATTGAAAAGATGTTAAACTTGGAGTTAAAAAACAGTTTTAAACATAATCCTTTATTTTATGACAATGTTTTTAAACAAAAACATTTTAAAGTATAAAATTAAAGAATAAAAACTCATTAAATTAATTTTAAAAGTTGATTATTTATATTTTTTACCAATCATTGAATATTTCAGCATTAAAAGGTTTAGTAGCTGTAATAGAAGCAAACAAGAAATAATATAACTTTAAAATAATAGTTTAATTATGATTAATAAGGCGCCACATTTTTAAAAACACAATACAAAAAGGTTTTTAATAAAAAAATAATTAGTATCAAGAGAAAAACTTAGTTGAACCTTATATTTATGTTTCATTAGATTTTAGTATTAATACTTTTTATTATTAACCTGTAACTTATGAATGTTTAATGACTTAAACTATAAACAAATATTTTTTTTGTATTTCAAAATTAAAAACAAATGTTAAAATGATAGAATAAAGAATTTGGTTTTATTTTTACAACTACTTTTAGTTTATCAAAGTTCAATGTTTTAGGTACCTTTTTATTTCTTTTTTGAAGTCTTATGACGACTGATAATAAACAAGACTTAAATCGTAAAATAACCTTTGCTTTTTTTTGAAATTAATTTAAAATCCGTAAATGTAAGTTAATGTAATTAGGCAAAAGTATTTAGTGAGCCTGACAAAAAGTTAACTGGCCGCTATACTTAGAAAAACAATACTTGAAATAAAGTATTAACTACTTTGAAATAAATCTTAAATAAAATGAAAATAAATTCGCATGACTGTGTACTTAAAATTAAACTAAAAGCATAGTTAAACAAATTTGTTGTCTAGATATTTAACACGAGTAGTTTTCCGCAAATTTTTTTAAGTTTTTAAGCTAAAAGATACATCGCGATATTTATGTTGCCTAAACTAACTTGACTACAAATATTTTTTCATATTCTATTATAAGAATTTGTTTCAAAATATATGTTCTATAACAAACTATTAGTACTTACAAAAAAAAATTAAGGTTAAAAATATATCATAAAATATATTTATTAAGTATGGCTTACTATAAAACTAAAATAATTTTTATATTTTATAACTTGTAAGTGTTTATCAACAACTTCTTTGAAAAACCTTAGAGTTGTGAATTTAAAACTATTGAGCAGCTAAGGTAAACATGAAAAATTTTAATATTTATAAAATTTGAACTATTTATAAAATCTAAGACAGTAACATAAGAAAAGTTAAAAAAATGAAAAAGTAACACTTAAACTTGTAGAAGAGTTTTCTCTAATGCTTTTTTTAATAAAAATTAACTAAACTGTATTAAGTTTTTACTATTTCAGGAGATTCGATTGTTATTTACAAAAAAAAAAAAAAAAGAAATGTAAAAAAAAAGTATAGCTAAACTATTTAAGGTATAACAGCAATTAACTTACATTTTTATCCAAACTATTCATGGTATTTTAAATAAAAACTATCAAAATTTAAAAAAGCGTTCTTGTTAATAAAAGTGTAATTTAAATAATAAATAAACAGTTACGCTACAACTTAAAGAAATTATGGAAGTAATTTAAAATTAAAATGTAATTAGAATTATTTTTTAAAACTTCACTCATGTAAACTTTTTTAAATCATATTTGGTTTAAAACTTTAACGAACTTTGCAAATGGTTATTTTTAATATTATATTAAATTTCTATACCTACAGCTTACTGTAACTCTTGTTGAACGTTTTTTGTTACAACAGTAAGAATTAAAAAATTAAAAACACAAAACTCAAAACTTAATTTTATACCTCTTAATATAATAATAAAAGTTTAATTTAGCATTAAACAAAGCGTTTAAAAAGTATAGTAATTCGTCAGTTTACGTATAAAGCGAACGGTAATTATTATTAGTAGATTGAAACTTTTATACACATAGCTTACTGGTAATCTTTATAAAAATTACCATTTTATAAAACTTTTTCTTGTTAGTTTGAAGGACTAAAAGACAAAATCATAAACTATAGATATAATTTTTTTAATTATAAATGATATTAAAGTTTAAGCTTAAAATTAAACCAAGCATTTAAAAACTAATTTCTTCGTAGAAACTTAGTCGTGAAAATATGTAAGTTTTTCATTATTGTATTTATTGTAAATTTTTTTTGTATGTTAAGTTCAGCGATTTAATAGAGTTACTAGAGAAGGTTTAAACTAGTAATAAAAAATTTTAAAAATAAGTATTTTATGGAAAAACTTCTTAATGATAAAAATCATTCAAGTAAAACACATAAAGAAAGCTTAACATGTAAAGTTTTATAGTCTAATAATTAAACAAAAAAAAAAACAGTAAAAATGCTAGATATTTTGTAAAATTTATTGTAAGTTTACATTAAGTTTTAGTTTATATTGTCGCATTTAACTTAACTGTAGTTTAAAACCTTTTCATATTTATCATAGCCTACTTTTTATATCTGTCACATAATTAACAAAACATTATTGATGTGTAATTAATTTTATTGTTGTTTAAGTTATAAGTATACGACACAACGATTGAAAAAAACAAGCCAATATAAGTCTATAATTTCTTTTGTTTTTTATTTTTAATTACCTATAATCCACTTATACTTGTCTCTCTGTTTTTTCAATTAATTATGTATTTATTTTTGCATTTTATCTCATCAAAGTCGGTATAAGTGTATATAAGAAACAAGCTTGATTAAACAATTTAGCTTATAGTTACGCTGTGTAGAGATATTTTTCATGGATACAATTTTTTAATTACCAGTATTCTTAAGTTTTTATAGAATAAATAAAAAATGGTTGTTTTAAACTTAAAATTATAATTTACAAAAAAATAATCTGTAATTGATTATTAACACTTATTTAGAAATTTATAGTTCATCTAAATTTTAAAACTTTTAAAACCCAGCTAGGTAGTACTAGTAGTTAATATAAACAGGACAGAAAAGAATTCAATGTTTTTAACACTTTTGTTAATGTTACTGTTGATAAAACACATGGTGTTAATCTTTGTAAATTTCGAAAATTAAAGTATTAAACTAAAAGTTTAATTTATTTGTTATAAAGTAAATTGAAATTAAATCTAGGAGTAAAAGTTATTACTTGCAACAAACCAAAAACTCTCTGTTTTAAATTTCAGATGGCAAGCTTAAAATACTTTCTGTTTTCACTCGTACTATTCGGTACACTCAACGTTGGCTTCAACTTGCAATGTTATACCTGCCACTCGCTGACCTGCGACAAGCCGAGAGTAAAAACTTGCGGTACTGAGTGCTTGCCCGAATCCGCCTGCAACTACACGATTTTCAACAGTTACTTCGACAGGAACTACTGCTTGTCATCCAAGTACCACTTGTGGGGTAAAGAGGTGTTCTACAAAGAGTGCGCGATCGACATGTCGAAGACCATGTTCCTGTTTATGAGTAAAAGCAGTGGAAAAATGCTCGGTAAATGCAGGGGGAATTTGTGCAATGGAGCGGAAAGTGTTTCAAAGAACAGTTTCTTTTTAGTTCTTGTTACCACAGTTATCTTAGTGTTCAATAAAATACTGTTTTGAAGACTCAAGAAAAACTTTCTGTTCATTCGATAAAGTTAATATGACTTTAAAAGTAGTTTTATTTTTGTCGAAAAAAATCAAAAACAATTCGATTAAGTAAAGTTTTTGTTATTAAAGTTTCTCAGAACCATATTTAAACTTTTATATATGTATATAAAGTTTTTTAAGTTAACATTTCTACTAAACTTTGTAAAAGTTTACCAAGTTTTCTGCTTTCAATTTTTTCATTACTATGATTTCAAACGTTTTGCCATTTTTTTTGATTCTTTAATAAACTTGTTATTAACTGTTTTAAAATGTAAATCGTTGAGGTTTTGTAATAAATAACTACGTAAATTTTTCAACGAAAAATATTTTCAAATTACAAACACTTAAAAAAATCGTAGTAGATAAAATTTCACGAATAAATTAAAAAAATAAGAATACAATTTTTGCTCAATTTGTTTTTAGAATAGTAAGCTTAACTTTATTAAAAATATATAGGTATAGAAGTACGTATCAAGTAGTTCTTTAATTTTATGTAAAAGTTACATTTAAAACTTATTCATAATAAAATAAGTTAAATTTATTGAAACAGACAACAAGTTTTTCTAATGTTAGAGTTTAAGATTTAATTTAAACATTAAACAAAATTAAGTGATTAAGTTAAATTTTTTTTTTCCTAATGTTTTTTAGTCTACAGTTAAACGCCCAAATTTTCAAAAGCTTTTTTGTGTAAGTAAAATATAAATATGTTATTTGTACTTAGCACACTAATAGAGATCAATTAGGTTCATAACATTTGTTTTTATGTTGATTATTTATTTATATGTTACTGTATTGATAAATGATCAGATATTTACTTTTGGCGATATCAAATCAAATAATTATCATTTATAGATGAAACTTGATTAACTTTGCTGCCTCATTTTTATTAAATTATATTTAAGTTTGTAGAATGTATCCAAATAACCTTTATATCATAAGTTAATACGTACTGTTTAGTTTCAAATATACTTAGTAAAGTTAGTTTTCACAAAAAGGAACCATTTAAAAATTTGATAACTATCAAGAAATAGACTTAGTAAAACTTTATGATTTTAGTTTAAAGGTTTTTAGATGTAGTATATTTTTGTTTATAACTATTAACCTGTGATAAGTTAACGAACAACATAAACATATAACAAATGTTATTCTTTATTTTTCAAAATAAAAACAACTAACGAAATAATAATATCACTGTTTGTTTATATTTTTTGTATTGTTCTCAAAATAAGCCTTCGTTTAATTAGCTTCAATAGTTTAGTTTTTCGTATCTTTTGAATACTGTTTGTAAATATTTATAACCTACTCAATACAAAATGTAATAGGCAGGATGAGATTTAAAATTATTTATTTCAGTTGCTTTGTCTGAAATAATTTAATTTCCTTTTTTAAATTAGCTGACCATATTAAACAAAAAAGGGTTTTGTCTGCCGTAATTAAAAAAAGTTTTTGTAGGCTACATAGTTTTTAAAAAAATTACACAACAAGAAAGATAAAACTCTCTAAATTCAAAAATAAAATTTGATAATCACTTATACAATACTACTATTTAAGAACTTATTTTCAAATTATATGTTACCAAAAAGCTTTTTCTGCAACTAAAGATTAAGTCGTGGCCCGAAAGCCGTATTTTTCACACCCCTGCTTTTATGCAAATAGTTATTAACTTTGTTACAAGAAAATTTATTTTCAATAGTATCTTTTTGTGATATTAAAAAAAAATATTACAACAATTTCAAGTTTGAAACTAGTAAGTTAATTTAAACATTTAGCTAATAAGTAGTAAATAACCTTAACTCTTCTATTTAAAGTTTAAAGTTTGTATTTAAACTTACAAAAAAATTAAACGATTTATAGTAGATAAATTGAAATAATCTACTGAGAAATTACAAGCAAGTTTTTCAGAACTTTTAGCGGTTTTAGATTTGGCACTGTTTATAATAAAGACTATCATTCAAAAGAACTTAATTTTAATATAAGTTTTTATTTATGTAACATTTATTATTTGTGCTTTAAAAGTAGATTGTCTAACAAAATGGTCATTTTAACAATTTCGAAGTTTCATCGCTAGCTTATATATCTAATTTATTAAGACAAAAAATACTAATTTTTATATAGTGCATTTTGTTTCAAAAAACTTTGTCAAACTTATATACAGTAAGCTAACAAGACCTTGAATGACATAAAATTTCCTTCGAATATTGTTTTTTAACAATTTTGATTAACCAAAACATACATAAAAGTTGTAATATAATCATATGATGTTGTTATGTTTTTTAATACCTATGTTTTATTTACGTTTAACCTTTTTTGTTCCATCTCTTTTTTCTGTTATTAATATTTTGGATCATGTACTGTTAGCAACAAAACTAAGTTTAAATAATTTCAGTTTTTTAACATAATGATAGTAGTTGCTTAAATACAAATTGTTTTTATAACAGTATAGCGAAGGCAGCTCTAATATTTTAATTAAAAAAAACTATAATTTTAGTTGCTGAGATAAATAAAGAAAGGCAAACTTATGTAGCGATTGTTTTAAATAAGTCAAACTTTAAAAACCTGACGAATTCAATTACAAAAAATAACCTTATCATTAGTTATTACCTTTTTAGTTACAAAACTTTGTATGCTAAAAAAAACCTTTTAACCACTTCTATACTAAAAATATATTTTAAAAGTTTTGATGCTATAGTTAAATTTAAAAACTTTTTTACAATGTAAACCACATCATTGAGTCAAATGTTTTTAACTGTATCTGGCTAAAAGTAAGCAAGCAAAATAAACCTTAAAAACTTAGCCTAAAATCAATTAAAACCGAAAGCAATTTTAAAACTAGAAATATTTTTTCTTGCAGTTGGTGATACGAAAGAGTTCAAAGTTTACAGAACTTGTCCTGAAATAGATACTTTTTTAAGTAGTTTTTAAGGAACTTTTTTTTTGTTATCAAAACTATCTAGTATAGTAAAGTTAATATGTTACGAAAACTTTATTTTACAAAAAAATATGTCTCCAAATAGAAACCGTTTATTTTTCTAATGTAATTTTCTAATATTATCAAAGTGCTTTCGTGCAAAGTTAAAACAAACTGGGAATAAACTTAATAACTATGGTACAACTATGGTATTTTTAAAACAGTTTAATATTTTTTTCTTAATTTTTTCGAATAAAGGTATGAAAAATTAAAGTTGTACTAAAACTTAATTTATTTACTGTTAGAAATGTACACTTAACGTTTAAGTTTTCTCAGGTAAAAACATGGTTCAGTTTATTTTAGACAACTGTTTTATAAACAAACTAAATGTCTAAAAACCTCTGTAGAAATATTGATAGTGAAGAAATGCATTCATAAAAATTTTGTAAATATTGATTGCATTTTTAGTAGTATTTTCAAACAAAATTGAAACTTAAACTAGCTATTTGTTTAACATCAAATCTCTTTAAAAGTCTATTTTTTCAGAAAGTACAAATGGCAGTTATTAAATATTTTCTACTTTTGTTTGTACTTTACAGTACATTCAGTGTCGGATACAACTTGGAATGCTACAAATGCTTGTCGGAAGCCGATGAGGTCTGTGAAACTGAAATAGTCACTTGTGGTTACAGCTTATTAGGCACGTTTTGTCAATTTACAGGCTTATCTAACAAAATGTCTTGTGTGAGCGGCAAATTCACTGTTCTTGGAGAAGAGTTCAAATTCAAAGATTGCGAAGACTTCTTTCTAGATAAACGGTCTCTTGGTTTAGACCTTTTTGGTGAAGAGAGTGGATTTACTTTTGATACATGTGAAACAGACTTGTGTAATGGAAATGAAGGCAGCTTTGTAGACAATTTGATTAGAAGCAGTAGTTATAAGATGAAATGTAGCTTATTTGTTTACGTTATTGCTATTGTTATAGCAGTATTCACTATTGTTTTTTAGACCTCGCAACAATTTTATAACAATGTTGCTATAAAAACTGTTCAGCAAACTTCATGACTTATACTTATTTGACTTATTTGGCTAAAATTCAATGAACTTTACTTTAAGGTTAACGCTTTTGTGTTTTATTTACTTTAGATTTAGTTTTTCTATTATTATTGTAATAAAAATATTATCTTGTGAAGTTAAAGAATATTTTTCGAGCTCAAGTTTTACAATACCTACAATACAATAAAAGATTTGAAAAAAAGTTCGTTACAAAATTTAAGAAAAATATAAAATTTTAAAAAATAATTTTCAATGTTACTTAATTGAGCTATTGACAGCTTTAGATAAGTAGTAAAATAAATCTACTTTTAACGAACTGTTTTTTGCTATTTTTTACGGAACAAAAAAAGTTGTAAGTGAGCAAAATTTTAAATACTTTTGCACAAGAATGTTCAAACTAAAATAACAGTAGTTAGTAATAAAACCAATAAATTTCATGAACTTATAAAACTTTACAACAATATCAGTTAGAAGCTTTTAACCAGTAGAAATAATTAATATCCAATTAGTAGTATTATAAAAACTGTTGATTAAAATTCAGTTACAATAATAAGTTCTTATTTACGTAATTTTTGAATGTTTTAGAATGTCTTTTCTTAAAACAAACAAGTTTCTGAAAAAAATACTGTATATCTATTTAAACTTTTACAAAAACGAAGAATTACTTCTTATTGTTCTTTAAACGCACATTAAGCTTTCTATCACATCAAGCTACTTTAAAGCACTTTATTTTTTTAAATTAGCTAACAACTTAAATAATTTGTTTTATGAAACCTAAAAGTACAAAAGAATATTAATTTGTTTTTTTTTGCTATAAAAAAAAGTAAAACTTAAAAGAGTTTAATAAAAACAAACGCTCGACATTTTAATAGCTAAAAAGTTTTTTAATTTTTATTCAGCAATCATCCTAATATACAGAAGTACAATTATTTTTAAGAAACTAATAGAAACTACGAAAGCAACGATTTTTTTAAACTTTATTTTATACAGCTTCACGAAGTAACAGTTTAGTTGAAAAAATTAAGTGAAATTAAATGCTTGTTCAATAATAAACGTTATCAAAGTTGTGTTAAATAAACAGCACTACTAACACAATTAATTAAAAAACAATAATATTTACAACAAAAATAGATTGAAAACTTTATTTTTCATTAAATTAAAGATTTAGTGATAATGAAATTTTTTAAGCTTAAAAGAGTTAAAAGAGCAATTTTAGTCAACATTTAAAAAAAAGAAATATTTCTAATGTTCCACTAATTTTAAAAGCATCATTTTAAATTTTTTTATTTTATATCAAGTGATCAAATTTAAAAAAAAAATGTCTGAGGAACGGGCCAGGTTTATTGGAAGTTCTTCGCAGGCACAACGCAACCTTAAAGAAAACACGTTAGCCCTATTACTTCACTTTAAACTAAAAAGTATATACGTAAAATAGCAAGTGTGTAATTAGTTGAACACAAAACAGGCAGCAAAGTTTGCAAATAAACTGTATTACAAAAAGTTCAACTTGCTTATACTGCAACAATTGTTTTTATCTTAAAAGAACTTTACAGGTTAGAAATACTTTCTACTGGCCATAGTTAGCCGACCACTAGTCTAAAACCTTGATACGAAGACATAATATAAGTTAAAGCTAACATTTAAGCAACTACTTTTAGACGGTGAAATTCGAAGTTTGAACTAAAAAACAGCTAGTTTATTTTATTATCCAAAAAAACTTATGTAAGCAATTGAAACTTCTTTTTTTTTTGAACAACTTAGGGTTGCAACTGAACTTTTTTTTTAATTAAAACACTTTAATGCCAAAACTATTCTTTTGATTTGTCCGAATAAAAAATTTAGCAACGCCTAAGGTAAAGTATGTTTTACTCTTTTAGAAACTCAAAAATACTTTATTTATAGTAGTTTATTGTATATAAAACATTGATTGTAGTAAATACTTTAACTTTAAATAAATAAATGTTTAAGAGCTAAAACATTTACTTTAATCAAATTTAGGTTCTTAAAGAATAATCAGTACTTATTCTATCACTCAACCAACGAAAGTCTGTATTTATAATTTTCGAGTTAAAATGAAACCTTTCTGGTTTTAGAGCGCAACTCAAAAACCTAAATAAATGTAGAATAAAATTATTGAACATGAAAAACAACGAAAACTTAAAAATATTGTCAAAAGACCTAGTTGTATAGAAAAGTCTTGAAATAAAAATATATAACTTTCAAATTTGTATAGAAACTTATAGCGAAAGTAGCTACTTTTAGTGTACATTAATTTCAGTTTTCAGATCTTTTAAGTTTAAAAATCACATAAGTTTAATAGATATACTTCTTATATTTCATTGAATTTTTACAACCAAGCTTAAAAAAGTACTTACAACGAAGTTTAGCTTGTTTTTTATAAGATAAAAATGCAAAGTATTTATTCTAGACTTATGATTTATAAGTTTGTAAAATCGGGTAAAACAATAGTTAATACTAGTTTCTAATTTACCAAGCTTATTTACACGTATGTCGTTACTGGTATATAAGATTTAAAAGTGAATTTTGTTAAATAAACTATAACTCTTACATTAAAGCTTTAAGAAAAATTAGTATAGATAGTATTTACATGGACAAAAGCGTCGAGAAATGATTTAATTTATATTTAAAGATAGTTACATTTCAAGTTTCAAACAACTTTTTAAGTAATATGCTGAAGTGGAACCAATTTACAATTCTGGTAAAATGTTATGTTAATAAATATATACCTATTTCCATTTTATCTCCCTTTTCAAAAAATTTTGAATCCATAGTGTGTGGAGATTGAATATTTTTTTTGTCAAATGATGTTTTGCATAAAAAGCAGTATGGTTTTAGGAAAAACAGTACAACTGAGCTAGCTGTTAATCAGATTGCGGATTAGTTGACTGAGGCTGGTTAGAAAAAGTTAATTAATTGTTCTGTCTTTTCAGATTTAGCAAAAGCATTCAATACAGTTAATCATAAAACACTCTTGTTATTACTGAAAGGTTATAATGTTAAAGAATCTATGTTAAACTTACTACAAAGCTATTTAAATGATAGAAGCCAATAAGCTGTAATAAATAGTGTTATGTCTTAGCGTGAAATTGTTAATGTTGGAACACCGCAAGGTTCTTGTTTCGGTCCTTTGTTGTTTCTACAGATATAAATAAATTTTTTTCTTCTACTGTGTTTAATAAGATACTGTTTGCTGATGATACCTGCTTAAGCTACCAACATAGTGATCCTGCTTATGTGAACAGTGTTGTTAATGAAGAGCGGAGAAAAAAGTTAGTCTAGTGTCCAAAAAAAAAAAAAACTATAAAATGATGAAGCTAGTTTTAAACATTTTAAACATTTAAGTTAACTTTTTAAAATTTTCTATTAGTTTGCTACAAGAAGTAAAACTGGTTATACATATTGTTGTCTTATACTTTTATGAACTTGCGTATAAACTAGATAAATTGTAACTTTTTTTTCTTTTGAATTTTGTATGAATTTAAGCTTGAATGTTTTGTGTTGTTTGTCTTAATTTTACTATATAAAGAAACATTTCTGTTGAGATGTTGTACTTTTGTAAATAAAACGTTATGAGATAGATCATTTTTCAAGTTTTTAAATGGTGATCTAGCTTTGTGAAAACTTATTGCAAACAATAAATTAATTAGCTTTTTATTTTAGAAGTTTGTTAATTTGTTGTCGTTTGTTAATAGTTTATTTTGCCTATTCGAATTCGCTACTTAAATTTTCAATATCTAATTGTGGACTCTCTTTGGTGGCAGTGATATCATAATTGGATTATTATTTTTTGTTCAGAACGTCGGCAGCACTTGCTTGGGGATTTGAGCTTCATGATTTTCCCACACTTTGTGGTTTTTAATGTCGAGATTTTAATCTTGTGAGTGTTTGCCAAACGACGTATCACCAGGGTTTTTTTCAATAAAAGGTTTGGACCTATTTTTTGGTTAGTTGAAAGTTCTACTTTTTTTTTTGTTTATAGATAGATTTATTTTTATATCTAATTAAAAAGTAAATTTTTTCATGATAAATTTAAAGATAGGGCAGGTGGAATAACACTTGATGAGCTCAAACACACTTGCTTGACTTTCAGAAAACGTTTATCGTTGTAGAAGTTAGAGTAGGTTTCTTCTGATGTTTTTCTACCACAGAAAAAAAAGCATATCAAATTAATATAGTTTGAAATCAAAGTTTATTTTTAAACAAATGGTCAAGTTTTACAACCTAATGCTACAATTGAAAAACAACTTAATATTGACCTTGTTGTTGTATAGTGCTTAAATTTGTAGACTAAATCAGCTTTTATTAGATTTAATTATGTGCATTTAGGTGCTAAGTATTTTAAACATTTTAATAACATACAAGTTAGCTTTAGTTTTAAAGTAGACAATTTTTTCATGTTTTACTTGTTGTGAGACAAATACCTTGATAACAGCTTAATTTGACTAATAGAAACTAATTGTTTTTAAGTTATTATCCAAGTACCAAGTAATGTTTTTATAGTCAGAAACTTCTATTAATCAATAAATAATGTTTTAAATGTTTTAGTAGCTTAAATTGTGAATGAATAAGTATTTAAAGCTAAGTTTTGTTTTTTTAGAAAGTTAAAACTAAAATGTCAATTATTGTTAACTGAGATTCTACTATGCATAAATGTTTAGATATTGTCTTGTGTTATTAATTTTGTCTAAGAAGTTTAGTTGGACACAAGATTATTTATTATTGTTGTTTTTTACAATGTTTACACTCAAATCAGAAAGTTGCTTTGTTTCTTGATATTTTTAAAAATAAGACTGTACTTTTTTAGCCTGTGTTAGAGAATTGTTTGGGTTATAAAATACAATAAGGTATAAAATTAATACATTAATGTATAAAGTTTTTAAAAAGAACATTTGAAAACGTATGCATTTAGAAAAAAATCATATAATTTTTTATACATTATATAATCTTAGCTTTGCTAAAACTTAATATATATTTTTTGTTTTGGTAAAAGCAGATGTAAAATTTTTTGTTTCGTTTAACTTGTGTTATAAACTTTAAAAAACCTGAGAAAAAAAAAGGAGTCGAAACTCGTTAGATAACAATAAATAAGTTTGAAGAACTTAAATCAAGATCGTTTGTTTTATATTCATATACACCGTACTTTTAACTACAGTAAACATTAACCTTAATGTTATAAAGCTAGATATCAATATCTCTGACAAAAATATCAATTTAATAACTTTCGTTTAATACAACAATTTAACATACAGTTCATACTTATAGAAGTTTGTAATGAGCTTAAAGTAATTAGAAACTAGAACTACTTTAATACTAAAGTGAAAATAAAACTTAAAAAGTATTATTATAAGTACATTAAAAAAACAATTAAATGTTTTAAAAACTACAAATTACTACTTAAGTAAATCATTTATTTTGAAAACAATATTAAACGAGCTTAAAAGTTATAACATTTATGCAAACTTAAAAACATTTTAGCTTTTAAGAACTACTTAATATAAAGATTTTTTCAATATAAAAGATAAATTTTAACAAAAGAATTACATCAACAAAAAGTATACCTAATTTTTAACATTTTACAAAAAACGCAGTTTTAAATTTTATTTTTACAGAAATTATAAACAATTACATCAGTTATCAACTCAAAAATATTTAAAGAAAAATAAAGCAATTTAAGTTCAAAATAAGTTTAAATTACTGAAGACCTAAGGCAAATATTTTGATGAATTTTTACTTCGGTTTTTTAATTAAACAAACCGCCCATAATAATTTTTATTTTAGTCTGACATCTAAATGACTTTGAAAAAAAAAAACAATAATATTTGTTTATGGTTTTACGGTCTAAAGAAGTAATAAACGTTTTAAAACAAATAAAATACAAAAATTACTACAAAACGAAACATAATTTGTATAAAAAAAATTATTTTAAATTTATCTTCTAATCTTAATATTTCATTTTACTGTTACTTTCATACAACAACTTTGCATAACTGTTTGTAAAATTGATTTTATTTTAAAAGTAGTGTAACATATCATGTACAAAACATTACAGTAACAGTTTAAAGAAAAATTATGATAAATTAACTTTAATTTTGCATAAAATATTTAAAAGAAAAAAGAAGATACCAAACTTTGCCAAATAACACTTGTCTTGTCTAGTTTTTTTTTTGAAAAATTTATATTTTTGTGTGATTAAATAAGAAGTAAACAAGTAAGATTGTTTAACTTTTTTTGAAAAATAAATTGTTTCCTTAGAACAAATAAAATTTTTAACTTTCGTTTTTGCTTTTTGCAATTTTTTTTTATCTCATAACTCATATCATTTGTAAGCTTAATTACAGTAATAGTAGTACAGTAACAATTATGCATATTAATTTTAACATAACTTCAATTACATAGTTAGTTATTACTTGATTAAAATCTATTTATAATCTTCTTTTTCAATTACTTTTTTAGTCATTTCTCCACAAGCTAGATTTGCTGGAACCGCTACATCTGTTAATTAAATAGATGTGTTAATTGAGTATCTCTGTAAATTCAATTAAAAACAGTTTAAAAAAATACAGTAGTGAAAAAGTAGTCAACGTAATATAACTGTAAGTGAAAAATGTTAACAAATGTATCTATATATAAAGATTTTACATGTGTTAGTAATAAGTATATTTTTTAAATAAAACAAAATTTATCTACAACAACAAATTATGAAGTTACTGTTAATAAATATTTTTGTAAGTATAGATGTGGCCACTACAACTCTTAAATAAGGTAAGTATCTCTGTAAATTCAATTAAAAATTTGAAAAAAACACTAGTTGTTAAGAAGCAGTTAATGTGACATATCTGTAAACATAACATAATTAAAAACAAATATGTATATAAATTGACATACTTGTTACTAGTTAACATGTTTCTAAACAAAATAAAATTATATATAATTAACAAATTACAGAGTTATACCAAATACCGTTAATAAACATACTTTTAATTATAAATTTGCAACTTAACAGTTAAATTATTTGTTATTAGTATATGTAGGTGTATATCAGGTTTTCCCAAAATTTTTTCATAACGGCCCCTTCTTTCATAAGATTTTTCGAAAAACTACCCTTGCTCTCAATCATCAACTCCAGACTATCTAGTTTAAGTTTGAAATTATGGTCTTTTGTCCCCCCCCCCCCCTTTACAGTTTACGGTCCCTAAATTTTCCATAATTGCTAGTAATTTTTTAAATACCTTTAAATACGCCTGAGACCTTTTTCTCCTTGTTGTCATCCACTTTAGAATATCTAGTATAGGTTTTTTTTTTTGTCATGGCCTCCTATAGCCCTTTTAAAGCTTATGGCCCCCTTAACTTCTGAAATGACCCCCCAAAGGATCCATATGACCCACTATGGTAAACCCTGGTGTATATATACTATGAATTATACCTTTAAGTTTTTCAAGAAATAATGCAGTCGTAAAAACTAATTTAAACATTACCAAGCTTAAAAAATAATGTTTTAACACACAGAAGGGAATTTAGAATACAAAGTTAGTCTTACATAACTTATTACTTATCACTCTTATAAATTGTAAAAAAATATACATTTATCATTTGATTTTGAAAAACGACAAAAATTTAGATTAGATAGTAAAGTATTGCTAAAGTAATTTACATTTATTAAGCTAAAATTTTATATATATTAAACTTATGAATTTTAATAATGCAAGTTTTAAATTCTGAGTCAACACAAAATAGTGATCAATAATGTATACTTGTTATTTGTAAAACAAACCATGAGTTTTGGATAGGCAAGTTTTAAATTCTGCATCAATAGAAAGAATTTATTAGTAAACTATATATTTTTTAATATTTATTACCAACCCATAAGCTTTGGATAAGCAAGTTTTAAATTTTGAATTAATACAAATAACTCATTAAGAAAAATAATATTATATTTGCAACATTATTAACAACAAACCCATTAATTTTGGATAGGCAAGTTTTAAATTTTGCATCAATACAAAAAATTGATCATGTGGAAGACTCAATCTCGGATTCAATGTCTTTTCTTCTCCTACGCTTGTTTTCGTGAATCCTTTTAAAAAAATAAACATATTCATCTAATGGAGCACAAATTTTGAAAACTAATTAATATATACATAAAATTGAAAGACTTTTATATGAAAAAATAAAAATATAGTAAAAAAGTAAGAGTGTACTAAAAACAAACTTTGAATTATAAAATGCTATTTATAAAATTTAGATGTAATGCAGTAGATTTTTTTTAAATAAAACATCAAAATCGTAAAAGAAGAAAAAAAAATTCTAGTTTTTATATAAGTAATTATGCAGCAAGTAAATAACGGGTAATTTTTTTTTTCAATAATTGTTACAAAAACATACGTTTATAAAAACACTTTTTATATAAATTCTAAAAACTATTTATTAAATCAAAAATACCTCTATAATCATGTCCAGGGTATATTGTGTAATCATCTGGTAATTTGAATATTTTGTCATGGACTGAATCGTATAAAGTATTTGCACATCCTGTATAAAAATTTAATACTTTAATTAAATTAAAAATAAGACAAATTTGAATATTTTGTCATGGACTGAATCGTATAAAGTATTTGCACATCCTGTATAAAAATTTAATACTTTAATTAAATTAAAAATAAGACAAATTTGAATATTTTGTCATGGACTGAATCGTATAAAGTATTTGCACATCCTGTATAAAAATTTAATACTTTAATTAAATTAAAAATTAGACAAATTTGAATATTTTGTCATGGACTGAATCGTATAAAGTATTTGCACAACCTGAATAAATCACTGTTTTATTTTATATAGAATTATATACACAACCTTAATATATCTTAGTTTTTTTAATGACCTAATCACATAATGTAATAACACATA
This sequence comes from Thalia democratica, assembly GCF_965202585.1. NCBI lineage: Eukaryota > Metazoa > Chordata > Thaliacea > Salpida > Salpidae > Thalia > Thalia democratica. The sequence goes on from NC_139170.1 coordinate 2,754,141, forward strand.
AATTGATAAACTTATTAAACTGTTAAGTTTTTATCTTATCATACAAACAAATTTATAGTTTTAATTATGTAATAGAATTTTATATTGCATATGAAAAAAAGAATAATTTAATTAGTATGTCATACAACACAAAAGTATTAGTATTTATAACAAATTTAAATAATTAAAAACGTTACTTACTTTTATTATCGTAATCATAAAAATATTTACAAAATCACTTTAAATAAGGTCTTTAACTTTCTAATTTATATAAACAGTTAATTTAGTACAATATAGGAACAGAAATTTACAAAATGTCTTTCAAAAGTGAAATAAAAATTTTATATTTATAAATATAACTGCAAAAACACTCTGCATATAATTTAAAACAATTTTCTTTTTGAAACAACTGTATCATAAAATTAAGTCGCAAACTTTTTATTTTTAAATCTCAACCATATACTTTAATAACAATTAGATTGTAAAAGTATGACAAAACTAAGTTTACTACAATATCATAAGTTTAAAGATTACAAAATTAAATACAGTCTACTTTTAAATATAAAAACTTTAAACACATTACACTATTAGCTTTTGAACTTAGAGGAATTCGAGTAACAAAGCTGTACAAATTGTAAAAATAATTGACCATGAACTTTGTCTATAAAAACTTTTATGCCTTTAAGCAGTTTACTGTTTACTTATTAATTTTTTATATTAATTAATAAAACGGTTTAAATAAATGTTTTGGGGTTATGATGGTTTTATTAATTCTGAATTTTCACAATTACGTTTTAAATTGTTTTTTCCCTTAAGTTTTTTTACATTAACATTAGCTTTATATTCGAAGGGGGTCACATTATGTTAAAAAATTATTAAATTTACCTATTAATTTTAGTTGTAAATTTTCACTTGCTATTTATTTATTTATTTATTTATTAGTTTGCTAACATTTGTGCGTTAGCCTTAAAATACACACTACCATTTTTTGTTACCTTGATTGTTTTTATCTTTATGAGTCGGACAGTATTTCTTAGTATAACATATTTATAATAAAAATATACATATGTAGAAACTGTACTCAGTATTTATAATTAAAAATAAACAGACAACAACTTTAGAAAGCTTTTAAAACTAAAAAGTTACAAAAAATTAAATTAACAATTTATGGAAGTAAGAAAGGTATGGATCAGTTATTAGACATAGAATTCTTAAGCTTATTTCGAAAAAAATATAAGTTCTACTATTGAAAGTCTTGTAAAAAATAATTTCAGCAAAATATAGCTAGAAGTAGAAGCTAGAAAAGTAGAAAATAAATATTTTAAGTCCACGATTTTCGCTACTACAATAAATAAAAGTTAAACAAAAGTTTTTTAAAAACATTGAATTAGCAAAAGTTTAAACAGAAAATCTAACAGTAAATTAATTTTTTGAAGTAATATGTCATAAGTTGTGTAATCTGTATTTTAAGTTCTATACTTAATTAAATGGTAAGTGACAAAGGTAATTGATTAAATAGCAAAGAAACAACCAACGGCAATTGTAAAATAACTTTATATTTCGATGTTTTGTGTTATAGACTACGACTTATTTAAATAGCTGTTACCTAAAACATATATACATTACAAATTTAACTATAATTAAGATTTTTAATTAAAATGACAAAATTCTTAAGTTTATAACAAATTGAAAAAAAAATATGGACATCAGTATTCTTTCAATTTTTTGAAAACAAATTTTCTAGTTTCATTTCTTCAGTAAGATTTAAATGATAAATCTAATAGCAAAATGTGTAATATAAACTGATTATCTAGAAAGATTATTGATCAAAATTAAGGTTAAATCAATAAAAACTAAACAAATTTTTCCCATACATTTCATAAACTACTGTAATCAAACGTTTTACAGAGAAACAAAAACAAATATAAGTTTCTATTAACCAGTTAAAAACCACACAAATCAATTATCCAATCAAATTCAAGGGTCAATGTAGTACAACCAATAAAAACATTTGATATTGAGTTTACGCAAACATTGTTCTAACTTTAAGTGAATAATAGCTTCAAACGTTATTCAGTAAATATTAGTTTTTATTGTTTACTAAGAGGGAATGCAGAATAAAATTGAGTGCAAAAATAATTGCAATTAATTTTTTATTTGTTTTAATCTATATTTAACTTTTTACTATTTGTTTTAAGTCTCGTAAACTGAAGTTTAAATAACAAACAAGTTTTAAATTAATTAATTAATAAATTTCATATGTAATTAGATTTTTTTCTTGTTCTGTATATTACTTTCAAAGGAGTACGTTCTTTCAAATAATTGTATTTCAAAAATGTTTGCTAAAACTTTTTTTATTAAAAACTCTTTTCCGGCAGCTACTAGAAAACAAAAAAAAAAGTTTTCAAATAAGTATATTGCCAAATGTTTGCGGTGTAAGTCAGTATATATAAATAAGCTGATAATAAACATAGTCGTTCATTATATTTAATAATAATTTAAAAACCATTTAAAATTTAATAATATTGTTTAAGCTTAAGTTCTAATACAGTAAAAGTTTAGCTGATTAAGTTATAAAGTACTAAATTATTTGCAAGAAATAAAAGTTTTAAATTAAGTATTAATAATCTGATTGTTTACAAATTAAATATTGTAAAAACATTAAAGTAAATAACATGCATTGCTTTTTTACTTGGTAATTAATCTGTTACAACTTAAGATAACAAATTTATAGATGTATTTAAAACAGTAAGTCCTCACTATTTAAATAATTAAACTATGTAACAAAAAACAATTAGTTTAAAAAATATATATAAAAATTTACCTTGTTGAAAATCAGTTCTTCCACAGCCTCTTATTAACAATGTGTCACCTGTAAATATTTTCAAGTTACTTTATTATCACTCAATAATCATTATAAACGTTGTTTATAATAAACACTTAAAAATAGTTTTCCACCTGACATAATTAATTTTTTTTACTATTTATTAGGAGCTAGTTTTCTTAACTTTTCTATCAAATTTAAAATTTTTAAATTATTATTAAAATAGTGATATTATTAATCACTGTTATGTTATATTGATATAGTACAATTATCAAAATTATATCTAGCTTTCAGCAATTTAACTTGATAGTTTATATTTTTTATTATAGCTATTCAGTTTTATTATAAAAATTATTAACAATGTGTCAATTTTTATCATTAAGCTATTATTTATTATCAATATTACTAATACTATTATCTACAAAGTGTAACCTGTCATTAATAATTTGTTTTGATGGTTCACATAAGTCATACATCCGTTTGTATGTCCTGGTGTTGCTAATGTGTCCAGTTTCTGAAAAAAAAAGAAGTTTCAAGTTGTTTTTCAAAAGCTAATTTGTATTTTCAATTATCATAATTATTAGGGTAGTAGACAAATAACTTATCTTTAAAAACGGTAATTATATACTTTTAAATACTTTGAAAACAGGTTTTGCTGGTATCTAAGTGATGAATGTAACTTGAGTATAAAAAAACTCAACAAACAATGAACCTGTTCACCAAACTTGATAACGTCTCCTTCCTTGATCTTCCAATCAGCTTTACCACCGCTCGCTTCACTCAACACAGACTTGAAGTTTCTGCTTCCCAATATTTCCTTCAACTTACCAGTGGCCGTCACGTGATCTGCGTGAACGTGTGTGTTTACTGTGGAAAAAAATAAGAAAATATTAATAAGTTGTGTTTGAAAGATTGAAGCAATCATAAATTTACAAATTCCTGTTGAAAAAGTTTACTACGGCTTATTTACTTTAAAGGTTGACAAATTTAAAGAAACCAAAAGTATTATCTTTTTTTAATCATTAGGTATTTTATTCATGATGCAACTATATGGAAAGGAGAATTTACTTCAAGTGTTTACTGATGAGTCAAGTTTAATAAAGCAATAAAAAATAATTGCACTAAATCTTTAGAACAAATTAAGTCCTCAAAATACAACTTTGAAAGTTAATACATTCATATTTATAACATTCAACTTTATAAAACTAGACTAATCAATTTAAGAAAATAAAATTAATTGCTTATTAAGCAAGCTTATAAACTTATTTTATACAGTTGTTTATACACGTACTAAATGTCTGTGGCATCTTTATACACCTTGAAAACAAATGTTTACTTTTTGTTAACCTTTTGGAAATTATAACTAAAAGACAAAACATCATTTTTCCCTACTTAAAAAGTAACTTTTATAAAACTTTAAAACAAACACAATTATGATCAAATAAAAGTTGTATTGATTATTAACATTTAAAAACTTATAGATAACATTAATTTTAATATTCAAATCAGAGAAAGACCATGTATAAAACTTACCACCCATGCACAAATTCAAATCAAGTTCATCAGCTAGTTTCAAATCTCTTTCAACCTGAAACAAAAAAATTATAATAAGCAAGAAGTAATATTAGAAATTATTTCACTTAATTTACTTGTTATATGTTTTTATTTTAAGTAAACAAATAGAGATATCTCAACTACTGGAGGTTTACTTGAATGATTTTTTTTTAATTGAAGTATTGGTAGTTTCAGAACTTTTTAGTTTTCTAGATTTTATACATTTTATTCTAATACTAAGAACAAAAATATTTTCAGTTTAAAAAAAGTATTAGAATTTCTTTCTTGATATAATTGTTCAGAAAACTTTTAAACTTGTTTTAACTTTATGTAAACTTTTCATGAGAAGTTTTTTTAATTTAGAACTTATCTTCTTAAAGAGATTTTTTATATTTTTCTATTGCTTTAAACTGTAAACTTATAATTTGAATAATAAACTTATTTTCCTTTTTAGAGAAATAAAAAATTGGTAACTAAAAGAAAAACAAAAAAACATCATCATTTATAGAAAATTTAAAAATTATTTTTTTTAATTTTAAAGGTTTCATACTTTTAAAAACTGCTTACTTGTTCTACTACTGGGTCAATCAAAATAGCTTCTCTTGTAGCTGAACATCCAAGTAAATAAGTGTAAGTGTAGGATTGGTAGTCAAATAGCTGCAAAAGTAGTGAAATATTAATTTTAATTTCTATCCGTGAAGTTATATAACTTAATAATGTAATACTTTTAATAATTTCTATCAATATGATTTAGCGAAATATAACTTTTTAAGTTTAAATTAGTAAAATTAAGTTTTACAGTTTTCAGTCCAAGTTTAAGTTGTATTAGTTTAATAACTGAAACAAAAACATGTTAAAAATTGTAACTTAGATTTTTGATTAAAACATGAAAGTCGAATTCTGTTTGAATAAGCATCGAAGTTTGATAGTAGGTAACCTGGTATTGCCAAAATTAGTAATATATATTTTTTGTAAAAATTATAACTCACTAAGTTAATGTATAACTCACTAAGTTATGTAAAATATAGAAGTAAGTATAAGGCAAACACAAACAGTTTAATGTTTTTACTAGACAAATAGATTAAAAAAAAAACTCATCAGTGAATAAAAAATGCTATTAATATAGTTTAAAACAGGGTTTCCCAAAGTGGGCCAAGTGGCCCCCTAGGGGGCCACGAGCAGCAAAGGAGCCACAGGGGGGGGCCATGAGGCCATAACTTGAAACTTACACTAGATTTTATTGAGTTGAAGATGAAGAGCAAAAAAAAAAGCCTTATGTGTATTTTATGGTGGTTTAGAAACTTACACTAGATATTCTTGAGTTGAAGACAAAGAGCAAAAAAAAAAAGGTCTTTGGTGTTTTTTATCGTAGTTTATGAGTAATCTTGTTGAAGGGGGCCATTGAATTTCAATTTCTTTAAAGGGGGCCATTTGCAAAAAAGTTTGGGAAACCCTGGTTTAAAATAAACAAAACTTCAATGAGAAAACTTAAATTATTTTTAAATTTTAACAAGAAAATGTTTATTTGAATTAAGATTTATATTATTTAGTAAACAAACCTGTCTGAAAATTAAACTATTTGTCAAAGTGTGATTTTTCCTAAAACACTCAGTTCTGAAATAATTATGAAATATTGAAAGTCAAAAAATAATGTAAATTAATTTAAAAACTTTTTTTATGTTTTCTATATAACAGCATAAGTACAAGATTTGTGAATTTTTTATCTTGTAATCTTGATACAATTTTAATTCATGTTTGAAACATGAAAGAAACTACTATAAAAAATTTAAAATACTAATTTAAATATAGTTAAAGTAAGACTTGTTTTTGCATGCATTGTATTTATTTTTTCTAATAAAACCTGTTGTTCTTATAAATTAACAAAGATTTTTTTATATGTACTCAAAATGTATTTTCTTTTATTTAGTTACTAAAAGACTTATTGCAGGCTACAAACTTAACATTATATGTAAATAATAATAAATGTTTTTGATTAGGTTTAAAAGAATTTATGTTTAAACAACCTACTTAAAAACAGCTAGCTCTAAATTAGGCAAACTTCTTGTCCAAGCAGAGTTTACTTTTCTCATTAATGCTGCCATTTTTAAAAGCTGTACTTACAAACTTACAGTAAAAAGTAACTTTTTGATAACTGTTCTGAAAAAATATTTTCAAACTATATTAAACTGTTATAAGTATAAAAAATGGTTATTTTTAGCCTTATAAACAGTAATTGAAAAAGAAGTTTAAAAACTCTTTGTAATATAAAAGTTAAAACTGTGCTAATAAATAAATGAATAAATTGAAGCTTTTTAAACATAATGATTTGAAATAAATAGGTAAGGATGAAGAAGATAGTTAAACTTTCAATGTTAGATTTAAATGTTACTAGAGGATTTAATCTTTTTTTTTCTTATCCATAAACAACTACTTAATATTTCGTTAGTAAAAGTAAGTCAAAAAGGTACATTTATCATTGTAAGTTGTTACCCGATAAATCATTAATAATCTAAATAATTAAAGTTCAAATCATTTATAAATGTTACTATATATGTTGTGATGATGTAAAGGGGTCCAGATGACATAGAAAATAAAGTTGTAAGCTTGTGAATCAAAACCATTTACCAAAATGTGTAAGAAAATTTACTAAAAGCTTTCTGAAAAACTCTAAAGGTTTGTTTACATATAAATTATACTCATTTTTGTAGTATAAGTGTATATGTCTATTAGCCATACAAAAAAAAAAAACTTTTGATGGCAAAAAGTTTAAGATTCAAAGGCTGTTTCTAAATTATATACATACACTAAAGATATATTACTAAACTTTATATAGGTGTGGTCTGGTGCCCTAATTTAAAAAACTCTGAGTTGAAGTTGCTAGATTGAAGTTGTACAAAAATATTTTATATTGTTCAAAAACCAAAAACTAAATTTGTTAACTACTATCCTCTGTTGATTTCCTGCAGTAGGTGTTTTCCCAAATACAAAAAAAAACCTGTATCCAGGGTGGTCAGAAGAAGTTTCTTAAACGTAATAAAAAATCGACGCTGAAAAATTTAGTCATATGTAAAGAAAGAACGTTTGGTCATCGATATACCCAGCAAAATGCTAAATTTTATTTAAAAATATTAAAACTTAAGTAATTACTAATGTTGGTTTGAATTTACTTAAAACCCCACTTATAGATTTTACTTGAAATAATTCGCCTAAATTGCAACTATGATTTATATATACTCTATTTTCACATGTAGTTTTAGAAAGTTACTCAAGTGTGGAATTTTAAGTTAAAGCAAACAGACGTCTATCAAGTATTTAGGTTTCAGATCTCATAGCAACCCTTAATTTCCGACAACCCTTCTCTACAGAATAAAGCCAAATAGTACTTATAGTTGGCTATTAAACTTAAAGGTCAATTTTGACCAATTAAGACACTCATAATTGCTGAGTCATAAAAAATAAAATATCATTCTGTTGTTATTTAAAGTTTTAAGTATTATCACTTTTGTTTTTTGCTTTATTTTCAACAAACTTAAGTAAGGTGGATTAGGAATAAGGGCATAAATGAAAAAAATAACCAAAACCGTTAAAAATTTCTGACTTAGCAAATATGCAGATCAGACTGACTTTTAGGTTTATTTTTTCTCGTAATGATAGTTTTACAATAAAGAATTCTCAAAGACATTTGTCGGTCCTGCTGCAGCTCCTGCTTGTGTAGAAACAAGCAGAGGCGTCAATGGGTGGCGCACTGGAGCTGGAGCGTTCCACGTAGTCAAAAACAATAGAAGAAGAAATTTTCATTAATTTGAGATTTTTCGTCTTTTTTCATTGAATTTGATAACATGTTTAGTAATTTTTTATTATTTTATATACCAAACTATTTATACACAACTAACATATGTACCAAGTTTTACATACAAAAAGTTGTTTAAAAGCTTAATTTTTTACCACACAAATTTATTCTTACTATTTTATTTACGCTTTGATGTAGCAGGTTTCGTGTAAATTTGGTTTTTTCATCTCCTAAAAATCAATATCATCATAATACTTTCTATGATCTGAGAGATCCCACAATAATACTTCTAGCGTCTCACCAATATGAAGTATTCTTTGCAAAATCTAGGATAATCTATTATAGACAGTCAAACTTTAAAAAATATTAAAATACTATAATACATTCTAGAATTTAGTTTTTTCAATAGATCTTAAAGTTATTGTTGTATAGCTTATACTCTGAACAGTTTATAGTAAATTATTAGTAATTGTGTATTACCTAATCAGTTAACTTTGTTCAAGTTAATTTTTTAGTATACTTTCACAAGTAATTAGCAAACTATTTAAGTAAACGAGTAAAGTCTAAAGAAGAAAAATACAAAAATAGCTAACCAACAATTTATAATTATGACCAGCAAAAAATTTCATTTACTAGCAAGATATTTTAAAAACTGCTTTTTTTTCATATTCTTCGTTTTTGACCTCTAAAATATATATTCTAACCATAAATAACTAAGCTTATGTAAAAAGAAAAAAATGTTAATGTAAAAAAAAAATTTAAATACTTATTAAATAAATTATGCAACATATATTTAAAGTTCAGAACTACTAAACTACACTTTTTGAACATAATAATTTCATGTAACATTCGTGAAGCTTTTAGAACTGAATTAGTATGTGTTACAATACTTGTATTAAGTTGTAGAGCAAAAGTTTATTTTGTTAAGCTACAGCTGTTTTAAAGAACAATAGTTGTAGTTTTTTAAGACATTAAGAATACAATAATACTATATACATATTACTATTATATATTATTTTTATTTAACTGGTAAAAAGATGTTATATTAAAGTAAGTAGTATATTTTTCACGAAAGTTACAAAACATCATCTATTTGTATTGCATGTATGACAAGTAATTTATAAATGTTTCGAATTTTCACACTTGCAAGATATTAAAATTTAATCGAAATTGCTGTTGAGACCTTGTTCTGTTTTGCGTTTTTTAAAACTTACATTTATATAAAGTTATAGAAATTTACATTTAGAATAAATTTAGTACAAAATGAGAACATTGTTAAGAAACTTAGTTTATTTAACAAAATTATACAAACCTAAAAATCTCAACAAATATTCTAATAGAACTCACGAAAACTATACGTAGCAGCAAACACAGCTTAACAATACACAAGAATGAAGCAACATATACAACGATAATATTTGACTCATGAAAACTGCATTACAACGAAGTTACTTTTCCCATGAACAAAGTTTGACTTTTGAACAAAGTCATGAAGACAAACGGATGATCAACTGTGAAATGAATTGGCTCATTGACTGGAGACATAGCACAAAGAAACTGCATAGTTAATCCAGTTGTCGCTGCAGCTTCAGTTCCATTTTCATCAATCTCAATGAATGCTTTGAGGATTGCTTCGGACACGTGAAGTCCACTTGATTGCGTGGACATTGCACTAAAATCTGCAAGACTTTTATCAAAAGCGTCTTTTACTCCCAACAAACTTAAGCATTTGTTCAATTTAGCCTCATACTCAAGTTTGAATTTTGGCATTCTCAACGAAACATATTCATAATGGAAACTGCTAACATCTTTGAGGCTTTCAATAGTTTCAACGTCCAGCTTTTTAATTACACTTTTTAGACCAAATTTCTCATCAGGTAGAATTATCAGCATACTAAAATCTGGTTGCTTGTAAGGAATTCTCACACACTTGAACCCTTTTTCATCAACTGAAATGTAAGAGTAATAACTTTCCCGTCTCATCATTTTAACAGTAGAAGTTTTATTTTCTGCACTATAGAATTGAGCTTTATTGGTTTTATAACATTTGAACTTATTAAACCAATCACCTTTGAAGTAGATACAACTAACTAGAACACATGCAGTTTTAGGGTCCAATTCATTAAACAAATCTTTAATTTTTTCTTTGGTACAACTTGCAACCCAACCATTGATTTTATTTTTTGATTTGTCTGCATTGTTCTTGTAGTCTAAAGATTGAATTTGGCACTTAAATGCAGTTTTCATATCACTCTCGTACTTTGAAATCATCTGAAACGCTTTTGAAGGAAAGACAGAGTTAGCAAGCTTTACTTTCAAGCTATTAGCATCGTAATTAAGCACACCATTTAACGCTTCGAGCTTAGAAAGAAGTTCTTCATCTTTCACAAATCCTAGTGCTTCTTCAATCTGCTGCTTGGTTGTTCCATTTGAGCCTAGTAGAAGCATAGAAAGAGCAAGCGAAATGCTCAGTGGTGAAAAGAAAATGTTTTCGTTTTCATCAGTGCTTTCACAGAGCTTTTCAAAGAGATTGACATCAAACGAGTTGAAATTCATACTGATTTTAGACACAACAAACTAAACAAGCTGAAATATAATTTTATATTACTTAATTAATAAAACATTATTTAACTTTTGTGCATCAAACAATTTTACTGTTTATAAAGCTTAAGAATTTTATTAGTTTATTATAGTACTCCCTGAATTTTATTGCGAAATTTATTGATCAACTTAAAAACCTTAGAGCCAAGTATTTATTAAAGCAATTTTTATAATACTACAAAGTATTGTTGTGTAACAAAATAAGATATATATCTAGTATGTCTTTCATAATTGACTAAATTGTCAAGTAGCTGATTAAATATATTCTGATTACTAAATAAAACACGCAACTAGTTCAATATGCACAATTAATAATCCACCATAAAATAAGTGACTTACAACAATTGTTTGTATTTTTGTAGTGTTTACTGCGGATTGGTCTAACACTTTTGGCGCTAATGAGTTGTATTTCGTTTTGATTAAGATAATATGCAGAAGTTGTATATATCAAACAAAAAAATAATAAAGATCGAAATAACAAATGACTTTGGTAAACTTTAAAAACTTTCTAGTTTTTTTTCAAAGTACATGGTTATCCGACTGTGTCCTTTAGTTTTTTAATAAAAAGCTACTATAATAGTTCTTTAACGTAAAATAAATTGGTTTTCTAGTTGTGGTATATAATAACTAAGTTTTATGAATAACATTTGTTAATTTTAAATGCGAAAACATGACTTGATACTTTTCAAAATTTCTAACGTACAATCTCTCAGTGAACAGTTTTACTTGTTTACTGTAAATAAACCGATTGTACAGTCACTTTAAAAAATGACATTTTTAGAAAAATAAAAATTTCAAATAATGCATAAAAAAACTTCTAGACAAAAAAGAGTTTAGAATAAGCCGAATGTTGTTTTATAAACGTTGTTATTTTACGATATCTATGGTATTAAAATATACATTAAATGTAACATTATTTTTAAATAAACTTAATTATTTTTAAAGATACTTCGTTAGAAAATATATTTTAGATTATAGTTAAAAACCCAAATGAATCTACTCTGAAGTTTGATAGAGAAATAATATATTTAAGTTCAACGTGTTTGTATCCAAACTATAACACAGTTATACTAATTTTATAAAAATATTTTTATTTACTTTTTTATTTAACCTTAATGTTTTTCGTAAATAATACGGGATAATATGTGATTATAAAAACTCTAAAATGGTCATATTTCATTAAAACAAATGAACCTAAGGTAAGATCGACTCCTTAGCCTGTCGTTATGCTACAAGGGGCTGACTAGTTTGGAGGAAAAACGTGTTTATTGTTGCAAGTCTTTTGTTAAACGGTAGATCAAACCATTAAAACATTAAGCTTAAAATTAAAGACACAGAACAAATAAAATAAAAAGCAAAAAAGTTTATATAGTTAGAACAAAAATAAAACATATTTAATTTATTTTAAAGTTTATAGATTAACATAATAAGCAAACTTTTAACACACAAGCTTATACTTATTATTTTATTTATGCTTTGATGTAGAAGGTTTTATGTAAATTTTGTCTTCTCGCCTCCTAAAAATCAATTTCATCATTAATATTTTCTATGATCTGTGAGATCTAGCAACAATAGTTACACAAATTTCCACTTAAGCATCAACTTCTAGCTTCTCACCAATATAAAATATTCTATGCAAAACTTCGGAAAAAAACATACTGGAACCTTCAAGTCAATTATTCAGTGATTCTTGTTCAAAAGTAAAAAAATTGAAAAAAATTAAAGTTTACTGTAAATAGATTAACAAAAATCAGAATTATGTTTAGTATTAATAAATGCATAGACTACAGTAAAAATATAGTATTTGATACAATAAAGAACGACTTACGATAAAAATTAATTCCTTAACAACGATATTTTTATTAAACACTGAAGCTAATGTTACACATGTGTTCTATAAACAGAAATACAGCTGTTTCAATGAGCTCTGGAATGAAGGTAACTGGACTGGCTATGTTTCTGGAATGTAAACATAGCTCACTTTTTTAGACTCTATTTTGCAAACTTAACGTTTCAACAAAAATACAAACAAGCCAAATAAAAATTTTATGACACAGCTTTGTACAAAGGGTAGAAAAATAGTGTTATACTTTTGTATATACAAATACATTGTATTTTTCTTTTGATGTTAAGTGCGCACCTAAACATGTTTTAACTAATTAGAAGAAAATAAAATACTACTACCAAGGGTCATCGCGTGGGGGGAAACACTGGAGCTGCTGTTTCACGTAGTAAAAAAAATAAGAAAAATAAACGTAAACTTTAGATTTTACGCATTTTATCGTTGAGTTTAATAATAAGTTTGGTTATTTTTGTAATTGTTTTGTTTGTCCTTCAAACACTACTAAAGTTAGAGCTGCAAGCTCAATCTGTGTCAGCTGCATTTTAAATATGTACAAGTTTCCAACACAAAACATAAATTGAAAAAAAAACATAAATGTTGAAACATAAATTGTGGAACTGCAGTGAACTGCAACACTATGTGAATTAAAAAATTAGTCTTGTACAATATGAATTAAATAATTAGTTTTGCACAATATGAATTAGATAATTAGTTTTGCACAATATGAATTAAAAAAGTAGTTATGCACAATATTAATTAAAAGATTAGTTATGCACAATATGAATTAAAAAATCAGTTTTGCAAAATATGAATTAAAAAATTAGTTTTGTACAATATGAATTGAAAAATTAGTTTTGTACAATGTGAATTAAAAAATTATTTTTGTACAATGTGAATTAAAAAAATTGTTTTGTACAATATGAATTAAAAAATTAGTTTTGTACAATGTGAATTAAAAAATTAGTTTTGCACAATATGAATTAAAAAATTAGTTTTGTACAATATGAATTGAAAAATTAGTTTTGTACAATGTGAATTAACAAAATAGTTTTGTACAATGTGAATTAAAAAAATTATTTTGTACAATATGAATTAAAAAAATTATTTTGTACAATATGAATTGAAAAATTAGTTTTGTACAATGTGAATTAAAAAAATTATTTTGTACAATATGAATTAAAAAAATAGTTTTGTACAATATGAATTGAAAAATTAGTTTTGTACAATGTGAATTAAAAAATTAGTTTTGTACAATGTGAATTAAAAAAATTGTTTTGTACAATATGAATAAAAAAAAAATTAGTTTTGTATAATATGAATTAAAAAATTAGTTTTGCACAATATGAATTAAAAAAATAGTTTTGTACAATATGAATTGAAAAATTAGTTTTATACAATGTGAATTAAAAAATTAGTTTTGTACAATGTGAATTAAAAAAATTGTTTTGTACTATATGAATTAAAAAATTAGTTTTGTACAATGTGAATTAAAAAATTAGTTTTGCACAATATGAATTAAAAAATTAGTTTTGTACAATATGATTTGAAAAATGAGTTTTGTACAATGTGAATTAAAAAATTAGTTTTGTACAATGTGAATTAAAAAAATTGTTTTGTACAATATGAATTAAAAAATTAGTTTTGTACAATGTCAATTAAAAAATTAGTTTTGCACAATATGAACTAAAAAATTAGTTTTGTACAATATGAATTGAAAAATTAGTTTTGTACAATGTGAATTAAAAAATTAGTTTTGTACAATGTGAATTAAAAAAATTGTTTTGTACAATATGAATTAAAAAATTAGTTTTGTACAATGTGAATTAAAAAATTAGTTTTGTACAATATTAATTAAAAAAACAGTTTTGCAAAATATGAACTAAAAATTTAGTGATTGTAAGCAAACTGAATGTACTGAACTAAGAAATTAAATGGTAAAACTCATTAGTTTTAAATAGAAAAGATAAGTCAATAATATAACTATAATTTAATATTAATTTCATACCTGTTTTCAAACAAGTATAGCTAATAAATACATATTTCAAAAATACGTCCTCAAAATTATTTTAATTATAGTATTATGGTTGTTTTCGGTACTTTTTCAACTTCCAAAAGAAGTTAAAAACAAAATAAAATAGTCTAATTCGCAAAAAAAATGATTAAATATAACATACCTCTATATTCTAAAATAATAGCAACATTTTTAAATTAAACTAATTAGTTTAAAACTTCAAAAAAATCTTAGTAGAAGAAATAAATTTTCATAGATCCACCGGTGGGCGTTTTTTTGTAATTCATGGGGAAATTTTTCAAGTTCTTAGCGAGACGCTTTTTATAAAAAAATCTTTCATAGGTCGCAGTTGTTAAAAAAAGATGAAGTTAACAGTATGAAAACAACTAAAAAAAAACGAGCAAAAATAAATGATTAGTCATATTTCGTTATTTATATTTGTTATTTCTAAGTTGATTATTGTTAAAGACTTGTTTTAATTTAATCGTGGAAATAAATTTAATTAACAAGCTAACAATTATTTTCTGTTTAAATCCAAATCTTCTGCCGGTAGTAGTTAATTTTAACAGAAACGTGACTCATTAGCGCCACAAATGTCAAAACAAAAAATAGCAAGCATTGAAGAACTCATTATTTCTTTAGTATCACTTATTTTATTATTGATTATTAATTATTCAAATATAGATTTTGTTACGTGTTTAACTAACTAGTAAAAATTCGCTTCTTAGCATTGTTGCATTGTTCTAAGACTTATATCAATTATTAAAACTCGAATTATTTTTAAGTTTAAACTGTACAAACATTCATGCTACTTTAAAATACAACTTAATACTATAACTAAAGCAGAGCTTTGATTAACATCTGATTATTAATATAATGATCATACTTAATTCAAGCAAATAAGTAGAGTAATAGTTTTCTAGGCTTTTACGAACTTTTAAAACTTTTTGAAAAATATTAGTTAAATAATATTAATTATTTATGAGTGATATTGAAAATTTTTTAGGTTGTAAAGTTAGTTTTTAAATCAGTATGAATTTCAATTCGTTTGATTTCAATCTCTTTGAAAAGCTCTGTGAAAGCACTGATGAAAACGAAAACATTTTCTTTTCACCACTGAGCATTTCGCTTGCTCTTTCTATGCTACTACTAGGTTCAAATGGAACAACCAAGCAGCAGATTGAAGAAGCACTAGGATTTGTAAAAGATGAAGAACTTCTTTCTAAGCTCAAAGCTTTAAATGGTGTGCTTAATTACGATGCTAATAGCTTGAAAGTAAAGCTTGCTAACTCTGTCTTTCCTTCAAAAGCGTTTCAGATGGTTGCAAAGTACAGAAGTGACATGAAAACTGCTTTTAAATGCCAAATCCAATCTTTAGACTACAAGAACAATGCAGACAAATCAAAAACTAAAATCAATGATTGGGTTGCACGCTGTACTAATGGAAAAATTAAAGACTTGTTTAATGGCTTAGACCCTAAAACTGCATGTGTTCTAGTTAGTTGTATCTACTTCAAAGGTGGTTGGTTTAACAAATTCAAACCTTATAACACTTACAGAGCTCAAATCTATTGTGAAGAATTTAAAACTTCTACTGTTCAAATGATGATACAGACAAACCACTTTCCGTATATTTCAGTTGATGAAAAAGGGTTCAAGTGTGTGAGAATTCCTTACAAGCAACCAGATTATAGTATGCTGATAATTTTACCTGATGAAAAGTTTGGATTGAAAAGTGTGATCAAAAATCTGGACGTTAAAACTGTTGAAAACCTCAAAGATATTAATAACTTCCTTGATGAATATATCTCATTGAGAATGCCAAAATTCAAACTTGAGTATGAAACTAAATTGAATAACAGTTTACGTTTGTTGGGAGTAAAAGACGCTTTTGATGAAAGTCTTGCAGATTTTAGTGCAATGTCCACGAAATCAACAGGACTATTTGTGTCCGAAACGGTCCACAAAGCATTCATTGAGACAAATGAAAATGGAACTGAAGCTGCTGCTGCAACTGGATCCAGATCAGTACTTAGTTGTTCCTCTTTTCGAGTCAGAGATCCAATTCGTTTTACAGTTGATCATCCGTTTGTGTTGATGATTTTGTTTAAAAATCAAACTTTGTTCATGGGAAAAGTAACTTCGTTGTAATGAAGTTTTTTTGATTTGATTGCTTTTGTTTGTATGGATTATGATTGCTCAGTTCCATTCTTTTGTGTTTTTAAGCTGTGTTTGGTATTTAGATTTTTTATATTTTGGTATTTGGTTTTTTTTGTCTACATGTAAATTTTTGTTAAATAAACTAAAATTCGTTTTTTTGACCTGAGATATTTATTTTGACCTGAGGTTTTAAGCAGCAAGAAATGAATGAAATAATTTACTTAGTTTGTTTTAAAATAAAGTTATGAAGTAGTGTGAAAAGAAGAAAGTTTTTTTGGATTAATTTGTAAAACTGAAACATTTAATGTCTTGATAACTTTTTTTGGTTGAAATAGTTAATATAGTAAAATACTAGTAAACAGTAACTTTTATTGAGCCGTTACAAAGTTGTTAGCAAAATCGTGTTTTTAGAGTAAGGTTATATTATCAAAAAATCCCTGAGTTTAAATGCAAAATGTTTTGATCAACCTAAAAACCTTAGAGCCAAGTGCTTATTAAAGCAATTTTTATAATACTACAAAATATTGTTGCGTAAAAATATTAGACATATATCTAGAATGTTTTTCATATCTGACTAAATTGTTAAGTAACTGAATACGTACATTCTCTTTACTACACGTAACAAGTTCAAAATGCACAATCAATAATCAAACATAAAGTATGTGACTTACAACAATTGTTTTGATTTTTTCAAGGTTACTGTGGATTGGTCTAACACTTTTGGCGCTAAAAAGTTATATTTCGTTTTGATTGAGATAACTGCTGCAGGCAGAAGTTGTTTATATTAAACAGAAAAAATAATAATGAAAGGAATAAAAAATTACTTTTTCTAGTTTTTTATTAAAGTTCATGGTTTTCATACCGTGTCCTTTAGTTTTTGTAATAAAATCTAACAAAATAGTTTTATAACCTAGAATAAATTGGTGTTCTAGCTATGATATATAATAACTAATTTTAATGGATTTTATTTGTTTAGTTTTATATGCAGAAAACATGCCTTGATACTTTTCAAAATTTTTGAAGTAAAATCGCTCTAGGTAGTGAACAGTTTTACTTGAAAACTTGAAATAAATCGATTGTCAAGTACTGTTGTAAGCAGTGGATGTTGGTGCCTAATGGCCTAAAGGTTCAGAGAGATCAGGTTGACCGCCAGAGGGCGTATTGTCAACCTGACCTTTTTCCTCATGCACCTGCTGTAAACGTGCAGGGGCCCTAGTCCGCTTGCGCTTGGGGGATAGCTTAACAAGGGGCTCGTTATTACTGCTTAGGTTATTTTTACTGATAATTATTTAATATAAGAACAGACAGGAAGTTGAAAATGGTACTATTTATATACAAAATAAAAACACACAAATAATACTGCGACACTATATAAAAATATACTTACTAACAAAACACCTGGAAGGTGTCAAATTGAACAAGTAGTTAATATGTTTATAAACAACCAATAATTTAAACTACTTGAAATACCTTTTACAAAATACAAGAGTCAGACTATAATGTATAACTCTTTATAGAATAGTTTATCTAAAACACAATAGATTAACTAAGTTAATTCTACTAAAGAATTATAAGCTGCCAATCACAATTCAATAATGCAGCTGATACTGAAAAAGCAATCAGAATATATAAATTTTGTTAGGAAAATCTGCTGCTTGGTTGTTCCATTTGAACCTAGTAGTAGCATAGAAAGAGCAAGCGAAATGCTCAGTGGTGAAAAGAAAATGTTTTCGTTTTCATCAGTGCTTTTACAAAGCTTTTCAAATAGATTTACATCAAACGAGTTGAAATTCATACTGATTTTAGACACAACAAACTTTACAAGCTGAAATATAATTCTATATTACTCATTGATAAAACATTAATTTACTATTGTGTATAAAATATTTTTACAGTTTTTAGAGGTTTAGAAATTTTTTAGTTGATTATAACTCCCTGAGTTTAAATGCAAAATATTTTGATCAGCTTGAAAACCTTAGAGCCAAATATTTGTTAAAGCAACTTTTATTACTACAAAATATTGTTGCGTAAAAACATTAGACATATATCTAGAATGTTTTTCATACCTGACTAAATTGTTAAGTAACTGAATACGTACATTGTGTTTACTTAGTTTAACACGTGACAAGTTCAAAATGCGCTATCATTAATCAACCATAAAGTATGTGACTTACAACAATTGTTTTGATTTTTTTAAGGTCAATGTGGATAGGTCTAACACTTTTGGCGCTAATGAGTTTTGTTTCGTTTTGATTGAGATAACTGCTGCAGGCAGAAGTTGTTTATATTAAACAGAAAAAATAATAATAAACGGAATAAAAAATTACTTTTTCTAGTTTTTTATTAAAGTTCATGGTTTTCCTACCATGTCCTTTAGTTTTTGTAATAAAAATCTGACAAATAGTTTTATAACCTACAATAAATTGGTGTTCTAGCTATGATATATAATAACTAAGTTTAATGGATAATATTGTTTAGTTTTATATGCAGAAAACATGCCTTGATAGTTTTTAAATTTTTAAAGTAAAATCGCTCTAGGTAGTGAACAGTTTTACTTGAATACTGTAAATAAATCGGTTGTTAAGTACTGTCACATAAACAAATAACATTTTTAGAAATATAAAAAACTCAAATAATTCATTAAAACACTTATAGAGAAAAGAGTTCAGAACAAGCCGTTAATGTTTTTGTTAACAAATGTTTTTTTACGATATCTATAGTGTTATGATAAACATTTAATGTAACATTATCTTTAAATAAACTTAACTATTTTTTAAGATATTTCATTAGAAAAGACATTTTAGATTATAATTATAAGTCCAAATGAATTTAATTCGAAAATTGATAGAGAAATATTCAATTGAAGTTCAACGTATGTATATAAACTATGACATAATTATACTTCTTTTTACAAAAATGTTTTTGTTTTATTTGTTTTTTATTCTTAATGGGATAAATATTAATAAAATTGGATAAAGTGTGATTATAGAAAATCTAAAATGGACTCTTTTGACAGGTTTATTTGTTTTTATGAACTATGTAAGGCAAGATCGACTCCTTAGCCTGTCGTTATGCTACAAGGGGCTGACTAGTTTGGAGGAAAAATATGTTTATTGTTGCAAGTCTTTTGTCAAACTGTAGACCAAACCATTAAAACATTAAGCTTAAACTTAAAGCAAAGGACAAAAAAATAAAAAGTAAAAAAGTTTATATAATTAACACAAAAATAAAACATGTTTTAATTTCTTTTAAAGTTAATAGATTAATATAAAAAGGAAACCCTCTAACACACACTAACTTATACTTATTATTATATTATTATTGTAGCAGGTTTTAAATAAGTTTTGTCGATTCGCCTCCTAAAAACTAATTTCATTATTTATATTTTCTATGGTCTGTGAGATCCCACAATAATAGTTACACAAATTTCCACTTTAGCATCAACTTCTAGCTTCTCACCAATATAGAATATTCTCTGCAAAACTTAAGAAAAAACTTACTGGAAAGAGTCAATCATTCCAGTTATTCTCGTGCAAAAGTAAAACATTTGAAAAAAAATAAAGTTTACTATAAACAGATTAACAAATATCAGGAATAAGCTTAGTATTAGTAAATACATAGACCAGAGTGAAAAACATAAAGATCAACTTACGATAAAAAGTAATGCCTAAACAACAATATTTTTATTAAACACTGAAAACAGTAAATCAAATGTAATATAAATGTTCTTCAAATAGAATTACAGCTGTTTCAATGAGCTCTTGAATGTAAGTTACTGTTTACTGAACAACAAAAAATCTGTCAAAACAATTTGTCTTAGGACCTGATGCACTAAAAACCTTTCGGTTATCGAGCCGTACACCACTTGGATACATTTTAACGTCATGTCCAGGACAAGCTATATTGGGTTTAACTTTTATAGACTCTTTTTTTCAAACTCTACATTTTAATAGATAATACAAACAAGCCTAATAAAAATTTTATGGCAAAATTTTTGTATAAAGGGGAGGAAAATAGTGTCAGACTTTTATATATAAAAAAACATTGTATTTTTCTTTTGATGTCAAGTACGCACCTAAACCATTTTTAACTAATTAGAAGAAAATAAAATACTACTATCAAGTGTCATCGCGTGGGGGCACACTGGAGCTGCTGTTCCACGTAGCAGAAAAAAAAAGAAAAAAAAATTACGCAAGTTCCAAACTTTACGCCTTTTTTCACTGAGTTTAATGATAAATTTGGTTACTTTTATAATTTTTACGTTCGTTTTTTGAACACTACTAAAATTAGAACTGCAAGCTCAATCTGTGTCAGCTTCATTTTAAATATATACAAGTTTTCAATACAAAAAGTTGTTGAAACATAAATTGTGGAGCCGCAATGAAGTGCAACACTATGTGAATTAAAAAATTAGTTTTGCACAATATGAATTAAAAATTAGTTTTGCACAACATGAATTAAAAAATTAGTTTTGCACAGTATGAATTGAAAAATTAGTTTTGCACAACATGAAATGAAAAAATTAGTTTTGCACAACATGAAATGAAAAAATTAGTTTTGCACAATATGAATTGAAAAATTTGTTTTGCACAATATGAATTGAAAAATTAGTTTTGCACAAGATGAATCAATTACTGATTGTAAACAATGTGAATATACTGAATTAAAAAATAAAGTAGTAAAACTTATTACTTTTATATAGAAAAGATAATTTAATGATATAACTATAATTTAAAGTAAATTTCATACTTGTTTTAAAACAAGTATAGCTAGAAAATACATATTTTAAAAATATGTCATTAAAAGTATATTAGTAATAGTTTTATGGTTATTTTAAACAATTTTTAAACTTTCAAAGGAAATTACAAACATAATAAAATAGTCAATTTCGCAAAAAAAAAACGTTTAGATAAAACTTACCCTTTTATTATAAAATAATAGCAACATTTTTAAATTAAACAAATTAGTTTAAAACTTCAAAAAAATCTTAGTAGAAGAAATAAATTTTCATAGATCCCACTGGTCGGCGTTTTTTTATAAATCATGGGGAAATTTTTCAAGTTCTTAGCGAGACGTTTTTTATAAAAAAATCTTTCATAGGTCGCAGTTATTTAAAAAAGATGAAGTTAACAGTATAAAAATACAATTTAAAAAAAAAGGAGCAAAAATAAATGATTAGTCTTCTGTCGTTATTTATATTTGTTATTTCTAAGTTTATTATTGTTAAAGACCTGTTTTAATTTAATTGTCGAAATAAATTTAATTAATAAGCTAACAATTTTTTTCTGTTTAAATACATATCTGCTGTAGGTAGTAGTTACTTTTAACAGAACAGTGACTCATTAGCGCCTCAAGTGTCAAAACAAACAACAGCAAGCGTTGAAGAACTCATTATTTCTTTAGTATCACTTATTTTATGATTGAATATTAATTAATCAAATATAGATTTTGTTACGTGTTTAACTAACTAGTAAAAATTCGCTTCTTAGCATTGTTGCATTGTTCTAACACTTATATCAATTATTAAAACTCGAATTATTTTTAAGTTTAAACTGTACAAACATTCATGCTATTTTAAAATACAACTTAATACTATAACTAAAGCAGAGCTTTAATAAACATTTGGTTATATATAAAGTTATAAAAATTAATTTAAGCAAATAAGTAGAGTAATAGTTTCCTAGGCTTTTACAAACTTTTAAAACTTTTTGAAAAATATTAGTTATATAATATTAATTATTCATGAGTAACATTGAAAATGTTTTAGGTTGTAAAGTTAGTTTTTAAATCAGTATGAATTTCAACTCGTTTGATGTCAATCTCTTTGAAAAGCTCTGTGAAAGCACTAATGAAAACGAAAACATTTTCTTTTCACCACTGAGCATTTCGCTTGCTCTTTCTATGCTACTTCTAGGTTCAAATGGAACAACCAAGCAGCAGATTGAAGAAGCACTAGGATTTGTAAAAGACGAAGAACTTCTTTCTAAGCTCAAAGCGTTAAATGATGTACTTAACTACGATTCTAATAGTTTAAAAGTTGAACTTGCTAACTCTGTATTTCCCTCAGAAACATTTATAATGGATGCAAAATACAAGAGTGATATGAAAACTGCTTTTAAATGCCAAATCCAATCTTTAGACTACAAAAACAATACAGACAAATCTAAAAATAAAATCAATGATTGGGTTGCACATTATACTAATGGAAAAATTAAAAACTTGTTTAGGAAATTGTTTCCTGAAACTTCATGTGTTCTAGTTAGTTGTATCTACTTCAAAGGTGATTGGTATAAAAAATTCGAGCGTTGTAACACTTACAAATTATCATTCTATTGTACAGAAAACAAAACTTCTACTGTTAAAATGATGAGACGGGAAAGTTATTACTCTTACATTTCAGTTGATGAAAAAGGTTTCAAGTGTGTCAGAATTCCTTACAAGCAGCCAGAATTTAGTATGCTGATAATTTTACCTGATGAAAAGTTTGGATTGAAAAGTGTGATCGAAAAACTGGATGTTGATACTATTGAAAACCTCAAAGATGTTAACAAGTTCCATGATGAATATGTTTTGCTAACAATTCCAAAGCTCAAACTTGAGTATAAAACTAAATTGAACAAATGCTTACATTTGTTGGGAGTAAAAGACGCTTTTGATAGTGGTCTTGCAGATTTTAGTGCAATGTCCACGCAATCCAGTGGACTATTTGTGTCCGAAGCAGTCCACAAAGCGTTTTTTGAGACGAATGAAAATGGAACTGAAGCTGCTGCTGCAACTGGATCAACTTCTGTTGACACTTGTATATCTTCATCAGAAGAAGAGTTGATACCCTTTACAGTTGATCATCCGTTTGTGTTGATGATTTTGTATAAAAATCAAACTTTGTTTATGGGAAAAGTTACTTCGTTGTAATGAAGTTTTGATCGATTGTTTTCGTTTGTACATCCTGTTTTATTCTTTTTTATAATGAAGTTTTGTTTGATGTTTGCATAGTTTTTGTTGAGTTTAATAAATATTAAGTTTGGTTGTGTAAATGTTAATTTTTGTTAAATAAAGTAAGATTCGTAAACAATATAATTTAAAAGGGTTCAGCTGCTAGTAAATAAATATTCTACTTGGTTAAATTTAAATACTTTTGAAGTAGTGTGATAAGTAGAAACGTTTCAAAATTAATTGGAAATATTGATACGCAATACAAACAACTAGTGTCATAACTTTTTATGTAGTTCTAAGATTAATATAATATACGTTATATACTACTTGTATATACTGAATTTTTATCTAAAATTCGAAGTGATGTTACATTTAGTTAAGTAAAAAGTAATGATGAAAAATCATTAGTAGACAAAGAAATTATCATGTTTAAACTAATTTACATATGTTATTAACTAGTTAATGGTACATAGTTATTTTTTGTAGTCTATAAGCGACACGTTAGAGATAATAAACATACGATTACGATAATAACACGCTTAATTTGACTAGAACGTTTTACTATATATAATAATAACATTATTCAACTAAACAAATTACCTTAATATTTCCAAAAAATCTAAGTAAAATTAAGTAAATTTTTTAGATCACTGGCCGATATCATTTTATATTACTCGGGGAAGTTTTAAAATTTGCTAGATAATAGACGAATTTTTTTTACGGGTCGAAGTTATTTAAAACAGATGTGGTAAACAAAAGGAAAAAAAATTAAACGAAATAAATGAAAATGAATTACTAGTAGTTAACAACTGATAAATTTACAACTTAGTTGTAAATTTTAACTACAACAACTTTATTTTATTCTAGTATATTTTTAGCTGAAAAGTACATCGTGGGCCAAACATTTTAGTTTTTGGAAAATTCAGCACCTGGACCACTGGTTGTCATTTTCTTATCTGAATAGTTTAAAACAATTTCATATAATTTAAGCTAAATTTCAATACTCACCATAGATCTTCAAAAAATATAGTTGAGTAAGTTATATACTTCGAACAGCTTACAATAAGTTATTAGTAGTAGTTTAACAATAAATATAATTCACTTTGTAAAGCTTTATTTTTTAAATATTTTTTTATAAGTATTTAGAAAACTGTATAAACAAATAACATGTGTAAACTCTGAAATAAGTGGAAACTGACATAAGCTAACCAACAAAGGACAATTATAACTAACAAAGAAGGTCATTTATAAAAAAAAATCAAAAGTTGCTTTGTTATTTTCATATACCAAGTTTTTGTCTACTATATTGGTTATTGTTATCATAAATGATTTAAGTTCCAACCTGATTTCAAAGATAGAATATCAAAGAAATTCATAAAACTAAAATCTTAAATAATATGGTTAGAATTTTTAGTGTAATTATACACTCGAATGCAAGTGAACTGCAAGAGCTGATGTTAATACTATTATTTTATAAAAAATTCACTTAATTCCTCGCAAGAGCATCTTCAAAACATGATTGTTTTTGATACAATTTTGTCTTGTTTAAAAATACTATTCACTTAACTTATTATAACATCATTTTAACAATTTGAAAAATTTATTATATTATAGTTGTATATAACATTTACTATTTTAGTTCTCAGAACTTTAGATTAGTTATTAAGACATAAGTTTTTTCTATTACCTTTCAATATAAGCAAATAATATTTAAAAATTAACTGTTTAAGTTATCTAATTAACAAATTGCTGCGGAAACCTCGTGCTGTTTTTAGATTTTAAAAACTTTAAGTAATAAAAATCAATTATTTACACTTGTACAACATGTTTTGTGATAATGATGTTTTCGACACTTTTTATTGTTTATACTCTTTTATGCAATCCTTAATCATTCTGAAGTCACTTAAATCAATTCATGTACCAATTTAACTATGCAGTTAATAGTGGTACTTTTTATAGTCTAGCTAGAACTAAGTACTCAAGCTTATAACAGTTTAGATGCCAAACTTTGTGATTTTGCGGTTATAGTGGTAGACAATTTGATTTAGGTGACTTTAGAATGATTAAGGGTTGCATAAAAGAGTTTAAACAACTTAAAAATGACAAAAATATCATTGTCACAAAATTGGATTAAGGTTCTGGAGTTTAAATTTTTCAGATAATGTTAGTAAAATGGAAAATGTATTAATCGCTTGCTCTAAATTCAAACATATAGGTTAAGTTTTTGCAATGTTTATTGTCAGTGGTTAACAAGTGTAAGGTATAAGTCATATTAAGCGTGTTATTATCATAATCGTATGTTTTATATCTTATACACTATCTAACGTATTGCTAGTAGACTTCGATAAAATAGTTGTATAACGTTAACTAGTAAATACTATCAGTAACTTATATTTTAAAACCTGATTGTTTCTTTATCTAAGTATTTTTTTTCGTGATTATTTTATGCTTAGCTAAATGTAACATCATTTGAACATTTTGATAAATTCAGTATATACAAGTAATATATTAAGTATACTATTTTTATTCTTAGAGCTTCACACAATTTGTCATGACACTAGTTGTTTATATTGCGTATCAACATTACCAATTAATTTTGAAACATTCCTGCTTATCAAAATACTTCTACAGTATTTAAATCTATCTTAGTAAAACATCTATTTACTTGCTGCTGAACCCTTTTAAATTATAAAAATTAGCTATTTCTATTTGGTTATATACTTAACAAGACAATTTTTAAGATATCTTAATTTATCAAAAAATATCAACATTTACACAATCAAACGTAAAGTATTTATTAAACTCAACGAAAATCATGCATAACATCAAACACAACTTCATAATAAAAAAGAATATTACGGGATTTACAAACGAAAGCAATCGATCATAACTTCATTACAACGAAGTTACTTTTCCCATGAACAAAGTTTGATTTTTAAACAAAATCATCAACACAAACGGATGATTAACTGTAAAGCGAATTGGCTCATTGACTGGAGAAAAATCACATATATAATTCTTAACTAATCCAGTTGCTGCTGCAGCTTCAGTTCCACTTTCATCTGTCTCAATAAAGGCTTTGTGGACTGCTTCGGAGACGTAAAGTCCACTTGATTGCGTGGACATTGCACTAAAATCTGCAAGACTTTTATCAAAAGCGTCTTTTACTCCCAACAAACGTAAGCATTCGATCAATTCAGCTCTATACTCAAGTTTGAACTTTGGCATTCTCAACGAGATGTCTTTATCACAGTATTTATTAATATCTTTGAGGTTTTCAATAGTTTTGACGTCCAGTTTTTCTATCACACTTTTCAATCCAAATTTCTCATCAGGTAAAATTATCAGCATACTAAAATCTGGTTGCTTGTAAGAAATTCTGACGCACTTGAACCCTTTTTCATCAACTGAAACATACGGAAAGTCATTTCTCTTTATCATCATTTCAACAGTAGAAGTTTTATTTTCTGTACAATAGAATGGAGCTTTGTAGGTGTTATAATGTTTGAACTTATCAAACCAATCACCTTTAAAGTAGATACAACTAACTAGAACACATACAGTTTCAGGAATCAATTTTTTAAACAAAACTTCAATTTTTCCATTAGTACAACGTGCAACCCAATCATTGATTTTATTTTTAGATTTGTCTGCATTGTTGTTGTAGTCTAAAGATTGGATTTGACATTTGAAAGCAGTTTTCATATCACTCTTGTATTTTGCATCCATTATAAATGTTTCTGAGGGAAAGACAGAGTTAACAAGTTCAACTTTTAAACTATTAGAATCGTAGTTAAGTACATCATTAAACGCTTTGAGCTTAGAAAGAAGTTCTTCATCTTTTACAAGTCCTAGTGCTTCTTCAATCTGATGCTTGGTTGTTCCATCTGAACCTAGTAGTAGCATAGAAAGAGCAAGCGAAATGCTCAGTGGCGAAAACAAAATGTTTTCGTTTTCATCAGTGATTTCACAGAGCTTTTCAAAGAGATTGATATCAAACGAGTTGAAATTCATACTGATTTTAAGACACTACAAACTTTACAAGCTGAAGTATAATTCTATATTACTCATTGATCAACCATTATTAAACTATTGTGTGTAAAATAGTTTTACAATTTGTAAAGCTTAAGAAATTTTTTAGTTCATTATAACTCCATGAGTTTAAATTCAAAATGTTTTGATTAACTTAAAAACGTTAGAGCCAAGTCTTTATCAGAGAAATTTTTACAATATTACAAAATATTTTTGAGTAACAAAATAAGAAATATATCTAATTAATCTTTCATACCTGACAAACTTGTTAAGTAACTGAACTGCCTGTGAATACATTCTGATTACTAAACACGCGACAAATTCAAAATACACAACTAATAATAAAAAATAAAATAAGTGATAATAAACAAATAATTATTTCTTTAATGTATGCTATTGTTTGTATTGACACTTGTGGCGCTAATGAGTCACTGTTTTTTAAAAGTAACTACTACCTACAGCAGCTCTATGTTAAAAAGATAATAATTGTTAGCTTTTTAGTTAGATTTATTTCGACAATTAAATTAAAACATGTCTTTAATAATAATAAATTTTATTCAGAGTTATGGTGTATAAGATCTAGTTATTTTATTTATGAGCAATTTTTATAAATCTAGTTTTTTAATTTTTTATTTATATGACCAAAATTTTGTTTAAGTCTTTGTAGTAAATTAGCTAAAGTTAACTTCATTAAGCCTTTTAAATTCTATAAGTTGGTTTTATTGTATATATAGAAATACAGTATTGTTATTTTAGTTGTTATATACAAACTACAGTTTAAGATTATACTTTTGAAAGTTTGAAAATGCATTAATATGGGTAGTTTATTACTTTTGAAATTAAAATATAGATAAAATAGTATAAAGTAGCAAAGAGTTTAGTCAATTAAATATTATTTATTTCATATTTTTCTAAAACAAGTATAGCTAATAAGCACACATTATATTAGTATCATTGAAACTTATTTTAAAAAGTATTAAGGCTTGTATTTTGTTTGATAACTTTTTACAAACAACGTATTAATATCAATTTAGCACAATTAAAGTTTTAAAGTTCTATTACCACTATGTTATAAAATAATAACAACATTATTTAAACTAAACAAATTGACTTAATACTTCCAAAAAATCTAAGTAAAATTAAGTTTATTTTCTAGATTACTGCCCGACATTGTTTTATAATTCACGAGAAAATTTTCCAAGTTGCTAGCGAGATGAACTTAATAGAAAAAGAAATATTTTACGTGTCGCAGTTATTTAAAACAGATGTAGTGAACAGTATAAAAAAAATTAAAAACAAAAAAATAGGAAAATAATTGAAAATTAATTACTAGTAGTTAACATTTGATAAATTTACAACCTAATTGGAATTTTTAACTACAAAAACTTTATTTTATTCTAGTATGTTTTTAGCTGAAAAGTACATCATGAACCAAAAATTTTAGTTTTGGAAAATTAGGCACCTAGACCGCTATTTGCCGTGTTCTGATCGGAATAGTTAATGTAAAAACACTTTAATAAAAATTAAGCTAAATTTTAATACTTACCCTAGATCTTCAAGGACTGTAGTTTTTAATGTTTATACTTCGAATAGTTTATAATAAGTTATCAGTAGTTATTTAATACTGAAAAATTAGTTTACTTTGTTAAAGCTTTATCTTTAAAATATGTATATTTAAGTATTTAGAAAACTGTTTAAACAAATAACATGTGTAAACTCTGAAATAAGTGGAAACTTACAAAAGATAACCAACTAAGGACAATTATAACTAACAAAGAAGTTCATTTTAAAAAAAAATTAAAAACAGCTTTGTTATTTTCATATACCAAGTTTTTGTCAACTATATTGGTTATTGTTATCATAAATGATTTAATTTGTACTAAAAAAAATTTAAAGCGACGTACGATCTAATTATTTTTATAACTAAACTACACAACTTATATCAGAAGATCTAAACTGCTTAACTACAACTATTAAGAAATATCATGGTCATTTTTGAAGATTTGAGTTTGAATAAATAACAATTTTAAACATTGGTAATGAAATTAAATATTCTTATTCGTTATATTTATTAAAATTTTAAGAACAGTTTGTTTTTAACAACTTGATTTACTTTAAACACATTTATGGGTTAATAAACACCAGGCTCCAACCTGATTAAAAAGATAGAATATCAAAGAAGTTCATAAAACTATAATCTTAAATAATATGGTTACAATTTTTAGTGTAATTATACACTCGAATGCAAGTGAACTGCTTTAGCTAAAGTTAATATTATTTTGTTTTATAAAAAATTACTTTAATCCTCGCAATAGCATCTTTAAAACATGATTATTTTTTATACAATTTTGTCTTTTAAAAAAAATACTATTCGCTTAACTTATTATAACATCATTTTAACAATTAAATAAAATTTATTATGTCATAGTTGTATATATCATTTACTATTTTAATTCTTAGAGCTTCACATAAGTTATAAAGAAATAAGTTTTTTCTATTACGTTTCAGTATCCTTTTTTTTAATTAACTGAGTAAGTTATCTAATTACTTAGTTGCGGAAACCTCGTACTGTATATAACTTTAAAACCTTAAATTTTAAAAATTATTACTTTCATTTGCAAAACATGTTTTGTGATAATGATGTTTTTGTCATTTTTAAGATGTTTAAACTCTTTTATGCAACCCTTAATCATTCTGAAGTCACCTAAATCAATTTGTGTACCAATATAACTATGCAGTTAATAGTGGTACTTTCTATGGTCTATAACTAAGTACTGAAGCTCATAAGAGCTTAGATGCCAAACTTTGTGATTTTGCGGTTATATTGGTACACAAATTGATTTAGGTGACTTTAGAATGATTAAGGGTTGCATAAAAGAGTTAAAATATCTTAAAAATGACAAAAACATCATTGTCACAAAATTGGATAAAGGTTTTGGTGTTGTAGTTTAAATTCTTCACAATATGTTAGTAAAATGGAAAATGTATTAAACGATTGCACTAAATTCAAACATATAGGTCATTTTTTTGCATTATTTATTGTCAGTGGTTAACAATTATAAGGTTCTAGTAAAATTAAGCGTGTTATTATCATAATCGTATGGTATTATATCTTATACGCTATCTTACGTATCACTAGTAGACTTTGATAAAATCATTATATATCGTTAACTAGTAAATACTATCAGTAACTTATGACTGTTTTCTTTGTCTAATGTTATTTCATAATTGCTTTTTACTTAACTAAATGTATCAAATTAATATTTTCTTAAAATTCAGTATATACAAGTTGTATATAACGTATACTATTTTTATTCTTAGAGCTTTACACAATTTGTCATGATATTAGCTGTCTGTTTTTCGTATCAATATTACCAACTAATTTTGAAACGTTCCTGCTTATCACACTATTTCATAAGTATTTAAATGTCACTGAGTAGAAATTCTTTTTACTTATCTGTTTTCATTTGGTTTTATACTAAAAAAGATCATTGTTAAGATATCTTTTTTATTTAACAAAAATTAACATTTACACAACCAAACCTATTATTTATTTAACTCAACAATAACCATGCATAACATCAAACACAACTTCAAAATAAAAACGAATAAAACGGGATATACAAACGAAAACAATCGAATGAAATTTAATTACAACGAAGTTACTTTTCCCATGAACAAAGTTTGACTTTTGAACAAAATCATCAACACAAACGGATGATCAACTGTAAAGCGAATTGGCTCTTGGACTAAAGAAAAAAAACAAAGATACTCCATGGTTAATTCAGTTGCTGCTGCAGCTTCAGTTCCATTTTCATCTGTCTCAATGAATGCTTTGTGGACTGCTTCGGAGACGTAAAGTCCACTTGATTGCGTGGACATTGCACTAAAATCTGCAAGACCACAATCAAAAGCGTCTTTTACTCCCAACAAATGTAAGCATTCGGTCAATTTAGCCTCATATTCAAGTTTGAACTTTGGCATTGCTAGTGAGATATATTCTTCATGGAATTTGTTAATATCTTTGAGGTTTTCAATAGTTTTAACGTCCAGTTTTTCAATTACACTTTTTAGACCAAATTTCTTATCAGGTAAAATTAACAGCATACTAAAATCTGGTTGTTTGTAAGGAATTCTCACACACTTGAAACCTTTTTCTTCAACTGAAATATACGGAAAGTAATCTCTCTGTGTCATCATTTTAACAGTAGAAGTTTTATTTTCTGTACAATAGAATGGGAACTCGTAAGTGTCATAACCTTTGAACTTGTTATACCAATCACCTTTGAAGTAGATACAACTAACTAGAACACATGCAGTTTCAGGATCGAAGCCGCTAAACAAGTTTTTAATTTTTCCATTAGTATAATGTGCAACCCAATCATTGATTTTATTTTTAGATTTGTCTGTATTGTTTTTGTAGTCTAAAGATTGGATTTGGCATTTAAAAGCAGTTTTCATATCACTCTTGTATTTTGCATCCATTATAAATGTTTCTGAGGGAAAGACAGAGTTAACAAGCTCAACTTTTAAACTATTAGCATCGTAGTTAAGTACATCAGTCAGCGCTTTCAGCTTAGAAAGAAGTTCTTCATCTTTTTGAAATCCTAGTGCTTCTTCAATCTGATGCTTGGTTGTTCCATTTGAGCCTAAAAGTAGCATAGAAAGAGCAAGCGAAATGCTCAGTGGTGAAAAGAAAACGTTTACGTTTTCATCAGTGCTTTCACAAAGCTTTTCAAAGAGATTGACATCAAATGAATTGAAATTCATACTGATTTTAGACACAACAAACTTTACAAGTTTAAATATAATACTATATGACTCATAAATTAAACATTGTTTAACTATTGTGTATAAATTAATTTTACTATTTATAAAGCTTAAGAAATTTGTTAATTGATGGTAACTCGCTGAGTTTAAATGCAAAATCTTTTGATGAACTTAAAAACCTTAGAACCAACTAAATATTAAAACAGTTTTTACAACACTACAAAATATTTTTGAGTAATAAAATAAGAAATATATCTAAATAGTCTTTCATATGTGACAAAATTGTTAAGTAACTGAACTGCCTGTAAATACATTCTGATTACTAAACACGCGACAAATTCAAAGTGAACAACTAATAATAAAAAATAAAGTAAGTGATATTAAACAAATAATTATTTCTTTAATGTATGCTAATGTTTGTTTCGACACTTGTGGCGCTAATGAGTCACTATTCTGTTAAAGGTGACTACTACCTACAGCAGATTTGTATTTAAACAGAAAATAATTGTTAGCTTGTTACTTTAAATTATTTCGACAATTAAATTAAAACATGTCTTTAACAATAATAAACTTATTCAGAGTTATGGTATATAAGATCTAGTTATTTTATTTATTTAATAAGTTATCAGTAGTTGTTTAATACTGAAAATTTAGTTTACTTTGTTAAAGCTTTATTTTTATAATATTTATGTACAAGTATTGAGAAAACTGTATAAACAAATAACATGTGTAAATTCTGAAATAAGTGGAAACTTACATAAGCTAACCAACAAAGGAAAATTATAACTAACAAAGAAGGTCATTTATAAAAAAAAAATCAAAAGTTGCTTTGTTATTTTCATATACCAAGTTTTTGTCTACTATATTGGTTGTTGTTATCATAAATGATTTAAGTTGTACTAAAAAAAATTTAAAGCGACGTACGATCTAATTATTTTTATAACTAAACTACACAACTTATATCAGAAGTTCTAAACTGCTAAACTAAAACCTTTTTAAATACATAAATAATCTCAAGAAATATCGTGGTCATTTTTGAAGATTTGAGTTTGAATAATTAACATTTTTAAACATTGGTAATTAAATTAAATATTATTTACTCATTAAATTTATTAAAATTTTTAAGAACATTTTGTTTTAAACAACTTGATTTACTTTAAACACATTTATGGGTTAATAAACACCAGGCTCCAACCTGTTTTCAAAGATAGAATATCAAAGAAATTCATAAAACTATAATCTTAAATAATATGCTTACAATAATTTGTGTAATTATACACTTGAATGTAAGTGAACTGCTATAGCTGATGTTAATATTATTTTGTTTTATTAAAATGACTTTAATCCTCGCAATAGCATCTTTAAAACATAATTATTTTTTGTACAATTTTGTCTTGTTTAAAAATACCATTCGCTTAACTTATTTTAATATCATTTTACCAATTTAATAAAATTTATTATATCATAGTTGTATATAACATTTACTATTTTAATTCTCAGAGCTTTACATTAGTTATTAAGACATAAGTTGTTTCTATTACCTTTCAATATAAGCAAATAATTTTTAAAAATTAACTGTTTAAGTTATCTTATTAACAAATTGCTGCGGAAACCTCGTGCTGTTTAAGATTTTTAAAACCTTAAGTAATAAAAATAAATGATTTACACTAGTAAAATATTTTTTATAAATGATATTTTTGTCATTTTTAAGATGTTTAAACTCATTTTTGCAACCCTTAATCATTCTAAAGTCACCTAAATCAATTTGTGTACCAATATAACTATGTAGTTAATAGTGGTACTTTGTATAGTCTATAACTAAGTACTGAAGCTCATAACAGTTTAGATGCCAAACTTTGTGATTTTGCGGTTATAGTGGTACACAAATTGATTTAGGTGACTTTAGAATGATTAAGGGTTGCATAAAAGAGTTTAAACATCTTAAAAAAGACAAATATATCATTGTCACAAAATTGGATTAAGGTTTTGGTGTTGTAGTTTAAATTTTTCAAAGTATGTTAGTAAAATGGAAAATGTATTAAACGATTGCACCAAATTCAAACATATAGGTTATTTTTTGCAATGTTTATTGTCAGTGGTTAACAAGTATAAGGTATAAGTCAAACTAAGCGTGTTATTATCATAATCGTATGTTTAATATCTTTTACGCTATCTTACGTATCACTAGTAAACTTCGATAAAATAATAATATACCGTTAACTAGTAAATACTATCGGTAACTTAATTTTTAAAACATGATTATTTCTTTATCTAATTGTGTTTTTTCATAACTACTTTATACTTAACTAAATGTAGCATCAAATTAATATTTCCTTAAAATCAGTGTATAAAAGTAATAGATTATGTATATTGTTTTGGTCCTTAGAACTTAACACAATTTGTCATGACATTAGCTTTTTTTATTGCGTAACAATATTGCTAATTTTGAAAAGTTTCTGCTTATCACACTACTTCAAAAGTATTTAAATGTAACTAAGCAGAATATCTATTTACTTGCTGCTGAACCCTTTTAAATTGTAAAATTAGCTGTTTCTATTTGGTTTTATACTATACAAGATCATTGTTAAGACATCTTAATTTTTTTAACAAAAATTAACACGTACACAACCAAACCTATTATTTATTAAACTCAACGAAAACCATGCTTAACATCAAACACAACTTCAAAATAAAAACGAATATAACTGGATGTACAAACAAAAACAATCGAATCCTGAAAACTTCATTACAACGAAGTTACTTTTCCCATGAACAAAGTTT
This sequence comes from Thalia democratica, assembly GCF_965202585.1. Classification (NCBI taxonomy): domain Eukaryota; kingdom Metazoa; phylum Chordata; class Thaliacea; order Salpida; family Salpidae; genus Thalia; species Thalia democratica. The sequence continues at coordinate 2,789,419 of NC_139170.1, forward strand.
GACTTTTGAACAAAATCATCAACACAAACGGATGATCAACTGTGAAATGAATTGGCTCTCTGTTGCATTTAATGGCTGTATGTGGTATTAATCTTGATGCAGTTACTGCAGCTGCTTCAGTTCCATTTTCATTTGTCTCAATGAATGCTTTGTGGACTGCTTCGGAGACGTAAAGTCCACTGGATTGCGTGGACATTGCACTAAAATCTGCAAGACTTTCATCAAAAGCATCTTTTACTCCCAACAAACGTAAGCATTTATTCAATTTAACTTCATACTCAAGTTTGAATTTTGACATTCTCAACGAAACATATTCATAATGGAACTTGTTAACATCTTTGAGGCTTTCAATAGTTTTAACGTCCAGTTCTTTAATTACACTTTTAAGACCAAATTTCTCATCAGGTAGAATAATCAGCATACTAAAATCTGGTTGCTTGTAAGGAATTCTCACACACTTTAACCCTTTTTCATCAACTGAAATGTAAGAGAAAGAACATTCCCGTCTCATCATTTTAACAGTAGAAGTTTTATTTTCTGCACAATAGAATTGAGCTTTATTGGTTTTATAACTTTTGAACTTATTAAACCAATCACCTTTGAAGTAGATACAACTAACTAGAACACATACAGTTTTAGGGTCCAATTCACTAAACAAATCTTTAATTTTTTCTTTAGTACAGTGTGCAACCCAACCATTGATTATATTTTTTGATTTGTCTGCATTGTTTTTATAGTCTAAAGATTGGATTTGGCATTTAAAAGCAGTTTTCATATCACTCTCGTACTTTGAAACCATCTGAAACGTTTTTGAAGGAAAGACAGAGTTAGCAAGTTCAACTTTTAAATTATTAGAGTCGTAGTTAAGTACATCAGTCAGCGCTTTGAGCTTAGAAAGAAGTTCTTCATCTTTTACAAATCCTAGTGCATCTTCAATCTGATGCTTGGTCGTTCCATCTGAACCTAGTAGTAGCATAGAAAGAGCAAGCGAAATGCTCAGTGGTGAAAAGAAAACGTTTTCGTTTTCATCAGTGATTTCACAGAGCTTTTCAAAGAGATTGATATCAAACGAGTTGAAATTCATACTGATTTTAGACACATCAAACTTTACAAGCTGAAATATAATTTTATATTACTCATTAATAAAACATTATTTAACTATTGTGTTTAAAATAGTTTTACAGTTTGAAAAGCCTAAAAAAATTTTTATTTGATTATAACTCCCTGAGTTTAAATGAAAAATATTTTGATCAACTTAAAAACCTTAGAGCCAAGTACTTATTATAGCATTTTTTTTAATTCTACAACATTTTGTTGTGTAAAAAAATTAGACATTTCTCTTGCATGTCTTTTATAAATTGTTAAGTAATGAATAATTACATTCTGATTACTTATTTAAACACGCGACAAATTCAAAATGCACAACTAATATTCAAAAATAAAATAAGTGATATTAAAGAAAACAGTTTAATTTCTTCAATGTTTGGTGTTGTTTGTTTCGACACTTGTGGCGCTAGTGAGTCACTGTTCTTTTAAAGGTAACTACGACCTACAGCAGATTTGTATTTAAAAAGAAAATAATTGTTAGCTTGTTAATTCAGTTTATTTCGACAATTAAATTAAAACATGTCTTTATATTGATAAACTTTGTTAATAGATATGGTATATAAGATCTAGTTATTTTATTTATGAGCAATTTTTATAAATCTAGTTTTTTAATTATTTATTTATATGACCAAAAGTTTGTTTAAGTTTTTGCAGTAAATTAGCTACAGTTAACTTCATTAAGGCTTTTAAATTTTTAAGTTGGTTTTATTGTATATATAAAAATATAGTTATGTTATTTTAAATGTTACATAAAAACTAAAGTTTAAGATTATACTTTTGAAAGTTTGAAAATGCATTAATAGGGGTAGTTTATTACTTTTGAAATGAAAATATAGATAAAATAGTATAAAGTAGCAAAGAGTTTAGTCAATTAAGTATTATTTATTTCATATTTTTCTAAAACAAGTATAGCTAATAAGCACACATTATATTAATATCATTGAAACTTATTTTTAAAAAGTTTTAAGGCTTGTGTTTTGTTTGATAACTTTTTACAAACAACGTATAAGTATCATTTCAGCACAGTTAAATATTTAAAGTTCTATTACCACTATGTTATAAAATAATAACAACATTATTTAAACTAAACAAATTACCTTAATATTTCCAAAAAATCCAAGTAAAATTAAGTAATTTTATAGATCACTGGCCGACAGCATTTTATAATTTACGGGGAAATTTTATAAGTTGCTAGCGAGATGAACTTGATAGAAAAAGAAATATTTTATTGGTCACAGTTATTTAAAATAGATGTAGTAAACTGAATAAAAATATACTTAAAAAAATTATAATGAGCGAAAATAAATGACTAGTATATTAATTAATGATTGATAAGTTTACTACGTAATTGTTGTTTTTAACTCATAAACTTTAATATTCATAATTAGTATGTTTTTAGCTGAAAAGTACATGGTGGGCCAAACATTTTAGTTTTTCGATATGAAAATTCGGAACCTAGACCGCTATTTACTGTTTTATGAACTAGTAAAAAAGCACTTAAAAATAAATTAAACTAAGTTCTTATACTTACCCTATGTCTTCAAAGACTACAGTTGAAAAAAAAATTATTGTTCGAATAGCTTATAATAAGTTATTAGTAGTTGTTTAATACTAAAAAATTGGTTTACTTTGCTAAAGCTTTATTTTTAAAATATCTATGCACAAGTATTTAGAAAACTGTTAAAACAAATAACATATGTAAACTCTGAAATAAGTAAAAATTTACAAAGGCTAACCAACAAAGGACAATTATAACTAACAAAGAAGGTAATTTAAAAAAAAGACAATTTAAAAATTGGCTTGTTATTTAAATATACAAAGTTTTTGTCTACTAGAATGGTTATTGTTATCATATATGATTTAAGTTGTTCTAAAATAAGTTAAAGCAATATAGAATCTAAATAATTTTCTAACTAAACTACACAACTTATCATAACTTCAAAACTGCTAAACTACAACCTTTTATAACATATAATCTCAAGAAATATCGTGGTCATTTTTGAAGATTTAAGTTTAGATAATTAATAATTTTAAAATTTGTTAAATAAATTGAATATTCTTTACTCACTAAATTTATTAAAATTTTAAGAACAGTTTGTTTTATACAACTTGATTTACTTTGAACACATTTATGGGTTAATAAACACCAGGCTCCAACCTGTTTAGAAAGAAATTCATCTAATTATAATCTTAAATAATAGAGTTACAATTTGTTAGAGTAATTATACACTTGAATGTAAGTGAACTGCTATAGCTGATGTTAATATTTTTTTTTTACTTAAATTCCTCGCAATAGCATCTTAAAAACATGTTCATTTTTTTGTACAATTTTGTGTTGTTTAAAAATACTATTCGCTTAACTTACTATATTATTATTTTACAATTTTATTAAAAATCATTATATTATAGTTGTATATAACATTTACTATTTTAATTCTTAGAACTTTACATAAATTACCAGGACATAAGTTGTTCCTATTACCTTTCAATATAAGCAAATAATGTTTAAATTATCTTATTAACAAATTGCTTGGGAAACCTCGTGCTGTTTTAGATTTTTAAAACTTTAAGTAATAAAAATTAATTATTTTTTTTAAATTAATTAATTAAAATTAATTGAAACATATAGGTATTGTTTTTGCAACGTTTATTATCAGTGGTTAAAAAGTATAAGGTTCTAGTAATATTAAGCGTGTTATTATCATAATCGTATGTTTTTATCTTATACGCTATCTTACGTATCACTAGTAGACTTCAATAAAATCATTATGTAATGTTAACTAGTAAATACTATCAGTAAACTAATTTTTAAAATATGATATTTCTTTATCTAATTGTGTTTTTTCATAATTACTTTTTACTCATATAAATGTAACATCAATTTATTATTTTGATAAAATTCAGTATATACAAGTAATATATAACGTATACTATTTTTATTTGTATAGCTATCATTTTAGCTTCACACAATTTGTCATGACATTAGCTGTTTGTTTTTCGTATCAATATTACCAATTAATTTTGAAACATTCCTGCTTATTTACTTCAAAAGTATTTAAATATCAACTATGTAAAATATCTATTTACTTGCTGCTGAACCCTTTTAAGTTGTAAAAATTAACTATTTCTATTTGGTTTGTATACAAAACAAGGCCATTGTTAAGATATCTTGATTTATTTTACAAAATTAACATTTATACAACCAAACGTAACACTATTTATGAACCAAAACCATGCTTAGCATCAGACAAAACTTTATATGATAAAGAATAAAACGGGATGTACAAACGAAAGCAATCGATCATAACTTCATTACAACGAAGCTACTTTTCCCATGAACAAAGTTTGGCTTTTGAACAAAATCATCAACACAAACGGATGATCAACTGTAAAGCGAATTGGCTCATTGACTGGAGAAAAACCACAAATATAATTCTTAACTAATCCAGTTGCTGCTGCTTCGGACACAAAAAGTCAACTGGATTGCGTGGACATTTCACTAAAGTCTGCAAGAATTTCATCAAAAGCGTCTTTTACTTATAACAAACGTAAGCATTTGTTCAATTTAGCTTCATACTCAAGTTTGAACTTTGGCATTCTCAACGAGATGTGTTTATTACAGTTTTTATTAATATCTTTGAGGATTTCAACAGTTTTAATGTTTAGTTTTCGGATCACACTTTTCGATCCAAATTTCTCATCAGGTAAAATTATCAGCATACTAAAATCTGGCTGCTTGTAAGCAATTCTCACACACTTGAACCCTTTTTCATCAACTGAAACATACGGAAAGTCATTTCTCTTTATCATCATTTCAACAGTAGAAGTTTTATTTTCTGTACAATAGAATGGAGCTTTGTAGGTTTGATAACTTTTGAACTTCTTAAACCAATCACTTTTGAAGTAGATACAACTAATTAGAACACATGCAGTTTCAGGGTCCAATTCATTATATATCATAAGTTAAAAACTGCTAAACTACAACCTTTTATAACATATAATCTCAAGAAATATAGTGGTCATTTTTGAAGATTTAAGTTTGGATAATTAATAATTTTAAAATTTGTTAAATAAATTAAATATTCTTTACTCATTTAATTTATTAAAGTTTTAAGAACAGATTGTTTTATACAACTTAATTTACTTTAAACACATTTATGGGTTAAATAACACAAAGCTCCAACCTGATTCTTTATAAAACTATCATCTTAAATAAGATGTAACGTTATAAGGCGTTAAATCCTGAAGATCCTGATAAGCTAAGCTTATCGGAATGTATATCACAGATGTTCTTGTGCTAAAACTTTATTTCAACTAACGGCGTTTCACTGCTCTCAAATAAATTTAAGAACAGATCTACGGAGTCTATAAAATGTTAACACACATTAGAAAAAAAGCAGAAAAAAGCATGTATAATTATGTATAGTATTTATCTAGGTAGTAACTATAAATGGACTTTATGGTTTAAAAACAAAGTTTGGGATAAAAGCATAAAATTATAAAATTGTCTACAAAAAAAACAAATTTAATAAAAGTAGGCACTAACCTCAAAAAGCTCTAAGAATAGGCAAGTTTTAAAAATGAAGATTAAATTGAGTTGTGCAGAAATGTTACGTCATAATAATTTTAACAAATTGTTCGATAATTTATACAGCTTAAAAGCATGAAGTATTAAACTTGCAAGTATATGTGAGTTTTGTGAAATAAATTAGTACATAAATAGACAGAGTTATTTAAAGGATAGATATGCTAATCATAAACATACTTTTAAAAATATAAATAAAAAACAAAGCACGCGTTTATCGGATTATGTCTGGAGCTTTTTTCACAGGTACGGTAAAAGGCCAAACATGGAGTGGAGTATTGTTTCAAAGATCAAACATGCATCCAACGGAGTAAGTAGAATTTGCCCAACTTGCAATACAGAAAGAGCAGTAATTGCAGCAGAAGATAAAGACCTACTTCTGAATAAGCGGCAAGATTTATCGAATATCTGTCCCCATAACCGACGATTCTACTTTAAATAACTCTGTCTATTTATGTACTAATTTATTTAACAAAACTCACATATACTTGCAAGTTTAATACTTCATGCTTTTAAATTGTATAAATTATCGAACAATTTGTTAAAATTATTATGACGTAACATTTCTGCACAACTCAATTTAATTTTCATTTTTAAAACTTGCCTATTCTTAGAGCTTTTTGAGGTTAGTGCCTACTTTTATTAAATTTGTTTTTTTTTTGTAGACAATTTTATAATTTTATGCTTTTATCCCAAACTTTGTTTTTAAACCATAAAGTCCATTTATAGTTACTACCTAGATAAATACTATACATAATTATACATGCTTTTTTCTGCTTTTTTTCTAATGTGTGTTAACATTTTATAGACTCCGTAGATCTGTTCTTAAATTTATTTGAGAGCAGTGAAACGCCGTTAGTTGAAATAAAGTTTTAGCACAAGAACATCTGTGATATAATCTTAAATAATATGCTTACAATTTGTAAGTGTAATTATACATTCGAATGCAAGTGAACTGCTAGAGCTGATGTTAATATTTCTTTTGTAAAAAATTCACTAAATTCCTCGCAATAGCATCTTTAAAACATAATCATTTTTTGTAAAATTTTGTCTTGTTTAAAAATACTATTCGCTTAACTTATTATAACATCATTTTACAAGTTTAATAAAATTTATTATATCATAGTTGTATTTAACATTTACTATTTTAATTCTTAGAGCTTCACATAAGTTATAGCCCTAAGTTTTTTTCTATTACGTTTCAATATCCTTTTTTTTTTAATTAACTGAGCAAGTTATCTTATTAACAAATTGCTGCGAAAACCTCGTACTATATATAACTTTAAAACCTTAAATTTTTAAAATTAATATCTTTCACTTGCAAAACATGTTTTGTGATAATGATGTTTTTGTCATTTTTATATTGTTTTAACTCTATTATGCAACCCTTAATCATTCTGAAGTCGCCTAAATCAATTTGTGTACCACTATAACCGCAAAATCACAAATTTTGGCATCTAAACTGTTATGAGCTTCACTACTTAGTCTTAGACTGTAGAAAGTACCACTATTAACTGCTTATTTATAGTGGTATACAAATTGGTTTAGGTGACTTCAAAATAATTAAGGGTTGCATAAAAGAGTTTAAAAAACTTAAAAATGACAATAACATCATTATCACAAATTTGGATAAAGATTCTGGTGTTGTAGTTTAAGTTCTTCACATTATCTTAGTAAAATGGAAAATTTATTAAACTATTACACCAAATTCAAACATATAGGTTGTGTTTTTGCATTATTTATTGTCAGTGGTTAACAAGTATAAGGTATAAGTCAAATTAAGCGTGTTATTATAGTAATCGTATGTTTTATATTTTTTACGCTATCTTACGTATCGCTAGTACACTTCGATAAAATAATTAGATATCGTTAATTAGTAAATACTATCAGTAACTGTAATTTTTAATGCATGATTATTTCTTTATCTTATTATGTTTTTTCATAACTACTTTATACTTAACTAAATGTAGCATCAAATTAATATTTTCTTAAAATACAGTGTATACTAGTAACATATAACGTATAACATTTTGATTCTGAGCTTAACACAATTTATTAAGAAATAAACTGTTTGTATTGCGTATAAACATTACCAATTAATTTTAAAACTTTCCTGCTTTTCACACTATTTCAAAAGTATTTAAATGTAACTGAGTAGAATATCTGTTTACTTGCTGCTGAACCCTTTTAAATTGTAAAAATTAGCTATTTCCGTTTGATTTTATACAAAATAGGACCATAGTTAAGATATCTCAATTTATTTAACAAAAATCAACATTTACACAACCAAACCTATTATTTATTAAACTTAACGAAAATCATGCATAACATCAAACACAAATTCATAATAAAAATGAATAAAAATGAATAAAACGGAATATACAAACGAAAACAATCGAATCCTGAAATCTTCATTACAACGAAGTTACTTTTCCCATGAACAAAGTTTGATTTTTGAACAAAATCATCAACACAAACGGATGATCAACTGTAAAACGAACTGGTTTTTTGACTGAAGACATAGCACAAAGAAACCTCATGGTTAATCCAGTTGCTGCAGCAGCTTCAGTTCCATTTTCATTTGTCTCAATGAATGCTTTGTGGACTGCTTCGGAGACATAAAGTCCACTGGATTGCGTGGACATCGCACTAAAATCTGCAAGACTTTTATCAAAAGCGTCTTTTACTCCCAACAAACGTAAGCATTTATTCAATTTAGCTTCATAATCAAGTTTGAACTTTGGCATTGCTAGTGAGATATATTCTTCATGGAATTTGTTAATATCTTTGAGGTTTTCAATGGTTTCAACGTCCAGCTTTTTAATTACACTTTTTAGACCAAACTTCTCATCAGGTAAAATTATCAGCATACTAAAATCTAGTTGCTTGTAAGGAATTCTCACACACTTAAAACCTTTTTCTTCAACTGAAATATACGGATAGTAATCTCTCTGTGTCATCATTTTAACAGAAGAAGTTTTATTTTCTGTACAATAGAATGGGAACTCGTAAGTGTCATAACCTTTGAACTTGTTATACCAATCACCTTTGAAGTAGATAGAACTAACTAGAACACATGCAGTTTCAGGATCGAAGCCGCTAAACAATTTTTTAATTTTTCCATTAGTACAACGTGCAACCCAATCATTGATTTTATTTTTTGATTTGTCTGCATTGTTCTTGTAGTCTAAAGATTGAATTTGGCATTTAAAAGCAGTTTTCATATCACTGTTGTATTTTGCATCCATTATAAATGTTTCTGAGGGAAAGACAGAGTTAACAAGTTCAACTTTTAAACTATTAGAATCGTAGTTAAGTACATCAGTCAGCGCTTTGAGCTTAGAAAGAAGTTCTTCATCTTTTACGAATCCTAGTGCTTCTTCAATCTGCTGCTTGGTTGTTCCATTTGAACCTAGTAGTAGCATAGAAAGAGCAAGCGAAATGCTCAGTGGTGAAAAGAAAATGTTTTCGTTTTCATCAGTGCTTTTACAAAGCTTTTCAAAGAGATTGACATCAAACGAGTTGAAATTCATACTGATTTTAGACACTACAAACTTTACAAGCTGAAATATGATTTTATATTACTCACTGATAAAACATTATTTAACTATTGTGTATAAAATAGTTTTACAACTTGTAAAGCTTAAAAAATTATTTAGTTGATTGTAACTCAATGAGTTTAAATGCAAAATGTTTTGACTAACTTAAAAACATTAGAGCCAAGTCTTTACCAGAGAAATTTTTACAATGTTACAAAATATTTTTGAGTAACAAAATTAGAGATATATCTAAATAGTCTTTCATACCTGACAAAATTGTTAAGTAACTGAACTGCCTGTAAATACATTCTGATTACTGAACACGCGACAAATTCAAAATGCACAACTAATAATAAAAAATAAAATAAGTGATATTAAACAAATAATTATTTCTTTATTGTATGCTATTGTTTGTTTTGACACTTGTGGCGCTAATGAGTCACTGTTTTTTAAAAGTAACTACTACCTACAGGAGCTTTATGTTAAAAAAATAATAATCGTTAGCTTGTTAGTTAGATTTATTTCGACAACTAAATTAAAACATGTCTTTAACAATAATAAAATTTATTCAGAGTTATGGTATATAAGATCTAGTTATTTTATTTATGAGCAATTTTTATAAATCTAGTTTTTTAATTATTCATTTATATGACCAAAAGTTTGTTTAAGTTTTTGTAGTAAATTAAAAACAGCTAACTTCATTAAGCCTTTTAAATTTTATAAGTTGGTTTTATTGTATATATAGAAATATAGTAATGTTATTTTAGTTGTTATATACAAACTACAGTTTAAGATTATACTTTTGAAAGTTTGAAAATGCATTGATAGGGGTAGTTTATTACTTTTGAAATGAAAATATAGATAAAATAGTATAAAGTAGCAAAGAGTTTAGTCAATTAATATTATTTATTTCATATTTTTCTAAAACAAGTATAGCTAATAAGCACACATTATATTAGTATCATTGAAACTTCTTTTAAAAAGTATTAAGGCTTGTGTTTTGTTTAATAACTTTTTACAAACAACGTATAAATATCAATTTAGCACAATTAAAACTTTAAAGTTCTATTACCAATATGATATAAAATGATAACAACATTGTTTAAACTGAAAAAAAACCTTAATATTTCCAAAAATCCAAGTAAAATTACGTAATTTTCTAGGTTACTGGCCGAAAGCATTTTATAATTTACGGGTAAATTTTATAAGTTGCTAGCGAGATGAACTTGATAGAAAAAGAAATACTTTACGGGTCGTAGTTATTTAAAATAGATGTAGTAAATAGTATTAAAAAATATTTAAAAAATAAAAATAATAATATTAATTTAAAATGAATTACTAGTAGTTAACAACTGATAAATTTACTTCCTATTTGTAATTTTTAACTACAAAAACTTTATTTTATTCTAGTATGTTTTTAGCTGAAAAGTACATCGTGGACCAAGCATTTTAGTTTTTAGAAAATTAGGCACCTGGACCGCTATTTGCCGTGTTCTTATCGGAATAGTTAAAGTAAAATCACTTTAATAAAAATTAAGCTAAATTTTAATACTTACCCTAGATCTTTAAGGACTATAGTTTTTTAATTTTATACTTCGAATAGTTTATAATAAGTTATCAGTAGTTGTTTAATACTGAAAAATTAGTTTACTTTGTTAAAGCTTTATCTTTAAAATGTTTATGTATAAGTATTTAGAAAACTGTTTAAACAAATATCATGTTAAAATACATAGTTGGCCGGATATGGGTTCTAGACTTCTGTTTGCAGTCTTCTAAAAAATATACTTCAAGAAAAGTTTATTTATACTTACCCTAGATCAGGGGTCGGCAAACTGCGGCCCGCGGGCTAAATGCGGCCCTCTAAGTCAAACTTTGCGGCCCTCAAAAGTAATCAGCAAAAAATATACATTTTAAATACAATAAAAATTCTATTTTTTGTGAAAAAAAAACTTACATTTAGGCTCTTAATTCAATAAGTACTCTTTATTAATTGTATAATATTGCTTAATTTGTTACTCTTTTGATCTTATATAATATTTATCAACTGATTACTAGAATATTTTTTAGATAAATTCGGCCCTAAAGGTTTTTTAAATAGTGCGGCCCGCAAGCAAATTATTTAAAGAAAATTGGCCCGTTAGTCACAAAAAGCTGCAGACCCTACACCTTTATTCTATATCGTTTTAAATTAAACATTGCACAGTTTATAATAAGATATTAGTTGGATAATTATAATAATAGCTATGTTTTTTAAGTATTTGATTACAAGTAATTAGCTAACTAGTTAAGTAAGTAACACGAGTAAAGTGTAAACTTAATCTGAATCTCAAATAATATGGTTATAATTTGTTAGTGTAATTGTAAAATCGAGTATAAGTGAACTGCTATACAGATGTTAATATTATTTTTTTATAAAAAAATTGACTTAAATCCTCGCAATAGTATCTTTAAAACATGATCATTTTTTTGTTCAAAACTGTGTTTTTAAAAAATACTATTCGCTTAACTTTTTATAACATAATTTTACCAGTTTAATAAAAATTATTATATCAAAGTTATATATAACATTTACTATTTTAATTCTTTGAGCTTTACATAAGTTAAGTTAAGACATAAATTGTTTCTATTACGTTTAAATATCCTTTTTTTTAATTAAATTGAGTAAGTTATCTTATTAACAAATTGCTGCAGAAACCTCGTGCTTTTTTAGATTTTTAAAACCTCAAGTTATGAAATTTTATTATTTACACTTGTAAAACATGTTTTGTGATAATGATGTTTTTGTCATTTTTATATTGTTTTAACTCTTTTATGCAACCCTTAACCATTCTGGAGTCACCTTAAGCAGTTTGTGTACCACTATAACCGCAAAATACAAATTTTAGCATCTAAACTGTTTTGAGCTTCAGTACTTAGTTATAGACTATACAAAGTACCACTATTAACTGCATAGTTATATTGGTTCATAAATTGATTTAAGTGACTTCAGAATGATTAAGGGTTGCATAAAAGAATTTAAACATCTTAAAAATGACAAAAATATCATTGTCACAAAATTGGATAAAGGTTCTGGTGTTGTAGTTTTAATTTTTCAGATTATGTTAGTAAATTGGAAAATTTATTAGACAATTGCACTAAATTCAAACATATAGGTTGTGTTTTTGCAATGTTTATTGTCAGTGGTTAACAAGTATAAAGTATAAGTCATATTAAGTGTGTTATTATCATAACCGTATGTTTTATATCTTATACGCTATCTTACGTATCGCTAGTAGACTTCAATAAAATAATTATTCATCGTTAACTAGTAAATACTATCAGTAACTTATGAATGTTTTCTTTGTCTAATGTTATTTCATAATTACTTTTTACTTAACTAAAGGTAACATCAATTTAACATTTTGATAAAATTCAGTGTAGAAAAGTAATATATAACGTATACTATTCTATTCTAAGAACTTCACATAATTTGTAATGACATTAGCTGTTTGTTTTGCTAATCAATATTATTAATTAGTTTTAAACATTCCAGCTTATCACACTACTTCATAAGTATTTAAATGTAACTGAGTAGAATATTTATTTACTTGCTGCTGAACCCTTTGAAACCGTAAAAAATAGCTACTTCTATTTAGTTTTTATACAAAATGAGACCATTGTTAAGATATCCTAATTTATTTAACAAAATTAACATTTACAAAACCAAACGTAACACTATATATAAACCAAAAACCATGCTTACCATCAGACAAAACTTCATATGATAAAGAATAAAACGGGATGTACAACCGAAAACAATCGAATAAAACTCCATTACAACGAAGTTACTTTTCCCATGAACAAAGTTTGATTTTTGAACAAAATCATCAACACAAACGGATGATCAACTGTGAAATGAATTGGCTTATTGACTGAAGACATAGCACAAAGAAACTGCATAGTTAATCCAGTTGCTGCTGCAGCTTCAGCTCCATTTTCATCTGTCTCAATGAAGGCTTTGTGGACTGCTTCGGACACAAAAAGTCCACTTGATTGCGTGGACATTGCACTAAAGTCTGCAAGACCACTATCAAAAGCGTCTTTTACTCCCAACAAACGTAAGCATTTATTCAATTTAGCCTCATACTCAAGTTTGAACTTTGGCATTGCTAGTGAGATATATTCATCATGGAATTTGTTAATATCTTTGAGGTTTTCAATAGTTTCAACGTCCAGTTTTTCTATCACCCTTTTCAATCCAAATTTCTCATCAGGCAGAATTATCAGCATACTAAATTCTGGTTGCTTGTAAGGAATTCTCACACACTTGAACCCTTTTTCTTCAACTGAAATATACGGATAGTAATCTCTCTGTGTCATCATTTTAACAGTAGAAGTTTTATTTACAGTACAATAGAATGTTTCGTCGTTGGTTAACCTTGACTTGAACTTTTCATACCAATCGCCTTTGAAGTAGATACAACTAACTAGAACACATGCAGTTTCAGGATCCAATTCACTAAACAAATCTTTAATTTTTCCATTAGTACAATGTGCAACCCAATTATTGATAATTTTTTTTGATTTTTTGGTATTGTTCTTGTAGTCTAAAGACTGAATTTGGCATTTGAAAGCAGTTTTTATATCACTCTTGTATTTTGCATCCATTATAAATGTTTCTGAGGGAAAGACAGAGTTAGCAAGTTCAACTTTTAAACTATCAGAATCGTAGTTAAGTACATCATTTAACGCTTTGAGCTTAGAAAGAAGTTCTTCATCTTTTACAAATCCTAGTGCTTCTTCAATCTGCTGCTTGGTTGTTCCATTTGAACCTAGTAATAGCATAGAAAGAGCAAGCGAAATGCTCAGTGGTGAAAAGAAAATGTTTTCGTTTTCATCAGTGCTTTCACAAAGCTTTTCAAAGAGATTGACATCAAACGAGTTGAAATTCATACTGATTTTAGACACTACAAACTTTACAAGCTGAAATATAGTTCTATATAATTCTTTAATTAAGCATTATTTAAATACATTGTATAAAATAATTTTACAGTTTAAAAAGCCTTAAAAATTTCTTAGTTGATTATAACTCCCTGAGTTTAAATGAAAAATATTTGATTAACTTTAAAACTTTAGAGCCAAGTATTTATTATAGCAATTTTAATAATACTGCAAAATATTGATCTGTAACAAAATAAATGTATTTCTAGTATGTATTTCATACCTGAATAAGTTGTTAAGTAACTGAATAAGTACATTCTGATTACGTAATTAAACACGCAACTAGTTCAATATGCACAATTAATAATCAACCATAAAGCAACTTACTCACGAAAATTAATTTTGTTTTTTAATAATCACTGTGGTTTGGTCTACCACTTTTGGCGCTAATGAGTTGTATTTCGTTTTAATTGAGATAACTGCTGCAGGCAGAAGTTGTTTATATTTAACAAAATAATAATAAAGATCGGAATAAAAAATGACTTTTCTAGTTTTTTATTAAAGTACATGGTTTTCCTACCGTGTCCTTTAGTTTTTGTAATTAAAAAGCTACTATAATATTTTTTGACCTAAAATAAATTGGTGTTCTAGTTGTGTTATATAATAACCAAGTTTTATGAATAATATTTTTCAGTTTTATATGCAAAAACATGCCTTAATACTTTTTAAAATTTCCAACGTAAAATCGCTCTAGGTAGTGAATAGTTTTACTTGTATAATCTTGTAAATAAATCGATTGTCAAGTACTGTCACATAAACAAATAAAATTTTTAGAAATATAACAAATTAAAATTATGCTTTTAATCATGTTTATCATTAGAAGTCATGTTTTAATTTAATTGTCGAAATAAATTTAATTAACAAGCTAACAGTTCTTTTCTTTTTAAATACAAATCTTCTGCCGGTAGTAGTTACTTTTAACAGAACAGTGACTCATTAGCGCCACAAGTGTCAAAACGAAAAATAGCTAGAGTTGAAGAAATTAAATTGTTTTTATTAGTATCACTTATTTTATGATTTATTATTAATTATTCAAATATAGATTTTGTTACGTGTTTAAATAACTATTAAAAATTCGCTTCTAAGCATTGTTGCATTGTTCTAACACTTATATCAATTATTAAAACTCGAATTATTTTAAGTTTAAACTGTACAAACATTCATGCTACTTTAAAATAGAACTTAATACTATAACTAAAGCAGAGCTTTAATAAACATTTGGTTATATACAAAGTAATAAAAATTAATTTAAGCAAATAAGTAGAGTAATAGTTTCCTAGGCTTTTACAAACGTTTAAAACTTTTTGAAAAATATTATTTAAATAATATTAATTATTCATGAGTAACATTGAAAATTTTTTAGGTTGTAAAGTTAGTTTTCAAATCAGTATGAATTTCAATTCGTTTGATGTCAATCTATTTGAAAAGATCTGTGAAAGTACTGATGAAAACGAAAACATTTTCTTTTCGCCGCTGAGCATTTCGCTTGCTCTTTCTATGCTACTACTAGGTTCAAATGGAACAACCAAGCAGCAGATTGAAGAAGCACTAGGATTTGTAAAAGACGAAGAACTTCTTTCTAAGCTCAAAGCGTTAAATGATGTACTTAACTACGATTCTAATAGTTTAAAGGTTGAACTTGTTAACTCTGTCTTTCCTTCAGAAACATTTATAATGGATGCAAAATACAAGAGTGATATGAAAACTGCTTTAAAATGCCAAATTCAGTCTTAAGAGTACAAGAACAATACCAAAAAATCAAAAAAAATTATCAATAATTGGGTTGCACATTGTACTAATGGAAAAATCAAAAATTTGTTTAGGAAATTAAACCCTGAAACTGCATGTGTTCTAGTTAGTTGTATCTACTTCAAAGGTGATTGGTATAAAAAATTCGAACGTTATAACACTTACGAATTATCATTCTATTGTATAGAAACCAAAACTTCTACTGTTAAAATGATGAGACGGGAAAGTTATTACTCTTACATTTCAGTTGATGAAAAAGGGTTCAAGTGTGTGAGAATACCTTACAAGCAACCAATGTTTAGTATGCTGATAATTTTACCTGATGAAAAGTTTGGATTGAAAAGTGTGATCGAAAAACTGGATGTTGATACTATTGAAAACCTCAAAGATGTTAACAAGTTCCATGATGAATATGTTTCGCTAACAGTTCCAAAGCTCAAACTTGAGTATAAAACTAAATTGAACAAATGCTTACATTTGTTGGGAGTAAAAGACGCTTTTGATAGTTGTCTTGCAGATTTTAGTGCAATGTCCACGCAATCAACAGGACTATTTGTGTCCGAAGCAGTCCACAAAGCATTTTTTGAGACGAATGAAAATGGAACTGAAGCTGCTGCTGCAACTGGATCAACTTCTGTTGACATTTGTATATCTTCATCAGAAGAAGAGTTAATACCCTTTACAGTTGATCATCCGTTTGTGTTGATGATTTTGTTTAAAAATCAAACTTTGTTCATGGGAAAAGTAACTTCGTTGTAATGAAGTTTTAATCGATTGTTTTCGTTTGTACATCCTGTTTTATTCTTTTTTATAATGAAGTTTTGTTTGATGTTTGCATAGTTTTTGTTGAGTTTAATAAATATTAAGTTTGATTGTGTAAATGTTAATTTTTGTTAAATAAAGTAAGATTCGTAAACAATATAATTTAAAAGGGTTCAGCTGCTAGTAAATAAATATTCTACTTAGTTAAATTTAAATACTTTTGAAGTAGTGTGATAAGCAGGAATGTTTCAAAATTAATTGGAAATATTGATACGCAATACAAACAACTAGTGTCATAACTTTTTATGTAGTTCTAAGATTAAAATAATATACGTTATGTATTTCTAATATGAACTGAATTTTTATCTAAAATTCAAAGTGATGTTACATTTAGTTAAGTAAAAAGTAATGATGAAAAATCATTAGTAGACAAAGAAATTATCATGTTTAAACTAAGTTACATATGTTATTAACTAGTTAATGGTATATAGTTATTTTTTGTAGTCTATAAGCGACACGTTAGAGATAATAAACATACTATTACGATAATAACACGCTTAATTTGACTAGAACGTTTTACTATATATAATAATAACATTCAACTAAACAAATTACCTTAATATTTCCAAAAAATCCAAGTAAAATTAAGTAAATTTTTTAGATCATTGGCCGATATCATTTTATATTACTCGGGGAAGTTTTACAATTTGCTAGATAATAGACGAATTTTTTTTACGGGTCGCAGTTATTTAAAACAGTTGTGGTAAACAAAAGGAAAAAAAATTAAACGAAATAATTGAAAATGAATTACTAGTAGTTAACAACTGATAAATTTACAACTTAATTGTAAATTTTAACTACAACAACTTGATTTTATTCTAGTATGTTTTTAGCTGAAAAGTACATCGTGGACCAAACATTTTAGTTTTTGGAAAATTAGGCACCTGGACCGCTATTTGCCGTGTTCTGATCGGAATAGTTTAAAACAATTTCATATAATTTAAGCTAAATTTCAATACTCCCCATAGATCTTCGAAAAATATAGTTGAGTAAGTTATATACTTCGAACAGCTTACAATAAGTTATTAGTAGTAGTTTAACAATAAATATAATTCACTTTGTAAAGCTTTATTATTTAAATATTTATTTATAAGTATTTAGAAAACTGTATAAACAAATAACATGTGTAAACTCTGAAATAAGTGGAAACTGACATAAGCTAACCAACAAAGGACAATTATAACTAACAAAGAAGGTCATTTATAAAAAAAAATCAAAAGTTGCTTTGTTATTTTCATATACCAAGTTTTTGTCTACTATATTGGTTATTGTTATCATAAATGATTTAAGTTGTACTAAAAAAAATTTTAAGCGACGTACGATCTAATTATTTTTATAACTAAACTACACAACTTATATCAGAAGTTCTAAACTGCTAAACTAAAACCTTTTTAAATACATAAATAATCTCAAGAAATATCGTGGTCATTTTTGAAGATTTGAGTTTGAATAATTAACATTTTTAAACATTGGTAATTAAACTAAATATTATTTACTCATTAAATTTATTAAAATTTTTAAGAACATTTTGTTTTAAACAACTTGATTTAGTTTAAACACATTTATGGGTTAATAAACACCAGGCTCCAACCTGATTTCAAAGATAGAGTATCAAAAAAATTCATAAAACTATAATCTTAAATAATATGGTCACAATTTTTAGTGTAATTATACACTCGAATGCAAGTGAACTGCTTTAGCTGATGTTAATATTATTTTTTTATAAAAAATTGAATTAAATCCTCGCAATAGCATCTTTAAAACATGATCATTTTTTTGTACAAAATTGTCTTGTTTAAAATACTATTCGCTTAACTTATTATAACATCATTTTAACAATTTAATAAAATTAATTATATCATAGTTGAATTCAACATTTACTTTTTAACTCTTATATTAACTTTAAAGCTTTACATAAGTTATCAAGACATAATTTGTTTCTATTACGTATATTACATATCAATATCCATTTATTTTTTAGTTAACTGAGTAAGTTATCTTATTAACAAATTGCTGCGGAAACCTCGTACTGTACTTAATTTAAAAACCTTAAATTAATTAATTACTTTCACTTACAAAACATGTTTTGTATTAATGTTTTTGTCATTTTTATATTGTTTTAACTCTATTATGCAACCCTTAATCATTCTAAAGTCACCTAAATCAATTTGTGTACAAATATAACCGCAAAATCACAAAGTTTGGCATCTAAACTGTTATGAGCTTTAGTACTTAGTTATAGACCATAGAAAGTACCACTATTAACTGCTTATTTATAGTGGTATACAAATTGGTTTAGGTGACTTCAGAATGATTAAAGGTAGCATAAAAGAGTTTAAACATCTTAAAAATGACGAAAACATCATTATCACAAATTCGGATAAAGGTTCTGGTGTTGTAGTTTAAATTTTTCACATTATGTTAGCAAAATGAAAAATATATTAAACGATTACACCGAATTGAAACATATAGGTTATGTTTTATGCAATGTTTATTGTCAGTGGTTAACAAGTAGAAGGTATAAGTCAAATTAAGCGTGTTATTATCATAATCGTATACTTTATATCTTATACGCCATCTTACGTATCGCTAGTACACTTCGATAAAATCATTATATATCGTTAACTAGTAAATACTATCAGTAAACTAATTTTTAAAACATGATATTTCTTTATCTATTTGTGTTTTTTCATAATTACTTTCTACTCAAACAAATGTAGCATCAATTTAACATTTTGATAAAATTCAGTATATACAAGTAATATAAAACGTATACTATTTTTATTCTTAGAGCTTCACACAATTTGTCATGATATTAGCTGTTTGTTTTGCGTATCAATATTAAATTAATTTTGAAACGGTCCAGCTTATCACAATACTTCAAAATTATTTAGATGTAACTGAGTAGAATATCTATTTACTTGCTGCTGAACCCTTTTAAGTTGTAAAAAAATAGCTATTTCCGTTTGATTTTTATACTAAACAAGATCATTGTTAAGATATCTTAATTTATTTAACAAAAATCAACATTTACACAACCAAACCTATTCTTTATTAAACTCAACGAAAACCATGCATATCATCAAACACAACTTCATAATAAAAAAGAATATTACGGGATGTACAAACGAAAACAATCGAATAAAACTTCATTACAAAGAAGTTACTTTTCCAATGAACAAAGTTTGACTTTTGAACAAAATTATCAACACAAACGGATGATCAACTGTAAAGCGAATTGGCTCATTGACTGGAGAAAAATCACAAATATAATTCTTAACTAATCCAGTTGCTGCTGCAGCTTCAGTTCCATTTTCATCTGTCTCAAAAAAGGCTTTGTGGACTGCTTCGGAGACATAAAGTCCACTTGATTGCGTGGACATTGCACTAAAATCTGCAAGACTTTTATCAAAAGCATCTTTCACTCCCAACAAACATAAGCATTGGATCAATTCAGCTTCATACTCAAGTTTGAACTTTGGCATTCTCAACGAGATGTCTTTATCACAGTATTTATTAATATTTTTGAGGTTTTCAACTGTTTTAATGTCCAGTTTTTGGATCACACTTTTCAATCCAAATTTCTCATCAGGTAAAATTATCAGCATACTAAAATCTGGTTGCTTGTAAGAAATTCTGACGCACTTGAACCCTTTTTCATCAACTGAAACATACGGAAAGTCATTTCTCTTTATCATCATTTTAACAGTAGAAGTTTTATTTTCTGTACAATAGAATGGAGCTTCGTAGGTGTTATAATGTTTGAACTTATCAAACCAATCACCTTTAAAGTAGATACAACCAACTAGAACACATACAGTTTCAGGAATCAATTTTTTAAACAAAACTTTAATTTTTCCATTAGTACAACGTGCAACCCAATCATTGATTTTAGTTTTAGATTTGTCTGCATTGTTGTTGTAGTCTAAAGACTGGATTTGACATTTGAAAGCAGTTTTCATATCACTCTTGTATTTTGCATCCATTATAAATGTTTCTGAGGGAAAGACAGAGTTAGCAAGTTCAACTTTTAAACTATTAGAATCGTAGCTAAGTACATCATTTAACGCTTTGAGCTTAGAAAGAAGTTCTTCATCTTTCACAAATCCTAGTGCTTCTTCAATCTGCTGCTTGGTTGTTCCATTTGAGCCTAGTAGTAGCATAGAAAGAGCAAGCGAAATGCTCAGTGGTGAAAAGAGAATGTTTTTGTTTTCATCAGTGATTTCACAGAGCTTTTCAAACAGATTGATATCAAACGAGTTGAAATTCATACTGATTTTAGACACTACAAACTTTACAAGCTGAAATATAATTCTATATTACTCATTCATAAACCATTATTAAACTATTGTGTGTAAAATAGTTTTACAATTTGTAAAGCTTAAGAAATTTTTTAGTTGATTATAACTCCATGAGTTTAAATGCAAAATGTTTTGACTAACTTAAAAACGTTAGAGCCAAATCTTTATCAGAGAAATTTTTAAAATACTACAAAATATTTTTGAGTAACATAATTAGAAATATATCTAGTTAGTCTTTCTAACCTGACCAAATTGTTAAGTAACTGAACTGCCTGTAAATACATTTTGATTAATAAACACGCGACAAATTCAAAATGCACAGCTAATAATAAAAAATAAAATAAGCGATATTAAACAAATAATTATTTCTTTAATGCTTGTTACTGTTTGTTTTGACACTTGTGGCGCTAATGAGTCACTGTTTTTTAAAAGTAACTACTACCTACAGCAGATTAGTATTTAAACAGAAAATAATTGTTAGGTTATTAATTCAATTTATTTTGACAATTAAGTTAAAGCTAGAATTTAATAATAATAAACTTATTTAGAGTTATGGTATGTAAGGTCTAGTTATTTTATTTATGAGCAGTTTTTATAAATCTTTTTTTTTAACCAAAATCTTATCTGACCAAAAGTTTGTTTAAGGTTTTGCAGTAAATTAGCTACAGTTAACTTCATTAAGCCTTTTAAATTTTATAAGTTGCTTTTATTGTAGATATATAGTAATATAGTTTGGTTATTTATAGTTGCTATATATATGTATGTATATACAAACTACAGTTGGTAATTGTACTTTTGAAAGTTTTAAAATACATTAATAGGGGTAGTTTATTACTTTTGAAACGAAAACATAGATAAAGTAATATAAAGTAGCAAAGAGTTTAAACAATTAAATGTTATTTATTTGATACTTTTCAAAAACAAGTATAGCTAATAAGCACACATTATATTAATATCATTGAAATTATTTTTAAAAAGTTTTAAGGCTTGTGTTTTGTTTGATAAATTTTTACAAAAAACGTATAAATATCAATTTAGCACAATTAAAATTTTAAAGTTCTATTACCACTATGATATAAAACAATAACAACATTATTTAAACTAAACAAATTACCTTAATATTTCAAAAAAATCCAAGTAAAATTAAGTAATTTTCTAGATCATTGGCCGAAAGCATTTTATAATTTACGGGAAATATTACAAGCTGCTAGCGAGATGCACTTAATAGAAAATAAAATATTTTATGGGTCACAGTTATTGAAATAGATGTCGTAAACAGTATAAAAAAAAAACAATTTTAAACAAAAAAATCACAAAATAATTGAAAATGAATTACTAGTAGTTAACAACTGATAAATTTACAACCTAATTGTAAACTTTAACGACAAAAACTTTATTTTATTCTAGTATGTTTTTAGCTAAAAAGTACATTGTGGACCAAACATTTTAGTTTTTTAAAAATTAGGTGCCTGGACCGCTATTTGCCGTGTTCCGATCGGAATAGTTAATGTAATTTAATACTTACCCTAGATCTTCAAGGACTATAGTTTTTAAATTTTATACTTCGAATAGTTTATAATAAGTTGTCAGTAGTTGTTTAATACTGAAAAATTAGTTTACTTTGTTAAAGTTTTATTTTTATAATATTTATTTATAAGTATTTAGAAAACTGTTTAAACAAATAACATGTGTAAATTCTGAAATAAGTGGAAACTGACATAAGCTAACCAACAAAGGACAATTATAACTAACAAAGAAGGTCATTTATAAAAAAAAAAATTAAAAATTGCTTTGTTATTTTCATATACCAAGTTTTTGTCTACTATATTGGTTATTGTTGTCATAAATGATTTAAGTTGTACTAAAAAAATTTTAAAGCGACGTACGATCTAATCATTTTTATAACTAAACTACACAACTTATATCGGAAGTTCTAAACTGCTAAACTACAACCTTTTTAAATACATATATAATCTAAAGGAATATCGTGGTCATTTTTGAAGATTTGAGTTTGAATAGTTAACAATTTTAAACATTGGTAATTAAAATAAATATTCTTGTTCATTTGATTTATTAAAATTTTGAGAACAGTTTGTTTTAAACAACTTGATTTACTTTAAACACATTTAATGGTTAATAAACACCAGGCTCCAACCTGATTTCAAAGATAGAGTATCAAAGAAATTCATAAAACTATAATCTTAAATAAAATGGTTACAATTTAATAGAGTAATTATACACTCGAATGCAAGTGAACTGCTTTAGCTGATGTAAATATTATTTTTTTATAAAAAATTGACTTAAATCCTCGCAATAGCATCTTAAAAACATGATCATTTTTTTGTATAAAAATGTGTTTTTAAAAAATACTATTCGCTTAAATTATTATAACATCATTTTACAAGTTTAATAAAATTTATTATATCATAGTTGTATATAACATTTACTATTTTAATTCTTATAGCTTTACATAAGTTATTAAGACATAAGTTGTTTCTATTACCTTTCAATATAAGCAAATAATTTTTAAAAATTACTGTTTAAGTTATCTTATTAACAAGTTTCTGCGGAAACCTCTGGCTGTTTTAAGATTTTTAAAACCTGAAGTAATAAAAATCAATTATTTACACTTCTAAAATCTGCTTTGTAAACGCTAAAAACAATATGAAAGTGACAAAAATATCATTAACTCTTTTATGCAATCCTTATTCATTCTGAAGTCACTTAAATCAATTTATGTACCAATTTAACTATGCAGTTGATAGTGGTACTTTGTATAGTCTATAACTAAGTACTGAAGCTCATAACAGTTTAGATGTCAAACTTTGTGATTTTGCGGTTATATTGGTACACAAATTGGTTTAGGTGACTTTAGAATGATTAAGGGTTGCATAAAAGAGTTTAAACATCTTAAAAATGACAAAAACATCATTGTCACAAAATTGGATTAAGGTTCTGGAGTTTAAATTTTTCAGATTATGTTAGTAAAATGGAAAATGTATTAATCGCTTGCACTAAATTCAAACATATAGATTATGTTTTTGCAATGTTCATTGTTAGTGGTTAACAAGTTTAAGGTATAAGTAAAATTAAGCGTGTTATTATCATAATCGTATGTTTTTATCTTATACGCTATCTTACGTATCACTAGTAGACTTCGATAAAATAATTAGATATTGTTATCTAGTTACTATCAGTAACTTAAATTTTAAAACCTGATTGTTTCTTTATCTAATTGTGTTTTTCATAATTGCTTTTTAGTCAAAAAATGAAACATCAAATTAACTTTTTCCTAAAATTAGTATATACAAGTAATGTTTAATGTATACTTTTTTTATTCTTAGAGCTTCACACAATTTGTCATGACATTAGCTGTTTGTATTGCGTATCAATATTTACAATTAATTTTGAAACGTTCCTGCTTATTACACTACTTCAAAAGTATTTAAATTTAACCAAGTAGAATATTTATTTATTTGCTGCTGAACCCTTTTAAATTATAAAAAATAGCTATTTCCATTTGGTTTAAACAAAATACGACAATTGTTAAGAAATTTCAATTTACTTAACAAAAATTAACACGTACTCAACCAAACGTAGACTATTTATTAAACTCAACGAAAATCATGCATAATATCAAACAAAACTTCAAAACGAATAAAACGGGATGTACAAACGAAAACAATCGAATCCTGAAATCTTCATTACAACGAAGTTACTTTTCCCATGAACAAAGTTTGACTTTTGAACAAAATCATGAACACAAACGGATGATCAACTGTGAAATGAATTGGCTCTCTGTTGCATTTAATGGCTTAGTTATTTATGGTTAGAATATATATTTTAGTGGTCAAGAACGAAGAGTATGAAAAAAACAGTTTTTAAAATATCTTGGTAGTAAATAAAGTCATAATTATAAATTGTTGGTTACCTTTTGTATTTTTCTTCTTTAGACTTTATTCGTGTTACTTTACAAAGTACTTTACAAAGAACAATAGTTGTCGTTTGCATTAGGACTTAAGTATACAATAATATTATATATATTACTAAGATGATATATTAAATTAAGTAGTATATTTTTCACGAAAGTTACAGGACATGATCTATTTGTATTGCGTATATGAAAAGTATAAAGGTTTCAAATTTTCACACTTAATTTTTCAAACCTTAAACCATAGAAAATTATATTTAAAATAGATTTAATACAAAATATTCCATTGTTAAGAAACTTAGTTTAATTATCAAAAATATACAAATCTAAAATCCATTTAAGAACTCACGAAAACTATTCATAGCAGCAAACACAGCTTAACAATACATAAGAATGAAGCAACAAATACAACGAAAATATTTAACTCATGAAAACTTCATTACAACGAAGTTACTTTTCCCATGAACAAAGTTTGACTTTTGAACAAAATCATGAATAAAAACGGATGATCAACTGTAAAACGAATTGGCTCTCGGTTGCATTTAATGGCTGTATGTGGTATTAATCTTGATGCAGTTACTGCTGCAGATTCAGTTCCATTTTCATTTGTCTCAATGAATGCTTTGTGGACTGCTTCGGAGACAAAAAGTCCACTTGATTGCGTGGACATTGCACTAAAATCTGCAAGACTTTCATCAAAAGCATCTTTTACTCCCAACAAACGTAAGCATTCGTTCAATTTAGCTTCATACTCAAGTTTGAATTTTGGCATTCTCAACGAAACATATTCATAATGGAACTTGTTAACATCTTTGAGACTTTCATTTCAACGTCCAGTTCTTTAATTACACTTTTAAGACCAAATTTCTCATCAGGTAGAATAATCAGCATACTAAAATCTGGTTGCTTGTAAGGAATTCTCACACACTTGAACCCTTTTTCATCAACTGAAATGTAAGAGAAAGAACATTCCCGTCTCATCATTTTAACAGTAGAAGTTTTATTTTCTGCACAATAGAATTGAGCTTTATTGGTTTTATAACTTTTGAACTTATTAAACCAATCACCTTTGAAGTAGATACAACTAACTAGAACGCATGCAGTTTTAGGATCCAATTCACTAAACAAATCTTTAATTTTTTCTTTAGTACAGTGTGCAACCCAGCCATTGATTATATTTTTTGATTTGTCTGCAGTGTTTTTGTAGTCTAAAGATTTGATTTGGCATTTAAAAGCAGTTTTCATATCACTCTCGTACTTTGAAACCATCTGAAACGTTTTTGAAGGAAAGACAGAGTTAGCAAGTTCAACTTTTAAACTATTAGAATCGTAGTTAAGTAAATCAGTCAGCGCTTTCAGCTTAGAAAGAAGTTCTTCATCTTTTACAAATCCTAGTGCTTCTTCAATCTGCTGCTTGGTTGTTCCATTTGAACCTAGTAGTAGCATAGAAAGAGCAAGCGAAATGCTCAGTGGTGAAAAGAAAACGTTTTCGTTTTCATCAGTGCTTTCACAAAGCTTTTCAAACAGATTGACATCAAACGAAGTGAAATTCATACGGAATTTAGACACAACAAACTTTACAAGCTGAATATAATTCTATATTACTCATTGATAAAACATTATTTAACTAATGTGTATAAAATATTTTTGCAGTTTTTAGAGGTTTAGAAATTTTTTAGTTGATTGTAACTCCCTGAGTTTAAATGAAAAATATTTTGATCAGCTTGAAAACCTTACTTACTGATAAAACATCATTAAACTGTTGTGTATAGAATAATTTTACTGTTTATAAAGGTTAAGAATTTTATTAGTTTATTAAAGTGCTCCCTGAATTTTAATGCGAAATTTATTAATCAACTTAAAAACCTTAGAGCCAAGTGTTTATTAAAGCAACTTTTGTAATACTACAAATTGTTGTTGTGTAACAAAATAAGATATATATCTAGTATGCCTTTCATACTTGACTAAATTGTCAAGTAACTGACTAAATACATTCTGATTACTTAATTTAAACGCGACAAGTTATAATCAACTATAAAATAAGTGACTTACAACAACTACTTTTATTTTTTAGTGTTTACTGTGGTTTGGTCTACCACTTTTGGCGCTAATAAGTTATATTTCGTTTTGATTGAGATAACTGCTGCAGGCAGAAGTTGTTTATATTAAACATAAAAAAATAATAATGAACGGAATAAAAAATTACTTTTTGTAGTTTTTTATTAAAGTTCATGGTTTTCCTACGGTGTCCTTTAATTTTTGTAATAAAAATCTAACAAACAGTTTTGTAACCTAAAATAAATTGGTGTTCTAGCTATGATATATAATAACTAAGTTTAATGGATAATATTGTTTAGTTTTATATGCAATAAACATACCTTGATACTTTTCAAATTTTCCAACGTAAAATCGCTCTAGGTAGCGAACAGTTTTACTTGAATACTGTAAATAAATCAATTGTCAAGTACTGTCACATAAACAAATAACAATTTTAGGAATATGAAAATTCAAATAATGCATTAAAACACTTATAGAGAAAAGAGTTTAGAACATGCCGTAAATGTTTTTGTTAACAGATGTTTTTTTTTACGATATTTATAGTGTTATGATAAACATTTAATGTAACATTATCTTTAAATAAATTAACTATTTTTTATGATATTTTATTAGAAAAGATATTTTAAAATACATTTATAAGTCCAAATGAGTTTACTCCGAAATTTAATACAGAAATATTCTATTGAAGTTCAAAGTGTATGTATTCAAAGTATAACACAAACATACTTATTTTTATAAAAATATTTTTGTTTTAATTGTTTATTTAACCTTAATGTTTTTCGTAAATAAAATGGGATAACATATGATTATAAAAGTTCTAAAATGGTATCTTTTGACAGGTTTAATTGTTTTTATGAACTATGTAAGGTAAGATCGACTCCTTAGCCTATCGTTATGCTAAACGGGGCTGACTAGATTGGAGGAAAAACGTGTTTATTGTTGCAAGTCTTTTGTTAAACGTTAGACCAAGACATCAAAACCTAAAGCTTAAACTTAAAGTCACTGATTAAAAAAGTAAAAAGTAAAAAAAAGTTAGAACAAAGATAAAACATGTTTCAATTTATCTTTAAATTTATATATTAACATAAAAAGCAAACTTTTAACACATAAACTTATACTTATTATTTTATTTACTGTTTTATGTAGCAGGTTTTGTTTAATTTTGTCTTTTAACCTCCTTAAAATCAATTTTATCATTATTACTTTCAATGATCTGTGAGATCTCACAATGATAGTTAAACAAATTTTAACTTTAACATTAACTTTTAGCTTCTCACCAATATAAAATACTCTCTGCAAAACTTAGGAAAAAACATACTGGAACAATTAAATCATTCAAAGATTCTTGTGCAAGAGTAAAACATTTAGAAAAAAATAAGTGAAGTGTAAATAGATTAACAAAAATCAGAAATGAGTTTAGTACTAATAAATGCATAGACTAAAGTGAAAAATAAAGTATTTGATACAATAGAGAACAACTTGCGATAAAAAGTAATGCCTAAACAACTTAATGTTTATTAAAAAACTGAAAACAGTGAAGCAATGTAACACATGTGTACTAAAAAAAGTACAGCTGTTTCAATGAGTTAAAAAATTAGTTTTGTACAATATAAATTAAAAAATTTACTGATTAAAAGCAAACTGAATATAAACTAAGCTAAAAAAATAAATAGTAAAACTCATTACTTTTAAATAGAAAAAATAAGTCAGTGATATAACTATAAATTAATATTAATTTCATACTTGTTTTAAAACAAGTATAGGTAAAAAACTCATATTTTTTAAATATGTCCTCAAAAGTTATTCTAATAATATTTTTTTAGTTTTATATATTTTTTTGACTTTCAAAGAGTTAAAAACAAAATAAAATAGTCTATTTTGCAAAAAAAAAAAGTTTGAATATACTTTACATATTCTAAAATAATAGCAATATTTTTAATTTAAACAGATTAGTTTAAAATTTTTATGATTAGTAAAAGTTAAGAATTTTTATAAATCACTGTTCGGCGTTATTTTATAATTTACGGAAAAATTTCGCAAGTTCTTAGCAACACGCTTTTTTTAAAAAACTTCTTTCATAAGTCGCAGTTATTTAAAGAAAAATGAAGTCAACAATATGAAAAACAATTTAAAACAAAAACAAAACAAGCAAAAATAAATCATTAGTAATTACTAACTAATTAACTCACAACCTAATTGTAATTATTACTACAAAAAACTAATTTAATCTTATTTATAAAAAAATACATTTATCAGTAAAGCACATCGTAGGCCAGACATTTTTCTTTTTCAAAAATTCGGCTTCTGGACTTCTGCTTGCCGTCTTCTGTTACAGATAGTTAAAGCGAAAAAAAAGTTATATTAAAACATACGTTATTTATTATAGTTCCAATAATGTATAAGATTTTTTAAAATTACACGTAAGTTAAAAAACAAGATCTTATTAACCATATCCATTAACAAAATTTATCATTAAAAAGTGAAGTTTTAATTCAATATTCAAAATAGATCACAGTGTTAAGCTAACAATTCTTTTCTTTTAAACATAAAGCTTTTGTCGATAGTAGTTAATTTTAAAAGAACAGTGACTTGTTAGCGTTAGACCTTGTAGTGGTCTTGCAGATTTTAGTGCAATGTCCACGCAATCAACAGGACTATTTGTGTCCGAAGCAGTCCACAAAGCATTTGTGGAGACGAATGAAAATGGAACTGAAGCTGCTGCTGCAACTGGATCAACTTCTGTTGACATTTGTATATCTTCATCAGAAGAAGAGTTAATACCCTTTACAGTTGATCATCCGTTTGTGTTGATGATTTTGTTCAAAAATCAAACTTTGTTCATGCGAAAAGTAACTTCGTTGTAATGAAGATTTCAGGATTCGATTGTTTTCGTTTGTACATCCCGTTTTATTCGTTTTTATTTTGAAGTTGTGTTTGATGTTATGCATGGTTTTCGTTGAGTTTAATAAATACTGTTAGGTTCGATTGTGTAAATGTTGATTTTTGTTAAATAAATTAAGATATCTTAACTATGATCTTATTTTGTATACAAACCAAATGGAAATAGCTAATTTTTACAACTTAAAAGGGTTCAGCAGCAAGTAAATAGATATTCTACTCAGTTACATTTAAGTACTTTTGAAGTATTGTAATAAGCAAGAACGTTTCAAAATTAGTTGGTTATATTTATACACAATACAAACAGCTAGTGTCATAACTTTTTATGTAGTTCTAAGATTAGAATAATATACGTTATGTATTTCTAATATAAACTGAATTATTATCTAAAATTCAAAGTAGCTAACTTTAAGTAATGATGAAAAATCATTAGTAGACATAGAAACTATCATGTTTAAACTAAGTTACATATGTTATTAACTAGTTAATGGTATATAGTTATTTTTTTGTAGTCTATAAGCGACACGTTAGAGATAATAAACATACGATTACGATAATAACACGCTTAATTTAACTAGAACGTTTTGCTTTAAACAATAACAAAATTATTTAAACTAAACAAATTGACTTAATACTTCCAAAAAATCTAAGTAAAATTAAGTTAATTTTCTAGATCACTGGCCGAAAGTATTTTATGATTTACGGGAAAATTTTATAAGTTGCTAGCGAGATGCTTAAAGGAGAAAAAATATTTCACGGGTCGCAGTTATTTAAAACAGATGTGGTAAACTGAACAAAAATATAACTTAAAAAAATAATGATAATAAGCAAAAATAAATGACTAGTATAGTATAGTAATTAACGATTGATAAATGTACAACGTAATTGTAGTTTTTAACTACATAATCTTTATTTTTATTCATTAGTATGTTTTTAGCTGAAAAGTAAATCGTAGGCCAGAAATTTTTGTTTTTAGAAAATTCGGAACCTAGACCGCTATTTACTGTTTTCTGAACTAGTAAAAAAGTTAAAAAGCACTTAAAAACAAATTAAGCTAAGTTCTTATACTTACCCTATATCTTCAAAGACTATAGTTGAAAAAAAAATTATACTTCGAATAGCTTATAATAAGTTATTAGTAGTTGTTTAATACTGAAAAATTGGTTTACATTATTCAAGTTTTATTTTTTAAATATTTGTTTACAAGTATTTAGAAAACTGTATAAACAAAAAAGTAAACTGTATAAACAAAACTCTGAAATAAATGGAAAATTACAAAAGCTTACTAACAAAGGAAAATTATGACTAGCAAAAAAGGTCAATTATTAAAAAAAAAAACAATTTAAAAATTGCTTTGCTATTTTAATATACTAAGTTTTTGTCTACTATAATGGTTATTGTTAACATAAATCATTTAAGTTATTCTAAAAAATAATAAAGCAATATAGAATCTAGATATTTTTATAACTAAACTACACAACTTATATCAGAAGTTCTAAACTGCTAAACTACAAGCTCTTTAAATACATATATAATCTCAAGAAATATCGTGGTTAATTTGGAAAATTTGAGTTTGAATAATTAACAATTTTAAACTTTGTTAAATAAATTGAATATTTTTTACTTATTGGATATAATAAAATTTTAAGAACAGTTTGTTTTAAACAAACTGATTTACTTTCAACACATTTATGGGTTAATAAACACCAGGCTCCAACCTAATTAAAAAAGGTTTCATAAAATTATAATCTTAAACAATATGCTTACAATTTGTAAGCATATTTATACACTCGAATGCAAGTGAACTGCTATAGCTGATGTTAATATTATTTTTTTATAAAAAATTGATTTAAATCCTCGCAATAGTATCTTTAAAACATGATCATTTTTTTGTATAAAATTATTTTGTTTAAAAATACTATTCGCTTTACTTATTATAACATAATTTTAACAATTTAAAAAATTTATTATATCATAGTTGTATATATTATTTACTATTTTAATTCTTAGAGCTTTACACAAGTTAACAATACTCAAGTTGTTTCTATTACCTTTCAATATAAGCAAATAATATTTAAAAAATAATTGTTAAGTTATTTAATTAACAAATTGCTGCGGAAACCTCGTGCTGTTTTTAGATTTTTTAAAACTTTAAGTAATAAAAATCAATTATTTACACTTGTAAAATATGTTTTGTGATAATGATGTTTTTGTTACTTTTAATATTGTTTAAACTCTATTATGCAACCCTTAATCATACTGAAATCGCCTAAATCAATTTATGTACCTCTATAACTATGCAGTTAATAGGGGTACTTTGTATAGACTATAACTTAGTACTGAAGCTCATAACAGTTTAGATGCCAAAATTTGTGATCTTGCGGTTATAGTGGTACACGAATTGATTTAGGTGACCTAAGAATGATTAAGGCAAGGGTTGCATAAAAGAGTTTAAACAATATTAAAATGACAAAAAAATATCATTGTCACAAATTTCGATAAAGATTCTGGTGTTGTAGTTTAAATTCTTCACATTATGTTAGTAAAATGGAAAATGTATTTAGCGATTGCACTAAATTCAAACAAATAGGTTATGTTTTTGCAATGTTTATTGTCAGTGGTTAACAAGTATAAGGTATAAGTCAAATTAAGCGTGTTATTATCATAATCTTATGTTTTATATCTTATACACTATCTTACGTATCGCTAGTAGACTTCAATAAAATCATTATATATCGTTAACTAGTAAATACTATCAATAAACTAATTTTTAAAACATGACTTTTCTTTATCTAAGTATGTTTTTTCATAATTACTTTATACTACAGTAACCTCTCGGATCTTTACGCACTCGTGACGTTACGCACTCTCGTTTAGTTACGCATTTCAGAATTCTATAAAATTCAGAAAATAAAAACTTTCATTTTTTTTAATATTGCACAAATTAGGTTTAATGTATATTTCTGAATTAAAATATGTTTTTGAACGCTAACACACCTCTCTATATCTTTAAATTTTGTTAATTTATGTTCCTTGACTAATTGATAAACATTTAGTTATACCTCAGTATATCAGAAATTTTGTTAACAATAAGAGATTAAATCAAAATTCTGAAATAAACATGACTGTGTTTAATAATAAAAGTATAAAAAAATAATGAGAGTTTAAAACACAAAAAAAAATAATACAGCAGTCTTGCCCTATATAAACACCATCTTATAATTGAAAAGAAAAGCTAAATTATAAATTGAATTTGATAAAGATAATTTCTACTTATTATCAATATAGTAAAACTATATCTACTCGTATTATTATTTTATAGAAATTCAAATCTTTTTTTTTAATACATGTATAGTTTTATCTGTTGTTTTCATATTTATAAATTAAGTAAACAAATAGTTAAAAGTGGGAAAGTGCCCAGTCTGCTTTTAACTAGAAGCAATATAAAAAACAGCTATTAAAGTTAGTATATTTGGTACCTCTCGTTTCTTTACGATCTCTCATATCTTTACGCACTTTTTCTGTGAACACAATGTGCGTAAATAAGCGAGAGGTTACTGTAAACTAAATGTAACATCAATTTAACATTTTGATAAAATTCAGTATATACAAGTAATATATAACGTATACTATTTTATTCTTAGAGCTTCACATAATTTGTTAAGACATCAGCTTTTTGTATTGCGTAACAATATTACCAATTTTGAAAAGTTTCTGCTTTTCACAAGACTTCAAAAGTATTTAAATGTAACTGAGTAGAATATCTATTTACTTGCTGCTGAACCCTTTTAAGTTGTAAAAAATAGCTATTTCCATTTGGTTTAAACAAAATAAGACAATTGTTAAGAAATGTCAATTTATTTAACAAAAATTAAAATTTACACAACCCAACGTAACACTATTTATTAAACTTATTCATGCAAAACATCAAACACAACTTCATAATAAAAATTAATAGAACGGGATGTACAAACGAAAACAATCGATTAAAACTTCTTTACAACGAAGTAACTTTTCCCATGAACAAAGTTTGATTTTTAAACAAAATCATCAACACAAACGGATGATCAACTGTAAAGAGTATTAACTCTTCTTCTAATGAAGAGGCACACATGTCAACAAAAGTTGATCCAATCGCAGCTGCTTCAGTTCCATTTTCATTTGTCTCAATAAATGCTTTGTGGACTGCTTCGGAGACGTAAAGTCCACTGGATTGCGTGGACATTGCACTGAAGTCTGATTTTTCTTCATCAAAAGCGTCTTTTACTCCCAACAAATGTAAGCATTTGTTCAATTTAGCTTCATAGTCAAGTTTGAACTTTGGCATTGCTAGCGAGATATATTCTTCATCGAAGTTATCAACTTTTTGCAGATTTTCAATAGTTTAAACCAGTTTTTCTATTACACTTTTCAATCCGTTTTTCCCATCCGGTAAAATTATCAGCATACTAAATTCTGATTGCTTGTAAGGAATTCTCACACACTTGAACCCTTTTTCATCAACTGAAATGTAAAAGTAAAAACCTGTCCGTCTCATCATTTCAACAGTAGAAGTTTTATTTTCTGTACAATAGAATTTTTCATCTTTAGTTAACCTTGACTTGAACTTTTCACACCAATCACCTTTAAAGTAGATACAACTAACTAGAACACATGCAGTTTCAGGGTCCAAATCACTAAACAGAGCTTTAATATTTCCATTAGTACAACTTGCAACCCAACCATTGATTTTATTTTTAGATTTGTCTGTATTGTTCTTGTAGTCTAAAGATTGAATTTGGCATTTAAATACAGTTTTCATATCACTCTCGTACTTTGAAATTATCTGAAACGCTTTTGAAGGAAAGACAGAGTTAGCAAGTTCAACTTTTAAATTATTAGAATCGTAGTTAAGTACATCAGTCAGCGCTTTGAGCTTAGAAAGAAGTTCTTCATCTTTCACAAATCCTAGTGCTTCTTCAATCTGCTGCTTGGTTATTCCATTTGAACCTAGTAGTAACATAGAAAGAGCAAGCGAAATGCTCAATGGCGAAAAGAAAATGTTTTCGTTTTCATCAGTGATTTCACAGAGCTTTTCAAAGAGATTGACATCAAACGAGTTGAAATTCATACTGATTTTAGACACTACAAACTTTACAAGCTAAAATATAATTCTATATTGCTCATTAATAAATCATTATTTAACTGTTGTGTATAAAATAATTTTATAGTTTGTAAAGCTTAAGAAAATCATTAGTTGATTTTAATGCTCCCTGAATATTAAATGCAAAATGTTTTGATCAAATTAAAAATATTATAGCCTAGTGTATATCAAAATAATTTTATGTTACAAATATTGTTGAGTAACAAAATAAGACATATTTCTAGTATGTCTTTTATACCTGACTAAATTGTTTAGTAACTGAATAATTACATTCTGATTACGTAATTAAAAACGCAACAAACTCAAAATGCACAATTAATAATCCACCATAAAATAAGTGACCTACAACAATTATTTTGATTTTGTAGTGTTTACTGTGGTTTGTTCTAACACTTTTAGCGCTAATGAGCTGTGTTTCGTTTTGATTAAGATAATAGACAGAATTTGTATATATTAAACAGAAAAAAATGGCTCAACTAAACTTTAAAGTTATATATTGTAAATTATAACTAGTTTTTCTTAAAGTTCATGGTTTTCTTACCGTGTCCTTTAGTTTTTGTAATAAAAGAGCTACTACAATATTTATTTTTTAACCTTTAAAATGTTATAAATTGGTACATTAGTTGTAGTATATAAGTTTCAGCTGATACTTGTTAATATATAAATTTTTATTTAAATTAAATAATATGACCAAATACTTTTGAAATGATTAGATAAATAAGTTAGTAACTTTAAAAACTTTGCAAAACGTTTAGACTAAATAGTTATTTATGTTCAGTTTAAAAAATTAAAATTAAAGCACTATATACAAAATATTTAAATATGTTCTTAAAGTAAATTTTGTCTTTTCATCTCCTTAAAATCAGTTTTATCATTTATACTTTCTATGATCTGTGAGATCCCACAATAATAGTTACACAAATTTCAAATTTAGCATCAACTTCTAGCTTCTCCTCAACATAAAATATTCTCTGCAAAACTTCGGAAAAACATACTGGAAGACTCAATCATTTCAGTGATTCTTACAAGAGTAAAACATTTGAAAAAATTAAGTTTACTGTAAACAGATATAAAAAAATCAGAAATAAGTTTAGTAATAAGAAATACTGAGACTAAAGTGAAAAATAAAGTATTTGAAACAACAAAGAACAACTAAAAATAAAAAGTAATGCTTAAAGAACGATATTTTTATTAAACACTGAAAACAGTGAAGCAAATGTAACACATGTGTTCTACAAATAAAATTACAGCTGTTTCAATGAGCTCTGGAATAAACGTAACTGGACTGGTTATATTTCTGGAATGTATAATAGCTAATTTTTATAGACTCTTTTTTTAAAACTTAACATCTCAACAAAAAATACAAACAAGCCTAATAAAACTTTTATGACAAACTTTTTGTAAATAGGCGAGGAATATAGTGTTAGACTTTAATATATAAAATACATTGTATTTTTCTTTTGATGCTAAGTGCGCACCTAAACATTTTTTAACTAATTACAAGAAAATACAATACTACTATCATCGGCTGTAGGTCATCGCGTAGGGGGCACTGGAGCTGTTATTCCACATAGCAAAAAAAACTTTGAATTTCAGATTTTACGCATTTTTTCATTGAGTTTAATAATAAATTTGGTTATTTTTTTTTCTTTGTCCTTCAAACACTACTAAGTTAGAGCTGCAAGCTCAATCTGTGTCAGATGCATTTTAAATATATACAAGTTTTTCAAACACAAAAAGTTGTTGAAACATAAATTTTGAACTGCAGCACAATGTGAATTAAAAAATTAGTTTTGCACAGTA
Organism: Thalia democratica; assembly: GCF_965202585.1. Lineage (NCBI taxonomy): Eukaryota > Metazoa > Chordata > Thaliacea > Salpida > Salpidae > Thalia > Thalia democratica. The sequence continues at coordinate 2,826,335 of NC_139170.1, forward strand.
TAAATAAAAAATTTAGTTTTGTACTATGTGAATTAAAAAATTAGTTTTGTACAATATGAATTAAAAAATTAGTTTTGTACAAAATGAAATGAAAAAGTAGTTTTGTACAATATGAATCGAAAAATTAGTTTTGCACAATATGAATTGAAAAATTAGTTTTGTACAATATGAATTAAAAAATTAGTTTTGCACAATATGAATTGAAAAAGTAGTTTTGTACAATATGAATTAAAAAATTAGTTTTGTACAGTATTAATTAAACAATTAGTTTTGCAAAATATGAATTAAATAATTAGTTTTGTACTATGTGAATTAAAAAATTAGTTTTGCACAATATGAATTAAAAATTTAGTTTTGTACAATATTAATTAAAAGATTAATTTTGCACAATATGAATTGAAAAATCAGTTTTGCACAATATAAATTAAAAAATTAGTTTTGCACAATGTGAATTAAAAAATTAGTTTTGCACAATATGAATTTAAAAATTAGTTTTGCACAATATAAGTTGAAAAATTAGTTTTGCACAATATGAATTAAAAATATAGTTTTGTAGAATATTAATTAAAAAATTACTTTTGCACAATATGAATTGAAAAATTAGTTTTACACAATATGAATTGAAAAATAAGTTTTGCAAAATATGAATTAAAAAATTAGTTTTGCACAATATGAATTAAAAAATTAGTTTTGTACAATATGAATTGAAAAATTAGTTTTGCACAATATGAATTAAATAATTAGTTTTGTACAATATGAATTGAAAAGTTAGTTTTGCACTATGTGAATTAAAAAATTAGTTTAGCACAATATGAAATGAAAAATTAGATTTGCACAATATGAATTAAAAAATTAGTTTTGCACAATATGAATTTAAAAATCAGTTTTGCACAATAGGAATTCAAAAATTAGTTTTGCACAACATGAATTGAAAAGTTAGTTTTGTACAATGTGAATTAAAAATTAGTTTTGTACAATATGAATATATGAATTGAAAAATTACTTTTGCACAATATGAATCGAAAAATTAGTTTTGTACAATATGAATTAAAAAAATAGTTTTGTACAGTATGAATTTAAAAATTAGTTTTGCACTATGTGAATTAAAAAATTAGTTTTGCACAAAATGAATTAAAAAAGTAGTTATGCACAATATGAAGTAAATAATTAGTTTTGTACAATATGAAATGAAAAATTAGTTTTGCACTATGTGAATTAAAAAATTAGTTTAGCACAATATGAAATGAAAAATTAGATTTGCACAATATGAATTAAAAAATTAGTTTTGCACAATATGAACTTAAAAATCAGTTTTGCACAATAGGAATTCAAAAATTAGTTTTGCACAACATGAATTGAAAAGTTAGTTTTGTACGATGTGAATTAAAAATTAGTTTTGTACAATATGAATATATGAATTGAAAAATTACTTTTGCACAATATGAATCGAAAAATTAGTTTTGTACAATATGAATTAAAAAAATAGTTTTGTACAGTATGAATTTAAAAATTAGTTTTGCACTATGTGAATTAAAAAATTAGTTTTGCACAAAATGAATTAAAAAAGTAGTTTTGCACAATATGAATTAAATAATTAGTTTTGTACAATATGAAATGAAAAATTAGTTTTGCACAATAGGAATTCAAAAATTAGTTTTGCACAACATGAATTGAAAAGTTAGTTTTGTACGATGTGAATTAAAAATTAGTTTTGTACAATATGAATATATGAATTGAAAAATTACTTTTGCACAATATGAATCGAAAAATTAGTTTTGTACAATATAAATTAAAAAAATAGTTTTGTACAGTATGAATTTAAAAATTAGTTTTGCACTATGTGAATTAAAAGATTAGTTTTGCACAATATGAATTAAAAGATTAGTTTTGCACAATATGAATTAAATAATTAGTTTTGTACAATATGAACTTAAAAATTAGTTTTGCACAATATGAAATGAAAAATTAGTTTTGTACAATATGAATTAAAAAATTAGTTTTGCACAATATGAATTGAAAAATTAGTTTTCTACAATATGAATTAAAAAATTAGTTTTGCACAACATGAATTAAAAAATTAGTTTTGCACAATATGAATTTATAAATTAGTTTTGCACAATATGAATTAAAAAATAAGTTTTGCACAATATGAATTTATAAATTAGTTTTGCACAATATGAATTGAAAAATTAGTTTTGTACAAAATGAATTGAAAAATTACTGATTGTAAACAATGTGAATATACTGAAATAAAAAATTAAGTAGTAAAACTTATTACTTTTAAATAGAAAAGACAATTTAATGATATAACTATAATTTAAAGTAAATTTCATACTTGTTTTAAAACAAGTATAGCTAGAAAATACATATTTTAAAAATATGTCATTAAAACTATTTTAGTAATAGTTTTATGGTTATTTTAAACAATTTTTAAACTTTCAAAGGAAATTACAAACAAAATAAAATAGTCAATTTCGCAAAAAAAAAAGTTTAGATAAAACTTACCCTTTCATTCTAAAATAATAGCAATATTTTTAAATTAAACAAATTAGTTTAAAACTTCCAAAAAATCTTTGTAAAAGTAATAACTTTTTATAGATCAGGTCGGTTTTTTTATAATTCATGGTAAAATTTTTCAAGTTCTTAGCGAGACGCTTTTTATAAAAAAATCTTTCATAGGTCGCAGTTATTTTAAAAAGATGAAGTTAACAGTATAAAAAACAATAAAAAAAAAAACGAGCAAAAATAAATGATTAGTCTTCTGTCGTTATTTATATTTGTTATTTCTAAGTTGATTATTGTTAAAGACTTGTTTTAATGTGATTGTCGAAATAAATTTAATTAGTAACCTAACAATTATTTTCTGTTTAAATACAAATCTGCTGTAGGTAGTAGTTACTTTTAACAGAACAGTGACTCATTAGCGCCACAAGTGTCAAAACAAACAACAGCAAGCATTGAAGAACTCATTATTTCTTTAGTATCACTTATTTTATGATTGAATATCAATTATTCAAATATAGATTTTGTTACGTGTTTAACTAACTACTAAAAATTCGCTTCTTAGCATTGTTGAATTGTTCTAACACTTATATCAATTATTAAAACTCGAATTATTTTTAAGTTTAAACTGTACTAACATTCATGCTACTTTAAAATATAACTTAATACTATAACTAAAGCAGAGCTTTAATAAACATTTGGTTATATATAAAGTTATAAAAATTAATTTAAGCAAATAAGTAGAGTAATAGTTTCCTAGGCTTTTACAAACTTTTAAAACTTTTTGAAAAATATTAGTTATATAATATTAATTATTCATGAGTAACATTGAAAATGTTTTAGGTTGTAAAGTTAGTTTTTAAATCAGTATGAATTTCAATTCGTTTGATGTCAATCTTTTCAAAAAGCTTTGTGAAATCACTGATGAAAACGAAAACATTTTCTTTTCACCACTGAGCATTTCGCTTGCTCTTTCTATGCTACTTCTAGGTTCAAATGGAACAACCAAGCAGCAGATTGAAGAAGCACTAGGATTTGTAAAAGACGAAGAACTTCTTTCTAAGCTCAAAGCGTTAAATGATGTACTTAACTACGATTCTAATAGTTTAAAAGTTGAACTTGCTAACTCTGTATTTCCCTCAGAAACATTTATAATGGATGCAAAATACAAGAGTGATATGAAAACTGCTTTTAAATGCCAAATCCAATCTTTAGATTACAAAAACAATACAGACAAATCTAAAAATAAAATCAATGATTGGGTTGCACATTATACTAATGGAAAAATTAAAAACTTGTTTAGGAAATTGTTTCCTGAAACTTCATGTGTTCTAGTTAGTTGTATCTACTTCAAAGGTGATTGGTATAAAAAATTCGAACGTTGTAACACTTACAAATTATCATTCTATTGTACAGAAAACAAAACTTCTACTGTTAAAATGATGAGACGGGAAAGTTATTACTCTTACATTTCAGTTGATGAAAAAGGTTTCAAGTGTGTCAGAATTCCTTACAAGCAACCAGAATTTAGTATGCTGATAATTTTACCTGATGAAAAGTTTGGATTGAAAAGTGTGATCGAAAAACTGGATGTTGATACTATTGAAAACCTCAAAGATGTTAACAAGTTCCATGATGAATATGTTTTGCTAACAATTCCAAAGCTCAAACTTGAGTATAAAACTAAATTGAACAAATGCTTAAATTTGTTGGGAGTAAAAGACGCTTTTGTCAGTGGTCTTGCAGATTTTAGTGCAATGTCCACGCAATCCAGTGGACTATTTGTGTCCGAAGCAGTCCACAAAGCGTTTTTTGAGACGAATGAAAATGGAACTGAAGCTGCTGCTGCAACTGGATCAACTTCTGTTGACATTTGTATATTTTCATCAGAAGAAGAGTTAATACCCTTTACAGTTGATCATCCGTTTGTGTTGATGATTTTGTATAAAAATCAAACTTTGTTCATGGGAAAAGTTACTTCGTTGTAATGAAGTTTTAATCGATTGTTTTCGTTTGTACATCCTGTTTTATTCTTTTTTATAATGAAGTTTTGTTTGATGTTTGCATAGTTTTTGTTGAGTTTAATAAATATTAAGTTTGGTTGTGTAAATGTTGATTTTTGTTAAATAAATTGACATTTCTTAACAATTGTCTTATTTTGTATACAAACCAAATGGAAATAGCTATTTTTTTACAACTTAAAAGGGTTCAGCAGCAAGTAAATAGATTTCTACTCAGTTATATTTAAATACTTTTGAAATAGTGTGATAAGCAGGAATGTTTCAAAATTAATTGGAAATATTGATACGCAATACAAACAACTAGTGTCATAACTTTTTATGTAGTTCTAAGATTAAAATAATATATGTTATGTATTTCTAATATGAACTGAATTTTTATGTAAAATTCAAAGTGATGTTACATTTAGTTAAGTAAAAAGTAATGATGAAAAATCATTAGTAGACAAAGAAATTATCATGTTTAAACTAAGTTACATATGTTATTAACTAGTTAATGGTATATAGTTATTTTTTTGTAGTCTATAAGCGACACGTTAGAGATAATAAACATACTATTACGATAATAACACGCTTAATTTGACTAGAACGTTTTACTATATATAATAATAACATTATTCAACTAAACAAATTACCTTAATATTTCCAAAAAATCCAAGTAAAATTAAGTAAATTTTTTAGATCACTGGCCGATATCATTTTATATTACTCGGGGAAGTTTTAAAATTTGCTAGATAATAGACGAATTTTTTTTACGGGTCGCAATTATTTAAAACAGTTGTGGTAAACAAAAGGAAAAAAAATTAAACGAAATAATTGAAAATGAATTACTAGTAGTTAACAACTGATAAATTTACAACTTAATTGTAAATTTTAACTACAACAACTTTATTTTATTCTAGTATTTTTTTAGCTGAAAAGTACATCGTGGACAAAACATTTTAGTTTTTGGAAAATTCAGCACCTGGACCACTGGTTGTCATTTTCTTATCTGAATAGTTTAAAACAATTTCATATAATTTAAGCTAAATTTCAATACTCCCCATAGATCTTCAAAAAATATAGTTGAGTAAGTTATATACTTCGAACAGCTTACAATAAGTTATTAGTAGTAGTTTAACAATAAATATAATTCACTTTGTAAAGCTTTATTTTTTAAATATTTATTTATAAGTATTTAGAAAACTGTATAAACAAATAACATGTGTAAACTCTGAAATAAATGAAAACTGACATAAGCTAACCAACAAAGGACAATTATAACTAACAAAGAAGGTCATTTATAAAAAAAAATCAAAAGTTGCTTTGTTATTTTCATATACCAAGTTTTTGTCTACTATATTGGTTATTGTTATCATAAATGATTTAAGTTGTACTAAAAAAAATTTAAAGCGACGTACGATCTAATTATTTTTATAACTAAACTACACAACTTATATCAGAAGTTCTAAACTGCTAAACTAAAACCTTTTTAAATACATAAATAATCTCAAGAAATATCGTGGTCATTTTTGAAGATTTGAGTTTGAATAATTAACATTTTTAAACATTGGTAATTAAATTAAATATTATTTACTCATTAAATTTATTAAAATTTTTAAGAACATTTTGTTTTAAACAACTTGATTTAGTTTAAACACATTTATGGGTTAATAAACACCAGGCTCCAACCTGATTTCAAAGATAGAGTATCAAAGAAATTCATAAAACTATAATCTTAAATAATATGGTCACAATTTTTAGTGTAATTATACACTCGAATGCAAGTGAACTGCTTTAGCTGATGTTAATATTATTTTGTTTTATAAAAAATTGACTTAAAATCCTCGCAATAGCATCTTTAAAACATGATCATTTTTTGTACAAAATTGTGTAGTTTAAAATACTATTCGCTTAACTTATTATAACATCATTTTAACAATTTAATAAAATTAATTATATCATAGTTGAAGTCAAAATTTAGTTTTTAACTCTTATATTAACTTTAAAGCTTTACATAAGTTATCAAGACATAAATTGTTTGTATTACGTATATTACATATCAATATCCATTTATTTTTTAGTTAACTGTTTAAGTTATCTTATTAACAAATTGCTGCGGAAACCTCGTACTGTACTTAATTTAAAAACCTTAAATTTAAAAAATTAATTACTTTCACTTACAAAACATGTTTTGTAATAATGATGTTTTTGTTTTTTTATAATGTTTAACTCTTTTATGCAACCCTTAATCTTTCTGAAGTCGCCTAAATCAATTTGTGTACCACTATAACCGCAAAATCACAAAGTTTGGCATCTAAACTGTTATGAATTTCAGTACTTTGTTATAGACCATAGAAAGTACCCCTATTAACTGCTTATTTATAGTGGTATACAAATTGGTTTAGGTAACTCCAGAATGATTAAGGGTTGCATTAAAGAGTTTAAACAACTTAAAAATGACAAAAACATCATTATCACAAATTCGGATAAAGGTTCTGGTGTTGTAGTTTAAATTCTTCACATTATGTTAGCAAAATGAAAAATATATTAAACGATTGCACCAAATTGAAACATATAGGTTATGTTTTTGCAATGTTTATTGTCAGTGGTTAACAAGTAGAAGGTATAAGTCAAATTAAGCGTGTTATTATCATAATCGTATATTTCATATCTTATACGCCATCTTACGTATCGCTAGTAGACTTCAATAAAATCATTATATATCGTTAACTAGTAAATACTATCAGTAAACTAATTTTTAAAACATGATATTTCTTTATCTATTTGTGTTTTTTCATAATTACTTTCTACTCAAACAAATGTAGCATCAATTTAACATTTTGATAAAATTCATTATATACAAGTAATATAAAACGTATACTATTTTTATTCTTAGAGCTTCACACAATTTGTCATGATATTAGCTGTTTGTTTTGCGTATCAATATTAAATTAATTTTGAAACGGTCCAGCTTATCACAATACTTCAAAATTATTTAGATGTAACTGAGTAGAATATCTATTTACTTGCTGCTGAACCCTTTTAAGTTGTAAAAAAATAGCTATTTCCGTTTGATTTTTATACTAAACAAGATCATTGTTAAGATATCTTAATTTATTTAACAAAAATCAACATTTACACAACCAAACCTATTCTTTATTAAACTCAACGAAAACCATGCATATCATCAAACACAACTTCATAATAAAAAAGAATATTACGGGATGTACAAAAGAAAACAATCGAATAAAACTTCATTACAAAGAAGTTACTTTTCCAATGAACAAAGTTTGACTTTTGAACAAAATTATCAACACAAACGGATGATCAACTGTAAAGCGAATTGGCTCATTGACTGGTAAAAAACACAAATATAATTCTTAACTAATCCAGTTGCTGCTGCAGCTTCAGTTCCATTTTCATCTGTCTCAAAAAAGGCTTTGTGGACTGCTTCGGAGACATAAAGTCCACTTGATTGCGTGGACATTGCACTAAAGTCTGCAAGACCACTATCAAAAGCGTCTTTTACTCCCAACAAACGTAAGCAATCGTTCAATTTAGCCTCATATTCAAGTTTGAACTTTGGCATTCTCAACGAGATGTCTTTATCACAGTATTTATTAATATCTTTTAGGTTTTCAACAGTTTTAATGTCCAGTTTTTGGATCACACTTTTCAATCCAAATTTCTCATCAGGTAAAATTATCAGCATACTAAAATCTGGTTACTTGTAAGAAATTCTGACGCACTTGAACCCTTTTTCATCAACTGAAACATACGGAAAGTCATTTCTCTTTATCATCATTTTAACAGTAGAAGTTTTATTTTCTGTACAATAGAATGGAGCTTCGTAGGTGTTATAATGTTTGAACTTATCAAACCAATCACCTTTAAAGTAGATACAACTAACTAGAACACATACAGTTTCAGGAATCAATTTTTTAAACAAAACTTTAATTTTTCCATTAGTACAACGTGCAACCCAATCATTGATTTTATTTTTAAATTTGTCTGCATTGTTGTTGTAGTCTAAAGACTGGATTTGACATTTGAAAGCAGTTTTCATATCATTCTTGTATTTTGCATCCATTATAAATGTTTCTGAGGGAAAGACAGAGTTAGCAAGTTCAACTTTTAAACTATTAGAATCGTAGTTAAGTACATCATTTAACGCTTTGAGCTTAGAAAGAAGTTCTTCATCTTTCACAAATCCTAGTGCTTCTTCAATCTGCTGCTTGGTTGTTCCATTTGAGCCTAGTAGTAGCATAGAAAGAGCAAGCGAAATGCTCAGTGGTGAAAAGAGAATGTTTTTGTTTTCATCAGTGATTTCACAGAGCTTTTCAAACAGATTGATATCAAACGAGTTGAAATTCATACTGATTTTAGACACTACAAACTTTACAAGCTGAAATATAATTCTATATTACTCATTGATAAACCATTATTAAACTATTGTGTGTAAAATAGTTTTACAATTTGTAAAGCTTAAGAAATTTTTTAGTTGATTATAACTCCATGAGTTTAAATGCAAAATGTTTTGACTAACTTAAAAACGTTAGAACCAAATCTTTATCAGAGAAATTTTTAAAATACTACAAAATATTTTTGAGTAACATAATTAGAAATATATCTAGTTAGTCTTTCTAACCTGACCAAATTGTAAAGTAACTGAACTGCCTGTAAATACATTTTGATTACTAAACACGCGACAAATTCAAAATGCACAGCTAATAATAAAAAATAAAATAAGCGATATTAAACAAATAATTATTTCTTTAATGCTTGTTACTGTTTGTTTTGACACTTGTGGCGCTAATGAGTCACTGTTTTTTAAAAGTAACTACTACCAACAGCAGATTAGTATTTAAACAGAAAATAATTGTTAGGTTATTAATTCAATTTATTTTGACAATTAAATTAAAGCTAGAATTTAATAATAATAAACTTATTTAGAGTTATGGTATGTAAGGTCTAGTTATTTTATTTATGAGCAGTTTTTATAAATCTTTTTTTTTAACTTATCTGACCAAAAGTTTGTTTAAGGTTTTGCAGTAAATTAGCTACAGTTAACTTCATTAAGCCTTTTAAATTTTATAAGTTGCTTTTATTGTAGATATATAGTAATATAGTTTGGTTATTTATAGTTGCTATATATATGTATGTATATACAAACTACAGTTGGTAATTGTACTTTTGAAAGTTTTAACATACATTAATAGGGGTAGTTTATTACTTTTGAAACGAAAACATAGATAAAGTAATATAAAGTAGCAAAGAGTTTAAACAATTAAATGTTATTTATTTGATACTTTTCAAAAACAAGTATAGCTAATAAGCACACGTTATATTAATATCATTGAAATTATTTTTAAAAAGTTTTAAGGCTTGTGTTTTGTTTAATAAATTTTTACAAAAAACGTATAAATATCAATTTAGCACAATTAAAATTTTAAAGTTCTATTACCACTATGATATAAAACAATAACAACATTATTTAAACTAAACAAATTACCTTAATATTTCAAAAAAATCCAAGTAAAATTAAGTAATTTTCTAGATCATTGGCCGAAAGCATTTTATAATTTACGGGAAATATTACAAGCTGCTAGCGAGATGCACTTAATAGAAAATAAAATATTTTATGGGTCACAGTTATTGAAATAGATGTCGTAAACAGTATAAAAAAAAACAATTTTAAACAAAAAAATCACAAAATAATTGAAAATGAATTACTAGTAGTTAACAACTGATAAATTTACAACCTAATTGTAAACTTTAACGACAAAAACTTTATTTTATTCTAGTATGTTTTTAGCTAAAAAGTACATTGTGGACCAAACATTTTAGTTTTTTGAAAATTAGGTGCCTGGACCTCTATTTGCCGTGTTCCGATCGGAATAGTTAATGTAATTTAATACTTACCCTAGATCTTCAAGGACTATAGTTGTAAAATTTTATACTTCGAATAGTTTATAATAAGTTGTCAGTAGTTGTTTAATACTGAAAAATTAGTTTACTTTGTTAAAGCTTTATTTTTATAATATTTATTTATGAGTATTTAGAAAACTGTTTAAACAAATAACATGTGTAAATTCTGAAATAAATGAAAACTTACAGAAGCTAACCAACAAAGGACAATTATAACTAACAAAGAAGGTCATTTATAAAAAAAAAATAAAAATTGCTTTGTTATTTTCATATACCAAGTTTTTGTCTACTATATTGGTTATTGTTGTCATAAATGATTTAAGTTGTACTAAAAAAATTTTAAAGCGACGTACGATCTAATCATTTTTATAACTAAACTACACAACTTATATCGGAAGTTCTAAACTGCTAAACTACAACTTTTTTAAATACATATATAATCTGAAGGAATATCGTGGTCATTTTTGAAGATTTGAGTTTGAATAGTTAACAATTTTAAACATTGGTAATTAAAATAAATATTCTTGTTCATTTGATTTATTAAAATTTTGAGAACAGTTTGTTTTAAACAACTTGATTTACTTTAAACGCATTTAATGGTTAATAAACACCAGGCTCCAACCTGATTTCAAAGACAGAATATCAAAGAAATTCATAAAACTATAATCTTAAATAAAATGGTTACAATTTGATAGAGTAATTATACACTCGAATGCAAGTGAACTGCTTTAGCTGATGTTAATATTATTTTTTTATAAAAAATTGACTTAAATCCTCGCAATAGCATCTTAAAAACATGATCATTTTTTTGTATAAAATTGTGTTTTTAAAAAATACTATTCGCTTAAATTATTATAACATCATTTTACAAGTTTAATAAAATTTATTATATCATAGTTGTATATAACATTTACTATTTTAATTCTTATAGCTTTACATAAGTTATTAAGACATAAGTTGTTTCTATTACCTTTCAATATAAGCAAATAATTTTTAAAAATTACTGTTTAAGTTATCTTATTAACAAGTTTCTGCGGAAACCTCGTGCTGTTTTAAGATTTTTAAAACCTGAAGTAATAAAAATCAATTATTTACACTTCTAAAATCTGCTTTGTAAACGCTAAAAACAATATGAAAGTGACAAAAATATCATTAACTCTTTTATGCAACCTTTATTCATTCTGAAGTCACTTAAATCAATTTATGTACCAATTTAACTATGCAGTTAATAGTGGTACTTTGTATAGTCTATAACTAAGTACTGAAACTCATCACAGTTTAGATGTCAAACTTTGTGATTTTGCGGTTATAGTGGTACACAAATTGATTTAGGTGACTTTAGAATGGTTAAGCGTTGCATTAAAGAGTTTAAACATCTTAAAAATGACAAAAACATCATTGTCACAAAATTGGATTAAGGTTCTGGAGTTTAAATTTTTCAGATTATGTTAGTAAAATGGAAAATGTATTAATCGCTTGCACTAAATTCAAACATATAGGTTATGTTTTTGCAATATTTAATGTCAGTGGTTAACATATTTAAGGTTCTAGTAAAACTAAGCGTGTTATTATCATAATCGTATGTTTTTATCTTATACGCCATCTTACGTATCACTAGTAGATTTCGATAAAATAATTAGATATTGTTATCTAGTTACTATCAGTAACTTAAATTTTAAAACCTGATTGTTTCTTTATCTAATTGTGTTTTTTCATAATTACTTTTTAGTCAAACAATGAAACATCAAATTAACTTTTACCTAAAATTCAGTATATACAAGTAATGTATAATGTATACTAATTTTATTCTTAAATTTTAGAACTTCACACAATTTGTCATGACATTAGCTGTTTGTATTGCGTAACAATATTACCAATTTTGAAAAGTTTCTGCTTATCACAATACTTCATAAGTATTTAAATGTAACTGAGCAGAATATCTATTTACTTGCTGCTGAACCCTTTTAAATTGTAAAAAATTAACTATTTCCATTTGGTTTCATACTAAATAAAATCTTTGTAGAGAACCTTAAATTATTAGAAAAAATTGACGTGTACACAACCAAACCTAACACTATTTATTTAACTCAAAAAAAACCATGCATAGCAACAAACACAACTTCAAAATAAAAAAGAATAAGACAGAATGTACAATCGAAAACAATCGAATAAAACTTCAATACAACGAAGTAACTTTTCCCATGAACAAAGTTTGACTTTTGTGTAATATCATTAACACAAACGGATGATCAATTGTGAAATGAATTGGCCCTTTGACTTGTATAGAAGCACAATATTTCCTACAAACTGATCTAGTTGCTGCTGCAGCTTCAGTTCCATTTTCGTTTGTCTCAATAAATGCTTTGTGGACTGCTTCGGACACAAATAGTCCACTTGATTGCGTGGACATTGCACTAAAGTCTGCAAGACCACTATCAAAAGCGTCTTTTACTCCCAACAAACGTAAGCAATCGTTCAATTTAGCCTCATATTCAAGTTTGAACTTTGGCATTTTCAACAAGACATACTCACAATGGAATTTATTAATATCTTTGAGGTTTTCAATAGTTTCAACGTCCAGTTTTTTGATTACACTCTTTAGACCAAATTTCTCATCAGGTAAGATTATCAGCATACTAAAATCTGGTTGCTTGTAAGGAATTCTGACACACTTGAACCCTTTCTCTTTAACTGAAATATAAGAGAGGAAACTTTCCCGTCTCATCATTTCAACAGCAGAAGTTTTATTTTCTGTACAATAGAATGGAGCTTTGTAGGTGTTACAACCTTTGAACTTGTTATACCAATCACCTTTGAAGTACATACAACTAACAAGAACACATGCAGTTTCAGGGTCCAATTCACTAAACAAGTCTTTAATTTTTCCATTAGTATAACGTGCAACCCAATCATTGATTTTAGTTTTTGATTTGTCTGCATTGTTCTTGTAGTCTAAAGATTGGATTTGGCATTTAAAAGCAGTTTTCATATCACTTCTGTACTTTGCAACCATCTGAAATGTTTCTGAGGGAAATACAGAGTTAACAAGTTCAACTTTTAAACTATTGTAATCGTAGTTCAGTACAACATTTAACGCTTTGAGCTTAGAAAGAAGTTCTTCATCTTTCACAAATCCTAGTGCTTCTTCAATCTGCTGTTTGGTTGTTCCATTTGAGCCTAGAAGTAGCATAGAAAGAGCAAGCGAAATGCTCAGTGGTGAAAAGAAAATGTTTTCGTTTTCATCAGTGCTTTCACAGAGCTTTTCAAAGAGATTGACATCAAACGAGTTGAAATTCATACTGATTTTAGACACTACAAACTTTACAAGCTGAAATATAATTTTATGTTACTCATTGATAAAACATTATTCAACTATTGTGTATAAAATATTTTTACAGTTTGTAGAGGTTTATAAATTTTTTAGTTGATTATAACTCCCTGAGTTTAAATGAAATTTTAAATAAAGAATTAAATGAAATAATTTTACTGTTTATAAAGCTTAAGAATTTTACTAGTTTATTATAGTGCTCCCTGAATTTTATTGCGAAAAGTATTGATCAACTTAAAACCTTAGAGCCAAGTGTTTATTATAGCAATTTTCATAATACTACAAAATATTGTTTTGTAAAAACATTAGACATATATCTAGAATGTTTTTCATACCTGACTAAATTGTTAAGTAACTGAATACGTACATTCTGGTTACTTAGTTTAACACGTGACAAGTTCAAAATGCACAATAAATAATCAACCATATAGTATGTGACTTACAACAATTGTTTTGATTTTTTCAAGGTCACTGTGGATTGGTCTAACACTTTTGGCGCTAATAAGTTATATTTCGTTTTGATTGAGATAACTGCTGCAGGCAGAAGATATTTATATTAAACATAAAAAAAATTAATGAACGGAATAGAAAATTACTTTTTCTAGTTTTTTATTAAAGTTCATTGTTTTCATACCGTGTCCTTTAGTTTTTGTAATAAAAATCTAACAAAATAGTTTTATATCCTAAAATAAATTGGTGTTCTAGTTGTGGTATATAATATATAAGTTTTATGAATACATTTTTTAGTTTTATATGCAGAAAACATGCCTTGATACTTTTCAAAATTTTTAAAGTAAGATCGCTCCAGGTAGTGAACAGTTTTACTTGAATACTGTAAATAAATCGATTGTTAAGTACGGTCACATAAACAAATAACATTTTTAGAAATATAAAAAACTAAAATAATTCATTAATACACTTATAGAGAAAAGAGTTTAGAACAAGCTGTTAATGTTTTTGTTAACAAATGTTTTTTAACGATATCTATAGTGTTATGATAAACATTAAATGTAACATTATCTTTAAATAAACTTGACTATTTTTTAAGATATTTCATTAGACAAGGTATTTTAGATTATAATTATAAGTCAAAATGAGTTTACTTCGAAAATTGATAGAGAAATATTCAATTGAAGTTCAACGAATGTATTAAAACTATAACACAAACATACTTATTTTTACTAAAATGTTTTTGTTTTACTTATTTATTTAACTTTAATTTTTTTAGTAAATAAAATGGGATAACAAGTGATTATAAAAGTTTTAAAATGTTTTTTTTTTCACAGGTTTATTTGTTTTTATGAAATATGTAAGGTAAGATCGACTCCTTAGCCTGTCGTTATGCTAAACAGGGCTGACTAGTTTGGAGAAAAAATATGTTTATTGTTGCAAGTCTTTTGTTTTGCAAACCATTAAAACATTAAGCTTAAACTTAAAGACACAGAACAAAAAAGTAAAAACTAAAAGTTTATACAGTTCGAAAAAAAATTAAACATTTTTAATTTATTTTAAAGTTTAAAGATTAACATAAAAATCAAACTTTTAACACACAAACTTATACTTATTATTTTATCTACGCTTTGATGTAGCAGGTTTTATTTAAATTTTGTCTTTTCACCTCCTTAAAATCAATTTCATCATTATTACTTTCAATGATCTGTGAGATCTCACAATGATAGTTAAACAAATTTCATTTTTAACATCAACTTTTAGCTTCTCACCAATATAAAATATTCTCTGCAAAATACTTTTTGTGATACTGTAAAGGGGATGCCATAGAAAATTATAAAGTTGTAAGCTTGTGAATCAAAACCACCTATCAAAATTGTTATGAAAATTACTGATAGCTTTCTGAATAATTCTGAAGGTTTGTTTACATATAAAGTATACTCATTTTGTAGTGTAAGTGTATATATCTATTAACCATACAAAAAAAAACTTTTGATAGCTAAAAGTTTAATTTTAATATTGAAAGGCTGTTTCTAAAAATATATACATACACTAAATATCTATTACTAAACTTTATATAGGTGTGGCCTAGTGGTGTAAGAGTTCTTATGACAATTTGAAAACTCTCTGTGTTGAAGTGGTACAAAAATATTTTATTTTGTGATACCAGCAATAAAAAATTTGGTAAAGCTAAGTAGTATCCTTTGTTGATTTCCTGTAGTAGGTACTTACCCAAAAACAAAGAAAACAAATACATGTATCCAGGGTTGTCAGAAAAAGTTTTATAAACGTAATAAAAAAGTCGACGCTCAAAAATTTTGATCAAACAACCTAAAGTATAGAGAGATCGTTCCGTTGTCAAACGAAAATATAAAGTACTAAAACCTATTTTAAAATATGGAATTTTAAGTACTTAACAAATGTTTAATTGAATCAATCTAAAACACCACTTTTAGATTTACTTGTCGCCTGAACTGCAACTATGCTCAATGCATGATCTACAGTGGGTCATTTTTATTCACATGTAGTTTTTAAAAGTTGCTAAAGTGTGGCATTTCAGGTTAAATCAAACAAACGTCTACCTAGTTTTTAGTTTTCAGATCTCATAGCAACCCTTAATTTCTGACAATCCTTCTCTACAGAATAGAGCCAAGTAGTACCCGTAACAATCGTTCTAGAACGGATAGTTCTTAAATACAGAATTCAGACAACGGTACATGTTTGGGGGATCAAGATTCAAATCAGACGGGCCTTTAGGTTTATTTTCTCTCGTGTTGATAGTATTACAACAGGGGATTCTTAAAGACGACAGTAACATGCTCTACTTATGTAGAAACAGTCAGGGGCGTCGCGTGAGGGTGGCACACTGGAGCTGGAGTGTTCCACGTAGTCAAAAGTGATAAAATAAAAAATATTTTTTCATTAATTTCAGATTTTTCGTCTTTTATGATTGAATTTGATAATATGTTTGGTTATTTTTATAATTTTATTTACCAAATTATTTTTACACAATTAACATATACCAAATTTCCCATACAAAAAGGTCTTTAAAAGCTTATTTGTTTACCATACAAACTTATTCTTATTATTTTACTTACGCTTTGATGTAGCAAGTTTTGTGTAAATTTTGTTTATTCATCTCCTTAAAATCAGTTTCATCATTATTACTTTCTATGATCTGTGAGATGACACAATAACATCTACATAAATTTTCATTTTTGCATCAACTTCTAGCGTCTTACCAATATGGAATATTCTCCGCAAAATCTAGGATATTCTATCATAGACAGTCAAACTTAAAAAAAATAAAATGCTATAATACATTCTAAAATTTTATTTTTGCAATAGATCTTCAAGTTATTGTTGTATAGCTTATACTCTAAACAGTTTATAATAATTTATTAGTAATTGTGTATTACTTAATCAGTTAACTTTGTTTAAGTTTATTTTTTTAGTATATTTTTATAAGTAATTAGCTAACTATTTAAGTAAGTAACACGAGTAAAGTCTAAGGAAGAAAAAAAAAATAGCTAACCAACAATTTAAAATTCTTACCAGCTAAATGTTATTTACTAGCAAGATAATTTAATAACTGCTTTTTTTTTCAAATTGTTCGTTCTTGATCACTAAAATATATATTCTAACCATAAATAACAAAGCTTTTATAAAAAGAAAAAAGTGTTAATGTAATAAAAAAATTTAAATACTTATTAAATTACCTATGCAACTGCTAGACTACCATTTTTGAACATATCAATTTCATGTAACATTCGTGAAGCTTTAATAACTTAAATAGTGTTACATTACTAGTATATATCAAACTGTAGTACAATAGTTTATTTTGTCAAGCTACAGCTGTTTTAAAGAACAATAGTTGTAGTTTTATTTCGACTTAAAACTACAATAGTTCTGTATATATTACTGTTATATATTATTTTTATTCAACTGGTAAAATGATGTTATAATAAAGTAGTATATTTTACACGAAAGTTACAAGACATCATCTATTTGTATTGCATATATGACAAGTAATTTATAGAAGTCTCAAATTTTCACACTCGCAAGACATTAAAATTCAATCAAAATTGCTGTTGAGACCTTGTACTGTTTTACAATTTTATTAGAGTTATATAAAATTACATTTACAACAAATTTAGTACAAAATGATACCATAGTTAAGAAACTTAGTTTATTTAACATAAGTATACAAACCTAAAAATCTCAAAAAGTATTCTAAAAGAACTCACGAAAACTATACGTAGTAGCAAACACAACTTAACAATACATAAGAATGAAGCAACATATACAACGATAATAGACTCATAAAAACAGCATTACAACGCAGTTACTTTACCCATGAACAAAGTTTGACTTTTGAACAAAATCATCAACACAAACGGATGATCAACTGTGAAATGAATTGGTTCTCGGTTGCATTTAATGGCTGTATGTGGTATTAATCTTGACGCAGTTGCTGCTGCAGCTTCAGTTCCATTTTCATTTGTCTCAATGAATGCTTTGTGCACTGCCTCGGAGACGTAAAGTCCACTTGATTGCGTGGACATTGCACTAAAATCTGCAAGACTTTTATCAAAAGCGTCTTTTACTCCCAACAAACGTAAGCATACGTTCAATTTAGCTTCATACTCAAGTTTGAATTTTGGCATTCTCAACGAAACATATTCATAATTGAACTTGTTAACATCTTTGAGGCTTTCAATAGTTTCAACGTCCAGTTCTTTAATTACACTTTTTAGACCAAATTTCTTATCAGGTAGAATTATCAGCATACTAAAATCTGGTTGCTTGTAAGGAATTCTCACACACTTGAACCCTTTTTCATCAACTGAAATGTAAGAGAAAGAACATTCCCGTCTCATCATTTTAACAGTAGAAGTTTTATTTTCTGCACAATAGAATTGAGCTTTATTGGTTTTATAACTTTTGAACTTATTAAACCAATCACCTTTGAAGTAGATACAACTAACTAGAATACATGCAGTTTTAGAGTCCAATTCACTAAACAAATCTTTAATTTTTTCATTAGTACAACGTGCAACCCAATCATTGATAATTTTTTTTGATTTGTCTGCATTGTTCTTGTAGTCTAAAGATTGAATTTGGCACTTAAGTGCAGTTTTCATATCACTTTCGTACTTTGCAACTATCTGAAATGTTTCTGAGGGAAATACAGAGTTAGCAAGTTCAACTTTTAAACTATTAGAATCGTAGTTAAGTACATCATTTAACGCTTTGAGCTTAGAAAGAAGTTCTTCATCTTTTACAAAACCTAGTGCTTCTTCAATCTGATGCTTGGTTGTTCCATTTGAGCCTAGTAGTAGCATAGAAAGAGCAAGCGAAATGCTCAGTGGTGAAAAGAAAATGTTTTCGTTTTCATCAGTGATTTCACAGAGCTTTTCAAAGATATTGACATCAAACGAATTGAAATTCATACCGATTTTAGACACTACAAACTTTACAAGCTGAAATATAATTCTATATTACACATTAATAAAACATTATTTAACTATTGTGTATAAAATATTTTTACAGTTTGTTAATCTTAATAAAATAATTAGTTTATTATAACTTCCTGAGTTTAAATGCAAAATATTTTGATCAACCTAAAAACCTTAGAGCCAAGTATTCACTAAAGCAATTTTTATAATACTACAAAGTATTGTTGTGTAACAAAATAAGATATATATCTAGTATGTCTTTCATACCTGACTAAATTGTGAAGTAACTGAATAATTACATTCTGATTACGTAATTAAAAACGCAACAAACTCAAAATGCACAACTAATAATCAACTATATAGTAAGTAACTTTAAACATTTTATTTTATTTTTTAGTGTTTACTGTGGTTTGTTCTAACACTTTTTGCGCTAATGAGTTATATTTCGTTTTGATTGAGATAATAGGCAGAATTTGTATATATTAAGCAGAAAAAAAATGGCTCAACTAAACTTTTAAGTTATATATTGGAATTATAACTAGTTTTTCTTAATGCACATGGTTTTTTCACCGTGTCTTTTAGATTTTGTAATAAAAAAGCTACAATATTTACTTTTTAACCTTTAAAATGTTATAAATCGGTATTTTAGTTGTAGTATATAAATTTCAGCTGATACTTGTTAATATATAAATTTTTATTTAAATTAATTAATATAGTTAACTACTTTTGAAATGATTAGATAAATAAGTTAATAAAACTTTGCAAAATGTTTAGACTAAATAGTTATTTGTGTTCAGTTTAAAAAAATAAAATTAAAGCACTATAAACAAAATATTCAAATATGTTCTTAAAAAAATTTTAATGAAAAATTTTAGATTGTTTTTTATATTTTATTAACTTTAAAAGTAACTTACAAACAAGATATAACTTTTTGATTAGCACGTAAAAGAAAGTTAAAACTTCTCCTTTTATTATGATATAAAATTACAGCAATATCGTTTAAGTTAAATAAAATAACCTTACAAATTTTCCAGAATGGTAAAACAACTTTTAAAATAAACAATTTTAGATTACTAATCGGCAAATTATAAAAGAGACTCACTTTGTAGAAAAATCTTTCATAGGTTGCAGTTAACTAAAGTAGGTAAAATATGAAAGTACAATTATAAACTAAATTATCAATTTAACAAGCAAAAAAAATACATTAGTAAATACTAATTGATAAACTTAGAACCTAATTATAAGTTTTGAATACGAAAATACAACTTAAAAATATACTTTTAGCTGAAAATTTTATCGTGGGCCAGGTATTTTTGTTTTTAAACCGAAAAATTCGGCTCCTGGACCGCTCTTTGTCATCTCGTGTTATAGATGGTCAACGTTAACAAATATTTTTGTCATAGATCGTCAAGGGTTATCGTCAAATAAAGTTTATACTATGAACAGTTTGTAATAATCTATAGTAGTTTTTTTATTACATAAAAATCAGTTTGCTTTGTTAAAGTTTTAATTCTAAAGTATATAATAACAAGTTATCAGTGAGCTGTTTAATTAAATTACGTGAGTAAGATCTAAAAGAAGAAAATACAAAAGCTAACCAACTAAGAACAATTTTTACCAGAAAAAAGGTCATTTAAAAGTGAGAGATTGTTAAAAAGCTACTTTGTGATTTTGATATATCCTGTTCTCGTCTACTCAAATTTATATTATTATCATAAAAATTAAGTTGTAATAAAAGTAAAATAAAGTCAAATCAATTTAGAGTTTAAATACTTTTTTAAGTAGTTCATACTACTTATACCATAAGGTCAAAACCGCTAAACTTTAATTTCTCTAAATAAATATAATTTATTGAACAACAAAAACAGCGCTCAAAATAGTTAGTATTTGAACTGGTGCACAAAAAGTCCTTTCGGTTATCGAGTCGCACACCACAGATACCTTTTAACGTCTTGGCCAAAACAGATACATGATTTTAACAAATATACTTGTCAACTGGAGTTGAGTTTGAATAGTTGTTAATTTTATACTAGCTTTAATAACAATTACGCTAAACATTTTATATATACTCACAATATTTATTAAAAAAAAATAAATGTTTGTTTTTAAAGCAACTTGATTTACTTATACCATATTTATAGTTGAACAAACACTAAGCTCCAAACTTTTAACACACATCCTATTTCTTATTATTTTATTTACGGTCCGATGTAGCAGGTTTTATGTAAATTTTGTCTTTCTATCTCCTAAAAATCAATTTCATCATTGATACTTTCTATGATCTGTGAGATCCCACAATAATAGTTACACAAATTTCCATTTAAGCATCAACTTCTAGCTTCTCCTCAACGTAAAATATTCTCTGCAAAACTTAAGAAAAAACATACTGGAACACTCAAGTCAATCATTTCAGTACTTCTTGTGCAAAAGTAAAACATTTGAAAAAAAATAAAGTTTACTATAGATAGATTAACAAATATCAGAAATAAGCTTAGTATTAGTAAACACATAGACGTGAAAAACATAGTATTTGATGCAATGAAGATCAACTTAAGATAAAAAGTAATGCTTAAACAACAATATTTTTATTTAACACTGAAAACAGTAACTCAAATGTAATATAAATGTTCTTCAAATAAAATTACAGCTGTTTCAATGAGCTCTGGAATGAAAGTTACTGTTTACTGAACAACAAAAAAGCGTTCAAAACAATTTGTCTTAGGCCTTGGTGCACGAAAAACCTTTCAGTTATCGAGTCGTACACCACTTGGATACATTTTAACGTCTTGTCCAAGACAAGCTATACTGGACTCTGGCTATATTTCTGGAAATAAAGCTAACTTTTATAGACTCTTTTTCAAACTCTACATTTCAATAAAAATACAAACAAGACTAATAAAATTTTATGACAAATTTCATGTACAAAGAAGGAGAAAAATAGTCTTATACTTTTGTATATACAAATACATTGTAATTTTCTGTTGATTTTAAGTGCGCACCTAAATGGTTTTTAACAAATTAAAATAAAATACTGCTATCAAGTGTCATCGCTGGAGGGGAAACACTGGAGCTGTTGTTCCACGTAGTAAAAAAATAGAAGAAAAAAAAATGTTTAAATTTCAGATTTTACGCATTTTTTCATTGAGTTTAATGATAAATTTGGTTATTTTTGTAGTTTTCATATTTGTTCTTTGAATACTACTAAAATTATAGCTGCAAGCTCAATCTGTGTCAGCTGCATTTTAAATATGTACAAGTTTTTAACACAAAAAGTTGTTGAAACAAAAATTTTTAACTGCAGCACTGTGAATTAAAAAATTAGTTTTGTACTATACCAATTAAAAAATTAGTTTTGTACCATATGAGTTGAAAAATTAGTTTTGTACAATATAAATTAAAAAGTTAGTTTTGCACTATGTGAATGAAAAATTAGTTTTGTACAACATGAATTAAAAAAATAGTTTTGTACAATATGAATTAAAAAATTAGTTTTGTACAATATGAATTAAAAAAATAGTTTTGTACAATATGAAATGAAAAATTAGTTTTGCACAATATAAATTGAAAATTAGTTTTGTACAATATGAATTAAAAAATTAGTTTTGCACAATATATTAAAAAATTAGTTTTGCACAATATGAATTAAAAAATTAGTTTTGCAAAATATGAGTTGAAAATTACTGATTGTAAACAATGTGAATATACTGAAATAAAAAATTAAGTAGAAAAACTTGATAATTTAATGATATAACTATAATTTAAATTTAATTTCATACTTGTTTTAAAACAAGTATAGCTAGAAAGTACATATTTTAAAATTATGTCATTAAAAGTATATTAGTAATAGTTTTATGGTTATTTTAAACAATTTTTAAACTTTCTAAGGAAATTACAAACAAAATTAAATAGTCAATTTCGCAAAAAAAAAAAGTTTCGATAAAACTTACCCTTTTATTTTAAAATAATAGCAATATTTTTAAATTAAACAAATTAGTTTAAAACTTCAAAAAATCTTAGTAGAAGAAATAAATTTTCATAGAACCACTGGTCGGCGTTTTTTTATAATTCAAGGGGAAATTTTTCAAGTTCTTAGCGAGACGCTTTTTATAAAAAAACCTTTCATAGGTCGCAGTTATTTAAAAAAGATGAAGTTAACAGTATATAAAAACAATTTAAAAAAACGAGCAAAAATAAATGATTAGTCTTCTGTCGTTATTTATATTTGTTATTTCTAAGTTTATTATTGTTAAATACTTGTTTTAATGTGATTGTCGAAAAAAATTTAATTAGTAACCTAACAATTATTTTCTGTTTAAATACAAATCTTCTGCCTGCAGTAGTTACTTTTAACAGAACAGTGACTCATTAGCGCCACAAGTGTCAAAACAAACAACAGCAAGCATTGAAGAACTCATTATTTCTTTAGTATCACTTATTTTATGATTGAATATCAATTATTCAAATATAGATTTTGTTACGTGTTTAACTAACTACTAAAAATTCGCTTCTTAGCATTGTTGAATTGTTCTAACACTTATATCAAATATTAAAACTGGAATTATTTTTAAGTTTAAACTGTACTAACATTCATGCTACTTTAAAATATAACTAAAGCAGAGCTTTAATAGACATTTGGTTATATATAAAGTTATAAAAATTAATTTAAGCAAATAAGTAGAGTAATAGTTTCCTAGGCTTTTACAAACTTTTAAAACTTATTGAAAAATATTAGTTATATAATATTAATTATTCATGATTAACATTGAAAATGTTTTAGGTTGTAAAGTTAGTTTTTAAATCAGTATGAATTTCAATTCGTTTGATGTCAATCTTTTCAAAAAGCTTTGTGAAATCACTGATGAAAACGAAAACATTTTCTTTTCACCACTGAGCATTTCGCTTGCTCTTTCTATGCTACTTCTAGGTTCAAATGGAACAACCAAGCAGCAGATTGAAGAAGCACTAGGATTTGTAAAAGATGAAGAACTTCTTTCTAAGCTCAAAGCGTTAAATGATGTACTTAACTACGATTCTGATAGTTTAAAAGTTGAACTTGCTAAC
This sequence comes from Thalia democratica, assembly GCF_965202585.1. NCBI lineage: Eukaryota > Metazoa > Chordata > Thaliacea > Salpida > Salpidae > Thalia > Thalia democratica. The sequence continues at coordinate 2,850,562 of NC_139170.1, forward strand.
TCTGTATTTCCCTCAGAAACATTTATAATGGATGCAAAATACAAGAGTGATATGGAAACTGCTTTTAAATGCCAAATCAAATCTTTAGACTACAAAAACAATACAGACAAATCTAAAAATAAAATCAATGATTGGGTTGCACATTATACTAATGGAAAAATTAAAAACTTGTTTAGGAAATTGTTTCCTGAAACTTCATGTGTTCTAGTTAGTTGTATCTACTTCAAAGGTGATTGGTATAAAAAATTCGAACGTTGTAACACTTTCAAATTATCATTCTATTGTACAGAAAACAAAACTTCTACTGTTAAAATGATGAGACGGGAAAGTTATTACTCTTACATTTCAGTTGATGAAAAAGGTTTCAAGTGTGTCAGAATTCCTTACAAGCAACCAGAATTTAGTATGCTGATAATTTTCCTTGATGAAAAGTTTGGATTGAAAAGTGTGATCGAAAAACTGGATGTTGCAACTATTAAAAACCTCAAAGATGTTAACAAGTTCCATGATGAATATGTTTTGCTAACAATTCCAAAGCTCAAACTTGAGTATAAAACTAAATTGAACGAATGCTTACATTTGTTGGGAGTAAAAGACGCTTTTGATAGTGGTCTTGCAGATTTTAGTGCAATGTCCACGCAATCCAGTGGACTATTTGTGTCCGAAGCAGTCCACAAAGCGTTTTTTGAGACGAATGAAAAAGGAACTGAAGCTGCTGCTGCAACTGGATCAACTTCTGTTGACATTTGTATATCTTCATCAGAAGAAGAGTTAATACCCTTTACAGTTGATCATCCGTTTGTGTTGATGATTTTGTTCAAAAATCAAACTTTGTTCATGGGAAAAGTTACTTCGTTGTAATGAAGTTTTAATCGATTGTTTTCGTTTGTACATCCTGTTTTATTCTTTTTTATAATGAAGTTTTGTTTGATGTTTGCATAGTTTTTGTTGAGTTAAATAAATATTAAGTTTGGTTGTGTAAATGTTAATTTTCGTTAAATAAAGTAAGATTCGTAAACAATGTTATTATTTTTTATAATAACTATTTGGAAATAGCTAATTTTTATAATTTATAAGGGTTCAGCTGCTAGTAAATAAATATTCTACTTGGTTAAATTTAAATACTTTTGAAATAGTGTGATAAGCAGGAACGTTTCAAAATTAATTGGTAATATTGATACGCAATACAAACAACTAGTGTCATAACTTTTTATGTAGTTCTAAGATTAAAATAATATACGTTATGTATTTCTAATATGAACTGAATTTTTATCTAAAATTCAAAGTGATGTTACATTTAGTTAAGTAAAAAGTAATGATGAAAAATCATTAGTAGACAAAGAAATTATCATGTTTAAACTAACTTACATATGTTATTAACTAGATAATGGTGTATAGTTATATTTTGTAGTCTATAAGCGACACGTTAGAGATAATAAACATACTATTACGATAATAACACGCTTAATTTGAATAGAACGTTTTACTATATATAATAATAACATTATTCAACTAAACAAATTACCTTAATATTTCCAAAAAATCCAAGTTAAATTAAGTAAATTTTTTAGATCACTGGCCGATATTATTTTATATTACTCGGGGAAGTTTTACAATTTGCTAGATAATAGACGAATTTTTTTTACGGGTCGCAGTTATTTAAAACAGATGTGGTAAACAAAAGGAAAAAAAAAATAAACGAAATAATTGAAAATGAATTTCTAGTAGTTATTAATTGATAAATTTACAACCTAATTATAATTTTTAACTACAAAAACTTTATTTTCTTCTAAACTAGTTTGTCTTTAGCTGAAAAGTACATCGTGGGCCAAACATTTTAGTTTTTGGAAAATTCAGCACCTGGACCACTGGTTGTCATTTTCTTATCTGAATAGTTTAAAACAATTTCATATAATTTAAGCTAAATTTCAATACTCACCATAGATCTTCAAAAAATATAGTTGAGTATGTTATATACTTCGAACAGCTTACAATAAGTTATTAGTAGTAGTTTAACAATAAATATAACTCACTTTGTAAAGCTTTATTTTTTAAATATTTATTTATAAGTATTTAGAAAACTGTATAAAAAAATAACATGTGTAAACTCTGAAATAAGTGGAAACTGACATAAGCTAACCAACAAAGGACAATTATAACTAACAAAGAAGGTCATTTATAAAAAAAAATCAAAAGTTGCTTTGTTATTTTCATATACCAAGTTTTTGTCTACTATATTGGTTATTGTTATCATAAATGATTTGAGTTGTACTAAAAAAAATTTAAAGCGACGTACGATCTAATTATTTTAATAACTAAACTACACAACTTATATCAGAAGTACTAAACTGCTAAACTACAACTTTTTTAAATACATGAATAATCTCAAGAAATATCGTGGTCATTTTTGAAGATTTGAGTTTGAATAGTTAATAATTTTAAACATTGGTAATTAAATTAAATATTATTTACTCATTAAATTTATTAAAATTTTTAAGAACATTTTGTTTTAAACAACTTTATTTAGTTTAAACACATTTATGGGTTAATAAACAACAGGCTCCAACCTGATTTCAAAGATAGAGTATCAAAGAAATTCATAAAACTATAATCTTAAATAATATGGTCACAATTTTTAGTGTAATTATACACTCGAATGCAAGTGAACTGCTTTAGCTGATGTTAATATTATTTTGTTTTATAAAAAATTGACTTAAAATCCTCGCAATAGCATCTTTAAAACATGATCATTTTTTTGTACAAAATTGTGTTGTTTAAAATACTATTCGCTTAACTTATTATAACATCATTTTAACAATTTAATAAAATTAATTATATCATAGTTGAATTCAACATTTACTTTTTAACTCTTATATTAACTTTAAAGCTTTACATAAGTTATCAAGACATAAGTTGTTTCTATTACGTATACTACATATCAATATCCATTTATTTTTTAGTTAACTGTTTAAGTTATCTTATTAACAAATTGCTGCGGAAACCTCGTACTGTACTTAATTTAAAAACCTTAAATTTAAAAAATTAATTACTTTCACTTACAAAACATGTTTTGTAATAATGATGTTTTTGTCATTTTTATATTGTTTTAACTCTATTATGCAACCCTTAATCTTTCTGAAGTCGCCTAAATCAATTTATGTACCACTATAACCGCAAAATCACAAAGTTTGGCATCTAAACTGTTATGAGCTTCTGTACTTAGTTATAGACCATAGAAAGTACCACTATTAACTGCTTATTTATAGTGGTATACAAATTTGTTTAGGTGACTTCAGAATGATTAAGGGTTGCATAAAAGAGTTTAAACATCTTAAAAATGACGAAAACATCATTATCACTAATTCGGATAAAGGTTCTGGTGTTGTAGTTTAAATTTTTCACATTATGTTAGTAAATAGGAAAATGTATTAAACGATTGCACCAAATTGAAACATATAGGTTATGTTTCTTCAATGTTTATTGTCAGTTGTTAACAAGTGTAAAGTTTAAGTCAAATTAAGCGTGTTATTATCATAATCGTATATTTTATATCTTATACGCTATCTTACGTATCACTAGTAGATTTCAATAAAATCATTATATATCGTTAACTAGTAAATATTATCAGTAAACTAATTTTTAAAACATGATATTTCTTTATCTATTTGTGTTTTTTCATAACTACTTTCTACTCAAATAAATGTAACATCAATTTAACATTTTGATAAAATTCAGTATATACAAGTAATATAAAACGTATACTATTTTTATTCTTAGAGCTTCACACAATTTGTCATGGTATTAGCTGTTTGTTTTGCGTATCAATATTAAATTAATTTTGAAACGGTCCAGCTTATCACAATACTTCAAAATTATTTAGATGTAACTGAGTAGAATACCTATTTACTTGCTGCTGAACCCTTTTAAGTTGTAAAAAAATAGCTATTTCCGTTTGATTTTTATACTAAACAAGATCATTGTTAAGATATCTTAATTTATTTAACAAAAATCAACATTTACACAACCAAACCTATTCTTTATTAAACTCAATGAAAACCATGCATATCATCAAACACAACTTCATAATAAAAAAGAATATTACAGGATGTACAAACGAAAACAATCGAATAAAACTTCATTACAAAGAAGTTACTTTTCCCATGAACAAAGTTTGATTTTTGAACAAAATCATCAACACAAACGGATGATCAACTGTAAAGCGAATTGGCTCATTGACTGGACAAAAATCACAAATATAATTCTTAACTAATCCAGTTGCTGCTGCAGCTTCAGTTCCATTTTCATCTGTCTCAAAAAAGGCTTTGTGGACTGCTTCGGAGACGTAAAGTCCACTTGATTGCGTGGACATTGCACTAAAATCTGCAAGACTTTTATCAAAAGCATCTTTCACTCCCAACAAACGTAAGCATTGGATCAATTCAGCTTTATACTCAAATTTGAACTTTGGCATTCTCAACGAGATGTCTTTATCACAGTATTTATTAATATCTTTGAGGTTTTCAACTGTTTTAATGTCCAGTTTTTGGATCACACTTTTCAATCCAAATTTCTCATCAGGTAAAATTATCAGCATACTAAAATCTGGTTGCTTGTAAGAAATTCTGACGCACTTGAACCCTTTTTCATCAACTGAAACATACGGAAATTCATTTCTCTTTATCATCATTTTAACAGTAGAAGTTTTATTTTCTGTACAATAGAATGGAGCTTTGTAGGTGTCTTAATGTTTGAACTTATCAAACCAATCACCTTTAAAGTAGACACAACTAACTAGAACACATACAGTTTCAGGAATCAATTTTTTAAACAAAACTTTAATTTTTCCATTAGTACAACGTGCAACCCAGCCATTGATTTTATTTTTAGATTTGTCTGCATTGTTGTTGTAGTCTAAAGACTGGATTTGACATTTGAAAGCAGTTTTCATTTCACTCTTGTATTTTGCATCCATTATAAATGTTTCTGAGGGAAAGACAGAGTTAGCAAGTTCAACTTTTAAACTATTAGAATCGTAATTAAGTACATCATTCAACGCTTTGAGCTTAGAAAGAAGTTCTTCATCTTTTACAAATCTTAGTGCTTCTTCAATCTGCTGCTTGGTTGTTCCATTTGAGCCTAGTAGTAGCATAGAAAGAGCAAGCGAAATGCTCAGTGGTGAAAAGAGAATGTTTTCGTTTTCATCAGTGATTTCACAGAGCTTTTCAAAGAGATTGATATCAAACGAGTTGAAATTCATACTGATTTTAGACACTACAATTTTTACAAGCTGAAATATAATTCTATATTACTCATTGATAAACCATTATTAAACTATTGTGTGTAAAATAGTTTCACAACTTGTAAAGCTTAAGAAATTTTTTAGTTGATTATAACTCCATGAGTTTAAATGCATAATGTTTTGACTAACTTAAAAACGTTAGAGCCAAATCTTTATCAGAGAAATTTTAAAATACTACAAAATATTTTTGAGTAATAAAATAAGAAATATATCTAGTTAGTCTTTCTAACCTGACCAAATTGTTAAGTAACTGAACTGCCTGTAAATACATTCTGATTACTGAACACGCGACAAATTCAAAATGCACAACTAATAATAAAAAATAAAATAAGTGATATTAAACAAATAATTATTTCTTTAATGATTGTTACTGTTTGCTTCGACTTTTGTGGCGCTAATGAGTCACTCTTCTGTTAAAAGTAACTACTACCTACAGCAGATTTGTATTTAAACAGAAAATAATTGTTAGATTATTAACTCAATTTATTTTGACAATTAAATTAAAGCAAGAATTTAATAATAATAAACTTATTTAGAGTTATGGTATGTAAGGTCTAGTTATTTTATTTATGAGCAATTTTTATAAATCTTTTTTTTTAACTTATCTGACCAAAAGTTTGTTTAAGGTTTTGCAGTAAATTAGCTACAGTTAACTTCATTAAGCCTTTTAAATTTTATAAGTTGCTTTTATTGTAGATATATAGTAATATAATTTGGTTATTTATAGTTGCTATATATATGTATGTATATACAAACTACAGTTGGTAATTGTACTTTTGAAAGTTTTAAAATACACTAATAAAGGTATTTTATTACTTTTGAAACGAAAACATAGATAAAGTAATATAAAGTAGCAAAGAGTTTAAACAATTATATGTTATTTATTTGATACTTTTCAAAAACAAGTATAGCTAATAAGCACACATTATATTAATATCATTGAAACTTACTTAAAAAAGTTTTAAGGCTTGTGTTTTGTTTGATAACTTTTTACAAAAAACTTAACTACAAAAACTTTATTTTATTCTAGTATGTTTTTAGCTAAAAAGTACATCGCGGACTAAACATTTTAGTTTTTGGAAAATTAGGCACCTGGACCGCTATTTGCCGTGTTCTGATCGGAATAGTTAAAACACTTTAATAAAAATTAAGCTAAATTTTAATACTTACCCTAGATCTTCAAGGACTATAGTTTTTAAATTTTATACTTCGAATAGTTTATAATAAGTTATTAGTAGTTGTTTAATACTGAAAAAATAGTTTACTTTGTTAAAGCTTTATCTTTAAAATATTTATGTATAAGTATTTAGAAAACTGTTTAAACAAATAACATGTGTAAACTAGGAAATAAGTGGAAACTTACAAAAGCTAATTGTTACTAACAAAAAAAGGTTAGTTTTTAGTTTCTTATCAAGGAAAAATTAAGAATTTCCTAGTTATTTTGGTTCACTTCGTTTTTGTCTACTAAAATGGTGAGTCTTATCAAAAATGATTTAGGTTGTACTAAAAAAAATTCAAAGCGACCAACGATCTAATTATTTTTATAACTAAACTACACAACTTATATCATAAGTTAAAAACTGCTAATTATTGGTAATTAAAATAAATATTTTCGTTCATTTGATTTATTAAAATTTGAAGAACAGTTTGTTTTATACAACTTGATTTACTTTAAACACATTTATGGGTTAATAAACACCAGGCTCCAACCTGATTTCAAAGATAGAATATCAAAGAAATTCATAAAACTATAATCTTAAATAATATGGTTACAATTTTTAGTGTATTAATACACTCGAATGCAAGTGAACTGCTTTAGCCGAAGTTAATATTATTTTGTTTTATAAAAAATGACTTTAATCCTCGCAAAAGCATCTTTAAAACATAATTATTTTTTGTACAATTTTGTCTTGTTTAAAAATACTATTAGCTTAACTTATTATAACATCATTTAAACAATTTAAAAAGTTTATTATATCATAGTTGTATATAACATTTACTGTTTTAATTATCAGAGCTTTACATTACTTATTAAGACATAAGTTTTTTCTATTACGTTTCAGTATCTTTTTTTTTATAATTAACTGTTTAAGTTATCTAATTAACAAATTGCTGCGGAAACCTCGTGCTGTTTTAGATTTATAAAATTTTAAGTTATGTTAAATTCTTCACATTATGTTAGTAAAATGGAAAATGTATTAAGCGATTGCACTAAATTCAATCATATAGGTTATGTTTTTGAAATGTTTATTATCAGTGGTTAACAAGTATAAGGTATAAGTAAAATTAAGCGTGTTATTATCATAATCGTATGATTTATATCTTATACGCTATCTTACGTATCACTAGTAGACTTCGATAAAATCATTATATATCGTTAACTAGCAAATACTATCAATAACTTATGATTGTTTTCTTTATCTAATTGTGTTTTTTCATAATTACTTTTTACTTAACTAAATGTAACATCAATTTAACATTTTGATAAAATTCAGTATATACAAGTAATATATAATGTATACTATTTTTATTCTTAGAGCTTCACACAATTTGTCATGACATTAGCTGTTTGTATTACGAATCAATATTACCAATTAATTTTGAAACATTCCTACTTATCAAACTACTTCAAAAGTATTTAAATATAACTGAATAGAATATCTATTTACTTGCTGCTGAAGCCTTTTATATTAAAAAAAATCTATTTACATTTAGTTTTTGCTAAATATGACAACTGTTAAGAAATGTCAATTTATTTAAGAAAAATCAACATTAACACAACCAAACCTATTCTTTATTAAACTCAACGAAAACCATGCATATCATCAAACACAACTTCAAAATAAAAACGAATAAAACGGAATGTACAAACGAAAACAATCGAATAAAACTTCATTACAACGAAGTAACTTTTCCCATGTACAAAGTTTGATTTTTGAACAAAATCATCAACACAAACGGATGATCAACTGTAAAGAGTATTAACTCTTCTTCTAATGAAGAGGCACACCTGTCAACAAAAGTTGATCCAGTTGCAGCAGCTTCAGTTCCATTCTCATTTGTCTCAATAAATGCTTTGTGGACTGCTTCGGAGACGTAAAGTCCACTGGATTGCGTGGACATTGCACTGAAGTCTAATTTTTCTTCATCAAAAGCGTCTTTTACTCCCAACAAACGTAAGCATTTGTTCAATTTAGCTTCATACTCAAGTTTGAACTTTGGCATTGCTAGCGAGATATATTCTTCATCGAAGTTATCAACTTTTTGAAGATTTTCAATAGTTTCAAGATCCAGTTTTTCTATTACACTTTTCAATCCGTTTTTCTCATCCGGTAAAATTATCAGCATACTAAATTCTGGTTGCTTGTAAGGAATTCTCACACACTTGAACCCTTTTTCATCAACTGAAATGTAAGAGTAAAAACCTGTCCGTCTCATCATTACAACAGTAGAAGTTTTATTTTCTGTACAATAGAATTTTTCATCTTTAGTTAACCTTGACTTGAACTTTTCACACCAATCACCTTTGAAGTAGATACAACTAACTAGAATACATGCAGTTTCAGGGTCCAATTCACTAAACAGAGCTTTAATATTTCCATTAGTACAACTTGCAACCCAACCATTGATTTTATTTTAGATTTGTCTGTATTGTTTTTGTAGTCTAAAGATTGAATTTGGCACTTAAATGCAGTTTTCATATCGCTCTCGTACTTTGAAACCATCTGAAACGCTTTTGAAGGAAAGACAGAGTTAGCAAGTTCAACTTTTAAACTATTAGAATCGTAGTTAAGTACATCAGTCAGCGCTTTGAGTTTAGAAAGAAGTTCTTCATCTTTCACAAATCCTAGTGCTTCTTCAATCTGCTGCTTGGTTGTTCCATTTGAACCTAGTAGTAGCATAGAAAGAGCAAGCGAAATGCTCAGTGGTGAAAAGAAAATGTTTTTGTTTTCATCAGTGATTTCACAGAGCTTTTCAAAGAGATTGACATCAAACGAGTTGAAATTCATACTGATTTTAGACACAACAAACTTTACAAGCTGAAATATAATTCTATATTACTTATAAATAAATCATTATTTAAATATCGTGTATAAGATAGTTTTACTGTTTGAAAAGCCTAAAAAATTTTTAGTTGATTATAACTCTATGAGTTTAAATGAAAAATATTTTAATCAACTTAAAAACCTTAGGCCAAGTACTTATTATAGCATTTTTTTTAATTCTACAACATTTTGTTGTGTAGAAAAATTAGACATTTCTCTAGCATGTCTTTTATAAATTGTTAAGTAAATGAATAATTACATTCTGATTACTTATTTAAACACGCAACAAGTTCAAAATGCACAACTAATATTCAAAAATAAAATAAGCGATATTAAAGAAAACAGTTTAATTTCTTCAATGCTTGCTGTTGTTTTTTTCGACACTCGTGGCGCTAGTGAGTCACTGTTCTTTTGAAGGTAACTATCTACAGCAGATTTGTATTTAAGCAGAAAATAGTTGTTAGCTTGTTAGTTAGATTTATTTCGACAATTGAAATAAGACATGTCTTTAACAATAATAAACTTTTTTCAGAGTTATGGTGTATAAGATCTAGTTATTTTATTTATGAGCAATTTTTATAAATCTAGTTTTTTAATTAATTATTTATATGATCAAAAGTTTGTTTAAGTTTTTGCAGTAAATTAGCTACAGTTAAATTCATTAAGCCTTTTAGATTTTATAAGTTGATTTTGTTGTATATATAGAAATATAGTTATGTTATTTTAGTTGTTATATACAAACTACAGTTTAAGATTATATTTTTGAAAGTTTTAGAATACATAAATAGGTGTAGTTTATTACTTTCGAAATGAAAATATAGATAAAGTTTAAAGAGTTTAAACAATTAGATGCTATTTATTTTATATTTTTCTAAAACAAGTATAGCTAATAAGTAATAATAATTAATGTTATTAAAACTTATATTTATTCTTTCAAAAATTTATTTTACAAACTAAGTTTCGGTCAAAGACCTCTTCAGTGCTTAAATAAATCTTATTCAAATAGATTCTATTTGAATAAGATTTATTTAAGCACTGAAGAGGTCTTTGACCGAAACTTAGTTTGTAAAATAAATTTTTGAAAGAATAAATATATTACTTCTCCTCCAGCAGTTGAGATCTCTCTATTTGTTTTCTTGAAACCAAAACATATTATTTTATTAAAACTTATTTTAAAAAAGTATTAAGGCTTGTGTTTTGTTTGATAACTTTTTACAAACAACGTTTAAATATCAATTTAACACAAAAAAATTTTAAAGTTCTATTACCACTATGATATAAAATAATAACAACATTATTTAACTAAACAAATTACCTTAATATTTCCAAAAAATCCAAGTAAAATTAAGTAAATTTTCTAGATCACTGGCCGCAGCATTTTATAATTTACGGAAAAATTTTCCAAGTTGCTAGCGAGATGAACTTGATAGAAAAAGAAATATTCACAGGTCGCAGTTATTTAAAACAGATGTGGTAAACAGTATGAAAAAAAAAACTTTAAACAAAAATAACAATATAAGCGAAAATGAATCACTAGTAGCTAATAATTGATAAATTTACAACCTATTCGCAACTAAAAAAAATTAATTTTTATTCAATATTAGAATGTTTTTAGCCGAAAAGTACATATTGGGCCAAATATTATGGTTTTTGAACCTGAAAATTCAGGACCTGGACAGCTGTTTGCCGGATTCTTAAAAGAATAGTTTAATAATTTGATATAAAATAATACTTTAGTAACCTAAATTTTAATACTAATCCTAGACTTTAGTTAATTAAGTTTTTAAATTCGAACATGTTATAATAAGTTATTAGTAATTTAGTACTAAAAATTTCTTTACTTTTATAAGTAGTTAGTGAACTGTTTAAACAAGTAACATGAGCTAACTTTGATATAAATGGAAAATTACGAAAGCTATCCAACAAAGGACATTTATGACTAACAAAGAAGTTTTTTTTTTTGTAAAAATAAATTTAAAAATTGCTAAGTCGTTTTAATATACTTAGTTTTATTTTTAAAATAGTTATTATTATCATTAATGGTTCAAGTTCTCATTAAAAAAATAATGTTAAAGTTACATAGAGTTTAATCTCGTAACTAGCAATCACAATGTTAAATGTTAAATTAAGTTCAAAATGTTAAATCAACTTATATCGTGAGTTCAAAATTGCTAAACTACACCTCTATAAATACTTAAATTCCAACAATTTCCTAGTATAACTTTGTAAATTAAGAACGTAAAACAAGCTTTTTAACATATATCATAACTACATAACTTAAAATTTGCCAATACAACTAAATGCTAAATAATACCATTGTTAAGCAATCTTAATTTATTTGACAATACAACCAAAACAAAATATAAACAACCAAAACTAAAATTGTTAAAGAACCAAACAAAATCCCTTGCATAGCAACAAACAGAACTTAATATAAGAAACGAATGAAACAAGATATACAAATGAAATTAGCCGAAAACGAAAACTTACAACGAAGTTACTTTTCCCATGAACAAAGTTTGACTTTTGAACAAAATCATTACACAAACGGATGATCAACTGTAAAACGAACTGGTTTTTTGACTGAAGACATAGCACAAAGAAACCTCATGGTTAATCCAGTTGCTGCAGCAGCTTCAGTTCCATTTTCATTTGTCTCAATGAATGCTTTGTGGACTGCTTCGGAGACATAAAGTCCACTGGATTGCGTGGACATCGCACTAAAATCTGCAAGACTTTTATCAAAAGCGTCTTTTACTCCCAACAAACGTAAGCATTTATTCAATTTAGCCTCATACTCAAGTTTGAACTTTGACATTGCTAGTGAGATATATTCTTCATGGAATTTGTTAATATCTTTGAGGTTTTCAATGGTTTCAACGTCCAGCTTTTTAATTACACTTTTTAGACCAAACTTCTCATCAGGTAAAATTATCAGCATACTAAAATCTGGTTGCTTGTAAGGAATTCTCACACACTTGAAACCTTTTTCTTCAACTGAAATATACGGAAAGTCATTTCTCTTTATCGTCATTTCAACAGTAGAAGTTTTAATTTCTGTACAATAGAATGGGAACTCGTAAGTGTCATAACCTTTGAACTTGTAATACCAATCACCTTTGAAGTAGATACAACTAACTAGAACACATGCAGTTTCAGGATCGAAGCCGCTAAACAATTTTTTAATTTTTCCATTAGTACAATGTGTAACCCAATCATTGATTTTAGTTTTTGATTTGTCTGCATTGTTCTTGTAGTCTAAAGATTGAATTTGGCACTTAAATGCAGTTTTCATATCACTGTTGTATTTTGCATCCATTATAAATGTTTCTGAGCGAAAGACAGAGTTAACAAGTTCAACTTTTTAACTATCAGAATCGTAGTTAAGTACATCATTTAACGCTTTGAGCTTAGAAAGAAGTTCTTCATCTTTTACAAATCCTAGTGCTTCTTCAATCTGCTGCTTGGTTGTTCCATTTGAACCTAGTAGTAGCATAGAAAGAGCAAGCGAAATGCTCAGTGGTGAAAAGAAAATGTTTTCGTTTTCATCAGTGCTTTCACAAAGCTTTTCAAACAAATTGATATCAAACGAGTTAAAATTCATACTGATTTTAGACACTACAAACTTTACAAGCTGAAATATAATTTTATATTACTCACTGATAAAACATTGTTTAACTATTGTGTATAAAATAGTTTTACAACTTGTAAAGCTTAAGAAATTTTTTAGTTGATTATAACTCCATGAGTTTAAATGCAAAATGTTTTGACTAACTTAAAAACGTTAGAGCCAAGTCTTTATCAGAGAAATTTTTACAATATTACAAAATATTTTTGAGTAACAAAATAAGAAATATATCTAGTTAATCTTTCATACCTGACAAAATTGTTAAGTAACTGAACTGCCTGTAAATACATTCTGATTACTGAACACGCGACAAATTCAAAATGCACAACTAATAATAAAAAATAAAATAAGTGATATTAAACAAATAATTATTTCTTTAATGATTGTTACTGTTTGCTTCGACACTTGTGCCGCTAATGAGTCACTCTTCTGTTAAAAGTAACTACTACCTACAGCAGATTTGTATTTAAACAGAAAATAATTGTTAGGTTATTAATTCAATTTATTTCGACAATTAAATTAAAACATGACTTTAACAATAATAAACTTATTCAGAGTTATGGTATATAAGGTCTAGTTATTTTATTTATGAGCAATTTTTATAAATCTTTTTTTTCTAACTTATCTGACCATAAGTTTGTTTAAGGTTTTGCAGTAAATTAGCTACAGTTAACTTCATTAAGCCTTTTAAATTTTATAAGTTGCTTTTATTGTAGATATATAGTAATATAATTTGGTTATTTATAGTTTCTATACATATGTATATATATATATACAAACTACAGTTGGTAATTGTACTTTTGAAAGTTTTAAAATACATTAATAGGTGTAGTTTATTACTTTTGAAACGAAAACATAGATAAAATAATATAAAGTAGCAAAGAGTTTAAACAATTAAATGTTATTTATTTGATACTTTTCTAAAACAAGTTTAGCTAATAAGCACACATTATATTAGTATCATTGAAACTTATTTTAAAAAGTATTAAGGCTTGTGTTTTGTTTGATAACTTTTTACAAACAACGTATAAATATCAATTTAGCACAATTAAAGTTTTAAAGTTCTATTACCACTATGATATAAAATAATAACAACATTATTTAAACTAAACAAATTACCTTAATATTTCCAAAAAATCCAAGTAAAATTAAGTAAATTTTCTAGATCACTGGCCGACAGCATTTTATTATTTACGGGGAAATTTTACAAGTTGCTAGCGAGATGAACTTGATAGAAAAAGAAATATTTAATGGGTCGCAGTTATTTAAAATAGATGTAGTAAACAGTATAAAAAAATAATTAAAAATGACAAAATAATTGAAAATGAATTACTAGTAATTAAGAACTGGTAAATTTATAACCTAATTGTAATTTTTAACTACAAAAACTTTATTTTATTCTAGTATGTTTTAGGCTGAAAAGTACACCGTGGACCAAACATTTTAGTTTTTGGAAAATTAGGCACCTGGACCGCTATTTGCCGTGTTCTGATCAGAATAGTTAATCTAAAAACACTTTATTAAAAATTAATCTAAATTTTAATACTTACCCTAGATCTTCAAGGACTATAGTTTTTAAATTTTATACTTCGAATAGTTTATTATAAGTTATCAGTAATTGTTTAATACTCAAAAAAATTAGTTTACTTTGATAACGCTTTATTTTTAAAATATTTATTTATAAGTATTTAGAAAACTGTTTAAACTAATAACATTTGTAAACTCGGAAATAAATGAAAATTTACAAAAGCTAACCAACAAAGGACAATTATAACTAGCAAAGAAGGTCATTTAATAAAAAGACAATTTAAAAATTGCTTTGTTATTTAAAAATATACCAAGTTTTTGTCTACTAGAATGGTTATTGTTAACATAACATATTTAAGTTATTCTAAAAAAAAATAAAGCAATATAGAATCTAAGTATTTTTCTAACTAAACTACACAACTTATATCATAAGTTGAAAACTGCCAAACTACAACCTTTTTAAATACATATATAATCTCAAGAAATATCGTGGTCATTTTTGAAGATTTGAGTTTGAATAGTTAATAATTTTAAAATTTGTTAAATAAATTGAATATTCTTTACTCATTATGTTTATTAAAAGTTTAAGAACAGTTTGTTTTATACAACTTGATTTACTTTAAATACATTTAAGGGTTAATAAACACCAGGCTCCAACCTGATTTTAAAGATAGAATATCAAAGAAATTCATAAAACTATAATCTTAAATAATATGGTTACAATTTTTAGTGTAATTATACACTCGAATGCAAGTGAACTGCTTTAGCTGAAGTTAATATTATTTTGTTTTATAAAAAATGACTTTAATCCTCGCAATAGTATCTTTAAAACATAATCACTTTTTGTACAATTTTGTCTTGTTTAAAAATACTATTCGCTTAACTTATTTTAATATCATTTTAACAATTTAATAAAATTTATTAAGTCATAGTTCTATAAAACATTTACTATTTTGATTCTTAGAACTATACATAAGTTATCAAGACATAAGTTGTTTCTGTTTCAGTATAAGAAAATAATTTTTTTAATTAACTGTTTAAGTTATCTTATTAACAAATTGCTGCGGAAACCTCGTGCTGTTTTTAGATTTTAAAAACTTCAAGTTATGAAAATTAATTATTTGCACTTGTACAACATGTTTTGTGATGATGTTTTTGTCACTTTTAAGATGTTTAAACTCTTTTATGCACCCTTAATCATTTTGAAGTCACTTAAATCAATTTATGTACCAATTTAACTATGCAGTTAATAGTTGTACTTTCTATAATCTATAACTAAGTACTGAAGCTCATAAGAGTTGAAATGCCAAACTTTGTGATTTTGCGGTTATAGTGGTACACAAATTGATTTAGGTGACTTTAGAATGATTAAGGGTTGCATAAAAGAGTTTAAACATCTTAAAAATGACAAAAACGTCATTATCACAAATTTGGATAAAGATTCTGGTGTTGTAGTTTAAATTCTTCACATTATGTTAGCAAAATGGAAAATGTATTAAACGATTGCACTAAATTCAAACATAATAAGTCAAAATAAGCGTGTTATTATCATAATCGTATGTTTTATACCTTTTACGCTATCTTACGTATCACTAGTAGATTTCGATAGAATTATTATATATCGTTAACTAGTAAATTTCATCAGTAAACTAATTTTTAAAACATGATTATTTCTTTTTCAAATTATGCTTTTACATAATCACTTTTTACTCAGCTAAATGTAACATCATTCTAATATTTTGAAAATATTCAGCATATACTTATTACCGTTTATTATTTTAATTCTTAGAGCTTCACACAATTTGTCATGACATTAACTTTTTGTATTGCGTAACAATATTACCAATTTTGAAAAGTTTCTGCTTATCACAATACTTCATAAGTATTTAAATGTAACTGAGTAAAATATTTATTTACTTGCTGCTGGACCTTTTTAAATTGTAAAAAATTAACTATTTCCATTTGGTTTCATACTAAATAAAATCTTTGTAGAGAACCTTAAGTTATTAGAAAAAATTGACATGTACACAACCAAACCTAACACTATTTATTTAACTCAAAAAAAAACCATGCATAGCAACAAACACAACTTCAAAATAAAAAAGAATAAGACAGAATGTACAATCGAAAACAATCGAATAAAACTTCAATACAACGAAGTAACTTTTCCCATGAACAAAGTTTGACTTTTGTGTAATATCATTAACACAAACGGATGATCAATTGTGAAATGAATTGGCCCTTTGACTTGTATAGAAGCACAATATTTCCTACAAACTGATCTAGTTGCTGCTGCAGCTTCAGTTCCATTTTCGTTTGTCTCAATAAATGCTTTGTGGACTGCTTCGGACACAAATAGTCCACTTGATTGCGTGGACATTGCACTAAAGTCTGCAAGACCACTATCAAAAGCGTCTTTTACTCCCAACAAACGTAAGCAATCGTTCAATTTAGCCTCATATTCAAGTTTGAACTTTGGCATTTTCAACAAGACATACTCACAATGGAATTTATTAATATCTTTGAGGTTTTCAATAGTTTCAACGTCCAGTTTTTTGATTACACTCTTTAGACCAAATTTCTCATCAGGTAAGATTATCAGCATACTAAAATCTGGTTGCTTGTAAGGAATTCTGACACACTTGAACCCTTTCTCTTTAACTGAAATATAAGAGAGGAAACTTTCCCGTCTCATCATTTCAACAGCAGAAGTTTTATTTTCTGTACAATAGAATGGAGCTTTGTAGGTGTTACTACCTTTGAACTTGTTATACCAATCACCTTTGAAGTAGATACAACTAACAAGAACACATGCAGTTTCAGGGTCCATATCACTCAACAAATCTTCAATTTTTCCATTAGTATAACGTGCAACCCAATCATTGATTTTAGTTTTTGATTTGTCTGCATTGTTCTTGTAGTCTAAAGATTGGATTTGGCATTTAAAAGCAGTTTTCATATCACTTCTGTACTTTGCAACCATCTGAAATGTTTCTGAGGGAAATACAGAGTTAACAAGTTCAACTTTTAAACTATTGTAATCGTAGTTCAGTACATCATTTAACGCTTTGAGCTTAGAAAGAAGTTCTTCATCTTTCACAAATCCTAGTGCTTCTTCAATCTGCTGTTTGGTTGTTCCATTTGAGCCTAGAAGTAGCATAGAAAGAGCAAGCGAAATGCTCAGTGGTGAAAAGAAAATGTTTTCGTTTTCATCAGTGCTTTCACAGAGCTTTTCAAAGAGATTGACATCAAACGAGTTGAAATTCATACTGATTTTAGACACTACAAACTTTACAAGCTGAAATATAATTTTATGTTACTCATTGATAAAA
Source organism: Thalia democratica (assembly GCF_965202585.1). Taxonomy (NCBI): domain Eukaryota; kingdom Metazoa; phylum Chordata; class Thaliacea; order Salpida; family Salpidae; genus Thalia; species Thalia democratica. The sequence continues at coordinate 2,868,394 of NC_139170.1, forward strand.
CATTATTCAACTATTGTGTATAAAATATTTTTACAGTTTGTAGAGGTTTATAAATTTTTTAGTTGATTATAACTCCCTGAGTTTAAATGAAATTTTAATTAAAGAATTAAATGAAATAATTTTACTGTTTATAAAGCTCAGAATTTTATTAGTTTATTATAGTGCTCCCTGAATTTTATTGCGAATTTTATTGATCAACTTAAAACCTTAGAGCCAAGTGTTTATTATAGCAATTTTCATAATACTACAAAATATTGTTTTGTAAAAACATTAGACATATATCTAGAATGTTTTTCATACCTGACTAAATTGTTAAGTAACTGAATACGTACATTCTGGTTACTTAGTTTAACACGTGACAAATTCAAAATGCACAATAAATAATCAACCATATAGTATGTGACTTACAACAATTGTTTTGATTTTTTCAAGGTCAATGTGGATTGGTCTAACACTTTTGGCGCTAATAAGTTATATTTCGTTTTGATTGAGATAACTGCTGCAGGCAGAAGTTGTTTATATTAAACAGAAAAAATAATAATGAACGGAATAAAAAATTACTTTTTCTAGTTTTTTATTAAAGTTCATGGTTTTCATACCGTGTCCTTTAGTTTTTGTAATAAAAATCTAACAAAATAGTTTTATATCCTAAAATAAATTGGTGTTCTGGCTATGATATATAATAACTAATTTTAGTGGATAATATTTTTTAGTTTTATATGCAGAAAACATACCTTGATACTTTTCAAAATTTTTAAAGTAAAATCGCTCTAGGTAGTGAACAGTTTTACTTGAATACTGTAAATAAATCGATTGTCAAGTACTGTCACATAAACAAATAACATTTTTAGAAATTTAAAAAACTCAAATAATTCATTAAAACACTTATAGAGAAAAGAGTTCAGAACAAGCCGTTAATGTTTTTGTTAACAGATGTTTTTTTACGATATCTATAGTGTTATGATAAACATTTAATGTAACATTATCTTTAAATAAACTTAACTATTTTTTAAGATATTTCATTAGAAAAGACATTTTAGATTATAATTATAAGTCCAAATGAGTTTACTCCGAAATTTGAGAGAGAGTTATTCAATTGAAGTTCAACGTATATGTACCCAAACTATAACACACTATACTATACTTTTTTTTTATAAAATTATTTTTGTTTTACTTGTCATTTAACCTTAATATTTTTCTTAAATAAAATGGGATAACAAGTGATTATAAAAGTTCTAAAATGGTCTCTTTTCACAGGTTTATTTGTTTTTATGAACTATGTAAGGTAAGATCGACTCCTTAGCCTGTCGTTATGCTACAAGTGGCTGACTAGTTTGGAGGAAAAATATGTTTATTGTTGCAAGTCTTTTGTTAAACGGTAGATCAAGACATCAAAACCTTAAGCTTAAAATTAAAGACACTGATTAAAAAAGTAAAAAGTAAAAAAGTTAGAATAAAGATAAAACATGTTTTAATTTATCTTTAAATTTTTATATTAACATAAAAAGCAAACTTTTAACAAACAAACTTATACTTATTATTTTATTTACTCTTTGATGTAGCAAGTTTTGTTTAAAATTTGTTTTTTCACCTCCTTAAAATCAATTTTAGCATTATTACTTTCAATGATCTGTGAGATCTCACAATGATAGTTAAAGAAATTTCAACTTTAACATCAACTTTTAGCTTCTCACCAATATAAAATATTCTCTGCAAAACATGGGAAAAAACATACTGGAACAATTAAATCATTTCAAAGATTCTTGTGCAAGAGTAAAACATTTAGAAAAAATTAAGTTTACTGTAAATAGATTAACAAAAATCAGAAATGAGTTTAGTACTAATAAATGCATAGACTAAAGTGAAAAATATAGTATTTGATACAATAGAGAACAACTTACGATAAAAAATAATGCCTAAACAACTTTATGTTTATTAAAAAACTGAAAACAGTGAAGCAATGTAACACATGTGTTCTAAAAAAAATACAGCTGTTTCAATGAGTTAAGAAATTAGTTTTGTACAAAATAAATTAAAAAATTTACTGATTGAAAGCAGACTGAACATATACTAAGCTAAAAAAATAAATAGTAAAACTCATTACTTTTAAATAGAAAAAATAAGTCAGTTATATAACTATAAATTAATATTAATTTCATACTTGTTTTAAAACAAGTATAGTAAAAAACACATGTTTTTAAAATATGTCCTCAAAAGTTATTCTAATAATATTTTTTTGGATTTATATTTTTTTTTAACTTTCAAAGAGTTAAAAACAAAATAAAATAGTCTATTTTGCAAAAAAAAGTTTGAATATACTTTACATACTCTAAAATAATAGCAATATTTTTTAATTAAACAGATTAGTTTAAAATTTCTATGATTAGTAAAAGTAAAGAATTTTTGTAGATCACTGGTCGGCGTTATTTTACAATTTACTGAAAAGTTTCGCAAGTTCTTAGCAACACGCTTTTTTTAAAAAAACTTCTTTCATAAGTCGCAGTTATTTGAAAAAGATGAAGTTAACAATATAAGAAAACAATTAAAAAAAAAATAAAACGATAAAAATAATTTTTAGTAATTACTAACTGATAAACTCACAAACTAATTGTGAGTATTACTACAAAAACCTTATTTTATTTTGTTTATAAAAAAATTTTAGCAGTAAAGTACATCTTAAGCCAGGCATTTTTATTTTTCAAAATTTCGGCTTCTGGACTTCTGCTTGCCGTCTTCTGTTATAGATAGTTAAAACAAAAAAAAATTATACCCTAAGACAAGTTAGTTTTTATACATCCAATAATATATAAGAATTATAAAAATTGCACATAGGTTGAAAACAAGATCTTATGCACCATATCTATCAACAAATTTATAATTGTAAAGTCATGTTTTGATTTAAATGTCAAAATAAACTAAAGTAACAAGCTAACAGTTCTTTTCTTTTTAAACATGAAGCTTCTGTAGGTAGTAGTTACCTTTAAAAGAACAGTGACTCATTAGCGCCACAAGTGTCAAAACAAAAAATAGCAAGCATTGAAGAACTAATTATTTCTTTAGTATCACTTATTTTATTATTGATTTATAATTATTCAAATATAGATTTTGTTACGTGTTTAACTAAGTAGTAAAAATTCGCTTCTAAGCATTGCTGCATTGTTCTAACACTTATATCAATTATTTAAACTCGAATTATTTTTAAGTTTAAACTGTACAAACATTCATGCTACTTAAAAATACAACTTAATATTATAACTAAAACAGAGCTTTAATAAACATTTAGTTATATGTAAAGTTAAAAAAATTAATTTAAGCAAATAAGTAGAGTAATAGTTTCCTAGGCTTTTACAAACTTTTAAAACTTTTTGAAATAAATTAGTTAGATAATATTAATTATTCATGAGTAACATTAAAAATTTTTAGGTTGTAAAGTTTGTTTTTAAATCAGTATGAATTTCAATTCGTTTGATGTCAATCTGTTTGAAAAGCTCTGTGAAATCACTGATGAAAACGAAAACATTTTCTTTTCACCACTGAGCATTTCGCTTGCTCTTTCTATGCTACTTCTAGGTTCAAATGGAACAACCAAGCAGCAGATTGAAGAAGCACTAGGATTTGTGAAAGACGAAGAACTTCTTTCTAAGCTCAAAGCGTTAAATGATGTACTTAACTACGATTCTAATAGTTTAAAAGTTGAACTTGCTAACTCTGTCTTTCCCTCAGAAACATTTACAATGGATGCAAAATACAAGAATGATATGAAAACTGCTTTTAAATGCCAAATCCAATCTTTAGACTACAAAAACAATACAGACAATTCTAAAAATAAAATCAATGATTGGGTTGCACATTATACTAATGGAAAAATTAAAAACTTGTTTAGGAAATTGTTTCCTGAAACTTCATGTGTTCTAGTTAGTTGTATCTACTTCAAAGGTGATTGGTATAAAAAATTCGAACGTTGTAACACTTACAAATTATCATTCTATTGTACAGAAAACAAAACTTCTACTGTTCAAATGATGAGACGGGAAAGTTATTACTCTTACATTTCAGTTGATGAAAAAGGTTTCAAGTGTGTCAGAATTCCTTACAAGCAACCAGAGTTTAGTATGCTGATAATTTTACCTGATGAAAAGTTTGGATTGAAAAGTGTAATCAAAAAACTGGATGTTGATACTATTGAAAACCTCAAAGATGTTAACAAGTTCCATGATGAATATGTTTTGCTAACAATTCCAAAGCTCAAACTTGAGTATAAAACTAAATTGAACAAATGCTTACATTTGTTGGGAGTAAAAGACGCTTTTGATAGTGGTCTTGCAGATTTTAGTGCAATGTCCACGCAATCAACAGGACTATTTGTGTCCGAAGCAGTCCACAAAGCGTTTTTTGAGACGAATGAAAATGGAACTGAAGCTGCTGCTGCAACTGGATCAACTTCTGTTGACATTTGTATCTCTTCATCAGAAGAAGAGTTAATACCCTTTACAGTTAATCATCCGTTTGTGTTGATGATTTTGTTCAAAAATCAAACTTTGTTCATGGGAAAAGTTACTTCGTTGTAATGAAGTTTTAATCGATTGTTTTCGTTTGTACATCCTGTTTTATTCTTTTTTATAATGAAGTTTTGTTTGATGTTTGCATAGTTTTTGTTGAGTTTAATAAATATTAAGTTTTGTTGTGTAAATGTTAATTTTTGTTAAATAAAGTAAGATTCGTAAACAATATAATTTAAAAGGGTTTAGCAGCAAGTAAATAGATATTCTGCTCAGTTACTTTTAAATACTTTTGAAGTAGTGTGATAAGTAGGAACGTTTCAAAATTAATTGGTTATATTTATACGCAATACAAACAACTAGTGTCATAACTTTTTATGTAGTTCTAAGATTAAAATAATATACGTTATGTATTTCTAATATAAACTGAATTTTTATCTAAAATTCAAAGTGATGTTAAATTTAGCTAACTTTAAGTCATGATGAAAAATCATTAGTAGACAAAGAATTTATCATGTTTAAACTAAGTTACAAATGTTATTAACTAGTTAATGGTATATAGTTATTTTTTGTAGTCTATAAGCGACACGTAAGAGATAATAAACATACGATTACGATAATAACACGCTTAATTTGACTAGAACGTTTTGCTTTAAATAATAACAACATTATTTAAACTATACAAATTAACTTAATATTTCCAAAAAATCCAAGTAAAATTAAGTAATTTTCTAGATCACTGGCCTAAAGCATTTTATGATTTACGGGAAAATTTTACAAGCTGCTAGCGAGATGCTCAAAGCAGAAAAAATATTTCACAGGTCGCAGTTATTTTAAAAACAGATGTAGTAAACAGTATGAAAAAAAAACTTTAAACAAAAATAACAATATAAGCGAAAATGAATCACTAGTAGCTAATAACTGATAAATTTACAAAGTAATTGTAATTTTTAACTACAAAAACTTTATTTTATTCTAGTATGTTTTTAGCTGAAAAGTACATCGTGGACCAAACATTTTAGTTTTTGGAAAATTAGGCACCTGGACCGCTATTTGCCGTGTTCTGATTAGAATAGTTAATCTAAAAACACTTTAATAAAAATTAATCTAAATTTTAATACTTACCCTAGATCTTCAAGGACTATAGTTTTTAAATTTTATACTTCGAATAGTTTATAATAAGTTATCAGTAGTTGTTTAATACTGAAAAATTAGTTTACTTTGTTAAAGCTTTATCTTTAAAATATTTATGTATAAGTATTTAGAAAACTGTTTAAAAAAATAACATGTTAAAATACATAGTTGGCCGGATATGGGTTCTGGACTTCTGTTTGCAGTCTTCTAAAAAATATACTTCAAGAAAAGTTTATTTATACTTACCCTAGATCAGGGGTCGGCAAACTGCGGCCCGCGGGGTAAATGCGGCCCTCTAAGTCAAACTTTGCGGACCTCAAAAGTAATCAGCAAAAAATATACATTTTAAATACAATAAAAACTCTATTTTTTGTGAAAAAAAACTTACATTTAGGCTCTTAATTCAATAAGTACTCTTTATTAATTGTCTAATATTGCTTAATTTGTTATACTTTTGATCTTATATAATATTTATCAACTGATTACTAGAATATTTTTTAGATAAATTAGGCCCTAAAGGTTTTTTAAATAGTGCGGCCCGCAAGCAAATTATTTTAAGAAAATTGGCCCGTTAGTCACAAAAAGCTGCAGACCCTAGACCTTTATTCTATATCGTTTTAAATTAAACATTGAACAGTTTATAATAAGATATTAGTTGGATAATTATAAAAATAGCTATATTTTTAAAGTATTTGTTTACAAGTAATTAGCTAACTGGTTAAGTAAGTAACACGAGTAAAGTGTAAACTTAATCTGAATCTCAAATAATATGGTTACAATTTGTTAGTGTAATTATACAATCGAGTATAAGTGAACTGCTATAGCTGATGTTAATATTATTTTTTATAAAAAATAACTTAAACTCCGCAATAGTATCTTTAAAACATGATCATTTTTTTGTTCAAAACTGTGTTTTTAAAAAATACTATTCGCTTAACTTTTTATAACATCATTTTAACAATTTGATAAAATATATTATATCATAGTTGTATATAACATTTACTATTTTAATTCTCAGAGCTTTACATAAGTTATCAATACTCAAGTTGTTTCTATTACCTTTCAATATAAGCAAATAATTTTTAAAAATTAACTGTTTAAGTTGTCTTATTAACAAATTGCTGCGGAAACCTCGTGCTGTTTTAGATTTTTAAAACTTTAAGTTATGAAATTCAATTATTTACACTTGTAAAATATGTTTCGTGATAATGATGTTTTTGTCATTTCTAAGATGTTAAAACTCTTTTATGCAACCCTAAATCATTCTGAAGTTTTTTAAATCAATTTATGTACCACTATAACCGCAAAATCACAAAGTTTGGTATCTAAACTGTTATGAGTTTCAGTACTTAGTTATAGACTATAGAAAGTACTACTATAAACTGCATAGTTATATTGGTACATAAATTGATTTAGGTGACTTCAGAATGATTAAGGGTAGCATAAAAGAGTTTAAACAACTTAAAATTGACAAAAACATCATTATCACAAATTCGGATAAAGATTCTGGTGTTGTAGTTTAAATTCTTTACATTATTAGTGAAATGGAAAATGTATTAATCGTTTGCATTAAATTCAATCATATAGGTTATGTTTTTGCAATGTTTATTGTCAGTGGTTAACAAGTATAAGGTATAAGTCAAATTAAGCGTGTTATTACCATAATCGTATGTTTTATATCTTATACGCTATCTTACGTATCACTAGTAGACTTCAATAAAATCATTATATATCGTTAACTAGTAAATACTATCATTAACTTATGATTGTTTTTTATCTAAGTAAATTTTTTCATAATTATTTAATACTTAATTAAATGTATCAAATTAGTATTTTCTTAAAATTTAGTATATACAAGCAGTATATAACGTAAATTATTTTTATTCTTAGAGCTTCACACAATTTGTCATGACATTAGCTGTTTATATTGCGTATCAATATTACCAATTAATTTTGAAAATTTCCTGCTTATTACACTACTTCTACGGTATTTAAATCTATCTGAGTAAAACATCTATTTACTTGCTGCTGAACTCTTTAAAATTGTAAAAAATAGCTAATTCCATTTGGTTTTATACTAAACAAGATTATTGTTAAGATATCTTAATTTATCAAAAAATATTAACATTTACACAATCCAACGTAAACTATTTATTAAACTCAACGAAAATCATGCATAACATCAAACACAACTTCATAATAAAAAAGAATACTACGGGATGTACAAACGAAAGCAATCGATCATAACTTCATTACAACGAATTTACTTTTCCCATGAACAAAGTTTGATTTTTAAACAAAATCATCAACACAAACGGATGATTAACTGTAAAGCGAATTGGTTCATTGACTGGAGAAAAATCACAAATATAATTCTTAACTAATCCAGTTGCTGCTGCAGCTTCAGTTCCACTTTCATCTGTCTCAATAAAGGCTTTGTGGACTGCTTCGGAGACGTAAAGTCCACTTGATTGCGTGGACATTGCACTAAAATCTGCAAGACTTTTATCAAAAGCGTCTTTTACTCCCAACAAACGTAAGCATTCGATCAATTCAGCTTTATACTCAAGTTTGAACTTTGGCATTCTCAACGAGATGTCTTTATCACAGTATTTATTAATATCTTTGAGGTTTTCAATAGTTTTAACGTCCAGTTTTTCTATCACACTTTTCAATCCAAATTTCTCATCAGGTAAAATTATCAGCATACTAAAATCTGGTTGCTTGTAAGAAATTCTGACGCACTTGAACCCTTTTTCATCAACTGAAACATACGGAAAGTCATTTCTCTTTATCATCATTTCAACAGTAGAAGTTTTATTTTCTGTACAATAGAATGGAGCTTTGTAGGTGTTATAATGTTTGAACTTATCAAACCAATCACCTTTAAAGTAGATACAACTAACTAGAACACATACAATTTCAGGAATCAATTTTTTTAACCAAATTTTCAATTTTTCCATTAGTACAACGTGCAACCCAGCCATTGATTTTATTTTTAGATTTGTCTGCATTGTTGTTGTAGTCTAAAGACTGGATTTGACATTTGAAAGCAGTTTTCATATCACTCTTGTATTTTGCATCCATTATAAATGTTTCTGAGGGAAAAACAGAGTTAGCAGTTCAACTTTTAAACTATTAGAATCGTAGTTAAGTACATCATTTAACGCTTTGAGCTTAGAAAGAAGTTCTTCATCTTTTACATATCCTAGTGCTTCTTCAATCTGCTGCTTGGTTGTTCCATTTGAACCTAGTAGTAGCATAGAAAGAGCAAGCGAAATGCTCAGTGGTGAAAACAAAATGTTTTCGTTTTCATCAGTGATTTCACAGAGCTTTTCAAACAGATTGATGTCAAACGAGTTGAAATTCATACTGATTTTAGACACTACAAACTTTACAAGCTGAAATATAATTCTATATTACTCATTGATAAACCATCATTAAACTATTGTGTGTAAAATAGTTTTACAATTTGTAAAGCTTAAGAAATTTATTAGTTCATTATAACTCCATGAGTTTAAATGCAAAATGTTTTGACTAACTTAAAAACGTTAGAGCAAAGTCTTTATCAGAGAAATTTTTGCAAAACTGCAAAATATTTTTGAGTAACAAAATTAGAAATATATCTAGTTAGTCTTTCTTACCTGACAAAATTCTTGAGTAACTGAACTGCCTGTAAATACATTCTGATTACTGATCACGCGACAAATTCAAAATGCACAACTAATAATAAAAAATAAAATAAGTGATATTAAACAAATAATAATTTCTTTAATGCTTGTTACTGTTTGTTTCGACACTTGTCGCGCTAGTGAGTCACTCTTCTGTTAGAAGTAACTACTACCTACAGCAGATTTGTATTTAAACAGAAAATAATTGTTAGCTTGTTACTTTAATTTATTTCGACAACTAAATTAAAACATGACTTTAACAATAATAAACTTGATTCAGAGTTATGGTATATAAGATCTAGTTATTTTATTTATGAGCAATTTTTATAAATCTAGTTTTTTAATTATTTATTTATATGACCAAAAGTTTGTTTAAGTTTTTGCAGTAAATTAGCTACAGTTAACTTCATTTAGCTATTTAAATTTTATAAGTTGGTTTTATTGTAGGTATCTAGTAATATAGTTATGTTATTCTAGTTGTTGTATACAAACTACAGTTTAAGATTATACTTTAGAAAGTTTGAAAATACATAAATAGGGGTAGTTTATTACTTTTGAAATGAAAACATAGATAAAGTAATATAAAGTAGCAAAGAGTTTAAACAATTAAATGTTATTTATTTGATACTTTTCTAAAACAAGTATAGCTAATAAGCACACATTATATTAATATCATTGAAACTTATTTTATAAAAGTTTCAAGGCTTGTGTTTTGTTTGATAACTTTTTACAAACAACATATAACTATCAATTTATCACAAAGAAAAATTTTAAGCTATTTTACCAATATGTTATAGAATAATAACAACATTATTTAAACTAAACAAACTAACTTAATACTTTCAAAAAATCCAAGTAAAATTAAGTAATTTTCTAGATCAATGGCCGACAGCATTTTATGATTCACGGGAAAATTTTACAAGTTGCTAGCGAGATGCTCAAAGCAGAAAAAAAAATTCACAGGTCGCAGTTATTTAAAACAGATGTGGTAAACAGTATGAAAAAAAACTTTAAACAAAAATAACAATATAAGCGAAAATGAATCACTAGTAGCTAATAATTGATAAATTTACAACCTAATTGTAAATTTGGGCTACAAAAACTTAATTTTTATTCCTAATTAGTATGTTTCTAAACTGAAAAGTACATCGTGGACCAAACATTTGTGTTTTTGGAAAATTCGGCACCTAGACCACTGGTTGCTTTTTTGACTTAGTTATTAAAGTAAAAAAACAAATAAAAACACTATACTTAAATAAATTTTATACTTCGAAGAGCTCATAAAATTATTTTTACTTGTATAATTATAAAAATAATTCACTTAGTTAATGCTTTATTTTTAAAATATTTATTTATAAGTGTTTAGAAAACTGCTTAAACAAGTAACATGTGTAAACTCGGAAATGAATAGAAAATTACAAAAACTAACCAACAAAGGACAATTATGACTTGCAAAAAAAGTTATTTTTTAGTAAAAGAAAAATTAGGAATTTCTTAGTTATTTTGGTACACTCTGTTTTCGTCTACTAAAATAATTATTCTTAACATAGATTATTTTAGTTGTTCTAAAAACAAATTATGTTAAAACGACGTTGAATCTAAACATTTTTTTAACTCGACTATACAGATTATATATTAGTTCAAAATTATTCAACTAAAACCATTTCAAAAAAATTCCTAGTAAAACTTTGAAAAGTTGAGAACTTTAAACAAGCTGAAATAAGAATAACGTTATTTTGTACTCATTATAACTATTAAAATTTTCAAGAACAATTTTATTTAAACAACTTGATTTACTATAAACGTATTTATAGCTCAATAAACATCAAGATTTGTTACAGCTTTGTATTTAAAGTATTTAATTACCAATATTTAGTAAACTGTTTAAACAAATAAAACGTGTAAACTCTGAAATAAATGGAAATTTACAAAAGCTAACCAACTAATGACAATTATTTTTTAGTAAAAGAAAAATTAGGAATTTCTTAGTTATTTTGGTACACTCTGTTTTCGTCTACTAAAATGGTTATTCTTAACATAAATTATTTTAGTTGTTCTAAAAACAAATTATGTTAAAACGACGTAGAACCTAAACATTTTTAAATTTGACTAAACAGTTTATATCATAATTTCAAAATTGTTAAACTTAAACCTCTTTTAAGTATATATAATTTCGATAAATTTTCTGGTAAAGTTTTGAAAAGTTGAGAACTTTAAACAAGCTGTAATAAGAATAACGTTATTTCTGTTCTCATTATAACAATTAAAATTTTCAAGAACAATTTTATTTAAGGAACTTGACATACTGTTAACACATTTATAGCTAAATAAAGATTTACATCCAACTAGTTGTGATGAATAATCTAATTAATACTTTAAAATTAAACTTAACTTCATCAATTACAACTTCGATAGAAAAAAATAGTTAGTTTGCGAATTTTATTAGTCTAATGTTTAATAAAATAAACAGATATAATTGGTTAAAACTAATAGAACTTTCTTATGTCAAATTGATTTAAATTATTTGTTTTTGCATGTTAACCAACAAAGTTTAACAAGTAAAATACTAAAATTAAAGGTTTAATCTTAATCCTTTTTGTCATCAATAAATTATCGCTAATAAGTGGCGAAAACTAAGTATATTTTAATTTTAATAGCATTTTGAACATATCATTTAAAACATGATATAGTTTGAGTATAGTTATGTTATACAAAAATAATATTTCCTAAAACTATTAAAAAAATCATTTTGTACTATTAAAAATTAATATACACCAGTATTAGGTATGGTATTATTTTTTCAGCCTGAATAAAACGACAATTAATGTCCTTTGATGCAAAAAAAAACTGTTCCACTTCAGTTTGATATACGTTAGTAATACATAAATATTTTGTTTTAATTCATAAATTATCAAGACATCAGTTGTCTGTACTAGGTATCAATAATACCAATTAATTTTGAAAAGTTTCTGCCAATCGCACTACTTAAAAATATATTTAAAATTGAGTAAATTATCTATTTATTTGCTGCCGAACTCTTTAAAATTACAAAACTTAACTTTTATTTAAAGTTAACAATTAGTTTTTACAAATAATGAGATCATTGTTAAGGAATCTAAATTTATTTAACATAATTTTACAAGTACACAAACAAACCTAACATTATTAAATTAACACAACGAAAACCATGCGTGACACCAGTTACAACTTAATAAAAGAGATTAAAACAAAATGTTCAAATGAAAGCAATCGACTCACGAAAATTTACAACGAAGTTACTTTTCCCATGAACAAAGTTTGACTTTTGAACAAAATCATCAACACAAACGGATGATCAACTGTAAAGCGAATTGGCTCATTGACTGGAGACATAGCACAAAGAAAACCCATGGTTAATCCAGTTGCTGCTGCAGCTTCAGTTCCATTCTCATTTGACTCGATAAATGCTTTGTGGACTGCTTTGGACACAAAAAGTCCATCTGGTTGAGTGGACATTGCACTAAAATCTGCAAGAATTTCATCAAAAGCGTCTTTCACTCCCAACAAACGTAAGCATTTGTTCAATTTAGCTTCATACTCAAGTTTGAACTTTGGCATTCTCAACGAGATGTATTTATTACAGTATTTATTAATATCTTTGAGGATTTCAACAGTTTTAATGTCCAGTTTTTGGATCACACTTTTCAATCCAAATTTCTCATCAGGTAAAATTATCAGCATACTGTAATCTGGTTGCTTGTAAGGAATTCTCACACACTTGAACCCTTTTTCATCAACTGAAATATACGGAAAGTGATTTATCTGTATCATCATTTCAACAGTAGCAGTTTTATTTTCTGTAAATAAATAATAAAATGGGGCTTTGTAGGTTTCATAACTTTTGAACTTATTAAACCAATCACCTTTGAAGTAGATACAACTAACTAGAACACATGCAGTTTTAGGGTCCAATTCATTAAACAAATCTTTAATTTTTTCTTTAGTACAGCGTGCAACCCAATCATTGATAAAATTTTTTGATTTGTCTGCATTGTTCTTGTAGTCTAAAGACTGAATTTGACATTTGAAAGCAGTTTTCATATCACTCTTGTATTTTGCATCCATTATAAATGTTTCTGAGGGAAAGACAGAGTTAACAAGTTCAACTTTTAAACTATTAGAATCGTAGTTAAGTACATCATTTAATGCTTTGAGCTTAGAAAGAAGTTCTTCATCTTTCACAAGTCCTAGTGCTTCTTCAATCTGATGCTTGGTTGTTCCATCTGAACCTAGTAGTAGCATAGAAAGAGCAAGCGAAATGCTCAGTGGTGAAAAGAAAATGTTTTCGTTTTCATCAGTGATTTCACAGAGCTTTTCAAACAGATTGACATCAAACGAGTTGAAATTCATACTGATTTTAGACACAACAAACTTTACAAGCTGAAATATAATTTTATATTACTTACTGATAAAATATTATTAAACTGTTGTGTATAAAATTATTTTACTATTTATAAAGCTTAAGAATCTTATTAGTTAATTATAGTGCTCTCTAAATTTTATTGCAAAATTTATTGATCAACTTAAAAACCTTAGAGCCAAGTGTTTATTAAAGCAAAATTTATAATACTACAAAGTATTGTTGTGTAACAAGATAAGATACATATCTAATATGTCTTTCATACTTGACTAAATTGCCAAGTAGTTGACTAAATACATTCTGTTTACTTAATTAAACACGTGACAAGTTCAAAATGCACAATCAATAATCAACCATAAAGTAAGTGACTTACAACAACTACTTTTATTTTTTAGTGTTTACTGTCGTTTGGTCTACAACTTTTGGCGCTAAAAAGTTGTATTTCGTTTTAATTGAGACAACTACTGCTAGCAGAAGTTGTATATATCAAGCAGAAAAAATAAAATAATAAATGACTCAATTAAACTGTAAATTATATACTGTATATTATATCTAGTTTTTCTGAAAGTACATGGTTGTCTTTTAAAATAAACAAAGTAATAAACACAAAATATTTATATATGTTCTTAAAAAATATTCTAAATACATTTTTAAAATTATTTTTTATATTTTGTTAACTTTGAAAATGATTTACAAGCAATATATATCTGTTTGTTTAGTACTTGAAAGGAAGTTCCAATTTCTGCTTTATTACAATACAAAATAACAGCAATATTGTTTGAGTTAAATAAAACATTTTTCTAAGTATTCCAGAAAGGTAAAATAATTTTAAAAGTAAGCAAATAATTTTAGTTAATGATCGGCGGATTTCAAAATTTTGCGGGCAAATTTTTCGAGAAAAATCCTCTTCGGGCCGCAGTTATTGTATTAATAAAAAGTACTATTATTATTTGAAACAAAAATATAAAAAGTTAGCAAGAGTACATTGCTTGTCATCACTAAAAGACAACTTAAAGCCTATTTTTTGGATCGCATTTCCGATAATTTTAAAGATGATTAAAAAAACAAAATAATTCGGGGCATTTATCACAGTTACTAAATAAAAACTAAAAAGTAAAAGCTTAAAATTTTAATTTAAAATATAGAGGTCTAGTTTAACCAACACATAAAAAAGTAATAAAACATTAAAATCAAAGTAAAAAGTTAGTTTTGTTTCATCACCATAACTAATTAAAAAACAGTTAACGAATAAATAATGAAGATATATGTCTTTATTTTGATTGTAAACTAATCAATGGTATTTAAACATTATTACTCTATTACTAGTTTTTCAAAAAATCAAACCTAAATATATTTTCCTAAGTAAACAAACAGTAATTCATAATAAAGTTTTAAATTACTACGA
This sequence comes from Thalia democratica, assembly GCF_965202585.1. NCBI lineage: Eukaryota > Metazoa > Chordata > Thaliacea > Salpida > Salpidae > Thalia > Thalia democratica. Next base: position 2,883,502 of record NC_139170.1, read on the forward strand.
TAGTGCTGTCAATGCCGAACGTAAACAATTTTATTGATTTATCAATCATTAATTTGTAAACAAACTTATACGCTTTTATGTACAAGTTATGGTGTTATTTAAACGTGATTTCAAGTTCAGTTTATTTTTAGTTTTGTGTTGTTTTTGGTATAAATTTTTTTAAGTATGGGTTGTTGTAGTTGCAGTTTATTTGTTTATTTGTCTCTACTTTTGTATTTCATTGATATTATTACTGAAATCACATCATCTGTAGCTCTTGGACTGACTCAAGTTAGTTTATTTATTTTTCAGATTAAAAGTAATTTCAAAAAGTTTTTACTTGTACAAAAAAAATAGTTTTAACTTGAAAATGTTTTAGTCAAAAAATCTAAAACTTGTTTTTCAACTGTGTTAAATAACTAAAAAGTTAAACAATGTGTCTTTTATAAGTAAATAAAAGACTGACTTTTATTTTTTAATTAAAATGTTTTAACGTTTTAGAGAATAATTTTAAACAGAAAACGGCAACAAAGTTGCTTCAATTTAACGGTTTGTATGTAAAATTTACTAATACCTAAATTTTTAATAATCGTTTTTAGTGATGATGAACTTTTATTGGTCAACACAGTTTAAACTTGTTTTAAAAATGATTTTTTAAAATTAATAAAGTAAAACAAACAATTTATAATTTTTTACTTTTTGTTACATTTTATACATATACTTTGTTATATGCAAAATATCGACTATTCATTTACATGTAATTTATTGGTACGGTACAAAGCTCTCTATTAAAACAAAATTTTATTTTGACACATACCCCTATAGCTGCCTCATTTTGTAAAGTAAATACACTGATCTTAAATTTTCAACAAAATAAGTTTTTCTTTTTACCTAATTAAAATTTAGTCGAATTTCTATGTTTTTCGATGCTTTTTATAACCTATAATTAAACCTACCCTTTAATTTTCTACAAATGACTATTTTTTAAAATAATAATAGTTTGAAAAGTTTTTGATCAAGATTAATACAGCGCTATTTACATTTCAAAAAAACGTTAATTGGTCTAATTATAATACAACTTCTAATTATAAAAAACTATACGGAGAGTTTTTAAACGTGCTTTATATTTCAACACTGCAATAACTTTTACGATGTTATCATTTAAAGTTATACTTCTTTCACAGTACGACTTCAAAGGAAATTGTATGCTTTTTGGGGATTTTACCTTCAACGAAACTGCTGAGCGCTTCAACGTGACTAGTTACGGCTCGGACCTGATATGCGGGTACTGTACATACGAATCGGCCATAAACGTCATTTTTGCCATATGTTTCTCTGTGTTCATTATATACACTGTGAAAAAATGGGACAGCCGTTTGTGAGTAAAGTTTTTATTTTGTGAGTAAACAACTAGGTAGTCTCCTAAAATCTCAACATTACCTAGTTCTTTATAAATAAAAAAATTTATTATAAACATTTATAAAAAAAAAAGGTTTAAAAAATATTTGTATGCTTAATTCTTTTATTTTCTTAAAAGAATATTTTGTGATTATAAACAACATGCGTCTAAATTGAAATATATCTGTTAAATATAAAAGTTTTACACTACGCTTAATACCAAATTTAATTGTATGAGAGAAATATATATTTAAACTTATCAAGTTTTGTTTTTGCTTCCAAAATTAATTTTTAATTCTATAAATACTTCTTTTATTTTAAAATTATAATTGATAAAATATCAAAACATCTTTTTAAATATCGTGTTTAAATTTTCTAACTAGTTCAAAATAACTTTTTGACAGTAAAGGCAAATGGGTACTGACAATTCTAATCCTGAATTTATTGATGTTTTTACTGAGACTGTCTATGTCTTGTATCATTACTATTGGAAGTAAACAAACTTGCAAATCTATTGAAGATGCTTCGAATAGGTTACTGATTAAAAATCTTAAGTATTTTTTATAAAATCGAGTATAAGTGTATTAGTCGTTCTAACTTATATAGTTTTACAAGATAAGTTTTGCAGATATTTGATAACATCGGTACATAAGACAAGTAAAGCAAATTATTATTAATTGTAACATCATTTTAGTTGATTTAAGTACAATTAAAAATTAAAATATACTTTATTGCTAAAACAAAGTGTAACAAATTTTAATATTGTATCAGAAAGTGTATCTCTATCGATAGTTACGACTGCTACCTAGTGAATGGAAAGTTTGTTGAGACATCTAATCTTTTTACTTACTACACAACAGCTGAGGTGAATTATTTATTTTTTATTATAAGTATTAGTTTACATAGAAAACCAACTTAATTATTTAATTTTAGTAAGATATACTGTATAAAATAGAAAAACTAAAAATTATATCGAGGCTTGTTTATATTTGTATTTTAAGAGCAGGTTTTCAAAGTGTGTAGATTAATTTTATAATTTTTTTCTTGTTTTAAATCTATTTCATCAAAAATTAACAGAAGTATCTATTTTTAAAAAGCCTTTGTTTAACAACACTATTAATCAGCATTTTTTCACTAGAAGATTTTTTTCCATAAACATGTGAACCATTTTTTAAATAACTAGTTTTCTGTATATATTCTTTTTATACTGAATAAAACAAAACATTCAATAAATACTACTTTAGACTGCTTCGTGGTTCAGTGTACTTTGGTGGACTATCCTCACAATAATAACTGCAATCAAATACAAGAAAGTTAAAAGTGAAAATTCTGGATACTCCAGTGTCTAATAAGAACTTTAAATTATTTTTTTTGTAAAAGATTTATTGAGAGTTTCTGTTTTTTGTGTTTGATAAAAACAGTTCAGTTAAAAATTTTCAATTTTTGGCATTTAACATCAAACTATGTAAATGAGACGTAAGACAAACTAATTAGAACTTTAGAAGTTTAAAATTTCTGTTCTTTTAACATCAATATTTTCTTAACTAAAGCTAAAACGTAGTAAAAAACTGCCACAAATTAATTTTGATACTTATCTACAAACCTTAAACTGATTTTTAATTTTTTAAGGTATATCACTAAAAGTGATCTTTTTTACAGTTCTTTTGAATGAAATATTTAAGTTTTAGAAATTTTTTCATTTTAAAAACCTTTTTTTTCACAAATATTTTGCTCATTAATTGTTTTAAAACCTTTCTCGAAGCAATGAGTTATATAAAAAAGACATTATTTTTTAATTAGTTATACATTTTAGTAAATAATTATAAGACTTAAACTTTTATATTTAAAGCTTATGAGTTATTTCAAAACTTTTTAAACTATAAGTTGAACGAGCAAAGTATTTTTAATCAAAACATTTTATCTGACAGTATGAATAAACTGTAAACTTTTTATGACTAAATCAAACTCTTTTTTAAGTGTTTTTTGATGTATAAATTACCTAAAAATGTTTAAACATTGCTTTAGTAATTTAGCTGAAAAACTAATAAAAAATTCTTTTTAAACTTGTTATGTATAAAATAAAATAAGTTAGAAATAAAATGTTCTTTTACTGACTTAGAGTAATAAAATGAAATGTATGTACTTATTTTGAAATCTTATGCAAGTTAAATTCAAACAGTTCGAAGTAAAAGAGCAATTTCTTTTCAAATATTATAAATTTGTTTGTTATTTTCGGTATACGAATTGCAAAAAATATGTAATATTACAAGTTATAAAAACATTACTTGGAAAAATTATTTGTTTCAATCACAACCTACAAATGGTTTTCGAAACAAAACAAAACCGAGTTCTTAGCGTATCATAAAATTGTCAAAACAGCTAATTAGTTTTGTATAAAAATGTTTTCTAAAATTTAGCTTCTTTTTTACACTTTGATAATAAATTTTTATGTTAGATGACAAAAAGGATTTTAACAGATTTTCATATTATAAATCACAATTTTATAAACTAACAGCATATTTGCTACCTTTGCTTCACTTTAATAAAACTGTTCAGCTATTCTACAAGAAATTTGGAAAATATCTAAATCTAGTGATTCTACATCTCGAAGGTGTGTTTTAAAACGCATACCTTGATGCTTATTTGGAAACCTTTATGAGCTTCATACCTTCATGCTAGAACCGTTTTTTAATATATACAGTTTCTGTAGAACAAACATTAATAGCAGGCAGTAATGTGTAATAAAAAGTATTTTGCGAGCCGCAGTTATTTTACAACTATTCAACAATAAATAGAAATTTTAATGAAAAATATGATACAACATGAATAAACAAGGCAAACTAAGACTCCTGTTTAGTTTAAATGCAAATATTTTTGCTTTGCAGGACGCAGTTTTCCTACTCTTGTATACCAAAAAAAGCTAAAATAGCATTAAATGACACTTCAGAACCGTTTACTAACAATTTCCACCCGCACAATTTCCACTCAAATTTTTTATTTTTCTCCTTCTTCATTTATAAATTTATTTACTTTTTAATTTTTGTTTATTATTTGTTTTTCATTATCACTGTTACCCCTAACCCTAGTCCTTCGTCGGTAAGCGGTTCTCGGAATTGGTCAGGTGGGAATTGTGCGCGGGTGGGAAATGATTGCGAGTTAGAACTGAGCGGTTGCCTTTCAGATATTTTATTTAAACTTTTTTTGTTTCAGCAATTGTGTATAGATACCGTTAAAATAAGTTACTTACATGCGTAATTGAAACTCTGAAAGAATTTTTGTTTTAAACAAAAAAATTCAATCAGTACATAGTTGAAACAAAACTGTGTAGACTTGTATAACTTAGCAATAATTAACAAGTGTTTATTGTTATTTGTTTTTTGGTTTTGGTGTATGGTTTCTCAAAATTAGTATTTAGTCTTACAATAAAAATAAAAGTTGTGCTTCAAACAATAAATTATGTTTATTAGATGTATTGTTAAAAACATTTCAATAAAAATCTACTTAAAATTTTTTTTGTAAAAAACAAATTTTTCAATCTTATAGGAAGAAAATAATATTTGTAATAAATTTTTTTATACAGATAAAATAAAAAACAAATAATAAATAGTAAAACTGAGTTGTTTGGTTTGTTTTTAAAACTTAGAAGTAAATATTATATTAAGTATTTAATAGCTTTGAATAAAAAGTTTACTCCATGTGAATTTTTAATGTATTTTTTCTTTTTTAAGTAAAATGATTAAAGTTTCGTCATATGCATGTCTTTCAAAAAATATTGTTTTAAATGTTTGTTTAATAATCACTTTTGTTCTTGATCATAATTTTAAATTGTTTTAAACTAAGATAAATTTAGTAACTTTATTTTATATGCGTTTGATTTATTTCAAAAAAAAAGTTCATCTAAGTAGTTCTTTGATATTATTAGTTCAAGGAAACATGTTTGAACACTTGTTGTAGACACTGTTTAAATAAATAAGTTTGTGTATAAAAAAAACAGGTTTAATAATGTTTATTATAAAGAAATTTATGGAGTTTTAAAAATGTTATTTTTCAATTTTAGCGCTAGTGCATGCGAGTACTTTTAGGCTGATCAAAATTCGAAACCCTATGTTTTTCTCTTAGATACCAAAAAAAAGTTAATTACATTTGCTAACGTTTGTTTTTATATAAAACTTTTTATAAAACAGATATTAGTTAAACTGCACAACCATCACATAACTTTATGTGGCATTCTGCGACCTGGTTTCATCTGCCCAGTATACTGAAGGTTTAAACTGAACTTTTTAAGTTTAACTGATTTGTTTGTGTTTAATTAAAATTTTCATCAGGTTCTCAGACCTCTTTTTTGAGTATTTAATTTTTCGTGATAAAAAAAAAACTATTGAAAGTTCTCATTTAAAACAAATTATTTAAAGCTTTACAAAAAACATAAAAAAAAAACAACTAATTTTTTTTAATTATTAGAAATAAAGTAAAAAATATATGCATACCAAATACTAGACAAAAATGTATAATACTATAATAAATTTATGTTTAATTTAGTTGATTTTCAGAAATATTTTATTATTCGATATTTTTTTAACTATAAACAACAAAACACCAGTAAAGGACTTTAAAAATTTTGAACCGTTTTAAAGAATACTAATAAAAAGTAATATCTAAAACTTTAGAAAATTTTTTACATTAAATCTAAAACTTTTCGACTAAACTTAAATAAGAAAAAAAATGTTTTACTGATAAAAATAAGTAGTAACAAACATATCAAAACCAAAAAGTATATTTTACTCATTTATCATGAAAACATTATAACTTTAACACATTTGTTTTAAAATTTTTATGTTTCATAGTATGTGTACTACATTACACAAACATTTTTAAACATTAATGTAAAATTTTTATAAAAACAATTACATTAGATATTATAAGTGTTCACTAATAAACGTTAATTGCGCTAGTTGTTTGAAGATTTTAAAATGTTTGCATGCAATTTAGCACACTTATTTAGAATAAAAAAATGTTTCAAATATAACAATGCTGTAATTTTATTTTTGGATTTTTCATTGTAAATATAATAACTAGTAAAAAAAATATAATTATGCCGAGGTTTACATTTGTTTGTCTTGATTCTTGAAGGTTTTTAGTAGAATTAGCTGGGCAGGGAAAGATCCGACAAACATATTGCACAATGCAAACGATTAATTGGGCGAAAAGTTCGTAAAGTAAAAATCGTAGCTAAGTTTCTGTTTGAGAAAGCAGAATTTCCCTGAGGTCAAAAACTCAAATAAAAGAAAATTATAAAAGCTGATGAAATATTTTTTTATACAATTATAAAATCATTCCGTAGTTGTATAGTTTTGTGTATAATTTTCACAGCATACTTATCTTTGCTGTAAAATATTATAAGTTGTCTTATTGAGTATTAGAAGAAGCAGTTTTTTTAAATTTGCAGTCAACATTTGGTTCCTTAATGATTTCTAATAAAAATAAATTCTTACCAATTTGCATAATACCTAATCAATTTTAGTAATTTTACAGTTTGGTTAGTTTATTTTGCATAATGAATATTTGATCAATAACTGTTATTTTTTTAAACAAAAAAAAAATTATTGTAAAAAACCATCAGTCTCAAACTCTACCCCTTGCAAGGATAAACATTTTCTGGGGAAGTATATATTGTTTAAGACTGCTTTTTCTGAAAATTATGTTATTTAAGCAGATTAGTTAGATAATAATGCACTTTATTTTAAAACTATCAAAAGCTGGTTTAGTGTTTTGTGAGAATAGTTTGTTTAAAATATTTCAATTTGAAGTTAAGTTAATTTTTAAAAAGTATAATGTAATAATATATCAATAAATAAATAAATATATATATATATATTTATTAATAAAGCCCTTAAGGTGGGCTCAGTGTGAAAGATTTTATTTTTCAAGTTAAATAACTTAATTATATGTATATATAAATATATATATATATATTAGCCATTTTTGTCAATATGAATCATATAAAAAAAAAAGTTTTTAATCATTATGTCCTTAGCAGGTTTTTGATGAAAAAAGTATGCAAAGTAGCACTAACAAGTTATAATAATTTTGTGTAAAATTTTATAGTCTACATGATACACTTCTTTTCAGGAACAGTTCTTGTTAAAAACCAGAACCATATTTTTGGAAAAGTTACTGCAACAAACAGGGTGGCCAAAAATCTGAGATTTTGGAAAAATCCTGAACTTGAAAATTCAGGCTAAAAAAACCCAGAATTTGACTAATGTTATAAAAAAAACCTGTAACTTTGAACAAAAATCACTAATAACCTGAAATTTTGAACAAATGATTATCTTTTTAACTAGATATAAGTTTGATAAATAAATGTGAAACTAGTTATAAAAATCTTAAAGCATTCAAAAGTTATCTGGTCATATTTTTGATATACAGAAATTATATAATATTAGTTTTGTAGTATGTTATAGTATAAAGATATATTTAAATCAAAATCACAATTGAAATATTGATGTTTAACTACTTATGTACTAATTTCATTACCAATTTTTTTTTACTTTAGCTGAAATAAAATGATCAGTTTTAATTAAAATAAAAATTCTGAGTTAAAGGCATTTATATTTTATTTTACTTGGATAAGCTACTTACTACCATTTTATCTTTTTTTTAAGTATTTAATCACTAAGAAATTTAAAATTAAAGTATCCACAATATTTTAAAATTAAGTTTAAGTAAAGTAATTTTGCCAAGTGGAATAAATTATAATGCTAATTTTACTCACAGGTTTAGCTGAAGTATGAAATAATTTTTCTGGTTTTCAGTAATTACAAGTAATTGGCTTTGTTTTAAAAATCAAATGAAAATGAACTGCTGTTACCAACCCTCTGCCACGGCTGTCATCTCACCCACCTACTTTGTTGTTGAGGACTACATCTTGTACAAGGTCCACAACAACAACAACTCTTGCCTTACCAGAATGGACTCGATTGTTGAGACGGACTCTGCTAACAACAAGACCACTGTTAACATTGTCCACAGTGCCATTGACCCTTCAGAACTGAACCATTCCATCAGAATCGTGGCGGAAGAGTACCAGAGGAGGTATGAAAACAACTTTCCTGATTTTTTTGAGGAAATAAAGAATGTCAACCCAACCTGTGAACATATTGAAAGTACTTTGAAGCGCTTGACCCAAATGATATTTAAATTGCCGTTGAAGCCAATGGCTAATTCTGTGAATGCTGTCATCACAAATCAAAATAGGTTTGTGCTGAAATGTTTTTAATACATTTTATTTGTCAAGGTTTTAACAAATTAAAATCAATAACATGTTAAAACAATCCAAAAATAAATTATTGTTATAAAAGGTTTTATAAATTTGTGTGACTTTTACACTGGCAACTACTTATGTAATTAATCAAAATTCTGGTAATTTCAAAACCAAAAATTGAAGAATTAACTATAAAAAAGTGTTCATGTACTTATGCCTAACTCAGATCAGTTGAATTTTTATTTTGATAAGTTATAGACTATAATGTAAAGTCTTTAATATTCAATTATACAATGATTAATACAACATAAAAGTTATTTTATAACTGATGATAAGGTTGCTTTGATTTTATATGATAAAACTTTCACAGGTACAGAAATGGTTATGACTACTCTCACATCAAGTGGGGCCACATCATCGGTTTGTTAGTTATTGCAGGGGTCCTAGCCCAACACACGGCCGAGATGAAAGGCGACCAGAGCGAAGAGGTTGCCCTCATCATAAAGTGGATCTCGGATTTCATTGAGACCCACTTGTCCAACTGGATCAGGCAAAACGGGGGCTGGAACAAAATGCTGGAGTGGGGCGACAGAAACGGCCACTTGATAAAAGCCAACACTGTCTCGACCAGGTCCGCCATGTCAATTGGTGTCCTGGCGGCTTGCGTGGGACTTGGTGCTATGTTTATTTCCAGAAAGTGAAAAGGACAAGTTTGTCAGTCACCTTAAAAACTGGTTGTTGGATTTTCTGTTCATCTACACAGCATTGCCATTTTGTTAACATTTTACTCTCGGTTGTTCAGAAAAGGAGTTCAGACTGTTTTTGGGGACATTTTAACTTTCATTTTTCTTTTGTTTCTATCAAAAAACTGGTTGTGTAGCATGATAATATATGATGATAAATTGTAAAAGTTTTCATTTTTCTGACTAAAGGTTTTCTGTCAAAATCTTTTTATGTGATATAAAAAAACATAAATGCTACAAAAAATAATTGATAATTTTAGTTTTCTTTGATATTGAATTCTATAGTTTTTCTTTCTGTTTCAAGGTGTAAAATTAATTGTTTTAAATTGTTTACTTTAATCAAATTTTCGTTTTAGCTGCTAAGTTCTGCATTCCAATAAAGGTTTATATAGATATTAAATGACGACTAATACATTCTAAATATATGAAAAATGCCAATTTTAGACTTAGCAAACAAATCAAAGTTCTATAAAGCTCTATACTATCTAAATATAAAAGTTTCATTGATAAGTTATTGAAGTTTTTTTAATAGTTATGTTTTATTTCTGTTAATTACTTAAGTTTATTCACTTACAATTTATAAAGGCTGTTTGCTAGTATTAATGTTAATTTTGTTAATTATAAGTTTGTTAGGGTTAAGTTTACTTTTTGTTTATTAATTTAGTTTTATATTAAGTTTACTAGCAAATGTTTCTGTAACAAGCTAAAATTTTCAAGTTTTTAAGTTCTGTTAGCAAAGAATAATGTTTTATATTTTGTAAGTTCAAAATAACTATTTGTTAGTTGTAATAAATTTAAACTGCTTGTATCATTACAAACAACACATGATTTGTTTAAATTGGCAAAACCTTTTTAGTAATTTACTTTTACTACCAATACCTGAATTTTTAGTTTTCTTTCCATTTAAGTATACTTAGTTACATGTGTAAATTTAAGTTAAGAAACTTAATCTAAAGATTTTCTATTTTTAAATGCATTTGTTATGAGCAAAAAGCTTTTTTTTGTTTAAGTTTAATGTTGTTTGAATTCAAGTAACAATTGTAAATAAACTTTCACTATAATAAATGCACTCTTGATGTTTCAAATACAAGTTTTTCGTTTTCTTTCTTCTAAATATAAATTGTAAATGTCAAAATAACAAATCTAATTTTGAAGCTTAATTATATTTTTGTTCAAAACTTCAAAGTTTTTCCGAAGGTACTTGGTTCACTATAACAGGTTTAATTTTTTTTCAAGTTTTTTCATTGATTTTTTTCACCATTCTTGTTTTTTCAGCACTTTAACACATAATAGAATGAACGCCTTGTTGACCAGAAGTTGCCTGTCCTGCTCCAGGACCTCAAAGTTCTGGGACATCAGGTGGGCCAGGAACGTTGGAAAGAGGTGCCTCTCGTTAACCACTAAAGTAAACAGCAACTTATACAACAGAAACCAGGTGAATAGCAGGTTGCTGTGCAAGAATGTGTCGGGTTTAGTTCAAACCAGGTTTTATTCCGATTTTCCTCCCCATGAAGTGTTGGCCCTGCCTGCGCTGTCGCCCACCATGGAAACTGGTACAATTGCCAGGTAAAAACTTGTTGTTCATGTTTAGATTGTATGATTTATATGGGTATTTTAGTTAATTTTTGATATAAAGTGTTTTTATAATGATTGTATTACATTATGAAATTAAAAGAAAAAAGTTATGATTCATATATCTTCCCATTTCTTATATTATACAAAAGTCCACTCTTAATAAAATATATAAATATAATATTGCAGCGAAGCTGTGTAACTTTTGAACAATTTTTACTGAAGTGTTTTAATATTTAATGATTTTTCACTTTTAACAGATGGAAACAAAAATAGTGATAAATTTTATATAGTTTTTCTTATTGATAGAGTAACTTTTCAAAGTAGTTTAATACTTAAAGTTTTGATATTTAACAGAAGAAAGTAAAAATTTCTATAAACCTTATCTGCTGTTTAATGGTTGACTTATGGTTTTATAGAACCTTTTGAAATTAAATATATCAAAATATCCATACAGGTGGGAAGTGAAAGAAGGTGACAGCTTCGAGGTGGGAGACTTGTTGGCCGAAATAGAAACGGACAAGGCCACCTTGGGTTTTGAAGCGGCTGACGAGGGAGTCCTTGCCAAAATACTGGTTCCATCGGGTGCCAAAAACATCGAGATCGGAACACCTGTGGCCATCGTTGTCGATGATGAGAGCCACGTTGCTAAATTCGCTAATTACACACTCGGTTTGTTATTTTCCATTAATTAGCTCTAGTTGTGTTTTGTCACTTGAATAGTTTAAATATGTTTTATAACAAATCAATTGTCATTGAGGTAATTTTAAGTGTAAGCATTCAATTGTATTTTTTTACCCAAAGTTTGCACATTCTTTACAAAATCAACAATCTAAAGTTGACAGAATAACAATTTTTATCAGATATTATATGTTATGGTTTCTTGATGAGATACAACAACAGAAGTATTTAACATTGTACTAAAATGTTCACACCAACACTTGTCTTTAACAATTCACACAGTATTTCTTAAATTTATGCAATATTCATATACTTTACAGACTCAGCGAAAGCTTCAACTTCTTCTGCAAGTTCTGCACCTGCAAGCGAACCAGCAACGCCTGCAGAACCCACACCAAGTTCTACTCCTGCTGCCCCATCAACCAGTTACCCCTCACACACGGTTGTTGACTTGCCAGCTCTTTCACCTACTATGACCAGTGGTTCTTTAGTGACGTTAGTTGTTTGTTATGTTATTAAAAGCCCTCCTGTGCCATAAATTATTTCAAGTGTAAATTTTTAGTCAGTAAAAATTCTAAATTAAAAACGTCAAAGTCTTTAGTGTAAAAATTTTAATGTGTTTTGTTTAATTGCTAATTGGTTTAAACTGGTGGCAGATCATTTTAATTTGCTTAATTCTGTAACAACGGGTTAATTATAGTTTATAAATGGTATCGTTGGGATAGAAAAAAAAAAAGGTGTTTTGCCATGTATGGCTCTTAAGTTTTAGGTTTAATTTGTTTAAGCTTTAACTACTATTTAATTTTTTTTATAGAATCTGAGAATAACTATTGTTTAATTTAGAACTAAAGTTGTACTAACATCGAACAAAAAGTAAAGTTAGGGGTTTAGTAATGGTTAGAGATAAAGGGTCATTAAGGTACACTCTGTAAAAACTTAATTCTGATTAATATTGTTACCAGGTTATAAAATGTTAGTAAATTTTACAAAGTTATTACTTTTTGTGAAAAAAGACTTAGTGTTTTTAATTTAACAGAATAAATATTGAACAACTCTATAAAGGGGTAAATAAATTTAAAAAGGTTTGTAGGGGAGTTTATAATCAAAGTTTACTTTAATTTATAACACAAGTGTCTTTTGAATAAGTTAAAAGTAAACTAAAATATTTTGTTTTTTATCAATTAGCTAGCTATGAAAATAAAGCTTGGTACAAAGTTCAATTGTTAATTTTATTATATTAAACATCAAATTGGTGGGAAAATACGACATCATTTAATTAATTATAATCCATTGTTGGCATCTTGCCCAGCAAGATTAAGTATTGTTGTTTACAGCTAACTTATAAGAAGTTATTAATTAATTGCAAATGTTTGTGTTTACTTTTGATTTTTTTTGTAAGTTGCATATTTGCCAGTTGTTACGTTAAATTAAATAAATTAAAATATAATTGTATTTCTTTAAATTTAAAATTGACTTAAGTTTTTTCAGCAATTTTGATTTTTGTTGTTTTATCTAAATAGAACTTAAACTTTTATTTTAATCTATGGAGTTTAATTGTTTTAAATAAATAAAAAGCTAAAGTTTAGCACCACATTGTTTATGCTTCATTATATAAAGAGTTAGGAAACAACTTGGTAATCAAATTAAAATAAATTAATATTTAAACTGTTTATATATTATTACTAGTTATAATATAGCTTTTTTTGCTTTCTTTTTGGGAGACCAAAAAAGTTATCACATATATTATTTTAATAATTTTAATAGTTTTCATTATGTTTTTCTAGTTGGGAAATAAGCTAGGGATCAAATATTATAAAAGTATTATACTAAAAAAATATATTATTTGTTTTTATTTAAACAGTTGGGAGATCAAAGTAAAATTTCCTATATAATAAATTGAAAATATTTTTATTTTTAGCTGGGAAATCAAAGTAGGAGATCATATAGAGGAAGGTGATGCAATAGCCATGATTGAAACTGATAAGGCTTCTGTAGCTTTGGAAGTCACTGATGAAGGTATTAAAAATATTTAATTTATTTTTACTCTATTTTTTTATATAAATTTTAATGATTGAAACTGATAAAGCTTCAGTTGCACTAGAAGTTACATATGAAGGTGTATAATTTTTAAACTTAAATAGTTTTTAATTGTCGATAATTTTAAAGATTTTAGCAGAAGATTCAACTATTATTACTAATTTCAATTTCTATTAATTTTTATACATTCTTAAGATACCTCGCCAAAATCTTATCAAAAGAGTTTATTATAAATTAGTTTTATTATTTTAGGATACCTAGCAAAGATCTTGGTGGGAGAAGGAACCAAAGACTTGCAACTGGGGACCCCACTTTGCGTGGTTGTCGAAAATGAAAGCGATATAGCTGCTTTCAAGGACTTTAAAGCTGGTGAAGGTAGTGATTATATTACTAAAATACTAGTTTATCAAGCATAAAATTCACATGTGTTCGAATTAAAAAAAAAAGTCTGCATCTACTAAGTTTGTGTAAATTAAAGACATTCTTTTCTTTTATTTTTATTTTACTACGTTTAACAAATTTAAAGCTGGTAAAAGTAAATAATAATTATTGTTTTTTTATATGATAATTATCAAGCATATATTTTATATAAGTCTGTTTTTGAAATTAGTCTATATGTGTTAAATGTGTAGTATTTAAATTACATTTACTGTTGGATTCATTCAAAAGTTTTTTCATTGAAGTTTAAAGTTATTACAAGACTTATGGAATATGCTGAAAAAATTTTTACAGCATCTCAATCAGCTGCACCAGAAGTAGAAACACCACCAACTCCAGTTTCTCCTCCGAAGCAACAGAAAGTAGAAGCGCCGGTGCCAGTTTCACAGGAACAAAATGTTTCTTCGCAGGAACCTTCCACAGGAAGATTGTTTGCCAGTCCTTTCGCCAGGAAACTAGCCAACGATAAGGGAATTGACATCAACCTATTTGCTGGTTTGTTTAAATTTCATAAATTAATACAACTTGTATAGAATAATATTAAATAGAAATTTTAATTTATGTTCTTTAGAATATAAATGTTTTAATTATTTTAACAATAAGGGAATCGCCATCAATATTTTTGATGGTTTGTTTAATTAACATGATTTGCTAGTTTTATGTAAGTATAAATATTTTTTTGTACTTTATGAAAAAGAATTGTTCTACTAATAAGTCTTTTACTGCTGAAAATAAAGAAAACTGATGAAAGAAAGTCTAAGCAATGTTTTGCTTTAATTTAAAGCTCTGTGGACTTTGCGATAAACTATAGGTTAATGTTTTTCTTTGTTCAGATAAATTGCTAAGCTGTTCATTCTTGTATATGAACAGACATTGTAAATTATTATCACAACAATTTTACTTTAATTTTTTTCATAACAATACTTTTTTTATTAAAGAATTAACAAAAGATTAAGTTATTAGTTTGACACTTAAGCTCTAAACTAAGTTATTTTTTTGTTTATAAGAGTTATTAGCTACAACTTTTCATTAATTTTTCTACAATTAACTGATTTTGTGCTAATTTTGTTATAAAAACATAGTTTTTATTTAAACATAAACTTAAATAATTAGTTATGTAATCTCTAATCTTAAATTTAAAGAGTTGTTTTTATGTTTTTGGTAGAACAATTCAAGCTCTATTGTGTAGAATTAAGCGCAATTAAAAGCTTATTAAGTCATTATATGCAAATGAAATCATTATATGTACATCAAATCATTGTTTGTAAACATCATTACTTTACAAAGTCTGTATTTCCTTATATATATAGCTAAATTGTTTTTGTTTTTTAATTTAATTTTTAAGCCTAAATAAACAATAAGTGTATGAGAAAGCAAATATATGTTTATTTACAACTTAAAATGAAAGGTCTTTATTCTTTATATACACGTTCCAGTATTTATAAATTTTGTATAAAAAACATATTCAATTTTAGTCATTTAAAATAACTTTGTAAAGTCTCCTGTAGTATAAATTGTATTAAAAATAAGCAATCGAAGATATTAACAATGGTCATACAAACTTATTGTTAAGTTCTCTTGATAGTTTTTAAACTTAAATATTTTTTTAAAGGACTTGGTAGCGGGCCATCAGGTCGCATTGTAGCAGCAGATTTGAACAAAACACCATTAAAACCAGCGCAACAGCAACCATTAGCACAACCAGCTACAACACCAGTTGCTGCAACTCAACCATTTGCCGCTGGCGATTACACTGATATCGATGTCACCAACGTCAGAAAGGTTTGGAATTGATCTTGTTTATTACAACGTTCATTAGTATTTTTCAATAAATAAGCTTAGAAACTTGGTATCTAAAATATTAGTTCTAATCATGATCTTATTTAAAATATTTTTGACTAAGATCGTTTTGCACATAAATTATTATATTATGTTATAGCTATACTTAATGATAGAAAAATTATTTATTAATTTATTAAAGTAGATGTGTTATCAACTTCTATCAAAAAATATCATTTTTAATAAATGATAGTTAAAGGTAATTAAATTATCTAAATAAAAGTGGGTTAAAAAACACATTTCGTTAGTTAGATAGTAAAATTTTTGGCTGCAATATAAATGTTAGCGAGTAGAAAAAAAATATTGATCAAAATTTGCTTGAATAAACAAAAATGTTATTGAGTTTGTATGCCCACCAATAGCAAACTTTGTTATTTGTCGAAAGATCGTTCCTTTTTGTTAAAAGAAAAACCCGACATTAAAAACATGCTGTATAACAGTTACTATAATTGTTACAATAAATTGAAATCATCAAAAATTTACATGACCTGATAGTCATGCTTTGTGCAAAGAAAGTTCGGAAGGCTAATTTTAATTTTTAAATAATATATAAAAGTAGGTGAGTAAGTATAAGTTCAAACTATAAAAGATATATATTTTAACCTATTTTGTTTAGTCATACCATTGAAAAATATTTTAAATCTAAATGCAAAATAAAATCTAGTTTCAGGGTTGCCAGAAAACCTTAAAACCTGGAAAAACCTGGAACTTGACAATTTAGGCTGAAAAAATTTGAATTTGAGAATTAAAAAAAAACCTGGAATTTTTAACATGTTAAGTAGTGAAACTTCAATTTTAATCAAAAGTATATCATATAGAATTTAAAAAACTTAATTAGAAATCACATCTAAAGTATCTTTACAATTTTTTTATACTATTTAAGTTTGTTACCTTAAACTTAACTTTATACTAAAAGTAAACCCAAAAATGTGTACTTTTGAAAACCTGGAGGAAATTTTGAAAACCTTGAGAAAATTTGCCAAAATCATTTGGCAACCTTGTGGTTTTGTTTTTGTTAAATTTTAAAGTAGCTGCCTTATAGATTATGCATAAAAAGTAAAGTTTTTTGTATTTTTGCAAAAGTTATTTATTAGAGGAGATTATCGAGGAATTACTTGCAAAATTATTGTAAAGATTATCATAGGAACTACTTGCAAAGTTGTTTATTTGTTATTTTCTCACGGCAATAGTTAATTTCGTAAAACAAATATTTGATTTCATACTCATTTGTATTTGTTTCTACAATTTTTTCTTCTTACAAAACAGCACGTTTTTATGTGAATCTTTAAAAATAAATGTTTTTGAAAAAAAAAGTTAATCATTAACTAGTTCATTGCTACTGTAAACCTAATTAAACATTTCAATATATAAATGTACTTATTTGCCAACAATATTTTTAGTAATAAGTTTTTGTTGTATTTTTAATATTTTTCGACCTATATAAATTATACGAATACACTTATTAAAATGTACTTAAAGACCTTATTAAAATGTTTGATGTATTTATTTGTTAATGTAATTTATAATACGTTCTGTAATGATATTAACTATAAATCCTACTTTAAACTATGTAAGTGATACAAAATAAACAATTACAATTTAAATACACAAAACAACTTTGTAGCTTGTACAGCCAAACTTGTTACAGCTTGCCAGAAGCTAAATCATTTTTAAACAAGTTTTTATTTAAAAACACAATACTTTTTAATCAAACAGTATACATTATATTTGTACCAAATGTGTTTATCTAAATATATAAATTTTTTGTTTACACTTACAAACGCCTACAATTTTTTGTTTGTTTACTTTAAAAAATATTGATTCAAAAAATAGTTTAGTTCAAGCAGTTAGTTTATCTGGGTTTCACCCATAAGTATATTTAAAATTTAAGTAAAATTTTAAGTTGTGAACAAAGTTTTATTTCCTGAACTAAAAAAAAATAACTTTAGATATATCTTGGGTATGGTTTAAAGCTGAAGTTACTAAATGGTATCAAGAAACACCAATCAAAACAATTTCCAAATTCTTTAAGCATTTTTATTCATAAATAGGCACATATTGTTGTTTTTAACTTTAATATTATTGTAATACAATAATACAGGTATTTCTTAAATTGTCGTTTCAAAACATTTAATTTCGGTATTGTTCAAACATATTTCTTCATATTGTTATTTTTAATATGAATATTATATACCCATATTTCTTGATATTGTTGTCTTACATAGGTGTGTTTATGCGTATTCGTATTGAGAAATTACCTCATTTTTCTTTGAAATACTAAATTATTCATTAGCTGTTGTGAGGTAATTCTATTCAGAAGCAGAGTGGTTTACGCAGGCTTTAAAAATTTGGATAATTAAAATACTCATTATGGTGTGATGATATTTTAAAGTCTATTGACCCCACAATACTTAATACAAAAGTTAATTATAAGTTCAATTACTTTTCTGTAAAATTACTATTCCCTTCAACTAAAAATATTTAACAGGTAAAAGCAAATAGGCTGTGTAAATCTACAAAAAATTCAAATTATAATTTGACTTACATACTAGTTAATATTAAACATTTCATTTATTTAATATTTTTTCAACAGGTGATTGCAAACAGACTATGCGAATCAAAACAGAAAATTCCTCATTATTATCTGACCACTGACATTGAAATGGACCAAATTATGGAAGTTAGGAAAAATTTCAACGACAAGTTACAGAAAGGTTGATATATCAATTAAAATTAACTAGTTTAGATGCAGTATCAATTAAGTTGATAATTTTAAAAGTATTTAAACAAATGTATTTATTTTAATCAATATATCTATACTAATTACACATAAGCTTTCAAATAAATTAATTACTACCATAAGATCTTATTGCCCACAAAATAAGTTTTCTCTTATTCAATGTTGAAATTACCAATGTACCGGTATTTACTAATTGAATATTTAGCTTAGTAAAATTTTTGGTGAATAACCAAACATTATTTTTACAGACGGCAGCAAGTTATCAGTGAACGACTTCATCATTAAAGCTGCTGCTTTGAGTTGCTTGAAGGTCCCTGAAACAAACTCACAATGGAATGATACTTTCATTAGACAGTAAGTACAAATATATTTAATATACAAACAATATTTAAGTATTTATTAAGCTTTGAGTTGCTTGAAATTCCTGAAACCAATTCTCAATGGAATGATACTTTCACTAGACAGTAGGTGTAAATATATTTAATATACAAATAATATTTAAGTATTAGTAAAGCTTTGAGTTGCTTGAAAGTTCCTGAAACAAACTCACAATGGAATGATACTTTAATCAGACAGTAAGTTGAAATACATTTAATATACAAACAGTATTTAAGTATTTATTAAGCTTTGAGTTGCTTGAAAGTCCCTGAAACAAACTCTCAATGGAATGATACTTTCATTAGACAGTAAGTATAAATATATTTAATATACAAACAATATTAAAGTATTTATTAAGCTATGAGTTGCTTGAAAGTACCTTGAAACCAAATCTCAATGGAATGATACTTTCATCAGACAGTAAGTATTATATTAGTTATATAATATAAAATGTTTGTTAATCAGCATCAACTTGCTAAGGTTGTAAAATTACAATTTTTTTAAACTTAACTTTCTAAGACGAGTAGTAATATTAGAAAGTTTAGATTCAAAAAAATTTCTTGAAAACTTAAATTTTAAAATATAGTTTGTAAAATTTACAAAAGACTAATATTATCAGACAGTAAAATCTCTTAAGTAAGACTCACAATTAAACTTTTGTCAGACAATTCGGTTTCCTTCATTAATTATTACTCAGTAGAACTCACTAATAATTTATTTAAATTGAATATCAAGCTAACTTGCTATACTTATGCCTGTAGAAAGTTTCAAGTATAGGTTAAAATAAACAAACGTTTATTTATTATTCAGATGCTTTTAATACGTTTTTTTTGTGTAGAAAAATTCACTATTAATTTTAGGAAATAGGTATTAAATCCTCTTTTGTTAAACTTATTGGACAATGTGTTTTACTTATTAAATTATTAGTGGGACAATAACAAATAGTAACTAGTTGAGCGTCACAACTTCAACAACGAAAAATTTATTGGCATTGAAAATTGTATCAAAAATGTTAGGTTTCAATCTAAAAAATATTTTAATCCAACAATTTTGTTTTATTCATTAAAGAAGAACACAAACATAGTGGTGTGCAGTTTAAATAATTACTCATATCTGTTTTAAGCCTTCGGTTTAATTATAGACTATATTGAAATGAAGACATCTTAAGATACGTATATAAATACGTCGTCTTAAAATAAACTTGAGCGTTTTGAATTTAATTAAAAACAACTAAAAATCTGTTTACTGTTTGTTAAACGTATTGTTTAACCTACAAAAGTGCACATTTGTATATCAATTTTCAAATTTTGTTTAGCTTCAAAGAAGTATTGATACTGTATAGCCCAATTAATTTAAGTACTACATAACAAGTTTGGAGACACACTTATTGCAAATTTTTATTAAAAAACTGATTTTTTTGTGTTTAAATGCTAATTTATAAGTTCCATTAATGGACTGTAGTTTTTCTTTATTTTTCACTGCCAAAGTAAGTATTAAACTGAAAAATTGTAATTGTTGTTTTGAAAAACTTTTAGTAAAGTTTTTTTAAGCAATTGGGTTATTTTATTGGTTTTTATGTTTTATGTCTTAACTACGTGGTCTCCAGTAACTTACTGACTGCTATACTTACGAGAAGTAAATAATATACAAACAGTATAAGTTACAAAACTATTTCCTAAGTTATGAATAAAACACACTTTGAATAAATGCAATTTAATTTATTTTCAATAATAATTCTTAGTTCTGAAGAAAGAAACTATTAAATCACGACACAAATAAAATCTATAAAAAGTATCAACAATCGTACAGTTACATAAATACTAACATCAACTCCGCTATGTAGACGTTTTCTTGATTCTCGATAATTGAAGTAAAACGTTAAACTTAATCGTAACTAGATTATACCGCAGAATAACTTTGCAACTAACTTTTAACGCGTATTTGAAAGACAAACGCCGATATATACGCGTCGGAATGAAATTAACTCCTTGAAATAATAAAAATGTTTGTTTTTTATAAAAATATGTTTGTTTTTTTAATACTAGAAGCACGTCACAAATATCTGCGTAAAACACTCCACAACATTCGCTTTTTAAATACGAAAATGAGATGTTAATATCATTACATTGTTTCTTTTTTAATTTTCAATTTTAACGTTTAAAGCCTGGTTTTAAATAATTTAAATCCTTAAAATCCTACTTAACTTTAAACTTTTTTGTAATTCTTAAAAGGTCGGGTAAAAAAAAAGTAAGAAAAAAGAAACTGAATAACTTATTATCTCAAAAGTTACATAATTTACAAAAACTTAGATAAAACACAACATAAAGACAAAGTAAGTAACAATGATAGTCATTTAGTTGTCCTCAGGCTTCTTATCCTTGGGGTTCTTGTCCTTGTGCCTGTTGTCCTCGGGCATCTTCTATTCCGGCGTTTCTCTTCCGATTTCTTCTTCTACGGTGGTTTAATTAGCAGTAACGAATTGTTTTAATTTGCTTGTTCTTCTCTTAACTTCAAATTCAAAAATTCATCGAAATCACTTTTTGGCATAGAAAATATTCATCTTTTCATTTCCCATCATTGTAGTATTCATTTGATTGAATTCATTCCAAAAAATACGCGGCTCAACAAAAAAAAGTTGAGATATTCTTTCAAGAAAGTTTAGTAAAAACTACTATGTTATTATGCCAAAAGACAATAACGAAACTGTCAGAATTTACTTTCAAACCCATTTTTTTATACAAAACAAAACAAAAATCAAGCATTTAAAGATGCATTATAAGAAAACTAATAGTTTAAAAAACATGAAAAACTTTAACTTTGTTTTTAACTTAGAAAAACATATGTTCTTAATATTCAACTCGCAAACTTTAATAAACAAAACAGAAAACATTTTCTTTAAAATATTTTAAAAACAATAAGTAGTATTTTCATGCACAAACTTTTAAAGGATTCAACTATAAAATATTTCTATTAAAGCAACACAATACTTAAGCATTATAGAAATTTATAAAGAGAAAAATTTAGCGAGTGCTATTTTCGATCGTTAACAGTCAAAACTAAATGGGAGTTGAAAGTAATTTAAAATTCAAAGTTTATAGGAAAAATTTATCACGAGTCGAATTGAAAGCTTTAAACTTGAACTTGATTATTTTACGAGCAAAAAATCTGATAAATCAGTTTTGTTTTAAAGTTAGAGTAAAATGTAGTTACTAAAATCTCAATATAAAAATAGGCTTATAAAACTTTTTTATACTACAATTGTTATGTCTTAGCTTTTAATTAATTAGTACCAAGCTGTAATTTATAATATAAAAAACTTCATAACACATCATTAAAAGTAAAAAAGCTATAAACTTTACAATTCAGAAATTTTATCAGAAAAAATACAAAATAAACACACTTAATAGTTTCTTTCAGTATAATTTCTTAAAAACACTACCTGAGTTTAAAAAATATTAAAATAGGTGTTCATGTTAATAAAAAATTACAATTTTTTACCTTTCTTAAAATCCGTTTCGTTATTTTTGTGAAAATACTTATATTTTATCTTCAAAAGGCTTTATGATAAATGTTAAAAGTTTTAGACCTGCTATTAGTAATTCTGACTCTTTTTTATTCTGTGTTATAATTTCTTTTTTGTCAAAGGAATTAAGTACTGCCAAATTGTTTTTCTCTTTAGCTAATATGTTGCTTGATACGCTTGTTTGTGATTTTGTTTTTGAAGAATTGTAATAGCCTGAGTCTTGTTTATAACTTTTAAGCTGCACTGTTGGCACTTGATATTTTGGCTTGCTATCATACTTTTTATTGTAACTGATATTTTTCTGCTGTTGTTTCTGGTGTTTTTCTTTGCTAAGTTTACCTTGTTTTGCTTTAAAAGCAAAAGCTTGCTTATAAGCTCTACTAGCTTTTATTTTCTGCTGTTGGAGGTTACGAGAATGATGGTTTACGTTAAATATATTTTGTTGAAGTTTTTGATTGTAGTTTGAATTTTTATCTACAGCATACTTAGACCCTTGAACTGTTTTACCATTAGGACCTGTCACGTTTGCGGCTTCTGACATGTTGTTTTTACCTACGACAATATCAAACTGGACTTTCTCTCCTTGTGCAAGAGACCTTAAGAATTTGTTCGGGTTGTTTTTTATGATAGCTGTATAATGAACAAAAATATCGCTGTTCTGATCATCACGATGAATAAAACCGTAACCTTTGCGAACATTAAACCATACTACTTGACCAGTTACTCCAAATGCTATAGTGTTTTTGGTTACCTGAGCTTTTTCTTTGGTTGTTTGAAACTCTTTGCTTGTATTAGATGTTTTTGTAGGTAAGTGTTGATGACATGACAAACACTGTGCTATGTTAACATTATTACTACTATTCCCATTGTATGATTTTCTTGGTTTAAAACTATCTCTATCTTGGTTATGTTGACGATAATTGTAATTATGATTAATACCATTATCTCTAAAATGAAAATTTTGTTGATAATTAGGACGAACTCGCTTATGGTAATTTATTTTAGACCTATGCTGACTTTGCTCATACTGCTGTAGTCTATTGTAATTAACTTGGTTAGGTATTAATGCGTTTTCTTTATAAGCATTCCATATGGCTTGTCCTTTTCTTTTAAAAACTTCTAAGCTTTCATCAAAGTGTTCCCTAATCTTATCTTTAATCGAAAAGGGCATTAAGTATGCAAGAAAAAACTTAATTCTGTCCTGCTCTGGACATTTGGCCCAACTCACGGCTGTAGCAAATATTTTATTAAAGTTTGTACAATCATCCCAAATTGGAATTTTGTCTAAAATTTCAGCTAACTGATTGTCCCTATTAATAAAAAAGTTTCTTAAAGAACTGTAATTTCTTTCACCTCGTTCTGTCATTTTATAATAGTCTGACAACTCTTCTCTCGGCCAAAACCCAGTTAAAAATTTATACTTTTCTGTATTACTAGAAATATTTTCATTTAACATTTCCTCCTCGAAAAAACTAATAATATCACGAGGGTTTCTTACAAAGTCTAACCTTTTAAACTTCTTAATTAGTCTTTGCGCCTTAAATGTATCGCTAAAATTATCAAAACTAGTATCATTACTTTCGTAATCATCGTAAAAATGTTCGCGTTTTTCTAGCATCGCACGTTCGAAATGTGGTGATCTAGACTGCTTTAATCTATTATTTAGTTTTTTTATTTGCTTTTGCAAAATTCTTAACTCTTCTTCATTTGTTAGCTGCTTAACTTCGCTTGATTTTCTAAATTGTTGTTGAATGCTGTTTAACTGATAAAATTCAGCATTATCATTCATCATCTCTGCTTGATGAGAATTATTAAGATTGATATCGTCATTGTTGTTTGTGTGCATTTATTCTGTTGACTGCTTAAAGATTTGTAACCAGAAGATTCAAGGTTCTTAAAAGACACTGCGTGGTTTCCACTTTAAGCAAATAGGTTTACTTTCGAGCTAGTTTAATATAGTTACAAACTTATTCCTAAGTTAGGAATAAAACACACTTTGAATAAATGCAATTTAATTTATTTTCAATAATAATTCTTAGTTCTGAAGAAAGAAACTATTAAATCACGACACAAATAAAATCTATAAAAAGTATCAACAATCGTACAGTTACATAAATACTAACATCAACTCCGCTATGTAGACGTTTTCTTGATTCTCGATAATTGAAGTAAAACGTTAAACTTAATCGTAACTAGATTATACCGCAGAATAACTTTGCAACTAACTTTTAACGCGTATTTGAAAGACAAACGCCGATATATACGCGTCGGAATGAAATTAACTCCTTGAAATAATAAAAATGTTTGTTTTTTATAAAAATATGTTTGTTTTTTTAATACTAGAAGCACGTCACAAATATCTGCGTAAAACACTCCACAACATTCGCTTTTTAAATACGAAAATGAGATGTTAATATCATTACATTTTTACTCTGAGTGGCTTTTTGTTGAAAATTACTATAATTTACTAAATAAATTTTGATGGCCTTATAATGACGCTTACAAAAGTTTAAATATTTAGTTTTGTCTAATGGCATATATTGGTTATTTTTTTATGAAGATCTGAAAAAAACTAAGTTTCAGATATTTTATTCAACTAAACTTTTCAAAGATTCTCATCAGATTTTGCTTGAAATATTCAACTGCATCTTTGACGTCGACCAGTTTAAACAAAAAACAATGAATAATTAAATAGTATTAAAACATGCGACCTCCTAGTTTTAATTTGTTGTGTAGGATGTTTTTGATTGTTGAATATCTATTTGAAATAAATGAGCTTTGAAAAAGAAAATATGTAGTTTAGACAAAGAGCGGTTTAAAGGAAATAACAATGAATTATTTAAAGATTAAAACAATCAAACTCGTGAGCTCTTTAGTTTAAGTAACTAGTGTAGGAAGTTTTTAATTGTAGAACATTTTCTTGAAATGCTTGGCTTTGAAAATACAAAAACAATTTTGTTATAAAGTTTCTAAGAAATAAAAAAATACCTAGTTGCAGGCAATGCTTGCACAAAATTTTAAAATTTCAAACATATTTTCACTGACTTACTTGTGAGTATAATATGTAGTTGGAAATATAATTATAAGTTATATATTATACTGATTGTAAAGTAGTTATAGTTTATAGTCAATGTTGTTTTTTTCAAATTTCATAATACTTTGATTAACTCATTATAAAACTAACATTAACGTACACTATAAGTTTTTTTAAACCATTTTAGTAATTTATCTAATTTAATGGATATGCTACTTGTTCTGAATAGGCTTTTTTCCATAAAATAAGAATTTAGTTGAAATGTTAGTAAAGTTAAATGTTTTACTTAACTTACTATTTTATACTTAGTTTAACTATTAATAAATAAAACATTAGCAGTCATATAAATTACAATTTTGTTTCTGTAAATGTAAAAGTATACCTAAGTTAAAAAATTAGTATATAGAGCAACTACTTGAAGTACTTATTTAAAACCGAAAGCACACTTATTTTTTATAAATAAAAACAATATTCTATATTTTCATTTATTTTAGTGTTTTAATTGCTTCCTTTATTTAGTGACGCAAGCTGTATTACCTGAACTATATGTAACTGATTGTTCCATAAATATAAATTAAAAGACCAACAAATTTATCCACTTTTAAAACAGCTTAACGAAAAACTTGTATTTTTTACTCTATTTTCTCTTTATGTAACTTTATAAAGATTTTAATTACTGTATCACGAGGCAGTAAAAAGTATAAATATTTAATTTTGTCAAATGACTTATTTTTGAATGATTGCTTTGTAATTGCTCCAATTATAAGATAATTGAGTTTTTATCAGTTTAAAAACTTACTTTTTAATTTTTATAAAAAACTTATTAGAAAACTGTTTTTGCTGGTATTATTATATAATAGTTTTCTGTATCAACACATTCATTTTGTTAAGAGTATTAATAAAAAGTTAACAAATATAAACTGTCTATTTAGATGTAAATCTATTTTAAGCTTAGTTGAAATATATAATTCAACTATTTTGTGTTTCAGTTTAATACATTTAAAAACTGTTGAAGATTACCACTAGGTAAAAAGGATTTAGTAATAAATTATTCAACTAATTTTTTAATCATGTGATTTTTATTTTAAGGGATCACATGCTATAAACGCCAAAAATATTTTAAATTATTCAGCTTAAAATATACTTACTCAAAATATTTAAAAAAATATAAATTAAATATGAGTACTAAATATTATAAGTAAATTAAATATGAGTCAACTTTGTACAGAATAAAATTTTTATCTGCTGCAAGTAAAATATTTGCACAGAAAATTTTGACCGAAAACACATACATTGTTTATTTTAGTTATATGCTTTATATAACAGTCTTATTTATTTTTTCTTGTAAATTAAAATTAATTTATTCAAGTTTATCTTCAATGGGTTAAACATTATTTAACCCTAAGTATTTTACTTAACACATTAAATCTTTTCGTTGCTTTTGATACAATTCTTTGATAGATTTATATGAACAAAATCATTTTCACTGATAAAATAAAATTTGAACTTTTATTTAAACCCTTGGAATAAAAAGTTGAAAAAAAAAATTACAAATAAGTTAACATAAATTATCGTTAAAAATTTAATTTGTACAAAAGCAAATGAATATCGTTTTTTATTTTCGTACGATAGTATAAATTTATAAAAATTAGAATATATAGAGCAATTAATTCAAGTACTGGTTTAAGATCAAAAAGCACACTTATTTGTTAAAAGTAAACAAGCAATACATCAAGACTTCCTATTATTTGACGAAACAATACAGTTTTATTGCCCTAATTTATTTGTAGTTGATTGTTCTATAAATAAACATTAAATTGATCAAACAGTATTTGTTATCACCTGCAAAAATATACCATCTGTAAATTTTATTATATACATCAGTTAATATTTTTAAAGATTTTAATCACTGTGTCACGAGATACTAATGAACTGATGAATATTTAATTTTGTCATCTGACAGTAATTGTTATATCTTTCTTATTTATAAGTGTTTTAACAGCTGATTACAAGCTTCGTTATGTGAATATTTCCTTGAAATTTTCTTATGTATAATACTACTATAAATACAACAATATTCTATCAAAAATAGCTTGGAAATTTTTTATATATTATAATACTATAACTACAATAATATTTTATCAAAAATAGTTTGGAAATTTTTTATATATTATAATACTATAAATACAATAATATTTTATCAAAAATAGATTGGAATTTTTTTATATTTTTTTAGGGTAAGTATGTAAATGTACATTTGATCATGCATATTCTGAAAAAAAAACATTGCTGTAAAACTGTCTTCAATTGTTTGATTGTGTCTATAAGTATAAAAACTTGTAAAGTTATTTTAAGATACCTGTAAACTGAGTAAAAAGAGTAAAGTTTAAAAAACTGTTCAAGCTTCAAAATATTTGAGATTTAAGTTTCTGTAGACAACAATAAAACATATTTGTTAAAGTGTAAAAAAAATCAATTTATATAATAAATATTTTTATTAACTAATTTCAACAGATTCAAGACAGTAGATATGTCAGTAGCAGTTTCAACAGACAACGGATTGATCACACCAATTGTGTTCGATGCACAGACTAAAGGCCTGAAAGACATCGCTACAGAGGTCAAAGATTTGGCTACCAGGGCCAGAAGTAACAAATTGAAACCTGAAGAATTTATGGTGAGTGATGATTAAGAAATTTTATAGCTGGGTGTGGTATATTTTTAATTAATATGGTAAATGTTAAAAAATAAAATTAAAATAATACAAGTTTGTTGTTAAAATTAAGTTATATGACATTTTAAAATTTATCCCATTTTAAAATACATTTTTTTTTATATGAACATTCATTAAGAATAAAATTAATTATCAAGTTATGACATTTAGTGTGTTAGATGAACTTTTATAGACTTTTTTTCTTCCACAAAAGTTCTCATTTTAAACAGCCTCAAATACAGTAGAATTAATTTATAACGTGATGAAATATTTATTGGTTTTACATATTGGTTAAACTAACTTATTTTAAACATGTTGAAAACAGTAATGTTTTCAAATTTATTCTTCAGGGAGGAACTTTCACAATAAGTAACCTTGGAATGTATGGAGTGAAACACTTCAGCGCAGTTATAAATCCTCCTCAATCCTGTATTCTTGCCGTCGGAGGAGCAAGGAAAGAATTGGTTCCTGATGAAAATGATAAGTTAGTTTGTTATATATTATTTTTTTGTTTGATTAATATGCATAAACTTAGTACTTATGCTTATTGTTAATAATTTTGCTAAAGTTTAAATACACTTAAGACTAAAAAATACGCCAATCAATTTATTTTATTATAGTATTTTAGCTGCAAAGTTTAAAATTTTGAAAAGCCCAGGCTGTCTAATCACTAAGGCTGTTTTTAGCCATAAAGACTTATACTCTTAATTAAACATTGTAACTGTTATCTGTTATACTTTGTTAATTATATTTTAAAGCTAAGGAACTTAGTCAAGCAAAATAATAGTAGTAGACATTAATTGTAGCTTGATTTTTTTTAGTCTTTTCAACATTGTGTTTCTTATATACTTAAATATCATGATAAAATATTTGTTTAAGGTTTGTTGCTTTTGAAAACATGATTTTAACTGTAAAAGCACTCAGAACAACAAATTTGTCTCGTGTTTAGTCATTTTATTATGTCATTAAAGTTACGTCAAGACGTAGAAATGTCGTAAATTACACAAAAACAGATGTCAAGACTTTTATTTTATGGGTTTCATTTAATGATAGTTTGTTCACATTAGTAAACAATTTAAATTTATAGACAAAGTAGTGTTTACAAATGACAAAATAAATTAAATTTATGAAAAAAAAGTTAAAAAGAAAATGATGAAATTTATTCCTCAATTAATTTAAGTACTTCAAAATAAAAACACACGTTTATTGCAATGTTTCTTTTATTTGTATATTGATAAAGCCTAATAGTTTTTAAAAAGTGCTTATATGCCAATTAGTTCGAGCACTTATAAACAGAAAATTATATTTATTGCATCACTTCCCTTTATATATATATTGATAAAAGCCAATAGCTCTAAATAAAACCCAATTAATTCAAGTACTGTATTGAAAATCAAAGACACACTTATGCAAACAGAATAAGCAATGTGTTGTCAATTACTTGAAATTATTTCCTTGCACATGGTTCTAATTAGTACTTTTATATCTGAAGGTTCCACAATAAATGGGTTTATATGTTGTATTGATTAGTTCAGGGATGTAACCTGTTATACTTTTAGTGTTTCCATATCATATTTAGCAAGCTTACTAGTACTACATGGTTAAAATTGTTTAGTTAGGAAAATATTTAATTTTTCAATCAAATTTTTTAACTACCAATTTCTACAAGGTATATTTGAGAGGCTTGTCTATTTGGGTTCTAGCTAATATTTTTAAAACAGGGCTCTACCAAATTGTTAAGATATTACACATATATTTCAATAAAAAGGGGTTCTAACTGATAACTTTTCTAGGGTCCGGGTAGCAACCGTGATGTCGGTGACGTTGTCATGCGACCACCGAACAGTAGATGGCGCCGTCGGGGCGATGTGGTTGAAAGAGTTCAAATATTTGATGCAGAACCCCATCCATATGCTGCTATAGAAAAAAAAATTGTGATAGCAGTTTGAGTGTTTTCTACATGCAAGTAGTTTTAATATATTGCTTCGAACGCAAAATGTTTTTTGATATTTTAATTTTATAAAGAAATTCTTTCGAATGCAAAATTAGAAGTTTTAGGTTGTTTAGGATATTGCTTAAATTTTTTAATAATATTTTACATAGGTACTTGCTTTTAAATTGTTTTTATGTTTAAACAAAGTCTTTTATTTATTATTACTTTTAAAAACTTTAGTTTCAAATGATTATCTTTACATACTTTGATGACCTTTATTCTGCTTTTATGACGTAATAATTGTTAAATACACAAAGAAAAAATCTTAAGCACTTTTTAGTACTTGAAAAAACACAAGTACTTTTTAAAATTCATTGTTCAAATTTTAAAATAATTCTTTTTAATGTTAAAAACAATTTATGATCAAAATAAATTTCAACTTTAAATTTTTCACCTATTAATACAAAAATCTTAGCCACTTTTATTGAAAATTTATTTATATACATTTAAAAATAAATTCTGCTACAAAAAACTTGAATAAATTTACCAAGTATTGGAAGTTATTGATTTATTTATAGACATCCCCACATGTTAGAGACGTTTGCCATATGCTTTCATTTATAAATAAATATTTACAAATAAAAAGTTTGAGTTCGAAACTTTTCAAAGAAATATTCCAGTAATTGAAGTTATTCAACAGAAGATAAGAAATTAATTTCTCCACTTGCATTGTTTGTTCGAAGTGATCAAAGTTATTTTAATTCACACGTCATGATTGAGAAATAGTATAAACTCATACTAAGTAAATATGGTATGTAGATTTTCATTGTAATATTATTACAATTGCAAAATAATTTCAAGATAAATAATTGATTTTACCGGAAAACACACCTAATATAAACATTTCGAAATAAATAGAAGAAATGTTCGAATAAACTGACGTTTAGTCATAAGTTTTTAAATTTTATTATTATAAAAACTAGGTTAAAGTTACTTGATTTTTTTAAATTCAGGTCATCCTTTGTTGGGGAAACTATGATTTCATAAATTGATGTTTTTATACTTTTTTGCTCAATTAATATTTTTTTAAGTTGAGTAAAACTTTTAGAATTTTTTTTTTAATGTTTGTTTAAAACATTGTATTTTTACTATAAGGTAAAAAAAGTGGTACATTTTTATTGATACTTTTTACAACAAGTTTATAGCAATTTACTACGAATGTATATTTGCAAAAATCTATAATTTTCACAACATTGCAAATTTCAACTTGAATGTCAAAATATTTTCGGCGACTCTCTACCGCTACTCGTGACTATTATGACGTAGTAACAACACTCGAAGTCGAGAGGAATTTTTATTTACAATTAGCACACGAGTTTACTATTGAAGATTTGCTAAAGAATTTGACGTAGAAAAAAATTGACCTTTATTAAACTATGAATCACAATTTCTTTGAATTATAAGCTCTCTCGCCCTAGTTACTAAATTGTTTCAATATATGTTTGTGTGATAGTTAACTTTGCAAGATTTTTTAAACTTACTAAGAACATAATAGTGTATTTTAGTTAAATTTTATTATCTCACTACAGTTTTCATACTTATTTTTTTATAATGGTATAGTTACCTTTAGATAATTTTTTTTTTAATTAAATTTTAATTTGAGAAAATACTATTTCTCAGCAAATTAAAACACTGCAATAGTTTACGTCTACAAAATTTAAATATCAAAAATTTTTATTATGAAAAACAATATTTAAAGTAAATTACTTAAATAAAGGTATTTAAACCTTAAAACTTGAGATAGTCTGAGAAAGGTAACAGTTTTATGATATAAGATGATTTAAGTATTGCTTAATTTTTAATAATATTTGTTTTCACATTTAAGACTGTCAAGTAAATTAATGTTTTAGATATTTTTGCAGTCAAAGTTTTTTGTGCTTATATAGTGTATTAGAAATTGTTAAGTCACCTAGTATAATTTTAAATAAAACTTACGTTTAAAAAGTAAATTCTAACCAAAACTCCTGATTAATGAGTTCTTTATACGAAAATATTTTAGCTGTAATAAGATTAAGTTTGCATAATTTTTTTTTGCCTAATACATAAATTTTTGTTTTATAAGTCAAAAATATCGATAACGTTGGCTGTATTAGAAATAAAAACATATATAGAATTTTGTATACAAGAGCTTAAAAAAGCTATTAGAACACGGCTAGTTTAACATATATGGCTTGTTAAACGGCACACTTAAAGTTACATTTTTAACAATTTATAAATAATCTATCTAGCCAAAATTTTAGTATTACAGGTTTATTGTTTAGTTTTGTTTTAATTTCTTTCCTGGAGCAAATGTTTAGTAGACTGCAAATGAAAGTCTATAATGCTTTATTGAACTTGAAAAAAGGTTTTTATACTATTTAAAAGGTAAAAATAGAAACATTTTTTTGTAAATCTGATACTCTAAGCTTCTACAGTATCTTAAATTTAAAATAACTACAATTTCATAAGTATAGTATAAATATTATTAAGATTAAAAAGTTAATCAGATGGTTAGCAAAAATATTACAACAACAAAAATTTTCTTACTACATTATATTAGTTATGAAAAGAATTTTTTATAACTTAATAAAATTGTGATCTAGTTAAAATAAACAAATTTTTCATAAAAATATAAATACAATCACTAATAAATTTGGTTCTGTTTATGATTTTATTATGCAGTATAACTATATTTTTTGGGTTTTAAAACCTGTGTTTTTAGAGTTTGAACTTATTAATCACTAGATAATAGTTATAAAGTTTTTCTGTCAACTATGTTTAAGATAGAAAATCAATACAAATGCTTTCATAATAAAAATTAAAACTTTATTGCAGTTTTTATGTAAATGTTCACCTTAACAGTTAGTTTAATAAAAAGAAAAACTTAATAGTTTTGTGTATCTGTAGTAAAATAATAATGTTAAAAATTACAAATAATTAAAAATTGGTTTGAGTTAAGTTTATATACAAAAAAATTAATAAATTAATTAAAAATTATATTGATGCAAAACAACCTTTAATTTAAAAGCTATCAAAATATAGTCTACAAACAATACAATTAAACCATGGTGTACAGTGGGGTATTGATATCTAATGGATTTAAAAAGATAAAAACTTTTACATAGTTAGAAGTTATGGAGTAGTAGATACATATTATTAAGCACACAGTTCTAATAATAAATTAATAATGTAATAATGTTCAAAGTAAAACCAGGGAGTAAACATTAAAAATTTTTATGAAAGCATTGTTGTTGTTGTTAACACAGTTATATTATGTTGACGAAGAATAAAATGACTTTTTGTGAAAACTATTAGATAAGCGAAAAATAGAATGAGGGTTAGATTTCAGATGTTAAATTTAAAAAAATTAAATTTATTTAGTTGAGAGATAATCAAAGAGAGTATACAATACTAATAATCCAACTCAAAAAAAATTATACTAATTCTCCAATAATTATGATTTACAACTGGAAATGGGTATATTATAAGGCATGCACAATTTGTCTTATATCTTAATTAAATATATTTAACTAATAAACAGACTTGAAAATGAGAAAAAATAAAATAGTTTTAACAGTTTAAGACTGAGAATGGGAATAATATTATAATACATGCACAAATAATAAAATATCTTAATAAAATTGATACCTATGTGAGATATAAATTATAAATATTCATTTAAGTAATGTGGGCATTGGGTTATCAGTTCGTTTCTCTTGTTTAGGGTTTTATTTTATCTGCTAGGGCTATATGGAGTCTTTCTAGGTTACATAAAGTGCACATGTTAGTATGGTTTGTGTTACATTTTACTGATTCTACTATTTTCCAGTAAATTGAGTATTTTATATGGTTACTGTATAGATCCCATAGGTGATTTGCAAGTTGGGTACAATTTTTGGGTTTGCTTTTAAAAGGTTTTGAGAAAGAGGTTTTGTGTTCATTATATCTAGACTTAAATGTTCTTTTGGTTGAACCAATATAAATTTTACCACAAAATTTATATTGGTTTAACCAAATTAATTTCTTTTGTATATAAACTTAACTCAAACCAATTTCTTATTATTTGTCATTTTTAACATTATTATTTTACTACAGATTAACATTTTGAAAATCCGCTCTGCGGTGAAGCTGAGTAATTGTTTATTCTCAAAAATAATAAATTATTAATTATTAATCTCCTATTCGTGGATAGATTACTGTGCCCTATTTATTTGTTCTAAATTCTATAGTTAAATAGTTTTGTATGTACAAACTTTTTTTTTGTTAATGTTTATTGGTTTTTATGCCAGAGATTCTAAATGTGTTTAAGTATATTTTTAAGTAAATTGCTTTAAAAACAGTGCAAACTAAACTTATAACAAAAAAAACAAATTGATCAATTACTTTGATTAAATTTAATATACACGCTTGCATTAAAATTATCCAAAAAAGGTAAAAATGTTATAAGAAAACTTTTCAAAACTCAGTTTCTTTGCTAAATTAATAGATTCCTAAACTTATGGTTTATGATCCCAAGTGCACATTTTAAAAAATACTACATTAATTTAATCTAAACTAATATCATGATAACTAATAATATTCTCATTGATAATAATTTTAAGTTTTATCAACATTTTATATCTAAGCTTTTAGGTAACTTTGCTTTGGACATACAGTATTTATTGGGTTCCTATTTAATTTAAAGCGATTTCAGTTTTGAATATTTGGTATGTATATACTGGAAACGATTCAAATATACACGAAGGGGAACTTTTGCACGAGAGTAAAACTAAAAGAAAATAAAAAGT
The DNA here is from genome assembly GCF_965202585.1 of Thalia democratica. Lineage (NCBI taxonomy): Eukaryota > Metazoa > Chordata > Thaliacea > Salpida > Salpidae > Thalia > Thalia democratica. The sequence goes on from NC_139170.1 coordinate 2,918,600, forward strand.
AGTAAACTGCCGACCAAGGTAACAGTTATAGTGAAACAGTTAAAAAAAAAACAGAAAAAATTTATATCAACCAAGGATTTGGGGTAACAAATAAATTAAAAAAGAAGAAATTAAAAGTTACCGACAAGTGTTATAGGTAAAAATGATAGTAAAAAAATATATATATAAACTATCAAAATAAATTTCAACCTGTGCAAAAGTGACGCTGTGCAAAAAAAATTACTTCGTACATATTTGACAGCTACCCCTACTTAAAGTCATAAACAAAACTTTTTTTTTCATCAAACCTTTTATCAAAAATTAAAACACCAAAAAAAGCTACAGGTACTTCAACATTATTTTTTTTATTTCGATTTATAGACTAAGCAATCTTTTTAAGTTAAGAAAAATAACTATATATGGTTCGATTTATAAAAACTTATAAATGAACAAGACTATACATAATTTCAACATTTCTTTTAAATATAAACTTGCTACAGTATGGTTTATATCCTTTAAAGTTTTCCAGTAAACTTTGCTGTTTTCAAAATTAATTTTTTTAAGTTAGATGTTAGAAATAAAAGATTACAGAAAGATATCTTTTGGCCGTGTTAATATTTGAATAAAGTAACAAAAAAAAAATTAATCAAAAACAGAAAGAAACAGACTAATGCTTTTATCAGTTACCAATAGTCTTGGATTCGTTCAGTTTTCAAACAAAATTTTTATAAACTCAAGAACTAGTGCATCAAAAACATCTTTAAACCTTTTCTTTTAAGTAAAAATTTGTTAAATTAAAGTTAGAGTTTTAAATTATATTAAAGTGTTTCATAAACTAGTTTAATTGATAAGAAGTTTCTATTAAACAACTTGTAAAATATTAAAATATAACTGAATTAGTTAAAATACTTAACAAACATATGTTCGATAAAAGCTTTAAAATGATTGTTGTAATGTTTTAAACCAACTCAAACATAGATTTTTTATCATAAAAGACCAAATTTAGCTATTGCGGGACTTTATTTGTTTCAATAAATAAATTTCGTTGATTTTAATTTTTAACATTTTTAATTTTATCTTTTAGTGGTAAAAACTACATTTAACGACCTCTGTAAATGGGTTTTGTTTTTTTATATTACAGCTTAAACCTATTCAATTTTTTTGTTTTTAAACATAGTCTAATTAAAAATAACTTAAGTATTAAAGTATTGTAAGTATCTTAAGTTAAAAAATTAACTGCTTTAATCTGTAAATGAAATTATCAATGAAGATTTAGAAGAAAAACATTATATAAATTGTATACATTTAGACCTAGTACAAAGGTTCTAAGCTTGTAATTTTTATCTGGATATAATGAACTACTTTTATAAGTTTAATTAACTTAGTAATTATAGTACTTTCTAACATAACAAATAAAAATTAATTTTCACTAATATGACAGTAGCTAAGCTAACTTGTACAAATTTATTATTTACTTGCATAAAAAACAAACTGAAGCTTCATCAAATGTCATCTAAATCTTACCAGTTTTAAGCATTCAGTAACTATTTCTTTTTGTAACGTTAAGGTCTTACAAAAAACTAAAGACAAACATTATATCTGAAGCATAGTGTTGAAGTATAACGTACTTTATTATAAGTTGAGGTGTTATCATTATATATAATGCATGTTGTATAGAATCTTGGTTAGCTTTGGTATCTTCTAATAAGTTTATCTTTTACCAAATAATCCTGATAGTCAAACTTAATGTACTCTACATCCTTTCTACTCTCCATGTCCTAATTTATTTTTTAAGCTAGAGTAACTAACTTGAAGTAAATGCACCAACCACAAATTTTAAACAAGCTTCGTAATATTTCAAAGTCACTGCAAGGAGTTTTCAAGACCCAGCTAGTAGTTTAGTCAGAACAAAGTTGCCACGCTACTAATAGAAATTCAGTTTATGTCAAATGAGATTGTATTTGTTTTTAAAAGTTAGTAAGAAGTTTGCGTTAAGCAATTTGTATCGTCATTAAGACAACTTATCAAAACTGAGTTATAGATACTTACCGTAAGTACTGAACAGATAAGAAGCTCAATAAAACTTTTATTGTGGTTTATGTTTCTTTATAAACTGATAATCATAATGTTTAGTTAATCTGAAGTAATTATCACTTTTTGCTGGTTGTTCTTTAAATGTATGTTGTTTTTTCTTATTTGTTTTATTTTTATAAAAATAAAAGTTTGTAACTATAAAACATAACTTGTTCTCTTTATTCATATCTTAATTTGTATAAATTAAATAGTTAGTGAATAGCTCGATGACCGAATGGTTTTTCTACACACCAGATCGTTTGACCAATATTTGACCGTCGATTTTTTTATCATGTTGAATAATCTAAAATATATATTCATACCTTTATTATACCAAAAAGAACTAAAAGTAACATTTGAATGAATATTTTTGTTAGAGGCTACTCCATTAAAATTTTAGGGCATTTGTTTGTAACATTTTAAATTAACAACAGATATGAAAGTTTATTTAAAGAAAAAAAAAATTGTATGTAAATAGTACATTTAAACTTTTACATAAGTAAACTTACCTTTTAACTGTCATTAGTTCTACTTAAGTTGCAACTTTAGTTCTGCTTTCTTATTTAAAATATCTTATACTATTTTAATGTCTGTTATTAGTATTGTTTATCTTGGTTTATAAATTATGTAAAAGTTAATTATTTTTTAGTCTAAAAATGTTCTCTACTTCTGTTTTTATTGATTTAAGTTTTAATTTTAGACTGTAATTTCGTTTTTATCTTATCATGCAAGTTTTTGAGTACATTATGATTAAAACTTTTTTAACTAAACACGTAAATTATTTAATTTTCGTTTAGTTTTCCTTTCTATTTTTTCATTTTGTTAATTGTTTTATTTCTTAAGGTTTAAAATTTTGTATTTGAAACTTTATTTTTTAGTTTGTAAGACATTGTAAAAGCAAGTGGTGTACGACTCGATAAACGAAAGGTTCCTTTGTACACCAGGTCATTAGACCAAACTTTTTGAGCGTTTCTTTATCATTCAAAAAACAATATATATTAAGTCTTTAAACAAACCTTTCAATAGACAATTTTGTAATGTATTATAATGAAATTGTGCAAAATTTTAAAAAGCAATGATTAAGTATATAACATTCTAGCAGGAAAGATTACAAAATTTATTTCATCTAATATAAAACAAAATGCTTTAAAACTTTTTCCTACGACAAAAATATGTCGTTGAACTATGAAATACTTTGAAATACTGCATAACTTTCTTTAGTTATGCAATTATATAAGGATACTTTTACATTAATAAATGCTAACAGTATATATTTTAAGTGAGTAATTTATTACCAACATAGTTATGAGCGTCTATTTATTTTTTATATTAAAAAACATAACTATATTTTTATAAAGAACTTCACTTTTCGGTCAAGTCTGAATCTAATTAAATGAAATTGCTCAATAAGTTCGATTTTTGAAACACTTAAAAACACACTATATAGTTTAAGTTTAGATTTAGTAATTTAGTTACAATATTTAGCAATAGTTTGAAGTATGAACTCAATTATTATTTAGGTTTGATTTATTCCCATTAACACTGTTTTCTTAGATAACATTGGAAAACAATTCTTTTGGTTTATAACCAGAATATTTTATCCACAAAATGTACATATTTTTAAAACAAGTGATTTTTGTAAAATTTCTTTACTTTGAACTACTGAAATTTTATTACTTGCGATTTGTTTTGTCTGAACTAACTTTTAGAATACAACCAAAACATATAGTTTACTGTTATTTAGTAAGATTTTATTAGAATTATTTTGATTTTGCTAAACTTATTGTACTATAAAGTCATATACAAATTACAACCTTATTATTTCATTCATTACTTATGTAATATTTTTTTTCTTACTTTTTCAATGCCCTTGTAATTATTAAATTGAAAACAAAAATAGTTGTATCTAAGGAGGCTGTTTCTTTATATTTTATTTTCATATCTCTATTTTTGGACTTCTGCACTTTTAGCTATATTTCGAAGTGCAATATATTTTCTAATGTAAACTTTATTAGATATAGAAATATTTTAAGTTTTTTACAACATTGTCTACGGAGAAAGGTCTGAAAAACTTTATGATAACTGCTATAATCATCAATAAGGCTAAACTGACTTCTAAAATAACCTACAATAGTATAAGATCTTATAAATGTTGCACTACAACTTTAAGTAGATTTTACAATTTAATCTCAGTTTTACTTACCTTAACTTTATTAACTTTTTTCTAAATCATACTTTAAAACAGTTCAGCTCAACATTATTTCATAAAAACAGTTTTTAAAAACATCAGTGGAAAATCATAAATAAACAAAGAGAAAGTAACTTTTAATAGGTATTTTTAATTCCGTTTTATTTTATGAGTTTTGTGTCTACAAATGTTAAACTTCATATAAATATACTTTTTGTATACATAGTTTTTTAGTTATATAAAAAAATATGAAAAGTATTTTTTTCAATGTTTTATAAAGTCTTAACTGATATCGAATTTTACCGAGTGTTTGAAAAATACAAAAACTTGTAAATAAAAATAGTTACTTTATAACATGTAGATGTTAAAATAGATAAATGATTAGTTATACTCTCAGAAATATAAACTAAATTGTTCTTCAAACAAAAACTTATATATTTAATCAGAACCCGCAACCTTATACTAACTTGTTCCAACATTAAATTTATTTTGAAAAAAAATTCTATAGATTTCTAAGTTGTTCTGTTATGTCAATATTAAAATTATAACATTCATAATTTACTCTTTTTTAAATAAACTATTCTGTTGTTTCCTCACTTTAAAATTCATGTTGATTTATGTAGAACGATTAAAACATCCAATTAGAATAGCAGAACTAATATGTGTTTGATGAATAAATATATGTTTCCGATAAACTTTTACTAATTTGTTTTTAACAGCACAGATAAAAAAGAAATACCGGAAAATAAACTATCAGTAAATTGTAAAACTAGCAAATTTATATTTAAATTTATGCTTACTTTTGTATATATAAATTTACATAAAAATCTATAAACAGGATTTCCTTTCTTCGAGACAACAAATCAGCCCGAGTAACTAAATAGTAGCAAAAATACTTAATTAAAACATAACTTATAAATAATAATAAGATTTAAAGTCAAAAGTTATTTCAACTAGCCTGAATTTTGGAAAAAAAAGTCAAGCCAGATTTAGTTATTCTGGGTTTGTGGTAACCTTGTATACCAGTGGTTGGCACGGTGTACACAAAATTTTTTTTAGGGTGCACGAAATTTTGAGATTACAAAAGAAATACATAGAGTTAGATTATGTTATGTAGTTAATATTTAACAAATTAATTAAAGAATACTGAATTGGGGATTTTCTAGTAATTTCGGAGAAGTGTCCAATCAATAAATATATAAGACAAAGCCATATAACTACAATATCATTGTGAAAATAAGGTAAACCAAATAAAGATATCAATTAAAAAAAGGATCAAATAAAAAGTTTCAGCTTCAGTTGTTAAATGGTTTGCATGTAAATACAAACTGAGTTATTACTTTAAAGGAGAAATGCACTAATAAAAGTGTTTACGTAGTCCCACCACTAGCGGAGCTTATTAAAATTAGATCTTGGGGTGCACCGATTTTATTTTTTGCAGCTTGGTGTACACAAAATTTAATTAGCTTGCCGACCACTGCTGTATATAATAAATCGTTTTTAGCAGTCGTCTAATAAACTTTTAGTTCTAAACACCAAAAATTATAAGCAATAAAAAATTCTGAATGAACAATTATGCATATTATACTATAGATGTTACATATTTAATTCTGAATGATGGTATCTTATTAACTATTGAAAAAAAAAAATCTAAGTCGTTACTGCTGGTGAATTTTTTTAAAGGTTATAAACTGTGAGTAATATTTTTAACGACAGTATTTTTTTTTACTTATTTTACCATCATAATCTTTAGTAATAGACTTTCTAACAATTGTTTTATTTTTTTTTAATTTAAAATAGTTATTTAAGATATGAATTTTGATAAATCTCATAGAAATTCAAATTTTCATGTAAGTTTTTTTTTTATAATGCCATGTTTTATAGTTAAGCGATTAATTTTAATTAAAATAACTAAAAACTTTAAGGTAATTAACTACTAAAGTGGTTACTATTTTTTTTTAAGTTCTGCCAAAGGGTCAATTATGAAAATTAGTTTGGAAAACCCTGGTTTAAACTATTGAACAAACTTCTTAACACTACTTGATGATATTAATTACCTAAATGAAAGTAGTAGGCAGTAAACTTTATTCGTAAAATAATTAAACTATTTCTGTAGCAAAAGCTTTGATCCACAAAAAATGTCAACCACATATTTTCATTTAGAATTTAAAGTAAATTTAGAGGTCAAAGTTCTATAGGATATTTAATTTCACAAATTGTCTTTAAACTCAAAATTATTTAAATTTTTTTATTAGAGCAGTAACAATTTTTAAAACTAAACACAAATCATAACATAATTTAATAGAAAATTGTCTAGAACCATTTTATCTAAACGAAAGCACCTATTACAATTTTTAGGCTATAAATTCTTCAACAAATATTTTAATACTATCACCTTTTAAGGATTTAAGATTAGAAATAGAAACATTAAATATTTTTTGTGTATAAAAAAGGTTAATAAGCTAAAAAGAAAAAATTAAATCTTTAAAATAATCTAATTAAATTAAAACACAAAAAGAATTTATCTAAAGTACTATGTGTGTGTTTTAAAATCAGTAATATAAGACCAGGAATAAATCCAAAGCCACTAAAAACTGAAATTTGTAAAAAAAAATTCAACCAAAATCCTAGCATTCATTATATTATTTCAGTTCAAACTTCATATTTATAACTTTAATAATCTATAAAAAGTATTATTCTATCTATACTAAAATAAATTCCACGAGTAGATCACTGTTGACTATTATACCATTGCTTGATTCCTTCAATATTGTTCGACATATCATCAATGTTGTTACTTGGTAATTCAACAACTATGTTAGGGTTGTAACTTTGTTTTGCTTCGTCTAATATTGTCTAAATTATTTTATTTGTTAATTATTTAGTAAATTATTTCTATATATTTAATAACTACATCTTTGTTATCTTATATTACCTAGAATAAGAATATTATACTTCTTGTTTTTTCAAGAATATATAGTTATACATTTAAAAACTATATTATGATTATAACTAATTTTAGTTTAATAATACCTTGAGTAATGTAAAACATCGGTGATAGTTAATTATTTTTTGATGCTAAAGGTGTGATAAACTAATTTTAAGTAGCCATAAATAATTTTTTCTTATAAAAAGTTTAAATAGTACCTGAAACTTTTCATGCTACACATATATATCATAATTCTAGTATCATAATATACGATATATTATGTGATTTGTTACTCAATATTAAAATTTAACTAAGCAATCCATTGAAGAATTTAATTATATCAAACATGATAATTAATAATACAAATACCTGAAAGATTTCACAATCCATGTTAGACGATAATTTCTTTTCGCTGTAGTTTCTGTTACAAGAAGTAAACTTAATATATACATTAATCAAAAATGTATTTAAATAAATATTTATTATTGAACTTGTTTTAGTGCTCAAAGAATACAAGTAATTTATTTTACCTGCATTTAATATAAACAAGAAACCAGATTTGATTAAATTTTCAACATATAAATTAGCAGAAAAATTTTTATTAAACACAAACATATATAAAATAAACATATTACCTTTTAGTAACTCTTTTTCAACAAATGAACTTGTTTAAAAACATTTTTTAATACATACACATATAAAATAAATATAAAAACCTCTTGGAAAGTCTCTCATAAAGCGTACTAGATTCGGTCCTTAGAACGTAAACTTGCTGAAACCATCTCTCAGGGAAGAAATCGCTCGAGTGATAATCAACTAAAACTCCGCCTTCCTGAATGGTGTCTTCTAAATCATCTGTTAAAAAATATATTTATTAGACTGTTTGTACTATGTGTAATACACATTGGGTTTTTATATTATTATTATTATATTGTTTATTGTGCAATGTTGGACTCAGGCATCAAAACCTGAGCCACTTAAACAGGACACACAAAAAGAGAAAAAGAAAATAAACTTATATTCAAAACTTTAAGATAAATTATATATTATATATATATATATATATATATATATATATATATATATATATATATATACAAACATAATTTAAATGAAAACACAAAGTTAAACACAATATGATAAACAAATGAACTAAATTGAAAATTCAGTTCAAAAAATTCAAACTTATATATTACTTAGTACACACAGTAAAGAAGTTTGTCTAAAATCATATGGTTTCTTCTAAATCATCTGATTAAATTCAACTGACAGAGAGCTCATAGACTTGAATTGTAATTTGTATATAGGTTAAAAGACGATAATTTCTGGATAGATGTAAATTTAAAAAAATAAAACAACTTATTTTAAATTTTTTTTTAAATTAATTTTTAAATTAAATTAATTTTATATTATAAATATTATATATATTTTAATATTAATTTTTCAGCTATTTTTAGTATTTTTGACTTTCAAACTACTTCTTCTAAATAATCTGAGAAACTATCAAGCCAATAAGGGACAGTTAAATAATAGGGTAACATTTACTAAATTACTAACATTTGACTCTATCACTCAACTAGGTAGTATAAATGTTAAGGCCATAAAGTGTTTTTTACAAAAGTTAACATTGGCTTTTACTTTATAGTGTTCAGTTAGAATTATAAGATATATATTCAAAAATTTCTATTTAACTTTTAAGATATGGTTAGTTTTGTACAAGTTCTCTTATAAATATTTTTTAAAAAATACTTTGAATAATTTCTTTAAGTTAAAATAACTATCACTAAAATCTATGTACTTCTAGGCTTTTTAAGATACAGACCTCGAATTTTCACTAAATGTTTCCTACATTTTTATAAGCATTAGTAGCATTATGGCCATAGGAGGGGTCCAACATTTTTTTTTACAAAAATTAACTTTGGCTTTTATATGAAAGCTTTAAGTACAAACTACAAGCCAGTTTTTATAGAATTCAAAAATATCATTTAACTTTTGAGATATTTAATTTTTTGTAAAAAATTTCCAATATAAACGTATGGACCGCAAATTTTTCGGGGTCAATTTTCTCGGTAATTTTACAATTCTCTAAAAATCTATCTCCTCCTTCATTTTTTAAGCAATCTTCTTCAAATTTTAAGAAAGTATTCCTTATAATAAAAGGAAAAAATGTTACTTTAGAATTTTAATAATTTAAAAAAATAAAAATTTTATCACAAAAATTAAAAAAAAAGTGTTTTTTTTTTCAAAAAAAATATATTTTTACAAAAAAAAATTTAAATTCCAAAGTAACGTTTTTTTGTTATTGTATAAAGATTAGACTGTGAAAATTTGAAGAAGATTGCTTAAAAAATGTAGGAGGAGATAAATTTTAAATGAAATAGTCTTTTTTCGCTGTTTTAGTTTTCGCTCTCATAGGGAACCTGTTATGCGACCCGACTTTAACTGGTCATATCTCAAAAAATAATTTGAATTTTTTTAAATGATAAAAAGCATCTTGAAGCTTAGAACAAACTCTATAAAATAAGATTAACTTGTAAAAAACATGGTTTACCCCCCCCCCCCTATGACCTTATCACAAGTTTATAAATTTGGTCAATATTTATTACAAAATATATCTACCAATTTATGCATCATAATTAAGCGCTTTAGTACCCCAACAAAAAAGTACACATATTAATAAAAACAAACCAATCAATGCATCATCATCGAGTATTTTAGTGTCCAATACATCATCGTACCCATCCAAAAGATCTCTTTCAGTGGCATACTCGCTAACATTTATGTATTTCATACCTTGAATAATAAAAAAACAATATATAGTTGTTTAATATAAGAAATTAGTAATATTTCTCTCAGTTACATACATTGACGTATTTCATAACTCGAAAGACGAATAATATTATGTTGTTTTTAGCTGATATAATGTTCTTTTTAATTTTACTGACAAGTAATTATACATGCCTTATTTAATAACATAATAGCTACAAATAAGTTTAACCTTTTTTTATTCATGATAAATTTATTATTTATATCAAACTATTTACCAGGTTGTCAAAGGTTTTTTAGTCCATATTTAGTATAAAATTTAATTTAAGGTAAAAAACTGTATTAGATAGTATAAAAATATTTAAAAGATACTGTAAAGCTGTTTTAAAAGCATTTTGTTTAATAAAAAAATTTTAGTGATAATTTTTTTCTATATAATAATTTTTTCATCTGTTTCTGAAAATTCATCAGTAAAATATATATAGATTTTTTTACCTAAATTATCAATTTCCAGGATATTTGGAACTGTGTTACTATTACACATGTGAGAGCAAAAGCAACATTTTCATATATTATCTAGTACTAAATTTTTTTCACATGTAAAATTTTTTGCATGCTATTTGTTTATTTCAACAATAGTAATAAATTAATACCTAATGTAGAACATAGTTATTAAAAAAATATTTTGATTGAAATGCAATCTTCATGTGAGTTAAAGGTGATGAAAACTTTTATATTTTAATATTAACAATATCTCACCAAAAACTTATTTTTTAAAATAACAATTAAAGATTTCAACTTGCTATTCAAGAGAATAAAATAACTTCAACAGTTTATTTTCAAACAATTTTTCACCCAATAAAAAAAGAGATCATCAGTTAATTATAAATCTTATTCAAATAGAACATCTTACCTAATTCTTTTGCAAGTTCCTGACTCAATGTGGACTTGCCCGTACCAGGGGTTCCTGTGAGAATAATAATATTTAATTAATAAACTAATATACCAAGGGTTCCTGTGAGAATAATAATATTTAATAAAAAAACTAATGTACCAGGGGTTCTTGTGAGAATAATAATATTTAATTAGAAAAATAATGTACCAAGGGTTCCTGTGAGAAAAATAATATTTAATAAAAAAACTAATGTACCAGGGGTTCTTGTGAGAATAATAATATTTAATTAGAAAAATAATGTACCAAGGGTTCCTGTGAGAATAATAATTAATTAAAAACTAATGTACCAGGGGTTCCTGTGAGAATAATAATATTTAATTAAAAAAATAATGTACCAGGGGTTCCTGTGAGAATAATAATATTTGATTAATAAACTACTGTACCAGGGGTTCCTGTGAGAATAACAATATTTAATTAAAAAACTAATATACCAGGGGTTCCTGTGAAAATAATAATATTTAATAAAAAAACTAATGTACCAGGGGTTCTTGTGAGAATAATAATATTTAATTAGAAAAATAATGTACCAAGGGTTCCTGTGAGAAAAATAATATTTAATAAAAAAACTAATGTACCAGGGGTTCTTGTGAGAATAATAATATTTAATTAGAAAAATAATGTACCAAGGGTTCCTGTGAGAAAAATAATATTTAATTAAAAACTAATGTACCAGGGGTTCTTGTGAGAATAATAATATTTAATTAAAAAACTAATGTACCAAGGATTCCTGTGAGAATAATAATTAATTAAAAACTAATGTACCAGGGGTTCCTGTGAGAATAATAATATTTAATTAAAAAAATAATGTACCAGGGGTTCCTGTGAGAATAATAATATTTGATTAATAAACTACTGTACCAGGGGTTCCTGTGAGAATAACAATATTTAATTAAAAAACTAATATACCAGGGGTTCCTGTGAAAATAATAATATTTAATAAAAAAACTAATGTACCAGGGGTTCTTGTGAGAATAATAATATTTAATTAGAAAAATAATGTATTAAGGGTTCCTGTGAGAAAAATAATATTTAATTAAAAACTAATGTACCAGGGGTTCTTGTGAGAATAATAATATTTAATTAAAAAACTAATGTACCAAGGGTTCCTGTGAGAATAATAATTAATTAAAAACTAATGTACCAGGGGTTCCTGTGAGAATAATAATATTTAATTAAAAAAATAATGTACCAGGGGTTCCTGTGAGAATAATAATATTTGATTAATAAACTACTGTACCAGGGGTTCCTGTGAGAATAACAATATTTAATTAAAAAACTTATGTACCAGGGGTTCCTGTGAAGATAATAATATTTAATTAAAAAACTAATGTACCAGGGGTTCCTGTGAAAAATAATAATATTTAATTAAAAAATTAATGTACCTGTAAAGATTATTTTTTTTTTTTAATTAATTAATTAATTTAATTTTACGTAAATTTCCTGTAAATTAAAATTTGTATAAGTTTTTTGTTATTAACTAATTAATTTAAAATCATATTAATTTTAAGTATATTACAATTTCAATAATATTAACTATAGATATAATTTTATTTATATTGAATGCTTTAAAAGACTGTGAATTTAATTTTTACCTTCTGCTAATACATTAACACTTTTTTTACAAGCAAGCTTATAAGAAAGAAGGGTGTATAAAAATTAAACTACTTTACTACAATTCATAACATGTTTGTTGAGTTGTTAAATTTTATTACTACAGTGCTTATTCACTTATCCGGACACGTTGGGCAAGATTTTTCTGTATACATGTCCGGATAGCCAAAATTCCGGATAAGTACAAAAAATTAATTTTTTCATATAATAATTTAATTGCTGCATATAATGCAATGCATAATAAAAGTGTTATGGTGAAAACAAATACATAGTAATTTTCAAAACATTTTAAGCAAAGAAAAAAACTGACATTTAAAAAAACGAAAATTTTTGACTAAGTATAAAGTAAATTTAACGGAAACACATCACTCCTAACAAACTAATTTTTTTTCCAGGTTTTATTATAATAAAAAAGAATAGACATTTGCTATATAGTTTTTCATATTTTTCAGTATTGGTAAAATCGTTATAATTTTCTTACAGCATGAAAGCTTGAACATTTGTATTATATGAAAATGTTGGTCTTTAATATTGAAAAATATTTTGAATTTTCTTTTGACCGAAACTGTCCGGATAAGTGAGCGTCCGGATAAGTGAAGTCCGGATAAGTGAATAAGCACTATACTAATACTTGTTGTTTACAGTAAGAATTTAATTCAATTTTGAAAATTTATACAAAACATTTTAACTTTAGATGCAATAGTGATAAAACTTAAATAATTGAAACTTTACAAACTATTATATTTCTTATAAGCCGAAACTTAAAAAAAAAGTTTTTCATATTAACATCAACTTTCATGTTTAAAAATATAAACAAAATAGTCGAGATTTTTTTGATTTACTATACAAATTATTTAAGAATCTAAGTTTGTATTTTTAAATATATATGACATTTATTATTATAGGTTTTTCATGTAGTTATGTAAGTTAACTATTATACTGATTATGACGATTATTCTATTGTACAGGTATTATGACGATTTATCATTTTAAATTTATGTTATACTTAAGTTTTATAAGAAGTATAATTGAGATTTAACAATGTACAGTTTTATTTTTTCAAATAAGTGAAAAATAGCTCTTATTGCAAAAATATTTATCTAGGTAAAACAATAAAAGAAGAGAATACTAATATGAAAACATCAATCACCTGTAATAAGAATGTTCGGCTTGACCATTATTACAATTTATCTAAATTTCACCTGGAAAAATTAAAAATATTAATAACAATTATCAGTGTAATTCTCAAATTATGTAAAATTTTCACACTATCACAGAGATAATTTTTAATTGACTTAATCTTAAATTATTTTAAACATAACAAGCATTAAATGTTAAGAGTTAAATAGAAATTAAATACTAATTTTTTTGATCTAAAAAAAGTTCAAAAACAAACTTAAGCTTAATAATAAACCAATTGTTAACATATACAAGTACAAAAAGATGATTATTATGTGAAAACAATTTAGTACATAAATAATTGAGTTAAAATTTCATAACTATTTTTCTATAAAAAAGTGTTGTTTATCAAAAGTATAATAAAAACTATTACATACACTTATAATATTGATACTAACAAACCTTAAGATTAAACTTTAAAATTTTATTTTTGACGAACCAACTACATAATGTTTAAAAACATTAAAAACACATAAATATAAAAGCAATTATATATTGTCTACATAAAACAAAATAATCAGAAAGTTATTGTTTTTTTTCACATTTGATTATCAGTATTTTTACTGAATTTATGCCTCTTTCTCCTGACTACATCTTCTACAGAATCTAGTCTCATATCATTCATGAAGTTTTTACTAGATCCATATTTCTCTTCTTGTCTTGAATTTCGCATCCTAACCTGGTGAATACAATATTTCATAAGTATTGGTAAACGTGTTACATTTTACATGACAAATAATTCAATTTAACTACATTAGATTTTGTGTTTACTTGATTCTTTAAACAGTCTCTTAAAAAAATTATTGGTAATAAGTCAATTAGAAACTATTTTAAGTGAGCACATTATGTTTTCGTTAAATTAAAATAAACATTTAACTACACTTAAGGTATTATGGCTACTAATTTAAATTTAGTAAAATATACTAATATAAATAAAACACGATTTTTATAAAAACAATCTCACTATAACTGTCATAAAAAAATTAACATTTATTTAATTATAAAATATCCAACTAACTTCTGCTTCCCTCTTCTCAATCAGATCGTCCCTTTCCTTATATTTTTTAACGTTCCTCTTCCTCGTTTTCTTGTTCTCCACCGCATTCGACATCATCTCCCTCCTCTTCTTTTCAAGCTCTTCCTTTGTTAGCTTCTTTGTGAACCTAATAAAACAGAACAACAATAAATAAACAGAAATAATAATAATAATAAGTTAATTTAAAAAACAATAATTATAAAATGTAGATAACAAAACATAGAAAATGATAAACATAATAATAAGAGAATAATAAAAATAGTATGTTATAGAAATAAATTATTTAAAACAACAAAACAAACCCCTGCGGTTTGGTCCTCACATGCACCGTATAATTCTTTTTCCTCTCCATCTTTGAGAGATCCACCTTCTTGAACGAGTCTTCCTCTTCAGATGAGTCATCTCTCTTGTCCCTCCTGTGCAGCAACCCATACTTGCTGTTGGCTTTCATGCTCACCGAAGAGTAGTGGATTTTGTGTTTCTCCTCTCTGTCTTTCTTTTCTCCTGATCTTTTGGGACTTTTGCGTCTCTTTTCTTTCTTGTGCTTGTCGTCCCTGCGAGATGATTTCTTGTGCTTTCTCTTCCTTCTTTCGTCCTCTGAGGAGGAAGAACTTTCGCTCGAAGATGAAGAGGAGTCGCCACCCAACTGCTTCATCAGAGCCTCTTTGAGGGACTGCCGCGCTTTGCTGCTCGTCTCTGCCTTTTTGAGAAAATCACTTGATTTTTTGTGCTTTTTATGGCTTTTGTGTCTGCTTGGAGACCTTGATCTCTTCTTGGACTTTCTACTAAAACTCCTGCCAAGATCTTTGCTCAGTGAGTTGATCAAGGTCTCCTTCATCCGCTTGACTTTTATGGGGTTGCTCAAAAGTTCCCTTTTCTTCTCCTCCACCGTTTTTTGGATCTTGAACAGAGGGTCCTCTCTGGCCTTCCTCTCGTACTCAAGTCTCTCCATTGTTTTCTCGTCGAAACGTTTCTCCTCTTCCGTTTTGACGATGAAGTCTCCCTGAAAGTTGATATTTGTTTTAAATTAATTTAATTTGTGAACTGCAAATATTTGATTTCATTAAATATCTTCTACTACTAAGTCCTTCCTATATCTATTTTTGTTGTTTTTATTTTTAAATCGCTTAATTTATCATTCTTATTATTTATAAACACCTGTAAATAAAATTGATAAAGCGAAGTTTTTAACTTTTATTAAAAAGGAATCTGTTAAATAACTTCAAAGATCGAAAAAAATTAGATGTTGCAGTTCAAAATATTTAAACTTACAATCAAATTATTAATTTTTAAAAAAGTAATATGGGAAACTATTTTTTAAAGTTACCTGATCACCAGTTGGATCTTTTATCCTTTTTCCCATCAGATAAGCTTCTCTGTCCATCTCAGAATTTTTACCTTTGTTGAAAATAAGTTAGTAAATTTGTTAAAAAATTAATTCAAATAAGTTGAAAACCACTGCTAACATACTAGTTTAACATGATTAACAACAACTCAATCTAAAAATACATTAAATTGAATTCATAACATTTATTATATTTCATCTTTATCAAACTTAGGTTAAGTTGTGTTTAGTATGGTGTGTTAAGTACTGTATACTAAAGTCGAAGAAAAAAAAACTACAGCTAAAATAATGAGGTATATTTAAAATTACTAAATATAAATTATAACACTAGTATCATATATAAAACATTTCTTACCTTAATGAAAATTGAAAATCAACTAGTTCAATTGTGTTAAATATTAAATAATAAATTCAAACAAAATAAAAACTAATTTAATATTCTTACCTTCATACATCCATTCAAGAGTTCTTTCATCACCATTTTGTTCAGCCATTTTGTTTTAATTTTTAATTTTACTGAAAAGTTTATTTTTATATTTTTTAAATATACAAAAAGAAAACTACTGTTATTTGTTGTTGTGGACACTTAAATAAATATTTTTTGTAAGTTAACAGTTTTAAACTAATTTTGGTCAAAACAATAAATAAAAATTCAGCTAAAAATTAAGTGACACCAACCTTTGAAACAATGAAATTATACTTATAGTTTTAACAAACATTTATATTTACAACATAATTCAAATAACTAATTTTCATAAAACTTAGTTACTTATTTAAATTCACATATCAGGAAAAACATTATAAACATTTAAATTATTTTAGTATAACACTGAATATGAAAAAAAATTTCTATAGCGTTCAAAATTACAATCTATTACTGATAAGGTTCAAGGAAATAAGGAATTTTACAATATACTAATAAGTATACACTGAAATTGTTTTTATAGAAAATACAAGTCCACAATATTCAGAATTACAAAAGAGTCCAAGATCTCCAATAATTTTTTGCTAAAAAGAATCCTCCAATCAAACTACTGATAATACAGTTCGAGGTTCATGCCGTCGTGGATCTCGTAGTCCCCCAGGGTGATGTGGTCCTTGAAGATGGTGTACCACTTCTTCAGCACAATCTTCTCGTGCCTGGTGCCAGTTTGTGCTGCGATCAGCTTCTTCAGGTCCCCTATGGTGTCAGTGTCGTTGCATTTCACTCTGACTTTCTTGCCCAAGCGGTCGTTGCATGTAATCTCAATCATGTTTAGTTTTTACAAATATCTGTTGTTTTTAATAAAGTTAGCTACTTTTAGTACAAAAAAATTTCAATTAATATAAGGTGTATTAAAATATTTATTATTATTTTAATTTATTTTCCCTCTGACTTTCTTGTCAAGTTATTTCAATCAGTTGAAATGGATAGGTTATGATAGTTCAGCAAGAAAGTAAAAACTTTTATTAGTGTGTAATTTCAATTATTTTATTTTAACTGCTGCAAGTAATATTCTAATTAATGTATAAAGTAAACAAAAACTAAAATTATGGTAAAACTAAAGAAGGGTTAACATATATTACTTATTTTTTAACTAAAAATACTTTTTAAACCATATTTTTTTAAATTTTGTGGAAAAATTAATAATTATACATATAACAATGGAAAATGTCAAAAATTACATTTATAATATAATTATAGTAATATATTAGTATTAAATTAATACAATATTTGACTAAAACTTTTTGCCAAGATAGTTGTTGCATATATTCCAACAACAGGGTTTGCTAAAAGTCTTTTCAAATTTCATTCCAGGTTTTATAAATTTTGTCCAGGTTTCAAAAGTACAAGTTTCTTAGTCCACTTTTAGTATAAAATTAACTTTAAGGTTTAAAAAGTTTTAAATAGTTGAAAAATACTATAATGCTATTTTAAATGGGCGAGTATACTTAAAAGTCTGTCTGATTTGAATATTTGCTGAGTCAAAAAAAAAAATTACTTTCATTCATGTTGTTTTTAATTTCTAATTTTTATGTATATGATAGAATTTTCATATCTAGTCTAAGTTTTGTTACTTTACATGTAAAAATGGTTTAAAATTAAAGGTTTTTTAGTTATTTTTTGTCTATTATTTCAGGTTTTCCTAGGTTTGTTTTGCCTAAATTTTCAAACTACCAGTTTTTTCAGGTTTCCAGGTTTTTTAGCAACCCTGCAAAATTGTTTATTTGACTACTGTTTAAAATAATATTTACATTTTGAATCCTAAGGAGTTTCAAAAATACATTTAGCTTCAATATACCTTCAACTTAATCAAATAAATTAAAAGACAAAACTTTACAGTCTTACATTGATATTTCTTTATTTAAACCAATTCAGTTTATTATTTTCCTAACCTTAACTTTCAATTTAGTATCTAACCAGACTGAAGAACATAGTCTGCTATTTCTGTTTATTTATTAAGTGTAGGACATTTGGTAGATTTTTATTTCTTCAACTAATTATTTCATTAGATATGGCCCCTGGAAAATACCTCAAAAACTTCAGTTGTCATAACATTACTTGTTATGTAACTGTTATATACATACTTAGCATTCTACTTTAAGAGTCCTAGCTCACAGAGTACTGGGCTGAAAAAAATCAAATACTTAACTACAAAAAAATTCATATATTCAATAATCTGTTCAAAATAAAGCAAACTAATTTTCCAACTGATTTTTTTTAACCTCAGATATTTTCAAGCATTTATAATGACAAATTTTTACATTTTGCTAATATTGGCTTAATTCTAGTAAAAGCATGACTAGTAATTCAAATTTTTATTAAAGAAAAAAAATATTAAACTTAATAATTTACTCAAAAAATCATTTGGAAATTAGGTAATGGTATTTGGAATTACCTCAATCAAAATTTCTTCAAAGTTTTTAAAAGTAATTGCTTTTTAGTCTATTTTTAGTTTAAACTTAAGTTAAAAGTAAAAATTGTTTTAATTAGTATAAAAACATTAAAAAGATACTGTGTAGAGCTACTTCAAATATGTTTTTAATAAAAAAACTTATGATGATGACAAAAATTCTTTATCTATATGGTAGATCTTTTGTGTCAAATCAATTTTTTTTTACTTAACATGTTAAAATAGTTTAAAATTCCAAGTTTTTAAGTGATTTTTGTTCAAAATTCCAGGTTTTCTCAGTTTTTTTTTTTCTGTCTAAATTGTCAAACTCCAGGTTTTTTAAGGTTTCTAGGTAAAGTGGCAACCCTGCATTTTGAAAGGCCAGAATTAATATCAAAAAAAGAGAACTTCACCAAACTATTTCTCTTTCTCTAAATCAATTTTATACAGTAGTTTTCAAATTTAATCAATGAAATATTTGTAAAGTTTAAAAGAATCTATCAAAGTAGTTATCATAAATTTACTACAAAAAAATTTATTTAAATAACCAAAAAAGCAGACTCTTTTTTTTGGTCATTAAATTTGTATTTAAAATTTAAATAGTAATTTGTTCTAACAAGGTTTTAAAAACTGCAAGGATTTTTTTTTAATAAGCTGTTTATTTAAAAGAAAGTAATAGGTAAATTTTTAGATTTTTTTTTTTACAGAATGGCCACTGGTTTTTTAGAAATTTCTTCCAGGTTTTTGGTCTATTTTTAGTTTAAAAAAATTAAAGTAAAATTTAATTTATTTTTAGTTTAAAATTAAGTTTTAGGTAAAAAAAAACTTTGAAAATAGCACAACAACATTAAAAAGATACTTTTAATGTTACTTACTTTTAACAATATTAAAAAGATACTTAAAACTTTTAGTCAATAAAAAAAAAATTGAAGATCACAATTTTTTTTAATTATATGTTACATTTTTGTGTCAAATCAAAACTTTACTACTTAAAACATGTAAAAATTGTTTAAAATTCCAGGTCTTTTCTTTTTTTATCAAAATTTATCAAATTCCAGGTTTTATAGCCTAAATTGTCAAATTCCAGGTTATTCCAGGTTTTGAAACTTTGACACACTATATATCAAAAACTAGTTTGAGTATATAACAACTGTAAAAATAAAATTGTAGTTAACTTAAAACTCAATTTTACAACATAAGGGCAAGTAGAAAAAGACACAAAGCTGTAAATTTATAAAAAAAAAACAAATAACCTGAGTTTTTCAAAAAAAAAAGTTATCCTGAATTTGAAAAGACACTGAGTACTTACAAGGATTTCTTAAAACTATTAACACAACACATATTCTAGCAAAATATGGTTCTAGGTTTTAACCAGAACTATCTTTGGAAAGAAGTTATGAATACTCTAGAATGCAAGTTAAAACCCTTAAAGTTAAACGTGATTTTTTTTAATACTTTAACAAGCCAAAATGGCCTGACCTTTTGGCAACCCTTATCAAAATATCACTGAAAGATACAGCACATTTTAGTTATTCATAGCAAGTGATAAAGTATTTGAAATGCCACTATAGAAATACTATGGGTCAATTATAAATAGTAGCTGAAATAACAAAATCAGTTTTTAGTAAATTACAATAATGTGATCCAGAGAGCAATCATAAATATTAAACTTAAAAATAAAAATCTGGAGCTTAAAAACATATTGGGGTCTGCTTTATTATAACTAAAAACTCTGGAAACCATACAATAAAATCTTTTGTAAGTGCAAGCATTTAATGAATTTCATATTTCATATTTGCTGATTATTTAAATTTATTATAAATGTGTCAACCACTGGGATTTATTCTTGCAATGTTGAACTCAAAAGTTTTCAAAGCAGCCATTAAATCCACTGTGAATCATCAGGCCAATAATAAATAGATCAGTTTCTTCATTTTTTATCTTAACTTTGACATAGTTACACAACAAAAATATAAAACAGGTAATGGATAACTACACATATAAATAGTTTTAACAACTTATATGTCATCTGACAAAAGTTTAAATGATTCTATTAGTTATCTACCATTTTTTTGTTTCATAAAACAATATTCTACATTCTATTAAATTCACCCTTCACAACAATAGTTATATTTACTTGTTAGGGATATAAAGTAAACAGTTAGTAACTAACTAATAATAATAAAAAATAATAATAGACTAAAAATTTATATAAACGTTCTATAAGTTTAACTAATAAAGATATTTACTATTTAATTTTTTAAATAAAAATTGTAACCAGTTTCAAGAAAAACACAGTTTTTTTTGTTTGATTAAAATTTTGAACTAATTATTTATACAAACTGACTGAGATTTTTAATTCTTAAATGTAGGGAATAAGGAATGTATTTCAACTGTTAAAAATATTTTTAAAGATTTACACATAATATTTTCATAGTTTATTTAATTTTAACAGTGTTTTGACTTCTCATCAGTTATTATCAACAATAAAACTGTGCAAAATAAGTAGAGCTAGTGGTAATTACTGAGTATGTACAACAAAATAACTGAATAATATTTAACTAAAATTTTAAGTTTATATTGGTTTATTTGTTTTAAGAATTTAAGATAAATACTTAAAACTACTAAAACAAAAGTATTTAAGTCAGATAGTAAAAAATATTCTCAAGTTAAATGTGCATTTTTTGTAAGGTTGCCAGAAATAAACAGTTCTGAATACTGAGTACTTAAAAAAGTTGTAAATATTACTAAAAATGACAAAAACCAGAACATGTGTTTTATGTAAACAATAAAACTGTTTTTAATTTTAGCTAGTACTGTTTGATATGAATAGAAATTTGCTAAATAATGATACAAAAGTTATAAAAAAAACAAAAAAAAAAAATAAAGTAATTTAAACAAAAAACTAAAACTATGTCATTGCTTAGAATTGAATTTGTACCATTGTGTTAAAATTTTGTATCATTTTTTAACAAAGTGCTATTCATATCAAACCGTACTAGCTAAAGATTGAAAATAATTTTGTTGTTTTTATCAAACATATGTGGCGGTTTTTTTAAATCGAATTTTCTTAACAACTTTTTTAAAAGCCCTTCAAGTGGGGTTTGTGGAAAGTGATTAAGTTTATATAACCACATCATTTTCTATAAAAAAGTATGTATTTATTTATTATTAATAATATTTACTGGCCTGGCACCAACAGTTCCTTGTAGACAGCCCATCTGTTTCCACATTTTCTTAACTTAAAATTTTTTAATAATTATTTAACATTTGTACAGAATGCATTGAATACACAAAGGGCATACAAATTGTAAAAAGTATTATCATTGCAAAATTACGAAAATCAGGAATTAAATTTAACTCATTACACATTTTTAAAATATTAAACATCCATTTTTCTCATACTTGTCTTTATCAATAATGTTTCTAATTTTCCTAATTCAAAAACCTCAATGACGGTCATACTTGCAATATTCTTGTATAATTCAGATATAGATAGACCTTTAAATGTATTTAAATACCTTTTTATTTCTAGACAAAAAAATTTTCCATTCTAAACTTTATTAGAAATTTAAGTGCTTTCTGAAATCAGAAACTCCCGTGTCAAAAATACTAAAAATTCACAAGTTAACTAAACATAATATATATATAAAGTGAAACTAAATCATTTGTAAAAAACACAAGTAATTAAAACAACAATTAGTTAACAAAAATGGATTATTTATAAATAAAAAACTAATTAAGCCAAAACAGATTATTTAAATATATTAATATTTACTCTTGAATCTTTATCAGGACTACGCTGAATATTTAAATTTTGTTGAAGTTTTTTATTAGTAAAGCTTCTGTAGATAATATAATGTTATACAACTGCACAATAATTTCAAAATAATTATGAATGTTGTTCCAGTTAATACAAAATGCACAATTTTTGATGTTGAAATACCGCACTATTAGTTGGAGTCACAAATTTTTAATTCTTACAAAGAGTTGTCTTTCAGTCTCACCAAAGTAGTGGTGCTTCAGATCACCTGGACACGTAAATTTGTAGACTAAGCAACTTTGTTACAAACAACTTATTGAGTCCTTGAGATAGAAATATTTCCCAACTTTGTCTGAATTATATGCAATACGTACGAATCTGATGTCTTTGAACATAGCTTTTATGTTTCTGGAGAATTTCTCTAACTTCTTTTTAACATATAGTACTGTAATGTAATGTTTGTTATTATCTGTATTTTCATTTAGTTCTGACTTAAAGTTGTTTTTCTTTTGTATCTGGTCATCAATAAACGTGGTTGGGAAAGAGTTTTTATCATTATCAAAAGTTCTTTAACTTTTTGCCACTCACTAACTTGTAGATTTTCTGAGACAAGATTTTTGATTTTGTAATACACTTTTTTTATTAAATTTCTTAAAACACTTTTTTTATTAAATTAAAACACTTTTTTTATTAAATTTATTAAATTCTTCCACAACTGCAGTACACACGAGTCAAAGTTCATAAGCACGCCCGTGCTTGTTGGTTTCCTGTAAATTGATGTTATGATCTTGTTGTATTTTATTGCCATCTGCGTATCAAGATATGTCCTTCAAGGACTCAATAAGTTGTTTTTATCAAAGTTGCTTAGTCTACAAATTTACGTGTCCAGGTGATCTGAAACACCAATAATTTAGTGAGACTGAAAGACAACTCTTTGTAAGAATTGAAAAATATGTGACTCCAACTAATAGTGCGATATTTAAACATATTGAAAATTGTGCATTTTGTACTAATTGTATAAAGCTAACATTCATAATTGTTTTCAAATTATTAAAAGGTGCAGTTTGTATAACGCTTTAATATACAGAAGATTTACTATTTAAAAAACTTCAACAAAATCTAAATAATCAGCTTGGTCCTGATAAAGGATCAAGAGTAACTATTAATACATCTAAATAATTCATTTTGGTTTAACTAGTTTTTTTGTCAATTACTTATAGTTTTAATTACTTGTGTTTTTCACAGATGATTTAGTTTCACTCTATATATATTTTTTGTTTAGTTAACTTGTGAGTTTAAGTAATTTTGACAAGGTATGGATCAAATAAGCTGAATAATCATATACTACAATATCAGGCTAAATATAACAAGGCTGTATACAATATGGTTTTTATTAGCAGATAATTTCTGAGATAAATCAGAAGCATAACTTCAAAACTAGTAAATCTATTGACCCTAACACAAGCAAGGACTTTAAAAAGTTATTCAGTTATACTTTAACATAACAATAAATAGTGATTTTAATACAGTGTAAGGGAAGTTAATTCATTTGATTTTAAAGTAAGTAATTATCATGATAATTTCTTAAAAAATATACATATAAAACATTATTCAGGTTAGTAAAAATTATTTTGGCTATTGTATTTAGGGTAGAATACTTTTTAAATAATCTTATTTTTTACAATACCAACTAAACTACTATTATCAGGATTGCCAAATGTTTTTGGTAAGTTTTCTTTAGGTTTTCAGAATTTCCTCCAGGCTTTTAAAAGTAGACATTTTCATTTTTTGTTTAAATTTAAGTTTAAGGTAAAAAATGTGTTAAATAGTATAAAAACATTGTAAAGGTATTTTAAAGTTTAAAGCTACTTTAAATGTGTCTTTTAATAAAAAAGTTTTTGATAATGATATCTTATGATAAATTCCAAGTCAAATTGAAAATTTTCTACTTGACATGTAAAAATTGTTTGAAATTCCAGGTTTTTTGGCAACCCTGTATTATGAACTAAACTACCTTTATGAAAGGCCCAAATTAACATCAAAAAAGACAACTTCACTAAAACTATATCTCTTTCCATATCAATTTTGACCAGTAGTTTTTAAAATTGATCAACATAATCTTTTATAAAGTTTAAAGTAATATATCAAAGGCATTTTTTAAATTTACTACAAAAATATGACTTTTTATTTAAATAATCCAAAATAAGTTAAATCTATCAGTTTTTTTGGTAGTTAAATTTGTATTTAAAATTTGATTTTTAATTTGTTTAAACAAGGTTTTTAAAAACTAAAAGGAATGACTTTTGAAAATAAGCTGTTTATCTCAAAAAAGTAGGAGGCAACTTTTTGAGTTTTTTTTTTCTCTTTTTACAGTGTGGCTACTGATTTTTCAGAAATTTCTTCCAGGATTTTGAAAGTATTTGTTTTTTGGTCTATTTATAGCTTAAGCTAAGTTCAAGGTTAAAAACTGTACTTAATAACAACATTGAAAAGATACTTGTAAAGCTACTTATAACAAATTTTTTAATAAAAAATTGTTTGATGATCAGTAAAAATTTTTATTTATATGATACATTTTTGGTGTCAAATCAAAACTTTACTATTTAAAATGTAAAAATTGTTTATAATTCCAAGTTTTTTTTAGTTTTTTTCAGAATTTAAGGTTTTATAACCTATAGTCGTTTTTTCACTGGTCAATTTCACTGGTCAAAAAAAATTTAACCTTCTTTTCAGAGTAACATTTTAGGGTAAAATTTTTCAGATTGATATTTGAGTAAATTTAGCTACAGTAGCAATATAAATTAAGTACACACTTTTAAAGGTGACGCAACCGCGTAAGGTACGCACCCGCATAGAAACAAGTTAAATAGCAGTAAACACACGCTTAAGGTACGCACTAAACCTTAGAAACAAATAAGTTTATAAAAAAATCTATCTAAAATAATTTGTATAATGAATGTTAGTTTTATATTTAAAAAAAACACATTTAATAACGAACCAAGAAATAAACGCTAATTATAAATTAGCATAAACTCAATCCTTGGATTTGGGCTTTATTAAAAAGGAAAACTCTTAATTAAAAAACATTGACCTAATTAAATACAAATTTAAAAGTAAACCGTGTAAATTGATGTTATTATACCTTAGATTGCTTTAGAATAAATTTAATATGCCAAAATAATACCAATATATTAATTTAATAGCTATAAATATTAACATGTTTTTGTTGTAAAGAAAACAAATATAATCAAAAACAATTCAAACTCCGTATTTATATTTTTCAAGATAAAATCTAAAGAAGCTTTTATTTTTATAGCATATTATCAACTATTTTTTAAGTTTCAGCTGTTTGATATTTATATCTTTAATTTATATTAATATCGAAAATTAATTTATTAATTTAATTTAATATCGAAAAATTTATATCTTTAAAAAGTTAAGACAGTTAAAAAATTTGTAACGTTTTAAGAATTATTACCTTTTTGATTTCGCTGTAAAGCAACATAGTACTAGCAAAAACAAAACTAGCAACTCAAACTTTGTACTTATGTTTTTATTATTTTTTTTTTTAAATTATTATTTTTTTATTGACCAGTATTTATTTATTAAAAAACGACTATTTTATAACCTAAATTTTCAAATTCCAGGTTATTCCATTATTCCAGGTTTTGTAGTCACCCTGTGTACTACTCTCTGACTTTTACCCACTATATTTCAAAAACTTGTATGAGTATATAAGAAAAGTAAAAAAAAAAATTTGTAGCTTGCTTAATATTTTACAACATAAGAGCAAGTAGAAAAAAAAAGACAAACCTGTAAATTTTGAAAAATTATCAAACTAGCCTAAGTTTTTTAAAAAATCAAACAACCTAAAGTTTTCAAAAAAAATAACTTAAGTTATCCTGAGTGTAAGAGATCCTGAGTACTTATAACAACTTTTATAACTAAAAACACAAACACATTTTTCTAAAATTCAATTCTAGCTATTATTCAGAACTTTCTTTTGAAAAGAAGTTATAAACTTTCTAGGATGCAAGGTAAAACCTTTAAAGTTAAACCTGATTTGATTTTTTTAATACTTTAACAAGCCAAAGTGGTCTGAACTATTGGCAACCCTTATCAAAATATCACTAAAAGATAGAGCACATTTTAGTGCACACATAGCAAGTGATAAAGTATTTGAAATTTCTTTTTAGAAATATTTAATAAATAGTAAAATATTTGGTCAATAATATATTAGTTATTTCAGCTACTATTGATTATTGGTCAATAATAAATAGGAGCTGAAATAACAAAATCAGTTTTTAGTAAATTACAATAATGTGATCCAGAGAGCAATTATAAATGTATTTTTTTTTTTATGGAGCTGAAATATTAAAATTAAAAATAAAAATCTGGAACTGAAAAATGAGTTGGGGTCTGCTTTATTATAACTAAAAACTCTAAGAAACCATACAATATAATTTTTTGTTAGTGCAAGCATTTAATGAATTTCATGTTTTATATTTGCTGATTATTAACATTTATTATATATGTGTCAACCACTGGGATTTTTTCTTGCAATTTTCAACTCAAAAGTTTTCAAAGCAGCCATTAAATCCACTGTGAACCATCAGGCCAATAATAAATAGATCAGTTTCTTCATTTTTTACCTTGAATTTCATAGTTATAAAGCAAAAATATAAATAGTTTTAACAATTTATATGTCATCTGACAAAATTTAAATGATTCTATTAATTTTATTTCAACTAGCTTTTTTTGTTTCATATAACAATACTCTACATTTTATTAAATTCACCCTTCACAACAATAGTTATGTTTATTTGTTAGGGATAAAAAGTAAACAGTTAGTAAACTACCTGAGGTAAAAAAATATTAAAAAGTTATATAAATGTTCTATAAGTTTAACTAATAAAAATATTTAGTATTTTATTTTTCAATAAAAAATTGTAAACAGTTTTAACAAGAACATAGTATATTTTTTTTGATTAAAAATTTCAACTAAGTATTTTTACACACTGAGTGATACTTTTAATTCTTAAATGCAGGGAATATATTTCATCATCTAAAATAATTTAAAAAAGATCCATATAATTTTTTTCATAGTTTATTTAATTTTAACGATTTTTTGACTTATCATCATTATTATCAACAATAAAACTGTGCAAAATAAGTAGAGCTAGTGCTAATTACTAAGTATATACAACCAACTAACTAAAGTTTTAAGTTTTTCTCGGTTTATTTGTTATTAGCATTTAAAATAAATACTAAAAACTACTAAAACAAAAGTCTTTAAGTCAGATAGTAAAAAATACTTTTAAGTAAAAATACACTTTTTGTAGGGTTACCATAAATAAACAATTCTGAACACTGAATACTTAATAGAGTTGTAAATATTACTTAAAATGACATTTTCAAGCTATAGAGTTAAATATGGCAACTATGTTTGTTAGTCATCAATAAAGTAGGTGCTAATGCAATTTATGAACTTTAAAGGAATGAGACAAATACATTAAAAGGTATTCAAATGGTGTGCGACTAGATAACTGTATGGTTCTCTGTGAACAAGATCCAAGCGTCTTTTTTAGTTGTTCTGAAAACAATATATATATACGAGATGGTATGCAAACTTATTTTTGTATAGATTCTTTGTGCATCAGGTCCTAGGACCAAATATTTAGGCGTATTTTGTTAAAATACCGTTTGTACAGATTAATTTAATGCTTTAAAAATTAAATGTTTGAATGATGTAATGTTGAAAACCCATATAACAAAATAAAGCTCCTAATTTATAGTTATAAATTATGTAAACTATAAATTCAGTTGTATTTGATTATGCAGACTCAATCAACGATATAATCAGACATTTAAATAGTAGGAAACAATTTTGTTTTTATTGTATTTTTAACTTTGTACACAAAAACACCTTTTACCTTGAACAACTTTGTCAATTTTTATTATGCCTTTTTTAGCTTTGTTTTTAATCAATAAATAAATTGTAAAACAAGATTTTTAAATTATATATATCTATAACATATAAGAAAGTTCAATTTTAATAAATCCAAAAAATGCGTTTTATAAAAAAAATAAAATTGTCTTTTATTTTAGCTAGTATGGTTTGATATGAATAGCACTTTGCCAAATCAAGATACAAAAGTTATACAAAAACAATAAAAAACTATAACGTAATTATTAAATATTATACAGTACAAAAATTCGGTGCAAAAATTGATCTTCCATCTAAAAAAACAACTAAAACTATATCATTGATTATTGTATCATTGGAATTGAAATTTATTTTGTTAAAATTTTGTATAATTGTTTAACAAAGTGCTAGCTAAATTGATATAAAACATATTGTTGTTTTTATCAAACATATGTTCTGTTTTTTTTTTAATCGAACTTTCTTAATAAGTTATTTTAAAGCCCTTCAAGTGGGGTCTGTGGAAAAATATTAAGTTTATATAACTGTTGAAAAATATAGGCTTAATTGTTTGCTAACAAAAGAATCTATGAAATAACTTTACTGGAATAAAAATAAAAATAAATTGTACAGTAATCTTCCTTTATTGTACCAACATATTTTTCTGTGTGTTAACGAATCAACACACTTCAACTGGGTTCTGTGAAAAAGTAATTACTGTAATGAGAGAATAGAATCATAGAATAAAATAGGTGTATACATTTTTTTAATAAAATAAAATAATTTCTACAGATAATGGTTGTTAATAGGTAAAATAACTAATATTAAGTCCGACTGTTATAAAACTATATAATATTTGTAAATATTAAGTGTAAAATAAGTAAAGTAAAATAAAATACACAAAAAAACAACAAATCATGATATAAACGAACCACTCACGTTAATGAAAAAAATAAATGATTCAAATTTTACTGTTTTAATGAATGAACGAAATACATTCATTACATCCAATAATTATGTCACAATATAAATAAGGTTATTTTAATTGTTTAACTTGTATTGCAAATTTTGTTAATTTAGTTTTTATGTTTGTAATCTATTTTGAACAAAAATTAAACAACAACCATTAATTAGTAAATCAATAAAATTTAATAAAACTTAACAACGGTGAAAACAAGCGTGTGTAACAATTAAGATTACGAAATTAACAAACTATCAAATAGTTTCAATTCATTGTTTTTAGTTTAATTCTTATTACCTTTTATTAATTAAGATGATGAAACCTTTTTTAATTTTTCACTTTTTTTTTTTTTGTCAGTAAAAACTAAAAACATCCTTACAAAATATAATATTTGCAAAAGTATTTACTTTTTAAAAAAATAGATATCAAAATTCTATGATTCATAAAAATTTTGATCCCTTTAAACTTAAAAATTATAAGCAACAAGACAGAAAGTATACTTGAAGGTAAGTTTGATTTGCATATTTGCTTAGTTATCAAAAAAACTTTTTAATGCTCTTTTTAATTTTAAAACTACTCATAAAAACTTTTATTTTTGATTAAACTGTGATATTTTCGGGTAAGGTGGGTTTCAAACTTGCAACTTGTTAAATTGTATACCGCTTACGCGGCTTCAAAATGTAATTATCACATGATACATATAGATAACAACATATGTAACTCTTTTTATATATATTTAAACTCTTTCAACGTTCAATTGTGTGCGTAAAAGTACGTCACGAGAAAAGAGAGAAGAGAAGTTGATTTGAGAGAACTGTTTGCTCCGGTCGGTTGATAATGTGGATTTAAATAAATCAGCGGTTCTTAAACTGGGTAAATTGGGACACGTTCAAAATCCACCCGCAATCAAAATCCACCCGCGATCAAAATCCACCCGATCAAAATCCACCCGAGTCAAAATCCACCCGATCAAAATCCACCCGGGTCAAAATCCACCCGATCAAAGTCCACCCGATCAAAATCCACCCGATCAAAATCCACCCGGGTCAAAATCCACCCGATCAAAATCCACCCGAGTCAAAATCCACCCGAGTCAAAATCTACCCGTTCAAAATCAACCTGGTTCAAAATCCACCCGATCAAAATCAACCCGGTTCAAAATCCACCCGATTAAAATCAATCCGATCAAAATCAACCCGAGTCAAATTCCACCCGAGTCAAAATCCACCCGATCAAAATCAACCCGGTTAAAAATCCACCCGATCAAAATCCACCCGGTTCAAAATCAACCCGAGTTCTTTTTTTTTTCGAAATAAGAATTAATTTCTAATAGAATTTTGTAATATTGAATAAAGTTATATGTTTAAACAACTATTGGTATAAAAAAGAGTAAGTATTTATAAAGAAAGAAATTTTAATTTGTTTAATAAAATAATTAAAAAAATATGTTAAACAATATAATTAAACAGCATTAAAAAAAATATTCATAGTAGCTTTACAAGTATTTAAAATGTTTATAATTTATTAATGTTAGTAGTGTTGGTGTTACTTTTAAAAAAAGAAGTTAAAAAAAAAATAAAAAAAGAATTACGCTCAGTTTTAATCCATTTAAACTTCCTTCTAATTTAATTTCCCAAAGTCAATCATAATAAAATAAAAATATTTACTAAGGATAACTCATAGTAAATTAAAATATCAAAACTATAGAAGTTTATAAATTAGAAGAATCTTTAATAACATTTATTAAACTAAAGAAAATTACAAAAATCAAATACCAAATAATGTAAATTTATGAAAATGTTAATAAAATGTTACAAAAAGAAATTTAAAATTTAAATCTAAAATTTTTGAGCTTTTTTTTTTGATGTAAAAAGTTTTGTGTTTTGTGCTTTACTTAAATTTTAAAATAGTATTACATACAATATTTTATTATATAAAAAATTTCAACTAACAGTGTTTATAAAAAATAAAATATAGATAAAGAATTATATAAAATTGCTACGTGATAATAAAATAAAAATCCTTTGTTAAATTTGGAAAAACTATCACCTATTAATTATATTTTAAACATTATTGTTTTCGACGTGGAAAAGACGTTAAAAGAAATTTTTGGTGTGCGACTCGATAACTTTAAGGTATGTTCGTGCAAGAGGACTTAGGACCAAATATTTTGAGCGCTTTTATTTGTCGTTTAGTAAAGAATTTATTGACGTTTCTTTTATTAGTAATTTTTAAAAACAGAACATAAATTTTAAAATAAAAATACGAAAACTAATTTACTAAAAATATAAATGAGGAATATGTAAAAAATCAATAACTGTTTTAAAACAATTTTATTGTTTTATATCTAACTTTTGTTACAAATATTTTTTAGTTATTTTTTTTTATTTATACAATAATTTTAGCTGCTATTATCTTTTTTTCAAAGTGTTTAAGTTATTTGAATTTTGTTTTATTAAATGTTTTTTTATAAACCATCTATTTTTGAAAAACTAAAAATTGTTTCGTCTAAAGTAACTAAAATTATAAGTTATTTTTAATTAGATAACAACTTAATTTGCCAGTTTTTAACTAATAGTACAGATTAAATAGCTAAAAATTTTTCTATGAATTCTAAAGTCCTTTACATAAAACAAATATCGACTCTACAATTCATTGAGTTTGCTCAAATAGCTTGTAAATTGCAACTAAAAAAGTTAGTAGTTAGACTTGAGCTAGGGAAATTATATACTTTAGAATTGTAGTAGTAAACAAATAAGTTGAGTTTTTTAGAAATGACACTATATTTATAACATATATTACGAAAAAAAACTTATAACATTTTTAATTAATTATTAAAATGTTCTATTTTTACATATGTTCATTAAAAAAAGTATGTATTTCAGACAAGAGAGTTTAAATTCAAGTATAAGTTATTTTTATGAATTTTTGTACCAGACTGTATCAACTTAAACAATCGTATTATTAATTTTATTAATAGGTTAAGGCCAGTTTTGAAACTGATTAATTGAGTAGTTTTATAAAATTTAATCTCTTTTGGTTAACGTTTAAATTTTAAATTTAAAATTTTCTAATCTAAAACTTTTAATTTGCATGCGATAAATTTTCTTGAATTAATTTCCGACAATTTAAGTTAAAAGCTATTACTGCATGTTTTTAATTAATTAGTTGTAAACGTTTTATGCTTTTTTATAAATATAAAGTTGCATAGAAATTGTAATTAAGTAAGATAAATTATTATTTACTGTTCAATATTATATTGTTAATTGATATTTTTTAATTCATAGAAATGGAAATGTTATTATTTATCACTATTTTTTTTAAATATAATCTTCATATAAAAAAGTCCACTTGTTAAAACTTAAGAAATTTTAAGTAATTTAATTAAAAATGAAACAATATTAAAATTAAACAAAATTTTATGTTGGTTATAACGAATTTAAACGGTTAAGACAACTAATGTTAAAACAAATTGTTTAGTAGTTTAGAGTCGGGTTGATTTTGATCGGGTGGATTTTGAATCGGGTTGATTTTGATCGGGTAGATTTTGACTCGGGTGGATTTTGATCGGGTGGATTTTGACCCGGGTGGATTTTGATCGGGTGGATTTTGAACCGGGTGGATTTTAATCGGGTGGATTTTTACTCGGGTGGATTTTGATCGGGTGGATTTTGATCGGATGGATTTTGAACCGGGTTGATTTTGATCGGGTGGATTTTGACTCGGGTTGATTTTGATCGGGTAGATTTTGACTCGGGTGGATTTTGATCGGGTGGATTTTGACCCGGGTGGATTTTGATCGGGTGGATTTTTAACCGGGTGGATTTTGATCGGGTGGATTTTGAACGCGGGTGGATTTTGATCGGGTGGATTTTGAACGCGGGTGGATTTTGATAGTATACCGGGTAAATTACCTTGTTTAGGGGGTAAGTTTTCTTTATAACAACTTATGTAAATCAATGTTTTTAATTTTTATTTCAGTTTCTAAATTAATGTCCAACTGTAATTTTTCTAAAGTTAAAAAAACACTTTAAACTTTAGTACTTTTTTATTTAAATAGCTCAAAGTTTAAAAATTCTACTATTTATCCTCAAGTTAAAAACTATTTTTTACATTGGGGGTAAGCTTGGTAATAATCTTCCAAAAATTGGTAAAAACCAAAAAAAAAAGATTAAGAACCGCTAAACTAAACAAACTTAGCTTTTTTAATTGATCTTTCGTAAACTCATTTCTTCGCGCTGGCTGCATTTCTAAGGTTGCTTCTGTTTGGCTAATGTTTTACTTACTTTTGTTTTAAGTTTTACGTAATAAAACTCCTTTTTTTCTATATAATTGGGTAAGGTGTTAACGAAGTGACAAAATTGCACGAGTGCACATAATTGCACGAAGATACTTTTGCACGAAGACAAATTTGCATGAGGGGAAAAATTGTACGAAGACAATTTTGCACAAGAGTAAAAAAAAACAGAAAAAAGAAGGTATAAAAAAAAATACGGAAAAAAAAAACTAAAAGATAAATTGATAAAAAAAAGGAGTTACCGACCAAAGTATGCAACTTTGTACACTCGTGTAAATTTGACACCTACCCGAGTATAAAAGTTCTTAATATTCTTCTGTATTATCAATTTACCTGATCTACATTAATTTGCATAATGTTTTGAATGAAAATATTTCCAAAAATTTAAGACTACAGCCCACCCCATTTCTTTTAATATATTTTGTTCTATACAAAACTTATTTACACCTTTTACGTTGATTGTTTATTTAAACTTTTTGTTTATTTTATTGGGTGTCTGTTTTATGTTTCTTCAGTTCTTTTATACTCAGTTTTGTTTTAAATTCCTGGAAACTTAATGCTTTTTTTTATTAATACGCACTAGATTTATTGTTTTTAATGAAATACTCAAAAAATTGATTCAGTAATAAATTTAAGAGTCATTTCCTTTTTTTCGTGAATTTGTTAATAATTTACTCTGGCTATAAAATCTTCGAGTAGACTAAAAAAGCATTAATTAACAAAAGTCCGTAAAAACAAACTGTTTTAAACTTTGCAACACATTATCTTTTTTTTTAATATCAGTATAGCAAAATAAGAATTGATATTTTTACATAAACTGCAAACTCTATTAAAAATAAACGGTAGTAAAACGTGAACTTTGTCAAAAGTACAGGTGAAAAAAAACAACTTTTTAAATACGACGCCTCCGTCGTATCAAAATAATTAGACCGTACTTAAAGGCTACCAACTTGTCACTAGTATGAAGTACTAAAAGGTTACCACTATGTACTTTACCCTCAGTCAGCTCAACTTTTGTTAGTTTTAGTTGTAAAAATGAAAACAAAAACAAATTGCAAAGTCTTTGTTGTCTGAAGTTGGTAAAATTAACAGCAGTTGCTCTAAGAACGTCTGCAAGAACTATATGAACTAATGAATGAAGGAGCTTGCTATGATGACAAAAATGGCAATTTTTAAAAATCAAGTTATTTTCATTTAATTTTCTTATCTCTAATTTATTGATTGTTTTTTTTTAAATTCAGGTTTAAAGTTTTAGAATGTATAATCTATTTTGATTCTGTTTGCCTCCTTGCTTAGGTTTCTTGAACTATATTGTTTTTGAACGATAAAAGAAGAGCGCTCAAAGTGTTTTGATCTAGAATCTGGTATACGGAAAACTTTTTGGTTATATACTCGTATATCACATGCTTTTATAACCTCCTAAGAGCTAATATTTTTTTTTATTTTAATCTTTATATTATTTAATAATTTACAATTGGATTATTTCATTTGTCATTTACTTGCATCTACGAGTGGGTATTTGTACTTATATTTTTTATTTCTTATATAATTACACGAATAACCCATTACCACGCCTTTTATAACTGTTTTATTTACTTAATGTAAATACCAGTATTGTTATAGCTTATTGAACAAAAAACAATAATACTTAAAATATTTAGTCCTAGGACCAGGTGTAAAGAGAACCATTTGGTTACCGAGTCGCACATCACGGATACCTTTTAACGTCTTTCCAAGATATGAAAATATTAAAAGAAAACCCGTAATTTGTTAATACAAGTTGAGCCAAAATAACCAAAGAACGCATTAGGATATTCATTGGCTTACTTATACATAGTACACCGGTAATGTTATGTTAGTACATCGTTCCACGCTACACACTAGAGACAAAATAAATAAAAAATACAAAATACTAAATCAAGTATTACTAATGCATTACTTGAATATTTAAGCTACTGGTATGCAGCGTAAATTAGAAGTTTCACTTTTCACAAAAAAATAGATCTACATCGTATTTGAAACGAAAAATACCTTATTATTTCTATAATAACATTCAGATAAATTCATAGCAAGTTTATTGGCAAAAAAGTGATTATTTTTACTGTTTAATTTATGGTGTTAATATTCGCAAAAACGACTTTATTTAATAAATCTATAAAGCACTTTTTTTCCAAATTAGTATGTTATCAGTAAAGTTCAAGAAATATTATTTTTTAGTGGCTAGTATACTTGAAGGCAGTCTGATTTGCACATTTACCAAGTGAGCAAAAAAAACTTTTGTTCATATTATCAATTTAATTATAAAAATTTTAGTTTTTGAGTAATTTCAAATATGTTTGGGTAAGGTTGGTTAGGAATAAAGGTATGAAAATACAACTTTTAAAATATTTTCTGACTCAGTAAATATGATAAAAAGACAGACCTTCAAGTATAGTTTCCGTTTTTAGCATATTTTACTTATGATAAGTGTATCGTTTTTAGTCAAAAGTAAGACCCGTGCAAAGACTTCATTTGTACAAAA
Organism: Thalia democratica; assembly: GCF_965202585.1. Lineage (NCBI taxonomy): Eukaryota > Metazoa > Chordata > Thaliacea > Salpida > Salpidae > Thalia > Thalia democratica. The sequence continues at coordinate 2,954,999 of NC_139170.1, forward strand.
TTTAAAACAGTCATCTTTACAAATGTGTCTGTCAATTGTAACGACATGTATAATAGTGTTTATCTATTCTTGCAAATGTATCTATCACTCATGCAAAATTATAATATGAGAAAGAAAAATGTTTCAGCCTTTGCAACTTAAGCATTAAAACTTTTCATCAAGCACAGTTTATTCACCGGTATTCCAACGGCTTCAAAAATTAACAAAGCGTTTTTGTTGAAGTGGATGAACTTACTTCTAATGCTTAACTCATTTAAAATATACAAGAATAATTTAAGCGTTGTGGTGTGTATTTTAACATCTACGTCATTAAAAAAGAGAAAAAAAACGAGAGATTTGAAAAAGGAGAGAGAAAAAAAAGAGATAAATGTTTGTACAAGTTGATACTGAAATTAAATACTGTATATTAACTCAATTATAAATGAGTATATGTCTTTACATTTAAATTTTAAGGTGTTCTTTACAACTTTGACCTTTCATAAGAATTATGTGCTAGTTGTTTATATTACTTAAAATGTGTAAATTTAAGCCAAACAAAAAAGAGAATATTTTGTCAATTAAACGAAAGCTTACAAGTTTTACAAATAGGTCATGATAAAGCTCAAAAGGATGTTTAATTTAAAATGAAAAATTAGAACAAAACAAAAAGATATTGAAGTATTAAACTTTGTATGTACTCATTTGAGTATAGTTAATTGAAGTCAATAAGGATAAGAACTTTGTAGAAAAAGATTACCTACATAAAATGAAACTGCTCCTGGCGAAAATTTAACTGGCAAAAAAGTTTTTTCTTGCAAAAGCGAACCCGTGCAAAAGTGACTCTTCGTGTAAAAGTTTCCCAGCGGACATATTTAATACAAGCTTTAACTTTACTTAAGAATATTTTTCTTTTTTTAAACTGATGTTTTTTAAATAAAAAAAACTTTATTCGTAGATAATTTTTAAATTTAATCTTTTTGATTGCAATAGTGTCGGTTCGAGCAATTGGACGCTCCTTTCATTTCTGATCTGTATCTAACGAAAACAAGCGTGTGTAACAATTAAGATAACAAGCTATCAAATGGTTTCAATTCATTGTTTTTAGTTTAATTCTTATTACTGTTTTTTAGTTAAGATGATGAAACTTTTTTAGAAACTTAACTTTTTTTATTGTGTCAGTAAAAATTAAAAACATCCTTACAAAATATAACATTTGAAAAAATTTTACTTTTTTTAAAATAGACGTCTGTGGCAAAGTTCACTTATTCATAAAAAATAAATCAGCTTTTTAAACTCTTAAAAGCGAAAAAATAGTATACTTAAAGGTCATTATGATTTGTATATTTTAAGTCAGCCAAAAAAAAGTTTTTTTTCATGCTATTTTTACTTTTAATTATTAAACTTTTATTTTTTGAATAATTTTTAATACGTTTGGGTAAGTTAGGTTCCAAACTTAACACTAATTAGACAGTATACTGCTTATACAGCTTCAAAATTTTAATTATTACATGATGTTGCATTCAAACAAAATTGTCGGTTAGTAATCTTTTTTTTGTTGGTTTCAAATTTTTTAATGTCAAACTGTGTCACAAGAGAAAGAAGCTAATCGGAGAGAACCGTTTGTTTTGGTTGATTGATAACGTTGATTCAACTAAGTAAACTTTGCTCTATTGAATTTCTGCCTTTTAAATATTTTGTTTTATATGTAATTTATTTACGCTATTTACGCTCATTGTTTTTTTTAAACTTTTTATTTGTTTTATTGAGTGTCTGTTTTATATATTAAGTTGTTTTATACTTAGTTTTATTTTATTGGATTAAACTTTATTTATATTTTACCATTTATTTGTAATAAACAAACTTAAATATTTTAATACTTATATAATCAAATCACAACTAAATTTAGAACTATGACATTTTTGTTTGTCATTTTGATACAACGTTTACTTTATTTATAAAGGTAGGAAAAGTGTACTTTGTAAAATGATGTTTTTCAATAGAAATAAAAAAAAAAACTGCTAGTTCTAATTAAAACTGAATCTTTTTAATTGCTAAAGTCTCGGTTCATGCAAAAATGAAAGTCCTTAGATTTCTGGTCTATATCTAACGAAAGCTAGGTGTGTAGCAATTAAATATTAAAAATATCTTTATTAATTTTTTAAGGTTGCAGTAAAAGTCTTATAACAGTTTATTAATTGAATTGATATGCTACCTCTGAATACTATTAAGCACCTTATGCACCGAAAAACAACCATTAAAATGATAAAATTCAGAAAATTAAATTACTAACTTAAGGAAAATTACAAGTTTGTTAAGAAAAATTACTATTTTCACCGCTTGAAACATATGGCAGTCAGAGTTGCACAAAAACTTTTCTTTTTATTAAACGTACGAAGTAATATTTTCAAATCATTGTCTTAATTTTAATGGACTACTCACTGTTAATTAAATTATTAAAGAAAAATGTGACATTTTTTTTAGTCAAAAGCGCAAAGATTCATTCATGAAAATGTGGAAAACAATCATATTTGCAAATTTGTCAACCGTAACGACATATGCAATAGTGACATTATTGCAAATGTACTCATGCAGAAAAAAGTGCTTCAGTTTTTGTAGTGTAGGCCTTAAAACTTCTCAATAAAGACAGCATTCCGCTATTTCAACGGCTTCAAAGAAGAGCACAATATGCATCATCTAACCAACTTCATATTTGAGCTTAACTCATTTAAGATAAATAAGAATAATTTAAACGATACTCTGTGTTTTTAATAGCTACGTCACTAAAAACTAAAGTAAAAAATAACGCAAAATTTGAAAACGAGATAAGCGTTTGTTCAGGTTGATTTCAAAAGTTAAAGGTTGATTATTTCTACTAGTACAATTATAACTTACCATAAGATTTTTAGTTTTAATTTCAATAAAGGTGTGTTCTTTGAAAATTTTACCTTTTATAAGAATTTTGTAATAGTTTGTGTACTGTTAATTTTTGTAATGGAAAGATAGCACAAAACAATTATACATTAATTTTACGTTTTTGTATGTACTCATTAGAGTGAGTAGCTGTCTAAATTGCGCGAGCGTACGAAATTGCACGAGAGGAGAAAATTGCACGAAAATACTTTTGCACGAAGACTAACTTGCACGAGAGTACAAAATAGCACGAAGATAAAATTGCACGTGGACAAAATTGCACAAACGTTTACTTTTGCACGAAGACACTTTTGCATGAGAATATATTTTTGCACAAGCAGACAATTTTGCACGCATACACTTTTGCACGAAGAGTCATTTTTGCACGAGCGACAATTTTGCACAGAGTTTCAACTTTGCACGGGTTTGTTTTCTTCCCAGTGACGGGTCAGAATTGCGCGTAGACATTTTTGCACGAAAAAAAATATATAACATTTAAAAAATAAAAAAAAAACAGATTTAACGAATTTAATAACTTAATGTTAAAAAAAAATTAAGTAAAAAGTTTTAAGTAAAATATAACCAATCAATAAAAAAAAAAAAAAAGTTAAGTAAAATATAACAAATCAAGTTAAAAAAATACTAATAATAACTAAATAAAAAATAAATATATGAAAATTATTTTTAAGTTAAAACATAATAAACTAAGTGTTAAATAGATTAAAACAAATAGTAAAAAAAGTCAGAGTTTAAAAACCAAATAAAAGTCCAAAATAAAAGTTAGTAAAATTAATAAAAAATAAATGAAATAAATAATTAAATAATTTTAAAAGAAATAATAATAATCAAAAAAGTCAAAATGAATAATTCAAACAATTAAATAAAAAATTCGTCAAAAAAAACTTTTATTAATAAAATTAAAAACTAGATTATAAAATTAGATTCTAACCGTTATTAAACCATAATAACCAAAAAAGTTTTGTGAATTTTCTTAAAAATAGAACTTACCTAATTGTAGCTGTTGTATTATTTTGTTTGTTTCATTTTAGTCAAAAGCTTGTATCTCCTTTTTTTCTAAAAAAGAATTCTGACAGTGCTTTTTCGCAATTCTTGGTTAGATAAAGAGAAAAAACAGAGCAGGATAAACTCAAGAGCTAGTTAGAGTAAAATGCGTGCAAATAGTGATGCAAGTAATATAGAGTTTAGACAAATAGAAAATAGTGATATAAAATTTATGTTTAAAACTTTTATATAAAATAAAAAATAACAATTTAAAGTATAATTTATGGAAGTACACAGCCATAACAGAATTTTCTGTACAATGCAAAATAAAAATTTCCTCAGACAGATATTCTCCTTTCTTTATTTATCTAATTTTTCACTATTTTGCATGCTTGTTTTTTTCTGTGCAAAAGTATCTTCGTGCAATTTTGCCCTTCGTGCAATTTTGTACGCTCGTGCAATTTTAACACCTACCCATGTAAACACTATTATTATTTTTTTAATCTTGTTTTATTTCATATTGAAGTTAAGTGTAGTTTTAATTTAATTTAAGTTCACATAAATACATGTTTATTTTTTAATAGGGTATAATTTTATATAAATAAAGTTTTAGTTTTATTTTTATTTTTTATTTTAATTTACATTAGTTTTGAAACACAATAATTTATTTTCATTAAAAAAAGCTAAATAAATTGAAAAAATTAATATAAACTAATTAATTTAAAATTAGTTACACTAATACATGTATTTTTTTTTATAAAATATAAGGGTTTTAATATATTCTTTATTTATTTATTTTAAGTTAGTATTTTTTGTGCAAAATTGACCCTTTGTGCAAAATTGTAATTTGTGCAAACTAGTCTTCGTGCAAAAGTATCTTCGTGCAATTTTGTCTTCGCGCAATTTAAACCCGTTCCCCATTAGAATAAAAGTTAATTGATGTCAATAAGGATATGTATCATTGTAGAAAAAGTTTAACTACATAAAATAAAGTTTCTTCTGTTTCGTAATGCAGTTAAAACAAATGAAATACATTTAATTAAAAATATAATAAAAACAAAAGGGACAAGTACATTTAAGGTAGTTTATGTTTTTCTGGATTTTCTGTTACGTTATTGTGTGACACCTCTTATTTAAAAACATTTTAAAATTTGAAAAAAAGCTTAAATGAATTTGAAATTTGATCAGGTTTAACACTAAACGAAACACAAACAATATGTATTTTGCCAACCTCTGCGATTAAACTTTTAGCAGGAATTAACACTAAATAAATAAACTCTATTTGAAAGTCTTCATGTTTTTAAGTTTCTAATTATATTAACCAAAACTTTTTAAATGCTGCGCACAACAAATCATATAAAATGTGAGATAAATAAAATATCAAACAAAATAACTGTTTACAAAAACTTCAGCTTATTTCAAAGAGTATAGTTGTTAGTTTGAAAAAATGTTTAACTGTATAACTAGTTTTTAAATTTCAGAATTTTTTTATCTTTCTAGACATACTTTTTGTAAAAAAAGTTTAAAAAAATGTTGTACACACTAGTATGCTTAATTGTCTACTGTAAACAACATACAAAACGTATTAAATATAGAACTTTAGTAAGTTCTTAAAAACATTGATATCTTTTTGCTACTACAACTTTTATTGTAATTAAAAGGTATGGATAAATTAAAATTTTTTTAATAAATGCTTGATAAAAAATAATAACTTTATTCAACAAACTAATATATTAATTTTTATAGCCTTAAAAAAAGCAAAAAAGCCAAACCTTTAATTACGTAAGCTGTTAGGTTAAGAAATCAATTGGAAAAAGAATTAGAACTTCATTTTTATCGCTAAACAAACCATAGACTTGAGTTTTAAATAAGTGAAAAAGTATTTAGAAAACTGCTTACAATTTGTTACAATGTTTTACATGTGTAAAGTAAAACAAAATATGTTTTTTAATCATTAACTTAAACTTTTAAAAATATAAAAAACATTTTAACCATTAAGAATAAAATTTAACCAATTTTAAAAAAGCTAACAACGAATTATTAAATAATTAATCATTTATGAAAAAAAAAAACTTTTAAAGCTTACACATAAAATATTGTAGTTTCTTTAAAAACAATGATATAAATTTAAACCATTATGTTATCAAGTAAAGTTATATAAACTAAAGTTGGTACTTTAAATTAGCATTTTATTTACTACTAAAGTACTAAGATACATATTCCTATATTTTTACAACTCGTTTTTCAATGTTCAAACTGTTAGTTGGTAAAATCAAATAAATTTACACGAGATAAGCAGTCATTTACAAATAACAAGACCTTAAGCAATCCGATGTACTTAAAAATAAAATGATTAACTTAAGATAATAATACTCTCATTTGTGCCACTTAAATATGTTCAAAAAACAGCTGTTAATTGGTTTAAGTCATTTGTAAGTTACATTTAATGTATTTTTGATCGCAAAAAGCTGTAAATTAGAAAATTTGTGAGCAACTTGTTTTTAAAGCACTTGTCAATAAATTGTACAATTTTATTTCAATAGCTTTTTACCGGCGCATAACTTATTTAAAAAATTTAACAAAACACATTTAATTTTACTTAAATTTATTTGAGTACTTTCGTAGTAAGGCTTATCAAAAATTGAATCTTACTAAGTTATACTGAATTGAAATCGAAATAAAATTATACTATAAGATTAAGTTTTAAAATATAAAACGTTGTAATAATCGAATGTTAAAACTAACTTAATGCTTATACTGTAGAACTTGGCTGTACTAATAAAACTTGTTAGGTTAAAATCAAACTAAAGTAAACCAGCGATATAAATAAAAATAAAATTTCACTAAAAAAAAAAATAACGGGAAACTAATTACTTTAAAGTTACTTAATATAAGGGTTTAAAAAGTCTAAAGTTAAACTAGTTTTATATTAGATTCTTAACTAATTCGAACATCTAAAAAATTGTTTTTCTCAAATTTCAATTTAAGTTTTGACACATGAGATAAACCCTCTTTGGATTTTGAAAAAAGTTGTGCCTTAAGTACGGCTGCTAGAATGCAAACAATAAGTTAATATCATTTCTAGGAGTCATTTGCAATAGTAAGGTTTTGGGAATTTTTTATTTATGATGCTGTGCATTTTTAATACTATGCATTGTTAGCTAATAAACCCCTAGTTCTAATCCACTTTTATTAAAAATTAAAAATTTTCCCTACTCAAACATTTATCGAGTAAATCAAGAATTTTTTAATTAAATAAAACTAAAATTCAAAAAATTCCTTCATACACCAGGTCTTTGGACCAAACATTTTTAGCTTTTTTTGTCTTTCAATAAACAACATAAAATAAGCAGTAGACAAATTTCACCTAGTCAGAAGCTCTTAATCTTTGCAGCTTACTTCAATCTTGAATAGTTGAACTTCGAACTTTTGTGTACTTTTGCAATTTCTATTTGTAAACTGTAATTCACAAAAATTATAGTAAAATTAAAGGTAAACAACGAAAATTTTGTTAAAGAAAAACATTTATTTAAATAATTCTTTTTATTTGTGTTTTTTTTTGTAAGTATTTGCTAAAGAATTCAAATGTTGATACTTAGTAAATTCAATGACTCATATAAAAAACATAAATTTTGTACTTTAAGCTTTTTAAATAAAAAAGTTTGTTTTAAACTAAACTAAACAATTTATTAAAGGTTACACTGAAGTTACATAGACGGACTTAATAGTTTGAATCTTTTTTAGCTCATTTTAAATTTATGACTGACCTGAAAAACTTGCAAACCTATTTCAATGATTTTCAGAAATGTCTAACTAACTTTTATGACCTTATTACAACAAGATAATTTCTTAGAAACCTAGGCTAGTTTTAATCACTTAGAAGAATTGTTTTCATTCAAAAAATGAAAACTCTGCAAGATGTTTCATAAGGTGTCTCTTCACAAAAGACAAAACATCATGCAAAAACAAAGAAAGTTAAAGTATTACATCGTTAAACAATACATAACCAAAATAAATTATTTTTATTATACAATTTGATGCCATTGAACTATTTTTAAAGGTGTTCAACATTAATCGATTTCTTGATATTTTGTTATTATTACTTTTAAAAATTAATACAGTGATAATTAAGTATAGCCCCATTAAAGTTCTGAATTTTAATCTTTTCAGTTTTGTTCTGTTAAAGTTATATTTCTTAACAATAAATCTTATGTTACATTGTGTGTAATTTTATTTTTAATAACTAAGTTAATTATAAAAAAAAAATAGATAAACAAAAATATTGTAATCGGTTAAGGACATAGGAGAGGTCCAACATTTTTTTTCAAAGGTAGAAAAACATCAGAGTTCACTCTCCACTCTACAAGCTACAAAAACTTACATTGGCTCTTATTTAAAAGTTAAAGTATAAATTACAAGTCAGTTAATGTAGTATATAAGAAGTTTAATTAGTTTTGAGATATAGGTGTTTTTGTAAAAGTTTTCCGATACAAACATATGGACCACAATTTTTTCATGGTAAATTTTCTCAGAACTTTAAAAATATTCACTAATAATCCATCTTTTCCTTCAATAATTGAGCCAAAGACCTCAAATTTTCAGAAATGTTTTTTTTTATAGTTTAAAGCTTATATTGTCGGGTTTTTGAAAATACTTTATAATAAAAACTTTAGATTAAAAACAAAAACAAAACTGTTTTTTTAATGTTTTTTTTTTGTGTTTAAAATAAAGAATTCCTGCATTCAATGAACTTAAGTATTAGTATTGAACTTACTTAATGAACTTAATGTGAAAATTTAAAGAAAATTGGTTTAAAAACGAAGCAGTAGATAGATTTTTACTGAAACAAGTTTTTTTTTGCGTTTTCAGTTTGTGCAATTTATAAGGATTAATATTGAGATCACAGACTTTGATTGCTCACATCTTGAAAGTTACTTTAAATTATGTTAATCGGTTAAAATTTCCGATAACTCAGATTAAACTCTACAAAAAAGGATCAACTTGTAATAAAAAAAGAAAATTGTGAATGCTCACAACTATGGTCATTGGTGAAGAGAAAGACCTTTGGTTATTGAGCCTCACACCATACATTTTATAAAATTTTTTGAGCAGTTTTAATCAAAACAAAAAAAAAACTTAAGATTAAGATCAATGAAAAATCAAAGTTATTATTAATTAATAGTTTTTTTTTATTTTAAGTACTATTATATAAATTAACTCAAACTAAATTATTTAAAAACAAGAAAAAATAGTGTGCACTCATTTTTATACCCGTATCTGCCAATACTGACTATGGAAACCATAGTCTACCATGGGCACCACACCGTCTCCTCCCCTTTGATTTCAATTTTTACAATCATGCACATTAACATTTTTCTTGTTGCTTTTTTTACAAGAACAACCACAACAAATGCAATATAAAGTTCCATAATAACATAAAGAGGGAGAAGTGGTAAAAGTCAAGGTGGACTCCGCTATACCCTTAGTAAACTGGTGGCTGATCATTTGGTGAATACTTACAAGTGTAAAGTAGCCTTCAACAAATCCTGTGACATAAAAACTTTAAAAGTTCTTATTCCATTTTTGCTACTACTAAAAAGCCAGCCAACAACTAGTATCTGTTGAAATTTTACGTTATAAGAATAACTTACAAAGAACAATATATAAAATAATCTAAAAAAATTAAATACTGCATAAATAATTCACTAAATATTTTTCTAAAAAAATTAGTGTTTAGCTTAAGTTGGAAACTAAATTACTTTTCTGACAATATATAATTAATAGTCTACCTAGTGCAGGATCATAACTTTCCTGAATTTCACTAGGATAAAATTGAAAATTATAATATAAGAATATATCTTGATTTTATTTTATTTTTCCATGTGCTGTTTTTAATTATATCAGTCTTGTAATGCACTCATTTTATAGCCCAATTATTATTTAGTTTTCATAATAGGTTAGGCAAGTTTAGGCTAGTTTAATGTAACTCAAGCTGCAGTTATGCCCCTGTATTTCCAACTACACTTAAAAACTCTAAAAAAGTATAATTTTACAATGTAAAAAAAGAGAAAAATATCTGAACAGATTAAAAAAAAAGATTTTGCTGTTTTATATTTTTATATAGACACTGTTTTAAGATATGTAAATTTTTTTAACAAAAAATTGCATTGTTAAATGAATAAAATGTATTTTTAACCCCAAGCTCTGACTTAAACCACAAACTTACTTAACATTTTTAACTGCTGGTTTACTAATTTATACTGTAAAAATTGCTAGAAGTCCCTAACAATATCTTATAGCAAATAATTATTAATTTCTTTCAAAATTTGTTTTACAAAATAAAACAGATCATTATTTTAATCTTTAAATTCATGAAGTAACCTGATTATTAGTTAATAATTAAATTATATAATGTGGAATAATATATGAAGAATGATTTATTTAATAATGTTTATTGAGTTTTAAAATATAAACAGTAAATACTAGCTATTGAAATAAGACACAATGAACTACTTAACTTACATAGTGCTATTAGAATCAATGAATAATAAGTCTTAATTAGTAGTAAAATGTTTTTGTTCCCAATTGCTAGTGTTGCATTTCAAATTTATTTTATTTATAATATTCAAAATATTTATAAGAGTACTATTATTATTTCTTTAAGCTTAACATTTGTTTAATTTTCATAAAAGAACTGTTTTGGATAACTGTAAAAGTGCACTTTTTTTGTTAAATGATCTTTAAGTTTTAAGCATTAGGTTTGACATGTTTATACTTGTGTCTCAAAATTTTATTATCTATATTGTAAAGTCACCAATAACTGAATTTAATTTTTTAGAAAAAAACTAATAACTTAATTCTGTTTTGAAGTAGTATAAAATAATTCAATACTTCATTAAACAAAACAATAATGGCTCAACCAACTCGGTAAGTTTTTAAAACATACTTTGTAGATACATAATAGTTTCAAATAGAAAATTAAATACAACTAACTACAAAAATACATAGGCAATTTATAAAATAAACTATTTTAAATTTATGTATAACATATTAAGACAAAAATCTTGTTGTTTTAGTAAACACTTATTAGAAATATATTCATTTACTGTTTTATAACTTTTTATAATCAGGCCTACATATGATAAACATTTGGTTATCTACAATTATGAAACATTTCACCCATAATATGATTCAAACTTGTTTTAAACAGTTCAAAAAGAAATTTATTTAGTTAACAGAAGTTTAAAAATGTTAATTTATTTAAAGCTTTTTTAACTATGAACGTGAAATTAAATATTGAAAATATTTGTTACAAACTCAGACAGTTACTAAATTTCACCTCTAAACCGAATATCAATAAATTTAAATTAAATATTCTTAAAATAAAGAGATTTGAAATTTTTTTTTCGAATGTTGTTCTAGGATTCTCTATTTTTATCTTTTAAGTATAATCAGTATGAAGAGAAAAGTTTTACTTATTTTTTATAAACAACTTAATTAATTTATTTCAGTTCAACAATAAGTTTTACTTTTTAATTTTTCAAAACATTCCAACTTTTGATATACTTTTTTTACTTACTTTATGTTATTACCTCAAAAATATATGACACGTTTAACCACTAAGTTCATCTGTGTGTATTTTATGGAATTTCATTTATTTTTAACAGTTCAAAAAGAAATGAGATATACAAAGGGCCAAGGGACGTGGAATTTTCAAAAACTGAGACAGGGTTTGGGTTCAACGTCAGGGGCCAAGTTGGTGAAGGAGGTATGATTTAAAAAAATGATTGTAAAGTAAAAGTTTTTTAGAAAATAATTCAAACTGTATTGAATTAAAAAGTAAAAAATATACACCAAGTTTGTAATGTAAAATAGTTTGTAGCTAAAGTTATTGCATTTTTTAGCTTTTAAATACTTTAATTTGTTTTGAAAATTTAATGAGGCAGGTGAGATCTATCTAAAACAAACTATTTAAAATATTTTACAGAAAGCTACATACTTGTTTAACATAATGATTTTAGAGTATAAAATTTTGTACTTTTGTTTGCTTTAGGTAATGAATTTAGCACTATGACTAAACAACTAAAAATTAATATATCAATTGAATATCATCAATAGGAATTTTTACTACAATAGCGTTTTTGCTTTCAAAAGTCTCTTAAATAAAACTTATAAGACAAATGAATTAGCCTGTTATTTTAAAGTATTTTAATGTTTAGTTATTCTATTTATAAATTATAAAGCTATAAATAATATTTCAAGGTCATTTAATCGACCATCAATAAAATATTTTGTTTTAAAAAGTGCATAAATAACAGTTTGTTAAACATATTACTTTTTATCATTAGTTATTTCTAATTATTTGCTGTTTTTGAGTAGGTTTAAAAGTATCTTTTGTTTTTTTGTACTGCAGAAATTTATACTTTCCTTACTCTGTAACACAATGTTATTTTCATTTACAGGTCAACTAAAAAGCGTCAATGGTGTTTTGTGCTTTATAAGTTAATATTTTTTCACCACAATCTCATTAAACATAGTTATTTAACAAAACAGTTAGCAATTTTTCATCTTATTTCTAATACTCTGCTATTTACAGGTCAATTAAAGTCAATCAACGGTGTTTTATACGCTCCTCTTCAACATGTGAGCGCGATTTTAGAGGGAGGCGCCGCTGAAACCGCAGGTGTGAGGCCTGGGGACAGAATATTATCTGTGTAAGTTGCAGTACAAATGTTTATTATATGTTTTGGTTTTAAGAAAACAAATAAAAAAATCTCAACTACTAGAGGAGAAACAATGAATTTATTCTTTCAAGAAATTGTTTTACAAACCAAGTTTTGGTCAAAGACCTTGTCAGTGCTTAGATAAATCTTATTCAAATAGAATTTTCTAGTGATAGAATATTCTATTATGAATATCTCATACTAATAGAATATTCTATTTGATTAAGATTTATTTAAGCAATGAAAAGGTCTTTGACCAAAACTTAGTTTGTAAAATAAATTCTTGAATATACAAATGTTCATAGCAAACTACTACACACTCCGGCTACCCATGCTAGTTTAAAACGTTTTAAGGTATTTTGAAATCTCAGGCTTGTTGGAATATTTACAGGCTAGTTTTTCTATACTAAAACTCTTTTTCTAATGTATTAAGGCCATAGGGAGGGGGGGAGGGTAAACCATGTTTTTTACAAATTGATCTTATTTTATAGAGTTTTTTCTAAGCTTCATGATGCTTTTAATCGTTTTAAAAAATTTGAACTATTTTTTGATATATGACCAGTCAAAGTCGGGCCGCATAATATGTTCCCTATGGGAAGGGAAAACTAAAACAGCAAAAAAAGACTATTTCATTAAAAATCTATCTCCTCCTACATTTTTCAAGCAATCTTCTTCAAACTTTCACAGTCTAATCTTTATACAATAACAAAAAAGCGTTACTTTGGAATTAAAAAAATTTTTTGTAAAAATATATTTTTTTTGAAAAAAAAACAATTTTTTTAATTTTTGTGATAAAATTCTTATTTTTAAAAATTATTAAAATTCTAAAGTAAAGTTTTTTCCTTTTATTATAAGGAATGTTTCCTGAAAATTTGAAGAAGATTGCTTGAAAAATGAAGGAGGAGATAGATTTTTAGTGAACTTTAAAATTTCCGAGAAAAGTGACCTTGAAAAATTTGCTGTTCATACTTTTATATTGGAAAATTTTTACAAAAAATTAAATATCTCAAAAGTTAAATGACATTTTTGAGTTCTATAAAAACTGGCTTGTAATTTGTACTTAAAGCTTTCATATAAAAGCAAAAGTTAATTTTTGTAAAAAAAAAAGTTAAAATATGGCCTTTATTTATTCTAGATATTAACCATTTTTATTGTTTTAAAGTATATGAGCTTGATTATCAGTAAATGTCTAAAAATGTTGATTCTTACTATCTTTTTTTATTGGTTTTGGCCGACCCAGGCTAGTTTGATGTAGTTCAGACTTGATTCATACCTTCATCGACTAGTTGTTAATTAATTCAGTTTGTTTATTTCCACCATCAATATTAAATAAAAAGGGTATACTTGAGCTAAAATTTAAACTAGTTTCAAAATATATACAAATAAGTTGCAAAGGTTATTGATAATTCATTGTCTGGCATATATTAAATTTTGAATAGTTTCCACATAGTATTGTTGAAAATAGTTTAGATTTGTTTGTACCATCTCAAAATTAATTAAATATGTTTACGCATAGCAACGGCGAAGGGGTGGAGGGCGCCACCCACAAGAAAGTGGTGGAACTCATAAAGGCGGGTGGGGACCATCTGAAGATGACGGTGATCAGCGTGCCTGCCCGGGACTTCCAAAGACTCGACCCGGACGACGACTGTTTCTATGACTACACGGATGTGAAGAGATTGGACGTATCAATTCCCAACTACGAGCATGTTGATGAGGAAAATAACAGACATGTTGTTAGTTTTGTTTGTTTATTTATTTAAACTTAATTCTGAACTTTATTTTTTGTAGATGTTAAAGTAGCAGATTTGTGGTAAATAATTTGTCTAATATTTGATTTTTTGTAACTTTGATGTTTGTATTAACATTACTAACATTTTAACAGTAATAATACCTAATAAAATTTATTACTTATTTTTGTATTAAGTTTATTACACCTTTATAGTTGCTTTTTTTCTGTGTTACATTATAAAAATCTTTTGTTTAAATAATTTTTGTTGTATAGCAGTTTTAGTAACAAGTGTTATCACTAACAAAGCTTTAAAGTTAAAATTTAAATAAGTTTTTGTTTAATCAAAATTTATCACTTGTGTATTTGCTGATAATAATGCCCATTGATAAAAATAACTAAATGGATATCAGTAGTTTTTTATCAGTGAAAATTTATCGAGTATTTTATCAAGTTTCTATAAAAAATTTTTTTGGTTTTTTAACGGACTCTGTTTATTTGTAACTCAAGGATTTAGTGTTTTTACAATGCCATGTTTTATATAAGCTTATAATAAGCAACAACATTTCCATGCTAATATAAATGTTAAGTTTGACCACTTACAAAGGCTGATAATTAAGCATTTTAGTAAAATGTTTAGCAAAAAGCAAAAATATAAAATTCAGGCTTTATATATACAGGGTTGTCACAAAACTTGGAATCCTGGAAAAACTTGAAATTTTAAAATTTAGTCTAAAAAAACTTGAAAAAACTGGAATTTGTGTAAATTTGAAAAAAAACCTAGAATTATGAACAAAAATCACTAAAAAACCTGGAAAAGCAGTAAAATTTGGACTTGACACGAAATATATATCATATAGACAAAATTTTTATTGTCATCATAGATATTTTTTTAAACACATTTAAAGTAGCTTTACAGTATCTTTAATGTTGTAGTACTATTTAACACAGTTTTTTTACTTAATGCTTAATTTTAAACTAAAAATAGATCTAAACACCTGGAAGAAATTCAGGAAACTTTGAAGAATTTTTTTAAAAACCACTGGCAACCCTGTTTATGGTAGTTTACCAGGTTTTATAATATTTTCAAATTCAGGTGTACTTTTGATGCCAACAAAACATGTAAAAAGTTTCATTATTTGTATCTTGTCAGGTGCTTACATTTTTTATACATATTTAATGTATTTTATATTATTTTTAATTTCAGGTATACATGGTAGTCTTAGACGGTAAGATGGTTGCCAAGCGCAGGTATTCAGAATTCCTCAATTTGTGTGAAGATTTGAAGAAAATATTCAGGTATGTACACGTAGATACACAATTAATCAAGTTTTTATTTGTAATAAATTATTTCAAAAAATTCAGGGATTTCCAGTTTCCGAAGTTTCCAGGAAAATGGCCGTTTCAGTTGTCGGAAGCTCAACTCGAGAAGAGAAGATACGTCCTTGAAAATTATTTGCAAAAAAGTGAGAAAACTACATAATTTAAATTAGTATACATATATTTATATTTATAATAAAGTTGAAAATTATTTGCAAAAAAGTGAGACAACTACATAATTTAATTAATATAAAAATACATAGATTTATAAAAAGATTGAAATTATTTGCAAAAAAGTTAGAGTTTTGTTGACTCATGTTGTGTTTGTAAATTTTTAAATGCTTTTATATTTAATTTCAAGTACACACTATTATATTTAAAATTAAATTAAAGACCACACTTGCTCTGTGCATTTAAAACTTTACTTTGTCAAAATTTATATCAATAATAACTACATTTAATTGCAATAAGTGTTTACAAATTTTCGTTACCGTTATAGTTCTTAATTCAAGAAGTGCTTATTATCTGCATCTATTATCTATCTACTATAAACTAGCCAATAAACAATGTATAAATTTGATTGCTAAACGTATGAACCATACAGTTTTGTAATTTAAGCTACACACGCAAATAAATTATACTGTAAATATAATGCTTAAAATTCCTTCCTTTTCAGCATTATGCGTCAGGGTTATCCAGGAATGCGACACGGTATTGGACTTCCTGAACATCGACGTTTATTCAGGAAAAAATCAGGAACCGAATCAGGATGTGGATACCCACAAATATAATCCTGATATTGAAATCGGGAATACTGAAGGTTTGTTAAAAATACTTTTAATTTATTAACTATTATTTAAACAAAAATAATCCTGATATTGAAATCGGGAATACTGAAGGTTTCTTTAAAATATTTTTAATTAGTATTTCTTTTCAATTTACAAATATTTGTTTGAGATAAAGATGTTGAGATAGGGAATACTAAAGGTAAATGAAAAATATAATAATTGTTAATAAATATAATTTACACAAATAGAATCCTGATATTGAAATTGACAACACAGAAGGTTTGTAATTTTTATCTAACTTTTTTGAATAGTGTAAAGTTGTATATTGTTGCTTTACTTAAGCATTAAAAGTTATAAAAATAAAGTCCTGATATTGAGATCAGGAATAGTGATAGCTGATATTTATATATAATTTAGTTTAGTTGAATTATTACTATTTAAATACTTGTATGACTAAACAAATAAACTAAAAGCAAAATAATCATGATTTTTAAGTTAGAAATTCAGTTTGTAAACTATGTTGATTTTTGAATTTTAATTCTAACTAAATACAAATTTATTCATTACCTTCACAAGTAGCTTATTACTAGTTTAAAAAAATAGCGATCATACTGAGTGTAAGTATAATGATTTTTTAAACTAAAGAATAATGCTAATAATAAAATCGTTCAAACTAAATCATTACAGTACTTAAAAAGCTTACTTGTAAAATAAATTACTTTTGCAATTTCTAATAACTAAAAGACAACAGTTATAAATTAAAAGATTCTATACATTTTTAAAAATATAACTATTTGGTATAATATTCTATAATTCTAATCATGAAAAATGAAATCGTACCTACATATTCACAGTATAATAATTAAGCAGTTTGTTTTAAAAATAAAATTTCATTAAATATTTGAGTTAAATTTTTAAGTACTACAACTTACTTAAGTTATGAGGTTAGCCTTTACTGAATTAATGAAAGTTAATTTATTTAAAAATCATCTGTATAAAAGTTATTTAATATCACACAGAGAAAATTATTAAGTCGAATGTTTTGAAATACTTATAATGTTTGATTTGAATCTTTAAAATTGTATATTTCATAATTAGTTTGCTGTAATTTTTTATAAAAATAAACTTTGACTTAAACTGTAATGTATCCATTACAAACTAAGTACTATGATTACATTAAAACTTTGTACCATTTGGCAAAGAAAAAAAAAAGAAGTTAACTTGCACATTTAATATTTCAAAATAAATTCCATGTGTATTTCAAAAACTTGGAGCAAATCAAGTAGAAATAAAATATAATAAGTTTGAATATTAAAAACCTAGTTGAAGCACACATAGGAATAAATCAAACAATTTTAACGAAACTTGACCTGTGTATTTAAATTAGTTTCACAGAAACATCAGCTAAATCATGCAAGGAAAAATTACCCAATAAAAAATAAAAATTTAAACATTCAAACGTCGTTGGAGCATACATAGGAACGAAATCAATTTTTAATGCAACTTAAACTGTACGTATTTTTACAGAAACATCGAGCAAACCGAGCGAGGACAAGTTGCTAAACGGAACAACAGACCAGGACAACAAGGAAAATGTTGACAACAGCGAACCTGTAGTGATGAAGTTACTGCTGCCTAACAGGAAGAAAGTTGAATTGACCAACGAGGAACTCAATGACACCGCTGGGAATATTTTAAAGGTTTTTATTTTTTTAATTTTATGAAAATTTTGCTCAAAAAGACATATCATTTTTGTAGAAATAGTAAGTTTTTAAGAAAGTTATTTTTTTATAACAATTATGGAAAGTTTGTTTGGATTAAGTTTTAAACTACTAGTTAGCTTCATTTTTATTTTCAAAGTTTTGTAATTGAACCTATTTTGTAACTATTTCAAATTATCTTTACTTGAAGTTTTTATTAAACATAGCTAGTTATAAAAAAAATCAGTTAAACACTTTTTTCTTGTTTTTGAAAACCGTAACATATAGTAGTCTAAGTCATAGATTGAGTTTATTTGTATTTTAAGCGACAATTTTAAAATGCTAATCGCTTTTTATTTAACTTTTTAAGTTATTCTGCAACATATTTAAATCTTTAAAAACTAAGTTTTTAAAATCTTGTTTTGGTTTTATTTGAAACTTTAAAGTATTAATCATATAAATTTTGTTTACCAATGTTTATTTTGAAATATAAACCTATCAATAAATATTTATAAAATGTTTAATCTTTACTTTTTAAATAAAAAACAACTATTTTAAACTTATTACTTTTTTAAATACCAAATTTTATTTTTACATACAGTTTATTTAAATATTTTAAAGATGATGTAGTTTAAGCTACAACTTTTAACATTTGCCTTCAAATCTTCATCTTAAACATTTGGACGTATTAGAAAAAACAACTATAAAGATTATCAAAGCATTAGTTTAAAATTTTAACTTTTAGCAAGTAAAAACTGCATTCTGGCTTTAAACATAACAAAATTGTCAAAAATTAAAACTTTTTGTTCACCAAACAAGTGACAACCAAAATTTTGTTTATTTAAAAATTTCATGCTTTATTATAATGTACGTTGTTCGCATAATTTTTGTAAATAATTAATTTTTAAATTACTATAAAGTATATTCATGCAAATAGTCTTTAGAGTTATTTTTTTAGACTTAGTTTTTAACTTTAAGAAGCACTTATCACGGCTACAATTTAAAAAATCTATGTTGAAAAGTTTTCCCATTTTATCATAACATTTTACACAAAAGTGAGCATGATATTTTGTTTGTATAGTTGAAATCTTGTCGGTTTAATAAATTTTAGTGTTATTATACACATCAAATTTTAGTTTACATATTGCCATAATACTTGTGTAAAACTTTTTATCATCTATACAAGCGACAAACAAAATTTTGTTTATTTTAAATTTCCATGCATGCAATCGACATTTGTTTGTATAAAAGTTGTTTGTTTGAACAAACACATTTAAGCGATTTAATTTGAGTTTAGGTGTTTTGTGTTTCACTCAACTATAAAAAAACTTTCTTGTTTCTTTTCATGATTGTTAATTTAGTCAAACTATGTATTTTAGCTGTTCTAAATTTACAAATTCATGTGTACAAAAGTAGCTATTTTTATTTGTAAAATAATGAGTATCATTTAGAAACATTGTTTGAGTAAATATTATTTTTAATTTTATAGATATAGTTTTTAGTTTAAAGCACAACTTTAATATATTTTCAAAAATCAAATCACTTTTTTATTCATTTTTATTAACTCAGCAATTTATTTATTAAAAACTATTCATGCACTTAAAGTGAATTTATAAAATTATTTAAAACACTTTTAGGGTTGACAAAAAATTCAAATTTTAAAAATTTGAAGGTTATTATCGTGTATTCTTTTCTTTTTACCGAATGTTGTTATATATTCTATTCTATTTAATTTTGTATATATTAAAAATATTTATGATGTATACATTAAAAATAATTTTTATTTAACAGAGTTATTTGAACGAACTAGAAGTTGATGAAAAGCTTCATTCACTTTATTCTCTATTCAAATTTGATGAAGAAAATATCTGTAAGTTTTATTTGATAGTTAATGTTATTTGTAATACTAGTTATTTATATTTTACCTATTTTCGTGAGTCTTGTTGTTACCAATTTTATATGATAAATGTTTAGTTAAACTTTTCAGATAATTTCAGTTCTAGTTGTTCTATGTTTGTTCAAAGTTTACAATACTGAAATATTATCAATTTAATTATGCTGTTTTATTGTGATTTTCTTTGTTATGAATTAAAAGTAAATTTTTATTTTTTGTTTATATTCTTTGTTTATAGTTTATTATTTAAAGATTATTCATACAATGTTTGTATTTAAAAAAAGTAGTAATATTAAAATAGTTTAATGCTCAATGGTTCATTTCATTCAAGTGTATTAATTAAAAAACAAATGAATATTTTTAGTTTTTTCTAAACTAACTACAGTTTAAAAATCGTCACTAATTCATTTTCAAAACATTAAAACTATACTATTAAAATTATTTTTGTGTAAATGTGCACTTTATTTTTACTTACATCAAAAAAGAGGCAAAATTGATAATGTTTTTTGTAGGTTTTAAATTAAACAAAAAGTTCAAAAATATTTTAGAACTTAAAACGAACAAAACAAGTTTTAAAGGTCTTTATTAGAACTTACCATTAATCAACAGTTTGACACACATCTTTATTTATCTAATTTAATTTATATATACTATTCACTTATATAAGTACTGAAGTTTTATTTCTTTGTCTATTTTAAACTATTTTCGTTGAAACAGTTTTTAAATATCGAAAAACTAATACAATGAAAAGTGATAAATTGTTCAACAACACTATAACATACAAAACTGATTTGTTATATTATTTTAAAAGTTACTTTCATGATATTGTTTTATATATAAATAGAAAGTGAAGTTTTGTTTTTAAGTTTGACTTTAAGACATGATTTTATAGAAAAAACTTTGCAGATTGTATAAATTGATTAATATGACAACAACTTGTTTATTTTGCAATTAAATTAAAAAGCTTTAGTATTTCCTTACTTGTGACTTATATAAGAAAGTATGTCAAATCTTGATGAATTACTTTTAGTTCAAAACATTTATCTTTATGACGCTTTTGAAAGTTTAACTTAATAAACTACTTTTATCTATTTGTTTTAAAAATTATGGTTGTAACTATTATTAAATTAGTGAATTAAAAAAAAAAAATTTGTAAAGAAAACAAATTATGTGCTAAAAATGTTTGATAAAAATTTTTACTTTATGTAATTGTTCTTATTAAACTTAAATAGATTTCAAGCTGTTGATTTTAAAAATTCTGATTGAAACAATGGAAAATTAAACGTTATTTGAAATACTTACTAAGTTTGTAATGATAGGAAATTTTTCAAAAAACCAAAATATAAAGTTATTATTCTTAACTAAAAAAGATTGCTCAATCTACTGAAATGTAAAGAGCTTATTTGAATAAAGATGTGCAAATTAAATATTTTATTCACAACAGGGTTTCGGTGGCAAAAATTTGCCACCTCTTTAAGTAAAATAAAATAGTAAAAATAGTAAACTATTTTGTTTCAATTATAGAGGTCACAAATTTTTGTCACCGAAAACCCGGTTGTAAATAAAATATTTAATTTGCACATCTTTATTCAAAAAACTAAAATAAAAACTTTTTTTTTAATTGAGAAATATTGACAATTATGGTAAACAACTTTTTTTAATGAAAATATATTAGTTACATTTAATTTCTTCAGATTTTAATTTATCAAAATTTAAAAGTTTCAGTGTATATTACTACACTGTATGTCATTATACTAGAAAGTGTTTAATTAATAAAAAAATTTCCGCAGATTTGTTTTTTTTTTGTTAAAATTTATTTACAATTTTTTTATTTAGTATTTAAAAAATTATTTTTTTGTTACATAATTTTTATAACAGATTTGAAACTTTCAAACGACGAGTGTCTGAGCGATTCGCTTTCAACTCCGGGAAATACCCTTCATTTCGCAGTACGAAAATGGCTTTTCAATGTTGAGCAGGAAAATTTGCTGCTGGGACAAAATGATGACACTGCTATGCTACTAACTGGGCAGGTTATTGATATAAAATATTTTTTTTATAATTAAATATTTAGTAGTGTTTATTTACGACTCATGAAGTACGTTATGAGTATTAAATCTAGTTATTTAATATTATTACTGGACAGGTTATTTATTTATTGAAAATGTTTTTATGAAATGCTTCTTAATTTAGTTATTACCTTCCATTTAATGATAAGATGTTCACAATTAACAAGGTGTTTAAATTGTTTATAGGTTGTCAAAATAATTTTTTGTTAGTTTTTGATTTTATTACATTAAGTCCTACTTAGTGACATGGCAAATATTTAAAATTAGTTTAATTTATACTGTTAACAAAAAAACTATATTTAAAGCGGCCAACTAATTATAAAAAAATTCTACTATTCATTAGGTAGGTAGTTAATTTAAATACTTTATATTTTATGAAATAACATTTGTACATTAATTACTGTACAATGATATGTGGCAAATATGTTTTTATTATGATTTGCACAGAATTTTTGTTGATAACATGCTAAAAAAGTAAAAAGGTAAATACTTACTACAATTTGTTATTTTAATTAGTTTCTTGATTAGAAATACAATCTTTATTAAAAGTAGTTGTATTTTCAGAAAACTTGAAAGTGAGAGTTTAACTGCACAATTTTTTAAATGCATAGCAATTATTTTCAGTTTAAATTGAAAAAGTTCTGCCAGTTTTATTCATTAAGTTTTAATTGATGACTAGACAAAACCACAAAAAGTTTTTGTTTTCTAACTGCATTTTAAACTCATTATTTTAGTCTTTATAAACGTTTACATATAGTGTGTACAACTTAATAAAAGTGTTTAAGCTGTTTTCTAACACAATAAACAAATTTTTTAGTCTGTAGAAAATTGTATTAAATTTTTTTTTTAGACTTAATTTCAAAAATTAAAATACTTAGCGATGCATTGTCGCTTGCAGATAATTTAATTACCACCAATTTTCTAGCTCTTCATTTAGATTAATGTATCTTACAGTAAATTGAATAACACTAATAAATTTAAGTGTTTTTTTATCTCATTTACTTCATTTATTTTTAGTTTTTTATTGGCAGTTTCATAATGGTCAATGGACTATATCAATTTTTATAAAAGTTAAAAATTATTAAAAAAATATATAACAGGCGTAATTTTTTAAATTAAGTCTTATAACCGTCTTACAAGTGTATAGAAAATAGCATTAAAAAATAATTTATAGTTTACAATGTGATTTGTAAAGCTATTGATTATCTAAACTAATTAAACTTAAATTATATTTAAGTAATACTATTTCTTGTAAGAGGCGTATACAGATATGAAGAGTGGAATTATTTCAATTATATTTTATATAACCATGTATTCAATTAATGTATGTTTTAGTACATTTAGTTAATTATGTACAATTATTTTTAACAGGCATATACAGATGTGAAAAGTGGAATTATTTCAGTCAGCGCAAAAATGGGGCCTCAGTTGAAATTATTTGCCACTCAAAATAATCATCAAGATGTAAGTAAAATATTTGTGATACTTAAATCAAAATAGTTATTATAAAAACTTCAGTTAAAATTATTTGCCACTCAAAATAATCACCAAGATGTTAGTAAAATATTTGTGATACTTAAATTAAAATAGTTATTATAAAAACTTCAATTAAAACTATTTGCCACTCAAAATAATCACAAAGATGTAAGTAAAATATTTGTGATACTTAAATTAAAACAGTTATTATAAAAACTTCAGTTAAAATTATTTGCCACTCAAAATAATCACCAAGATGTTAGTAAAATATTTGTGATACTTAAATAAAAATAGTTATTATAAAAACTTCAGTTAAAATTATTTGCCTCTCAAAATAATTACCAAGATGTAAGTAAAATATTTGTGATACTTAAATTAAAATAGTTGTTATAAAAACTTCAGTTAAAATTATTTGCCACTCAAAATAATCACAAAGATGTAAGTAAAATATTTGTGATACTCAAATTAAAATAGTTATTATAAAAACTTCAATTAAAATTATTTGTCACTCAAAATAATCACCAAGATGTAAGTAAAATATTTGTGTTACTTAAATTAAAATAGTTATTATAAAAACCTCAATTAAAATTATTTGCCACCCAAAATAATCACCAAGATGTAAGTAAAATATTTGTGATACTTAAATTAAAATAGTTATTATAAAAACTTCAATTAAAATTATTTGCCACTCAAAATAATCATCAAGATGTAAGTAAAATGTTTTTAATTATTAGTTTCTATGATAAAATGTTTGTCAATAGAACCTCAATCAAAACTGTTTGCAACTCAAAAATAACTATCACAACTTTGAAATTAAATTTTTTATGTATTTAGTTTATAGGTTATAGAAAACAGGTACAATTATGTATCTAAAATAACTTAAAAGTTATTTTATTATTATTGTAAGTTTATTGTCATGCGATGGACCCAGGCGTCAAAACCTAGGCCACTTATACAGAAAGACATACAACAAAAAGACAAAAATAAACCAAAATTGTACATTAAAAATGAAAAACAAAAACTGAGTTTAACTAATTAAAGTTTAAAAATTAACATAAAAACACCAAAAATTATAACACAAAATTTATAATCCCGGTGCTTCCGAAAAAAGAACAACAATATCCTACTTCAACTTCACCCGAACAGATGGTTTCACTCCAAAACTGGTTTCACTTTCATTCGAACGACTGGCTTCACATTATTTGAACAACTGGTTCAGCTTTCATTTGAGTAACCGGCTTAACTTTTATCCATACAACCTGTTTCACTTTTATTCGTATAACTAGAACCGCTTTTATATGAACAACGTTTTTCTTTTTTCTTAGGAGAGCCTGCTTCATATTTACTTTCAAATCTTTAATACTCAGATAACTCAGCGTTTGTTGGACTTTCGTAGTAGCTGATAAATGTTGAGAACACTGACTATAAACAAAACTTAAGAACCCAAGGCCTCTAGCACTTTAATAGCCCAATAAACTATGTATTAAGGAACAGGTTTTGTTATACACAGAGGAAAGGCGCCGCCAATAAAATAAAGTTATAGGTTAAACCAAATTAGACAAATACAATCAGTGGTTAATGAAGAAATAAGAACAAAAAAAAATCACTTATGAATTTTGCTAACAAAATATTTATTTAAATCAAACTTTTTTAACCTTAACCGAAAATGCTCAACTTTTTTACAAGAAACTAATTCGTTTGGAAGCTTGTTCCATAATTCAACTGAACGATAAAAAAAAGAATTATGCCAAACATTATTATTGAAACTATGTCTGCATGTAAATTTTCTGCTGTTACCTCTCAGTAAATAAGTACATTTATGAGGTTCAAAAATAGACTGTAAATTAATTGTAGTTTCACTATTAATCAGTTTGAAAAAAGTAATTAAGTCAAACTCAATCCTTCTATACTCTAAAGACTTAATACCAAGTTTTGAGAGTCTATCAAAATAAGATGTGTATGAGATGTTACAACGGTTGAAGACTATTCTTGTATATTTTCTTTGAATGGATTCAAGATGGTTAATATCTTTCTTCAGGTATGGAGACCAAATTGGTGTGTTGTATTCTAACTTAGGACGAATGTAAACGAGATAAATTTTTTTGAGAATGTTTATATCTGTAGATTTAAAACTCTTTAAAACTTGAAAAGAAATAGTTGATGCAATTTGATAAACATAATTGATGTGGTGGTTCCATTTTAGGTTTTCAGCAATAAAAATTCCCAGATCTTTAAACACTTTAGTTGAAGGTAACCTTATGTTGTTTATTCTAAATTCAGAAGTGATACTAGATGTATTTTTTTGAATGTTTAGAACCTGACATTTACTAGGATTTAAAACTAGTTTTCTTTCTTTTAGCCAATGATAAATTTTATCCAAAGATTTTTGTAGAATTGTGTTAGAATGGCTAAAAATTTTTGTATCGTCTGCAAAGAGATTTATGTTGCTATCGACATCTACTTCTAAAGCTATATCATTGATATAAATTATAAATAAAAGTGGGCCAATAACCCCTCCTTGAGGCACTCCACTGAAAACAGGTAAAGACTCTGAAAAAGTGTTACCAATAACTACTTTTTGGGTTCTGTTTTCAAGGAACTCTTTGAACCAGCTAACTAAACTTTTATGAATTTTGTATTGAGTTAAAGTCTTTATTAGTTTAAAATGGGATACAGAGTCAAAAGCCTTTTGAATGTCTGTGTAAATAACTTTAGTTGACTTATTGCTTAGAAATGAAACCAGCCATGAGTGTAAGCAATTCAACAGTTGATAACTAGATGATCGATTAGGTAGAAAACCAAACTGTTTATGTGAAA
This sequence comes from Thalia democratica, assembly GCF_965202585.1. NCBI lineage: Eukaryota > Metazoa > Chordata > Thaliacea > Salpida > Salpidae > Thalia > Thalia democratica. Next base: position 2,981,406 of record NC_139170.1, read on the forward strand.
TTAGCTTATTTAAAAAAAGGTGATCAAGTATTTTTAGAGAAATTATATGTTCGAAAATTCTACAAAAACTGCTTGTTAAAGAAATGGGTCTGTAGTTTAAAGGGTTGTACTTACTACCTTTTTTGTGCACTGGTATGACATATGAGACTTTCCACTGGTTTGGTACAGAGGATGTAGCTAGTGAACAATTAAAAATTAGTGAAATTGGAAGAATTAGAGAATGAATAGTACGTTTAATAAAATATGAAGGAATGTTTTCAGGCGTTCTGATTATTTTATCTTTTAAATGATTAACAGACTTTATTATTTCATCATTGCTTATGAAGAAGTTTTTCATTTCCAGACACTTTTTACTAACAAGTGTAAAATTTTTGTCATCACAATCTTTAATAAATACCTTTTGAAAGGACCTGTTAAAAAAAGAGGCTTTATCAAGTTCTGATATTATTGGAATATTATTTTCATTAATTAATACAGGTAAAGAAGGTGTTAACTTGAGCATTGATTTTACATAGCTGTAGAATTTTTTTGAGTTTGTGTTTTGGCAAAAACGTTTTTCATGTTCTATGTTGAACACTTTCACTGCTTTTTCATATTTTTTTGATACAGTTTTGTATTTTTCTATCATCTGCTTATCTAACTTACATTGTTTGTAGAGTTTTAGTTTTTCTCTTAACAACTTTTTTATATCAGAAGGATATGTTTTCATTTTTCTGTCTTGTTTAATCAAAGGCACAAATTGTTTGATTGAAAAGTTTATTGTTTTGATAAATTTATCATAAAACATTTGTAGATTTTTTGAGTTGTTAAAAAGAACTTTCCAATTTATATCTGATAAAAATTTATTAATATTCTCAAAATTTGCTCTACGAAAATCTGGATAGAGTGATTTAGGAGATGGTTTTTTACTTTTGTGAACACTTATCCCAAACAAAATAACATTGTGATCATTTATATTTGTTAAAGGTGAATCAACCAAATGAAACTTAACTCTATCTAATGCCATATAATTACAAAGCAGTAAATCGAGGATATTACCGTTCTTATGGGTAGGTGAGTCAATAAGTTGTGTAAGGAGATTATCTGAACAAAATTTAATAAAACATTTGTGACAGTCATTGTAGGTTGTGCTTGGGATATTCCAGTCTATATTTGGCAAATTAAAGTCACCTAAAATGTAAAAAGGAGACTGTTTTGGAATAAGGTTTCTGATTAAGTCGATCATGTTTGAAACAACAGCTAGAGATTTAGAAGAATTTGGAGGGATGTAGACACATAAAAATCTCAATATGAGTCCTTTAAGAATCAAATCAAAACACAAAAATTCAAAACCATCAGATGAAACAAAATTAGTTTTTACTTCAATTAATTTTAAAAAGTTTTTAAATATAACAGCAACGCCTCCTCCCCTGCCTATTCTGTCATTACGGATTATATTATACCCTAGAGGACAAAAATTTGAATCAATAACATTTGAATTTAACCATGTTTCAGTAAAAAAAAATAAATCTAAATTTTGTGTACACATATAACATTCAATGAAGCTTATTTTGTTTAAAATAGATCTTATATTAGTATATGAAATGTTTAAAAATAAATCTCTACTAGAGGTTAAACTATTAGAAAAAACAGTGCCTGAGGCCTTAGTATTAGAACAATTAAAGATTAAACTAGATGACTTAAGATGCAAGTCAGTGTTTAAGCTAGACTTATTAGGCCCAGAGATCCTGGGCGTTAAACCGAAAGGGCAGTTGAGTACTTTCAACTATTTTGTTTTGTTTTATAACGTATCTTATGTTCAAATTTTTACTTTCAGCTTCTGCTTGTTTTTGTTTTAGTTCAAATCTCAATTTTCTAAAATGTTCCATCTCTGATTTTGTTCGATCAATATTAATGTAGATACTAATTTGTTTTCCCAGATGCTGTATTTTAAGGTTTTTTAGACTCAACAGTCGTTTTCTGCTAGATTGTGTCAGTAGCTTCAAAATTATTGGTCTCGTTTTATTGCCGTTGTATTTACCGATACGGTATATTGTATCTAATTCAGTTTCTGCTATCTTGTTGGAACCTAGAGAACTTTGTATTTTATTCAGGTCATTTTTTGCATTTTCTACCGTATAAACCGATGTATTGCTAATGTTTTCTGGAATATTAAATACTATTACATTCAAAGATTTTTTTTCTTTCAATTTCCTCTCAGTTTCAGCATTTATTTGATGTGTTACTAGTGACAATTTACTGTCAATGTTACTAATAAAATCTGGTTGTTTTTGAAAGGAGTTTGTTGATGCTTCTGCATACATTGAAAGTTTCTTTTCAAAATTATCAAACTTTTTGCAGAACTCTGTTTTAAATTTCATAAAACTCTCATTTAGTGAACTGATTTTGTGATCAAGAGACTTTTCTGTAGTTTGTTTCTTGTAGACCTCCTCATGAGTTTTTTGTGTACTCTGGATACTGATTTCAAGTTCCTTGATTTTTGTTTCATACTGACTTTTCAAGTTATTGATTTCTTTTTCCATTGACTGAAATTTTGCATCATTCTTTCTTCCTAGTTGTAGCAAACTTTCCTTTGTTGCTTTACTAACTTTGCAGTTTTCAATGATACTTTTTATTTCCAATTCAGACATATTAATTTACTTATATATAACCTTATTCAATATATATTTTGTAAATTTTTTATAAGCAGTCTTTATAAGACATTACAAAGTCATTTAAAAACATCAAGTTTGTATTTTAAAAACACATTCGAATTTTTATGACAAACTTTCAATAAAAGCCGAGAGTACTAAATCAAATTTACATATTTCTTTAAGAGTTCATTTAAATATTGGTACATAAATGTTTTTCCTCTCATTTACATTCCGCCAATTTGATAGAATTATTTAAATTTTGAACTTTATTATCAATAAAGTTCAAACAATTCAATATTTCAAAGCATATATGCAAATTTATTCACAATAAAATCAATATGTTTTGTATATTGAAAGAAAAGTTTTATTATAATTTATTACTTTCTAAATGATCGATTCTTTAAGATTTGGAATTTTTTATCATGATTATCACACATAGCATAAGGTCTCGATATTTTCATTAGTTTGCTCTTGTGTATGTATTATTACGAAAATAATATTTTTTTATTTGTTTTCACTTACTAAATGAACTATTTTTCATGCGTTGCAACATAATTTAAATTATTTCAACAAAATTTTGTAGCATTATCCTGACGGGAAATTAATTTAAGCTAATAAAAAGTTAACACATAGTGATATTATTTTCTGAAGCTGGAAAAATTGGTTATGATACTTAGAATACAGTTGTAATGCAAAAAATATTTTACATTTTTTTATCTAGTTATTAAAAGTACTGGAATTTTCTTTAAAAAGTTCTTCATTTATATTAAACTTGACATCTACGCATAGAATGTCAAAAAATAACTACAAAAACTCCATTCACAATTTTTTTTTTACACATAAATTTAAACGTTCAATTATAACTGTCTGACTAACAATAAGACTCGTCAATTTATCGATTTTGTTTTTATTATAAAGTGCTAAATAAAATTTTTATTTTCGCTCTTTTTTAGATGCAAATTTTAAACTCAAAACAGTTCAGTTTGAAATCTCAAGTCGAAGATTTTGATATTCCAGCACAATATATAAACAAAATTTATAAGTAATGTGACAAATAATTAATTTTATTAAATTAAATATTTTCTGTGTTAATGGAGTTTTTTTATTTTGTTGCAACAAAATGAAATTCTCAGCTAAATTTTTACAGTCTTAATTTAATTCAAAATAAGTTGTAATAATTCAAAGTTTTAACATATTTATGTTATAATTCTAAAATAGCTAAAATGTTTCCATTATTAATAAAATTGCAGACTCGATAATTTTTTTCAAAGTTTGTTTTCATACTTTTGAAATCTTTAGGTAAAATTTCCCTGACTTAAACAACTGAGCATTAAATGTGAAATTTACACAACATTTTGTTTTGGAAAAAAAAAACTTTTTAAAAACCAAGTTTTATTTTTGCAGGCATTCAAATCAATCAATTTTTAATTTGTATTAATTTTAATTTGCTAATGAATGATTACAAACAAGGTATGAAAAAGAATTGTATAAAATGTTTTAAATATTTTCACACAAATCTTTGATTTTTTTTATTATACAAAAAGTTTCAATTAGTTTTTTCACACAATAAAGCAAAATTAATTGAGAATTTTCGAAAACAAAAACTGTCAAAAAACGAAAACAATTTCCCAGTATATCACTTTGACTTCTTTAAAAATTGTTTCAAATTCTAAGTGTCAAAATGATAAGTTAATTTAAGTTTCATGTATTTTCTTTAGTTTAGTGCATTTTGTTAAATAATTATTCTTAACATCGACAGTTTTTTTATTTTCAAAAGCCTATTTGATAACTTTTAATTATTGATTATGTACATATCATTAATAGTTTTATATTTAAAATATTATTTTTTTATATTGTTGATCAACGATTACAGATAAGGTGTAGAAGATAATTGCATAAAATTTTTCAATATTTCACACACATTTTTTTTTCATTATACAACATATTAATTATTTTTTCACACAATATAGCAAAATCATTTAACAAATTTCAAAAACTAAACTGTCAAAAAACAGAAACAATTTCACAGTTTATCACTTTTGACTCTTATAAAAAAAAACACTTGAAATACTAAATGACAAATTAATAAGTTAATTTAGGTTTCAAGTATTTTCATTAGTTTAGTGAATTTTGTCAAACAACTATTCTAAATATTTAAAGTCTTTTATTTAGTCAAAATAGTCTATTTTAATAATACTTAATTATAATTATTTATTATGGGCACTAGTTTTATTAGTTTTTTTTATTTATACCAATTCTAATTCACAGTTATTGGGTCGCAATTGATTCAAAGTTGACTTTTTATAACATAAATAATGATGATGTTTAATTTATTAGTAACTATTAGTTATAATTATTTTCATCATACTGACATACTCGTATAAAATTACAGTACTTTATACTTATTTATCACTAATAAATTACTGTTTCATACAAATTTAAATAACGTTAAAATATTATTGTTATTCCATAGACTAATACAATACAACTGATTACATAATTTTTACATTCTATATAGTTTCATCACACAATTTACCTACTTTAAAAATATTTGAATCCCTTACATACATTTATAATATTCAATATAATTTGCAGTTTGTCGAATTAGTAAGAAAGTCGAATTTCATTGCACTATTGATTCGATGCTAATAGTTACAAGTATTAACATTATACTAACATATATTTCAATATATAATATATTACATCAGTTCTTGGAAAACTAGTAAGAAAATAGAGTGACTATAGTGTGCTGTGATTTGATTAAATAATAACTAGAGCATATTTTATATGGTATATTGTATGCAAGTAATATAACATTTATTCTTGCAGTTCCTGGAACTTGTTCGCAAATCTAGTGACTACTCAAGCGTGTCATTCCCCCACTGCGCTTGTGATTCGAGGAAACGAGGTCACGTGACGTGCAAAATTTCATTTGATAATTTCAAATTGTTTGCCTGTACTGAAGATGGTGTAATGGAGGTAATTATTTTAATTATTATATTTATTATTATATAATTAATTAATATTTATAATGTCATTTGAAAAACCTGGTAGTGAATAATATAGTTAGCACTAATGTTATTAATTAAAAACCTCTTTTCATTGCAGTAATCGACCAATGTTTTTTAGTTAAGACAAATAAATATAAATTTAATTTACAAAATGCAAATACAAATCTTATATACTCGAGGTTTGCTTTTTGGCTTTCTCAGTATTTTGTTTAGAAAAAAATGCTTTAATGACAAGTTTTTTTATTATTTAATGATTTTACTTCATTTTTAGTGTTCATTTTCATTGAATTTAGTTTAAATATTTTGCAATTTTTTTTAGTAAGTTATACTATAATAATGATTAATTATACTAAAAATAAATCTTGTGTTTTTTTAATATTTTCATGACAAGTTAAAGAAGTAAATGAACTGAGATATTAATAATTAAAAAAATAATTTTATCTTTTTAGCTTTTTTTACTAGGTTTATTTATTTGCTCATGAAATATCAAAGTTACAAAATATATAATTTACTCACATCTAGATTTAGTTTAAATTTGATACGTAATAAAAGTATAAGTTTTCTACAAATCTTTATTTTACACCTTATTAAGTTTAGCGAAAATTAAGTTTATCAAAACTGTAAATTTTCATGTTAATTGTTATAAAAGTTTATTCAGTGTTTAGTAATACAAACAAAGAGAGAATTTAAAAACAAATCAATAAATTTCTTACAAACTTTTTGTTAAAGGAAGTAATTCAATTGCGCAACTTCAGAAAATTTTTAAGAAGTAATTTCGTTTAAAACTTTTACATTCTCTTCTGAAAATTGTTGCCCTTTAAAGGATGGAAGATTTGTAGATAAATTAAAGTTTAGCAAAGTATGCATTTTATTTTTATATGCTTTCAAAAGCTGATAAAGAATTCTAAGTGTCAGCATATTTAATTGTAAGAATGCATTTATATAATAATTTGTTATAAAATATATTTTGTGTTATGCCTAATATGTTTGACTTTTTATTGTCGGAAATTAAACATAATATGAATGTGAAAAAAAGCAAATGAGATTAATACAATATATTGTGTTTATTGATAATAATATTGATTCTTTTTAATAACAAATTGATATAATAAGTTGGAAATTATTTTACATTACCAACAAAATATAATAATAATATAAATGTGAAATGAAAGAGTAGATTTACTTAATATTTAAAGTTTATTTAAATTATTTCAATGGTTTTATGATCATAGTAAAAAGTAAAACGGTATATGTTTCATACTTCAGTCGCAAGTAATTGATTTATACGGTTGGAAAGAAAGAGTATATAATTATCAATTAACTTAAGTGTCAAAAAATAAAATAAAAACATGATAAATAAATAAAAACATTTTTTAGTCCGAAATAGTTGATTGGAAATGAAAGAATTAACTTGTCATATAAGTATTTAAACTGTTGATGCATATTTCTCATAAGAAATAATTTAATATTTTATTCTATTTCAGTCGCAAGTGATCGATTTTTCCTGGTTGGAAATGAAAGAGTGGCAAATTACCGAGGACGGACATTTCCAGTTTCAATACGAAAGGGGAAATAAAAAGCCGAGATGGGTGACCATACAGTCGAAATTTGTTAGTTATTATCAAATAAATAAAATAAATTAAAAATCAAAAAAAAAAAAAGAGTGACCAGACCATAAGTCGAAATTTGTTGGTTATTAATAAAATAAACATAAATAGTTTAATAATAAATATTGATTTTAATAAATAACTGAAATATCAAGACGGGTAACTATACAATTTAAATTCATTAGTTAGTTGTTTAATATTTATTAAACTGTTTTTAAAGTCTTTGAAAAGTCAGGAAAAAATTTATGTTAAAGTGCTAAACAAATAAGGGCGAAGATGTTAGAAATTAAAATGTTTGAAGATGAATGTTAAAAAATACATAGCGTTTTAATGAATTCAATTTGCAGTATTACAAAAAAACTAAAACTTGCTATTTACATTTATGTGTGATTAATTTTTTTTTTGTTTTTGCAGCTTAACATTTCATGATTTGTTTAAAAAATAAGATATCTTCAACTTTTTTAATTATTATTTTTTCAAAAAAGCTTTACAAAAAGTCTTAAACTTTTATTATAAATTAAAAATAGCTGAAAGTTTTAATTGAAAACAGTTATGCAAACACAATACAGGTGTACTTCTTAATCACCATGCTTATAAGGTCAGCTAAAGAATAGTCATGTGAAATTAAGTTCTAATAAATTCATAGAACCATAGTTTAATTCGTTGAAAAAGTTATTAATGTATAAAACTTAAATTACTCAAGACAACTAAAAACGTACAATAGTACAATTTATATTTAAAAAAAAAAGAGTTCAAACTGGTTTTGAAGCTGTTTGATTTTTATTTATTTATATGAAATTTTTTGATTTGTTTATTTGCAATTGGTGTTAATGCAGTGTATTTGAGCAAATAAAATATTTACGACATTTTACTATAAACAAAAAGCATTTTACTGTACGCAAACATGGATTTATCTATATTATTTAAAAAATAACAAGTAGATCAGTTTTTGAATTAGATATAATTAATTTTCCAGTCATCTTATATGAATTACTGCTCTAGTAGAGTTAATAACATTTTGTTTCAAATTTACATATTCATATTATAATAGATATTATTTTTTATAGTCATCTTATATGAATGAATGTTTTATTTGAATAACTAATTATTGTTTTAATATTTACATACTTATATGATAATAAACATTATTATTTTTTCCATTTATCTTATATTAATGAATGCTTTAGTAGATTTAATAACATTTTATTTTAATATTTACATATGAATGAATATTTTTTATTTCAGTCATCCTATATGAACGAATGCTTCAGTCGAGTTCTTGAGGAAAGGAAATGGATTTCGCAAATCGAAAACGGAGAAAAATTGTCTAAAGTTTGTTTTAAAATAAAAAATGATTTAATACTAATTTGGTTTAGCAGAGTTTGAAATATTTTTTAAAGTGTTTGCTTTTATTAGAAAAATTATCTAAAGTTTGTTCCTAAGTAAAAAATTGAGTAATTACTTTTTTAATTTAGCAGATTTTCTAAAATTATAAAATAAGATTTTGTTTTGAACTTTAAAGATCTGAACGCTATATTTTTTGATTTATACGAATTTATACAAATAACATTATTCTAAAGTTTAGTTAGCTTAATAAGTATAAAGTTTTTTTTTTAATTTTTTAATAATTCCACAAATTATAACCAAGAAAAAAAACTATTTTTATGGATAGTCAAACTTATGAAAATTTGATACGTTTATTGAGATAATTTTATTCTTTTACTTGAAATACATAATATTTAAGCTAAACATAATTAAAAAGAAAGTTAATTAGCTTGACACTTAATCTGAAATATCATAAAATTATACTATTTATTTCGTCAATGAACTGTTAAAATTTTAAGATAACTCAAAAAATTCATTCATGTAAAATAAAGTTTTGATAAATTATTTTCAGGAAAATATATTCGTGGCTAACAAAGAGGCTAATGATGAAGAATAAATTTGAAGAAAATGAACATAAAGTTTATGTGATTCATATTAATTAAATATTATGGTTCACACATAAATGATGATTTAATATGACTCAGGCATGTATTATGGGAATTTTTGTGAACATTTCTAATTTAAAAATATTTTTTTCAACAGAAATTACAAATTATAAAGTTTTTACTGGTTTCCATAGATTAAAACTACCAGTATAGTTTGATATTTTAGGTTCTTAAACTTATTTTTACTTTTTGGTCTAGTTTTTAAACGGCTTTTAAACTTTTTTTACAAAGTACTAATATATAATTCTGTTTGAAAATGAAACTCATTTTTACATATAATTTTTTTGTTTTCATATTGAAAACTTTATATGTACGAAATTATTTTTTAAGTTTTGACAATTTTTATTTATGTGAAAAAACATAATATTGATAGCAAACATTTTTGTAGAAAGCATATGATACTTCTGATTGATTTAATACTGTTAATGGATTATAGTTGATAATGGTTTTCTTTAAGTTGACACACATAACGTATTAAGTTAACAAATACAAAATACTTAAAAAATAAAAATCTTATTTTTAAGAAAACTTCTTAATTTTCAGTATCTAATTTTTTTAGTAAAACGAAATCAAACAATTTATGTACAATTAAATGTTAGGTGTTTTTTCTTTTGTTTTTATTTATTTACTCAAGTAAAATACAAATCATATTAAAGCCTTTAAAACGCTTCTTCTATTTTATGCTAAGGCTTATAATATGCATTTTTGTGTTTTACTTTATTTGCTAAAATATTTCTAACTTTTTTATCTTGATTACATAAAGGTTAAATATTTGAAATGTTTGAACATATGTTATTCTTATCAATATAAAATATAATGCTTTTAAGTTTTTTACTTTTTCTCCTAAACTATTTCACGATCTTTTTTTACATTGATCAAATGAGAATAAAAGTAGTATTTGATTGATAAAATAACTTACTTTATAATACTTTATAAACGTTATACTTTATAACGTTATACATTTTTAAACTCAACTTTTATTTATTTTTAAAGCTTATTTGCATAGCTTGTACTTAATTTGTTACATGTTAAAAAATGTTAAATAACTGAAAATTTTTATATTTTTCTGAAATTTTTTTTTACCACAAATACTCAGAATATTTAAATTTTTTAAATCCAGTTTCATGACCGTAGTAATGATTTACTAATATTTTAATATTAATAAATATTTGCTCTCTTTGCTTTTCTTAACAAAATTTGTTGTTATTTTAAGTTTAAAGCTATGGCTAAACTCTGGCTTTTTATATTTAATTTCTTATTTTCCTTTTGTAAATTATTGCATTTTCTATAACTTTTATTTAAATTTGTTTCCAAAATGGCACCATTAAAAGTCTTCCTTCTCAAGTCATAAGTTTAAAGTTTTCTTTTTGAATTTAAATAAAATCTGTTTTTTGTAAGTCTTATGACAAGTACTTATTTGATTTTAGTATATTAAAACATAATTGTACAGTTGAAAAAAATAATTTGTATATTTTAATTTTTACAACCTATAAATTTTATAAGAGCCATTTTTTACAAATTATGATTTTCGTTATTTTTTTTCTTTTTCATCAATTTTAACACCCAATTAAAAAAATTAAGAAATAATAATTTCTCAAAAGTTAATACATTTTTAATGTTTTCAATAAAATTCATGTGCAATCGAAATTTAGTTTTTTATTAATAATTAACTGTACTAATATTTGTAACTAATAATTAAAGCTAATAGTATATTTTGTTGTCAAGTTTTATAAATTTTAAAACAACATAGGTTTTAGATATTTAAGAACATAAGTATTATAAGATTTTAATATATTTAAAAAACTTGAAGGATCTGAGCTATGAGAAAGCACAGAGAAAAGTTGTTAAAACAAACTTTTCAAATTGTTGCTGTAAATTAAGGATCGGCTAATTTTAGCAAAATGTAAAAACGCAACGTATTTGTAAACAATTAATATAATAGAAGTTAGTTACAGCTTTTTAATAACAAAATGTTTCAATTTTTTTAGTGAAGTTCTACCTATTTCGTGTTTTTGTTCATTAAGTATTTGGTCTTATATATTTAAAAGTATAAGCTTTTTAAATATTATGGGCCTACAAAGAAGTTTTATTAAATAAATTTAAAGTTTATTTTGTGAAAATTTACCGACTTGTCGTAAATAAAAATACTATTTAAAAAAAATTTGTATTAAAAAACTAGATGACATAATAGCGATTACCTTTAAAAATGTTTAATGAATTAATATTTTTTGAAATAATCTCCTAAGAGGGGCGATATTAAATGGTAAAATTTTCGAAATTCTAAACAAAAAAATCCTAAAAGTAAGAAAATGCTACAAGTTATTTTTCTTAGCTTTTGTCTAAGATATAAGTTTATAAAAATTTCAAGACTGAATTTATTTATTTCCCACTTTTTAGAACTACTTATACTTAAATTGAACTTATTACAACAAATTAAACTTAAAGAGTATTTTAAAATTATAAAACTACTGCTGTATTATTTACCTTTAGTCTTTTAGATCATTAGTAATCAAAAAGGATTAAGTAAAAATTCAGATTCCAAATTTTTTTTAACTGTTAAAAGAGGCCATATCTCAAAAAGTAATGTATGTTTTAACAACTCTTTGTAGGTCTAAATAAAAATATTATTATAACTAAAATATCACTATAAAAGTTTATTTTTAAATGACTTTCAAAATTACTGACTGAAAATTAGTTTAGTATAAAGTGATTACTGAAAACTTGTAAAACTTTTTTGAGTTTCTGTTTAAAAAAAGGGGCTAAAAGTATATCAGTATCATAGTAAGTGCATGAAATATTTATGATCTGAAGAAAATAATTATTGTTATACAACAAACTAGCATTGAATTCGTAATCATAAAACGAGTTTGGTTAGAAAAACATTTCTATTACTTATCAATATTATACAAGTTCGTGTATATGCAGTTTATTAAACGACAAAAATAAAAGCGCTTAAAACATTTGGTCCTAGGACCTGGTGCATCAAAAAACCTTTGGGTTATCGAATCGCACACCACTTGGATACTTTTTAACGTCTAGGATAATACAAATGTATAACTTCTGTAGTCAAATATTTATAGGATTAAATTGAGAACATACTCAAAGAGACGTTAGGTGAACCGGCCTTTTTCGTTAAAAACCAAGTTAGTAAATTATATTTTTAAAGTTAATCTGTTATATATATGTTGTTATAAATCCATTTACATTTATGTGCAAAATAGTTTTTTTACAGTAAAATGATAGTACTAGCAGTGTCTCCATTTTGCCTATATATAGTAAGTACAAGAGTTTTAGTTCGCCAAAAAAAACTCTAGAAGTTTTTTTTTTATCAATACTCCACTTTGAAAGCAAAGTCAAAAATGATCTGATTAACTTTTAAATAAAATTTAATAAACAATGCTTTTTTATACAGTGAGATGATACAAAGACGAACGTATAGGTAATTTTTGTAAACTATTGCTACAAACTTTCTGAATAAACTATTTATTGAACTGAAAACCTTTCGTTTATCGAGTCGTACACTACTTGGATACAGTTTAACATCTTGTCCAGGACAATATCAAATGAACTTAATTTGTTTTTAAAGAATGTCTAGCATAAAACTTAGCTCAATAAATCAAATTAGTATATAAAGAATAAAAAACTGAGACTAAAAAGTTGTATATATATTTGTTAATAATACTTAAATATTCTCTATCTTATATAAAAAGTTTCTTTAGTAATACTATTTGCGCTTACTTCGATGAATAAAAAGTAAATTTTGTCTTAATTAGTTTAATATCGTTTTAATTTTAGTATGTATACAATTTATTGTTTCTTTCACTATTCGATACAACACAGTTTTTAGCTTGTTTACGTTACAAGCTGTATAGCACAAACTTCTAACTTGTTTCTGCATATAAATATAACACAACTTCTAATTAGTATAAAATTTGTTGTGAGCTGTTTTGATCTTCAATCAAAACACTTGCAGAAAAATGAACTGACTCATTAAGTTCTCAAAAATAAAGCTAATAAAACGAAATGGATTAAAACCTTGGGCAGTACTTTCAATTGTATAGAGTATTATGACGTATAAAGCAATTACTAGCTTACAAGCCAAACATTAAGTTTAATTGAGACACTTAGGGCGGAGTGGGTGGGTTAGATAAACCCAAGTCTGATCGTCAGCATTAACGTGCCGTAGGCACCAACGCATCCTGAATCAAGAATGTATAAAACCTTGAAAAAATCTAGTACACAGAATTATTCTAAACAATGGTTTACAGATAAAAACTTATTAATATGTAGCTCAACAATGACCTACCTCAAAAATATCAGACTCATGTTTCTTTGAGTGAGATTGTGCACTAAAGAAACTATGTCATTGTCATATTGAATTTCAAGTTGTTTCTATACAAGTAAAAGAAGCTAACGTTTGTTGTTTATGCAGATAAAAAGATACTTGTACAATCTAGCTAAAATGACGTTAAAAACAAACATTAGCTTACAAACAAAAAGTTAAAAAGTATGGAAACTTCTAATCGTGCTTTTGGCACTAACAAAAGATAACCAAGTAAAAGCTATTCCTAAATTTCTTATCAAATTAACGTCAGTGACACTTCAATATTTAGTCGAGTTTAGTTACAATAAAACAGTAAGTATTTTAGATAATATTGTTTTAAAACTTAAATACTTTTTCTTAAACCGACGTTTCTTAATCTCACAATATATATGTACATATATATGTGCTGATGAAACTATAGTTTGTTGTTTAAGCTAGTCTAGTAGATAAGAGAATTTGTGTTTAAATTAGCAAACTAAAGCTAATACATTGTCACTCAAATATTTCTATTTGTTTCTGATCTTTAAAAACAAATTGTTAATGAGTTTAATAAAACTAGATAACTATTTTATTCCTTTAGGATGTGAATTACAAAATATACAAAGAGCCTTTGCATTAAGATAAAAAGAATAAATAAAATATAAACTGTTTCTTCTTTTACTTATTTCACCAAAATACTTAAACTTTTTAATGCCTTCTTAAGCTACTGTTTGTCTTAATTAACATCAGACACAAAAACATTTATTCAAGCAAATGTTTAAGCTATAATATAAGCAATGTTCGCGACTTCTTTTACTGTAATTCAAGAAAAAAAGGTTTTAATCGTAACAGAAATTCTAACTAAATTAAATTTGCGTTATGCGCTTGTAAATAGCAAGTAATTTATTATCGAAAGTCTTATATCAACATTAATAAAACTGATGCATTGTAAGTTTATTATCAAAATTTAATTGATAAAACAAGGTTTTTAAATCAAAACTTATATCTTTTCAAAATTTAAGGTTAATTCTTTGCTTATGAAGTTCCTGGCAAAACAACTTAACTGGAGTATTTCTACAACTTTCGAAGTTTCATTGAACTGGATTAACTTATTAGCACACAGAAACATATGTCAGTTTAATAAAAAAGCTGAAAAATGTTTTGTTATTAAATTTGATGTCTTCACTAAACTAATTGATACAACTTCTTTTTGTTGAAGCTAGTACTAAAATTTTACAAATATTTTAAGTTATATGCAGAAATATTTCTTAATTGTAAAGAAGACCTTTGAATTTAGTTAACAACTTTGCAAAATTTATTATAATTTAATTAAGCAAAAAATAATAGATTACACCTGGCAGCACTTGTTAAGGCAAACTCAGTCATTGTTATCAGTCTATAAAATTAACTTTCAAGTTTTTTCTAGTTAAGAAACATTGTCAGTTTAATAAAGATACTACAGAAAAAATTGGTTTATTATATTTTGTAGATACAGTGTATTTAAATTGCGTAATCAGTTTAACCAAAGTCAATTTTAGTATGTATTCAGAAATTGTTTTTTTATATTGAGAAGGTGTATGCAAATATAATAAAGTGTAGTATAAGCCGCAAACTACCGGTTTGTTATTCTATATAAATTAATATATGCAAGATTATTCCTTGGGCACAACAGGTCTCGACAATTTTGGTTTTGGAGACAAAGTTGATTTTTAAATTTATTTATTTACAAAGGCAACAATGTTTCTCCCCTAAGGCCTTCAGGCCTGTAAAATAAAATAAACTAAACATAAGACGATGGACAACTTAAGAAAATACAATAATGCAAAAAATTATAATTGAATTCAAATTAAAATAAAAATGTATAGTGCTATTACTAGATAATTAACTAACAAAATTAAAAGTTTTATAGTAATGAAAAAGACTTTAAATTTTATAGATTTGGATTTGGCTTATAACAACACAAAACAAAATGGCGCTTAACAAATGAGGGTACAAGTAATAACAAAAATAGAATTAAGTGATAAAAGAATTAATACGCTAAGTTTTAAAATAAAATTTCCTAAAGTGCGGGCAGGTGTAGAAGAGCTCTTGTCTTTTGTTTAAAATTCGTTTCTTATTAGCAAGTGCTATTTCTATTTTTTCCAAATTGCAAGTCTTACAGATTTTACCTATATTCTTCATTTATCTGATCTTGTGCATAATGCTCCATCTTAAATCGTAGCTGGTGTTATTGTTTTTTAGTCTCCAGATGTACTTGGAAAACTCTGTTCCCTTGTTGTTTTCATTCTTAATGTCACTAATGTGCGCATACCATTACTTTACAATCTCTTTACAAAACATCTCTTTACCATAAGAGATGGTATGCGCACATTAGTGACATTAAGAATGAAAACAACAAGGGAACAGAGTTTTCTAAGTACATCTGGAGACTAAAAAACAATAACACCAGCTACGATTTAAGATGGAGCATTATGCACAAGGTCAGAGAAATGAAAAATATAGGTAAAATCTGTAAGACTTGCAATTTGGAAAAAATAGCACTTGCTAATAAGAAACGAATTTTAAACAAAAGACAAGAGCTCTTCTACACCTGCCCGCACTTTAGGAAATTTTATTTTAAAACTTAGCGTATTAATTCTTTTATCACTTAATTCTATTTTTGTTATTACTTGTACCCTCATTTGTTAAGCGCCATTTTGTTTTGTGTTGTTATAAGCCAAATCCAAATCTATATAGAACAATCATCTATTGTAAGTATAAATCATATTTAAAATTTAAAGTCTTTTTCATTACTATAAAACTTTTAATTTTGTTAGTTAATTAATCTAGTAATAGCACTATACATTTTTATTTTAATTTGAGTTCAATTATAATTTTTTGCATTATTGTATTTTCTTAAGTTGTCCATCGTCTTATGCTTAGTTTATTTTACAGGCCTGAAGATCCCTTAGAAACATTGTTGCCTTTGTAAGTAAATCTATATAAATTAACATTAATTACGCCTAGTCAAATTGTAAGTTGGTTTCTAAAGTCATTGTATCAAATCTATGGACAGGATAATATCAATTGTACTGTTCTTCTGCAGATTAGATACAAATAATTGTTTGATTTTAATCGGAATAATTTTACTTATGTCATTTAAATAAATCACTCGTCTGCACACTACGAACAGTTTTACTCTTAAAATTTTATTCATCTTGTTTTACAGACAAACTTATTATTTGGTCTAAATAAAAAGGCCTTATAGATATTTATTAAAATAATTAAATGTAACATTACATTGTATTTTTTAAGGTTATATAGGTAAATTTAATTTTTTTACACAGCCACTATTTTATTTAATACTTTTCATCCCGATAGCTATAAATGTTTGTTCTATTTAAAGTAATCGGAGAACTCAATTACTCAGATAAAAAATAATATTTTTAACATTTAGTTGGTATCGACATTAGTCGATTGCTGTCGTTCTAATTTAAAGATCAATTTTTAATGCTTACCTAATCATACCATTCAAGAGGTTAAAAGTTTCATTTACTAAAATAAAAAACTGTTCACTACTATGATTTATACTTGTGGTTACCACATTGCCTCTTTAGAACCATTTTAAAAATTTAAGTGGACACAGCTGCAAGTGGGGGAAGTATTCATATACAAGTTTACTTTTCGAAGTCTTTTTAATTTGTCTACATAACCGTAATTTAGACTTTTAAGCTTTTGTTAAAACTTTGGAACTCAACAACTACTCGAACGAAGAACCTATTTAACACTGTTCAAGAAATAAGTGGTATCTTCGTAGATGACAAATAAAAGCATAAATTTGCATGAAATAAGACGCGGCTGTACATAATTAAGCAATAACAGTAATCTTTAAATGATTGTAATTTATAATCTTGTTATTTAATTTGGTAATTAAAATTTTCCAATCACTTTAAGGTGGAAACTAGGAAGTAATTATTGTATACAAAATTGGATTCCTAAATTGAAAATTTAACATGGATACATTATGTACAACTAGGATGTTCACCAAAAGTGACAATTCCTTGAATTCAGTTGTTCATATACCCTCTCGACAAACTTATAAGAATTTTTATATACAGTAGGTTAGTAACCTACGACCCTCGTGAGAGTACTAGCGAACCAATGTTTAAGTTTACCAGCCTTAGTTTAGTAAAATTGACCCACTGATTTAAATTGAGGCAACAGGAATAAAAAAAACTGATAAACAGTTATTTGGCCTATTACAATTGAAGTTGTCACTTAATTAGTATTTTGTTAACATGAAGTATGAATTAAAACTAAAATAAATGCTCCGAGCTGCCAATGATTAATTTTTTTCTACACAACCCAAACCTAGAAACGTTATAAATTAATCTTTTAGATTAATTCAGGTAAATCAGGCTTCAGATATTTCTTTTATGAAAAAGTGTTAATAGTCTTTTCTGTTTTTGGGACTTGGCAACTTTTGATAAATTTCTAAAGTTTAGGATATAATAACTATTTGATACATATGACAATATACGAATCTTTATTTACAGGAAATTATTATCTACAACTTCAGGGGCTGTCTAGTAAAATAAACTTTTTAGTTGACCAAAATTATCAAATGGACATACTTTTATTCGACTCCTTGGATTTTTATAAAACACTTATGTACTTACTGCTCACTTACGCCTTCTCATAATATTGCCTCTTAATAAAAAAAACGGGGTATTTTATTGACTTTTAAATGCTAGACTTTCTAGTCCATTAACAGACTATTGTGTCACCCATATGCTTTTTATCAGATTACAATATAACTTTGTAAACCCCAAAAAAAATGATTGAAGACATTTCAAACAGGAATTGTGACCGGTTAGTACATTAGGTTTCTCCTAATTTTACATAGCATAATGATTAATATACTTTAACTTAAGTAAATAAACACTCGAGCAAAATAAAAACGACAAAAAGTGCGAGATATAAAACAAATCAACAAATAGTTATTTACAGCAAGAAGCAATAATCTTTATATTAATAATTTCATGTCATTCACTTTAATAGGCTAAAGAATCTTTAATTAATCCAGGGTTGCAAAATATTTTCGTCAATTTCTTTCAGGTTTTAAAAAACGTGTTTTTTCAAATTAAATGGTACATTTTTCGTATCAAATCAAAATTTTCTTAATTAAAGTAGTTTAAAATTCCAGGTTTTTTAGCAACCTTGTTAAATGTGTTGTAGCTTTTCCGAAAAAAAAGAACATATGTAACATAAACAAAGATTACTTAAATTATAAACTAACTTTGTGATTACTATTTAAATAGTTCGCATTAAAAAATTGTTTTAGTTAGTAAGTTAATAAATAAAAAAAAGCTGAATAACATTTTATTTGAATTAAGCATAAAATTAGTAAAAAACTAAAACTTTTTATACATATAAAACTTTAAGAAAAAAAAAACATTTTTTTAAATGGAGTCTAAGATTTGCTCGTAAAACATTACGGATTTAAATGAAAGCATAAAAACTATACCATTTGACAAACTTAAAAACAGCAAAACTAAAAACTGTTTAGTTCATTAACTTACCCTTGAAAGTTTATACCATGATTAAATGCGAACTCAATTAAAGCTTCTTGCTGTAAAAAAAGATCAAACATATAAATATTATCTTTTTTACTATCTCCTCTTCTGTACACTCCACTGACACCTGTATCTGACCGCTATTCTGTCAAGCATCTAGGAACAACTCTTATCCTCTCCATGAAGCTCCTCTAATGTAACTGGAATGCTGCTGAAATTGTTGTTTGTGTACATCATTGAGCCAAGCAGCATCTGTAACAAATATTTATCATTTTATTATATTGAGTAGAAAAAATAAATATGTATATTTATAAAGAGCTGAGCTTTAAACTTCTCATTATTATAGAAGTATGAAAACTTAAACTGATTTAAAATGTTTGAAGTAAGGTATGCACAAAAAGATTGTTTTTTTTTTTTGCGTTTTAGAAACAAAACCTATTAAATATAGTTGATTAGTTACATTTTTTGCAGAAGCCATCAGGTTTCGTATAAATTAAGTATTAATGATATTTTTTAAATATTTTAAAATTTAAATTCTTTAATGACATCGCAAGTTAGTGGTTAAAATTACTAAAAGTCTAAAAAATTAGCAAATTTTTAAATAACACAAGTGTTCAAGTTGCAATCATCAGAAGTTACGGGAATATCAAATAGTTTGTTTATTTTCAACAAGTAAAATTACCTTCAATCTAGGTTGCTTTTTACTGATAAAATATTCACCTAATTATTACATTCTTTAAATAGAAGCCTAGGGAAATCACTTTTTTTATTGAGTTTTAACTAAGCTCTAACTTGTTTTTTACAGATTTTATAATTCTAAATAATTTTTGAGATTCAGCTGGTCAAAGTCGAAGAGTACAATAGGTTCTATGTGGAAGGAATTTTAACAACAAATTAATTAAATTGCTAAAAATCTATCTCCTCATCTGTTTTTTGAGATAATTACCTCAAAATTTTAGGAATTGTTCCTTGCAATGTTTAGAAAATTCTGTTGCAAAAAAATATAAAGATGAAAAATAAACAAAACTTAATAACAAGAAAAACAAAATGGAATCTTTTTTGTCATTAGATCATTTTTAAACTTTGTTGCAACAGAATTTTCTGAATAGTTCCAGGAACATTACCTGAAAGTTTGAGGTAGTTAACTCAAAAAACGCTGGAGATATACTTTTAGTAAAATATTTTAATTAGTTTGCGCCTCCCATAAGGAACCTAATGTACTCTTCAACTTTGACCAGCTGAATCTTAAAAACTATTTTGAACTTTAAAAATATGTAAAAAGCAATTTGTAGAACAAAATCAACTTGTAAAACTCAACAAAATAAGATTAATTTATTAAAAAATTTAATCAGCCCCCTATGGCCCAAACTAGCAAATAAGGTTTGTTGAACAAAAAATTAAGGAATATTTAGGCATCTAGTGTAAAGCATTGACCAAGAAATAATGAAGTTAGTTTGCTATGTTTTGAAACTACTTTGCATTGGAAGAATATATCATAAATATTTTTTAAGCAATAAAACTTGGAAAGCTAAGATAATATGAAACAGTTGATAAGCGGTATTGTTGAAAATAAAAATAAAGGTTATTTGTAAAATACAAATCTTTATGGTCTTTGGTTATTTACCTTATGAAGTTTTTCTGTTGAAACTTCATTAAACTGTTTGAAACTTGTATGAAACTTTATGAAGTTTCATTTCATCTGTTGTCAAAGCAAAAAAGGCAAATAAAAAAAGTAAATACTGGTTGTCAATTTTAAATGCAATACAAAAAAAAATCGAAATGCTAATTATAAATCTCATAGAGTAATAAAATAGGGCAATAGGATTAGGGAGTCCTTGATTTTTGAACTTCAATCTTATTTTGTAGTTTTATTATAGCTATCAAACATTTGTAAAGGCAAAACTAAACTCAAAGTAACTTTCGAGATACAAGCAATTAAAGTTGGTAAACTCAATAGGCTCTTTATGAAAGGGGCATACCAAAAACTCAAAGATTCAGATTTATTCTAAAATATATCTTCTTAAATTTTATCTGATCTCATTTGAACTTTTACAAGATAATTACAAACATTTAAACTTTTTTGATGTAAGAACTGTTTAAAAAAAACCAACCTCCTTTTTAATATTTACTTTTAATAATTTTAAAGTTCTAACATTAAATGTCTTTTATTATAAAAGTTTCCAGAAAACTTGAGTTATTTAGCTTAAAAAATGAAGAAGATAATTTTTTTCAAATCCCTGGAAAAATTACAATGAATAACTTAGTGCTACATGTATGTACATAAGAAATATTTTGCAAAGATTACAAAACCTCAAACATTAAATTAACTTTTTGTATTCATAAAAAACTGAAATGTAGTTTATCACTTTACTTACAATAACAAAACTAGTGTAAAATTTAAAAAAAATCACCACAACCCCCTCTCCTCTTATTACTAAAGTAAAAAAAAAATTACTGCTCAAATTTTTTAAGCATAAGATTTAAGAAAAAAATTCAAACTAGCTTGAGTTTTGCAAAAAAAATTAAACAATCCAGAGACTTGAAAGTAATCTTAAATATTTAAACTAGCATAATTCAGCCTGAGTTTTTTTTTTAAATTAGACTAATTAAATTAGCTGGAGAATTTGTGGCAATGCTGTGTCTGTCTCAACCAGAATAAAATTATACAAATCCCCACTTTTAAAATTTAAATGTTTGATCCAATTTTTCAAATCTTACTAAGAATATTTATAACTTATACTTTAGTTGGAACTTAAAAATTATTCCTTTAATATAATTTATCAAATATTTAAAAATACTCAACCAAACATTAAAATAACCTAAAAAACATAACTTATCAAGAGTTTTTTTGAATAAAAAGACAACATAAGTTTTCTAAAAGAAACAACAACTAATTATAGAAAAAAAAATCAAACCTCTGGTTACTAATTTCATTATACAGTAGTCTTGTGGTCAAAATAATGTGGAAAACTGAAAAGTTGTGAAAGTTTATTTGATTGCCAACAATAGTACATAAACTAAACTTTAATAAAATTATTAGATATGGGGAGGAAAAATACTAATACCTTTTGTGATAAGGGTGAGCCAGGTATCTTTTAAAGTTGTTTAGCAAATTTATCAGAAAAAAAAAACAACTTTAACTTGTTTGAAAAAGTTTCTGGTAAAAAGTTATTTGAAAAGTAAGTTTTTTAGGTTTAAAAAAACCTTTTAAAACTAAACTTTAATGAAGTGAATTCAACCAAATAAAGGTCAAATTTTGGAATAGTTTTTATAATGATAGTCTTTTTAATGATAATACATTTTTTCTTATTCTATTTTATTACTTTGCATGGAATAGCTTTTGAAGTGTAAGCTTAATTAGTAAAAAATATAGGTGATACTACTATTAAAATTTGAGAAAATTGCGTTTTTTATATATTCTTATAACAAACTCTTTTAATAGACTATCCTTAAAACCAATTAAAAACTTTATATTTTTGTAGTTTTATCTAGTACAAAATGAAAGCTTTTAAATTTAGAAAGATGTTAATTTTTTTAAGGTAGAAAAACATCAGAACTCAGATTTTGTTAAAAACTTTTTGAACTAGTCTCTTAAGAGCCTATAATTATGAACTTTTTTTTTTCTAGTGGAACTATGAAACTTAAACCAAATTGTAACAAAAACATATTTTGTTTAAGAAATACCTATACTAAGACGTAATTTAAGGTATTTAAAGTTATTTTTTAGTTTGTAGTATGTTTTGGTATTGTAATAACAAATGCTACTTTTTATTTTTATTGAATTTTACTTTCATTAATTTAATTCATTAGTTTAAGATTTTGATTAATAAGGTATAAATAATTTGTGGTAAAAACAAATTTTGCAAGGGGTACAAACAATTACTAACTATTTTTTAATGTTGCTCATTGTATATCTAAATGTTGTTAGACCCTTTAACACTTATTATGATAATAATTTCACTAACTGTCTAAGGTTATTTGTAAAAAAAGTAGTCCAAGTGGTTATCAACTATACTATAAAACTGATTTTTAATAATAATGTTTTAAGCAGATAATATATATTATAACTTTATAGAAACAGTTTCAAGTCTTGGTTAAAATAAATATATTTGTAAAAAATAAGGTCCAAGTGGTTATCAAGTACTGTAGAATTAATCTTAATTAATACTAGGTTTGAGCAATTGAATTAAAATGTTATAATATTTTTGAAGTAACTTCAAGTTTAAGATAAACAAAAATCTAAAATCATGAATTAAGTTTTAACTTACTAGATTAATATCTATTTGTAACCAAGTTATCTTTAACTTAATTTATATATAACTCATATACTCCATTTATTTTTTTGGAAATTATATATTACACAAAATTAATAATTTGACTCACCATCAGCTATTTCATGTTAATCCAAGGCTATGTTATAAGAAGCTCAGCTTCCAATTAATTATTTTCTAGAATGATCTTTGTTGCTAAGAAAATTGAAAAGCGAAAAAACAATTAAAATTTTGTTACCCCTTAAGTTTTTAAAATACAGAGCTAGTTTTAAGGTACCAAGTCTGCAAAAATAGGTTTTAGGTATGTAAACATTAAACTCCCTTAAGTTTTGTTTTTAGTTATGAAATTAAACAAATCAAGTAGAAATTTTTGTCAAAAGAACTTATTTTATAATGCTATAAAGTTATTGCTAAAAAAAAAATATTGATTTTTTATAAAGTAAAAGTTATTTGTCAATATTAAGTTCATTGTCGTCAAAAAATTATAGATTTCGCTATCTACATATAAAGTAGGCTAAAGTAATTGAATAAAGTTTTAAACTGTACACTCTTTAACTTAAATATAAAAAGTTCTTAAGTGAAATTAAAAAAAAAGTTTTTATTTTTAATTATAAAGTTTTTAGTGCTGGGTGTTTATTAAAACCAAAAAAAAACGGTCAAATTGATTAGTCTTAAGACTTAGTGTAAGAAAAAACCTTTCGGTATTTGGATTATACACCATATTGAAATAGTTTAACTTCTTTTCCACGACGGTCAAAATGACTGACTAAATACAATTATTATTAAAAAATACTTTTTTTATTAATACGTTTTTTTAGCTGTTGAATTATGACTAAATTCTAGCAGTCTAGCCAGAGTCTGGCTGTTCAGTTAAACAAACTGAACATATTTTACTCATCAGTATGTATACGTTTATAGCTTTTTACAAATTAAGATTTTGATTATTTTCAAAAGCGTAAAACACTTTTGCTAAAGATATAAAATTTTTGATTTCAAACTAAAATTTACCTAAACAACTTTTAATTTAATAAAAATAAACTTAGAATTTATTAAGTAACTTAATTTTAAGCTAATTTATAGAATTAAGTCAAATAAATCATTTTAATTTTAACCTTTTTTGAATTTTTATAGAAAATCAACCAGAAATTTAAGTTAAACAAAATCTCGGAACATATTCGTATCTAAACCTTTTAACATCATCCTTATAAGATAGCTATAGGGAAAACTTCGGCAGTGACAATTTTTTATATGAAAAAAAAACGTAAGAATAACAAAGAGAGAGATTCTCTCTCTTTGTTAATTCTTTGTTTGAATGTTTTAACTCTGAGAGACTGTTTGAATAAGCATTAACTAACTTAATTTTTTTTCCATATTTAAAACAGTCTTTCCATTGTTAAAGATTTTTTTTTGATAAATCATTATATATAAGAAAAGTATTTCGATGTAGCATTGGTGTCTTACATCAATTTTATCTTTTAAAAGCTCTATGAAATTTAATTATTCTAAATATGTATCTAACCTAAAATTTACAAAAAAGTACCGTTTATATGTGACTGTATTGTCAAAAATTTTTTATACAAGTTCAATTAAAACTTGTGCAGATAAAAAGTATAGTTATTTTGCTTTAAGTTCATATCTTTCAATAAAAAGTAAGTTGTTTGTTGCATTTTTAGATAAATAGCGTCAAAAAAGCTGATTAAGGAGTGTAGTTTTAATAACCGTTGCAAAGATAAAATTTAAATAATTTTTTTGTTTAAGTGTAGTTCTTTAATTTTCGTTCAAAAATACCGTAATTAATACATTTTTGCGTTGTAAATTTTAGTTTGTAATAATAAATACTCTTGACGGATATATACTTTATTTATAATAAGTAAACGGCTGCTAGTAATACGATAAAAAGTTTATGTTACCATTAAAAAAAAAAGTTCCAAATTGATGTAAATGTCAAGTTTCAGTCAAAACATTGAGCTAGGTTTAAATTTTCTAAAACTCACATATTCAAATGTTTATTCAAAAATGTTAGGTTTACTTTACAGTTTCTAAAACATAAAAATGTATTTATTTATTAACTTTTCAAGAAAATTACAAAAAGAAGACGTTGAAACAAGTAGCCAAAAAAAAAATTGTGAGCAGTCATAATTATTTCCCAAAAAAATAGTACTGGCCCCTACAAAAACACTCGTAGGGCATAACAAATCTGTCACCAAATATGTTGTTCCACCACAGAATAAAGACCCAACCGACCAAGACCAGAAGTATGAAAAGTAGCCAAAAGTATTTGTAGTACGGCACGTAATATTTTCTTTCTGAAGGACAATCATTTGGAAGCTCTATACATCTTCTTTCACAAGACGAACAAAAATTATTGAAACTGTTCAAAAACTTTTCTTCGTCAAAGCAATTCTTCGGACGATTGCCACAAGTCTTGTTGCACCATTGACAAAAAGTTTCAAAACAATTTTTGTGTTTGACGAAACGCGAGCAGTTAATTTGTTTGTCCTCCAGTGACGTCATACTAGATTTGAATGACGTCATATTAGTCGTTGATGCATTTATGACGTCACAGCCAATAAGGATGCCAAAAATCAGAACCAAGAAACTAAGACTTATTTTCATTTTTTTTTTGCTTCTAAATAAATACTGAAGATGTTTTAAGATATTCTAATTAAGATTAAAATTTAATATGATGTTGATAATTTTAAGCTAATTTATTTTGTACGTAAATAAAATAATTTATGTTTGTAACTTGCTGTTGAGAGCTGACCAAGTTTTTATAGTAAGTATTCAATAGTTGTAAAAAAAAAACAACTTGGATATTCAAAAAATACTTGAAACATGGACAAATATGACAATTTATTATAAAGGTATTTTCTTAAAATAAGTTTTGTAGTTATACCTAAAAGACTACTAAAGTTATAACGAATACTTTTACTAAAATTAAAGAAAATTTCTAGAAGTTTTAAAACTAACCAATGGCATAAAACTTTAATTCTTGCTAAAACTAAAACAGACACCACGAGTTATTTTTTAAAAATTTATTAAAAGTTTTTTAAGTGTGTTTGCTTAATTAAGTTCTTTAAACCGCAAACATTTACTAACTAAAACCCTATAATACTACTTAGTTTGTTTTTAGACAAAACAATGCTTTCTATAGCTATAAAAACTTATAACTAATCAATAAAGTTTCTTAAAAAAATAACAATTTAAATTGAAATGCTAACTGAAAGTATATTTATAATATTTTTATGTTTTTTTCTTTTTTGACACCAACAGACTTTATTTAACACTTTAAAATAAGTGTTCAAAATCTTACCTTTTCAAAAAACAATAACTCATTTAATATTATAACACTATAGTTTTCAACTAGCTCAAACAATAAATCTCATGTATATTTATATAGTTTATTATAACTATTTTTATTTCACGTTTTCAAAACAAAGTCACATGTATTTTTATTGGACTTTGAAATTTGTAAAAATTGTTCGGAAAATAACCGTAATACTATTGTTATTGTTTACTGTGGACTAGCAACTAAATTCACGATGTTTAGTCGACGAAATAAAGTTTTAAGATATATCAAAAAAAAATCACTAATACAGAGTAGAATAAAGACAACTGTGTTTTTTAAAAGAAGTTATACTTAAAAAATTATAAGCGTACTTAACAACTATTTTAATGAACCTATTGTTTAGGTAAAATAACTTTGTAAATCATAAATGTATAACTAAATTTTAGATTAGTTTAAGCAATAAACAATAAAGTTTGTATAGAACTTCAAAATAAAAAAGAAACCAAAAGGAAGTAAACCATTAAAGATTTAATTTTTAATTGAAAAAATATAACCAAAATAAAGTGTATAAATATGTGCAAAGTTTTAAGTAGTTTTAAAAATTATAGCGTTTAGTCTATCATTGAATTATGAATAGTAAAACGTTTTGAATAATCTAACAAATTGGCAGTATTTGAAAATAAAATAATAGTGCTTACAAAAATATATATTAAGGTAATTTTAAGTAGTACTAAAACACTTGTGCTGCTTGTTATTCTGAATATGAAACTTACTTAAAATAATAAGCAGTATTTTTTTGAGCTCAATATGTAGCCTAAAAACATAAAAATATAATATTCTATAAAACCAAGCACAAGTATATTTTAAGAACTTGAAAAATAATTCTAATATCAATTATCCAGTAGATTGCTATGGTTGTTTTGATATTAAAAATGTAAAAAAAATCAAATGGTTTTGAATTAACAAAATAATTTTTCACCACTAGATAAGGTACTTTTATTAATAATATTTTGTTATAGTTATGATTTTAGTTTATAACAAACTTATTGTAGTTCAATTCTAAATCGGTAAAAAAAAAGTTATAACATTTTATACTACAAAAACAATCAATTCTTCTTGACGTAGGTTTCATTATCTGGTTTAACTTTGCTTTACCTATCAATAGTAATTTAAGATTGTTTGTTTTTTAATTTTGCACGTACCTTTTTTAGGTTTTTTACATTAAGGATGAGAATTTTTGTATAAAGATAGTGCTTTTATGTTATTGTTGATTGGTAATTTCTTTAATAAAAAAAACTTTTTTGTACACAACCGAATAATATATGTTTTAAATGTAAATAAAAAATTCTGTTTTAATAGTATGTACAATTTTACCAGCTTAACAGCAAACTTGTTAAAAAATAAATTTTATGAATTAAATGAAGTTAAAAAGTTATTTATATGTAAGAATAGTGATGTACTCCAAACTACTGGGGTCTCTAGTTTCATGTGAAACCGCCTCTGTAACAGGTTCGGCAGTTTCGACAGGAGCCAGATTAGCAGTAGCGTCGAAGCAATCTTTATCTTTAGTTGCTACCTCGGTCTGCGACCGAGCGCAAGAGTGTGTAAGAGCTAATACCCTACTCATTTTACTTATAGTTGAAGTTTAAATATAGACTAACAAGTATTTATATGCTTTATTATACAATACAAATCAAAGACACAAAAAAAGTTATTAATTGAGAAGGCTTCTTGCAGTTCACAATTCTAGTTGAGCTGTAACAAATGGTTGCTCGTACAGCTTACTGGTTCAGAAAGTAGTTCGTTGACACTGGATGTAGAGCGCGCGAGGTAAAAAGATACAATACTCAAATAAAGAAAACGAAAGATAAAAGTAATAAGTTTATGCCACCGAATGCATGGGCTTATGGGTCGAGTTCAATGTTCAAAATGATCCAAGCTGGAAGTTGTTGCTGCTTGTCTGCTGCAGTATGCGTAGGCTTATGAGTATGGCACGTTAACAACTTAAATCAAGTTGTACGCCCCGTCGACGTTGCTAAAGTAGGTATACAAAATGTATATAGAACAAGATATAAAAACTACGAAGTTATGAAGTTAAGTTCAAAGTAAATGTTTCAGACAAACAAACAAATACTTGAATAAGAATGTTTCACCAGAAATCATCTAGATTTTCCAAGAAGCCGACTTACACTCACAGCGCCAAGAGAAGGTTTTCCATGAGTTCAGCTATTTTTCCAAGATGGCGGCTTACGCTTCGGACTGGAAACTGGCGTAGTGGTGCTTCTTGTTAACGTCGAAATCCAAATGATCTGCTTTCTCGTTTGCTCTGCTGTTTATATACGTCTTTCTTACATAACAATCGCCTGGTCAAGACATGGTCGCATGATGTAACATGCTGATTAAAGCATGAAACCCGGCGTGATCGGTAGTTAATTCTACATGGCAAAAATGCGTCAACTAGCGGTTGTTATTATTTTTTAAAACAACGTTTTTAAAAACCAAAGTGTTTTTATCATTTAAAGAGTTATTAGTAAAAGAAAAGGATTTAAATATGAAATTACTTATAAACTCGACTTTTGGACTATCGAAGCGAAAATAATAAAATTTTCACGTCGATGTCCAACATCGACCCTGTTAAATGTTTTTTTTTTCATTTTATTTTGAATAAGTAAATTTTTTAAAAGCAAAAAAGAAAACTAGCTTCCTACTTTTCAAAAAGTTGTTCTCTATATAATATACAAATTTTTAAATAAAATATAAGTACAATTGGTGACAGAAGAGTAAAAAGAAGGATGTAAAATCAGGAAAATAAACTGTACGCATACTAACAAAAAGTGAAAGATAAAATGCATTACACGACAAAATAAATTTGTTTTCTTAGTTGCATGAAAGTTTGTATTGTACTTTTTAAATTTTGAAATAGATATATATGTTTTTTTTTCTAGAGTTGGTCAGAAAAAAAAAGTTTACTGACACTATTTTTAAATGTAGATGAAGTAAAATGTTAACAAAATAAATTTTTTAGCAAAGTATCTTACAAGAAAACTTAATAAGACATGTTTATATTTAAAATTTATATATGTAAAATTGTTTTTGTTGAAGTTTTATATAAAAAGAATAACTGTGCATTTTTTTAAGTAAAGATGTAACATATTAAAAATAGTGAATATAAAATATAAAGCAATGCATAAGAATGTGTTAAAAATGTTTATCGAATTATTAAAGAATTATCAGTTTAGTTAAAAAAAAATATTTTTTTAATGAAGGTCTACTTAATTTATAACTGTAAAAAGCTTACTTTTAAGAAAAAACTAATGTCAGCACACATAAACTAAAAATTTTAACTTTCTCTGGCATAAATTCTATAAAAATCTGAGTGTTGCTGGCTTAGATATTAAGAATACATACCAAATACAATGCAGCTATATTTAATAAAACTAACGATCAAAAAACTTACTTTCTTAAGCATAGTTTTTTTTTGGTTTTGTTTATATATTTTAAGAAAATTAAGCAAATAAAAATTAAAAACGATTTTATCATGTAACTGTTAATGTTTTCAAAAGGCAAAAGTAATAATAAAAGTAAAGGTTTTTTTTTCTTTTTAACAAAATAACAAAATTAATTTATTACATAGAGTAAACAATTTGTTATTTAACTTGTTGATACCATAAGCTTATAAACTTGACGTTGTTAAGTTAATTACTAGTTTGAAATATTTGCACTACAACCACTCAACTCATGCAGTAAAAAAAAAAAAGAAGATTAAAAACTTAATTGACAATTTCAATAAAACCACTTAAGTAGTGTAAAATGTTGAAACAAATTAACGAAGAGTCATTTCTTTAAAAAAAAAATTATTATACAGTAAAAAAAATTTATAAAGTTTTTAGTTTTGTTCTTTATGAATATTAACAAAAGAGTTTTTCTTTAATTAATAAAAAAAATTAAACTTTCCTTTTGTGTTACTGTAGACTTTATATTTGACTTAAGTTGTTTTGAAAGCTATTAGTAATTGACTTTACCCGATTAAATTTAATGGTTCTTCTACTTCTATTCGAGATGATCGAAAAACAGATACATGAAAAATGCCATAAACTCATTTTCACACTGTCAGTGAATAATTTGAAATTAGAGATAGATGAAAAAGCGACATTCCAAACCCTTTAGATTAAGCAATTTGATTGACGGAACCTTTTGATAAGATTCTTCAGTGAAAAAAAAATTGCTTAACAGCTGGAAGTTATTTAAACTTTAAGTTTCTTTTCGAACTGCAAAAGTGATGAAACAAAATACGGGAAATTAACTTGATTGACAGAAGCTTCTGGTTAAGTTATTAAAGTGAGCTTAGCGCAATAATTAAACTCTAGGGAGTTAATTTTGATTGCACGTGTTTTGTATTTTAAGAAAGGATTGTGTCGTAAAATGTGATAATGGAAACAAAAACACCTGTTAATGTTTAAGAATTTCGGTGAGAACATTCATTTATAAAGTAGTGTTTTGTGTCTTTTTGATAAATTTTTGGAATACATCTTATTGCTGCAGCTGTTACGTGCATAAAAGTAGGTAAACTTGTAAAAAAGGGAAATCAGCTTTATATTTGTGTTAATTAAATTAGTATGCCGGATTCAATTTTGCGAGTTTTTGAGAAATTTATTAAATGTTATCTTTTTTGTTTTTTTAGGCCCAAGCAAAAAAAAAATGTTTGCTTTTTTAATTAATTTACTTTAGGACAGATCGAGATTTGGTTTAAAAACACTTATTTGTTCATGATTTAAGTGGTTTAATTTATTGAACAGATATTCCAGAAAAACAATGTTTTCTTTACAAAAATGTTTACTTTAAAATAGACCAACTTTAAAGTTAAAAAATATTTTTTTCTTGCTTTTAACATAAAAGTTCGACAAGTACATATTTATTTATTTTTGGTTTTAGATTAGTGTGTTTGCGCACTCTTAATAGAGCACAATCGGAGTAATTAGATACTTAAAATAATAAACAGAGAAAGACCAAACGCTTATTAATAATTAATGCTTATTAAAAAGGGATTAAGTTCATACTGGAAAAACAACATCTATGATTTTGAAACATTATTGTGAACGCTTCCGACATTTAATTTAAAATGAACTGAATAATCATTAATTCTCTTTTTTTTTCATCGTGGAGCTGTGCGAGAAAAATATAAATTAGTAAAATTGCAAGAACAGATACTTAATTATCAACTTTGTAAACTTGAGTATTAGGTTTGGTTATTGTGTGAGCGCAAAAAATTGTTAGAAAGGGGAAAAAAATGTGTGTTTTTTTATGTCAATTTTCATGTTATGAAAAGTATGAAATTAATATATACATATATATACATATACAAAAGTATAAGAGTAATGTATCTGAGTTTAAAACTTATATCTCCTTATTTACTGACAAAAGAAACTTGAAAATTGAACGTAAATGTGACAGGATTAAGAGTTTTCGTTAGTCCGGTTGACAGAACTCATGTTGTCTTATCATCGTTAAGTGACTAGATGCGTGTAGTCTTTAAGGTCGTTTTTTTGTTGAAGATAAAAGTTGTCTCTTGTAATTTTCTTTGTTTCTATTAGGCAACTAAGAGATTGGTTACTATGTAACGAAATTACTTTCTGAATACTGTTCCACTTTTTAGAAAAAAAATTCACAGCTTTATATAATATATTTGTTTTGTTTGCATAATTTTCGACCGTTGATAAAAATGATATTGGGAGGTTCTTGTTATCGTTTCTAAAATTTTTTGGAACGCTTCCCTTTGACAACTTGTTGAAGCTGTTTTTTATTTCTTTTGATACTATTGCATTTGTTATGAAATCTTTTTGACAACGAGGCACGCTTTCATTTTTAATTTTAATATCAAGAACATGCTTATGCTTAAGTTTTTCTTTATAACTTGATTCTTTTACAATTTCTTTCAGCTTTTTCACTTCGCTTTTTATGGTTGTTTTACAAAAAGTATTTGTTAGTTCGAGGTTAACTCCTGTTTCTGTTTTGGTTATTATTCTTTCTTTTGCATTGTTTATTAAATTTCTTTTTACGATAAAATCTATGCCAAGAATAGCAAAAGAATTGTTTGAATCTATTACATAAAAATTGTGAGATAAATCTTGTTGTAAACCAATTTTAATATTCAGAGCTGTATATCCTAAAACTTTTAATTCATTTCCCCTCACGTCACAAATTTCAGGTGCTAATTCATGTTCTTTATATGAACTAATTATTGCCTTAGAAATAATTGAATGTTGTGCATTGATATCAAATAAATAAGGTATTTTATTATCTTTATCAGTAATAACTAGTAGTTTGGTACTTATTTTTGACTTTGTGTCACAGAGTACTTTATTTTCTCGAAATTTGCTATATGTTCTTTTTCGTTCAGTTGACTTTTGTTTAAGTTTTTCGTTAAGTGTTTTATAGGTTGAGCCCGAATTTGCTTCTTCTATTCTCATTGATTTATCTTCACATGTGCACTTCAATTTTTCCTTTTCCAACATTTCTTCTAGAAATAGTGCTTGTTTTACCATTGCTGGTTTTTGTTTTACATGTTTTATTTTATTTTCTACAAACTTTTTGTACATTTTACATTGCGGGCTTTTACAATTTTTAGCTTTCTCACCAAAACGAACATGATAGCAGCATCTGTTAAGGTTCTTATTACTAAATTTACTTTGATATTGTCTATAGTCTTTTGAGTAGTTGTTTATGTTTTGATTAAGTTGCGAACAATTTTTATTTTGATTTTGGGTAAATGTCCTTCTCAATTTATTATTTGACTTATATTTATTATTTGATTTTTTACTACTATAACTTATTTTCAAATTAGTTGGGCCTTGTTCAAGAACCCATTCAAGGCGGTTCTTAAACTTTCTAATAGGAAGTTCAAGGTCTTTTTTTAGAATTTTACTCGCCCATTTTGGACTATAATTAATAGTAAGATGTTTATAGAGGTCATCTGATGAGCAAGTAAGACTTTTCGATACTAACTGATGAATGTCTTTAAAAGTTGGGGTATGACTCCAAATAGGTGGAGGTTTGTGTATATCCGGTAAGCATGGTGTCATGCTTAAGATTTTTTGTTTGAAACAGACATAGCTAGATGGTTTATCAACTTTTACATAGTTAAGTACATCATCAATTGGCCATATTCGGATTATAATTTCAAACAGAGTTATATCACCAAAAATGCCCTGGCTTTTACACTGAAGCTCAAAGAGTTTGAATTCTTCTCTAGGGTTTTTCCCTTTAATTTTCCTAAACATTCGCTCTTATTTTGGAGATTGTCGATCTGTCCTTTAAGCTGCTCAATAGTTAAATTATTGCCGTAAATGTGATTTGATTTACTGTAATTTGTTTGATCAGAGTTTAAGTGAGAATTTGGACTTTGTTGATGACAATATGGTTGTGAAAAAATGTCCAACGGTGTATTAATTGGGCTCATATTTGTAGTAAGGAATGTTTCTGTTTCAGATGTTACTGGGTAGCTGGATATATGCGATGTTCTTATGTTTAGAGAATCTTGAATGTGCGTAGAATTGTTAGCAGCCGTTGTTTTGGTCATCATGTATTTACTGGCTGAGGGCGAGTCTGTCAAGTTTATTTGTGAATTAAAATCATTAACTGAACTTACCACACTTCTTGCAGAGGTATTGATTGGTTGACTGTTCTGTAAATAGAGTGCCTTTAAAATTTCATCAAATTTATTTTCTACTACTTTAGTTAGCTCATTTATTCTTTTAGTGTTGTCTTCAATGGTTGGTGTGAAAGAGCTGGAGAGGACGCCATTGATGTACTCCAAACTACTGGGGTCTCTAGTTTCATGTGAAACCGCCTCTGTAACAGGTTCGGCAGTTTCGACAGGAGCCAGATTAGCAGTAGCGTCGAAGCAATCTTTATCTTTAGTTGCTACCTCGGTCTGCGACCGAGCGCAAGAGTGTGTAAGAGCTAATACCCTACTCATTTTACTTATAGTTGAAGTTTAAATATAGACTAACAAGTATTTATATGCTTTATTATACAATACAAATCAAAGACACAAAAAAAGTTATTAATTGAGAAGGCTTCTTGCAGTTCACAATTCTAGTTGAGCTGTAACAAATGGTTGCTCGTACAGCTTACTGGTTCAGAAAGTAGTTCGTTGACACTGGATGTAGAGCGCGCGAGGTAAAAAGATACAATACTCAAATAAAGAAAACGAAAGATAAAAGTAATAAGTTTATGCCACCGAATGCATGGGCTTATGGGTCGAGTTCAATGTTCAAAATGATCCAAGCTGGAAGTTGTTGCTGCTTGTCTGCTGCAGTATGCGTAGGCTTATGAGTATGGCACGTTAACAACTTAAATCAAGTTGTACGCCCCGTCGACGTTGCTAAAGTAGGTATACAAAATGTATATAGAACAAGATATAAAAACTACGAAGTTATGAAGTTAAGTTCAAAGTAAATGTTTCAGACAAACAAACAAATACTTGAATAAGAATGTTTCACCAGAAATCATCTAGATTTTCCAAGAAGCCGACTTACACTCACAGCGCCAAGAGAAGGTTTTCCATGAGTTCAGCTATTTTTCCAAGATGGCGGCTTACGCTTCGGACTGGAAACTGGCGTAGTGGTGCTTCTTGTTAACGTCGAAATCCAAATGATCTGCTTTCTCGTTTGCTCTGCTGTTTATATACGTCTTTCTTACATAACAATCGCCTGGTCAAGACATGGTCGCATGATGTAACATGCTGATTAAAGCATGAAACCCGGCGTGATCGGTAGTTAATTCTACATGGCAAAAATGCGTCAACTAGCGGTTGTTATTATTTTTTAAAACAACGTTTTTAAAAACCAAAGTGTTTTTATCATTTAAAGAGTTATTAGTAAAAGAAAAGGATTTAAATATGAAATTACTTATAAACTCGACTTTTGGACTATCGAAGCGAAAATAATAAAATTTTCACGTCGATGTCCAACAATAGTACAGAAGGGCTTCCTTTATAATAAGTTGATTTTAAAACCACAAAAAACAACTAAACCAGCTTTTGACTTAAAGAAATATTTAGTGCTCAAAGTTTTTATCCCTTAAAACTAATCATTAACACATTTTGATGATATCTATTTAAGCTTATATAACGACTCATAATGTGCTTAAGATTTGCAAATTGTGATTAAATTTACTGAAATAAAAGTTTCACTGGGCGTTGAAAAAACATGTCAAAAAAACTGATATATTTTATGTCAATTTTAACATTTATTTATCAAAATTATAAATTAGGTTCTAATAGAATCTTACTAGAGAATAGTTTCTACTATATCCATCAAATACTCTTAAAACTTATTTCTTATTTTAAGATGTACATAACTTCTAGAACTAGTTTTTTTTAACAGTTATTCTCTCTTCTAATAGTTTCTTTAATTTTAAAGTACTACGTTTTTTGCGATAAACAACAATTTAGTTTAGACTATAAACATGTATATTGTATATGTAATGTACACATAAGTAATTACCAACTTAAGAACTAAACTATACTAATTTAAATTCATTTGTAGTCAAAGCATTAAGTTAGATTTAAAGTTTGAAACAACAGAACACTACAGAAGGTAAACAATAAAACACGTTTGAACAACAGTTCTTTCTAATCACTATTAACATTCCATATAAGCCCCTAAACCGATAATAAAAGCAAGACACAGGAAGACTACTAAGAAGGGGTAGACGGGATTGACAACTTCTTCTTTCTTTCTGTAACATTCGATCTTCACACACGTCCTGTTGCACCAGTTGCAATTGTTTCCCAAGCACTCTTTTATGTTCAAGAAATGGGAGCAGTTCATTGGTTTGTGCTCCGATGACGTCATAGAGACTTTTGAAGCGCTTACGTCATTCGTACGCTCAATTAACACAAGAAGAGTGACGATCAGCGACAAGAAACTGAAACTTAATTTCATTTTGATTTCTAATTCTACAAGTAAAATATATGTTATTTTTACGTACTATATTTAAAGTATAATATGAAAACGTTTCACTGCCATAAAATTAGACTAATTTCTAAGTAGTTTAGTTAACATTTATATTATACATTAATATAAAACTTTGTATTTATATTCTACTATTGAGTGCTGGTAAAAGAATTGAAGTTTAGTTTCATGAAAAAGTCCAAAAACTTGTATACCTACATATTTTTAATACTTTTAAAAAGCTGATAGAGTTTTTTTTATCAACATATATGGTTTATTACTTTGAAAAAGTCAAGTTATTAATATATAGTTAGATTGTTTAAATTCTGTTGAAGATTTGTTTTAAAAATATGAGATAAATTTTGATGCTTGTTCAACTTATCAGAAACTAAAAACTTAAATCTTGCTAAGTCTAGGAAGACTATTCATAATTTTGTACATAATTCAATAAATCTAAAGTTTGCAAAACAAAAAAGTTAAAAAAAATAAATTCACCTTAAGATTAAACAACTATCTTTCAAACTAAAATAGTACAATTCACAGTATAATAGTTTTTCAAAATTACTTAATAGTATTTGGTTTTATGAAGTTATTTAACTTTAAAAGCCAAATAAATATTTTATTGTGTTTTTTCAATATAACACTAATAAATTATATTAAACATCAAAAATTGATTTAAAAATCTTACGTGTTAAAAAAAAAACAAAAAAATAACTTAGATTATATTTTTGAAATAGCTTAATTGATATAGTTGCATACTAATTTATAAAGTCGTTTTAATTTATTTCTATATTATTAAAAACAAAGTCATAAGTTTATTTTCTGAACTTTGAAATTCGTACAACTTGTTATTATAAAAACCATGATAGCTTTTGTAGTTGTTTATTAAAAGTTAGAAACTATACTAGCTTTATAAAAAAAAAACAAAAGAAAATTAAAAAATCCAAGAGAAAATATTTAAGAATTAACAAACAAACTACAAGTTCTTGTGAAAATAGAATTGTTATACAAAAATAATCATGATTATCCGTTGATGCATATTTATTAAAAATAAATTATTAAATATAGAATTATAAGTAAACGTTTTCAGTTATATAGCTTTTTAACTAAATTTTTAGACTGGTTTGTTTAACAAAATAAAATTACTTAGCAGATTTTTTTAACTAGTTTAATTAAAAATAAAATACAAAAAAAAACTTTTATGTAAAATGGTATAACAGTACCAACATAAGAGCAGTACTTTTTTTCTTAATAATAGTTGTTATACTGGTAAATAGCAGTTATTTTACGATGTAAACAGTACAAATATAAATATTATACTTAACTTAGTACTAGATAAAGCTTAAGATACTAATTACACATACAAAATAAATCAAAAACTTAAGTACTTAAAACAAGAAATAAACTTTTATACAAAGGCAAGGTTAGTTGTTACAATAAAAAATACATGTTATTACTTTTTACTTAAGTAGTAATTTTAATGTATTTTTTTATTTTACTTAACTTTAGTAGATTTTATCTGAAGTTATCTGTAAGTTCATAAAAAACTACAAGTTAAAGTTTTAAACTAAAAACTGTGATCAAACACTATCAGCTAAAATTTTTAATATACTATATTACCTAATGTAGAGCCGAATGGCTACTACACCTTTGAATTGTTGGTTAAATATTTTTATTCACAGTAAGTAACTAGTTTAAAAACTAAGATGTATGAATTTTCCTTTAAACTGTTTAAGATAAATGTGCAGAAATAGACAAAGATACAAAGTTTATTGATATGAATCTTTTTCAAATTTGTATGTTTATAAATTAAATCATTGAAGAAACTTAAATTTGTACTAGAATACATTTTTGTCGGGCCATTGACATAGCTATACTATCAGTTTTAGTTATAAAAACTTTAAATTACTGAAAACATATAACATAAACACTTGTAAATTGCTAAAATAAATTTTGATATAAATTAACTGTTGAAATTTTAGTGAAGATAAAATCTGCCTTAAAATAGCTTTTGAAAACAAACTAATATAAAACACAGAAGTTTTTTTTTTGAAATATACTAACTAGTCAATTAAGTTTTGTGCTGTCAAGTAAAATAACCGAATAATAACTTTGCATCTCGTTAAAATTAGTCGTTTGTGGATTTAAATATTAGCTACATTACTTTAAACATCCTTATTTTATTGTTAATGCAACAAAAACAGGCTTAAACTATTTTAAAATAATTTACTTTGAGAAGTTTATTAAATGTAATCAAATATGTTTCAAATAGATAACAAAAATTAGCGTCTCTTCGAGCTAATACTAGCCTTTTATAGACCAAACCAAAGAATAAAAGGTATTAAGTATTACCAAGTTTGTAGTAACGTTTTATTTGGGAAGCAAAATTTTTTTTTGCATAATAAACTTTTGTAAAAACTTTTTGATTTTATTCTAAGTTATAAAACTTATCTTATTAAACATGGCAACAGTTATATAAAACAACATTAGTAGCTTACTAGTTATTTGTTCATAACTAAACATTGGTATAAACTTTCTGAACGTAAATATATTTAAAATAAATGTTAAATTCATTCTATGATTTTACCAATATCACTCATCTCAAGCTGTTCTACGTCTTCTGCACCAAAAAAATGGAAAATAACATATTTAATACTAATAAACAAAAAAGGTAGCAATTACAACCCTTTAAATTACAGACCAATTTCTTTGACAAGTAGCTTTGCAGAATCTTTGAACATATAATTTCTAAAAAAATACTTGATAATCTTCTTTTAAATAACCTTAGTTCACCCAAACAATTTGGTTTTCTCCCTAACCGAACATCCTGTTTTCAATTATTAGATTGCTTACACCCTTGTTTGGTGCCTTTTTTAAGAAATAATATAAAGTAATCAATGCAGATATCAAAAAACTTTCGACTCTGTCTCCCATATTAAATAAATTAAATCATTATCGCAATACACAACTCATAGCGGTATAGTTAGTTGATTCAAAGAGTTTCTAAACGACAGAACTCAAAGAGTAGTAATTAGCAACGCATATTCAGAATCTACACATCTTCAGAAATATAGAATTTAATCAAAGAAAATATACCAGATTAGTCTTCAACCGCTGCAATTTTTCTTACCTTGATAGACTAACAAAACTTAATATTAAATCTTCAGAATACAGGAGACTTTAATTTGACCTCATTACCTTTTATAAACTAATTAACGGTGAAACTACAGTTAACATACAATCAATTTTTTAGCCTTATAGAACTAATTACTTACTAAGATGAAAAACCAAAACATTTACATGCAAACATAATTTCAATAATGAGGCTTGGCACAATTCTTTTTTTATCGGTCAGTTCAATATGGAACAAACTTCCAAATAAATTAGTTTCTTGCAAAAAAGTTGAAGGATTTTGATCGAAGTTAAAAAAGTTTTTTTTAAATAAATAACTTTTATCAACCATGGTTTAATTTTGAGATTAAACTTAGTCCATAATTCGATTTTTAAAGCAGTGCTTTTCCTTTTTTAACCATTAATGATGAGTCCTTGTTCAATATGTCATATGATTATTTATCTGGCCAGTCTATTTTTAACTTTTGGGGCTTTAAGTTTTTATTTTTATTGTTAGTCAATGCATTTAAATATTGTAATTTTTGTTTCGAGATAAATACACAAAAATAGTTTTGATAATTTTTTTAAAGAAAACTACAACTCAATGCATAAAGTGTACAAAGAACAAAAAAGTATCTATTATATTTAAATAGTAAACTGTATATATTTCATAAATGTTAGATGAAAGTTATTTATTTAATGTTATAAAAATAAACTGCTTACTTATGTTTATGAAAAATGTACTAATGTTTTTTCAAAGTAATAATTATACACTATACTTAACAGAGTTTTTTTTTTTTCTGAACCATAAATTATAACAGTTAGAAAATCTAAAATTGTAACAATTAATAAACATTTTAGGATATAAAAAAGTTAAGTTTGTCACTAAAAAAGTTTTTTTAAATAAATTTCAAAACAAAATAAGCTTTAACTTTAAAAAATCAAATGTTACAAGTTGTATAATGTAGTATTAGCTAATTTTATATTGAAGACTGTACTAACAGTTTTAAAATTAGAAAACAACAAAATTCTAAAGTTTTTATAAGGTATGTTGAACATAAATACAAAATTAAAAGCAATACAAAAGAAAAATGATATGTTGATTTCAGAATCTTTTTAAATTCAGGAAAGTTTTAACATATACTAAAACTTGTAACTATAAAACAAATGCTTTTACGTTAGGTTAATAAACCATAATAAAAAAAAAAAATTACAAAAAAAAATGTTATTTAATTTTTGAAACTGTCTTTATTAGGAAAAAGCTTATAAAATTGAGCACTTAAAATATGATCATTTCACACAAATAGCTGATACAACGTAAACTAAAATAAAAAGTATGTTTAATAATTTTCACTGAGCATTCTACTTTTCTTTTTTAAAGTTGCTTAGTTTTTGCTTCTTTGGGGCAAAGCTGAAAATAACTTCACTGTAAATAATAATTTTGACATGTAAAAAACAATAAAAAAAAATATGTGTTTCATTACAAGTACAGATAACATTAAAAACTTATTAAATTTGAGCTTCATACCATAAAAAAACAAGCAATCAAATTTTGTTTTGACTCTTGTTTTTTATTATTTAAAAATTACTTAGATCAAAATGTAGAACTTGATAAATGCTAGTAGCCTCAACTTTTTCAAATAGTTTTCATTAATTTTTTGTTATCTATTTATATATAATTTGTTAACTTAAGTTAAGTCTTATCACATTTTTGCTTTAACATCCACAATTTAATATTAGCTGTTGATCTCATTAATTATGTGACTAAAACCCTTTTTTATGAACAAATAAATTTGTAAATAATAAACCACCTGTATCTTTGGTCATCCATTTTACCACTTTGGAATTTATCCAAGGTGTCAAAAAAATCATCAAGATCGGATTTTGGTCTTTTCTTCTTAGAAAGTTCTTCACATGGAGTGCTGGGTACTTTATTAATTAACGGTGAATTTTCGCAATTTGGTGCTTTATAAGACAACGACCGTCTTGATATACTTGCTATCTTAGAAGTTGATAAATTACAGTTCAGTTTTTTATTATCAGTCATCAAATTATCGCAAGTCATATTTAGTTCTTTCTTCTTTAATGGCTCTCTGACATAGTACAATAGAAAATGTTTAATATATTTTTTAATAAAAATATTTTTCATTTTAGTTAAACAACTAACCAATATAAGTATTTATATGTATGTAATATTTGCAATGAAAAAGTATTACAGATTTTTTGTTTGATAGAAAACATAGTTAGTAAAATGACTTAAAAACTAAAAGAAATAAAAAAATTGTAGGACTACAGTTTAAAAATAATTAAAAAAATGTTTTTTGTTTTGATATCATTTTGTTTAACTAAAACTTTGTATAGTTATAAAATGCACAAGTAACATTTTTGATTTTAGAAAATAAATAGAAAATATAGATACTTAGATCCTACAATAATACTTGTTTGAAAATACAAGCCATTTTTAATAATT
This sequence comes from Thalia democratica, assembly GCF_965202585.1. Classification (NCBI taxonomy): domain Eukaryota; kingdom Metazoa; phylum Chordata; class Thaliacea; order Salpida; family Salpidae; genus Thalia; species Thalia democratica. The sequence goes on from NC_139170.1 coordinate 3,023,603, forward strand.
TTTTTTTCTACTTTCAAAAAATGTACCAAAAACTTATAATATTTTGTAATGATCAGCACCTGTTTTTTAAGCTTTAAAAATTTTATTATTATTTCACATAAATCTTTTATAAAAGAATAAAAATTATACTTTTTAACATCAAAAAAGTTCATATACTTTATTGTGCACACAAAAATTGAAGCTCATATAATTATATATGGTCAAAGTTAAGTGAAAACACAAATTATTTTGTAATTTGTTTATACTTTTTTAAGCTACTCATTTTTCAATTTATTGTAGCACAAATAAAACAAGCCTTAGTAAAAATAGTAAGTAGAGTTCATTTGTTTTAGTTAGATAACTTGGAAGAAAAGTATTTTCTGACTTTTTAGTTTAAAAAAATTATGTTTTTTTATGAATTGTACATTTAGATTTACTTAAAAAGATTTTTATAAAAACAACAAGATTTTGTTGTGAAAAAAGTATTTTATTCAGCAGCTCCTTAAACATGTAAGACAAATTGAAAAAAAAAAGTTGTTAGTTTTCATAATACTTTTTCCCAAATATTTAATTTTGTATACTCTAGCTCTATTTATAAAAAATATGTTTAAGTAATATTTTTTTTATGCCTTGAATTCAGATATTAAAGGAGAAGATCTAAATTTAAATACTCAGTTACTTCATGAATAACAATGTTAACTTTTGATAACACACTGTGAACTATTTATTCAAACCACAAAGATTCTGATAGATTATTACTGCTTAAGTATATTGTGCAACATCAAGTCAATAGTGAAATTTTTATGACAGATCCACTGTTAGTTGTCAAGTTATTAAAGAACTAAAAAGTGCTTAAATGTTTCCATCAAAAACTTTCAAACTTACAGAAGTTTTTATCAGAACTTACTGTGCAAACCTTAGACCTATTGTACAAACATTATAAATTTTAAGGAGCTTTACAGTAATATATATTTTTGTTCTACGTACATGAAATTTCTTCAAATCTACTGTTTTTATTAATTATTTTTATTATGCTTGAAAACTAACTGTAAGAAATACACATTTTAAGGGTTGCCAAAGACTTTTTGTAAATTCATTCCAGGACTTGAAAACCAGGACTTGAAAACAAGGTTTTAATTAAATTTCAGTATAAAATTAATCTAAGTTGAATAAAACTGTCCTAAATAGTATAACAACATTAAAAAGGTACTGTAAAATTACTTAAAATATTTTTTTTTAATGAAACAATATTTTTTTATATCTGTGATAGATTTTTCATATATCATCTAAATTTCGTTACTTTACATGTAAAAATGGTTTAAATCTATTAGATTTTTACTTCAGTAAACTAAAAAATATCAGTTGTTTATAATATTTCTATGTATTTAGTTTTCAATTAAATGTTTCGTCAAAAATAAAATTATTGTATATTTGGAATTACAAACCAACTACTAATAATTTAGACAAAATATTTTCTAAACTTACCAAACTCATTGTAACAAAACTTAAAGTCTACAATCCTTGTTTAGAACATATAATATTTTCATGTATTTATTCTTTATTTAAATTTTTAAATTTAATATAACGTAAAATTATATTTTATTTGTTATTAAAAACCAAATATAATGTACACAATTTTTAGCAGTCCAACACAAAATAAAACGTAACAAAATAAAACATAACAAAATATCTTACTTAAGTTCTCTAAAAATAAGCAAATTAAAATAGCTTTGAATTATACATAAAAAATAAAATATATACAGAATATTTCACTTTAAAAGCTCATTTTTTATTGCAAAATTTATTGTACAAGTGTTAGTATAAAAACTACTCTAAAAATTAGTTTATGATTAATTATATAAGCTGTAAAAATACTCATATACTTGAAAAAAATAAATAAAAAGCATGTATAAAAATAACAAGTACACAATATTCAATTAGTACAAAGGAAAACAATAACATTTCTTTATTCAGGAATTATATTTGAATTAGTCAGGAATTAATGAAAAAAAAAGTTTGTACAAAACTACTAAATTATTCATAAAAATAGTCAAAGATTTTAAAAGTTTGTTTTTTAAGATTATTAAGTTGTAATTTAGTTAAAATTTGTTCTTTGTAAGTAAATGATAAATTGACTTATTTTAATGACACATTTTAAATAAGCTTGACATTGTAAATAACTAGCAAAGTATTAAAGCTTTTATTTATAAAAATTCAAAGTGTTTTTTACCTTAAAAGTTACTAAATTAAAACTAACAAAACTTCAAATGTTTTTTAAGGTTAACTTCTATAAAAAGAATTAAAAAGTAAAAGTTTTAATAAAGTATTTTGTATGTTTAGATATTTTTAATTTTTTTTAAATAAATAAAAGTTTAGTAATAATTTTATTAAGTACTAATGTTCTTAATGATTCTTCTACAAAAGGCAAACTGAAGTTACAAAGTTTTCAAATAAATTTTTTCTTTTCTCAATTGTTCTCGCTTAGTTTTTGCTTTTTTGGCTTGAAGCTAAAGTAAAAGTTTTTTTTAAGTGTATTTAAATTATTATTTGTAATTATCACTTTTCAAATACATTGAGTATAGTAAATAGTTCTCAGTTTAGTTTAAACTCTAGTTTTATTTTGTATTTTAATATATAAGTTTAGTAAAATCCTTTTTATTTTTTAACAAGTTTTTCTATAGCTTATGTTTTAGCTCCTAGCTTAATTTAAAAAAATCTTACAATTTTTAATGCTGTATAATTTTTAGGGGTGTTAATTATTATACCGGCGAAAAAGTAAATATATTATTTTATTTACTAGTAAAACGGCGATATCTCGTAAAATAAATGATTATTTTTTAACTTTTTTTCAAAGCGGGCGACCATAAATGCAAGTTTTGGAAACCCTGCACTATACTTTTTGTATTTGTAATTGCTTTAAATAATTTTTTTTTTTTTTTTACATATTTTAGATTTAGTTTTTTTTTTTAATTTTATAAATTAAAAAATTCCTACTTGCATCTCTGATCAGTCATTCTAGTTTTTTCATGATCATAAAAATAAAGCAAAATTTAATATAAACAATAAAGTTTACTTTTATCTATGATTTATTATAATTATATATTATTATTTTATTATTATTTTTTTTTACCTGTATCTCTGATCAGTCATTCTGTCCGACTGCATTTTATCGATCATGTCCAAGAAGTCTTCAGACGGGAGCGTCTGGCTGCTTGTCGGCATGACAACCTGGTTGCTATGGTTGTTGGTTGCTACGGTACCGTTGTTGGTTGCCATGGTACCGTGGGGCTTCTTCTTTACCGTGGTCCTTTGGTCGTCCATACGTAGGTTCTGAAAAAATTCGAACTTATTATTGGTTATTTAAGAGCCACAAATTTTTTTGCTTTTCTTGAATTTTTAGTATAGAAGACTTAATTTAAGATTTTAGTTAAAAATTAAAGTTTTAAACACTTTGTGGTAAATTAGTATTTTATAAATTAAGTAGATATACGTTTAAAATAAATAGTACTGGTTTTTAAACGCACTTGATTTCAAAGTTTATAACAATAGTGAACTTATCATCAAGTTTGTAAAACAGTTGTTGAGGAGGTTTTCACTAAATCACTTAATTGTATATGTTTTGGTTTTAAGAAAACAAATAGAGAGATCTCTCTAATGAAGGAGAAGTAATATATAAATACTTTCAAAAATATATTTTACAAGCTAAGTTTCGGTCGAAGACCTCTTCAGCAAAGCACTGACGAGGTCTTTGACCGAAACTTAGTTTGTAAAATAAAGTCTTGAAAGAATAAATAAAAAAAAAATGTTTAATAAACCTGGCACCGCATCAGGTTTTCAATGAACTCGTCGCTCAACCCTCCACCGTTGGTTTTCTGTGACGTCACAACATTGTTGTGGGGTTGATCTTCTATGACGTCATTGTCAGGTTCGGGTTCCGCTTGGTGGTTGTCATGGTTACCGTTTTGCTGGTGACCGTCTGTTGGTTAGGCGTTAGTTGTGCAAATTGGTGTAGGAACACATAACTTTTATTCTATAAAACAACCGGATATTTTATACATTGCTTTTATGTTAATTATTTTAAGGCGGCGGATTTTTTCTACTGAAAACATTTATCTCTAACCCATCATTTTTAACCCCAACTATTAAAACTTAAATAAATTTATTACTTGATCTTAGACTTCAACCTATAACGCCTGACCCTACTACTACTTAACATTAACTTAGTAAATTTACCATTGATCTCTTATTTACAATCAAAAACATACACTTAAAAATATCTAGTTTAAAAATAGAACTCTGATTTTCCGCGTGCAGTGTGGCATTTTGACTGCTTAACCACTAATGTACATTAACATTGTAAATCCAATCTAACCACAATAACTTTCCATCATGGGTTGCTGATGAAAATAATTCACTAGAGTTGATGAATAAAATAGATCAATTTAAATATCACAAATATTAAAATTAAAATCATATCGAACTTTCTTGAGGCTGATTGTTGATGACCTGGATGTTGTTGCCGTCGCTTCCGATTCTCTGAAAACCGGGCAGTGACGTCATAGAGACTCTTTGTTCGTCCAGCCTACGCGACTGCTGACTTTGCAGCATTCTCATTATATTCGTCATTTTATCTGAAATTATTTATTTAATTTTAATTAATTTAATAATCATAATTTTGTTTTTGTAACTATTTATTTTATATTTCACTGTTTTCATTATTTATTAAAGCTCATTTGCCTTTATAGCATTCTTATAATATTCGTCATTTTATTTGAAATTATTAAATTTATATGTTAATAAGGATAACTTTTTTTTTTTGTTATTACTTATTTAGTATTTTACGGTTTTCTTTTTATTATTTATTAAGGCTCATTAACTTTATAGCATCCTCATAATGTTCGTCATTTTATCTGTAAACATTAATTTAATTATGTTAATAATCACAAATTATATTTTTTGTAGTTATTTACTTTATACTTTACTTTTTTCTTTTTATTATTTACTAAAGCTCATTTGCCTTTATAGCATTCTCATGTTTGTCGTTATATTTGAAATTATTAATTTTATATGTTAATAATAAAAGCTTTTTTTAATTATTTATTTTATATTTTACTGTTTTTATTTTGTTCTTTATGAAGGCTCATTGACTTTATAGTATTCTCATAATGTTTGTCATTATATTTGTAAATATTAATTTTTTATATTTTTTACTATTATTTATTAAATCTGCTTGATTGTCGTGACTGCAGCATACTAATTACATTCGTATTTTGTCTTTTATTATTTATTAACATAAATAAAACTTACTGGATGTAGATTAGATTAAGAAATTATTAAACAAAATGTTTAATAATATATATTTGAAATTTTACTTAAAATCAACAAAAAGTTAGCAATGAAATTGAAATATTTTAAAATCTTGTTTATTCGTGATTATTTCATAGTTAAGTTTCATTTGAAGTATCAAAATAATTTGAGAACTAATTATATTATGTTTCATCATTAAAAATCATAACTTTTAACAAAAGATGATAAAACTAAAATTAATAAAAAACTTTTCTGTTCGGTTTTATATAAGTTAAAAATAATATCTCAAGCCAGTAAAAACTTATTACGTTATTTCTTTTATACATTAAAACATATTTATGAAAAAAAAAAAAACCTTCATTGTTTTTAATGCTTCCGTTTTCTTCGGTTTCAACTCTCTGATCGTCCAACCTTCTACCCTGAAGCCTCGTAAGCAGGTCCAACATCTTACCGCCTGATCCGTCCAACAGCTGAGATTTGTCACCGCTGCGTGGCAGTAAAGAGCCGTATGCCTGTTTAATTTAATTTTATGAGGGATAAATCGAAATAAATGTAGTAATCTAATTATTGTTCTAATACTAATGACGTATTAGATGTAAATACTTAATATTTAGATATAACAACTGTGATTTGTCAATACAGTATTGAACTGTACTTAATTGAACAAATATGAGGGTTAAATTATTTGTATAAAGTTTGAGACTTATTAGTATATATTAGTATTCTCGGTGTATATAGCTTATATCAGGTACAAGGTACATATTTATATAAAATATGAGGGCATAAACTTAAAACAAAAGCTTCGAGATATATTGAAGTATCTATTCAACCTATTTTACGTAATCTAACAATTGTTCTAAAATTAATAATGTATTTCGTTACAAATACATATTAGAAAAAATTGTCACCGCTGTTTGGCAGTAAAGAGCCGTACACCTGTTTAATTGAACAAATACGAGGAGAGCAATATATTTACTAAACTATTTTCAAAGCAAACTTGTTTAATTAAACTGTGTCTGTAATTAAATGTCAGTGGCAAAAGTTTTGCAAAATATTTTTTATTCAACAGTTAATATTATCATTATGTTATAAAGCAATTCAAGTTACAAAAACTTTATTGATTTAGCTAAGCCTCAAATAAAAACATTTATGAGTGCTTTATTTGATATTTCAATGAAGATACAATTTTTTTATCTAGTTTATACTCAACATTTGAATGAGATATTTTATTTAGGTTTTTACCAAACTTGTAATTTTAAATGTAACATTTTGTACAAAAAAGCTTACGTACAATATATCAAAGGCAAAGTTTGTTTAATGTTTCGTTGACATTTACATAAACTTTTTCATGTAAATATAAACATGCCAAACAGGACTTTTTCACGAATATTTTATACAATTGCAATTTTTACATGGGAAGATACAATATTCTGGTATTTAATTACCATCAAGTAAATGCATTCAATTTCTAGAATTATTTATTTTTCAACATAATATATAAAACCCTTAATTATATTATATAAATATAGTTGTTATTCAATTTAAGCTTATAGACTCTAAACACTTAAGCCCTTGTTAATATCTTAAAATAATTAACATTAAAATTACTCAAATGGTATAACTTTAACAAGTTTTTAAGTTATAAAATGTTTGTAGCTTTAGATATATATTTTTAAATACTTAAGCTAAGTCAAAGTTTACAACATTAAAGTTGAGCTCAATTTTAATTGTATAATGAAAAAGTTTTTTCGAACTTGTTTGTTTAGCTGAGTAAAAAAAGACTGTTATAGTTTTTTTTAAGACCAAACCTTTAATTGTACACCAAATAAATGAAGTTTAATCTATAGTAACTAGTTAATAAATGGAATTAAACATTGTTTAAGCTCCTGCTTTGTGACAAGATGTAAATTCATTTCTAAAAGCAGAGTCAATAAAGCTTTTCTAAATTTATCATATTTGAAAACAAATTTACTTGATTCTTTAATATTAGACTTAAGTGTATAAAAGGATAGATTATAAAAAACCTTAATATGGGAAATATACTTCTATGTATAATTTAACTACTTTATTTTTGAAATTATTTCGATATAAGAATTACTGGTTTATAACTAAAAAGTAAATCTTTTGAAAAGTACAGGTTTTTATATAAAATTGTAACAAAATTAGTACATTGATTTTATTTCAACATTCAATACAACCTTTAAGAATAAGGATCAACATTCATTTATAACTAATTCGAAACGTAGTAAAAATATTTATATATATAAACATAATCAGCGTTGGAATATTGTGCTGTTTGTAAATAATTTTAGTACACTAATAAAAAATCATTTAAAATAAAACAATCAGTATTTTTACAAGTGACTTTTGAGTAAGTATAAGGATGTCCAACAGTATGTAAAATATTTCAATTTAACTTTTTAGGTGTAAATAAATAAATAGTGATAACAAGCTATATTTTGTTACACTTAAAGATCTAAATTCTAACCATTCTCCTTTTGTTTTATAAAAAAAATTCAATAAATTTACATCTTACGCACATAAACTTTTCTCCGTGTACTTTTTATTTAATTAACTGTCTTATAGACATCTTAAATTTAAATGGAGAAACAAATTTGTTCAATAAATTTAAAAACATTTTAAGCTTTGTTTATCAGAATGTTAAGTCGATTTTTGTTTATGCACTATTTGTATAAGTATTAAACAATTTACATACATATATTATAGAGTTTTTTAATTTTTAATTTAAAAAACACTTAACCACTCTAAAGGTCAATAAACTAAAACTGCAAAAAATATATCTTGTTTACTACTTAATAAATTTCTATTTTAATTAAATGCTTTTGAATAAACGAAAATAATGACTCTTACATTTATTTATTTACATATTCAAGCTAAAAATAAACGAAATCAAAAAAAGAATTATTTTTAAACAAACATAACAAGTATCAATTAAACAAAAACTAGCAAGCTCAGTTAAGTAAAGTTTAATTTTTTAATTTAAAAACTTAAAAAACAGAGAATTTTTTACCAACTTAAAAACGAAGTTGTCTATTGAGTTATTCTCAAGACTTAAAAAAACAAAGTAATTTTTTAATTAAGTAAAGAGAAAGTTAATTAAATTAAGGAGACTGTCGCCGCAATGGAACAAATTTAAATCTTGGATTCGCCTGTTCGGATACCTAATTTGGTGAAAAAGAAACAAAAAACACCAATTTATTCATAGAAACTTTTTTTTGATATGTTTTATAAGTTAAACTTGACAAAAAAATAGTATTTAATATTTTTCAAGTTTTTAGTTATTTATATAAAACGGAACAAGCTAATTTGCATTTCATACTTCGCAAATTAAATTGTTTACTTCAGCAAAACTAGTTAAACTACATGTAATAACTTGATGTAAAGTCTAAGTCAGGGTTCCCAAAAGTGACATGCCCTTTTGAGTGATTTTAGTAAGTCGGGGTGCAATAACTAGCAAAGGCAAATTTCAAATATTGGGCAGTCATAGATAGAATTTTAACTTTAATTTTATCAATTTAAGCTTGCCATTTAATGATCGACACTGAGGTACCAAAAAACGTCTATTTTTTTCAAGGAAATGTAGAAAAATATATAAGTGCTCAGTAAAGGGTTTTCCAAAGTGGGAAATATCGCTCCTTTTGGTAATATACACACCTCTCTATATAATTTGAGTGGGTCTTTATGCGTCATGTCAATGTATAAACATATTGTACTATTATTATAACTCATACAACAGGTTCAAAATTAAAACTGTTATTTTAAACATACCTCCCCAGACAGTTTGAGCAAATCTTCATTGGCCATACTGATGTATCTCTCATCATTTATCAACTGTGCGGTCTTGAGATGAAAAGAAGCACACTCACTAGCTTGTTGGTTGTCGCCCAGTTGCATGTAGGATGATGTCAGTGTTGACAACGCGAAACACAACCCCTCTCTGTAAAAATAATTAAAACTTTATAGTAAATTATATTAATGAATTTATTTATTTTAGTTGCATGTATGAAGATGTTAGTGTTGACAACGCGAAACATAAACCCTCTCTGTGTAAGTAATATAATTTATATTTTTAATTATTTATATTAGTTGCATGTATGAAAATGTAAGTGTTGATAACGCGAAACATAACTTCTTTCATGTTAATTTAAATATTGTTATCTTTTTTATGCAAGATGATGTCAAGATTTATAAGGTGAAGCATAATCCTTCATGAAAAAAAAAAACTATTAAATTTTAACTAAAAATACAAAATAAATCCTTGAAAAAAAGAACTTTTTTTCAGATTTGTGTGAATATTCGCAGTAATATAAAAACGTATATAGTCATTAGTCACAAAAGCTTTATCAATTCTGTATAATATTAGAAACTTTTACTAAAAGTATGGGCAAAATTAAAAAAATTAAATATTTTAAAATACTTCTTAAGTATTCAAGTGTGTTTTAAGCTTTTTAAAACTTAAAATTGTTAAACTTATCTTAATTCAGATATCTTATTTCCTTAGAATAATATAGTTTAATTAACAAATAAAATTTTAAAGTATAAGGAAATCTTGGTGTAAACAATTTGCAACATTAAATTGGTTTTTATTAAAAATTCATTGCTTAACATTTATCTATTTTACAGTCATAGAAAATATAGAGCTTTTTTAAGTTTATAACATTATAACTTAAGTTTAACTATCTATTTTTAATGGATTGCAGCAATCAAGCATATATAAAAGTATGGAAATTCAGAAAAACTAGTTTCTAAATGTTACTTTAAATTTTTACAAAACAAGCACTTTGTTTTAAGTTATACTAAAACTCTACTGACGCAAATTATTATATATTAAATTTGGTAGATAATTACCAAAATTTTACCTTTTAAAATCACATTCCACGTTCAATAACAATCATATAGAGTTATTTCATATCAACTCATAACATTTTTTCGTCACAAACTTTCATAGCAACTTCATTATTATTTTTTATTAAACTTATGATGAAACTCTTTCAAAAAAACTAATTAATAAAACATACTTATCATCAACTTTTATGGCAACTTATTTATTATAATTTAAATTAAATCTATTTTATTTAAATAAATCAAACTAACTTATCATCAACTTTGATGGCGATTTCTTTATTATATATAATTTAAATAAATAAGTCAAACATACTTATCATCAACTTTGATGGCAACTTATTTATTATATATAATTTAAATAAATAAATCAAACATACTTATCATCAACTTTTATTGCAATTTCTTTATAGTATAAAAATTTAATTAGATAAATAAATCAAACTAACTTATCATCAACTTTTATGGCGATTTCCTTGTGCCTGTTGAAGTGTTCAATGGCCAGCCTGTTTTCGCCCATCAGCAAATACGTCTTACCCAGCATGTAACTCAACTTGCCTTCTATGATTAGTTCTGACAACTGTCTTGAGAGCTGCAATGCTTCTCTGTTAAAAATAATAACACTTATTAATATAACTAGAATATAATTAAATGACTAAAAAAATATAATTAGTCTGGATAGTTGTAGAGCTTCTCTGTGAATAAAAGTAAAAAGTAATATAGTTAATAATAAATTAAACTTTCAAGTTAATTATTTTCATTACTTTGAAATTAATATAACGAGTCTTGATAGTTTAAAAGAAGTTTAGTATTTAGTTTAAAAACTTAATGAAATAAGACATTTTACTAAAATATAAAATAATTAAAAAACATTAGATCAAAAAAAAAAAGTTTTTAAATATTCAATGACTAGTTCTTTAGAAAATATTTTCAGGTCAAAAATTTAAGTATTACAAAACTAAAAATTTAGTTTAAAATAAGAATATAGAAAGCAATCAAAAAACATTAGACAAAAACAACAACAAAACAAAAATAACTTCAACAATAATATAGAATAAATTTAGGTGCTAGATATATTGTTTTTTCTTTTAAAAAACTTTAATTTCAAAACAAAAAATAACTTTTGTTTTATAAAACTTTGTTTACAATAATAACCTTATACTAGCGATCAAAAATCATCATATCAAAAGCTATCAATAAAATTTACGAAATTGCTCGTTTAAGCGTAAAAATATCGACACATTATTGGAAGTTAAACTGAAAAGCTTTCAGTATCAATAATTTTCAGTGATTTTAAAACATTAAAACACGAAACGGTAGAAAAATTAATAAATTTCAGCTTTGACGCTAAGACCTGTACGTCGCTGCGGATAAATGATAAAATATTCATAAAATCTCAAAGAATGAAAACTGTTACAATGGCTTAAATGTAAGAAGTTTCAACATGAAAGGTTTTGAGAAGTAAGCTTTTCTTATTTTTTATTCTAGCTAAAACATAACTTAAACTTACACTTTTCTATCCGAAATAGTTGTTAGAGCTACTATTAAAGATAAATATCTATAAAATTTTGAAAAATGAAAACTGTTACAATTGAAAAATTGCATTTTGTAATAAGAACTATTTTTACTTTAAAGAACTAAACATCAAAACTCCTTTTTACACTTAAATTCATATTTAAGTGTACATATGAAATTTTGCATCCAATTTAAAAGTTGTTATGTTTTACAATACTGAAAAGTTTTTACCTGTTCTTTTATCTCAACTTGAACTATATAACATTCACAAAAAAATTAGAAGTAAAGCGAGATCAAAACTTTTGTCATTTTGAAAACTAAAGTTTGAAACTGATGTTGAATATTTTCTCAACGTTTTAGCATCTCTTTGCAATATGTCTTTTATCAGATTATCTTTATAATAAAATATTTATAAAAGCCGTTTCAAAATGAAACCTTTTTATACTTTGGAGACTTTACAGTTGTTTTTAATGTTATTATGTTTTTTGCATGAATGTGAAATTAAAATAGTTTTAACACTTGATAAGATTTAACTTATAATTTTTAAACATATTTATTTAGTCATTGAAAAAATGTACTTTACAACTAATTGGTAAATACTTATAAAAACCACAGTTAGTACTAAATAATTTGTTAGAAGTTTAAATACAATATAGTATTTTTTATTTAAATAATGATGAAGTCATGAAAACAAATTGCATCTACTTATAAATTGTTCTAAACTCTTTTTCATAAAAAAAGAAGCAAAATTTCACTGAAAACGTTTATAAATATCAGCTAAAAATAAACAGCATACCTGTGAAAGTTTGCTATCTGACCTTTTCAAATTATTTTTACGTAAAAAGTCTATAAAACTTAAAGGTTTATTATATTCAAATAAAAAAATATTTAAACATGTTTTGCAACCTTACTTATGTAAAAAATTATTTTTTTTAAACAAACTTTCTATTTATACAAAAAATTTTCTGACAATTTTACACTATAAAATTCATCTCAATTTTTTTACCTATTTTTGTGTTAAATTTGTAGGGTTTTCTTAAACTTTAAAGTTTCGATGCTAAAACAACATTTTTAAGTTTGCCTGACAAAACATCGAATCGTTTAAATTAATAATTCAAAGAAGGGTTTTGGTTACGTAAGTTCAAAATTTTAATTCATCAAAAATACCAGGAATTAGAACTATCTTTAAAAAAATAAAAATTTAAGTTCATTTAAAAATACCAGGAATCAAAAGTATCTTTAAATAAAAATTTCAATTCATTTAAAAATACTAGGAATTGTAAATATCTTTTGTAACTTCTTTTTAAAACGGTCAGCTAAGTTTAAATATTTTAGTTAAATTCAAACTTGTAGTCGTATATTATGAAATTTTATGCTAAAAAAAGATGAAGTAAATAATAAATTTAATTTACTCAAAAAAGCGGTTAAGCTCAATAATTTCCATTAAAATATCTATTGTATAATATTTGTGAATGTATGAATTTAGAAACTTTTAGATAAAAAAAAGTAGTAAATGAAATAGTTGTAATTTGATTTCAATAATCTTTTAAAACTTTAATAAATATCAAATTTTAAATGTTTTTTATTATTATGCTAGTAAGAAATATTATTGTAAATTTTTGACTTGAAAATTTACTTTCATCATGTGTTTGGGAAATTTTGTCGGAAAAAACAACTTAAAAGAATTTGATTGACTTTTAATTAGTCTTTTACGTAGTAAATTACTTAAAAAACGTTTAAGATATCTTAATTAAAATTTTGATTTAAATGTTTTTAAAAATCCTTGTGTAAAAAAAAACAAGTAATAGAAATCTATATATTTTTTTAACTTTAAAATAATTCAATTGTGAAAGTTTTGTATTTCAAAGCAATAAACTAAAAACTTGAAGGTTAAATGCTTTTTTAGATCAAAGTCATTTCGAATGTAATAAATAACCACTAAAAACAATAAATAGTGTTTTCAGTCTTGAACGAATAACTTTGCAAATATATCTTGTGTAAAAGTAAGTGATTTAACAAGTCTTTATAGACAAATAGTAGCCGTTCCATTTCAAAAAGTTTAGAAACATCAATATATTAAAAAAAAAACTCTTTATAATTTTGGTAAAACAATAACGCAAAATTAGATTATTTACTTTAAAACATTGTAACACATTTTCACTCTATAATTTTTATCAAAAACCGAAAAATTTATTAAACAAATTGATCTTTATTAAACTCGACATTGGAAGTTATATATATATATAATAAAAATACCAAAAAAATTACTCGAAACTTAAGTAATTCATGAGAAAATTTTTAAACAAATATATGTTTCAAATTTCTCGCATTTAAAATAATTGTTTTTATTAAAAAACCCAGTTTACTCTGAGTATAGTAAATTAGTTTATATAAGTATAAAACTCTGATGTTTGTATCTATTTATAAATAATAAAAACAGCTCACATTTAACAGGAAATAATCGGTGTAAATTTGTTACTCAATCTAAACATGTCTTTCAAGATGCATTACACTACAATTTCTGATTAAAAACATTTCCCACACTTAGTTGCACCTTTAATGTGTAAAAACCCTAAAATTAAAAATAAACAAAACAGGAATTAACAGTTTGGGGTTTTTACGCTTAAATTTAAAACAAACAAAACAAGTATAACATTCTTGTGCTTGAATTTTCTTTTGAACGTGGCAAAAACGCTTTTTTTTTGCAAATTCATACCAGCTGCTTACATTAGTTTTCAAAGTAGATTTAAGTTGCAACTGTGCTCACAACAATGTGTAATTAAAACTTCAGATAATTATTTCATAGCATATTTTTTCAAATGTTTTAGTTAAACATTCAAAAAATACATCCTCGTTCGAACTGCATGCAAATCAGTTGAAATTTTTTGGATAAAAATTCATCATTAAAACGTTTAACATTTTTAAAACTTAACTCTAGTTGTTAAAAATCAAATTACTGCAAACTCTGGTTTTTAATCGATTGTTTTCTAGCAGATTTAAACTAGTTAAAAAGTTTAGGCAGCAAAGTTAAACAAAAATTTTAAACTAGTTAAATTTAAACGTGGTTATACGAACCACTTTGGGTTTTCAAATACAAAAACGACACACTCAAAGTTTTTAACCGATAAATTATTTTTCACTAGTAGAACAAAACCAATACAAGTTTATTTCATACTAATTTCAATCACCCTAAAAAATGCTTTTAACTTTATACATTTGTTTAAATTTTTTTCTAGCTTTTAACGCATGTGTTAGGCTAGACTATTTTAAAATGCGAAATAAGTTAAAAACTATAGAATTACATTTTTAGCTTTATTGAAAATTATTGAAAACAAAGTTGCGTGTGAATAAGGGACTATTAGTTTAGCAATAACAGATTTAGTATACAAAATAATGTTTAAAGTTATTTTAAAATTCTATGACTAAGTTTTGTATAGAAAAATTCAATTTTAAAGTATACTTTGATCCTAAAACAGTAGTTCTTGCAGTAAAATGAATGACAATGAAATAACAAAACATATTTTTTAAAAAATATACATATCAGTGTTCATCTTAATATATATATACTCTAACTAAGCCCACTGAGAAAATCTGGATGGAATTAATTAAATAAAACTAACAAGTAAGACTTTAGAGCATAGGGGTGTTAATCACTTTTTTCACAATTTAGCATTATTTTATTGAGTTTAAGTAAGCTAAAAGTTTCCTTTTACAGATTTTTTAAACTCAAAAATTTTTTTTGAGATATAGCAGGTCAAAGTTGAAGGCAACAATAGGTTTCTAATAGGAGGCGGAAACTAAAACGGCAAATAACTAGAAATCACTAAAAACCTATCTCCTCCTACTTTTTTTGAAATAACTACCTCGAACTTTCAGGAAAATTTCCTTGCAATGTTCAGAAAATTCAGTCGGAACAAAACTTTTAAAAATAAAAATTTTATGACAAACAAAAAACTGTTTTTATATAAAATTTATTTTATATATTTTTAAAAAACTTCTTGTGAAAGAATTTTTTAAATATTGCAAAGAAAATTTCCTGAAAGTTCGAGGTAGTTATCTCAAAAAAAGTAGGAGGAGATAGGTTTTTAGTGATTTCTAGTTATTTGCCGTTTTAGTTTCCGCCTCCTAATAGGAACCTATTGTTGCCTCCGACTTTGACCCGTCATATCTAAAAAATATTTTTAGTTTTTTTAGTTTGTAAGAAGCGTCTTGTAGCATAGTTAAAACTTTATAAAATAAGATCAAATTGTGAAAAACAGAATTTATCCCCCCTATGCCCTTAATACCATCTTGAAATTGTTATAAATTGACATATGAGTAACCCATAAATATTAAAAAATTAAATAAATGAAACTAACAGATAAAAATCTATGCCATCCTGGAATTTTTGCAACTTCACATAGGAATTCCCCATGTAAATAATAAAAAATTAAAACAAAAGAAACTAACAGGTAACAATCAATTCCATCCTGGAATTTTTGCAACTTCACATACGAGTTCCCCATGTTCATTGAAACCCTGAGGATCGCTTTGTTGTCGCCGAACTGCCTGGCTATGAGAAGTCTCTGTCGAAAGTAAATTTCAAATTACTTTTATTCAATTTATTTAATATTCTTTATATACTTTTAAAAGTTTTGAAGTAAATCAAAACTCAATTTTACATACAAGCTCAATATTGCCTTGTCATCATTTAACTGTTTTTCTATCAGAGTTTTCTGGTTGAACATAAATAAAATTAATTTAAGTTATCATTTTAAATTTTTAGTTTAAGCTTTGTGGAAAAAGAATCTCTTGGAATTTTAAAGTTTTGGAAAATAAAAGCAGCCATTGAATAAAAAAAAACAGTTTTAAAAATGTATTTGTTTAGTTATTTCTATTGATTTTTTTTTTAAATATAAGTGTTTAGATCAACATATATAACAACTTCAACGGTTTTAAAAGGACAAACGAAATAAAATTCAATGCAACAAAATATCACAAAATAATTCAAAATATAATGAAAGTATTTTATAACTTTAAACGCATGTACGTGATAAAAAATTTGAGTTTTTTACTTAAAACTCCAACAAAATTCATGTAAAACAACTAAAAACAGGTTAAAATTGCAAATCAGTCTATCAATTATGTTAAGTAACTTATTTTGTATGTTTTTGATGATTGGTAAACTTAATTTAGACAAAACCTACTTTATTAAACTTCAAAATAATTTATGAAATCAAAACTAGCTTTAGAAGTGTAAACTCAAACATGTAAAAAACGTCCAAAGATAGACAGGCTAATCGTACAAACCAATTCATCAATATAATGGATTTTGTGTTTTTGTTGAGATCTACCATTGTAGAGCGCGCAGGTCAATAATGTGACGTCATAATAGAACACTTAGTGTTACGTCATAATGGCGTGTACTCGAGTTAGAGTTTTGAAAAAAAAGCGGTAACTGAGATTGTATCTAACTAACAGAAAGTTTGTCAAAAAGTACAAGTGCTACTTGAAATTAATCTTTGTTGTTGAAATAACATGTAAAAAACAAAAAAGTAGTTATCTTTTGAATAAAAAGTTTATTTTTTTGAATATTAAAACTATATTTGAAGATTAAAAAAAAAAGAAATTTAAATTTTATCTAAGACTGTAAGTACAAATTAAAAACATTGTTTTATGTTTAATATAATGTAGAATAAAACCTTTATGCAAATGACTAATTTTATTTTTACACTTTAATGAAGTATGTCAACCATTCAACATAAGTATTTGATCAGTAATTTATCAAAAAAAAATTCTTTGATTATTCCTCCTAGTTAACATTATCAAGAAAAGAGATTATTATAACTCTAAAATAGCATAAATTGTTTTGTATGAGCGTAATTGTATTGTAATTATTTTATCAAACTATATTCTCTTACCATCATGTAAAACACTACTTAAAACACATGAAACATATTTTTAAACTTCCACTTGATATTGGAAGTAAAAATACAAAACGAACTACAACACGAAATACAAACTTGCAAAAACCTATAAAACTCTATTGAACTACACTAATAGCTATTAAATTATTATTAAGAAATCGTGGTGCTTCAGTATTAAAATAACGATATTGATGGTTATTTAAAAAAATTGGTTTTAATTATAGTTATAAAACGTTTTAATCACGAAATTTGAATTATAACTATTTAACTTGACCTTTATATAATAATGATTAATTCAGTGACGATTTGAATTAGTCAGCGTTTTAATAAAGGCACTAAAACAAGTATAAATTTTTGTTGAAAACTTTTGCATGTACAAGTTGTGAGAACATTAAAATTTAAAGTAAAACTTTAATTGATATGCACAACAACTTTATCAAGACATAATAATGATATTTGTTATTTTCTTTAGAGCTTAAGTTTATATTAACATTACTAAAGTAAAATATAGTTTTCTTAACAACTTCAACTCATTAAAAAACACTTTATTGAAAAGTTCTGAAAAATATAAGATAAAATAAGTAACATTATTTTATGTGCATTAAATTTTAGTTTCTAATTACTGTTAAAGCTTTAAAACCAAGATAAAGTAGTTTTCCTTTAAAATGAGCCTTTACTCTCAGAGCCTTATAACTCAATTATTGATCAAAAATAAACTTCAAACAAAGTGAATAAAAACACCAGTAACTTTTAACAGTTTTCTGAGGCGTGTTTTTTCGCGCTACCACTATAAATAGCAACGGCAATTACATGACCTTTTAAAACTGCGTTATTTTTTGTTTGCTTTAATTAATTTATAATGTCAAGAATCAATTCTTGCTCCCTAAATAGAGTTTTTGTTATTTTTCTAAAAACAACCTTGGTATAAGGTTTATTTGATTGACGCTAATTGAAAATAATTTTGTCATCTTAAAGCAATCTTGCTTTTTTTTAAATTTATAAACATCCTATTTCTTCAATATAAAATTAAAAAACTTTTTATTTAAACATTTGTTTTAAATTAACAAGCCAACACAGTCTTGTTTGAAAAAAATTAAAAAAATGCTTTTTAAAACTTCTAACAACTTATACTTTCAACTTTTTTATTAGTTAAAATACTGAAGTGGATAAGCAATCTTGCTTTTTTTTTTGTTTATTAATAATACTTATTTTTAAAACATAAGTATTAAAGAAACAAACTTGTTTTGGTTTAAAAAATTTTGTTTTAATTTTAAAAGTAAACACATTCTTTATTTAAATAAAAAAACATGCTCTTTAAAACTTGTAATATGCTTAGTTTATAGCAAATAAAATTGTTATATTTTGTTATACAGTTTTTATTTGTTAAAACACTATTTGTATATGATGGTAATTTATCAATATTTTAAAGTTGTACTGCTTGTTTTACCAAAATAATAAAGAAAATATTGACCGTAATCTGATATTAATATTGTTTTTTTTACCAGTTTTAATCTAAATGCTAAACTAAATTTTAAATTTCAAAATTAGTTTTAATTACAAAACTATTAGCGGAAACAAACACTTTTTTAGGTAAGGCTTTTCGGAGTGTTCAGGAAATAATTGCATAACCCAACCATTTAAAATGTTAATAAAATATGATAATAAAAAACAAATAACTTTATTGTAATGTGGAAGAGATTTTTCGGGCTGTTCAAGGAAATAACAGCACAGTCCAAGCATACCGCAAGTCCTACCAATTTCAATGTCATCATTAATTGACTCTGATATTTCCAGACTTTTTCTGTGGGAATAAATAATAGTCGTTATGTCAGTTAGTACAGTGTTGTTATAATATTTTGTGATACCTCCTAAACTTTTACTTTGAAAATAAAATGATTAAGAAACCATTTAAATACCATTGTTAATATATTTAAAAATGTTCACTAAATAAAACTTTTTGTGAATAAAAAGAATGATTTTTAGTACAAAAATGATAATTCCGACATTTCAACTGTCAAAATTAATAAAAAAAAAAAATATATATATTTAGCTGAATACATGCATTTAAGTAAGTATTAATTTTAAATAAATTAAAAAAATCATTTTTAATGTTCGTAAAATTTTTATTTCAAGTTTAAAATATTGAGTTGCCAAGAAATACAGATAAAGAATAGGCACTAGCAAAAAACCTAAAACCTACTTTTAATAATTGTTATTATTGCAAATATGCCCACATAAGTATAGAAGGAAACATATTATAAAATGAACTAAATTTAACTTGAAGCTTTTGTTAAAGTTTGAGATTGAAATCGAAGAAAAATCAAACTTAATTAATTAAACGAACAAATTTTTAGGTGAATAATTTATACAATTAGTTACTTTTCTTGTAGTATGAAGTTGTCGTTATAAATTAAACTTTACCAATTTGTCTTAAAAGTAAAATTATTGATAATACAGAAAAAAAAAACTAAATGGCAATATCATACCCTAATTGTTTTTATAAATGTTTCTAACGAATAATAAGTTACTTTATTTATAATTTTTTAAAGTAATAAATCATACTAACGAATAATAATCAGCTGCTATTTTGAAATCAGAGAAAAAGTTTTCATTTTTATGTTTTTCATTTTTCTTTGCTCGCATGTGATGAAGGTAGGCCATTGCGTGTAGAGATCGTGCTAGATTTTTCTGTAAAAAATAAATAAATATTAAATATTTCTATAAATAATAAATTAGTTAAATAAATTTAGAATTAATAATTGCGTATAATGATTTGGCTAGATTTTTCTGTAAAAAATAAATAAATATTAAATATTTCTATAAAAAATAAATTAGTTAAATAAATTTAGAATTAATAATTGCGTGTAATGATCTGGCTAGGTTTTTCTGTAAATAAAATAAATATTAAATACTTCTATAAAAATCAAGTTACTCAAATAAATTTAGAGTTAATTGCGTGTAATAATCTGGCTAGATTTTTCTGTAAAAAAAATAAATAAATATAAAAAAAATACAACTTAAATTATAATTTATATTTAAGTTAATATTTTCCAACTGTATGTAGGGATCGGGCTAGATTTTTCTGTAAAATTTATTAAAAATATTAATAAACAAATACCTTGATAGTTATACTAATCGAACTAAAAATAATATTATTAATTACAAGAAGGGATTGGGCTAGATTTTTCTGAAAATATTATCAAAATTTAATTAGAAATAAAAATAAACTACACATGTATATATATATATATATATATCCATAGTTTTTAAAAAAGCTCTGGTCGATAATGCTTGACAAATTGAATTGATGCTAAATATTTATTTGATTATATAAAAAACAATTGTTTTATACGACCGTTTATTATTATAATGTATTACCTCATATACTCATTAGTAAAGCTAAAGTTTATTAACAATTCTTGACAGAAATTCAAAATTTAAAGTTTATAATTATTATAACGTAGTAATAATGAAGGTTTTTGTACTGTAAGTCAAGTCTGAAAAAATACGCTGATCTTGTTAGGTTAAGAATTTATGCATTTTGAAAAGTTTGGAAACGTTGTAATAAAAAAATGTTTTAAACTGTATAACTATTCGTGTTCGCGGCTTAATTTTACTTTGGTTTAATATTTAGTTAGTTTTAATTTTGCTAAAAAAGTTTTTTTGGTAATAAATTCATATATTTTGTCTTTCGCTTTTCTCAAATACTAAACAATATATTTTGTCAGACAAGAACATAACACAAAACATATGCATTTATTATTACTACGTCATAATAATTATAAAATTTTCAAATTCTAAATTTCTGTTAAACATTGTTAACAAATTTAAGCTTTACTTATATGTATATAAGGTAAAATATCTCATATACGAAACGGTCGTATAAAAATATTGTTTTCTATATACTCAAATAAATAACATTTATACAAACATATAGATATTTATTTATTTGAATATATAAAAACAATAGTTTTACACGAATATATATCATAGCAAACATTAATAACCGTTTTCATGTATACAACTTATAAGTAAAATAAAAATAAGTGAATAAATGTAAATTATAGAAAAATATATTCTTTGGGAACTGTAAAGTACGAACAGTTGGATAAAATTGTTTCAATTAAACTCACGAGTAATAATGTCAAAAACACCTTTCTAGTCTTAATGAAACTAAACTAACTTTCTCAGACATATTTCTAATAAAAAATAATAATGATAAAACTGTAGCAAAATGCATACATATTGCAAGAGAAAATAAATTTAAATATTATTTATTTAATGCATTCAAATATGCAATAACCGTGTTATTAGTAAGTTGTGATTCACTAATTTTAATTTCGAACTTTCGCTGTAGTTTAAATAACTTAAACTACATTATATAAAATAAATATAACAAATAAACAGTCTATAATTTTCTAGCCAATAACATTACAAGCTAAAATACTAAATACCTTTGTAAAAAAATAAATAATAGTTTATATAAGACAAAAAAAAACTTTACTACAACAGAAGGCATTCCAGTTTATCTTTTGAAATTTAATAAAAGTTTAAATAAAACAAATAAAACTTGAGCGTTTTATAACATATGCTTGTAAATATCAAAACAAAAAGTTTATGCTTGGAATTTAGAAAATATTTTTTGACATTAAAACAGCATTTTAAAGTTAAAGGTCATGCGAACAAAACAAACGCATTTCGTAAAATATTCTTTGTAATATTGCTATGAAATATATATTATGCAATACATAAATGCATTTAACTTTTCAGAATGCTTTTATATTATAGAAACATGGAAGTACTTCCCATATTGTAAATTAATTAATTTAACACAAAAATAAATAATATGTCAAACGTTTTTATAGTATAAGTCAAAACAATTTAAAATCTTTGTATTTTCATAAAGACAGCTAAGAATTTTTTAAACTTAAATGATTAAATACAAGCCATATATGAATGTTTTCGAACAGCAAACAAACATAAAATGAAATTGAGATTAAGTGTTTAATTTACTTTCAAAATATTTTAAGTAGTTAAAAAAATTGTTAAAATGTAAATTTTAAAACATTTAATTAAAATAGTAAAAATATCTAATTTAAATAGCATAAAGACCAGTAAAATTCAGAAACTTTCCACAAAAATAATAGAGAAAAATTTATAAATAAAATGTTCATAATGTTTATCTCATCTAAGTTAACTACTGATTTCTTCATTTTTCTATATATATTTTAAACTTTATTAAACGCCTCCCCCACTATCAATTAACTTTTATTAATTTTATACAAATGTGTTAGTGTATGTATTAAGCTATCGCTTTTAAATCAAGCAAACAAGTTTAAATTTATGAGTTTTTTATTATTTCAACTCAGTTTAGTATTTTGTTTGTTTATTTGTTGAACACAAATGTATTTTATTTTACTTTTATTTTTCTCATTGTGTGTCAAATAGGCTCAGGTTTTGATGCCCAGCATTGACAACAGACAACTTGACGCCCGAGCCCGACATAGACGATAAACAATACAACAATATAAACAACTTCAGTAAACAAACATTATAAAATTAATTATTCTCTTATTAACCGCAAAACATCAGTTAACATTCTTCACCCATTTGCATGCAGCATTGGGTACGTCAGATATATAAATTTTATCCATAAAAAAAGTTTTTCTTTGTTTGTTATACGACTATTTTATTTAATACCAACAAAACTCTGCTCTTTAGTTATTTGCATACAAGTTTAGTGCATCAGATGTTTTAAAATTAAACAAGTCACCATTGTTAAAAAAAACAACAGTAATTCCATTTACTTTACAGCAGTTCACTTTAATGGGTTTTTAGATTTATCAAGCCGAGTGTTTTAATCACTTTCCGGCACACTTACATATATTTTTATTGCTTTTAATACAGTACCCAACCACTGAATTTCCAAGCTTTCGAATGTATTTAATTTTTGACTTTGTTTACCGTGTTTTAATCATCAGCTAACTTTATTTTCTAACTGTTCACATATCTGAATGTACTTCTCACAGCAGATGATAGCTTTATCATGCCTGTGCGACCCCAATAAATAATAAATCAACAACTAACTTTATTTTCTAGTTGCTCGCATATCTGAATATACTTTTCACAGATTCATTGCGCCTGTGCGACCCCAACAAATAATAATAAATCAACAACTAACTTTATTTTCAAGTTGCTCGCATATCTGAATGTACTTCTCACAGCAGATAATAGCTTCATCATGCCTGTGCAACCCCAATAAATAATAAATCAACAACTAACTTTATTTTCTAGCTGCTCGCATATCTGAATATATTTTTCACAACAAACTATAGCTTCATCATGCCTGTGCAACCCCAGCAACGCCCAAATCATGTTGTCTCGAGACATCCTCTCGGAATTCAGGTCTCCGGATTGGCTGAAAAAAAAATCAGGGTGATATTAATAAAATACATTTAAGACACAAAATTTTTATTAAACTTGTTTGAAATACTATTAAATAGCTTAGATAGAACAATGAAATAGTTTGTGTATAACTAACTAAAGTCTGATGTTTTTTTAAACTATTTTCTCAAAACATCTTTTCACATTCATTGTCTGAAATTTTAAGACTGACAACTATTTTAAACGTCAAGAAATAAACTTTATCAGCTTTATAAAGGTTTTGTTTTAAATTTTTATTTAGTACGTTCAATGCAACACCTAGCTATCTATAAAATCTGACAAATTATTTTGACATCCTTTCAGAGTTTAGGTTACCTGGTCGCGCGGGTAAAAAAATCAAACTTACCATTAATTTTAAAACAACTAAATATTTTATTAGCCCCTGATTGCCTAAAATTAAATCAATTGTTTAAATGAATATTTGTTATATGTTTTACGAAATGTCTCTTTTTTTCAAAAGTTTTAACTTGTTTTCATTAAAATCATAAGTAATTTTTAAAGACAAGGTCTTTGAATCTCTATTTTAAATTTTTAAGAGTTAAAGATAAACAAATTTTAATAATATTTTTTCTGGTTTAATTATATTAAGTTTATTGTATTAGTAAGTAAACTAATTGATTTATTTCTACTAATTATATAATTTTATTATTTTAAACTTTATATTTTAATGTTTCTAAAACTTTAACTACAAAAAATAGTCAAAACTAATAAAGTTTATTTCCTTCATATATTTTGTATGTGTTCTATAGGTCGTGTGAAAATGTTTTGTTGTAAAAAAAAAAAACCTTCTTTTGTTCTCAAAAGTTTCACTTTACACTCTATAACATTTTATGTTGTGTATACTATTTATCAAAAAAAATATTGAGGTTTTTTAATACAAATTTGAATTACTTTAGTATTTTACTTTGGCTTTGGGTTGCAGAATACATTTAACACACTAAATTTTTGGTGTTTGTATATCAATTTAGGCTCTTTTTCAGGTATATTGCTAATTATTTTATAATTATTCAAAAGTCGAAATACAATGCATTCAATATCAAAAGTTTTAATTTTTTTTTATTTAACAAGTATGCTATTTTTGCTGGCGGTTAATTTTTATTTACTTAGTTATGAACTAATACATTTAATAAAAAAAAATTAAAAAATTTAACTCTATCTTATAAAATTATATCTTTAAAACTGCTTATACTTATGTATAAGTATTCAAATTAAGTAATATTAGACTTACTATAATAATTATAGATTACAAGTAAAAAATACAACTACTTTTGTTGATATCAACAGTTCGCTAAAATTAAAAGTTTATCTGACATAATAAAACCTACAAATAAAGTTATATAAATTTAATGCTAAACATTAAGGTCATTGTAAAGTTTTTTAGTTTAAAAAAAATTAAAAGTTTTAGAAAATAAAAAATAAATTGTAACTACTTTTAAATACCACGGAGAACTCAAATAATATTTTTTAGATAAAAACTTAAATTTGTTTGAAAAGCTTTTTACTTGTTTAAAGCTAGTACTTGTTTTATATGCATAACACAAACATTAACTTCTCTGGTAACTACAAAACATGAACTTGTGTGGTAGCTACAAAAAATGAGCATTGCAAAAAGCGTCATTTTACATGTTGTCAGAATTTTGTCATTTCTAACTGTTTAATCCAAGTATTAAACAAAAATATCTACTGGTAATTTGACAACTGGCCGACCATAAATTTTACAAGTCAACTAAGTAAATATTCACATTTTGAAGCTTGCTCGGATATTCTGTTCTCAAACAAAAATAATTGAGTTTATCAAGTTTTTGAGATTTGTTAATTATTTAGTTAAATTAGACACTTATATTTTTGAATTAATCATTTATTTGTTTGTCTTTAGTTATCTAGTGGAAACAAAACACAGTTGCTCACAAAATACAATTTGTAATTATGAATTCAAACTATAGAGAAGAATTAAATAAAAAGCAGCTATAAAAGCTTCTTGAAACTACAACTTTACCACAAAAAAAAAAGTAATTTATCATACATTTCATCACCTCTTGAATAATTAAGACACAAACACGTCACCTTATAAATAGAACCGTAAGTGACTTGGAGAGAAGAACAAACAAATTACGAATTTCACACTCAGAACTATTAAAGGAATTTTGCGTCAGTCATTTACGTTTTGTTCTACTTTTAAGAGTGGACAAATCAATTAAATGTTCTTTTCTCAGCCTCGAAAAACAACCGACGTGAAAAAACGTAAATAAAATTGCGTGCAAATAATTTTACAAAAATAGTAAAACCGAATGAAAGCTGAAACTGTTCTGAGTTAAACTGTAACCTACATTTAACAACTGTTACTTTTAAAGGTAATTTTCAAAGCTAGTAACACTTAATCAATAAAATAGATAATTAATTTATACTATTATCTTTCTAAATACAAGCTTAGTGTAAAAATTTTCAAGTACAAATTAATTTACTTTAAATTTTATGACCATTTTTTATTCAAAATAGTCATATTCAATTAAAACATTCAGACGGCCTCGACAAACAAATTGAAAAATTCAAAATGTATATTTATAACCTGAATTTTATAACAAAGTTAACTATGATTTGAATGGAAATAACATATTATAGCTTATTCAAACAAAAACTATTTGCTCAGTCATGGTTTTTATATTAAAACGTTAATACAAGACTAACATAAAAATCCGTACTTTGCAATTATAAGGAAGTTTTATAGTGTATTTAAAAAAACTTAAAACTTATTAGATTTTGTAGATACAATGCGCTGTAATTTTTATGCTATAATAACTTAAACTGTTAGATATATAATAGTATAAATACATACCACAAATATTCATTTTAAAATACAATTAAGGTATCAGCTGAGTTCGGCAATGCGTAATTGTGCACAGAAAATATATTAATGATAATAAATAAAACAAACATAATAAATAAAATACAAATAATAAACAAAATTTGTAACCTAACAACTTAAACTTCAACACACATTTAACATTGCTAACATCACTTTGATGTCAAAAGTATTTGTCAGAACATACTTTATTGCGTATACAATTGGTGGTAACTGTGTTTGTTTTTAATTGGAGCAAAATAATTGCTAAAACGATTTCAAGTTATGATTATTTTTTTAATGTTTAATATTTAATCAACTGTAAATTAACAATTAGCATTTTTTTCGTTAATTTTAAGATGCAAATATGCACTTTGAGAGAAAAAAAAAAGCTAAAAGTGTTATTTTTGCACTGGTCAACCATTTGTTAACTTTCCGCTTTCATAATTTTTATTTCGACTGCTTAACATAACTGAGTTTACTTGCAAATACTAATATCAGGGTTGCCACTAATTTCTAAGAAAGCTCTTCCAGGTTTTCTGAACCTTATACAGATTTTTTAGTAACTTTCGTTCAAAACACATACTGCAACATAATTTTTATTTTTTAGTTCTCAAAACCAACTTTATTCATTTCCTAAATATTTTTCATTAAATTGTAGCATGGTTTCCAAACTTATTTTCATAATTTCGACATACAAATTGAAAAAAAAGTTGTGCCATATTAGACATTGCCTCTTAAGTTTCTTATTTAAATAATTTTTTTTATGATAACAATTTTTTTAAATATTTATGATATATAAATTGTGTTAAATCAACATTTTTCCAAGTCAAGATTTTTTCAAAGTTTCTAAAATTCTAGGTTTTTCTGGGCTAAATTGTCAATCTTCAGGTTTTTCCAGGATTCCAGGTTTTTTGGCCTACAGTTACCCACCTTTACAGCCAAAAATTCCCTTCAAGGAGGAATACTGTTTACTTTGGGAAACCCTGATCTTTAGCAACCATTCTTAAAGCTTTTTAAATAAACATAAGTAAAAATTTAAAACTGTTTTTAATAATAGCAAAGTGTAAATTACATCAAAAAACCACACAACACAGATCCACAGTATTAATTTTCATGATAAAAACATTATTTAAATTTTAATCGTTGGTAAGTTACCAGTTATAAAATTTAAATAATTAATTTAACATAACTGACTTTAACCCGTAACAATAACTTTCATTATATTTGAAAGTTTTTTAACACACATAGTATTTTAAAACTAAACCATAGCAAACAATTTAATGTTCAAAAACAATTTATCAACTTCAATTGTCTTCAATATCTACTAGAAATAATAAATAAACTATATAAAAACCAGTTTTCTTTAGCCTAAATTGTCAAATTCCAGGTTTTTCCATGATTCCAGATTTTGTGGCAACCCTGAACAAATTCCATAAAAACTAACATTGAACCGTAACAGTCATTTTCGTGGTGCTTAAAAGCTTTCTCCATGTCATCTAATTTGAAGTAGGCAGTTCCTAGATTTCTGTTTATTTCCTGCTTCAGAGACTCATTTCTTTGTACTTCTGCATAAAATTGTTTTTGCAATAGTGTAGTAATAACAAATAGTTCTGCATTTTTTTTTAATATTTACAAATTTTAATTTTTATAGCTACTATTTTTTGTACATCTGCCAAATAACAATATTATTAGTTTCCGTACAGTTTATTTAAACTAACAGTTTAGTACTTTTTAAAATAATTACAAATTTTAATTTTGGACAGACTAGTTTTTATGTACTTGTGCAAAAACAAGAACTAATTGTATATATTACAACATCACAAACAACACAGTAAATTTTTGTTTGTGATTTTTCTGAACATGTATGGACAGGTTTTTAAACCTGAATAAGTTTTAAACTTATATGTTATGCAATAAAAATTTGTAGATTATTCAAAACAATCATTTAAATTTTTTATCATTATTGATGCCGTAGAACAACCAAAAACAAAAAAACTGACTGTGTCCTCAGCTGATTTATTTACTCAATATCAGTACAAAAGTCTTATTTAAAGATACAAGGATAAACAATTTGACTGGGGGCAAACTTTAGCCTCTTAGGATTAAAACTGTATACAGGGTTGCCACTCTTTGAGCCAAAAAATCTTCCCTGAGTGACCAAAAAATTCCCTGAGTAACCTTAAATTTCCCTGAGTTTCCCTGAGTATTTTTCAAACCTTAAAATAAAAATTTCTCTCCTAACTCAAATTATTAATACCTCATTCTCATTTTTCTTCTTTAATAATAAAAGGAAGGTTGTATGTGTATGCTTCTGCATTAAATTTATGAAAAAAACTGTTTTCAAAAACTCAATCTTAAAAGGTTTAAACCAATTAAAAATTAAAAACTAAATTTTTGCACAACTTTGTGTAAACTTGTTAGTTAGCTTTCTACATAAAAGAATAAAGTTTAATTTGTTTGACATTTTATTATTTAAAAATAAGAACGAATAGTACAACATAGTGTTTTTTAAACTACATAAGTAACTAAAAATAAAAAGTTTATTAGAACTTTTCAATGAATAGTTAACAACAACTTTCATTTCTCTAAACTGTTTGATTTTACTTAAGTAAATATAAATTTAAAACTTAAAAAAACTACAATGTTAATACTAAGAATATTGAAGAACTAGCCACAAGGCTAAAAAAATTCTAAATAACCACTTAAATAATAATAATTACTACTTTTGAACAAAATATTGAAACTGGATTAACTAAACCTCATTCTAGATCTAGAAAAAAAATTCCCTGAGATTTTCAAAAACTTCCCTGAAATTTAGGGAAAAATCAAAACTTCCCTGAGTTTCCCTGAGTTAAAAGAAAAATGCCAAAATTCCCTGAGATTTTCTACAGTTTGAAAATTCCCTGAGATTCCCTGAGTTCCCTGAGTGTGTGGCAACCCTGTGTATAAAGGAAAATATAAATTTGTATAAATGAAAATTTTTGGCTGCCAACTTTCAAGTGCTTTTCAGTTTTTTTTTTCTATACAGATAACATACCATTTACAAATGTTTCAATTAAAAAAAGCAAAATGTTATCCTAACAGTTTTATTCTTGGTAACTACTTGAGAGTACATTTACTTCATTTTTTAACATGGTTTGCTTACAACTAAATGCTTCTTTAATATTTGACCATAGTAAGTGTTCAACACTTTAAGTATACTTTAATATATTTGAAAAGAAATACAATTTGAGATGGGTGTTTTGCTTAGACTTTTACTATTGTTAGGGTGGCCATACCACACTTAGTAACAAAAATAACTGACCAAAAACTGACTGAAAAATGTTTAAAAGTCAAATAATGAAAGAAGCATTATTAAGTGTACTTAATTAAGAATATTTATAATTATCATAAAAACAACAAAATAGATGCAGTTAAAACTGGCTTCAATAAAAAACTTTGATTTTTTGTCAAGTCCTCAGCATAAGTTCTGCAAAAAAAATCTAAAATAGCTAGAGTTCTTGGAAATTCTGATTTTGTTTGTGCACAAAAATAACTAGTTTTAAAAAGTGACAATTTATTATAAACTCTTTTATTTTTTATGGGACTTAGTATAATGCTGGATTTTGCAAATAATAATAATGTGCTTTTAGGTAGTATTAATATGGTAGCTAATTTTCGGGTACAAGATATTTGAGCACTAGAACTTTAACAAATAAAATAAAAAGAAACAAACTGTTAAGGGCGTATGGGGTAAATCACTGTTTCCACAATTTAGTATTACTTTATTGAGTTTTTACTAAGCTACAAGTTGCTTT
The DNA here is from genome assembly GCF_965202585.1 of Thalia democratica. Lineage (NCBI taxonomy): Eukaryota > Metazoa > Chordata > Thaliacea > Salpida > Salpidae > Thalia > Thalia democratica. Next base: position 3,054,256 of record NC_139170.1, read on the forward strand.
ACACAGATTTTTAAAATTCAAAATAGTTTTTGAAATATAACAGGTCAAAGTGAGAGACTACAATAGGTTACTTATGGGGGGGGGGGGGCGCAAACTAAAACGGCAAATAATTAGAAATCAATAAAAATCTATCTTCTACTACGGTTTTTGAGATACTTTTGAACTTTTAAAATCTGTGAAAAACATCTTGTAGCTTGGTTAAAAGTCTTTAAAATAAAATTGTGAAAAAAGTGATTTACCCCCTTTATTAAGCATTTATCACATTGTTAGTTTTAAAATTAAATTTTTACATCAGAGGCTGGCAAAGTCCGGCCACAATTATCTATTCACAACACTATAAACAAAACTAAAATATACTATAGACAATATGTTGTTTTGTTTAAATTTTGTTGAAAGTGCTCTACACTTTGTAGACAAAGCAGAATATACACTGTAGAACAAACACTGGAACAGTGTGTGTTAAAAAGAAGGTAAAACAGTTGTTTTGCAACTTGATCTAAATTTACATTTTTTTATTGCTTTTTTAAACTCAAAGCAAATTTTGAGACAAAGTGTATCAAAGTAAGAATATTACAAATATCAAAAGAGCAAAATTAAACCGTTTTAAAGGATTAAAGCACAAACTTTCCTTTTTATTTTAATTTTTAAGCAACTGCTTTCTAACTTCTCAGTCTAATCATTCCTAATCATTTAAAAAACGAGTGAACTTATAATTTATTTAGTACAAAAATTACAAACCTGCTTCAACGAGACTCAATGCTTTTTGCAGATAGACAACTGACTTCTTGCAGTCTCCACTTTTCAACAAGTTGCAACCTTTAGTTAGTAAATCCATTGGCGATTGAGAAGTGCTCATACTAGTAACAACATAAACTGGTCAAAAAAAAAGGTCAAAATACAGTGTTAACTTCAAACTGTAACAACTATATTACCATATACTAAATTGCCAAGTATAGTATCAAAAATCTTTCCATAAAAATTGTCAGATGACAAATAAATAACTAATAAACTTAAATGTTTCACCATTGCATTAAACTTATTGTTGTAAAATTTTGATTATCAAACTGGTTGAGTTTTAGTTACAAAATACATTATAAAGATGTATGGTTAATTAAATTAGTGTACAAATTATAACAAAAACTAAATTTATTCAATTAAGTTATTCTAAATAATTGCATCACAATTTTTCTTAATAAAAACTGTTTCTAAAATCATAATGTTGCATTTCTAATACTAATATAATAAGCTAAAGTTGAAAAACAGTTATAATTAGTTTTAAGTGGATTAATTTGGAACACTCACACAGTATTGAGAGAAGCAAATGAGTTTTTTTTATCACATTTTTAAATTGTCTGCATTGTTTCTAATTTAAACCTAATTATATCTACATTGTTCTTTCATAGCATATAAATAAAAAAGTAACTAATCAATTTTTAAGTACTTTTATAAAAAAGGTTAATAATAAAACTAAATTGCAGGAGAAATAATCACCCAATGTAACCCTTGTTAATAAATTTTCATTGTAGTTTTTTTGTTTTCCCAAAATACTTTCAGGATTTAAAATTGCCCATCAGATGTAGAATATTTAAAAATGTTTGTAGGTTTTGCTTGATATTTACATTTCAATTGAATAACTGCAGAAAAATACAACAAGTTTTTATTAAGTACATTTTAAACCAAATTTGTGTTTTTGACTGTTTGACATATATACAGTTACAACTTTTTTTCAAAAATTATAAGTTACACTTCTATTTTTGGTTAGCCTCTGTTAAACTGATCATTAAAAAAATTGTGTTGTTTTTTCACTTGAAAGCCTAGATATGACATTGCTTAAAGTAGTTTAAAGTTCTATAATATATAATCAGCGAAAGCTTACAACTTTTTTAGGAAAAAAGAGTTACACCAAATCAGCTTGAGTTTAAAAAAATTTTTAAAATAAAATAGTAAGAATCAGAGATTGCAAGAAAATACTGCTTAACAAGCATTAATACTAATAATTCAAACATAATAACAAAAAGACTTAACATAATATAAAGTTTTAAGAAAAAAATTCATAAAAATGTTTGCAAAAAATAAGTCATCTAGGTTTAAACAACCCAGAGTTTTTCAAAAATTTTTGAAACTTCTAACTACCCTGGAGCAGCCAGGCTTTATATCTACATTCTTATTGTTGATCAGGTTATAAACATTTTAGTTTTTTTAATCTTGATCAGCAACTTGAGTTTCAGAACTTTAAATATCTTGAGGCTTTCAGTTTATAAGCAACCAATGATTATTTATTTTATTCATTCAAACTATGAAATATTAAAAAAAGAGGTACTTTTATAAAAACATTTGATTTAGATCTTTAACTTATCTTTCATTAATTCAAAGTTTATCAAACAACAAATAAAAGCACTCAAAATGTTTGGTCCTAAGACCTGGAGCACAAAAAAATCTTTGAGTTATCAAGTTGGATACCATTTAACATCTTGTCCAGGACATTGAGTCAGCAGACACCTTTTTATTATGGCAGATAACAAATATTTAAGTATTTTATAAGCAAAAGACATTTTAACTTGTACTACTAGAATGTAACTTTAAAATTTACCATATATAGAATCAAAACTTCATACATAAAAAATAACAAAAATATACTTAACCAGATTTATAAAAAAAGGACATACATTCATTTACTTTAATGGTAAAGTGGTTCATGTTTTTGAACTTAATGTTAAAGAACAAAAAATTTTTCAAGTTTAAAAACTAATTACATAATTTCTTTCTTTGCGCTACAAATAATTTCTACATATAGCATTTTAAATGACATCACAAGTAATTTGATCTGGCATATCTAATTTCATAAACATTAATTATCAACAACAATAGAGTTTTCTTGCATCATATACTTTTAAACAAGTTTTTCAAACAATAATTAAAGGCAATTCTCATACTTCCATTGTTTTATCTGAATACTACTTAGAGCAACACTATCTAATGCTTTTCGAGATCAATCATTTGTTTTTATACCAGACTATTTTCTCTCTTCTTCCTTGTAGTTTCATCCTGGAGGTAAATGTTTTTTTTTCAATTTTTAATCATAGAAAAAAAGTCCCCTGAAAAATACTGTTTTTTCTATGCGTTCAAGGACTAAAATAAAAGCTGTAGCCAAAAAAAAATCTTTAAAATTTCAAGTTAGTAAGTTTGCAAGACATGTTTGCGTGTTATTGCAAACAGAGAACATTTATGATAAGTTAGAAAAAACACCTCAGAAAAAAGCTTGTTATAAGTATAATATTGTAAGAATATGATACTTAGCTTATGTTAAAGATCATTTAATTTGAATGATACTTAAATACTTTACATGGTACTTTACTTAGCCACGGACCAATTAGTTTAAATGAGTAATTATAATACTAACAAGGTTTAATGTACTTACTAGTTTACTTTTTTTTAATTCATTAAAATGTTAATTTAACGTACTTTCAATGCAGACGTTTTAATTGTATAGCTAAGCATTTAAAATTAAAACTTTTTTAATTCATGAGATTCGTATCTACTATTGTAAACTAAAACAATTTTTTTATAACATATAAGTTGAAATTTAGAACAGCTTGTTATTTAATTATTAATTGATTATATGAAATATTTTTATACAACTATTATTTTTTGTCTTTCTTAAAAAACTGTCTATATTCAAGACTGAAATTTAACTACAGAAAACAATTTAGACAAAAGCGTTTTTAACTTTTAAAATTAAATAATATTTGCTCGTTTTTACAGATAATTTACCTTAAATTAGTAATGCAATAAAAATTTTGATCCTTAACATTTACTATTTGGTTTTTTCTAATTTTATTTTCTTTTTTAAATGTGTTTTAAATGGAAATTTTCAAACTTCTACAGTTTTTCAACCTTGCAATATTGTTAAGCAATAGCAATTTTATTAAGAAATGATTTTAGAACGACTTTAAGACTGTTAAGCCTTAAGTTTTATTACTATTCTGTTTTTTCTGCGTATTAACAAAAAAAGCAAATTAATATTAAGATTCCAATAAAATTGACCGTTTTTGTTTTTGATTTACTCAAGTTTATATAAGGGTTTTATAAAAACATTCGAGGTTTTGAATAGGTGTTATTAATGTATGTAAACAGGGTTTCTTCAAGTTTTAAATAATAAATGAATTATTTTTTTACCTTGAATTGTTTGAAATACTCTTTATAAATTATTATTTGTTGATTAGTGCTTATAAAAGTAGAACAAACGTAATTTTTTTATTTTAATAGTTTGTTTTTTAAAGGTTTATCTGTGGACAATTTTAAACAAGATCACCATGACATTGATCATGTTGCTATATTATTAAATTAAATAAGAACTCGTATATTAAAGCTTTAACTATTTCTAAAAAATTTCAATATTTTTGTAAAGCTTTAGTTCCTGAAATCTTGTGGTTTGATTGTCAATGTGTTGTGAACAAAACAAGATAACTTTCATCAGTACTACAGTTAAAGAATAAAGGTTAAAAAAAATAAAAACAATTTTCTACTAAAACAAAAAATAACTTGTTTCTTGTAAACAACTCAATTTCAAATTAAAACTTTGTCGCATCATTAGTTGCTTACGGGTAGAAGGGGATAAAAGAAATAAGATTAATAGTAAAATGCAATTGAAACATATTGTTTATTTACATGGTCTAAAAAATTAATACAAGCTAAATGAAAATACAGAAATCCTGATTAAAGTTACAAGTGATGAAAAAAGTTCAATACATAAATAAACAACAAAATCACCAATAATATTCTAAGAAACTAAGACAACAAAGCGTCTACCTCTACACATTTTATTGTTTTTTAACAAAATCTTACCAGAACAACCAACTAACGTTGCCGAATGCTCGAAATGAATTTAAATTTATTGAAAATTTTTAATGCTACAGTTTTGAATAGTCCACAAACAAATTATATCTATAAAACACAGCATGTCATCGGCGCACTTTTTTCAACTTTAGTTTAGTTTATCATTCAGTGTATTCTTTTAGAGAACATGTGTACGTTCAATCTATTCAAACACCGTTAGTATGTTATTAACAATTTTTTGTATAGTAATTAGTAAATATGATTTTACATAATAACTAAAAGTATTTTTGATAGTTTGTTTTACAAACAATGGATTTTTTATTTTTTTTTTCCTGTGCATATTATTGACTAACTAGTTTTGATTAAAAAATCTAATTTTTTAATGGAAGATAGTTTTGTTAGCTAAAAATAAAAAAATCATCTATAAACTAGTTTTACTCAATAATTATTTAAAGCTTAAATATTTGCAAAATCTTCTATATAGTGTAATAGATTGCTTTCAAAATGGTTAATGTCTTTAATTGGTATTGACACCAAAAAATAAATTAAGCAAGTATTAAATATATTTGAATTAACTTGGAAAATTTATAAAAGATTTGTAACAAAGCTTAAAGATTATTACGGATTACTTTTAATTAAAGTAGCTTTGTTGTTACCAAGACTAGGAGCCTCACTGAATTCCTTTAAAATTTCCTCGGCCTCAGGCTCGGCAACCTCGTCAGATTCCAGGTTAGCAGTAGCCTTGGAACAACAAATTTCGGTTCGCGAACGCGTGCGTGGAGTTTTTAGCCTTTTTTAGTTAAGGACATAACTACATAATTTATATAATTAGGCACAATAAAACTAAGTAATGTTGTTTTATTATGTACAAGTAAACGCAATAACAGCTTAAAATAAGTCTAAACACTTAAAGTAAGTAATAAAGAACGAGAAACGTGCTCTAGATTCCCTCATTGACGTTTTACTTGTCTTCGATCGCTCAGTTTTTGGCACTCGACGTTGGTCCGTCTCGTGTAAAGAGTCTTGATGAACGTTTGCTTGGTCTTCCTTCGGATCCATGCGTAATCCGTGGTTCCGTGCTTGGCGATAAAAATACAATACTAAATAGATATATTATACATAGTATATATAAGTATTACGATAGAATTGACTAAATGTAAGAAACAACTTGTTCGTAGAAATGTAGCTAAGGTTGACGCCACAGTCTGTGTGGGCTTACTCGACAAAATGAATATTCAAGCTTGTTTACTAGAACGCTGTTGATCAACTAGACAGGTTCAACTGGCTGGATCCCACTCTGTGTGGATTGAATTGTAAAACTCAATATAGATTTATTTGCCTAAAGAGTATTTAGTATAGAGACTTTCGTTTATCGATAGCACAGAATGCGTGGGCTTATTCGATTAGGCGACTTTTCAAGTTTTCTTGCTTGAAGATTAGTGTTTGACGTCTTCTATCAAAAGATGGCGGTGGTCGCTGTTTTTTCTGTGGAGCGGAATGACGCTTCGTGCTTGTTTTGAGGTGGAATGACCTAATTCACGCTCTGATTGGGCGTGTTTATAGTTTTTCGATTCTTTTTCTAGAATTTTTGATGGACTTTGGACTTGTAGATCACGCAATCTCTCATTTTAATTCTCTCATTTTCTCATTTCCTAACACTCGCAAACAAGCTATTTCCAGTTCAATCAAGAAATCAGAAACACAAGTCATTTTAACTTAACACTTATTTTGGGAATTAGTTTTATTTTATTTAGTTATTGTAATTCTAAAAGGAAAAAAATAATACCGAGTGAAAACATCAATTTCTTTAAATTATCAAAATTTGGACCCTCAACGGAAAATAAATTTTTGCATAGTAGTCCAACAGCTTTGTAGGTTTATTAAGTTTATCTTTTCAATTTAACTAGCTTTATGAATCTAAAAAAATTTACATATTTATAATGCTGTTACTTGTCATACAGTTTTATCATTTGACTGTTTTATAGCCTTTAAAAATCAAATTTTGTACTTCAACAAGTAATGAAACATTCCACGCTACAACATAAAGATATTTGAACATAAATGATATTAGCTATAACAGTTAAGATTTCAAAATAATCGAAATTTATAAAATCTTTCAACTTAGAATACACGGGTCGGCATTCGGCAACACGTGGCCCGCATGCCGCGTGCGACCCTCGAAGAATAAATCTGTGGCCCGCGAGCATGTTGATCCGGCACACTAAAAACTTAATTTTAAGTTGATTTTTTTGGTTAAAGTTCTGCTTTTTGAATTATTCCATATTTTGTCCCTTATATAAAATACTCTACTATTTTTACTGCTTAAATTTAAAAAGTTAAAAAGACAGGTTGTAAATTTATGAATTTTTCTTCAAAGTAGAAGTATTGGAATCTTTCCTGTTTCTATTGATTTAAACTTCCTGTTAAAGATAAATTATTGTTCTAAATAAGAAGCTTAAAAGAAATAGTAATTATTTTTTTTCTACTGTTCAAAATGGTACTTTTGTTGTTTTAAGCGGGTTATAGTATTAAGCTATTAAGTAATTGTCTAACCTAAATTTTTTAAACAAGACATTTTAAATTGTAGTAATTATATTACTTTTTATATTATAATAAACAAAACACCTTTGAATTAAAGTCTGTATATTTTATTGTTTCAATAATAAGCATTCAGTGGTATAAAACAGAGAATCTGTTTGTATAGGGCTTATCTTATACTATAAGCAACATTTACTATCTCTTAAGTTGCTAACTCTTTTGTAACTTAAAACAGTTTGTAGTTGTATTAAAAACTGTTTTGTAGTTTAACATATTAGTCTAAGCATTACTTTTACTTAAAGCTACTAGTTTAATTATTCTTATAAGTTTTATTTATAGTGAAGCTTCTTTTTTATGTTTGTAACTTGAAAAACCAACAAACTTGTTAAATATTTTAAAGAATTATCTAAAAAGGGTACTAATTCATGACTACTTGTAGCTATGTGTTTGTATTATACTTATCAGTCTTTTTTATAATATAAGCACTGAGGTTTTTTATTTGCTATTCTTGATGTAAGATTTTTTATTACTTTACCGATTAGAGTTAAATTTTTATTTTTCAGTTGTAAAAAACAATTATGCTTTAAACTAATGTTATAAAAGGCTTTGTTTTTGGTGCTAAATTAAAATTGTGTTAAGTTTAGTTTTAGTTATATAATACTAAAGTATAAACTTTATTTAACTTTATTTCATGACTTTATAACTTCTTACATTCTACCCAAGAGGTAAGTTCTTAAAACATTTTTATTAAAAACTTTTACTTTCAAACAAACTTAAGACCAGTATTAAACGACATTTAAGCTTATTGGGCGAAGTTGTTCAAAACATCAGTTTCCGTGCAAAGAATACAATACAAGCTACAATGCTTTAAACACAGAAGTTGAATTTGTTTGCACAAAGCATTCACATTGCAATATTTGCAATGTGAAAAACAAAATAATTAGGTTAAAGTGAAAATAGAAACACTTTGTTTGTATACTTGTTTTAGATAAAGCTAAGTTTATTTTTATAAGTTTTTGTTTTTACTCATAAGCTGATTTTAGAACTTTAAATAATCTTTTTTTTAGTTATAGATGTAAAATATTAAATTACAAATTAAAAGTTTAAAATTCTTTTAATACTTTATAAACGTTTATAACATTTTTAGAATAAATTTTTTAGTATAAACACAACTCAATTTAGTTTTAAAGTTAATAGAACTACAGCGTGAAAAATTAAAAAAGTTTATTAAGTACTAAAATATTTGTTATTAGAATACCTCCAAGTTAAAAATTGAATTGAATAATATTATAAATTCACAACTAAAATACTCACATTTTATTTAAAAAGTATGAACTATTAGGTGTTTAATTATTATTTTGTATTTTTTTTTCTAAAACTGATTAACATAAAAAATACCTTCCTTTACATACTAAAATGTTACTTAATGATAAAAAATACACTGAAAATATTTAAATTTAGTTCAAATTCTATGTTTTTAAGAATGATAGATTACAATCGAAAATATACTTAATCTTATAATTCAGGCTTAATTATATCAATACTAAATATATAAAGATTTATTAAGTAAAATTTTAGTCATGCTTTGCTTTAGGAAGGAATTTTAAAACTTTTAAAATAAAACTAAATTCTAGTAAATTTAAAATTATTACAAACATTAAGATGTTAATAGTTTTGAAACACTTACGTAGAGTAAATTCTTAAAAAAAAGTTTATCGATTGTTTTAAAAACAAAAATTATATTTTTACTTATAAGCCAACTAGTAATTAAGCTAAACATTATTTTAAAAATGAAAAAGAAACTTATGATTTAAAAGTAAAAACTTGATTTAATGAACACATATGTTTTTTTTTGTCTTAAAACAAAAAAAAAACTTATAAGTTTTTCATTTTGTATTTGTACTTTATGTTCTACACAAAAAAAAACAAACTACTAGTGAAAATAGTGAAGTTTTGATGTGTACTTATATTTTAAAGAACAAACAAATTAAAAAATTGTACACTTAACATCAAGATTTATTAATTTTAGTATTTCTGTGTCTGGTTAAATAAAGTACTATTAGCAAGAATTTTTTAAAATAGTTATTTTCTCTGTTTTTGTTAGTCAGTTTTTAAAGCATTCTTCAGTAAAGATGTATGAAAGTAACATAAACTCTACAGCAAAAAAGTTTTAAATATTTTTGATATTAAACTATAGTTACCATTTAATATACAAACTTAAATTATTTACTTTGATACTTGTAAAATAATGTTTTTGTTAACTTGCTGTAATTTTGTGCAAACTTAATGTTATTTGAAAATAATTTTAATATAAAAGCAATGAACACAACAACTAATGTATAACTTAAATTAAATTATACTTGTGGCTTTTAAACTTACAAAGATGTTTTAGTGTATATTTAGTACAAAAGTTATTTGAGTACTCTTTGTAAGTTGTAAAAAGAACAATAATTTAGACATAGCTTAGCTTTTAAAAACAATGAAGTAAGATGACTCTTAAAACAATATATAAATAAAAGAGCTTTTGAAATCAGTTAAAAATTTTTTTAAAACATAGTTAAAAGTAAAACCCTACAGTATTAATTTTTTATATGCTCTATTTTAACTTCTACTGCGAAATAATTGTTTTAATTTATCAGTCTAAATTTTTTTTTTGAGATAAATTAATAAAACTATAAAAATACTTTGTATTATATATATCCTATGTTTATTTATTTTTAAAAATATCTTACTACCCAACAAAAAAAAGAATCTAAAAGTTTACTTAAAAAAAAAGTTTTTCTTATTGTTAAAAACCCTTCAAAGTAAACATATTTTTTTATACTTAAGTTTTTTCATTAATACACTGTAACTTTTTTAAAACACACTTCCGGTCATAAACCAAGTTAATTTTTAAACTAACTAAAAATAAACGGCTTACTAGTGATTTAAGTTTGTTAAAAAACTACAGTTTCACAGTGATAACAATACAAGTGATAATCAGCTACAAAAAATTGCTGTAAACTTGTAACTGATGATTACTGTTGTTGTTAACATTGTGAAACTGTTGTTTTGCAATAAACTTAAATCACTAGTAAATTGTTTATCTGAAGCTCTTTAGTATTAAAATTGATTAAAGTTTTACTAGCTTAACTGAAGTGTTTTTGAAATAATGTTTAAATTGATATAACAAATTGTTTTTTAAAAGTTGATTTAAATAAAAATGATAAACCATCACATCAAGGGAAGTATTGTATAGAAAGTAAGTGCATATATTTAAATTTTAGAAAGCTATTTAAATTTTTTTTTATTACAAAAATTCTTCATAGTTTTTACTTTTTAAAGTAATAAAATATCTTAAAGATTGATCTTTAAATGTTTACAGAAAACATAAATAAATAGATAATTCAAAGTTAAAAAACTGTTATAGTCACATTTTTTTCCTTAGCAAACTTAATTGGGATTAAAAAAAAAGCTTAAAAATCAAAGACCTAGTATAAACAAAATAATTTTTTTTAAATTTAAACATGCTAAATTCATGCAAATAATTTCTTTAAATGTGTAAAAACTGTTTTTTTTATATCTTCCTTTAAAAATATATGTTATTAATTTAAGACTTTGATAGAATTAAACTGATTTTCGCAGTAATATACACGAATTCTGCTTTGAAACTCAGAGTAGACCTGATAAAACTATAAATTTTTTATTGTAAGTTAATCGGTCTTGTTTTTGTAGTTTACTCAGTCTTAAACTTCTGTTTAAAATAGTATCACACTACGTTTAGCTTATAAATTTTGAACTCGTTTAAAATCTCTTTTGTTGGAATAATACTATCTCAATGTGATTTAAAGTTTTACTAATTAATCTAAGTCTCTTTAGAAGTTTTTTAAAATAACTTTATTAGTATCTTTTTCTTGCAATGAATATCATTTAAAGTTCTGTACTATTTTCTATAAAAAAATAAATATTTTTCAATGAATTTAAACGAAGAGAAAGAATTAAATGTAATATTTTTCATATTTCAAATATTTTTTTGTATTCCTAAAATATAAATCTTTACTAGTTTTTAAGTGATTTTAAAACAAGAATAAGATAACCTGATCAACATATATGCACCAATATATACCACAATTTGAACAAAAACTCTTCATAATTACTATCAAATTTAAATTCTTAACAACTTTTTCAGTGAATATAAAACAAGAAGAAGATAACTTGGTCTCCGTTGAAAATCTCATCGATCTCGCATCTTCGAATCTCAACAGCTTCAAGTCAAACGGAATCAACAAATACTCTATTGAAGAAATAAGAAACTTAGAGGTTTTTTAACATAATTTTTATTAAAATGTTTTGAATAATTTAAATTTAAACTAAAAAGTTATCTAATTTGAATCACAAATACTCTATTGAAGAAATAAGAAATTTAGAGGTTTTTTTCATATAATTTTCATTAAAATGTTTTGAATAACTCAAATTTAAACTACAAAGTTATCTAATTTAAATCATCAAATGCTCTATTGAAGAAATAAGATGTTTAGAGGTGCTTTTAGTTAACATTTCATAATAATACTGCTTTCATTGCTTTACAAATAAACTTGTAGAAGTCTAACTTAAACTAATAAATACCTTAACTGAAACAATCAAAATGGAATTTTTTTTTATTAATTTCTAAAAAGATTTTGAGAGCTATTTAAAAAGAAAACAAGTAGAAGTAAATAAAACAGTAGAAGTTTGAAAGTTATTCATGTAATATCTTTAACACAATGAAATGATTTTTAGGTCTTCAACTTTATTATGTATAAAAACACAAGATATTTTTTGATTTAATTATTTTAGTTTTTAATTATGTGATACTAACTTCTTGAAAAAGTTATAATACTAAAATGCTGCAAACAGTTTCAAAACTTTACTATTGATTATGAAAATTATTTTATGACAGGGAAAACTGGTGAAGCATTTTTGTTCTCAAATCATCTCCAAACAAAAGATTCTGAAACTCAACCCGATCCTCGAGAAGAAGTATGAAAATTACCCATCAATCAAAAAGTGGCTTTCGGTTGTTGGGATAAAAAGTAACGATCTGAAAAAGGTTAAACATATTATTACATTTTATCTTTTCGGCTTATATATAAAACCAGTTTTATGTTTTTCAGTGTTGTGTTTTTGCACTTTGTTAGGTTTTGTTAGTAATTATAATAGATAATAGTAATAGGTTAGTTTAGGAGAGTAGTAAAAAGTTTTGTTTCTAAAACCTTTGTTTCTAGCTTCATTAGTTATGAAATATTTTTTATCAAAGCTATATTTAAGTAAATAATTTTTACATTATTCTTAGATATGGATAAGTTACTCGATGAGTTTTTTTCTAAACCAAAATGTACAAAATAGTAACTTTGTATTCGTTTCAAAAAAAACAGCAACAACTCTAGTGTTGATATTGCTAATGATTAACAAAAAATCTTAAACTATTCAATTTAACATATCTTCTTATTTATTTGTTACCTTTAAAAACTAATTAAATATATAATTTAATAAGTTTTAGAAGTAATATTCATACAAAAAATAGTATTTGATACAAATCTAATACCTTATTTTTCTAAAGAAAATCGAAGAACAGTATTCCTTAAACGATCTTCTGACGATATCAAGCGAAAAGATAAGATCAACATTAGAAGTTGAAGATGACAACAGTTTATTGAATGATTTTAACAAGATGACATTAGCCCTAAAATGCATGAACGAATACATAAAAGGTATGTTTGTTTAAATTAAAGTTTTTCTCTTGGTTTTAAAGTAAAATAAAGTGGTTTAAGTTTGATTTGTAACTATTTTGGTTTCGTTTCCTACAACAATTAAACTAAAAAATTATGTGTTAAAAATCTAATTATTATAAAGTTATTTAACGTTTACAGTTTTACTTTAAGCAATATTATATAATATAAAATATATTTGATATTAATATTTTTAAAATTTTAACAAGTATTTTATTAAGATAACTTTATCACTATTACGGTTGTTGACTTGTTTAAACTAAACTTCACATTAGGTTTATTTATAAAAACTAAAAACAAATTACACTTGGTAAATGAGTCATTAAAAAAGTTTATCTATATTTTACTGAAATTTTGTGTTTATAACAAAATTATTTTGATAGTTTTCTAACCTTAACATAAATTAATTTTGATAAGTAACCTAACAGCTTTACGATTTTTGCTAAATTACTAGCTATTTTAGTTTTGTTTTAATTTTCGCTTATTTTCATATCTTATAAACATTTTTAATTTAAGTAAGATTAATGTCATCTTACATGTTTACAATATTTTTCTAAGATTTTAATTAACTGATAATTTTATTTTTTAAGTGAAACAATATTTTAAAACAGAATCTAAAAATATTTGAAGTAAAATTTTATATATATAACATTTTTAGTCACTTTGCTATATTCATTCTAGAATTTTTACTTATGAAAGTTATAAGTTTATTTTTAGCTTCAATATATCTAGTATGTATAAAAAATTACTTTTTTGCTTTCAAAATTTATTAATTTCACATTCAAGGATTTTAGAATTATTTTTAGCTTTATTTTGTTAAGACAATAACAATAGGAAGTTTCTACGTTATTTAGATATCGTATGTACAAAACTTTAAAACTATATATAACTTAAAAAGGAAATGACTAATCATATATTGTTAATCAAATGATATATCATTTTTATACTTTGTTAACTTTGAATAAACTTTATTAGTAGTAGGATTTCAATTACTTTCTTAACGAATTGAGCACTTTTTTAAAACGTTTAAAACTTTTCATAAAAAGTGATGAGTTTAATAAAAAAACTGTGTGTAACAAGTTGGTCTGAAGCCTACATAACTGTAAATTAAATGATTTTTAACCGTATAAATGTTTTAATTATATTGCTTTTTGAGTTAGGCTAAAAAAAAAGTTTAAGCAAAGACATTAAAATCACCTTTTAAAAATTGCCTAAAATCATTAAAAATTAACATGAAATTTTACTTTTTAAATTCAAAAAGTTTTACAAAAACTTTTTACGTCATTACAATATGAAGTTACCAAAAGTTCATGAAAATGTGATAACAAAAACAAATATTTTTTTTTATATCGTAAAAATTCATTGAATTCTTATGTATATATTATAAGTGGTTTAATATGTATGTTTGTAAAATGTTTATTTAAGCATTTTTGCGGCTAAGTTTCATCATTTTTACAGACTTTAAAGTGTTATTACGTTTGTTTAGATGAAGTTACAACAGATATGATAAATTTCTGAAACTTTGTGTTTGAGATGATTAATTATCAATTGATATTTGTTATCGCACTTAACAACAAGAATAACGTATTTTTGTTTATTATCCATCTAGTTTGTGTTTAACTACTAAATCAATTTTACTAAAATTATATGTTAGTTTTATTACATTGCAAAGTTTTGCAGAAGAATTATATATTCTAACTCTATAGTTGTTTTTATTTAGGACATATTTATTAAAATACGTAGTAATAAGTAAATGTTTTATAAAATACTTGTAACCTATACAAATTAACACAAAAATAAAAACATTTAAAACTTTACACTTTAATACTTGCAACTATGTTATCAGCAACTATTATTAATTTTTATTTTATTAGCATTTTATTAAATATAACGTACAGCTAATTTTACAAAAACGTAGCTGATAAATTAACCAATAAAAGTAGAACATAACTGCATTAATTTAAAGTTATTTTTTTTGTTATTTTAAGTAAAACAATTAGACTGTTTCACAACAAAGCGAACTTTCAAGTTGTAAATCTATAATATAATCATAATGGTAAAAACAAAAAATAATATAAAATTTATATGAGTTAAGTTATATGTCGAGAACATTAAAAAAAATGAAACTATTAAGGAAAATATTAATTTTAAATATACAACAATAAAAAAGCAACGACAGAAAATTATTTGGGCAAAAAAAAAAAAAACAAAACAATTAATTTATACACATTATAAATTTTAAGTAAGTAAAAAAACTGCTTTTTTTAAAACTCGATAAAAATAAATAAACTGATTGCAAGTTGTTTATTTAAAAATTTTCCAGAAACGAAGCTTCAGCCTACAAGCAAAATAGTTTTGAGCAAATACCATTGGGACTGCTGGACAGAGAGTTGTAATGACACTAACAGTTACTTCAGTGACAACAAAAATGACATCACAACCGAAGAAAGCAACAACAACACATGTTTGTAAATTTTTTTATATTTGAAATAACAATTATTTTTTTATATTTTATTAAAATAAAAATTACTTTAGCCATAGAAGTTTAATTACAGTAAAAGAACACAGCAACAATTAATGTTTGATAAAAAAACTTAATCCTATGCGTTTATGATTAGTTAACGTAATAATAATTTTATATACTTCATCCTTCAAAAATTGACATAAAAACTAATAAGTATTTGTAACTTACGACAATATAAATTGTTGTTATCAAAATCGAGTTATTTTTTTGAAACATGATAATATGCAACTTAATCATTTTTTTGAAGCTTTTAACTTTTTTTACAGCTGTCGTTAACTAGCTGCCGTTATAATAAATATTTTCAATTAGTTGTTAACTTAAAAAAGACATGGTTGTATAATAAGTAGACATGTGTTCATTTTTAAAGATTTTTGTTGAACTCATCACAGCTGTTTATAGTTAGTCAATGTAAAAGTTAAAATGTTTTTGATTCGTACGAAATAAGGTTTTCCTAGTTTATGAGATAATATTTATAAAATTTACCTAATTTGTCAAAATCAGACAAAGTGAAATAAACATTTACTTTCAAAAATTATAACAATAAAAAAAAAAAACAAAACAGTAAACTAATAAAACAGCTCATAATTTTATTTTTTAATCATTCACGAAAATTAAATTTTATTCCTTTTGTACCAAATATAAACACAATTAAAAGAAAACTAAGAACACATTTATTAAAATATTCCATACATACTCTTAATACTATTGAAGTAGACCTGCATATTAATCTTATAATATTCCAAGTATTTAGTTGTTAAAATTTTCATTACATACCTTAATACTATTTAAGTAAACCTACATACTATTTTTTAATATCAAGATAAGTACTCATTAAAACTTTCAATGCATACTTTTAACAATTTTAAATTAAACCTTCAAACTACTTTTCAATAATTTTTAAGTACGTACTCATTGAAATATTCAATACACACGTTCAATGATTATTAGTTAAACCTACAAACTATCTTTTCATAAATTTTAAGTACGTACTTATTAAAATTGCTGTGGTCAGCAAATCTTGTGACCCTTTAAAACGCATGATTGGATAGAACATATTTCACTATTTCAAGTAAACTTTTCCTCGAATTAGTATTTTCTACCATAAATATAAGTTTAGCATTTATAACTAGATAAGCTACATTTTAAGATACTAATCGAACTTGAGTTTAGTCAAATGTCTTTACTATTTTACAACTTAAACCTGATTTTATTAAAACCTATTTATCAAAACTTAGAACTTTAAACACTGACCACACATAATTTATTTAAATTTACTTTAGTATAGACATATTTAGGTTTTAAACAACTTCAATTTATTTATCTTTTGCAGCTTTTAAAATTTGATTAAAGTTTTACGCTTTCGAATGAAACCTTTTATTATTTATAATCAATGTAAAAAAATTTTCTATTTAAACGTGGATTATATGCTAATCACATTTTTTCACGAGCAATAGATAAAAGTTGAAAAATAAAAATTTAAGATTAAAACAGTAATTTACATAGATGCTAATCATTCTATTCATGTGAATTTCGTCATATCTTGAAACTTATTCAGAAAATGTATAAATATGTCTGACTAGATTTATTTTTAAGATTTATCGTTTTAAAACAAACCTATACTTTCTACATATACAAAATTTTTAAATGTAAACAGTTTAGCATTGTTGCTGTTGAAGTTTATCTGTTTATGAAAAAAGCATTACACTTCTACGAAAATATTTAAGCTACAATAGTTAGTACTCAGTTTTATTCTTTTTCCGAGGAAATGAAATAAAGTTTTACACTTTTTCACCTTAAAAATCTGTCTATTACGTTTTTAAACGAATTTTTAATTATTGCTTTTTATTAGTTTATATAAAACAGCAATAATTTTTTTTAAATAAATTGTTAATTTTTTATTGTCTCCGAAAACTTTATGTTCATACTAACCAAGATTTATTAACGAGCGATAAATGATTTAAAAAATTTTAACATTGTAAAAAGTAACCTCAAAAAAATTTTACTTTTGATTTAAATTTCCCCATAAATGTTTCGATCTAAATATACCACGGGGAAGCCAAACTGCGAAATATTTTTATGAATAATCGGTTTCAAAAAAGTTTGTTTTATGTTATAAATTTAATTTAAAATGAATTAAATTACACATACTTTATATAGATGTTAATATTATTTTTAACGTGAATTTCTTCAGGAGTTTCGTAAATATTATTACCATAAAAACTAAATATATAACTAAACTAACATATTTTAAAGATTGATAATAAGTAGTTTAAACGGTGCGAGTTTTAATTAATAATTTTCAAGCATATTTTCAAGGTTAATCTGTCGAAAAGTAATTTATTAGGTCTGACCTGTAAATAAATAAATAGTTTTTATTAGTTGTTGAAACTTGTATATGAGAAAACATGTTAAGTTTTTGTAAAAAACTACATAAAATAATATTTAAAATAAACATATTATTATTATTTTAATTTTTTACAGAGAAAACAAGTAGGCTTTTAGATTTATAAAGCTGAAAAAAATAACTTTTGATTAAAAAACTATCTAATAAAATAAAAGAAATTGTTTAATAATTCTGTTCTAACTTATTTAAAAACTGGTAATTTTCGAAAACAAAAATAATTTTCCAACCTGGTATCAACCAGTGGTGAAATATAGTTTTAACTTTTTTATTAAAAAGTAATAAATTTCAACCAATCAGCGATCGAGATGCCTCCCCCGTCGTCCAACCACAACCCTGCAAGAATTGCGGGGGAATCCCAGCTCAGGAACCAGCCAATCACGAACGAGTTCCGCTCCAACGCGCACCACCACTGGCGGCACGACAGCGAGTCTTCGCAATCGGGGAACTCCCTCCACTCCTCCCTCCACCACTCGGTGGCGCTCTCCGCCAACTCTTCCCGCCACAACAGCGACTCGCACTGCATGTTGACGTCACACAGGAACCACTCGAGCGTGTCGAGTTCTTCCGGGTGCCCGCACCCACCCAGCCCCACCCCCTCGTCGCTAGGTAACTTTGTTGCTTGGTAACTTTGTTGCTAGGTAACTTTGTTGCTAGGTAACTTTAATGCTAGGTAACTTTGTTGCTAGGTAACTTTGTTGCTTGGTAACAGAATATATATTCTCATTTGTTTTCTTATATAAGTACTAATAATTTTTTTTACTTTATTTGTTTCACTAAATTTATTTTTGTTTTTTAGTTATGTGATATTTTGAAAGAACACTAAATCACGCTCCTAATACATAGTATAATTTATAGTTTAAAAACAGCTTCATCACACCAATTAGATCACCCTTCGGTAGACCGAGACTCAATTAGTCACAACCGAAAAGTTTCGCGTAATCGAATTAGTGTGATCAAACCTTTTTGTTAGACTTGAGCTCGTCTCACAGCATAAGAAAGTCTTTGTAGACTTTCGCTGATGTTATATTTGATCTTAAAAATAGTTTAACAAACTAGTATCACAAATTTTTAAAATCAAAAGCCTATTAATTTGGTATGTGTTTGGTTAAAGCAATTTTAATCTTTACTTTCTTTGTTTAACTTGGTCCCAAACGTTTTAATTCTATAATTCAAATTTAAAAACTCATCATCCTATACAATAGTGACAAATGTGTAGCTTTTCACCAAAACACTTGAAATTTTTCTAAAACCTTGAAAATTAAACTACTAAATAATATTACTACTGCAAACATCATCCATTGTATCTCGGAAGTATAATAAGTTCCTAAAATTTCAATTTTACAACACTTTTATTATTGTCTAAGTTGTTATTTTACTAAATAAGCGTGTAAAAGTTTTTGTTAAAATTTTTTAATCATTTGTTTTTTGTTAACTTGATATAACTTGAAGTTTTGAAAGTGTTTGTCTTTAAGTTTTAGAAGGATATATAAGATTTACCACAAACTTTGAGATTTTTTTTTAAACTTCCATGAGTTTTTTTTCTTTTTTTAGATGAAAGAAAGTACATTTAATACTGTGATAGTCATTAAGACCTTTAGTTGACATACTCATTTCGCGTAAATCCAAAATAAATAATTTGCAATTTAAAAAGAAATCATTTACCTTAAACACAAACAAAGCATAGATCAAAGATATACTGTTTTAGCAAACAATGTGCAATATCTGTCATTGAACATTTATAAAAACAAATCACAAATCTTTAATTATCTAACTTAAATATTTGCTTAAAAAATATAAGCATAAATAGTAATGTATGAAGTAATTTACTGACGAGTCCATTCAAAAAAAATCTTGTTTATTAAATATTAATTAACTTATAAATTTTTAATTTTTTGCTGAAGTTCAAAAATTTAATTACTTGATGAACTAGTATAAATAAGTGTAAGTTGAGTTTTATATATTTTGTACAAAACATTAATGTTTAACATAGGAGAGAACATCACAAATTTTTCTCAATTGAATTATAGTGACAGTAAGCTTTTTACTGACACACATAAACTCAAAACAAACATTTCTAACTTTAAAAAACACAAACAGATACATTAAATACATAAGCAAACAAAGAGCAACAAAACTTATTACAAATTAACAATACAGCTTGCACTAAACTTTTTAGCAGCTTGACAATATAAAACAAACTCAGATTTTTTATTGTATACTTTATTTCTAATTATTTTTAACAGGAGAAAACGACTCAGCATTCGTCCAACACCCAATAATCAGCCCTCCCTATCAACAGTACCATAACAACCAGTACCCTGGTCACTACATCCCACCGCAAGTGTCATCTCCGGGTATCTACCTTCCCCCGCAAGTTTCAAGTCCGGGGATTACCACGAAAGCGCTGAACGTGCCAAGTAACCACGTGAAGATTTCAAAGTCGGCTGAGGAAAACTTCCCTTTCGCCTCTCCCGTGAGTTACTTTGAAGTTACTACTTAAAATCGTTTAAATAAGTTTCTTTTTACTAACAGTTAGCAATTTGGCATCAAACAATTTGTCAGTCTTATTTTAACATGATTAAATATAAGTTGTTTATTTTTTTTGTTTTTTACTATCACTGTTACCCCTTACCCTTATCCTCGGTCAGTAAACTATCTTTTGTTCTTGTTTTGTTATTAATTTACCTTTAATTATTTTTTCTGTTTATATATATATATATATTAAAAAAATTTTAGTTCAAATTAATTTCTGATTTTCACAGCCAAACAACTTGGTCCACTCGCTCAGGGTGGAGTCGGCAGTTTTGAGGTCCGAGTCGACCAACTCCATCGACACCCTCCACTCCTCCACCAGCTCGCTGAGCAACAGGGGCAAGAAGAAGAAGAGGAAGAAGAAGAAGGACCCGATCAACCTGAGGAGCAGCAACGGGAAGCAGAGGGAGTTCCACCTGAACTGGTCGAGCAGGGGGGAGGGTAGCGTCTCCAATCTTGTGTATTCGCGTGAGTGGAAACTGTTTATAAGTTTGTGTTTATAGTGGAGGGTCATGTTAATTATATATTATTTAATCATGTGAATGATTTACAAGAGTGGTTGTGAGTATACTGTCATTTGGGGACGTCGAAATTCACCATCGTCTATATTGTTTAAGTTTAAGGTGGTAAGTGGTAAGTTTACTTTTTATTCATGAAAGTTACACAAAATAGAAAAACTAACAACAAAGTAAAATAATTTTAGTTTTTATATTAATCAGACTGTGTTTTGTTGTAAATATAGAAAGAAATTGTTTATTTTAATGTTTCTGTTAACCTAATTATTGTATTACATAATACATAATTAGATATTTAAAAACAAGTTTAGCCACCTATCTATGGTACAAGATGAACAAAACAACTTGTTTCAATAATTCCTTCGTAACCTTTATACGCGCACCACAGTTACAAAAACATTAAAATTATTTTCAGTTTTTACTTGTTGTTGGTACTTTTGAATTTAATAAGCATTCAAGTTTTGACGCATTCTACAACGTACGCAATCGAAACGCTTTTGTAAAATTTTCTTTGTCGCACAAAATACTTTGTTTAAAACTGCGAATTAAAAAGTATTTTAAGTCATATTTTTTATTTGTTTGAATGTTTTAAACGTTGAGCTTAAAAAAACGCTGTAATAACAGTTTATTCAAAATTCGTGAACTTTTATAACAAAAATTTAAATACATTGTTTACCAAACGCTATTTAAAAATAACAAGGGGAATGAAAAAAATTTGTTCAAAAAATAAAAAAAATTACACTTTAAAAAATGTATTTGGTTTTTAACATGTAAAAATAGATATATAAAAATAAATATAAGTTTTTACAGCTGTTTGAGTTGAATTAAGATGAGGTGATGTAGTGACCAGGGTACTGGTCGCTGTGGTACTGTTCGCTGTTGTAGTACTGTTGGCTGTTGTGGTACTGTTGGCTGTTGTGGTACCTTTGGTGGTTCTGTTGGCTGTTATGGTACTGTTGGTACAGAGTGTTTTTTATTGGGCAACGGGTCAAAATTGCACGAAGATACTTTTGTACGAAGACAATTTTGCACCGAGGGTCAATTTTGCACGAATTAAAATTTTGCACGGAGGGTCGTTTTTGCACTAGAGTAAAAAAACAGAAAAATTATATATTAAAAAAAAAACAGAAAAAAACTAAAAGATAAATTAATAAAGAAACAAAACTAAAAAAAAGTTGCTGACCGAGGGTAAAGGTTAGCAGTAACAGTGAAAAAAAAAAAACTAATAAAAATTGTTATAAAAAGAAAAAAAAAAAAAAGAAAATAAATTAAGTAAAAAGAAAAAAAGCTACCGACCGAAGGTAAGGGTTAGGGGTAACAGTGATAGTAAAGAAAAGAAAAGCAAAAAAAAAATACTAAAAAAAAACTAATCCATGCGAAACTATCTCCATCCAAAGTTGTCTACTCGTGCAAAATTGACCCTTCGTACAAAAATTTCTTCGTGCAATTTTTTCTTTGTGCAATTTTTTTCCCTTGTGCAATTTGTAAGCTCGTGCAATTTTTCCAATGTGCAATTTTGTACGCTCGTGCATATTTGACAGCTACCCTGATTATTGTATGTTGCACAAACGCTGAACCATTTCTTCCTGTTAAAAAACCTTTTTTTTGTAAAAAAGACAAAAATCTATTAATCTTAACTTATACATTTTTTATAAAACTAGTTACTAAAATAGTTTATCAAGCTATTTTTAAAGTTTTGAAGGAAAGTTAAAGGCCGAAGAAGCAAAACGTTAACAACAAATTGTATGTTATCAACAAAGCTTTTTTAAATAAGCTCATCAGTATAATTGTTAATTCATACTTTTAGTATTTATCTATGCTTATGTATTAATGAGCCATTATTGAAATAAATTAATGAAATATATGTTGTTTGTTTTTATTAATTTTCAATAACAAATATTCATACTTGTTTGCAATATGTCTTTGATCTATGTTTTGTTTGTGTTTGGGTTAAATGATTACTTTTTAAAGTTTAAATTGTTTATTTTGGATTTATGGGAAACAAATATGTCAATTAAAATAATGACTGTCACAATAATTATAAATAAAAAACATATAAAGCTATTACGTATAAAGCGTTAAGAGATTCAAAAAAAAAAGTTGTGTAAAATTTTTCATCTAGTTTATTTCTGAGTCGTTAATAAATTTGCACATGGTGTTTTCAAATTTTACTTGTAAAACGTTTTCTAAAAAAAGTTTCTTGATAAAAATTAAGGTAAAAATTAATATAAAAGATCTTTTAAAATAAGTACCCTTTTAACAGCTGTAAACATTACAGATAATATGCTTAAATATAGATTGCTTAACTCAATTGAAACAGCTGTAAGAACTTATATTTATTTTTATACATCTATTTTTACATGTTAAATACTAAATACATATTTTGGAATAAACTTTTAGAATTTTTTGAAAAAATTTTTACACTCTCCGTGTTATTTTAAAATAGCGTTTGGTAAACAATCTATTTAAACTTGTGCTATAACAGTTCACGATTTTTTGAATAAACTGTTATTACAGTACTTTTTTAAGCTCAAACACTCAAACGTTACAAATAAAAAATATGACTTAAAATACTTTTTAATTCGCAGTTTTAAACAAAGTGTTTTGTGTGACAGAGAAAATTTTACAAAAGCGTTTCGATTGCGTACGTTGTAGAATGCGTCAAAATTCGAACGCTTATTAAATTTAAAATTACCAACAACAAGTAAAAACTGAAAATAATTTTAAATTTGTTGTAACTGTGATCAGTGTGTAAAGGTTACGGAGGAATTATTGAAACAATTTGTTTTGTCATCGTGTTTATCTTGCTAGTACTACAGATAGGTGGCTAAACTTATTAATTTGTTACTATATATATAGTTATGTACTAATATAATTATTAGGTTAACAAAAATATTAAAATAAACAACTTTTTTCTATATTTACAACAAAACACAGTCTGATTAATATAAAAACTTAAATTATTCTACTTTGTTGTTAGTTTTTATACTTTTTGTAACTTTAGGAAAGAAAAGTTTACTCACCTTAGAAAAAAAAATGTTTTTTTTTCTATACTCTTTATTAATATTATAAACTTGTATACTGATCCTTTAAAACTAGAGCATATTTTAGACTATCTTAAGAAAAAAATCTTTCAAATATAGTTTTTTTCAAAAACAAAATTATTAATCTATTTTAATCGTCTTATAAAAAAAAAAACACGAAAACCAATTAAATATTTTTTTCTTACTTTTTTTTATCTTCCGCGAGTTTTTATGTATAAATAGTTTGCTAAAAACATACATCTAGCTCTAATTGTTTAAATATGTAGAAAATAAGATAAAAAAATTTAATGTAAAGTAAAAAAAAATACTTATTCAAAACCTTCAGGAAAATATTTTTAACAATAAAACTTTTTTTAAATAGAACACTTTCAAAAAAAGTTCAAAATTATTAAACTATTACGTCGCAATTAAAAAAAATCAATTAAAAATCAATTAAAAATCATATTTTGCTGTTTATTACTTTTTCTTCCGCGAATATTATGTAAATAGAGTCTGCTGAGATTGCAGCTACGTCATAGAGCCGACGCAAATTACTTTCATACGTCACAGAGGCCTTATAAACTTATTTAGTGTCAATAAAGTAATTTACGTAAGTTTGTTCAGCACTTTTGAGTATTAAAGTTTGCTGCGATTCGAAAGTTAAAAAAGTTTTTATAAACGAGTTAATATAAAAAAATCGAGTAGTATTAATTTTTTAAAACTAAAGAACAAATAGTTTCTACAGTAGAAAATAAAAAATCTTAATTTTTTATGCAGCTTTGTGCAGCACTTTTGCCGTGGTTTGAGAGTTTAAGAACTTTGAACAAATTAAAAATAAATGTGAATATTATTACTTAGTTTGTACATAAAACATACAAAGTGTTGTTTAGAGTAGAAAAAATAACATTTTACTTTTTGTTCATTTTTTATCACAAGCGTTCAAAAGCATACTTATTATCGTGTGTATACTTGTTAAATGTTTTAGTGTTTAATAGATATTATGAAATACTTTTTTTCATAACTTAATAGACGACATAAGTAAATAACTTCTCAATGGAAACTATTTATAACTTAAAGCTTTCAGCCTTTATTGTTAAAACGAAAATTATTAAACGTTATAAAGTATATTTATAGTGTTATATGCATATGTGGATATAAAAGGTGCTAAATATTGAAATTTTTAGTTTATAAGTAAAAGTAAACTTAAATTATTTTTTTCAACAGCTCAAGAAAGCAATCAGCTGTCGAGCAAATCTAGTAACCACTTTTTCAATACTTCTAGGTTAGTATCGTACTTATTTACAAAAAACTTTTCATAATGTTTATAATAAACTTTTTATACTGTTTACTATTAAATAAAGTTTACTTAGTTATGCACAACTATTTTGAAGTTTTATTTAATTGCTTTATACTTATTTATTGTTGCATTACAATTTATTGGTTTTTCTTTGATCTCATATCATTGTTCAAGTAACACAAAAATAAAAACGTTTGTCTTTAAAATTTAATTCATTACAAAAAAAAAAACATTTACTTTCGTGACTTTTGCGTTGCAAATAGAAGAAATAACCTAATTTTAGCTTGCTTCATTAGATTTCACAAAATTTAGTTTATTAACCAAAACATAAAAACATTTATTTTTATACGCAAAAGCAAACAAAAAAAATTGATTTTTTTCTATTTTTAGCTTGTAACATTTGAGACACAATTAGTTCTTGAACTTGTTTACACTTTAAAATTTAATAAAAAAAAACGAACAAACACAAAAAAAAAACCTATATTTTCATTACTCTTGTGTAAGGTTCGCTCTACACTAAAGCAAAAGTTTAATGCTTCATTTGTTGAACAAAAAATAGTTTTATTTTTATTACTCAAAATCGAAAAGAAAACACAGAAAATTGATTTTTTTCTATTTTTAGCATGAAAATTTCTGGCGTACAATTAACACTTGAACTTGAGCGACACATTTGTTTCTGTCACACGTATTCATACGTCATAAAACACAATAAGATACAATTAGGTTTTTATTTGAATGTAATCGTAATTTTTACGTCAAACGTTTTGCATTAAAGATTGAATTAAACAAATCTAATTTATTTCTTTGAATAATTTAATAAATAAAAGTAAACTTGCTTGAACTGTTTTTCACTCTGTATAAGTAAAATTAATAATATCAATTTAAAAAAAGAACTTTTAAAAACTAATAAGACAAAAAACAACTTAATTTTACAATAGATACTACAACTAGAAATATTAAAAACTTTTAGCAATCAAATTGTTTTAAACCTCAAAACAAACATCTAGGATATTGTAAGAAAAGTTTTTAGTACGTAGAACAAAATAGTATATAATTTCAACATTTATCTAATAAGTTATAAAGTGTATTAAGTTTGTTTATATCATGCTTTTACTAAATATATTATTGATAATTTAATTCTACGTAATCACACATTTAGAGTTCTCGTATAGAAAGACCTTTAAAAGTAAAATACTTAAATACATTTGTTAATTTTACATGTTTAAATTTATTAGCTTTTATACACATTTGTTGTTAATTAAGACACACTACAATATGTTTAAATGCTTTTTTTTTGTAATACTAAGCCTTATGGTATATTCTACTATTTTATATCTATAAACACTTATTTTAAGTTATATTGAGTAACAATAAGGTTTAACTTGAAAATCGTATACACATATTTTCAACAATTTTTTTCAAATATTAGTTTTTTATGTCATGTTAGTTTAAAATTGTAATTTTAAATATGCGGGTTAATAACTTTAAAGAAAAACCTTATTTCTAAATAAAGTCCAGATTGTTAACAGCGAATATTATTTGTTACTTTTATGTTTGTTTTTTGTTTATTTTATTTGTTACTTATTTTAAGTTATATTGAGTAACAATAAGGTTTAACTTGAAAATCGTATACACATATTTTCAACAATTTTTTTCAAATATTAGTTTTTTATGTCATGTTAGTTTAAAATTGTAATTTTAAATATGCGGGTTAATAACTTTAAAGAAAAACCTTATTTCTAAATAAAGTCCAGATTGTTAACAGCGAATATTATTTGTTACTTTTATGTTTGTTTTTTGTTTATTTCTCATACATTTTTAACTCATGTGTATTATGGTTTTAGATTAGTTTCAAATATCTAGAAAAAAAATTTTCCAACTTTAAAAACTTATCAGTCCAGCTTGGATCTTGCAAATAAACGGCATCAAATATTTTTTTCTTTTGAATTGTTTTATTTTATGAACTCTTACATTTTTATTTTATTTGGTATATTATTTTAAAACCTCAGTTACAGATAAGTTATATTTTCTAATTAAAAAAATTCTTCAGCAGCAAATACACGATAGTTATTTATTTTGCTCTAAACTAAGTCGACATGTTATACTATTTATTAATTTTTTAATTTTAATTTTCAAAACTACTTCAGCCCAGCAGGTAGCCAGCAGATATACGAAAGCAAACCTTCAACACCGAAGACCCCGAGAAGCAACAAGTTCGGGGCGGTCATGAGCAAATCAATGAGTAAACTGAAGAAGAAAGCGACTAATATATTCAGGTAATTATTTTTATACAAGGTATAAAGTTCTGAATATTATGCAGACTTTTTAATTTATTTTGTTTCACGAGCAAATTGAGAAAGAAAGCGACTAATATATTCGGGTGACTAGTTTGTAGACATAAATGTATTACCTTCTATGTATATCATTATTATTATATTTATATATATATAACAAACATTTAGGTCTCTTAGTTACATTTAACAAAAAAAAATCAGGTAAAAACTTAGTTTTAGGTACCTAGTTCAAAGTATTGCGCATTTTTAATTTATCTTATTTTATGAGCAAATTGAAGAAGAAAATAAATTAGTATGTAGCCATTATCGAAGTAAACATATTCAAACACAAAACTTTGTTTTGTAAAAAATATAGTTCAACATAATAAGTACTTTCAAACAACTCTAAAATAAAACAAGTAAAGTAGAAATATTAGTTAGATGTCAATTTAGATATTTTTTAATAAAAAATAAAAACATTCAGGTACAGGCCTAAGTTTTAGATGTCAATTTAGATATTATTTTAATTAACATTAAAAACATTCAGGTACAAACCATAGTTTTAGATCTCAATTTAAATATTTTTTTATTGAAAATAAAAACATTCAGACACAAACCATAGTTTTAGATGTCAGTTTAAATAATTCTTTAATTAAAAATAAAAACATTCAGGTACAAACCTTAGTTTTAGATGTCAATTTAAACATTTTTGTAATTAAAAATAAAAACAATCAGGTACAAACCATAGTTTTAGTTGTCAATTTAAACATTTTTGTAATTAAAAATAAAAATATTCAGGTATAAACCTTAGTTTTAGATTTAAGTTTTAATATTTTTTTAGTTACAAATAAAAACATTCAGGTACAAACCTTAGCTTTAAATGTCAATTTAGATATTTTTTTAATTAAAAATAAAAACATTCAGGTACAAACCATAGTTTTAGATGCTTATTTAAATTTATTTCTAATTAAAAATAAAAACATTCAGGTACAAAACGGATAAAAACGCGGGAAGCGACACCACCTCGATCTCTTCAGGTTTGTTTATTTTATTTAAAAGAGATTTTTTTTTAATTGTTCAATTAAAATTATTTGTTAATTTATTTTAAATATTTGTAGGTTAATTTTTTTTACTAAAAACTTATTGCAATATAATTTATAATTACTTTCACATAAAATGTTTATCAAAATACTTAAACTAATTTGTTTTAGTAACTCTACCTCTTAACGATAGTTGCATACAAAAGTAAACTAAAACTAAGATGATATAAAATAAGTATTACAAGTTTGTTTTTGATGTATACAAACAAGTTTCAAACACCACAGCATTAAAATTGAAACTTTTTATACTCAAAAAATTTTATACTCTAAATGTCATTTGTATTTTGTTTATTTTAATGTCGCAAATCGTGAACACATTTTTATTTTTAGAAATTTTACGTGCACAAAATATCAATCAAACTGAAACTTACGTGCATAGACTTGTAACATAAGATTACAAACTTTTTTTAATTTATAATGTCAAGTTCTACTTACTTTCGTGATTAGGATTTGTAAAATGTTCAACACTAATACAGTTTGGTAAGCATTCCTGTAATTTTTAGTTTTTACGCTTTTAGATAGTTTAAACAAATTAAAAGCTTATTATTATTTTTTTGTTCACAGTTAAAACACCATACAGCAAACTATATTATCTTTGTTATACTAGTATCGATTAAAAAAAAACAGTTTATTTTAAGGGTTTTTTAATTTTTCAGATTAGTACTACGCCTAAAATATTATAAAGTCTAAGCTGCTTATTTTATTTTTAAACATCAAAAAATTGAGTTTTACAAGCACCCAGACTTTTTTATTAATAATTCTAAATAATTTATATATGTAAAAAGCTTAAAAAAATCATTGGTAATAAAAATACGAAGATATACGACCGCTACTTTTGTAAAAACTGCTTCGTGAATAATAGATGGCAAGAAAAAGAAAAAAAAGTTTATTTTATCTAAAACAGATACACATGTGTTAAAGCAGTTTTATAAGTGTACGTTTCTATTATAAATTTAATTTAAGAACGTATTAATTTTTGAAGAAAATTAAGTTAAATGTTGAAAATATGATTAATATGTACATATGAAGATTATTGCTAAGTAGATGCTAGAAAACTTTATCTAAAATATGCATGCGTGGACATATTAAACCTTCAAAAGTGTTTGAATGATGTTTTAATGAGTGAAAACTTAACTTCTGATTAGCTTTTATTTCAAAATATTAAAATAAGTTTTCATCAAGTAAGTAGAAGATGCAAGTTATTTTTATTGTTAAAAAAATATATGCGGAAATATTAAACCTTCAAAAGTGTTATAAGGAGTTTTAAAGTTAAAAGTTTTTTTCAAAAACTTGATTATGATCAGGCTAACTTTTGACGATCTGAAATAAGTGTTAATAAATCATTAATAAGTTTATGCACTATAATATTGGATTGTATTTGGATTTACTATATTATATTGGATCATTACAATATTTTATTAAATCCACGCACAAACTTATGGTGTTGTAAAACCTATAAAAGTCTTAAAAGGGAGTTTTTATTAGTAACGTTTTTTATCAGAAATTTTATTTAAGATCAGGTTAAGTTTCAAAGAATTAAAATGCTTTTTTTTTGCAAGTCAATATCAGATCAATCAGTTACGATAATAATTGAAAACAAATTATAATTAAAGTATTCAAACAGCACTATAGGGAGTTTTAATTTCAAGTAAAAATTCCGTTAAAGATCAAGTTTAGGCTTCGCTATTATGTTGATAACTAAAAAAGAGAATAAAATTCCGTGAAATTAATTTAATGATTTATTTTGATGATTAAGAGTTTCAAGAAATATATTGGGTACCCAAAGAAAGGCTATCTTTAAATTAGTTTGATTTATATTACAAAATTACTTTACTGTTTATTTGAAGTTATTATTGTAGATTTATAGTTTAATTTTTAAATTTTAAGTAATCTATGTTTTAAGAAGATTTCTAGTAACTTTTAACTGAATTTAAAATTGTTATACAAAAACTTTGTTTAAACTTGTGTTTTACTTTTTTATGATATAAGTTTTGTTGTTATAAGTTCATATTTTTATTTTAGAAGTGCTTTTAATCACTGTAACCGATTTTACAAAGTTTAATGTAAAAAAAAACATACACTTTTAGAAAAATTTAAATTTAATTTTTCTTCATATTTTTTTAAAGTAGATCTTCCTGATACCATATATAGTAACATTAAGATGCAAGCCACAAAATATTTTAGTCAAACGTGTTTTTTCTTAATACCAAGTTTTAATTAAGTTTAGAATGTTGGATATTTTTATTGGTTCACTTAGTTTTAAGCATCTCGAGTATTCACGACAAGTCATCAGGAAAAATTAAAAATTTTTTTGTTTGTTTACTTGAGATATCAAAATAAAAAATAAAAATCTACAAGTATAGTTTAAAAGTATCGAATTTGTTTTTATTTTAAAATTCTTTTATTTGCTTTGCTTCGTTTTAAATATTTAGGGTATTTGCAACACATGATATTTGATCAGAGTTAGATTTAAGTAAACGGTTAATGTATGAGTATAAAAAAATGTTTTAATACATTATTATCTACCTTATTATTTTTTAAAATATATTTTAAATTCTAGATGTATAACAAGAACCTAAAAGTATGATTTAAAAGTATTAAGTTTAGTTTAATTGAAAATTCTTTTATTTGCTTCGTTTCATTTGATATATTCAGAGTATTTACCAAATATGAATGATAATAGATGAGTTCAAATGAACTTAAGATTAAATAAATAATAACTTTAAACACTGTTATCTATCTCTTTACTTGTTTAAGTATCATATCTATTTAAGCTCTATTAGTAAAAACGCTTATTTATGGACATAAAAGTATTATGTTTATTTTCATTAGAAATATTTTCATTTGCTTCATTTGATTTCAAATATTCTGTTTATTCTTGAAATGCGATACATAATAGACGGATTTTAATGTGAGAACACTTATAATGATTACAGATTTTGTTTTATTTTTGTTCAGTATTTTCTTTAATTATCGTACATATAAATTAAAAACATATACAGTTACTAATCTTGAAACTTTTTTTTTTGTGTTATGTGTCGAATTGTACATATTTTTGTGGCTGAATTAGTATGTTATGTAAACTGAATACCTGAGTTCTTAGTAAAACTGTTGCTAAATTTAAACTGATTGCATTGGAAATTCTGAAAAAAAATGTTTAATTTAATTCATAAAAGTAATTTCTATGTTCAATAAACGCAAAATAAAACTAAGTAGCGATAACTAAACAAGCTTGTTATTTAAAAACATTTTATAATGGATGTTTCAAACTTGTTTAACATTAAAAGTTTGTATCACTTTATTTCACGTTGCCAATTTTTTTGCAAATTAAAATACCATGCAATTTCAGCACAATAAGTAATTAGCTTTAGCTACTTAGTACTTTTATTTTAGTTAAAATTAATTACATATTTTATTTACAACGAAAAGTGAAACTCAGAGCTATAAAATCTAAAATATTAAAGTAAACTGTTGTACTGTTTCAAGAAATCTACTGATAGCACTATTTGTGGTCAGAAAAAATGTTTTTTTTATAATGCTTAGAAAGAACTTCTTCATCAAAGTTCTTGCTAAAGTACTGACTTTTATTGAAAACAAATATTCATACTGTATGAACTTCGCAGCACATTTTTAATAACATTCTTCTGATAAACATTTTATTTTTAATTTTATATATATCTTCATTTGTACTGATTGTTCATATTTTTTAAATGTTTAAAATTTAAAGTACGAACTGAAATAACAAATTTACATTTTACTGATAACAATTCTTGCTAAGACAACTTTTACGTTATAAAATAGATTCCATTAAACTAATTAGTTTTATTATTTATACAGGCATTATTTTTTACTAGTATAATAATTATGCAATAAGATTAGCTGTACTACATACTATACAGATTATATTTCATTTCAAGATACAAATTCTGCTGTAAAATCAAATATGTAAAATAAATTAGTAGTACGAATTAACAATAGTAAATTATTTTATACAGGTAGTATATCGTATCAAGATAATAATTATTCTACAAATTTAAATATATTGAATAAACTATTTATTACAGACTGTATATCATACCAAGATAACAATTTTGCAATTTAAGAACTATATTTTATCTATTTTTATTATTTTTATACAAACAGTATTTCACACAAAGTAAATAGTTATGCAATAAAAATATTTTGAGTGTTCAAGACATAATATAAATGAGAGATGATTTTTAAGTGAGAACACTTATACTGATTACAGATTTTGTTTTATTATTTTTAGTTCAGCATCTTGTTTAATTATCATATATATAAAATTCAAAAACACATACAGTTACTAATTTTAATTTTTTTTTGTGTTTTGTGGCGATTCGTACATATTTTTGTGGCTGGATTAGTATGTTATGTAAACTGTATACTTAAGTTTCTATTTTCTAAGTAGCACTATTCTGATAAACATTTTTTTAAAAATTCTATATAAATTTTTGTTTGCTATAAATGTTTTAAATCAAAAGTCGGTTTGAAATAAGAAATTTATATTTTACTGATAACAGTTCATACTACGATAATTTTTACGATATAAAATCGACTACATAAAGCAAATTAGTATCAAGAATTAGTACAATAAATTAATTTTACTTAATAGTTTCCCATACTAGTAAAATATATATTCAATAAAACTAACTATACTAAGCATTTAATAGTACTAATTAACAAAAGTAAGTTACTTTTATACAGAAGGTATTTCATATTAAGATAATATTTGTGAAACAAATCAATTACAGTAAATTAAACATCTTTACTACTTATTACAGATAGTATTTCATAACAGGATAATAATTATGCAATAAAATTAACTTTACTAAATTAAATATTTTAAATCAGATAGTACTATCTACCAGAACAATAGATATGCAATATAATCAACTATACTAAATTGATTCTTTTTATTATTTATTAAAGATTATATTTTATTTCAAGATAAAAAATATGTTGTAAAATCAACTAAATTAAACAAATTAGTAGTACGAACTCACAATAGTAAATTATTTTATACAGGTAGCATATCGTATCAAGATAATGTATGTGCAAAAAACTCAACTATGATACATAAATTATTTATTTCAGACTTAGTATTTAATACCAAGATAATAGTTATGCAATTAAAATATTTAAAGTGTTAAAGACATAATATAAACGAGAGATGATTTTTAATGTGAGATACTTATACTGATTACAGATTTTGTTTTATTTTTAGTTAAGCATCTTGTTTGATTATCATATATATAAAATACAAAAACACATAAAGTTACTAATTTTGAAACATTTTGTTTTGTGTCGAATGGTACATATTTTTGTGGCTGGATTAGTATGTTATGTAAACTGTATACTTGAGTTTCTAGTAAAAATTTTGCTATATGTATCATTTGGTTGCATAAAGCATTTTAAGTTGCAATGTTTAATTCATTAAAAAATGGTTTATATGCTAAATAAACGTAAAATAACAATCAGTATCGATGATTAAACTTGCTTATTATTTAATTTTTTTTATGAACATTATAAACTTGCTTAACATTAAAATTTTTGTATCATTTTATTCAATGTAAACACGCTGTAAAGTTTTACCAAATTAAAAAAATCATATACTTTCAACAAAATAAGTAATTGAATTTAACTACTCAGTACTGTTTTTGATTAAAAATAGTTGTACACTTTATTTAATTCTAAAAGTAAAATTAAGACCTATGAAATTTTACTCACTAAATTAAACTGTTGTACTATTTCAAAAAAAAAAAAAACTACTGATAGCCTTTTTTAAAAAAGAAAAACAACGCTTTTTTATAAGGCTAAAAAAGCAATTTTTCACCAAAGTTATAGCTAAAGAACGGGCATATATTGATAACAATTTTTTATATAGACACAATTTCATACCATAAGAACTTAGCAGAACTTTTTTTAATAACATTCTTCTGATTTTACTTTTTTAAATTTATATAATTCATTGTTTGCTTAATATGTTATAAGTGTTTTAAATTGAATTGAATTGAAATAACAAATTTACATTCTACTGAATAAAGTTCATACTAAGATAATTTTTACGATATAAAATCGAATACATTAAGCAAATTAGTAGCAAGAATTAACTTACTAAACTATTATTACTTTAT
This sequence comes from Thalia democratica, assembly GCF_965202585.1. NCBI lineage: Eukaryota > Metazoa > Chordata > Thaliacea > Salpida > Salpidae > Thalia > Thalia democratica. Next base: position 3,089,200 of record NC_139170.1, read on the forward strand.
AGTTTTCCATACTAGCAAAATAGATGTTCAGTAAAAATTAATTAATCTAATTATACTAAACAGTATAGTAGTAGAAACTAACAAAAGTAAATTACTTTTATACAGATAGTTTTTTATATCAAGGTAATATTTATACGTTAAAACTCAACTATATCAAGTTAATTACTTTTATTACTTTTTAAACAGATTCTTTTCCATATTAAGATAAAAATTACATGATAAAATCAACTTTATTTTAATTGTTTTTTTATTATTCATTACACATAGTATTTAATTTCAGGTTAATAATTATACGATAAACTCAACTATACTAAATTAATTATTTTTATTACTTTTTAAACAGATTCTATTTCATGCCAAGATAAAAATTACGCGATAAAATCAACACCTTCACTACATGAACATCAACATCATCAGATGAGAAGCAGGTATAAATATATTTAAATATTATAGACATAATTGATCATTAATCTTATTTTGAATAATTTTAGTGTTTACAACTATAAATACTGAAGTTATTTTTAACACTTTTGGTAAATGAGAAGCTGGTATGAATACATTTAACTGTTCTAAACACTATTGATCATTAAAATTATGTTGAATAATTTTAGTGTTTACAAGTACAAATACTGAAGTTATTTTTAACACTTTTGGTAAATGAGAAGCTGGTATGAATATATTTAAATATTAATAACATTATTGATCACTAGCTTTATGGTTAGTATTATTAGTGTTTATTATACATATACATATATGATTTATTAGTAAAATGCAATTTTAAAAAATACTAGAACATATGTTTCATAAAGCTAAATGCTTTAATCAATTATGCAACAATATTAAATAATTTAAAAGCCCTTCAAGTGGACTCTGTAGAAAGTGATTTATTTTAAACAATCACCTTATTTTCTATATATATTTATAATACAAAAAAACAACTAATTTTCGAATCGTTTACTTAGTTTCAATGTTTAGCACATATCTTCAGAACGAAATAAAGTACAAAGCAAAATTATTAAAAAATCACACAAAAAACACATTGTGACGTTTCAAATAAAATTGAATAATTTTAGTTAGCCTTATCTAAAAACAATTTAGGTACAAGTCAACTTATTTTTTATTGTTTGTTCTAGTTTTTAGTCTTCTTTCATTGTTATTAAATAGTGGTTTTTGTTCTTTTAAAATACCTGTTTGTACATATATATGTATAATTTAACAAAAAAATAAGATTTCAAAAATTCCAATACAAAGATTCTCTTTAATCTTCAGCTGGTTTAATCAAAAATAAAAAGCACTTTGGTAAACATATATGCAAAAGTTACACAAAAAACAATATGACGTAATACATAAACATTGTACATCACAAATATTCGATGCAAAAAATGATCATCCATCTGACCAAGCAAACAAGTAATATTCACAAAAACCACACATGATCCCACGCGACAACAAAAACATTTAAAACAACAAAATGCTTAAATCAAATAATTCATTTTTCCAGGATACCGTCGACGCCCGCAAACTTCCAGCACCCCCGCAACAAGCGCCACCACGTGGTGTACCCCAACTCCTCCGAGGTGGGGAGAAAGACCTACCCGTACGGCTCCAACGCCTTCGCTAGCGTGACGTCATCGCCCGCCACCCCGCGTCACCGCGACGTCATAAAGAAAGACGATTTCGCCTTCTACCCGGCTTCTTACAAGAGTGACGTCACGAAAGCTGAGAACGACGTCGGCAACGGCGACGGTGACGGTGACGTCATAAGCAGCAACAAGACGCTGACTCCGGTCAACTCCGTGCGGAAAAGCGAGGACACTCTCAGAAACGACACTCTAAAGAGCGAGGATGTTCGGAAAGTCGAGGACGAGGATGAAAGCGAAGAGGCGGGAAGCGAGAAAAAAGAAGAAGAAGAGAAGAAAGAAGAGCTTATTTCCGGGGTGAGTGTCAGTTGACATCATGTAAATTTATCAAAAAAAAATTTAAAACTAGTTTAACAAAAAATCCGGCGAAAGTCTGCAGAGCTGAAGCCTGGATTTTCGGATAAACGGTTGCTTCATGTGAAAGCATGATAAACCGTTTGTAGCTTGAAGGCTGCAAGTCTTTCGGTTGTGATCGACTGACGAGTCCTAATAAGGACGAGTAAGGTCTACCGAAGCTTGTGGTCCGATAATCGAGTTGGTGTGACCATTTTGTTAAAACTAGTTGTTATGAGTACTTTTTTGACCTGAGTTAGTTATATATCCAGTTAAATTATTATTACGCAAAATACTTAAATTTAATTCTTTTTCTATTTTTGATTGAGTTAGTTGACATAAGAGTTTTCAACATAAACACACAGCTAAACAAATGAAAGAACTCAAAATTACACTATTAGTTACACTAAACGAAATTATAATAAAGTAAATAATCATTGTTCACATATGGGGTGATTATTAGTTAGTCGATAAGATAAATATGTTTGTACAACAAAAGTTATATGTATTCTTTAAAAAAAAATTTGTTAATACTTATATTATGGTCTATGTTTTTTGACCACTGAACATTAAAATATTCTTATTAAGTATTCTACTTTTGTTAAAATGTTTGTCTTTCTGACAAAAACTGAACAACTAACTAAATAAAAAAACTCAAAACTACATTTTTAGTAGCACTACAAATTACTATGAATAACAAAAAAGTCTTCGCGTGTGAGGTGGGCTGGGTGTTATTCAAAATTCGTGTAAAAAAAAATCGTTCTTTTTAGAAGTTCTGGGCCATAATTTTTTGTGAAAATAATACTATTTTTGACATTAAAGTGTACTTTACTGTTTTAACAATTAAAATTACAAAGTTATTTAGTCAAAAGACTTGTTTTTTATAATAACTTTTAATTGTTGGAATAATTAATAAAAACAAGACGATCTAACCAGCAAAAACGTTCGAGTAAATATACACTTCTTTTAATTAATAAGCTATTAGAAAGAATGCAGCATAATTTTATCCATGTTTCAAATGCTTACAAAAATAAACAGAGACTAGTATACTTATAAATAACCAAACTAAACAATTGAGATATTTTAGTAACGTTAGTGTTTTTACAAAAGAATAGTTTTGATTAAAATAAAACACAATTTTTTGAAGTTTGGTACATGTTTAAAAATTTGAGTAAAATTTATTTAATTAAAAACGCTTAAAAATCAACAAAAAGCCACACTTTAAAATTCTTCTACGGTTAAGTTTAATTCATGTTATGGTCAACTTTTCTTCTGTAGAATTTTCCTGAAACAAAAAACTAAAAAAAAGTAGAGTGACAGAAAAATATGTTGATAAGACAAATAACTTTTATGTTCACACAAAACATAAGAATTCTCATTAAAACATTAAGAAACCAGGAGTGAAAACCGAAAATCAATACTTTTTTTTCTAGTAATAAAACACTGAACTTTCGTGCTCTGTCCTTTGTTTTAAGCTGCTAATTATAAGTGACATTTTTGTTTAATGTACAAGTTTTTTAATAGCTACATTTCTTGAAATTTAAATACCAAAAACAGATCAAAAGTCAACTAAAATTATTTTGAAAAAAAAAACACTTTTAATATCGTTTCTGGGAAAAATAGTTTCTTAAGACTGGTAATCATCAAGCTAGTTTTTGAAATGAGGTATTAGTTTATTTTAAATTTGTTTAATACAAGATGTAAAACTCTTTAACCTTATCATATAAGACAAAATATTATACTTAAATAAATGTTTGTTTAATAACGTATGTTGCTATAAATACATTTTTATAGGTTAATAAACTTTGCCCAACTTAAAGTTAAAAGTGCTTTAAAATAACTTTATGTTAGGTACTTATTTTCAATTTTTTTTTGGTACAAATTAAATATAAAAATATAATAAACACTAAAATTAATAGTTAAATTATAAAATTATTTTTTTGTAGAGTAAACAAGTTTTATAAATATCAATTGTAATAGAAAATTGATAACGGTATAAACCGACCACTTAATTTTTAGCTTTTTTAAAGAGATAAATATAGCTTAACTATTTGGGATGTATATATGTTTTTAAAATTTTCTTTTTGTATTTTAATAAGTAAAAGTGATTAATATAATTTACAAACTCCAATGGTTAATTAAAATACTTGAAGTTCGTTCTTTAGTATTTTAAAGTTGGCTAAGCTTATTAAGTAACTTAAATACTTTGAAGAACAATAAAAAAATGTAAATACTATTATATATTCTTACAATACGTTTAATTTAAGTTTAATCAAACGAAACCAAATTTAATAAACTATCTAATAATCATAAAATTTTCTAATGCTAACTCAATAAAATAAAAAGATTTATATAAAACAGAATTTAAAGTTTTGTGATAATTCCCTTTAATTAAGAAAATTGTAAATGTTCTAATAAGAAAATTTAAAAGATATATGTATATGTTTAAAAACTTTCTGATATTTGACTTAATATTGTAATCAAACATGCATATTACATTATTGATAACTATGATAAAATAAGATTTATATACAATCTAGTGGGAAGCTGTCAAATTTGCACGAGGGGAGACTTATGCACGAGCAGACAATTTTGCACGGTAGAATTTTTTAAAAAAATTATTTTGTAATTTTTTTTACTATCTATGTTACCCCTAACCCTTACACTCGGTCAGCAATTTTTTATTCTTTTTGTTTTTTAATTAATTTGATTTAATTTTTTTCTGTTTTTTTATTTACTTTCGTGCAAAATTGTAACTCGTGCTAATTTGACCCTTAGTGCAAAATTGTCTTCGTACATTTTTGTCCCCTCGTGCATTTTTTTCCCTTCGTGCAATTTTTTCCCCTCGTGCAATTTTGTGCTCTCGTGCAATTTAGACCCGTTCCCCAGTCTAGTATGTAATTCCTCTATTAAACTTTTATAGTATTTTAAAGGGATATTGCACACACTTTAGAAAAAATAAAAATAATTTTTTCTAGCATTCTACAACAGACAACATAGAACGGAGATTATGATGTATTTCTTATCGCATCAGTTTTAATAGTATACAAATATATATAAACTAATTAAACAATTACGTTAGATAAGTATGTAACTTTAATAAATACACAGACAATAATTTAAAAAAATATATGCTTACAATTTTATAAAACTTACTAAATATAAAAATACTAATAAAGAAACAGAAAACTGAAGAGTTTCCGTTTTTATTAATGTAATAAAAATTATTTATAATAACAAGTAAGTTATTTAAATTAAAAACAAATAATCAAACAGACGACATCTAACGAAGACTGGGAAGTTCCCTTCACCGAATTAATTCTGAACAAACCGCTGAAGAAGGGCAGAGTGGGGGAAATGTACAGGGGGAGCTGGCATGGGGAGGTTGTTGTCAGGGTGATCAAAAGTAGTAAGAAGGATGTTGTTGAAGAATTCAAAAAAGAAGTTCGTTTGTTTTTATAAGTTCTAAAGTAAGTTATTAATTTTGTTTTTATTATTAATGTTTTAAAATTATTGTTTTTTTAGTTTTATTATAGTTTCATCATAAAAAGTAGTATCAAGGAAATAAGATCATATGCTTGTTATATTAGACTATTTATTTGAAGAAGTTTGTTTGTTTCAATAGACTTTTTGTAAACTTCATGACTTGTACATGCAAGTACTTCACTTAAAAAGGGATGAACCTTTAAGGGCGTATTCAAAAGTTATCTTCAAAATTTCATTCTCAAGTACTCTGCACATAGTATATACACCTGTATATACTATATCCCTATCACCTATATATACAAAATACCTTTAAAAACTTTTTAAAAAGTATATTTTCTGCAACTATAGTTAAACACAAATGTGGAAAACAAGAAATAATTTGTTATAATAAAGTAAGCTTTACAAAAACTTGTTCTATCACAATTTATTACTTCTTTTGTTCACAAAAAGTCTTTGCCACCCTAAGTAAAAAATTAAGAGCTGAATTAAAACATTTTAAACCATTAAAAGATTAATTAAACTTTAATTAAACATAACAGATTAATATTACGTATATGTATTAACACATATTAAAGACTTTAACCTGATTAAATGCAACAGATGAACATTTACAAGAAAACTCGCCATGAGAACATCGAGTTGTACATGGCGTCCTGCATCGACCCTCCCAAGTTCGCCATCGTCACCACTTACTGCAAAACGAGTCTCTATGACGTCATAAGGGACAGGAACGACAGCAGCTGGATGGGAGACAAGAGCTCCATCGCCCAGCAGATCGCAAATGTTAGATTTGTTAATATATATTTATACTATTTAAAGTATTTGGTAGTAGGAGCTACATCGCAAGTGATTGCTAATGTTAGGTTTGGTGTTATTTAATTTGAGGTTACTTAACTAAACTTTCCTATGAGGGGTTTAAGTCTGTAATAATGCAGGTTGGTAATGTAAGCCCAATTTTTACTAAAAAAAAAACAAGTTTCAATACAAACTTTTTGTTAACTGATAACAGTGAAATTCAAGTTTTTACCAGAAATGCAGGTAAAATATTAGTAAAATTACAAAGTACAAGTAAAATTGTATTTTAAAGAAAGACGTTGCGTTGCAAATAATACTCATACTTTGTTTGATTTAACAATCAATAAAGTCGCAAAACTCAAAACTTCAATCGTGTGTGATCATAAGACACAACATTTCAGCGTTGTATATTAAGAGAAAATGGGGAATTTATATTTTATTTATATATTAACAGGGAATGGGGTATCTTCATTCGAAGAACAGTTTTAACGATTCATATTAACAGGGAATGGGGTATCTCCATTCGAAGAACATCGTCCACAAGGACCTGAAGTCCAAGAACGTTTTTTTCGACGGCAAAAATTACGTCATCACCGATTTCGGTCTGATGGGGATCCGTGCCATGTGTGGGAGCAACGAAAGGTTTTTATTTTAATATTTTTAGTTATATTATATATACTCATTTATTTCATTGATGGGAACATGTAGAAGTATTAAGAAGTTTTTATTATTTAATAATTTTAGTTATACTATATAAATAAATATTTATTATTCTTAGTTGTTTAATATTAGTAAAACTTTATAAATTTTTATATTATATTGCTAGGAATCCGTTCAATGTGTGGTAACTAAATTTTCTCTTACCACACATTGAACGGATTTTTTTGAACACAATGAATCTAAACTGTTACATACTGATAAAAAAGTATCAAATATTGGGAGTGCAAACTTCGAACTTGAGTGTTATCCGTATCAAGCTCACGATAAACTATAAATTAATAAAACATACAATAATTGTTCGATTAAATAATTAAAAATTAATCATGTCTAGGATGGCCACGAATGGCTCTCGTGTTTGTTTAAAATAAATATAAATTTATTTAGTGGTCACCATGTTATTTATTTTTCAACAAAATTCCAGGTTACGGTCCGGCAAACTGGAGATTTGTCACGAGTGGCTTCCGTATTTGGCGCCTGAAATCGTCAGGGCCCTCAGGGTGCCGTTACACACCAATTATGACGTCATAGCGGTTCTGCCGTACAACAAACAATCCGACATATACGCTTTTGGGTAAAATCTTGTTAACTTATTTAAATAGATATATTTGAAAAAAGTTTCTTCTTTATGCATTTTATTTGAATATTTTGCATAGTGTACAAAAAGACTCAAATGAGATCTTTTGTAATCTCTTGGTTTGCAATTTATCTATTTTTGCTTTACAACTTCTTAGTAAGTTAAATAGTTTAAACAAAATAAAGTAATAAGTAAATCAAAATGTCTAGGCTTCTATGACTTATAAGACACGTATATCACATTTACATCAATATTTGGGATTTATCACATTAAATAAACCGTATTTAATCTTCCCAAAGCACTAAATTCCTTTATTAATACAAAAAAATCTTGACATATATATTTTTCAGAAATTATTTTAAATCGTATCTATTTTCAGCACAATTCTATACGAAATTCTTACAAAAAACGTACTACATATACAACGTATAAAATTCCTAAAATTTAAATAAATCATTTTTCACAAAACTTTTAAGTCGTATTTACTTTTCAGCGCGATTTTATGCGAAATCTTCACCAAATACAATCAAATGAATTTACTTTCTAGCGTAATTAATATAATTTTCAGCCTTACCTAAATTGATATTTTTTCAGCTTAATTTTATTAAACTTTTTTTCAGCAAAATTTTATTAAACATTTTTTTGAGCACTATTTTATTAAATTTTATTTTCAGCACACTTTTATACGAAATCCTGACCGCAACCCTGCCATACACCTCCGAGCCTCAAAAACCAGGTAAATATATAAATAAACAAAACATATAATTAATAATATGAATAAAAATAATTTTTTAAATACTTTACAACTCTGTTCAGGTGAATTCTGTTTGGAATCCAACATTCTCCAGATATCCAGGAGCAATATCTGTGAAAAATATTTGAACAGGATTTCGGTAAACAGCGGTGGCAACCTTGCTAAAGTTAGTTATATTTGTAGTCAAAATTAGAATATTTGTTGAAATATAAGTTTCTGAGTTTTCGAATCATATTTGTGGAAAAAGATCAACCAAAGTTTTAAAATATATACTAAAACGATACTGTTAAACTTAATTAATATAGACCATTTTCTAAAGTATTTGTTATTTATAGAAACAGTTATTAAAACTTTAACTCATGAAAGTAATTTCTAAAGTAAATTTTTTCTCACAAAAGGTAAAAAAAACTTGTAGTAATTTAGAAATAAAAACTGTTTACTAAAAAAAAACAAAGTTACTGTTATAAATAATGTTAGTTCCCACTGTCTTTGAAAAATGAACAAATGCACGCTTTTTACTTCTTTCGTTTTATTTACAACGTTTTCAATTAAAAATTTTAATAGTTAATTGTCTGAACAAAGGGGTTAGCATTGTCTCAGACACTTGAGATGAAAAAAAGTTACAACAAAAAAAGTCTTAACTAAAAAATATTGCTCAGTTTACTGAAATGCAAAGAGCTTATTTTAATAAAAGATGTGAAATTAAATATTTTATTCACAACCAGGTTTCAGTGACAAAAAATTGCGACCTCTTTAAGTAAAATAAAATAGTATGAGATGTTTACTAAAAAGTTTATTTGCCAATGTCAAAACAATAACTTTATAATTCGCAGGAGCTGCTGTCTAATTTCTGGAACCCCGACCCCCAGCAGAGGCGGACGTTCACTCGGGGTCTCCAGGATCAGCTGAGGAAGCTGCTGCCGATGAAGATGAACCGAGTGATGAGCCTGACCAGCAACGTGCAGAAGAAGGGAAGGAAGAACAAACCCTTCGACCTCTCCGCGTCGGCCAACTTCAAGACCATCAACGAGAACTGACGTGCAGAAGAAGGGAAGAAAGAACAAACCCTTTGATCTCTCCGCGTCGGCCAACTTCAAGACCATCAACGAGAACTGACGTGCAGAAGAAGGAAGAACAAACCCTTCGACCTCTCCGCTTCGGCCAACTTCAAGACCATCAACGAGAACTGACGTGCAGAAGAATGGAAGAACAAACCCTTCGACCTCTCCGCGTCGGCCAACTTCAAGACCATCAACGAGAACTGACGTGCAGAAGAAGGGAAGAGCAAACCCTTCGATCTCTCCGCGTCGGCCAACTTCAAGACCATCAACGAAAACTGACGTGCAGAAGAAGGGAAGAACAAACCCTTCGACCTCTCCGCGTCGGCCAACTTCAAGACCATCAACGAGAACTGACGTGCAGGAGAAGGAAGAACAAACCTTTCGACCTCTCCGCGTCGGCCAACTTCAAGACCATCAACGAGAACTGACGTGCAGAAGAAGGGAAGAAAGAACAAACCCTTTGATCTCTCCGCGTCGGCCAACTTCAAGACCATCAACGAGACTGACGTGCAGAAGAAGGAAGAACAAACCCTTCGACCTCTCCGCTTCGGCCAACTTCAAGACCATCAACGAGAACTGACGTGCAGAAGAAGGGAAGGAAGAACAAACCCTTCGATCTCTCCGCGTCGGCCAACTTCAAGACCATCAACGAGAACTGACGTGCAGAAGAAGGGAAGAGCAAACCCTTCGATCTCTCCGCGTCGGCCAACTTCAAGACCATCAACGAAAACTGACGTGCAGAAGAAGGGAAGAACAAACCCTTCGACCTCTCCGCGTCGGCCAACTTCAAGACCATCAACGAGACTGACGTGCAGAAGAAGGGAAGAACAAACCCTTCGACCTCTCCGCGTCGGCCAACTTCAAGACCATCAACGAGACTGACGTGCAGGAGAAGGGAAGAACAAACCTTTCGACCTCTCCGCGTCGGCCAACTTCAAGACCATCAACGAGACTGACGTGCAGAAGAAGGAAGAACAAACCCTTCGACCTCTCCGCGTCCGCCAACTTCAAGACCATCAACGAGACTGACGTGCAGAAGAAGGGAAGAACAAACCCTTCGATCTCTCCGCGTCGGCCAACTTCAAGACCATCAACGAGACTGACGTGCAGAAGAAGGAAGAACAAACCCTTCGACCTCTCCGCGTCCGCCAACTTCAAGACCATCAACGAGACTGACGTGCAGAAGAAGGGAAGAACAAACCCTTCGACCTCTCCGCGTCGGCCAACTTCAAGACCATCAACGAGAACTGACGTGCAGAAGAAGGGAAGAACAAACCCTTCGACCTCTCCGCGTCGGCCAACTTCAAGACCATCAACGAGACTGACGTGCAGAAGAAGGGAAGAACAAACCCTTCGATCTCTCCGCGTCGGCCAACTTCAAGACCATCAACGAGACTGACGTGCAGAAGAAGGGAAGAACAAACCCTTCGATCTCTCCGCGTCGGCCAACTTCAAGACCATCAACGAGAACTGACGTGCAGAAGAAGGGAAGAACAAACCCTTCGATCTCTCCGCGTCGGCCAACTTCAAGACCATCAACGAGACTGACGCGCAGAAGAAGGAAGAACAAACCTTTCGACCTCTCCGCGTCGGCCAACTTCAAGACCATCAACGAGAACTGACGTGCAGAAGAAGGAAGAACAAACCCTTCGACCTCTCCGCGTCCGCCAACTTCAAGACCATCAACGAGACTGACGTGCAGAAGAAGGGAAGAACAAACCCTTCGACCTCTCCGCGTCCGCCAACTTCAAGACCATCAACGAAAACTGACGTGCAGAAGAAGGGAAGAACAAACCCTTCGACCTCTCCGCGTCGGCCAACTTCAAGACCATCAACGAGACTGACGTGCAGAAGAAGGGAAGAACAAACCCTTCGATCTCTCCGCGTCGGCCAACTTCAAGACCATCAACGAGACTGACGTGCAGAAGAAGGGAAGAACAAACCCTTCGACCTCTCCGCGTCGGCCAACTTCAAGACCATCAACGAGACTGACGTGCAGAAGAAGGGAAGGAAGAACAAACCCTTCGACCTGTCAGCGTCCGCCAACTTCAAGACCATCAACGAGACTGACGTGCAGAAGAAGGGAAGAACAAACCCTTCGACCTCTCCGCGTCGGCCAACTTCAAGACCATCAACGAGACTGACGTGCAGAAGAAGGGAAGAACAAACCCTTCGACCTCTCCGCGTCGGCCAACTTCAAGACCATCAACGAGACTGACGTGCAGAAGAAGGAAGAACAAATCCTTCGACCTCTCCGCGTCGGCCAACTTCAAGACCATCAACGAGACTGACGTGCAGAAGAAGGGAGAAAGAACAAACCCTTCGACCTCTCCGCGTCCGCCAACTTCAAGACCATCAACGAAAACTGACGTGCAGAAAAAGGGAAGAACAAACCCTTCGACCTCTCCGCGTCCGCCAACTTCAAGACCATCAACGAGAACTGACGTGCAGAAGAAGGGAAGGAAGAACAAACCCTTCGACCTCTCTGCGTCGGCCAACTTCAAGACCATCAACGAGAACTGACGTGCAGAAGAAGGGAAGAACAAACCCTTCGACCTCTCCGCGTCGGCCAACTTCAAGACCATCAACGAGAACTGACGTGCAGAAGAAGGGAAGAACAAACCCTTCGACCTCTCCGCGTCGGCCAACTTCAAGACCATCAACGAGACTGACGTGCAGAAGAAGGGAAGGACAAACCCTTCGATCTCTCCGCGTCGGCCAACTTCAAGACCATCAACGAGACTGACGTGCAGAAGAAGGGAAGAACAAACCCTTCGACCTCTCCGCGTCGGCCAACTTCAAGACCATCAACGAGACTGACGTGCAGAAGAAGGGAAGGAAGAACAAACCCTTCGACCTCTCCGCGTCCGCCAATTTCAAGACCATCAACGAGACTGACGTGCAGAAGAAGGGAAGAACAAACCCTTCGACCTCTCCGCGTCGGCCAACTTCAAGACCATCAACGAGAACTGACGTGCAGAAGAAGGGAAGAACAAACCCTTCGACCTGTCGGCGTCCGCCAACTTCAAGACCATCAACGAGACTGACGTGCAGAAGAAGGGAAGAACAAACCCTTCGACCTCTCCGCGTCGGCCAACTTCAAGACCATCAACGAGACTGACGTGCAGAAGAAGGAAGAACAAACCCTTCGACCTCTCCGCGTCGGCCAACTTCAAGACCATCAACGAGAACTGACGTGCAGAAGAAGGGAAGAAAGAACCCTTCGACCTCTCAGCGTCCGCCAACTTCAAGACCATCAACGAGAACTGACGTGCAGAAGAAGGGAAGAACAAACCCTTCGACCTCTCCGCGTCGGCCAACTTCAAGACCATCAACGAGAACTGACGTGCAGAAGAAGGGAAGAACAAACCCTTCGACCTGTCGGCGTCCGCCAACTTCAAGACCATCAACGAGACTGACGTGCAGAAGAAGGGAAGAACAAACCCTTCGACCTCTCCGCGTCGGCCAACTTCAAGACCATCAACGAGACTGACGTGCAGAAGAAGGGAAGAAAGAACCCTTCGACCTCTCAGCGTCCGCCAACTTCAAGACCATCAACGAGACTGACGTGCAGAAGAAGGGAAGAACAAACCCTTCGACCTCTCCGCGTCGGCCAACTTCAAGACCATCAACGAGAACTGACGTGCAGAAGAAGGGAAGAACAAACCCTTCGACCTGTCGGCGTCCGCCAACTTCAAGACCATCAACGAGAACTGACGTGCAGAAGAAGGGAAGAACAAACCCTTCGACCTCTCGGCGTCGGCCAACTTCAAGACCATCAACGAGACTGACGTGCAGAAGAAGGGAGAAAGAACAAACCCTTCGACCTCTCCGCGTCCGCCAACTTCAAGACCATCAACGAAAACTGACGTGCAGAAAAAGGGAAGAACAAACCTTTCGACCTCTCCGCGTCGGCCAACTTCAAGACCATCAACGAGAACTGACGTGCAGAACAAAGGGAAGAACAAACCCTTCGACCTGTCGGCGTCCGCCAACTTCAAGACCATCAACGAGACTGACGTGCAGAAGAAGGGAAGAACAAACCCTTCGACCTCTCCGCGTCGGCCAACTTCAAGACCATCAACGAGAACTGACGTGCAGAAGAAGGGAAGAACAAACCCTTCGACCTCTCCGCGTCGGCCAACTTCAAGACCATCAACGAGACTGACGTGCAGAAGAAGGGAAGAAAGAACAAACCTTTCGACCTGTCCGCGTCGGCCAACTTCAAGACCATCAACGAAAACTGACGTGCAGAAAAAGGGAAGAACAAACCTTTCGACCTCTCCGCGTCGGCCAACTTCAAGACCATCAACGAGACTGACGTGCAGAAGAAGGGAAGGACAAACCCTCCGACCTCTTCGCGTCGGCCAACTTCAAGACCATCAACGAGAACTGACGTGCAGAAGAAGGAAAGAACAAACCCTTCGATCTCTCCGCGTCGGCCAACTTCAAGACCATCAACGAGACTGACGTGCAGAAGAAGGAAAGAACAAACCCTTCGATCTCTCCGCGTCGGCCAACTTCAAGACCATCAACGAGACTGACGTGCAGAAGAAGGAAAGAACAAACCCTTCGATCTCTCCGCGTCCGCCAACTTCAAGACCATCAACGAGAACTGACGTGCAGAAGAAGGAAGAACAAACCCTTCGACCTCTCCGCGTCGGCCAACTTCAAGACCATCAACGAGACTGACGTGCAGAAGAAGGGAAGGACAAACCCTTCGACCTCTCCGCGTCGGCCAACTTCAAGACCATCAACGAGACTGACGTGCAGGAGAAGGGAAGAACAAACCCTTCGACCTCTCCGCGTCCGCCAACTTCAAGACCATCAACGAGACTGACGTGCAGAAGAAGGGAAGGACAAACCCTTCGACCTCTCCGCGTCGGCCAACTTCAAGACCATCAACGAGACTGACGTGCAGAAGAAGGGAAGAACAAACCCTTCGATCTCTCCGCGTCGGCCAACTTCAAGACCATCAACGAGACTGACGTGCAGAAGAAGGAAGAACAAACCCTTCGACCTCTCCGCGTCGGCCAACTTCAAGACCATCAACGAGACTGACGTGCAGAAGAAGGGGAGAACAAACCCTTCGATCTCTCCGCGTCGGCCAACTTCAAGACCATCAACGAGACTGACGTGCAGAAGAAGGAAGAACAAACCCTTCGACCTCTCCGCGTCGGCCAACTTCAAGACCATCAACGAGACTGACGTGCAGAAGAAGGGAAGAACAAACCCTTCGACCTCTCGGCGTCGGCCAACTTCAAGACCATCAACGAGACTGACGTGCAGAAGAAGGGAAGAACAAACCCTTCGACCTCTCCGCGTCGGCCAACTTCAAGACCATCAACGAGACTGACGTGCAGAAGAAGGGAAGAACAAACCTTTCGATCTCTCCGCGTCGGCCAACTTCAAGACCATCAACGAGAACTGACGTGCAGAAGAAGGGAAGAACAAACCCTTCGACCTCTCCGCGTCGGCCAACTTCAAGACCATCAACGAGAACTGACGTGCAGAAGAAGGGAAGAACAAACCCTTCGACCTCTCCGCGTCGGCCAACTTCAAGACCATCAACGAGACTGACGTGCAGAAGAAGGGAAGAACAAACCCTTCGACCTCTCCGCGTCCGCCAACTTCAAGACCATCAACGAGACTGACGTGCAGAAGAAGGGAAGAACAAACCCTTCGACCTCTCCGCGTCGGCCAACTTCAAGACCATCAACGAGACTGACGTGCAGAAGAAGGGAAGGACAAACCCTTCGACCTCTCCGCGTCGGCCAACTTCAAGACCATCAACGAGACTGACGTGCAGAAGAAGGGAAGAACAAACCCTTCGACCTCTCCGCGTCCGCCAACTTCAAGACCATCAACGAGACTGACGTGCAGAAGAAGGGAAGAACAAACCCTTCGATCTCTCCGCGTCCGCCAACTTCAAGACCATCAACGAGACTGACGTGCAGAAGAAGGGAAGAACAAACCTTTCGATCTCTCCGCGTCCGCCAACTTCAAGACCATCAACGAGAACTGACGTGCAGAAGAAGGGAAGGAAGAACAAACCCTTCGATCTCTCAGCGTCGGCCAACTTCAAGACCATCAACGAGACTGACGTGCAGAAGAAGGGAAGAACAAACCTTTCGATCTCTCCGCGTCCGCCAACTTCAAGACCATCAACGAGAACTGACGTGCAGAAGAAGGGAAGGAAGAACAAACCCTTCGATCTCTCAGCGTCGGCCAACTTCAAGACCATCAACGAGACTGACGTGCAGAAGAAGGGGAGGAAGAACCCTTCGACCTCTCCGCGTCGGCCAACTTCAAGACCATCAACGAGACTGACGTGCAGAAGAAGGGAAGAACAAACCCTTCGACCTCTCCGCGTCGGCCAACTTCAAGACCATCAACGAGACTGACGTGCAGAAGAAGGGAAGGACAAACCCTTCGACCTCTCCGCGTCGGCCAACTTCAAGACCATCAACGAGACTGACGTGCAGAAGAAGGGAAGAACAAACCCTTCGACCTCTCCGCGTCCGCCAACTTCAAGACCATCAACGAAAACTGACGTGCAGAAGAAGGGAAGAACAAACCCTTCGACCTCTCCGCGTCGGCCAACTTCAAGACCATCAACGAGACTGACGTGCAGAAGAAGGGAAGAACAAACCCTTCGACCTCTCGGCGTCGGCCAACTTCAAGACCATCAACGAGAACTGACGTGCAGAAGAAGGGAAGGAAGAACAAACCCTTCGATCTCTCAGCGTCGGCCAACTTCAAGACCATCAACGAGACTGACGTGCAGAAGAAGGGGAGGAAGAACCCTTCGACCTCTCCGCGTCGGCCAACTTCAAGACCATCAACGAGACTGACGTGCAGAAGAAGGGAAGAACAAACCCTTCGACCTCTCCGCGTCGGCCAACTTCAAGACCATCAACGAGACTGACGTGCAGAAGAAGGGAAGGACAAACCCTTCGACCTCTCCGCGTCGGCCAACTTCAAGACCATCAACGAGACTGACGTGCAGAAGAAGGAAGAACAAACCCTTCGACCTCTCAGCGTCGGCCAACTTCAAGACCATCAACGAGAACTGACGTGCAGAAGAAGGGAAGAACAAACCCTTCGACCTCTCCGCGTCGGCCAACTTCAAGACCATCAACGAGACTGACGTGCAGAAGAAGGGAAGAACAAACCCTTCGACCTCTCCGCGTCCGCCAACTTCAAGACCATCAACGAAAACTGACGTGCAGAAGAAGGGAAGAACAAACCCTTCGACCTCTCCGCGTCGGCCAACTTCAAGACCATCAACGAGACTGACGTGCAGAAGAAGGGAAGAACAAACCCTTCGACCTCTCGGCGTCGGCCAACTTCAAGACCATCAACGAGACTGACGTGCAGAAGAAGGGAAGAACAAACCCTTCGACCTCTCCGCGTCGGCCAACTTCAAGACCATCAACGAGAACTGACGTGCAGAAGAAGGAAGAACAAACCCTTCGACCTCTCCGCGTCGGCCAACTTCAAGACCATCAACGAGAACTGACGTGCAGAAGAAAGGAAGAACAAACCCTTCGACCTCTCCGCGTCGGCCAACTTCAAGACCATCAACGAGACTGACGTGCAGAAGAAGGGAAGAAAGAACAAACCCTTCGACCTCTCCGCGTCGGCCAACTTCAAGACCATCAACGAGAACTGACGTGCAGAAGAAGGAAGAACAAACCCTTCGACCTCTCCGCGTCGGCCAACTTCAAGACCATCAACGAGAACTGACGTGCAGAAGAAGGAAGAACAAACCCTTCGACCTCTCCGCGTCGGCCAACTTCAAGACCATCAACGAGAACTGACGTGCAGAAGAAGGAAGAACAAACCCTTCGACCTCTCCGCGTCGGCCAACTTCAAGACCATCAACGAGAACTGACGTGCAGAAGAAAGGAAGAACAAACCCTTCGACCTCTCCGCGTCGGCCAACTTCAAGACCATCAACGAGACTGACGTGCAGAAGAAGGGAAGAACAAACCCTTCGACCTGTCGGCGTCCGCCAACTTCAAGACCATCAACGAGACTGACGTGCAGAAGAAGGGAAGAACAAACCCTTCGACCTCTCCGCGTCGGCCAACTTCAAGACCATCAACGAGAACTGACGTGCAGAAGAAGGGAAGAACAAACCCTTCGACCTGTCGGCGTCGGCCAACTTCAAGACCATCAACGAGACTGACGTGCAGAAGAAGGGAAGAACAAACCCTTCGACCTCTCCGCGTCGGCCAACTTCAAGACCATCAACGAGACTGACGTGCAGAAGAAGGGAAGGACAAACCCTTCGACCTCTCCGCGTCGGCCAACTTCAAGACCATCAACGAGACTGACGTGCAGAAGAAGGGAAGAACAAACCCTTCGACCTCTCCGCGTCGGCCAACTTCAAGACCATCAACGAGACTGACGTGCAGAAGAAGGGAAGAACAAACCCTTCGACCTCTCCGCGTCCGCCAACTTCAAGACCATCAACGAGACTGACGTGCAGAAGAAGGGAGAAAGAACAAACCCTTCGACCTCTCCGCGTCGGCCAACTTCAAGACCATCAACGAGACTGACGTGCAGAAGAAGGGAAGAACAAACCCTTCGACCTCTCCGCGTCGGCCAACTTCAAGACCATCAACGAGACTGACGTGCAGAAGAAGGGAAGAACAAACCCTTCGATCTCTCGGCGTCGGCCAACTTCAAGACCATCAACGAGACTGACGTGCAGAAGAAGGGAAGAACAAACCCTTCGACCTCTCCGCGTCGGCCAACTTCAAGACCATCAACGAGACTGACGTGCAGAAGAAGGAAGAACAAACCCTTCGACCTCTCCGCGTCGGCCAACTTCAAGACCATCAACGAGACTGACGTGCAGAAGAAGGGAAGAACAAACCCTTCGACCTCTCCGCGTCGGCCAACTTCAAGACCATCAACGAGACTGACGTGCAGAAGAAGGGAAGAACAAACCCTTCGATCTCTCGGCGTCGGCCAACTTCAAGACCATCAACGAGACTGACGTGCAGAAGAAGGGAAGAACAAACCCTTCGACCTCTCCGCGTCGGCCAACTTCAAGACCATCAACGAGACTGACGTGCAGAAGAAGGGAGGAAGAACAAACCCTTCGATCTCTCCGCGTCGGCCAACTTCAAGACCATCAACGAGACTGACGTGCAGAAGAAGGGAAGAACAAACCTTTCGACCTCTCCGCGTCGGCCAACTTCAAGACCATCAACGAGACTGACGTGCAGAAGAAGGGAGAAAGAACCCTTCGACCTCTCCGCGTCGGCCAACTTCAAGACCATCAACGAGAACTGACGTGCAGAAGAAGGGAGAAAGAACAAACCCTTCGACCTCTCCGCGTCCGCCAACTTCAAGACCATCAACGAGACTGACGTGCAGAAGAAAGGAAGAACAAACCCTTCGACCTCTCCGCGTCCGCCAACTTCAAGACCATCAACGAGAACTGACGTGCAGAAGAAGGGAAGAACAAACCCTTCGATCTCTCCGCGTCGGCCAACTTCAAGACCATCAACGAGACTGACGTGCAGAAGAAGGGAAGGACAAACCCTTCGACCTCTCCGCGTCGGCCAACTTCAAGACCATCAACGAGACTGACGTGCAGAAGAAGGGAAGGACAAACCCTTCGACCTCTCCGCGTCGGCCAACTTCAAGACCATCAACGAGACTGACGTGCAGAAGAAGGGAAGGACAAACCCTTCGACCTCTCCGCGTCGGCCAACTTCAAGACCATCAACGAGAACTGACGTGCAGAAGAAGGGAAGGACAAACCCTTCGACCTCTCGGCGTCGGCCAACTTCAAGACCATCAACGAGACTGACGTGCAGAAGAAGGGAAGAACAAACCCTTCGACCTCTCCGCGTCGGCCAACTTCAAGACCATCAACGAGAACTGACGTGCAGAAGAAGGGAAGAAAGAACCCTTCGACCTCTCCGCGTCGGCCAACTTCAAGACCATCAACGAGACTGACGTGCAGAAGAAGGGAAGAAAGAACCCTTCGACCTCTCCGCGTCGGCCAACTTCAAGACCATCAACGAGACTGACGTGCAGAAGAAGGGAAGAACAAACCCTTCGATCTCTCCGCGTCGGCCAACTTCAAGACCATCAACGAGACTGACGTGCAGAAGAAGGGAAGAACAAACCCTTCGACCTCTCCGCGTCCGCCAACTTCAAGACCATCAACGAGACTGACGTGCAGAAGAAGGGAAGAACAAACCCTTCGACCTGTCCGCGTCCGCCAACTTCAAGACCATCAACGAGACTGACGTGCAGAAGAAGGGAAGAACAAACCCTTCGACCTCTCCGCGTCGGCCAACTTCAAGACCATCAACGAGACTGACGTGCAGAAGAAGGGAGAAAGAACCCTTCGACCTCTCGGCGTCGGCCAACTTCAAGACCATCAACGAGACTGACGTGCAGAAGAAGGGAGAAAGAACCCTTCGACCTCTCCGCGTCGGCCAACTTCAAGACCATCAACGAGAACTGACGTGCAGAAGAAGGGAGAAAGAACAAACCCTTCGACCTCTCCGCGTCCGCCAACTTCAAGACCATCAACGAGACTGACGTGCAGAAGAAAGGAAGAACAAACCCTTCGACCTCTCCGCGTCGGCCAACTTCAAGACCATCAACGAGAACTGACGTGCAGAAGAAGGGAAGGACAAACCCTTCGACCTCTCGGCGTCGGCCAACTTCAAGACCATCAACGAGACTGACGTGCAGAAGAAGGGAGAAAGAACCCTTCGACCTCTCCGCGTCCGCCAACTTCAAGACCATCAACGAGAACTGACGTGCAGAAGAAGGGAAGAACAAACCCTTCGACCTCTCGGCGTCGGCCAACTTCAAGACCATCAACGAGAACTGACGTGCAGAAGAAGGGAAGGACAAACCCTTCGACCTCTCCGCGTCGGCCAACTTCAAGACCATCAACGAGACTGACGTGCAGAAGAAGGGAAGAACAAACCCTTCGACCTCTCCGCGTCCGCCAACTTCAAGACCATCAACGAGACTGACGTGCAGAAGAAGGAAGAACAAATCCTTCGACCTCTCCGCGTCCGCCAACTTCAAGACCATCAACGAGAACTGACGTGCAGAAGAAGGGAAGAACAAACCTTTCGATCTCTTCGCGTCGGCCAACTTCAAGACCATCAACGAAAACTGACGTGCAGAAGAAGGGAAGAACAAACCCTTCGACCTCTCCGCGTCGGCCAACTTCAAGACCATCAACGAGACTGACGTGCAGAAGAAGGAAGAACAAATCCTTCGACCTCTCCGCGTCCGCCAACTTCAAGACCATCAACGAGAACTGACGTGCAGAAGAAGGGAAGAACAAACCCTTCGACCTCTCCGCGTCGGCCAACTTCAAGACCATCAACGAGACTGACGTGCAGAAGAAGGGAAGAACAAACCCTTCGACCTCTCCGCGTCGGCCAACTTCAAGACCATCAACGAGACTGACGTGCAGAAGAAGGGAAGGACAAACCCTTCGACCTCTCCGCGTCCGCCAACTTCAAGACCATCAACGAGACTGACGTGCAGAAGAAGGGAAGAACAAACCCTTCGACCTCTCCGCGTCGGCCAACTTCAAGACCATCAACGAGACTGACGTGCAGAAGAATGGAAGAACAAACCCTTCGACCTCTCCGCGTCAGCCAACTTCAAGACCATCAACGAAAACTGACATGCAGAAGAAGGGAAGAACAAACCCTTCGACCTCTCCGCGTCGGCCAACTTCAAGACCATCAACGAGACTGACGTGCAGAAGAAGGGAAGAACAAACCCTTCGACCTCTCCGCGTCCGCCAACTTCAAGACCATCAACGAGACTGACGTGCAGAAGAAGGGAAGAACAAACCCTTCGACCTCTCGGCGTCGGCCAACTTCAAGACCATCAACGAGACTGACGTGCAGAAGAAGGAAGAACAAACCCTTCGATCTCTCCGCGTCGGCCAACTTCAAGACCATCAACGAGACTGACGTGCAGAAGAAGGGAAGAACAAACCCTTCGATCTCTCCGCGTCCGCCAACTTCAAGACCATCAACGAGAACTGACGTGCAGAAGAAGGGAAGGAAGAACAAACCCTTCGACCTCTCCGCGTCCGCCAACTTCAAGACCATCAACGAGACTGACGTGCAGAAGAAGGGAAGAACAAACCCTTCGACCTCTCCGCGTCGGCCAACTTCAAGACCATCAACGAGACTGACGTGCAGAAGAAGGGAAGAAAGAACCCTTCGACCTCTCCGCGTCGGCCAACTTCAAGACCATCAACGAGACTGATGTGCAGAAGAAGGGAAGAACAAACCCTTCGACCTCTCCGCGTCGGCCAACTTCAAGACCATCAACGAGACTGACGTGCAGAAGAAGGGAAGGACAAACCCTTCGACCTCTCCGCGTCGGCCAACTTCAAGACCATCAACGAGACTGACGTGCAGAAGAAGGGAAGAACAAACCCTTCGACCTCTCCGCGTCGGCCAACTTCAAGACCATCAACGAGACTGACGTGCAGAAGAAGGGAAGAACAAACCCTTCGACCTGTCGGCGTCCGCCAACTTCAAGACCATCAACGAGAACTGACGTGCAGAAGAAGGGAAGAACAAACCCTTCGACCTCTCCGCGTCGGCCAACTTCAAGACCATCAACGAGACTGATGTGCAGAAGAAGGGAAGAACAAACCCTTCGACCTCTCCGCGTCGGCCAACTTCAAGACCATCAACGAGACTGACGTGCAGAAGAAGGGAAGGACAAACCCTTCGACCTCTCCGCGTCGGCCAACTTCAAGACCATCAACGAGACTGACGTGCAGAAGAAGGGAAGAACAAACCCTTCGACCTCTCCGCGTCGGCCAACTTCAAGACCATCAACGAGACTGACGTGCAGAAGAAGGGAAGAACAAACCCTTCGACCTGTCGGCGTCCGCCAACTTCAAGACCATCAACGAGAACTGACGTGCAGAAGAAGGGAAGAAAGAACCCTTCGATCTGTCAGCTTCGGCCAACTTCAAGACCATCAACGAGACTGACGTGCAGAAGAAGGGAAGAACAAACCCTTCGATCTGTCAGCGTCGGCCAACTTCAAGACCATCAACGAGAACTGACGTGCAGAAGAAGGGAAGAACAAACCCTTCGACCTCTCCGCGTCGGCCAACTTCAAGACCATCAACGAGACTGACGTGCAGAAGAAGGGAAGAACAAACCCTTCGACCTCTCCGCGTCGGCCAACTTCAAGACCATCAACGAAAACTGACGTGCAGAAGAAGGAAGAACAAACCCTTCGACCTCTCCGCGTCGGCCAACTTCAAGACCATCAACGAGAACTGACGTGCAGAAGAAGGGAAGAACAAACCCTTCGATCTCTCAGCGTCGGCCAACTTCAAGACCATCAACGAGAACTGACGTGCAGAAGAAGGGAAGAACAAACCCTTCGACCTCTCCGCGTCGGCCAACTTCAAGACCATCAACGAGAACTGACGTGCAGAAGAAGGGAAGAACAAACCCTTCGATCTCTCCGCGTCGGCCAACTTCAAGACCATCAACGAGACTGACGTGCAGAAGAAGGAAGAACAAACCCTTCGACCTCTCCGCGTCCGCCAACTTCAAGACCATCAACGAGACTGACGTGCAGGAGAAGGGAAGGAAGGACAAACCCTTCGACCTCTCCGCGTCGGCCAACTTCAAGACCATCAACGAGACTGATGTGCAGAAGAAGGGGAGGAAGAACCCTTCGATCTGTCCGCGTCCGCCAACTTCAAGACCATCAACGAGACTGACGTGCAGAAGAAGGGAAGAACAAACCCTTCGACCTCTCCGCGTCGGCCAACTTCAAGACCATCAACGAGACTGACGTGCAGAAGAAGGGAAGAACAAACCCTTCGACCTCTCCGCGTCGGCCAACTTCAAGACCATCAACGAGACTGACGTGCAGAAGAAGGAAGAACAAACCCTTCGACCTCTCCGCGTCGGCCAACTTCAAGACCATCAACGAGAACTGACGTGCAGAAGAAGGGAAGAAAGAACCCTTCGACCTCTCAGCGTCCGCCAACTTCAAGACCATCAACGAGAACTGACGTGCAGAAGAAGGGAAGAACAAACCCTTCGACCTCTCCGCGTCGGCCAACTTCAAGACCATCAACGAGAACTGACGTGCAGAAGAAGGGAAGAACAAACCCTTCGACCTGTCGGCGTCCGCCAACTTCAAGACCATCAACGAGACTGACGTGCAGAAGAAGGGAAGAACAAACCCTTCGACCTCTCCGCGTCGGCCAACTTCAAGACCATCAACGAGACTGACGTGCAGAAGAAGGGAAGAAAGAACCCTTCGATCTGTCAGCTTCGGCCAACTTCAAGACCATCAACGAGACTGACGTGCAGAAGAAGGGAAGAACAAACCCTTCGACCTCTCCGCGTCGGCCAACTTCAAGACCATCAACGAGAACTGACGTGCAGAAGAAGGGAAGAACAAACCCTTCGACCTGTCGGCGTCCGCCAACTTCAAGACCATCAACGAGACTGACGTGCAGAAGAAGGGAAGAACAAACCCTTCGACCTCTCCGCGTCGGCCAACTTCAAGACCATCAACGAGACTGACGTGCAGAAAAAGGGAAGAACAAACCCTTCGATCTGTCAGCTTCGGCCAACTTCAAGACCATCAACGAGACTGACGTGCAGAAGAAGGGAAGAACAAACCCTTCGACCTCTCCGCGTCGGCCAACTTCAAGACCATCAACGAGAACTGACGTGCAGAAGAAGGGAAGAACAAACCCTTCGACCTGTCGGCGTCCGCCAACTTCAAGACCATCAACGAGACTGACGTGCAGAAGAAGGGAAGAACAAACCCTTCGACCTCTCCGCGTCGGCCAACTTCAAGACCATCAACGAGAACTGACGTGCAGAAGAAGGGAAGAAAGAACCCTTCGATCTGTCAGCTTCGGCCAACTTCAAGACCATCAACGAGACTGACGTGCAGAAGAAGGGAAGAACAAACCCTTCGACCTGTCGGCGTCGGCCAACTTCAAGACCATCAACGAGAACTGACGTGCAGAAGAAGGGAAGAACAAACCCTTCGACCTCTCCGCGTCGGCCAACTTCAAGACCATCAACGAGACTGACGTGCAGAAGAAGGGAAGAACAAACCCTTCGACCTCTCCGCGTCGGCCAACTTCAAGACCATCAACGAGACTGACGTGCAGAAGAAGGAAGAACAAACCCTTCGACCTCTCCGCGTCGGCCAACTTCAAGACCATCAACGAGAACTGACGTGCAGAAGAAGGGAAGAAAGAACCCTTCGACCTCTCAGCGTCCGCCAACTTCAAGACCATCAACGAGAACTGACGTGCAGAAGAAGGGAAGAACAAACCCTTCGACCTCTCCGCGTCGGCCAACTTCAAGACCATCAACGAGAACTGACGTGCAGAAGAAGGGAAGAACAAACCCTTCGACCTGTCGGCGTCCGCCAACTTCAAGACCATCAACGAGACTGACGTGCAGAAGAAGGGAAGAACAAACCCTTCGACCTCTCCGCGTCGGCCAACTTCAAGACCATCAACGAGACTGACGTGCAGAAGAAGGGAAGAAAGAACCCTTCGACCTCTCCGCGTCGGCCAACTTCAAGACCATCAACGAGAACTGACGTGCAGAAGAAGGGAAGAACAAACCCTTCGACCTGTCGGCGTCGGCCAACTTCAAGACCATCAACGAGAACTGACGTGCAGAAGAAGGGAAGAACAAACCCTTCGATCTCTCCGCGTCGGCCAACTTCAAGACCATCAACGAGAACTGACGTGCAGAAGAAGGGAAGAACAAACCCTTCGACCTGTCGGCGTCCGCCAACTTCAAGACCATCAACGAGACTGACGTGCAGAAGAAGGGAAGAACAAACCCTTCGACCTCTCCGCGTCGGCCAACTTCAAGACCATCAACGAGAACTGACGTGCAGAAGAAGGGAAGAAAGAACCCTTCGATCTGTCAGCTTCGGCCAACTTCAAGACCATCAACGAGACTGACGTGCAGAAGAAGGGAAGAACAAACCCTTCGACCTCTCCGCGTCGGCCAACTTCAAGACCATCAACGAGAACTGACGTGCAGAAGAAGGGAAGAACAAACCCTTCGACCTGTCGGCGTCCGCCAACTTCAAGACCATCAACGAGACTGACGTGCAGAAGAAGGGAAGAACAAACCCTTCGACCTCTCCGCGTCGGCCAACTTCAAGACCATCAACGAGAACTGACGTGCAGAAGAAGGGAAGAAAGAACCCTTCGATCTGTCAGCTTCGGCCAACTTCAAGACCATCAACGAGACTGACGTGCAGAAGAAGGGAAGAACAAACCCTTCGACCTCTCCGCGTCGGCCAACTTCAAGACCATCAACGAGAACTGACGTGCAGAAGAAGGGAGAAAGAACAAACCCTTCGACCTCTCCGCGTCCGCCAACTTCAAGACCATCAACGAAAACTGACGTGCAGAAAAAGGGAAGAACAAACCCTTCGACCTCTCCGCGTCCGCCAACTTCAAGACCATCAACGAGAACTGACGTGCAGAAGAAGGGAAGGAAGAACAAACCCTTCGACCTCTCTGCGTCGGCCAACTTCAAGACCATCAACGAGAACTGACGTGCAGAAGAAGGGAAGAACAAACCCTTCGACCTCTCCGCGTCGGCCAACTTCAAGACCATCAACGAGAACTGACGTGCAGAAGAAGGGAAGAACAAACCCTTCGACCTCTCCGCGTCGGCCAACTTCAAGACCATCAACGAGACTGACGTGCAGAAGAAGGGAAGGACAAACCCTTCGATCTCTCCGCGTCGGCCAACTTCAAGACCATCAACGAGACTGACGTGCAGAAGAAGGGAAGAACAAACCCTTCGACCTCTCCGCGTCGGCCAACTTCAAGACCATCAACGAGACTGACGTGCAGAAGAAGGGAAGGAAGAACAAACCCTTCGACCTCTCCGCGTCCGCCAATTTCAAGACCATCAACGAGACTGACGTGCAGAAGAAGGGAAGAACAAACCCTTCGACCTCTCCGCGTCGGCCAACTTCAAGACCATCAACGAGAACTGACGTGCAGAAGAAGGGAAGAACAAACCCTTCGACCTGTCGGCGTCCGCCAACTTCAAGACCATCAACGAGACTGACGTGCAGAAGAAGGGAAGAACAAACCCTTCGACCTCTCCGCGTCGGCCAACTTCAAGACCATCAACGAGACTGACGTGCAGAAGAAGGAAGAACAAACCCTTCGACCTCTCCGCGTCGGCCAACTTCAAGACCATCAACGAGAACTGACGTGCAGAAGAAGGGAAGAAAGAACCCTTCGACCTCTCAGCGTCCGCCAACTTCAAGACCATCAACGAGAACTGACGTGCAGAAGAAGGGAAGAACAAACCCTTCGACCTCTCCGCGTCGGCCAACTTCAAGACCATCAACGAGAACTGACGTGCAGAAGAAGGGAAGAACAAACCCTTCGACCTGTCGGCGTCCGCCAACTTCAAGACCATCAACGAGACTGACGTGCAGAAGAAGGGAAGAACAAACCCTTCGACCTCTCCGCGTCGGCCAACTTCAAGACCATCAACGAGACTGAC
The DNA here is from genome assembly GCF_965202585.1 of Thalia democratica. Lineage (NCBI taxonomy): Eukaryota > Metazoa > Chordata > Thaliacea > Salpida > Salpidae > Thalia > Thalia democratica. The sequence goes on from NC_139170.1 coordinate 3,116,145, forward strand.
GTGCAGAAGAAGGGAAGAAAGAACCCTTCGACCTCTCAGCGTCCGCCAACTTCAAGACCATCAACGAGACTGACGTGCAGAAGAAGGGAAGAACAAACCCTTCGACCTCTCCGCGTCGGCCAACTTCAAGACCATCAACGAGAACTGACGTGCAGAAGAAGGGAAGAACAAACCCTTCGACCTGTCGGCGTCCGCCAACTTCAAGACCATCAACGAGACTGACGTGCAGAAGAAGGGAAGAACAAACCCTTCGACCTCTCCGCGTCGGCCAACTTCAAGACCATCAACGAGACTGACGTGCAGAAGAAGGGAAGAAAGAACCCTTCGATCTGTCAGCTTCGGCCAACTTCAAGACCATCAACGAGACTGACGTGCAGAAGAAGGGAAGAACAAACCCTTCGATCTGTCAGCGTCGGCCAACTTCAAGACCATCAACGAGACTGACGTGCAGAAGAAGGGAAGAACAAACCCTTCGACCTCTCCGCGTCGGCCAACTTCAAGACCATCAACGAGAACTGACGTGCAGAAGAAGGGAAGAACAAACCCTTCGACCTCTCCGCGTCCGCCAACTTCAAGACCATCAACGAGAACTGACGTGCAGAAGAAGGGAAGAACAAACCCTTCGACCTCTCTGCGTCCGCCAACTTCAAGACCATCAACGAGACTGACGTGCAGAAGAAGGGAAGAACAAACCCTTCGACCTCTCCGCGTCCGCCAACTTCAAGACCATCAACGAGAACTGACGTGCAGAAGAAGGGAAGAACAAACCCTTCGACCTCTCCGCGTCGGCCAACTTCAAGACCATCAACGAGAACTGACGTGCAGAAGAAGGGAAGAACAAACCCTTCGACCTCTCAGCGTCGGCCAACTTCAAGACCATCAACGAGACTGACGTGCAGAAGAAGGGAAGAACAAACCTTTCGACCTCTCCGCGTCGGCCAACTTCAAGACCATCAACGAGACTGACGTGCAGAAGAAGGGAAGAACAAACCCTTCGACCTCTCCGCGTCCGCCAATTTCAAGACCATCAAAGAGAACTGACGTGCAGAAGAAGGGAAGAACAAACCCTTCGACCTCTCAGCGTCGGCCAACTTCAAGACCATCAACGAGACTGACGTGCAGAAGAAGGGAAGAACAAACCTTTCGATCTCTCCGCGTCGGCCAACTTCAAGACCATCAACGAGACTGACGTGCAGAAGAAGGGAAGAACAAACCCTTCGACCTCTCCGCGTCCGCCAACTTCAAGACCATCAACGAGAACTGACGTGCAGAAGAAGGGAAGAAAGAACAAACCCTTCGACCTGTCAGCGTCCGCCAACTTCAAGACCATCAACGAAAACTGACGTGCAGAAGAAGGGAAGAACAAACCTTTTGACCTCTCCGCGTCGGCCAACTTCAAGACCATCAACGAGAACTGACGTGCAGAAGAAGGGAAGAACAAACCCTTCGATCTCTCCGCGTCGGCCAACTTCAAGACCATCAACGAAAACTGACGTGCAGAAGAAGGGAAGAACAAACCCTTCGACCTCTCCGCGTCGGCCAACTTCAAGACCATCAACGAGACTGATGTGCAGAAGAAGGGGAGGAAGAACAAACCCTTCGACCTGTCGGCGTCCGCCAACTTCAAGACCATCAACGAGACTGATGTGCAGAAGAAGGGGAGGAAGAACAAACCGTTCGACCTCTCCGCGTCGGCCAACTTCAAGACCATCAACGAGAACTGACGTGCAGAAGAAGGGGAGGAAGAACAAACCCTTCGATCTCTCCGCGTCGGCCAACTTCAAGACCATCAACGAGACTGATGTGCAGAAGAAGGGAAGAACAAACCCTTCGACCTCTCCGCGTCGGCCAACTTCAAGACCATCAACGAGACTGACGTGCAGAAGAAGGGAAGAACAAACCCTTCGATCTCTCCGCGTCCGCCAACTTCAAGACCATCAACGAGACTGACGTGCAGAAGAAGGGAAGAAAGAACCCTTCGACCTCTCCGCGTCGGCCAACTTCAAGACCATCAACGAGACTGACGTGCAGAAGAAGGAAGAAAGAACCCTTCGACCTCTCCGCGTCCGCCAACTTCAAGACCATCAACGAGACTGACGTGCAGAAGAAGGGAGGAAGAACAAACCCTTCGACCTCTCCGCGTCGGCCAACTTCAAGACCATCAACGAGACTGACGTGCAGAAGAAGGGAAGAACAAACCCTTCGACCTGTCGGCGTCGGCCAACTTCAAGACCATCAACGAGACTGACGTGCAGAAGAAGGAAGAACAAACCCTTCGACCTGTCGGCGTCGGCCAACTTCAAGACCATCAACGAGACTGACGTGCAGAAGAAGGGAAGAACAAACCCTTCGACCTCTCCGCGTCCGCCAACTTCAAGACCATCAACGAGAACTGACGTGCAGAAGAAGGGAAGAAAGAACAAACCCTTCGACCTGTCGGCGTCCGCCAACTTCAAGACCATCAACGAGACTGACGTGCAGAAGAAGGGAAGAACAAACCCTTCGACCTCTCCGCGTCGGCCAACTTCAAGACCATCAACGAGAACTGACGTGCAGAAGAAGGGAAGAAAGAACCCTTCGACCTCTCCGCGTCGGCCAACTTCAAGACCATCAACGAGAACTGACGTGCAGAAGAAGGGAAGAACAAACCCTTCGACCTGTCGGCGTCCGCCAACTTCAAGACCATCAACGAGACTGACGTGCAGAAGAAGGGAAGAACAAACCCTTCGATCTCTCCGCGTCGGCCAACTTCAAGACCATCAACGAGACTGACGTGCAGAAGAAGGGAAGAACAAACCCTTCGACCTCTCCGCGTCGGCCAACTTCAAGACCATCAACGAGACTGACGTGCAGAAGAAGGGAAGAACAAACCCTTCGACCTCTCCGCGTCGGCCAACTTCAAGACCATCAACGAGACTGACGTGCAGAAGAAGGGAAGAACAAACCTTTCGACCTCTCCGCGTCGGCCAACTTCAAGACCATCAACGAGACTGACGTGCAGAAGAAGGGAAGAACAAACCCTTCGACCTCTCCGCGTCCGCCAACTTCAAGACCATCAACGAAAACTGACGTGCAGAAGAAGGGAAGAACAAACCCTTCGACCTCTCCGCGTCCGCCAACTTCAAGACCATCAACGAGACTGACGTGCAGAAGAAGGGAAGAACAAACCCTTCGACCTCTCCGCGTCCGCCAACTTCAAGACCATCAACGAAAACTGACGTGCAGAAGAAGGGAAGAACAAACCCTTCGACCTCTCCGCGTCCGCCAACTTCAAGACCACCAACGAGACTGACGTGCAGAAGAAGGAAGAACAAACCCTTCGATCTCTCCGCGTCCGCCAACTTCAAGACCACCAACGAGACTGACGTGCAGAAGAAGGAAGAACAAACCCTTCGATCTCTCCGCGTCGGCCAACTTCAAGACCATCAACGAGACTGACGTGCAGAAGAAGGGAAGAACAAACCCTTCGATCTCTCCGCGTCGGCCAACTTCAAGACCATCAACGAAAACTGACGTGCAGAAGAAGGGAGAACAAACCCTTCGACCTCTCCGCGTCCGCCAACTTCAAGACCACCAACGAGACTGACGTGCAGAAGAAGGAAGAACAAACCCTTCGATCTCTCCGCGTCCGCCAACTTCAAGACCACCAACGAAAACTGACGTGCAGAAGAAGGGAAGAACAAACCCTTCGACCTCTCCGCGTCGGCCAACTTCAAGACCACCAACGAGACTGACGTGCAGAAGAAGGGGAGGAAGAACAAACCCTTCGACCTCTCCGCGTCGGCCAACTTCAAGACCACCAACGAAAACTGACGTGCAGAAGAAGGGAAGAACAAACCTTTCGATCTCTCCGCGTCGGCCAACTTCAAGACCATCAACGAGAACTGACGTGCAGAAGAAGGGAAGAAAGAACAAACCCTTCGACCTCTCCGCGTCGGCCAACTTCAAGACCATCAACGAGACTGACGTGCAGAAGAAGGGAAGAACAAACCCTTCGATCTCTCCGCGTCCGCCAACTTCAAGACCACCAACGAAAACTGACGTGCAGAAGAAGGAAGAACAAACCCTTCGACCTGTCCGCGTCGGCCAACTTCAAGACCATCAACGAGACTGACGTGCAGAAGAAGGGAAGAACAAACCCTTCGACCTCTCCGCGTCGGCCAACTTCAAGACCATCAACGAGACTGACGTGCAGAAGAAGGGAAGAACAAACCCTTCGATCTCTCCGCGTCCGCCAACTTCAAGACCATCAACGAAAACTGACGTGCAGAAGAAGGGAAGAACAAACCCTTCGACCTCTCCGCGTCCGCCAACTTCAAGACCACCAACGAGACTGACGTGCAGAAGAAGGGAAGAACAAACCCTTCGATCTCTCCGCGTCCGCCAACTTCAAGACCACCAACGAAAACTGACGTGCAGAAGAAGGAAGAACAAACCCTTCGACCTCTCCGCGTCGGCCAACTTCAAGACCATCAAAGAGAACTGACGTGCAGAAGAAGGGAAGAAAGAACAAACCCTTCGACCTCTCCGCGTCGGCCAACTTCAAGACCATCAACGAGACTGACGTGCAGAAGAAGGGAAGAACAAACCCTTCGACCTCTCCGCGTCCGCCAACTTCAAGACCACCAACGAGACTGACGTGCAGAAGAAGGGAAGAACAAACCCTTCGATCTCTCCGCGTCGGCCAACTTCAAGACCATCAACGAGACTGACGTGCAGAAGAAGGGAAGAACAAACCCTTCGATCTCTCCGCGTCGGCCAACTTCAAGACCATCAACGAGACTGACGTGCAGAAGAAGGGAAGAACAAACCCTTCGATCTCTCCGCGTCGGCCAACTTCAAGACCATCAACGAGACTGACGTGCAGAAGAAGGGAAGAACAAACCCTTCGACCTCTCCGCGTCGGCCAACTTCAAGACCATCAACGAGACTGACGTGCAGAAGAAGGGAAGAACAAACCCTTCGATCTCTCCGCGTCCGCCAACTTCAAGACCATCAACGAGACTGACGTGCAGAAGAAGGGAAGAACAAACCCTTCGACCTCTCCGCGTCGGCCAACTTCAAGACCATCAACGAGACTGACGTGCAGAAGAAGGGAAGAACAAACCCTTCGACCTCTCCGCTTCGGCCAACTTCAAGACCATCAACGAGACTGACGTGCAGAAGAAGGGAAGAACAAACCCTTCGACCTCTCCGCGTCGGCCAACTTCAAGACCATCAACGAGACTGACGTGCAGAAGAAGGGAAGAACAAACCCTTCGATCTCTCCGCGTCCGCCAACTTCAAGACCATCAACGAAACTGACGTGCAGAAGAAGGGAAGAACAAACCCTTCGATCTCTCCGCGTCCGCCAACTTCAAGACCATCAACGAGACTGACGTGCAGAAGAAGGGAAGAACAAACCCTTCGACCTCTCCGCGTCGGCCAACTTCAAGACCACCAACGAGACTGACGTGCAGAAGAAGGGAAGAACAAACCCTTCGACCTCTCCGCGTCGGCCAACTTCAAGACCATCAACGAGACTGACGTGCAGAAGAAGGGAAGAACAAACCCTTCGACCTCTCCGCGTCGGCCAACTTCAAGACCATCAACGAGACTGACGTGCAGAAGAAGGGAAGAACAAACCCTTCGACCTCTCCGCGTCCGCCAACTTCAAGACCATCAACGAAAACTGACGTGCAGAAGAAGGGAAGGAAGAACAAACCCTTCGATCTCTCCGCGTCGGCCAACTTCAAGACCACCAACGAGACTGACGTGCAGAAGAAGGGAAGAACAAACCCTTCGATCTCTCCGCGTCCGCCAACTTCAAGACCATCAACGAGACTGACGTGCAGAAGAAGGGAAGAACAAACCCTTCGACCTCTCCGCGTCGGCCAACTTCAAGACCACCAACGAGACTGACGTGCAGAAGAAGGGAAGAACAAACCCTTCGACCTCTCCGCGTCGGCCAACTTCAAGACCATCAACGAGACTGACGTGCAGAAGAAGGGAAGAACAAACCCTTCGACCTCTCCGCGTCGGCCAACTTCAAGACCATCAACGAGACTGACGTGCAGAAGAAGGGAAGAACAAACCCTTCGATCTCTCCGCGTCGGCCAACTTCAAGACCATCAACGAGACTGACGTGCAGAAGAAGGGAAGAACAAACCCTTCGACCTCTCCGCGTCCGCCAACTTCAAGACCATCAACGAGACTGACGTGCAGAAGAAGGGAGAACAAACCCTTCGACCTCTCCGCGTCGGCCAACTTCAAGACCATCAACGAGACTGACGTGCAGAAGAAGGGAGAACAAACCCTTCGACCTCTCCGCGTCGGCCAACTTCAAGACCATCAACGAGACTGACGTGCAGAAGAAGGGAAGAACAAACCCTTCGACCTCTCCGCGTCCGCCAACTTCAAGACCATCAACGAGACTGACGTGCAGAAGAAGGGAAGAACAAACCCTTCGACCTCTCCGCGTCGGCCAACTTCAAGACCATCAACGAGACTGACGTGCAGAAGAAGGAAGAACAAACCCTTCGACCTCTCCGCGTCGGCCAACTTCAAGACCATCAACGAGACTGACGTGCAGAAGAAGGGAAGAACAAACCCTTCGATCTGTCCGCGTCGGCCAACTTCAAGACCATCAACGAGACTGACGTGCAGAAGAAGGGAAGAACAAACCCTTCGACCTCTCCGCGTCGGCCAACTTCAAGACCATCAACGAGACTGACGTGCAGAAGAAGGGAAGAACAAACCCTTCGACCTCTCCGCGTCGGCCAACTTCAAGACCACCAACGAGACTGACGTGCAGAAGAAGGGAAGAACAAACCCTTCGACCTCTCCGCGTCGGCCAACTTCAAGACCATCAACGAGACTGACGTGCAGAAGAAGGGAAGAACAAACCCTTCGATCTCTCCGCGTCGGCCAACTTCAAGACCATCAACGAGACTGACGTGCAGAAGAAGGGAAGAACAAACCCTTCGACCTCTCCGCGTCGGCCAACTTCAAGACCACCAACGAGACTGACGTGCAGAAGAAGGGAAGAACAAACCCTTCGACCTCTCCGCGTCGGCCAACTTCAAGACCATCAACGAGACTGACGTGCAGAAGAAGGGAAGAACAAACCCTTCGATCTCTCCGCGTCGGCCAACTTCAAGACCATCAACGAGACTGACGTGCAGAAGAAGGGAAGAACAAACCCTTCGACCTCTCCGCGTCCGCCAACTTCAAGACCATCAACGAGACTGACGTGCAGAAGAAGGGAGAACAAACCCTTCGACCTCTCCGCGTCGGCCAACTTCAAGACCATCAACGAGACTGACGTGCAGAAGAAGGGAAGGAAGAACCCTTCGATCTCTCCGCGTCGGCCAACTTCAAAACCATCAACGAAAACTGACGTGCAGAAGAAGGGAAGGAAGAACCCTTCGATCTCTCCGCGTCGGCCAACTTCAAGACCATCAACGAAAACTGACGTGCAGAAGAAGGAAGAACAAACCTTTCGACCTCTCCGCGTCCGCCAACTTCAAGACCATCAACGAGACTGACGTGCAGAAGAAGGAAGAACAAACCCTTCGATCTCTCCGCGTCGGCCAACTTCAAGACCATCAACGAGACTGACGTGCAGAAGAAGGGAAGAACAAACCCTTCGACCTCTCCGCGTCGGCCAACTTCAAGACCATCAACGAGACTGACGTGCAGAAGAAGGGAAGAACAAACCCTTCGACCTCTCCGCGTCGGCCAACTTCAAGACCATCAACGAGACTGACGTGCAGAAGAAGGGAAGAACAAACCCTTCGATCTCTCCGCGTCCGCCAACTTCAAGACCATCAACGAAACTGACGTGCAGAAGAAGGGAAGAACAAACCCTTCGACCTCTCCGCGTCGGCCAACTTCAAAACCATCAACGAAAACTGACGTGCAGAAGAAGGGAAGAACAAACCCTTCGACCTCTCCGCGTCGGCCAACTTCAAAACCATCAACGAAAACTGACGTGCAGAAGAAGGGAAGAACAAACCCTTCGACCTCTCCGCGTCCGCCAACTTCAAGACCATCAACGAGACTGACGTGCAGAAGAAGGGAAGAACAAACCCTTCGACCTCTCCGCGTCGGCCAACTTCAAGACCATCAACGAGACTGACGTGCAGAAGAAGGGAAGAACAAACCCTTCGATCTCTCCGCGTCGGCCAACTTCAAGACCATCAACGAAAACTGACGTGCAGAAGAAGGAAGAACAAACCTTTCGACCTCTCCGCGTCCGCCAACTTCAAGACCATCAACGAGACTGACGTGCAGAAGAAGGAAGAACAAACCCTTCGATCTCTCCGCGTCGGCCAACTTCAAGACCATCAACGAGACTGACGTGCAGAAGAAGGGGAGGAAAAACCTTTCGACCTTTCTGCGTCGGCCAACTTCAAGACCATCAACGAAAACTGACGTGCAGAAGAAGGGGAGGAAGAACAAACCCTTCGATCTCTCCGCGTCGGCCAACTTCAAGACCATCAACGAGAACTGACGTGCAGAAGAAGGGAAGAACAAACCCTTCGATCTCTCCGCGTCCGCCAACTTCAAGACCATCAACGAGACTGACGTGCAGAAGAAGGGAAGAACAAACCCTTCGACCTCTCCGCGTCGGCCAACTTCAAGACCATCAACGAGACTGACGTGCAGAAGAAGGGAAGGAAGAACAAACCTTTCGACCTCTCCGCGTCCGCCAACTTCAAGACCATCAACGAGACTGACGTGCAGAAGAAGGGAAGGAAGAACAAACCCTTCGGCCTCTCCGCGTCCGCCAACTTCAAGACCATCAACGAGACTGACGTGCAGAAGAAGGGAAGGAAGAACAAACCCTTCGACCTCTCCGCGTCCGCCAACTTCAAGACCATCAACGAAAACTGACGTGCAGAAGAAGGGGAGGAAGAACAAACCCTTCGATCTCTCCGCGTCGGCCAACTTCAAGACCATCAACGAGAACTGACGTGCAGAAGAAGGGAAGAACAAACCCTTCGATCTCTCCGCGTCCGCCAACTTCAAGACCATCAACGAGACTGACGTGCAGAAGAAGGGAAGAACAAACCCTTCGACCTCTCCGCGTCGGCCAACTTCAAGACCATCAACGAGACTGACGTGCAGAAGAAGGGAAGGAAGAACAAACCTTTCGACCTCTCCGCGTCCGCCAACTTCAAGACCATCAACGAGACTGACGTGCAGAAGAAGGGAAGAACAAACCCTTCGACCTCTCCGCGTCGGCCAACTTCAAGACCATCAACGAGAACTGACGTGCAGAAGAAGGGAAGAACAAACCCTTCGATCTCTCCGCGTCGGCCAACTTCAAGACCATCAACGAGACTGACGTGCAGAAGAAGGGAAGAACAAACCCTTCGACCTCTCCGCGTCGGCCAACTTCAAGACCATCAACGAGACTGACGTGCAGAAGAAGGGAAGAACAAACCCTTCGACCTCTCCGCGTCCGCCAACTTCAAGACCATCAACGAGACTGACGTGCAGAAGAAGGAAGAACAAACCCTTCGATCTGTCCGCGTCCGCCAACTTCAAGACAATCAACGAAAACTGACATGCAGATGAAGGGGAGGAAAAACCTTTCGACCTTTCTGCGTCGGCCAACTTCAAGACCATCAACGAAAACTGACGTGCAGAAGAAGGGAAGAACAAACCCTTCGACCTCTCAGCGTCCGCCAACTTCAAGACCATCAACGAGACTGACGTGCAGAAGAAGGGAAGAACAAACCCTTCGATCTCTCCGCGTCGGCCAACTTCAAGACCATCAACGAAAACTGACGTGCAGAAGAAGGGAAGAACAAACCCTTCGACCTCTCAGCGTCCGCCAACTTCAAGACCATCAACGAGACTGACGTGCAGAAGAAGGGAAGAACAAACCCTTCGATCTCTCCGCGTCGGCCAACTTCAAGACCATCAACGAGACTGACGTGCAGAAGAAGGGAAGAACAAACCCTTCGATCTCTCCGCGTCGGCCAACTTCAAGACAATCAACGAAAACTGACATGCAGATGAAGGGGAGGAAAAACCTTTCGACCTTTCTGCGTCGGCCAACTTCAAGACCATCAACGAAAACTGACGTGCAGAAGAAGGGAAGAACAAACCCTTCGACCTCTCAGCGTCCGCCAACTTCAAGACCATCAACGAGACTGACGTGCAGAAGAAGGGAAGAACAAACCCTTCGACCTCTCCGCGTCGGCCAACTTCAAGACCATCAACGAGACTGACGTGCAGAAGAAGGGAAGAACAAACCCTTCGACCTCTCCGCGTCGGCCAACTTCAAGACCATCAACGAGACTGACGTGCAGAAGAAGGGAAGAACAAACCCTTCGACCTGTCCGCGTCGGCCAACTTCAAGACCATCAACGAGACTGACGTGCAGAAGAAGGGGAAGAAAGAACAAACCCTTCGACCTCTCCGCGTCGGCCAATTTAAAGACCATCAACGAAAACTGACGTGCAGAAGAAGGGAAGGAAGAACAAACCCTTCGATCTGTCCGCGTCCGCCAACTTCAAGACCATCAACGAGAACTGACGTGCAGAAGAAGGGAAGAACAAACCCTTCGATCTGTCCGCGTCCGCCAACTTCAAGACCATCAACGAGAACTGACGTGCAGAAGAAGGGAAGGAAGAACAAACCCTTCGATCTGTCCGCGTCCGCCAACTTCAAGACCATCAACGAGAACTGACGTGCAGAAGAAGGGAAGAACAAACCCTTCGATCTGTCCGCGTCCGCCAACTTCAAGACCATCAACGAAAACTGACGTGCAGAAGAAGGGAAGAACAAACCCTTCGATCTGTCCGCGTCCGCCAACTTCAAGACCATCAACGAGAACTGACGTGCAGAAGAAGGGAAGAACAAACCCTTCGACCTCTCCGCGTCGGCCAACTTCAAGACCATCAACGAGAACTGACGTGCAGAAGAAGGGAAGGAAGAACAAACCCTTCGACCTCTCCGCGTCCGCCAACTTCAAGACCATCAACGAGAACTGACGTGCAGAAGAATGGAAGGAAGAACAAACCCTTCGACCTCTCGGCTTCGGCCAACTTCAAGACCATCAACGAGAACTGACGTGCAGAAGAATGGAAGGAAGAACAAACCTTTTGATCTGTCGGCGTCCGCCAACTTCAAGACCATTAACGAAAACTGACGTGCAGAAGAAAGGAAGAACAAACCCTTCGACCTCTCGGCGTCGGCCAACTTCAAGACCATTAACGAGAACTGACATCTTTCTATTTTAGATAAATCTTGTAATTTAAATAGCCCTAAACCGTTAACAAAAACACTTAGTCTTAATTTTTCAGGGCAACTAAAGGCTCTCATAATACAATTTATCATAATCAACCTAGTTACAGTATACTCATTCATAAAACACTTTTATAAATCAAACTACAAATTTTTGGTACATTTAAGACTTATGTGGCGGTTTCTTCTTTATAAAACATTCAAACTGTTAACAATAAATTTTTTTAAAGGAAACTTACTTTCTCTTTTAGTACAAACGAAAAAGTTTTGTTTGTATTCGGCTAAATGTTTTGGTGCAAATTCTGAGTTAAACCAGTAAGTTTGGATGAATTTTTTGATGAAACTTGAAGAGCACAAATAGTCTTTGTTTTAGGTTTTATACTAGGACCCAAAAAATAGTATTCAATTGTTTATCCAAAACTTTTTTCTGTTTAATAAAGCACAGTTAATAAGGTATCATTAATAAAACAATCATGATTTTAAAAAATTCTTTAAACAGTTGAAAATATTTTTTTACACTCAAACAAGTCAATGAAAATGTTTTAATACTAAATTTTTAAGAGGCTATTTTGTCTAACAATATTTTAAAACTACAAACTTCAAATAACAAGCTTTAGGCATCAATCAAATCTTCAACTTTACCACATCAACAGAACATAAATTTTAAGGTTAAGTTTAAAAGCTTTTTACATAAAACATGCGAAACCAATTTCAATTTTTTAGTAGTGAAGTATTTAACAGTTTGTTTTTATTAAGCACTATACAAACTTCTAAACTGTTAAATGAAAATATTCTACTTTAACCTGTATATTTTCCTTATGTATATAAACATCCACTGACTTTTTGTAAATAAAGCTTTTTGTACACATAAATTTTTTAAAGAGTGCAAATTTGTTCTTTTTACGAGTTTTGCGGGCCCACTGTTACAATTCGCTCAAAGAGAACATTCAGAGATCATAAGTTAGTAGTAGTTTTTTAAAATTGCCTTCTACTAATAACAAGTAGTACATCCTCTGCTTCTAAATATGAAACATTCTTGATATTAACATACGCTATCATGACCAAATATTTTTGTTTTTCTTTCAGTTTTTTGTTTTTCCTTCTCAAATTGTTGGTGTTTTTTAATTTTTTCCTGACGAAACATTCTAATTGTTTTTGTAATTTTTAATTGTTTTAATTTTGTTATGTTTTGTTTCTGCAATAAAACTGTTATTAAAATCGTATAGAGTGTATGGTTTATGTATTTAAACCACCTTTATTTTAAATAGAATTGATTTAACATATAATTTATGCAAAACCTACTTTAAAACTTATCATTAAAATTAAGACACTGATAAGTTTGAGGTTTCTATTAACTTACCCTCAGTTTTAGCGAAACATATACTTTATACAGTTTAATATCAAAAAACTATTCATTTACTTATTTTGACAACAATTTTACAATTTCAAAGTTACAAACAAAATTTTGTAAACAAATCTCGTGAAAATAATTATCATTTTAAAGTGTTTCCTTGAGTCAACTTATTGTTTAATACCAGCTGTAAGCAAATAAATAATATTGAAAAAACATTAAAGTAATTAATATTTTCAAACAAAGTGTTTATCAAAATGATGATGATGGTTATTTTGAGTTTCCTTAGTGGCATCTGACGGTGTTCATCTGTGTTTTGCTTAAATTCATTTATTTTGTTGGTATTTTGTATATAAAATAAATGCTGCGGTGTTTACTACTTAAATCTTATAATTATTAAATGTTTAAGTAAGTTTTTCTTAAATAAAAAAAATAAGTCTTACTAAGTTTTAAGACAATAAATTATTTTAATTATGTAAAAGTTTACTTTGTCGTTTATTGAACAAAGACGATAAATTGCTCAAATTCTTTTAGCTTAAGGACCTGGATACGCATAAAGACCTCTCGGTCATCGAGTTGCATACCCAAGTTAATCAAAATTATAATGAGCTAAAAAAAGAAAAAAAAAACTTTAAAGTCCTATTTAATCTTAAATCTTATATAATTTTAGTAGTTGTTTTAAAATTTATACAAACTTTGAATTGGTAATGTAATCTTGTTAATAAAGAGTACTGATAATAATCTTGTTAATAAAGTGTATATTTTATAATAAATGATCTAAGTTTGACAGTAACTGCTAGTTTATAGCAACAAATTAGTTATTATAAAAGTGCTTACAGACTTTTTAAGCAAGGTTCGTCTGTTACAACTGAGTATTTAGTTTTTAGATATTAAAAACCTGGTAAAAATAAACAAAAACTTTAGTATATCTGTTTTATATTTGTTTTATATCTAGTACGAGTGTTTCAACAGTTTTTTTAAAATTATAACGCCATGCCTCTAGTCATCTTAAAATCAGTGCATAAAAGATTATAAGTCGTATATAAAGTATCAAGTATACTAGATTAAGAAAAGTTATGTACAACTACTCCGCTTCAAAACAAAAAACAAACAAAAAGTAAAAATGTTTAGTATAATGGTAGTGTAACATTTTACATCAGTAATTTATTACGCAGACTTATAAGTACATTTAAATTTTTTCTAAACTATGATTTAAAGATAATCTACTAGCCTGCCTTACAACAGCAAAATATTGATAAAGTTTAGACGGAAGTGTTCATAATATAACTTTAAACTTTTTAAATAACTAATACATGCTGTTTGGACAAAACAGTTTAATTTTACTTATTAACTAAAAAAATGTTTAAACTGTTAGGTTTTAATATTACTACTTTTAATACTTGAGTGAACTATATTAACCTTCAAACTTTCCTAATCGTTACAAATATATGAGAGGGTTTTAAAAACATAAAAGAAAACTCAATATATTTATTATATTTTAGAGAAAACGACGGTAAATTATTATACTACAAAAACATGTTAAATATTACTATTTTATACTTTGAAATTATTAACAAAATACACTTTAAAAGTTCCATGTAATTAATTCAAGCCAAAAAGTTTAACATGTTGCTTAAATGAAACATAGACAAGTATATTTTAAAAGAAATAGTTTATAACTTTAGCCGTAAAAATCAAAACATTTAAGTTTTCTTATAACATTAATGTTATTATTTCGACTCTTTTTATCTCTATTCGGTGCAGGAATTTGGTAATAAATTTCAAAATATTCGTGACCTCAGTACATTGAACTTAGCTGTGACGTAACCAATTAGCTCTTGTATGACGTCATTGGATTATAAGGCAAACTGTTTTTCACTCCAAAGATTATTACAAAAAATGTCAATACAATTGGTGTATTAGTTTATTGATTTTTAATAATTTATTAAAGTGTTAATATTTTTTTAAACTTGATCAAAAAGACCCGTTATTTTGCACAAAAGAAAACAATTGCATTTAAAATTTTAGTATTTAAAAAGCTTATTGCTTTGACTAATAATTTTTTTTTAAAACTAAGAAGAAACATTTCTTTACATATGGAAATTTTCTAAAGTTTTTAACTTGTCAAAAAACTATATTTTATTGTTAAATTTAACGATTCTTCAATTACAAACAGTTAACTAACTTAAGCTTTGTTTTAATTTAATTACTTTTAACCAAGCGTTTGTTTATGCAAGTAATTAAGTGACCTTAATAAAATTTATTAAACAGTTATTTGCTTTTATTATCAGTTATGATTTAAACATAGTAAATTTAAACAACTTTAAAATACAGTTGGTAAAACTTAAGCACTAAGTTAAGGAAATTAGTACTTGTAAATGCTTTAATGTAGAATAAGATCTGTTTTATATTACTTTTAGTTTGTTTATTCCGAGAGTAATAATACTATTATCTTTTTGTGAAATGTTTCTATTTATAAAGATATGACAATAAGTAGCTTTAACTTGTACATCATTTAATTACACTAAAAAAAAGTCAAAAAAATACTGAAGTTATACAAGGTTTTATTTTTAAAGGGACTTTTTTGATTTATTATTAAAACAATCATATGTTATACTTTTTGAACTTTGATAAACTATATTAATAAATTAAATATTTACAGACTTGTAAAGTTGTATTCCGAACTTAATTTACGAATTTTGCATTTGAAGCATGTTTTAATAATCAAGTTAAAGGTTTTATCATGATAAACTTAGCTAGTATAAATATATATTAATTATTATAGTTAGAACTATATAAAAACGTCGATTTTATTACAAGTGTGTTAATATATTTTTGTTTATGTATATAAACATGTGTGTTATTTTTAGTTTTTGCTTTCGTTGACTAAGATAGTAGATAAAAACTTAAGTTTCAAAAAAGTTTATTTATTCATTTCATACAATTTTTTCGCAGAAATCATTTATTTTACTCGTAGATAGTAAAAACATTAAATTACATTAAAATATTAACTACGATACTAGCTTCAATTTTTTCGTTTCAAAGCATATAACTTGAATCTTTTGATATAATTAAAACTTACTAACATCTTGAAAATATTTTAATAGTATACATTAATGTGAATAAATCTAAATATGGTATACGTTTTACTGTATCTTTATACAAGTTTGACTTTTTGTTTTTTATTAATACTTTGTTTATGAAGTACATACCTGTTATTGAAGAAACTTTAAGTCTTTAGTATTTTTTTAGTTTTGTAGCTGCAGTACTTTCGTTAAGAAAAGCAATCATACTTAAAATTTTGTTTATTGTAAAAATATTTCATAAGGTTCGTGCATTGAGTTTGCAACATCAGCTGTGTTTTGTTATTTTAAAAATATTACTAATAAGTTCTTAGTATGTACTATTGTACTATTTTTAGTGTATAAGTTAAAAATTTTCATCAGAAAGTTTGTTCAGCACTAGGGTTGTTTAAGATAAAAAAAATGTGGGAAACTGTTTACAAAACTTATAACGAGTTTGAAGTTAGCTTGAATAATTAAAAAAAAAAAGTTCAAACTTTAGATTTTATTATTTTTTTATCTTAATAGCTAAATGAAAACTTTTATTTTTATTTTAGAGAACGGTCCTTTGTCTTTAATATATAAAACAAAATCCATTCGATTGGGGCTTGACTTTTAGTGTGGGGCCCCTTAGAAAAAAAAGAGTTTTTTTTATTAGTTTTTACTTAGCTCGAACTAAAAAAAAAATAAAAAACAAAAACTTTTTTTTCTTTTAATATTTATATTTTTTAGAAGATAAATTTTATTTAACCCTTTTTTTTTCAACTGTTAATAAATTGTATTATTTAGCGTTATTCTAGAACTCTTAATTCCGGAAGAAGCCCTTATTATAAAATCGATAACAAAACTCATATTACGTACTATTTGGCCTTATTTCGGAATTAGGAATTCTAGAATAAGGCTAAATAATACATAATATTAACAGTTGGAAAATAAAGTGTTATATAAAATTTATTTGCTAAAAAATATAAATACTAATAGAAATAAAAAAAGTTTTTGTTTTTTAATTTTTTTTTAATTCGAGCTAAGTAAAAACTGATAAAAATAACTCTTTATTTTCTAAGGGGCCCCATACTAAAAGTCAAGCCCCAGTCAAATGGATTTTGTTTTATATATCAAGAACAAAGGACCGTTCTCTAAAATAAAAAAAGTTTTTATTTAGCTATTAAGATAAGGAAAATTATTAAATCTAAAGTTTGAACATTAAAAAAACAACTATTCAAGTTAACTTCACACTCGTAAACTTATATAGGTATTCATACAGTTTGCAATAGTTTGTTTTTTTTAAAGAGTAGGTATGGGTTAACCCTTAATAAAAACATGAAGAAAAATTTAAAAGTACACTTGACTTACAAGTTAACTAAATTAAAAAATAAAAATATATCATTCTATCCCATTTTATTAAAATATATAGTAGAACTGTTTTTACTTTGTATTAAATTAACCCAACGTCTGTAAGAAGCTTTTTGTGTATAATTATAGTCACAAAAAAGTTTAAGCTTGAAGACCTAACTTACTATTTTATAAAATATTCCTTTAATATGTTAATTTTTTAAATACTTGTAGTGCTTCATACTTATAGCTATGTAAAACTATTAATGTTTGTTAAAATCACAAAAAAAAGGTTTATAAAGTTTCAAAAACTAGTGAAAGTTAATTTTTAATGAAACCCATTTTTATATACTAACAACTTTTATTGAACGGTTTTTATCAAAATGAATTAAAATACACACTTAGTAATGAATTATAGGCTAAAGTTTGTAGTGGTTTATTAGGTTAAAAATTCTAAGATTGTAAGAATTAAAAAAATTGGTAGTTTTTTTTTCTAAACAAATAAATAATTATAAATAAATATGTGCAAGTTTAAGATATTTATTAAAATAAGTTCTTTACATTTTAGTAAATTGAGCAATCTTTTTTAGTTAAGACAAACAACTATATAGTTTATTTTTCTATAAATTAAAACAATTCACTAACGTCAACATAAAAACTTTTTTTTTCTGTTTGCAAAAAACTATATCTTTTTCAGACCCATATAATTACAATGAAGTTTAGTTTTTTAAACTTTCTTGGAATCTTACTTTGCTCACTCCTTATAATGGGTGACGTCCTTGGAGGCAAACTACCTTTAAAACGAACAAACGCCACAACTGTTGTAATAGAAACCACTTTTAGATCAACCACTGTGAAGCAAGAATTTACCAACAACTCAACTACTGTATATGAGCCCACTAAAACCTCAACCACTGTGAAGCAAGAATCACCTAACACATGCGCCAAGATCACCACCCAACAAGACTGCCTCTCATCCCCGTGTGTGTGGTGCAAGACGAAATGCATCACTTACAAAACAACCGATCTGTTCCTGCTAAAATCAACTGAAGAGTTCGATTGTTCACCCTACGACGCCACTGTAAAGTATCAGTGGCTGAAAACTTGTTACTTTATGATTCTTTTAATTGTGTTGAACGTTTTGTTATGGGGGTTGGCGATTTACGGAATTATAAAATACTGTTGCTGATGCTAATGAGAATGAGATTATATAACAATGTTTTCAATATATTTTTTAAATTCTAAATACTTTTAATATACAAGTTTGAATTTAAAACCTTATTTTTGGTTTTACTTATAGTACTTAACAAAATATTCTTACTAATTAAGTTTAACGTTGTTATTCTTTTAAGTATTTATGAAAAATATTATATGCTGAGTGCTGACACAAGCTAATGCAAGTTTAATACCAATGACTTATATTTAATTGTATTTTTTGGTTTTAAATGTTTTATTGTGGACAATATATGCAATTTTGTACGGTTTTTCTAATGATCTTAAGTAAAGACTCCTCTATCTTTAATTTTGATAATTTTGTTTTTAAAACTTCTATGTAATTTAGAGCCATGTAAAACTTCAATGTATATTTAATTTTTGAATAAAAATTATTTTTACTTTAAACTTTTATCGATGTTTGTATTTTTTGTATTATTGTTTTAGAAAGTAAATCTAAACTATTTACTCAAAACATTTTTGAATCGTAGACTTTTTTTTTAATTTTAACACGTTCGATTGTGCTTTTTTACTAATTTTCAAATGTTGAATGTTGAAACAACAAATGCAAACATAATGACAAAAAGTAACACAAGAACACCTTGTGAAAACCTGTAGTTAATTTAGGTTTTACTTTTATTTAAATTTCAGATAAAATTTAGTTTTTATTTAAGGTTATTTTAAGAATAAACCTTGCATTAACTTGCTTAATTTTTTTCTAAAAATGCTAGTTTTTATCAATAAGTAAAAATAACAACCTTTTAAACTAGATGTTGTTACTTGGTTTCCAAGTTATTTAATTGTATTATTAAGCTTAGTTGCAGTTGTTTACTTGTATGAAATAAATCTATGTGTAGCCAAAAAAATATTTTTTATTTATAGTAACTACAATTGAGCAGTTTATCGCACTCTTTTTAACATTAGTTGTTTTCATAAATTTTAGAACTTACTTTTTTTTATTTGTCATAACACAGTTTTGTTTTATGAAAGTCTTCATCTGTAATAAAACCTAACACAAAGTTGCAAACTGGTTTAAGTAAAAATAATAGTATGTTTAAATAAGTAAAGATAAAACACGTTTTATGAATTTTATACTGAAATTTTACCTAAAAAATTTCAATGCAGTGTTAATATTGTTTAATTTGTAAAATTTATTTGTACAAAATAAATATATGACCAGCAAAATTTTATTTTTTTTTTAAGAAATAGCATATTAAAAATAGTCATGAAAAAATAGACTAACAAACGTTTTTAAGAATGTTTTTTTTTATTTTATAATTTGGTACTTTTTAAGACATTTTTCCAGTTTTGTTTCTTATAGTTTACTTAGAGCTGACTATGTCATTCCAACTACCCAAGTATAACATTACTAGACTAAGTCTTAATGATTATTTTATAAACCAGGGTTGCCTAAAAACCTTGAAACATGGAGAAACCTGTAATTTGACAATTTAGGCTAATAACCTGGTAAAACCTGAAATTTGAGAAATTAAAAAAAAGTCTGGAAAAATCTGTAATTTTTAACAATTTTAACATGTAAAGTAGTAACATTTTGATTTGATTTTAAAATCAATCATATATAAAAAAATTTATTGTCATCATTAATTTTTCTATAAAAAAGTACACATTAAGTAGCTTTGGAGTATCTTTTCAATGTTTTTATACTATTTAACACAGCTTCTTACCTTAAACTTAACTTTAACTAAAAATTGATCCAAAATTGTGTACTGTTAAAAACCTGGAAGAAGTTTTGAAAACCTGAAGAAAACTTGCCAACATCATTTGGCAACCCTGATTAACTTTGTTTTCAAGTAAAAATCAATGATGCTTATTCTTTTACTTAAAACTTCTAACGCTAATATAATTAGCTCTTAACTTGATGAAATTTTAACTTATATTAATTTAGTTAACAATTAAACTTAAAACTAAATAATTTCATTAAGTAATATACTTTAATTAAAAAAAGTTAAATTCTGAGATTAAGGAAAAAGTTATAGTTTCACTACAGTATTATCTAAAATCTGTTAAAAGTTGAAATAGCTTGATCACTTATTGAGAAACATAAAAATTAATACGTTTGACAATAAAGTTAAGTTTTTATTTATATGTATTATAGAACTACTTATGAGCCTGAAACTGCCTAATTTTGTTTAATGGATTAAGATTTTTTTTGAAGGTTGGAGGTTGTTAGTACTAAAAATTAAGAACTACTAACTGATTGGATTATATTATAAGTAGTTAATGATTTTTAAAATAAACAGCACTTTGTTTATGCAAAATGGAACTGTTGTTTTATAGGTACATGTTTTTAAATATAACTAAAACTAATTATTTTGGAGTTTACTTAAAATAAGGCGTTTGTGTAAGTTTTGTTTTTGTGTTCTCTTTAAGTATACATTGTTATTATTTTTCATCTTTAGTTGAGATAATTTACAAATACCCATTAAGTTAAAGATGTGTAATTTTGCTACTTTTTTGATCAATGTTAACATTCAATTGTTACAAACTAAAAAATCTCTTGATTGAGCATTATTTAGCAAAGCATAACTTTAAAGATTAAATTCAAATGATTTATAAGCTACAAGTAAAACAAACCATTAAAAAAACTGCAGTTAATCACTTACTGTTAATTTAAACCTATTTTTATAAACAGTATACTTAAGTACTAAAGCTGTTAATCCTTATTAGAAAAACAAAATCTAACATAAAATATTGCTCTTAATCTCTATAAGCTAAACATAAGTAATATAAAATATGTAATAACAAAATAAGTAAGCTAAACTTTAATAAAAGTATTATGATTCTTATGATTTATGCAAGTGACTTATAAAAAGTTTATGGTCTAACTCGAGTATTAAAACTTTAAGTAGAATACAAAAGCAAAATTAACGTAAATAATACAAAAGTAATTAAGACCCAAGTTGGTTGATAAGTCAAGCCAAGAATTGATAATTTTAAGCTAATAAAGTGTATCAAATACCATTTAATATGACTGTGCAACTTATAAGATTAAATTTACTACTATCTAATGCTGCAGTTGCATTAAGATTGCAAACTTAGTTTATTTTGTGCTAATTAAAATTAACTCTATTTCTAGTCACCAGAAATTTAGTAAATAATGATGTTTTTTTTTTCGGAATGTGTAAGTTGGAACTAAAAACTTTTAATAACAACAATAAAGATAAATTAAGTTAAAGTTCTTCCAAGTTTATAAGATTTTTAACAGTTCGCACTGGTTTACATCTACCAGTTTAAATTTGTCCTAAGACTTAAAAGAAGAAATCTTACTCAAACTACGAATCAGTTAAAATATATTTTATTACATCAAACTTTTTGTTTCTACAAAAACAAAATTTATTACAGATTTATTTTAAAATGAAGTTGCGTTTCATTCATATCCTGTGCGCCCTACTTATTCTGTTGGCTACAGCTCAGTGCGTACCCCTACCCAAGCCATCCAGCAACACAGCTGTGGCGAGCCCTGTTGAAGCCAGCACTTGTCCAAAGATCACGACCCAGGAAGAATGCCTCAATTCACCGTGTCTTTGGTGCAAGGACAAATGCGTGGAGTACGACACACTGAACCTGATCGTCGGAGAACCTGACAACTGCCCGTCAGGTGACGCCACGTTCAAGTACGCTTGGCTGAAGGTGTGGTGCGTCCAGATGTCGTTCTGGATTTTTATCGTCCTCATGGTGGCGCTGTTGGCAATTGGCGCCAAAATGTTCTGCTGTTGCTGCTTGGTGGGATACTGCCTTTGTTAGTAATGTGAGATTGAAATATTAGGAAGTTTTAATAAAATATTTATAGAAAAAAAAATGTTGTGTTGTTGTTTATTTATAATGAGGTAATACAGTATAAAGATGTTCAGTAGTGTACAACATTATATAATATTAAAAAGCTTTAATGGTATTTTTTTTGATTTTATTTATGTCACGTAGTTTAAAATATACTTTTTTCATTTTTTGAACATATTGTTTTCATACAGAAAAAAGTCTTGTCTAAAGTAACAAGGTGTTCTAAAAATATATTTTCATAAAATAACAAATATAAATAAAAAAAAAGTGTATTATACTTTTAATTGAATATTAAATTTAAAACTTACATTTTTAGAGTAAAAGTATTTTTCATTTTCTTTAACAACTTTAAAGCTGGTAAAGAATCTCAATGTATGCAATTATAAGCTGCTAGAGCAGGGTAGCCGGTACTGCCCCCTTGGGAGCGATTTTAGAAAATTGGGGGAAATAATTAGTAAAGGGGCGAAAGGGAGGGTGCAGTTTAAACATTTTATGCTATTTAAAAATTTGAAACTTACGCTAGATATTTTTGACTTATAGGAGAAGCTTTAATTTTTTTTTTCTTTTACCATATACAAATTTTATTTTTTAACTTAAACATTCGGCAACTTAAACTAATAATACAATAACTTGTCTTATAATAGTTTGTAAATGTTTAGTAGATGCAAAATATAAAACATCGACTATAATAACGTATTATATAGTATCAGGGACGTAGCTAGCTCAAAAAAGTTACGAATCTACAAAAATTAAAACATCTGAAATGACGCGTCCTAGCATGAACACAACAATTTAAACTACCTCTAATGTTATTCAATTTAATCTGAAAATATGCTGTTATATAAATACTACAAAAATGGAATGTTGAAGTATGAGTAATAACTGTATACAAGGCAATTTATTTTGCTTCACACCCCCTATGACTCTTTATGTGTTGCCACTTTTGTAAACCCAGAAAACATTCATAAAAAATAAGTATAAGAAAATCAAAATTTAACTCAAAATTTAAATTAAAGCCTTAACGCGATAAATGTTACAATTTGGATGTATTTAATTCGTTTAACGACGTTAAAGGTGCTAAAGAGTACATTTATGTCAAAATTATTTCTCAGGAGTGCATACTTAAGTATAAATCAGTACTAAAAGCTAAGAAAGCAGAGTCTTTTCAAGCTGAAAAAAAAGCAAGTTTTTTCGCACATAAGTATACAATTCTGCAGACTTGCAGAAGCGTACCAAGCTACGTCCCTGTATTGTATATTATTAGACAAAAAAAAAAGTTTCATATGTGATATATAATCTATATAAAATAAAGTTTGTTTGTTAAAAAAATAAGTACTTGATTTCGTTTATCTCATTTAAACCCACGAAGTCCTTATAAATATATAATTCATATAATCCAGTATCATATAATCCTTTATAAAAATTTTTTAATTTTTACAACGTCAGAAACTGACAAAGCACAAAAACATAGAATTTTTTATTTATCAAGGGAGCAAAAAAAAAAGGTAATAAAAATGATAAAAATATTTAATAACATCAACCAATATAGTTAAAGAATATCTTATAACATTAAAAAAATAAAGTGTAACATGTAGAAAAAAAACGAGACAACATCTAAAATTCTAAACATCTAGTATTTTTTAAAGTTGTAGAAATTCTATTTTAATAAAATATTTGATATAACTAGGTATCTTAATAATATTACTAATTAAATAAAAATTGTTTTAAGAATGAAAAAATAAATTTCTAAAAATCTCTTTGGATGCAAGTTGAGAACTTTAATTGTTACTATTGAAATAAATAGTACTCAAAGTATACTAGTTAAATTTTTTCATATTTCTTCGTAGTTTAAAGTTGATACAAAATGAATTGTAAATATTTTAGAGAAATGAAAAAGTTTTACTTAGTTGAAATAAGCTTTCTTCTTTTGTTCAATAAGTAGATTGTAGTAATGTTTTTTTGCTGTACTTCATATTTAATAGTCATTAGTAGTGCAAAAAAACTACTATAAGTAGTATTTAATCTAAATATTATAGGTATTTTAATTCGGTAAAAAACTAAAACATAATTTCAAGATAAGAACTAAACTTTTTTAATACATATAACAGTCTTATTGTCTTAATAATTTTTTGAAATTTATTCAGTTTAGAGTACTGTGTACTGGTTAAGAAAAACTAAGAGGTTTAAATTATGTTTAGATTTATTAAATAGTTTCATGATTTCGTTTTGTTAGTGTTACATTATAAACTCTACACCTCGTTATTTCAATATTAAAAGTACTTATAAGCGTTTGTAAAAAAATTTGCTGTTATAGATTTAGTATAAATTAATAAGATTGATTTAAAAACCGACTTATCTTATCTAAACACTTAAGTTTTAAAACAAAAATTAAGTATATTTATAGTAATCTTTGTATAGTCATTAGAAAAATTCGCTATGTTTTTGCTTAGTATATAAATGATTTTACTCTTAGTAGATGTCAAAAATTAAGATTTTACACCTGTATCTTTATATTTATTTGTTTCAACTAAAACAGATTGCTTAACTTACTGAAATGTAAAGAGATTGTTTAAACAAAGATGTGAAATCAGATATTATATTTACAAACAGGTTTTCGGTGGCAAAATTATTGCGACCTTTTGCAGTTTACTATTTTTTTTAGTTGATAACGTCGCAATTATTTTGCTTAAAAACCTTTTTGTAAATAAGATATTTAAGTTGCACATCTGTGCCTGTATCTTTAAAAATTTCAGTTTATAGTTGTAAAGCGATATTCTTTAAGTTAATATTTTTAATTTTATAACATGTTTTTAAGTGAGGACAACTAAACTTCATACTAAAACAAAAACTATTCAGACAATAATCTACTTTATAAGTACAATCAGTTAAGTCTGCCTGTTCTTATTTAAAGATTATCTAGTAGAATTATCTATCTCATAGTTTTTGCTACAATAACTTTTACAGAACAAACTTAAGATGAAACTAAGTATTATTTACTGCTTCGGAGTTCTGCTTATTATGATGGCCACACCCACAGTTGACTGCAATCCTTTTGACAAGTTAGCTAACATCACGGATTTTGTAGACCTGGCAGAAAAACCCTACAACTGTTCAAGCGTCACAATTGAAGATGATTGCCTTTCATCTCCGTGTCTTTGGTGCAAAACAAAATGCGTGGAGTACAAGACTTTGAACCTGATCCTGAGGAAGTCCGACAACTGTCCACACGGTGTCGCCACGTTCAAGTATACGTGGCTGAAAGTGTGGCACTTCAAAATGTTTTTCTGGGGCTCCTTTCGTTGATTTTGGCAATTTTGGCAATTTGCGCAAAATTTTGTTGCTGTGGGTTATGCTGCTTGTGTTGTTAATTGAACGAGTAGATTATTCTAAGTTTCAGTTTGTGTTAATAAATTATCAAAAAGAATGTTTAGAACTGTTTTAAATTTGTTTAGTGACGGGATATATTCAACATAAAGTATTTAAATTAGCTAAAATTGTGTAGTTTAAATAAAAAAACTGTTACTAAGTTTAAATATATCAGTTATAAAAAAAAGCTTTAAGAAGCAAGTTTATCAGAAATATTTTTTAACTAATACTATTGTTTAAGAAATAAGTGTGGACATAAATATAAAATACAACTTGATTTTATTCAACTAAGCTTGAAACTTACTTTCTATAATATTTGTAGCTTAAATATTAAATAATAACTTAATGCACCTTATTGTTGTGTAAGTTGAAAGGAAAACAATGTATCTAATGATAGATTACAACAAGATACCATATACTAAATATCTAAGACTAAATAGTTAGACATTCGTTCCTATATGGTTATCACAGTACATTCAAATTGCGCAGATACTACTAGTAGGAAATATTTTGGAAGTTGAAAACTTTAATATTGCCTAAGAGTATACTGGAAATTTTATTAAACAAAATATAAAACGGTAAGAACTAAAACATCAGACTTAGGTAGAAACTTTAAAAATTCTGTTACTTTATGTTTTTTATACATTATATATACTGTTATTTGAACGATAAAAAAAGCACTCAAAAAATTTGGTCTAAGGACTTAATGTACGAAAAAACTTTTCGGTTATCGAGTCGTACACCTTATTATTGTTAATTGAATTTATATTTTTATATGAAATACATTATCATATATTGTTTATTGAACGATTAAAAAAATCGCTCAAAAAGTTTGGTCTAAGGACTTGGTGTATTACAAATATGTTGTTTTACAACTTAAAAATGAGGAGTTATAAACTTATACTACATTTTTATTTGTTTCAACAGCTTGTAAATGTTTACTAGATTTAAACTTAGAAATTTTAACAAAAAAATAAAACTTCCACTTTAACTATTAGATGAAGGTTTAAAGTTTAAGTTTCTTAGGCTTTTAATTTCAAAATACTGATTAAAAAATACAGAAAACTTAGTTTAATAAAAATAAAACTGCGTATTTAGGATTTATATGTGTTAATACATTACAAAGTCAAAGGTTTTTATAATTATGTACAATGCATTAATATAATTCACAGTTTACTTCACAAATTTTGAACGTTTACCAAAGAAAGTGTAAAAAATAAATAGTTTTACATTATTTATCGATTATGAAAAAAAAACTAATTGTACAAATGGTTTTAGAAGCTCAATGTATGCGATTATAAGCTGCTAGAGTGTGAATTAGTTCATAAAAATACATATTGACTTTTTCAAACTTAATATACTAGTCATTTTAAAGATTTGGTAAGCAGACAGTCTTATCTTATATCACAATTACAATTCCATCAAAGTGAATCTAAAATGCGCGGAACTATAAATAATAAGTTATAATTTGTTTTTGTTTGTATGTGTTATTGTTTTTAAATGATAAAACTTCATGAAGCCTAAGAATATTTCAAAATTTAAATGTAATCAAAAACACAAAAACAAAAACTTCAGAAAAAGAGGAGAAGATTTTTAATTTTTTTTTGTTTTCTAATTTTACTATAAATAAAAGTTTTTTTTTAAACTTAAACATTCGGCAACTTAAACTCATAGTACAATAACTTGTCTTATAATAGTTTGTAAATGTTTATTAGATGCAAAGTATAAAACATTGACTATAACAGCGTGTTATTTAGTATTGTTAGACAAAAAAAAGTTTCATTTGTGATTTATAAACTACTCTATATAAAATAAAGTTTGTTTGTTAAAAAAGTAATCGCGTATTTGGATTTTGTTTATATCATTTAAGTCAGGGTTTCCCAAAGTAGGCCAAGCGGCTCCCTTGGGGGTCATGACCGAGACTCAAGGAGACATGATTAGCAAAGGGGTAAGAGGGGGGCAAGAGCAGTAAAGGAGCCACAGGGGAGCCATGAGGTCATAATTTGAAACTCACACTAGATATTCTGGAGTTGCTGAAGAAAAGCAAAAAAAAAAAAAAGACCTCAGGTGTTTTTTATGGTAGTTTTTGAGTACTCTTATTGAATGGGGGCCTGGACTTTTCAATTTCTTTAAAGGAGGCCATTTAAAAAAGTTTGGGAAACCCTGATTTAAGTCAACTAAGTCCTTATAGGTATGTGATTCATATAATCCAGTAGTGCTTTTTTAAACATCAAATGTTTACCACGATAAAGACTGATAAAGCACAAAAACATTTTTTTTGTTTATTAAAGGAGCAAAAAAAGAAAAAGTATATAGATATCTGATAAAAGTATTAAATAGTATCAATCAAAATAATTCTAAAATATCTTATAAAATAAAATAAAAATCGAGACAACATCTAAAAACCTAAACATCTAGTATTTCATAAAGTTGTAGAAATTCTATTTTAATAAAATATTTGATATAACTGTGTATCTTATTAATATAATTTGTTAAATAAAACATTGTTTTATAAATAAATTTGTAAATAAAAATATTTCTTACAATCCCTTTGGATGCAAGTAGAGAATATTTCAAAGTTAATACGTAAATACTTGTTTATTTTTCGAGTTAGAAATGGAAAAGTTTCACTTTTTTGAAATAAGTTTTCGTCTTTTGTTCAATAAGTAGATTGTAGTAATGTTTTTTCGCTGTACTTCATATTTAACAGCCATTAGTAGTGCAAAAAAAAGCAAAAACATTATAAAATAAACAATATTTAATCTAAAGGTTATAGGTTTTTTAATTCGGTAAAAAACTAAAATTTAAGTTCAAGATAACAACTAAACTTATTCAATACGTATAACAGCCTTATTGTCTTAATAATTTTTTGATATTTATTTTCTAGTTATTCAGTTTAGTTAAAGTACTGTGTACTGGTTAACCATAATTAATAAATTTAAACTCTATTTAGAATTAGTAAGTACTTTAGTGATTTTGTTTTGTTAATTTTTTATACCTCGTATTTTTAAAATTTAAAAAGTAATTTACTGCTTTTTATAAGCGTTATAAACTTTACTGTTATAGATTTAGTATAAATTAAGAAGATTGATTTAAAAACTGGCTTAACTTATCTAAACACTTAAGTTTTAAAACAAAATTAGGTATATTTATAGTAATCTTTGTATAGTCATTAGAAAAATTCGCTATGTTTTTGCTTATTATATAAATGATTTTACTCTTTTTAGATGTCAAGAAATAGTAATATACCTGAATCTTTATATTTATTTGTTTTAACTAAAAAATATTGCTCAACCTACTGAAATGTAAAGAGCTTATTTAAATGAAGATGTGAAATCAAATATTATATTTACAACCAGGTTTCGGTGGCAAAATAATTGCGACCTTTTGCAGATTGGCAGTTTACTATTTTATTATACTTGAAAACATCGCAATTATTTTGCCACCGAAACCTTTTTGTAAATAAGATGTTCAAGTTGCACATCTGTACCTGTATATTTAAAAATCTTAGTTTATAGTTGTAAAGCGATATTATTTAAAACAGATAACTTTTTTATTGAAATTTTATAACATTTTCAAGTGAGGACAACTAAACTTCATACTAAAATAAAATTATTCAGACAATAATCAACTTTATAAGTACAATCAGTTAAGTCCGCCTGTACTTATTTAAAATTTATCTGGTAGAATTATCTACCTCATAGTTTTCGCTATAATAACTTTTACAGAACAAACTTAAGATGAAACTGAGTTTTATTCACTTCTTCGGAGTTCTGCTTATTTTGGTTGCCACACCCACAGTTGACTGCAATCCTTTTGACAAGTTAGCTAACATCACACACAACATCACAGATTTTGTAGACCTGGCAGAAAAACCCTACAACTGTTCGAGCATCACGACCCAAGAAGAATGCCTTAAATCTCCGTGTCTCTGGTGCAAAACAAAATGCGTGGAGTACAAGACTTTGAACCTGATCCTGAGAAAATCCGACAACTGTCCATACGGTGACGCTACTTTCAAGTACGCGTGGCTGAAAGTGTGGCACTTCAAAATGTTTTTCTGGGGTTCCATTTTGTTGATTTTGGCAATTTTGGCAATTTGCGCAAAATTTTGTTGCTGTGGGTTATGCTGCTTATGTTGTTAATTGAACGAGTAAATTCTTTATAAGTTTCAGTTTGTGTTAATAAATTATCAAAAAGAATGTTTGGAATTGTTTTTAATTTAATTAGTGACGGGATTTATTTAACATAAAGTATTTAATTTAGCTGAAAGCGTGTAGTTATATGGTTATTACAGTAAAATCAAACTTCGTAGATACTAGTAGTAGGAAATATTTTGAAAGTACCAAACTTTAATATTGCCTAAGAGTATACTAGAAATTTTATTAAACAAAATATAAAACGGTGGGAATTAAAACATCAGAATTAGGTAAAAGCTTTCAAATGCTATTACTTTATGTTTTTTATACATTATATATATTGTTGAATGAACGATAAAAAAACGCTTAAAAAGTTTGGTCTGATTACTTGATGTACGAAAAAACTTTTCGGTTATCGAGTCGTACACCATATTATTGTTAATTGCATTTTTATTATTATATGAAATATACTATCATATATTGTTTATTGAACGACTAAACAAATCGCTCAAAAAGTTTGGTCTAAGGAATTAGTTTACTGCAAATATGTTTGTTTACAACTTAAAAATGAGGCAACATAAACTCATACTACAGATTTTTTTTTGTTTCAACAGCATGTAAATGTTTAGTAGATGTGAAGTGAGAAGTTTTGACAACAAAATAAAACTTCTAGTTAAATTATTAAATGAAGATTTGAAGTTTAAGTTGCTTTGGCTATTAATTTCAAGATACTGATTAAAAAATACAGAAAACTTAGTTTAATAAAAATAAAACTGCAGACGTGGATTTATATGTGTTAATACATTTAAAAAGTCAAAGGTTTTTATAAGTATACACAATGCATATATATATAATTCACAGTTTACTTCACAATTTTTGAAGTTTTGCCAAATAAAGTGCAAAAAATAAGTAGCTCATAAATTTTTTATCGATTTTGAAAAAAAGAAGTACTAGTTAAAATTAATCAATTAAACTTTTAAAATATATTTAAGACTGTGAAATAAGCACATCAATTACTTTTGAGTTAATATATTACTTTAGTATATTTTTATTCTTTCAAGACTTTATTATGCAAACCAACTAGTAGTTGAGTTGAGATCTCTTTATTTGTTATCGTTATCCAAAAATCAAAACATGTAATAGTTATTTAATTTTAATTTTCTAAGAAATATATTTGGTAAACTAAGGGTCGCTCAAACTACTTATAAGTGAACAAAACAACTTATTCTGAAAAAAGTTTAAAATTTATGGAAAGTTAATTGTTAATTGAGCAATTAGTTATGACTTAAACCAAAAACAAACTATTAACTTGAAACAAAAGCTAAATGTTTAAAAATTCTAATACTTTATAAAATTGTAGATATAGAATTTTTATTCTTGGGTTAAAATTCTTTGGAAACCGAGATAAAAAAGTGCTTGTAAATTTTTCAAAAAGCAGTATGTTGAGGTTATAGCTGTCTTCTAAGTTTTGAAAATTAAGTAAATCACAAAGTTTTATCAAAAAAAAGCTAAAAACCAATGTTTTTTAAATTAACATGTTTTTGGGTTTTAACGTTTTATATATTTGGTTTATTTATAAGAAAAATTTAACTTAATGTGTTTTTAGTTTTAGTCAGTTTTTGACTGAGCTTATATTTGCAAATTGTATCACTAAAAGCAACATCTAATACACTTGTTCACCATGGTCTTCATAAAATAGTACTAAAATTGTTATCAACAGTAAATGAAACAAAGCTTAGTTTAATAAAAGCTAAATAATGAGAAAGAAATAAAGTACAAAAAATAAGAATTTCTTAAGTCTAGAATATAAGAACATAAAAAAGTATAGAACAAAATTTTAGAAAGTTTACCTTGAAATAAAACAAAAATAAAATATGACACAAGAATTAAAATAGTTAGAGTACATAGAATATAAATGTAAAAAAAGTTAAAGTTTGCGTTGTAATGAATAAAGAAACAAAACATAAATAAAAAAAAAAGATTTGACAAATACAAAAAAACTTTATGACTAAGTAATAATATAAGTATATTTAGTAGAATAAAACAGAACATTTAGAATATATTAAGTCATATAATTACAGATATATTTATATTAAATGTTTTTAAACAACTAACAAAAAAAAAACTTCTTCCGCAATAGATTTGTTTACTTTTAAATATTTTTATAATAAAATGAAGCAAAAGTATTAACTTTTATTTTTACTTTGCTTCCCACATAAGTCGTATTTTCACTGGACAAACCAGACTGAAAAAAAACATTCTAGTTGGATATTCAGCTAATTTACATCTATCTTTTCTTAAACTGGGAAAAATATAAAGTGATAAAATCTTACTAGTTTCTTTATAAACTTATAAATTGTAACTTATTAGAATTTCATGAAAACGATACTAAATAACCAAAGTTATGAAACAACCTTTTTCATTAATAATTTTGATGTCACAAACAAATTAATAATAAAAATTTTGGTTTTAAACATTATGTTTAAAAAATAGCGCCTATGTGTTTGTGTTTTAATTTTTGAATAGAAGTACCTTAACTATATTTTTGTATATATTCACAAAAATTTCTTAAAAGTTGTTTATAAGACTTAGGTAACGAAAATGAGCAAGGCAATTTAAAAAAATTAATAAGGTAAATAGTAAAGTAAACTAAATTACTTATTTTCTTACGACTAACATATTATATTCATTGTATTGATTTATTATTGTTATAATTTTTTTGTTGTTGTTGTTGGATTCTTAAATGTGAAGTTTTTAATTTTACTTGAAAGCTTTAAATTCAGATCAAATTAAGATTTAAATAGTAGAGTGCAGTCTGTTTTTTTTACTATTTTAACCATTTTAAAGTTTTTATTTATTTTTGCAATAGGGATTTTATTTGACTGAAACAAAAAACATAATGTGCTTCTACTTTCCTTGCCTGCTTTAAGAGCATGTAGGTATAGACTATAGAGTATAGTAGGGGTGGGCAACGTACGGCCCGCGGGCCGGATCCGGCCCGCAGGGTGAAAATGACCGGCCCCCGACCGTTTTTTCAATTTTAATGGGATCCGGCCCGCAAATTAAAATGATTGGCCCGCTAGTGATTTTACAGGCCCGGGAAGGGTCAATATTACATTTTTTTTTTAAACTTTGTATCATATTTTTACAAAACAAAACTGTAAAAAATTGACTTTAAAAACATGGTAAAAAATTATTTCATAAATTAATGTGTACTAATAAATACACTATCTTGTCCTAATAGTTTGTTGTTGTTTTAACTTAGTTGGAATATCTTTTTGTAAAATTACCCCAAGCAAAGTGTCTTTTAAGTACGATATTTTACAAAGGCACCTTTGTCAATCACAATGTCAATTTTGTTTATAGACATTAATTAAACATCTGACATGTCTTAATCTACATCTTAAGTTTTCAAACTTGAGAAATTTTTAAATTTCAAGGATATAAAAACGTGATCAATTGTATCCATAAGATTATATTCCGGCTGGATTCGAAACTTTTATTTATATTAGAATCCGACCGGATCGGTATCTCGACTTAAAATTAGTTTCCAGTCGGATTCGGATCTAAAAAATCATTATTCGGCTGGATCCGGATACTGGATCTGGTAAATCACTAATTTGTAATGCTCCGGCCCGCAAAAGACTAAATTTTTCCGGATCCGGCCCGTTGATTGAAAAACGTTGCCAACCCCTAG
Source organism: Thalia democratica (assembly GCF_965202585.1). Classification (NCBI taxonomy): domain Eukaryota; kingdom Metazoa; phylum Chordata; class Thaliacea; order Salpida; family Salpidae; genus Thalia; species Thalia democratica. Next base: position 3,149,343 of record NC_139170.1, read on the forward strand.
AGTATAGAATAGACCAAAAGAAAATTAAAATCAAAATATATAGTGATTTGCTTAAAAGTGTAACATCTTTAAGTTTGTTTTAAAATTTGTTTATGCTGAACATTAAAGGCTTTCAGTTGCAGTAAAAAATGTAAATGTAATTAATTAATTTTTTATAAACTAAAATAACTTAACTTTCTTCATACATGTAGTCTTATTGACTTTTTAATTTTTAAAGATTATTTGCACTTCTTAAATTTATGTTAATTACTTTGAATTAGTTAACTATAAAAAAACGGTTTATAACTTATTTTAATTTAAGATTTTATTTAGAAATTTTAAGTAGTGTGCTGTTATTATTTTCTTTGCGTATCATTGTAAATTTTATTAAAGATTTATGATTTAGATTGATTATTTTTGTAGGTAATTAAGCAAAGTGTAAAATATTAGTTTAATCATTTTACTAAGATGTTGTAGGTATAAAATAAGGATTAGCTAAAATTAAAGTAATTTTTTTTGTTGTTAACATATCACAGCAAATATATTTTTTGTTAAAAACTCTTCTTTTGGTATATCTAAAAGATTGATTTTCTATAGCTTTAAATTTAAACATATTTAGTCTAAAGTTGTGATAAACAACAATAAATCAAACTTTCAAAAACAATGTTTAAAGCAAAAAAAGAAAAAATGTTTAGGCAACTGTACTAGTAGAAATTTACTACCATTTGGTTTTGCTAACTTCAAGCCTTTTATAGTTTTATGTTGGTTGTTGGCTTAGAAACGATCGAGTTATCTACAGAACATGACATAAATATAACAGCCATGTGTAATTTTCTTTTAAAAATATCTGTTAACTTTACAGACCTAATTTAAAATGAAATTCTGCTTAATCAATCTTATCGGAGTTGCGCTAATTCTGCTTGCTACAGTCGAAAGCGCCACTGTTCTTAAATCAGACTTAACCACTGTTAGCCGGGAAGACCAAACAAAAAAGTGCACACTGATCACAGCGCGAGAAGAATGCCTCGAATCACCATGCTGGTGGTGCGAAACAGAATGTACTGAGCACAACAATTTGGATCTGATCAATGGGGAATCACCGAAATGCTTGGCAGGTGAAGCCACTTACGAGTATGAAGAATTAACTTTGAAGTACGGTGGACTTCACTTCTGGATCTTGGGAGCAGTTGTATTGGTTTTCTGCTGTTGCGGTTGCTTCTGCTGCGGGTGTTTGTTGGGATGAGTTCTTACAGTTATAAATTTTAAAAAGTTTTTCTGGATATTTCAACATATTTTTATTGGTTTTAGATTTAATGATCATAATTTTTTACATGAAAATTTGTTGTTGCTATTGTTGTTGCTGTTTATTATAAGATGTTTTAAAGTTTCTAAACTTCTATGTATCCATAAAAATTTTTTTGTTTTATCGTTTGTATAATAAAAAAAAATCAAGTTTATAATTTTTTGTCAGCGAAAGTTACTCACATGAATAAATTTTTGTGAATGTATTTAACTTTGTTGATAAATAAAAATTATAAGTTTAGTATTTTTAATTGACAAAATGTTAAAAATGTTGTGTTGAATACTCGTGGTTGAATTTTATTCTTAAAAAGTTCATGATTATGAATAGTAAAAAAACATAACTGCTTTAAAAAATGATTTTCACTTAACCGAAGTTATAGCTTTATGTTGCTTTTCGTGTTTAACGGTTTGGATATACAAACTTATAAGAAAAAAAAAGTTTTAATAAAAAATTTTGTCGGGATAAATCGTAACCAGAAATTTTTAAAAATAGCTTTAGATATTATATGCATAAAAATATTTAACGTTTTTGCTGATTAATTAAAAGTTAAAATTTTAAAACAACTATAACTGTAATAGAAGTAAGTAAATTAAATGTAAAATAACTGTCGAATTATAGATTAAAATAAGCCATATTAATGCAATCTTTACTATTATATTAGTGGATTACTTCATAAAATTGTTTGCATCTTAGTTTTAAACTAAAAATTTTAGTTCTTTAATGTATAACTATACGCGAAAAGTCACCCTTAAGACAGGGGTCTGTTAATACTGCGCTCTAAGCAAAATACTATTGACTTAGACGTACTTTTTTTGCTAAGAAAGAACTAATATAGTAGAAGTAAGTTAAAACCGTTTAATAACAAAGCTCACATATATGCTTATTTATACTTCTGACTAAATTGTGCTGCTTGTTCATGAGTCGTTAATCGCATATTTGCATTAAATATGTATTTATAAACCTTAAATTAAAACTGTACAAAAATGTTATGGTCCAAAAACATATTATGCTTTGAATTTAGCATGCAAAAAGTTGTTTAAAAAAAATTAGACCGTAAACTGCTAAAATGCCCTTTAAACTGAAGTTTTGTTTTTACTAGGTTCTAAATGTTTTTAAAAAACACTGTTTATAGATCACTTAAAAAAAAATTGCTTTTATAGTTGCCAAAACTTAAATATTTTATGATCTGAAAACAAAAATCGTGCTACTTAAGTTAGATGAAACAGTTCTAAATACTAGTATATGGTAAGCTATATTATTCATAAACTAAGACTAATAGAAAAACTAAAATTGGTATTAATAGAAAAATTTAGTAAAAATTATTTTGCTAAGGTTCTAAATTTTGTTTTACCTATAAATTTTTGGAAAAGTAAGCTTCTAGCATTTAACTACACTACAATGCACGAACAGACTATCAACAGCAATAGATTTGACAATCTGCGACTTGGTTTTGTCTTTATTCGGACGCATAAGGCAGAAATAGCTGTGAAAACACCTTGTGTTTAAATGTTTTAAGACTTATCTTTACTAGTTTGAAACTAAAAAAAAACTCTACTTTGTAGGTGGTTCGTAAGCTTAGATGTATAGAAAATAGTCTAATGGGTACGCTTTGAGTCGGCAATGAACTAAAAAAAGTTAAGTACAATGTATTGAGGCCTTAGACCATTTTTTCGAGAAAAACAAAAATTACTTTATATGCCTAAACAAAAGTCTTAAAAATAAAGTTTAAAAGCGATACACTAACTTTATGCTTAAATTGTGTCATGTAAAACTTTTTAACAGTTAGTAGTGAAAATAACCAGTTTGGAAATTTTATTGTCGTACTAAAAACTAATTAGTTTGTTTTAGGCTTAAGCATATTATTTCTAATATATCTCTAATTTGGCTTATTGTGTAAATAAACACTTTGACCTGTCTTTAAATAAAACTAATTAAACACTAACAGTAACAATAAAATAAAACGATTCTTTTAACAAAATCAAAAATATTGCAGTTTTGTTTATAAGAATACAAAATTTGTTTGTTTTCAAAATATCTGAGTTTTTTAACACGTAGTTATTTTGAAGAAATTACTCTAGTTATTAACTTCTAGAAGTTATTTGAGCAATGCTGTTTAATATAAATAAACTTTAAAAAAAAAAAGAAGCAAAAATAATCGACTACTGTATATATTTATACTTAAAATTCTAGTCTTTTAATTGCATAATAGTATGTAAAAATTATTAACTTTAAAATTTTTATAAAAAATCTAACTTTATTTAGCTTAGATAAGTTACTATGTACTAGTTAACAAAAGTTTATTACTTTATGTTTGCTCTAGGTTTTAAAAACTACAAACAACATTACTACTAATAAATAAAGTTAAGCATAAACGTTTATACTAAGGTAGACTTAAACCTTGAAGAAATAAAACTAAGATTATTAAATTTTGTTCAATCTTTAAGGAAAGAAATAATTGATTTATGAGTAATGTACTTGTTTTTATTTTGTAAACGATTTTTCTCTTAATAAAAGTATAGCGTTAACAATTTATACATATACCTCTAAACAAAATAAGTCTAAAGTTTGAGAAAAAAAATAGTAATAAATACTATTATAAAATGTTTGTTAGAACTGATTCTGAACAGTATTTGTTTCAATACATAATTGTATAATATTCTAAACATTACACAATAATTCTTATTTAAGCTCAACAATTTTTTTTCGATATTTCTACGATTACAAGAATAAAATCAATTGATTTTGTATATTAAACGGTTTCGATATAATTTTGGACTTTTTCATAGGCTTATTTTAAAATGAATTTACGCATGTTTTATTTTATTGGAGTTCTACTAACTTTGTTTGCGGCGGCTAAGTGCGTTCCTTTCTCGAAATCCACCGAAAACTCAACCACTGTAAAGCAAAAAGAAGACACTTGTTTAATGATCACCGCTCAAGAAGAATGCCTCAAATCTCCGTGTATCTGGTTCGAAACAGAATGTGTTTCTTACAAGAATTCAAATCTCATTCTAGGGAAACCAAATAATTGCTCATCAACAGATCTAATTTCCGAGTATCAAAAGCTCTTAAATCCAAAAAAAATTACCAAGAAGTTATTATGGATTATTTTTAGCTTGGCTTTTATTGGCTTGCTGATTTTATGTTGCTGTTGTTGTTTGTGCTTTGGCTGTTTGTTTTGATAAACAACTTTAACATTTCCAAATTTTAACAAAAAATCTATGAAAGAAAATCGGTTTGTGTTAAAGTTATTTAATGACAAATATTCAATAAACCAGCCTATAGCCTTATATTAAACTTATAGAACTACATATTTTTTATAAGCAAAGTTTTCTTTATTGTCATTTAGCTTTAGAAATTTTAATGCTTGAATAAAATATTTAAAATTAATGTAGTTTTTTTTTTTATTTAGTAAGAAAATTCAAGTAATGGCAGATGGTCATTATGCTATAATATATAACAATCAGTTATATCTCGTAACTATTTAACGACTTTAGTTATGCAGTTAAAAAGTTTTTTGTAATGTATTTGAATACAAAAGTGTAATAAGATAAAGGACGTTGTAATCAAAATGCTTTTAGACAAATTTTCACTACGTTTTATTTTTAAGAATCTTCTGTAAAAATAAAGTAAAGTTAATATTTTTGTTTTAGTTTTAAAATTATTTTTTTAGGTCAACTGTACGTTTATTACGATTTAATAAGTAATTGTACTGTACAATGTACATCAATAATATGATATATTGTTTATTAAACGATAAAAAAAGCGCTTAAAAAGTTTGGTCGAAGGACTTGGTGTACGAAAAAACCTTTTGGTTATGATAATCAAAATAAAGCGATAATTAAAGTCATATAACAGAAAAATTGTTTGTTAACACATTAAATAATTATAAGTTATTCATTATCTTTATTGAAATAATTAATCTCAGGTAAAATCACGTCAAGGGCCAGATAATCTCAGGTCTATAAAAATGGAAAGCTGTGGGCTGCCAAAAGAAGAAATCTGGTTCTTGACGTGATGTTTCGCATAACAGCTAACGTAGAATAGGAAAATAAGTGTAAATTTATTATAATGAAAGTTGAAAGACACGCTTTTATTCAGTTTCTTAGTAATCTGCGTGGCGTTTATTATGTTTATTTAATTACATATTTGATTTTATAAAAAATTATCGAACTCAAAGTAAAACTACTATTGTCAAAAATGAATATTTTATCATAATCAGCTGTCTAACCCTGCTATAAGGCTTTGTATTTTACACCAGTATATTTTTGGTTTCTATTTTTTAATATTTTAATACAGAATCTTTAAAACGCTACAAAAATTGACTTGAGAACACGTGAGAAACATTTTTTCTGCCTATTCAATTGCAGAAACTGAGATGTTTTTTTTAATTTAAAAAGATTGAGAAAATAAAATAAATACCACATAATACAACAAACACGCTCAAAAAGTTTGGTCGAAGAACCTTATGTACAAAAAAGTCTTTTGGTTATCGAGTCGTACACTAGAACGGTTTAATGTCATGCCCTAAATGTTCACAAAGGCAAAGTTTAACGTCTTATATTAAAAGAAACAGAAAAATTTATTTTTAAACATAGTGTTAATAGAAAAGTTTAGTTTAAATAAAGACTCTAAGAATTTTATTAACTTTTTTTTGTTTCAATAATTTTTAACGTTTATAAAATAAATTAAAAATAATGCTTTGTAACTTATAACAAGCATGCTAAGTTTGTCACCTTAGTTTTAAACAAATAATGCACTAATTACGAAATAATTGTTTTACCCTACTTTTGAATAATTTATAGCAAACTTTGTTTTAAAATACAACAACTCACAAGTGTGTTATAAAGTTTTTATTCTGTAATAACATTTTGTGTTATTACATCTATGCATTTAAATTTAAAAGCTAATAAAAACCAGCACATTTTTTCCCCTTTTCAAATAAAAACTTTTAAAAACTTGAGTTTGCCAAAGAACAGAATTGTTTCATATATTTATTTTTAAAGTAACTTTAAAAGTCTAAAGGAATAAACTTTTAAAACTTTTATTTCATAATTTATATCAGTAAAAAGATTGAGATATCTACTTATTTGTTAAAATTATTAATGCTTAATTCATTTTGAGTTGGTACTTAAAAATATAAAATGGTTATTGTAAATTAAAAAAAAAAGTACATTAGTTAAAATATATAAAAATGTTTACTTTATTGTTTTAATTTGTTAAATTTGATCTTTTTATTGTCATATTACTAATTACGGATTTTTAAGTTAAACTACAATAAAAAACTTATGACTTGCTTATTTTGTTATGAATTTTATAAAACCAAATAAATAAAAAATCAAACAAAAAAGTAAGTTAAACTGCCATTAGTATGAGTATAAAGTCTAAACATAATTTCCTCGTTAAGTATACTATAAGTTTAGAATTATAAAGTGTGTAGTTTTTATTACTTTTTCTTGAGTTGTTGTAGGTTACTACTGTAATCAACCGTTTCTAAACTTTTTTAATTAATCTGAAAATAATTTTTTTTAATTGCGTAATGCAATTTTTTATTTAATTTTTAACAAGAGTAAGTGCTAAGCAGTTTTAGGTACAACTTATATTTTTGACTTAATTACATTCAACACATAAGCGTTTGATTTTTCTAAACTTAATTTATATGCAAATTTAGTTGTTTTAATAACTTACAATTTTTTTTGTGTTAGTGAGATTGTTCTTTAAGCAAAGTTACTTTTTGCTTTAAACTTATTGATTAAAAACCTTGGTTGCTTTATTAAAACAGGTCTTAAAAATATTTCTACCCAAATATAAATATACGGCTTATAGTTTCATGTTATGCATTAGCTATTTACAGACAGTGTATTAGTTTTGTTATAAAACAATATAATTAATGTAGCAACTTTTAAATCAAAAGTTTATAGTATGTAAAAAATAAGTTTTAAAATTTGTAGAATAAACCACTCAAAATATTTATAAAAACTTTTTCTGATGTAAAAAACAAAACTTCACTAACAGGATAGAACAGAATTAAGTTTTAAAATAATAACCCAAAATTATTTGAATAATAAAAGACTTAAATCATCTTGAAAAATTGTCTAATTTAAATAGCAGTTTTTACATTACTGTTCTTTAAAGTTTAAGTGTTATCCAAATCGAATTCTAACTAACAAACACGTTTTTTAAATTAGGTACGTTTTAAACTAACTTGTCGAAAAACAATAAAAATGAATTACCTATTTACACTTCACTTCAAAATTATTTTAATATTTCTCTTCATTTCAAACGGTTGTGGAAACAAAAATAACGTATCTACCACGAGTGACGTCATAAACACCTCATATACAATTAACGACAAAGATGTCAAACAAGAGGACGCAAGTACCAGCCAATCGAACACAAATGAGGTGAAAAATAACTCTAAAACTAATGACGTCACAAACAGTGTAAGCTGTACACTCATCAAAAACTCTGAAGATTGTTTTGATTCACAATGCAACTGGTGCGGTACGCATTGCAATGAACCGTACATAAGGTGCTCAGGAAAAATCCAACCAATTTTTGGCTTCGATTGGAATCCTTTTTCGTGGTTCGAGAAGTTTGCGTGGTACATAAAAGTGTTCTTTTGGTCGCTAGTTGGCCTCGTTGGTTTGAGCATTCTGGTTTCTATAAGGAAACTGCTTTGTGGTTGAAGAATATGAGGAATTTTTTATTTATGAACGTTTTAATAAAATTTATAAAAACTGTTTTTTTTTTAACTTGGTAAGTGGTTTAAGTATATTTTTAAGTCGTTGTAATTAGAAGTAACGATCTATTATACTATAAACGTATTTTAGCGCTAAATTGATAGCTTTAATAACTACGGATTACCTAAATATGAATTAAATTGTCCTTAAATACAAGCTGTGAAGTTTTTTTAACTTTGTCTGATTTTACAATTGTATTCAAAAACTAACAATTAGTGTTGTTTGTATTTTGTAGTTAACATTTAGAAGTTCAATTTCTATCTTGTTTAATCGTTTATGCTATTAGCAAATGTTTTAGAGTAGTTTCTGAAAACAGTATTTTGTAGTTGCAACTTCATCCGAAAACTATATAAAAGATTAAAAATTTAGAAATAGATTAAAGTTTAACAGAAACAATAATGAGTCAGCAAACATTTTTACTAAAACTTATTGTTTTTAAACTAGGTGCTTATATACAGCGTAGTTTTTTGTTTTAAATTTATGTACTTAAATTTAATTTAAAACTGCTACAAACTAATTTTCTGTGTATTCAGTAATTGTTTTAATTTTCTAGCAGTATATATAAACTTAAACGTTAACTTGATTATTTTAGAATAAGAAGAAAAAAAAAATATTCTTTCAAACTAAAATCTATGCTTGTACATATATTATAAACTACAGTAAAGGTTATTCTATACTAGTTTGTAATATGAATATATAATATGTTATATGCAATATTATTACTTATTCTGTTTAGTACTTACTATAACCTAACGTAAAGTTGTTTAAAAATATAGAACGTATATTATTATATGTTTTCAGATTTTTGTCAACAATTTTCTTAAAATTGTTTAAAATTGCAACATAATATTTTTTGTAACCATTTTTTGTAAACTATTACCTACATTTTTGTGTAATAAATAGTAATTATTTTACGGTTACATACTTATTGTTAAAGTAGATCTTTTTAAGATTATATTTGACATAAGCTATACAAAAGTTTACGAAATTAAAAAACAACAGACTACAAAATAGTAAATAAAAATGATTATACTTTTAGTTATCAATTTTAATAAAGACACGTATATGTAATTTTTCTTGTTTTAATCATAAAAATATTTGAAAAAATATTAAAAAAAACAACCGACTGTCATTAAACTATTTTATAAAAAAACTTAATTTATAACTTTTAACTTATGTTTTAAGTTAGTTCAAAATTTACATGTATAAACAAAGAATTGAAAATACTTGATTAATTTTTGGATGTATATTTATTAAATGTTTTAAGTTTTTACAAAAAAAGCATTTGGGATTATCAAGTTAACTTAAGACTAATCAAAGTGTATCTAAAAAAGAGCTAAAAAAGTGAAAAATATTTAAAATAAAACTTTAAAGTAAAATAAAACACTATGAGCTTTTTAAAATATTTTTAAGACGACTACTACCAAAATAGTTTAATATAAATAGGCAGGTTCAAGGTAAAAAAATGTTTGTATAACATTTTTCAATACAAATTTCAAAAGTTTCTAAAAAATATTTAAACTTACTTTTTGCAAACCAAAAAGCTCCTATTCTCAAAACATACTAAGGTATAAAAATATACTAACTTTTGTGTTACAAACATAGTTAAAAACTAAATGTTGTGTATAGTACACATTTTTGAGACTTTTTATTTTAAAATGGTTCATATGGTAGAGTTGATAAACTTTTAAAGTAAATCTAGAATTGATGTTTAATTTTAATTATAGTATAAAATTTAGTCGAATATAGCTGATAAGCAATTAATTATAATTTTTACAAACTGTATGCTATAAAAAAGAAAATAAGGTTTAGCGTAAAATATTTTTAAATGTATATCTGACACGTATTTTGTTTGTTACAGTTATAAGTAATAAAATCCATCTTTATTTTGTTCTGTTTATTCTAGTTGATAAAATATTTTAGCTTGTTTTTACACATTATTTGTTAAGTAAGTGTAAATAAAATAAAAAAACTTGATGTTTAATAAAACTAAAAGTCATTCTCTCTTTTACTTTTACTTTTCTTTTATATCCTTTATAAACGAGAATTTCTAAAAATAAATTAATTTGATTTTCGACTTGTACTTATATACGGAATAGTTTTCAACTTTAAAGTTTATCTATGATAAACATTACATGAACTTCATTTTAAATATAATGAAATAAATTAACATTTTACCAGGTTGTTCTTAATATGAAACAATATTACGCTGTTCAGTTATAACTTAAATCTAAATAAAGTATAAGTTTATAAATTTAAACTCTATATATATATTAAAATTAAAAATAAAATGGCATATGCAATGCAACTATTTAACACTTGTTTCTTGGCCAATGTATAATTTAAATTTATTAATGACAATAATTAATAAAAAGTAAAGAGCTACTTGCAAATAGTTTAATAAAACTGAAAGTTAATTAAGTTTTTAATTGATTTTAGCTTGTACACGCTTATAAACAAAGATTTGCATTTAAAACTCGACAATTTTCATTGAAAATTTTCAAAATAACATACTTTTTAGTATATCTAAGATAAACATAACAAGCATTTGTCTTTATTATCTGTAAAAAATATAATTGTCAAGTTTTTTTTAATATTTCAAAGTTTCATTTTTAATACGTAACATTATATTTGGTATAAAAAAGGTATACATAATACTTTTAAATCAATTTTACTTTTTATAATCGAATTGAAAGATCAATTTAGACTAGTGCATTTTTTTTGAGAGAAAACAAACTCTTAGAAATTTTAGTTTTGTTAAATTCGAACATTGAATTCTAAATTAAATTATCAAAACCTAGCTACTAAAAATAAACAAGTTCAAGAAAAACCTTAGTGGACTTTTAATAATCAACAAAGTTTGAAATTTGTCTAAAACAGAAGAATTTTAAATTTTTAATGGTGACATTTTACAAACTTTAATTTATATTTATGTATTTATGAAATAAAGGTGTACAAAAGCAATTTTTACGCTTAAAGTTTTGATAAAATTTAAACACAATTTCACTTAAAAATGATAAATAATTGCAAAAAGTATTTACAATAGTCTTGCTCAAATGTTTTTTTTTTGTTTCAAAACAAAAATGTTAAAAATAGTATACTAACGATTCCAACCCGCAATCATTTCCCACAGATTTTTTAAAATAATATTTTTTTATTTGCTTATTTATTATTTATATTTCGTATATTTTTTCTTTAATTTAAACTTTTTGTTTATTTTTTACTACCACTGTTACCCCGACCTTACCTTTGGTCGGTGAGCGGTCCTCGGGTTTTAACGGGTGGGAATTGTGCGCGGGTTTAAAATGATCGCGGGTTAGAACTGAACGGTTCACGTCAAAAAGTCAGCAGTGTTGAAACTGTAACGTGAAGTTCTTATTTAACTTTGCGATTTATATTACTATAGAAAAGTTAACAAAAGTAACGCGATTAAAGTTTTGCTAAAACTAAAAGTCTGTTTTTACTTTTACTTTTGTTTTTAAATTTGTATACAAGCGAGAAGGTTGTTAGAAAAACAAGATGAATACATTGTTATTTACTTTTGCGAGAGCAAAGTAATTTTCAACTTTATCAAAGATAAACAAAAATTAAAATCCTTTAACTTAATGTTATTTTTTATTGATTGAGAACTTTGACTTTGCTACAACTTCAAGAGTTGTATTAGTTGAAAGGTAATACAGTACATATATATATAAAGGTTTATTTTAAGATGTAAAGCTCAAAGGACTCGAGTTTTACATCTTGAAATAAACCTTTTTATTAATAAAGCCCTTAAGGTGGACTCAGTGTGAAAGATTTGATTTATCAAGTTAAATGATCTAATTATATATATATATATGTACATATATAGCTAACAAAAGTACAAATAAGTTGTTAAAACTGTTTAGCTAGATCAAAATAAACTTTACTATTAATGAACTCTAAAATTAGTTTTAGAAGCAAGTTTTATCAAGATTTTTGGAATTAAAGTTTTTTTTCAATACTTATCATTTATAATACTTTGAAAAGTAGTTAGTTCAAAGTTCGTGTACTTATTTTTGAAGTAGAAATAAAATGCTAAACAATAACTTAACAGGTTCTATTGCTTTATTTTAAACAAAAGCTAAACTTTTTTTAATGTTTTATAATTTAAAGCCTTCAAAATATATATCATAAAATCTCATTAGATGTAAACAAGTTTTTCTTAGTTGTTTGTATCTGCATTATAATAAAATTTTTAGTTAACTAAAATTAAACAAAAAAAATTAAAAAATATTTTATTGAATTTACTATCTTACAGCTAGCGTGAAGAATTGCAAACTTTAACTCTGATATACTACCAAAAAATATAGTTTTTAATTCTTTTAAATAAACTGTTTAAGTGCAGGAAAGAATTTGTTATAAAATAAAATATACATTATATTTTTTGTTGTAAACCTTTTATTATTTTTTTAAATTTATTTTTGGTCTTGAATAATAATTTTTATGTTCATAATCCATAATAACTTTTGGTTTACAATATTCATAACATAAACTCGAACAGTGTCTAATTACCTTTTAAAGTTTTTAAAATCTTTAAATAAAAAAAATGCTTGTATTTACTACAACAAGTATAAGCTTTAAATACAATAAACGCTATTTTTGAAACGTAAAATATATATTTATTTTATAAAGTAAATACTTTACAATTTCGTATCTTTTATTTGGTTTATCGAAATATAAAATCTTAAAATATATGAAACAATAAAAAATGATCAAAAAAGCTGTATAAATACTTTAAAAAAACTGGAATCATTTTTTTTATACACGTAGTAGTCGTAAATTTTTTCTAAAGAGTTTTAAATAGTTTTTTTAAACTTGGAAAACTTATTATTTTTATACAAAAGTTTCATATCATAATAGTTACAAAAACTTTTGATTTCTTATATCAGCATCACTGCTGAAACTTTTTAAAAGTAGGAAAATTGTTCATAAAAGCTTTATATAACAAAAGCATAAAACAACTGTTTTAATTTATTAACAAAAGAGTAGTATATTATAGCAAAAAAAATAAATTTTTTGCTACCTAACTATTATACTTAGAGTAGAAATGTTTACATTAAACAAATTTACCTAAAATACAGACTTTATAAAACAGTGCCTTTTGTAAAATAAAATCAATTTGTCTTAAATGTGAACAAAAACGATTTTTTTTATTCATTTAATCACCGCTACTTTTGAAGTTTAATGAAAAGTAAAACGCTCTTTTTGGTAAAGGTGTTTCATAAAAGGATATAAAAACATAGTTAACGAATAATTAAAATAACGGAAGAGAATTAAAAAAAGGTTAATGATTCTTTATATCGTTTTAATAAGGAGGATATTTTTTTCAAGTCTAAATCTACGTTTTTTTAGTTTATATACTCAACATTTGTATGACAAACTTATAATTAAATTTAAGCAACAATTTTTATACAGCTTATTGAATTGTTAAAAAGAAAAACTAAAAGACTCTTTTTAAAATAAAAAGGTAGTCGCAATTTGCATGAAGTCTTCAAAAGTATTTTACTCTAAAACTTATAATGTATAAAAACTAAATACTTCAATGCATTTAAGAACGAAATAATAACTTTTTGCTGTAAAAAATTTATAAGTTTTGATTGTTTGTTTAAAAACACAAACTTTGTAGGTATAAGGTTTATTATAGAGGTTTGTAGCTCGTTGACCAAAAGATGTTTCTTTAGACCAGGTCACCTAACTAAAATACTTAAGCGTTATTTTTTTATCATGTTCAATGAATTTGTATGTAGCTGTCTTACAATTTTTTAAAAAGTATAATTTTTATAAACTAGTTTTTACTTTGTGTGAAAGCAAAAAATTACAATGAAAATGTTGTAAGTTTGTTAAATGATTACTTTGAAAATGAGTAAGAATATTTTAGTTTTAAGTTTCTCAAATCTTCCCTTGGTTGTGTGATGTTTTTCGTGATTTTTTTGTCTTTATCGATCGTTTTAAATAAAATTTTTTTTTTTATTTAACAAAAAAATCTACAAATTTGTTAGTATTCGTTATATTGCCTAAAGTACTTTCAAAATCTTCTTCAGTAGGCAATAAGAACTGATTAATTCAAAATTTTCTTGCATATAAAAGTTTAAAAAAGGATATTATTACGTAACTATAAATCAAGTTTTAAGGCAAACTTTGCTTTAAAAGTCTGTCTTTTAAAAGTTTTTCAAATAGTAAATCTCATTAGTATCGTCTAAACTCGCAAAAACCAAATGAAATAAAATAAAAAATAAAAAAAATGAAATAAAATCAAATCAAAGACAAAGGACCAAATGAAATCAAACTGTCAAACTTTGATGTGTTTGATTCAATGTTTTATAACACTTTAAAAAGCAAAATCAAAATAAAAATAGTAATAAAAATAGTAATCGAGCTTATTGTTGGTTGAACTTAAAAAATCAAAAATAAATAGAGTAAATAATCATAATAAATAAGTCGATAAAAGTAGTAGTGCGTATAACCTTAATTTGTTAAGTTATTTAGAAATGTATAATCAAAAAACTTTATAAACATTCAAACATGTTAAATAATAGTAACCTAGTCAATTATCTGTAAAGTGGTAATATAGTTTTGTTTATATTTATTGTTGCTTCGAGTTTATTGATCCATTTACTTTCTAAAGAATATAAGTCTGAATAATTTTTAGTGGTGTCTACAAAGATAATTGAAAAAGCTTCTTTTAAATCTTTTTTTGATGTTTTGTGTTTTTTGGCGTAATGTATTTTAAGTGCTGCTCTATCACTAACATCATCTGTGGTTGTACTCTTCCATATGTGTCTGTGAGAGCACCATCTTTGCGAAAAGGACGTGATTGTCTGGCCGACATAGAACTCTTCGCATTCACTACATTTCGCCGCATATATCCCAAAATTTTTGCAATTTAAGTTTTTTTTCAATTTTATCGTTTTTATGTTTTTTAACTTTACGAAGCTTGTTTTCTTTACCATTGTATCTTTGCAAAGCAAACATTCACGACAAGGGGATGAAATTACTTCTTAATTATTAACTTCATGAGCTAATTAGTTAGTAAAGTTGCAATAGTCTGCGGTCGTTTATATGTTATCATCACGTTTTGATTCAGTTGTTTTTCTCTTTCTGTTAATTTAAGCAAGTTTGGAAAGATTGTCGTCCAAATGCTTATGTTTTTGTTACTTTCCTTCGTTCTATTTGAAAATGAGAAGTGAGAAGTACTAACCCGATAAAATATAGTTATTTAGATAATTTATAACGATTTTTAGTTATGTTGATATATGCTACGTATATGTGCATTTAATGCACACAGTTTAAATATTTTGCTTGTTAATGACTGTATAGCTGATATTGTTAAATTAATTTAAAAAATATTTTTTAATTTTGTTTTTTTATCTATATTTAAAACATTATCTTTGGTAATTTTGCCGACTTATAAATCATTCTAAATATTTCTAAATTTACTGAAACTTCTTAGGTAAAACAAAATCAGAATTAAGGAAAAAGTTTAAACTTACAATAATGTATCAAAAGAGTTTTGTTAAAAAAGAAAACGAGATTATACACAATAGAAAAAAAAAACTATATAAAATATTTTTATTTTGAATAATTCAAAAAGAAAATACAAAATATTTTCATTAATAACCTTTTAGAAAAATTGTTTTTTAAAGCAAACTATTTTTGCATAAATTATATATGCTGTTTTGAAATAAAAACTGTTTATCAACTTTAACTAACTGAGATATTTTAAAGTTTTTAGTTTACATTTTATATTAAGTTTTAATTAATTTTTAAAACTGAACTGGAAAAATACTTATTTTATTTTGGAAAACAATTTTTCAAGAATATTTTTAAAATTTTGAGCTAGAACAGCTTTTTTGTAACTTTAAAAATAAGAATTAATACCTATGATATTTCTTCAAAATAGTAAATTCTATGACATCAATAATTTTTTTCACGATTTAATCCCAACCGACCTCTTTTTTAGAATAAACCTTTTTGAACTTAGATTAGAAGAATTTATAAATAAAAAATGCCGTAAATAAATTTAAAATTAAATAAAACTCATTTTATCGCTGGATGCAAAGTTCTATTAAAACAAAGTTGCGTAACTTATTTTGAAAAAAGGTTAGAAAAAATCTAAAAAGTAATAATTTTATACTTAAGTAAAGGTAAAGAAGAAAAGCGCTTAAGACAGTTTTTTTATCCCCTTAAACTTGATAACAATTAAATTAAATATAACAATGAAATTTAAGTGTTTAAGTCTTAAGTACTTTGATTTGAAAAATTCTGTCCCTAAAGTATTATAACATTTTTTTTTTACTTTCTGTGCTTAAAAAACTATCACTTCTACGTTCATTCTTAATCAAATTTCAATATTTAAACCCGTTTTACCTTTATCATCTTAAAAAACAAATACGAATTTAAAATGATACATTATGTATAATTTATTGAAAATTTTTGACCATAAAAAAAAATTACGCTTGCAAAAAATCATAAACTAATAAAGTGACAAGTTTTATGTGAAGGAAAAAGATTAAAAAAAATTCTGTGATTTGACAGCAATTACCAGATGAGGGCTTTTAACTTTTTATCTTTGCAGACGCAGATTGAGGAGAGATTGAAGAGATGTGAATAATTAAACAGATTGAACACACAAGGCAGAAAATAACAATCGCTTGCTGCGGGAACTTAAGAGTCAGAAGTTGGAAAAGTTTTTAAACGAGCTTCTATTGTAACACTGTTGCTAGTTTTCTTAGCTGATAACTTTGTTTTGAAAGTTGTAGAACTATTGGAAGCTATAATGAAAGTAATACACACTCATTAAAAAATAAGAAAAGTTTAATATTCTTAATTTTAAAGTACTTTGAAGTTAGAAATGTTTTTAAAATACAGAAAAAAGCTTCTATGCTAATATTATAAGCTGCATTTTTTTCAAAGTTAAAAGAGTTAGTTTAACTGAAATTGTATGTCTCACATTGGTATAAACATATTAAAAGTACTTGTACGTCAGTTTTGTTCGTAACAACACTTAGCTATATAATAAGAAATTTCTGTGCTACAAATTTGATTTCTAATACGTTGCTGTTTAGAAGTCAGGTGCATAAGATGTTTAGTTTTAGAAAAAAAAAGAAGTTATGTTTAGTAGTAAAGTACAGAAAAACATATAAGTCAGAAAAGTTTAGTTAAAAGAAACTGTTCCAACATTGTTGCTAATTTGTTTTAATGCTTTGTTTTAACGTTTAGATAGTTATGGCAAATTATATTACAATTGCTGTATAAAAGATACACATGGAAAAATTGAATTTTTTTTATTGGTCTTTAGTTAAGAAAATTTATTTGAAAAGCTTCTTTTTTAACTGATTTTTTTTAAACAATAATTATAGTTTTTACAGTCAATGTCAGCTACTTAAAATGTGTAGTTGCAGATTTGAAAACAATTATGTTTTATAGCATCCATATTAAGTAGTAAGTAGTGCGTAAAAATTAAACAAAAAAGCTTAGCAAACTGTTCTATGCTGAAATTCTTCCTTACTTGGTTTATTAAATTTTTACTGAAGTTTAATAAAGTATAGTGTATTAGAAACTAAAACATAAATAGTATAACCTTAAGGCTGGCTGTAAGTATAATCTTTATTTAGTAGAAACGTAAACACATGTTTATCCTGGGAACAAGTCAGAAAATTTTGCACCAAGGATCAATTTTGCACGAGTTAAATTTTCGCGCGAGAGTAAAAATTAACAGAAAAAAATTATAAAACAAAAACTGTAAAAAAAGACTAAAATATAAATAAAAAAAAGAAAAAAAAAGTGACCGAGGGTAAGGGTAAGAGGTAACAGTAATAGTAAAAAAAAGCTTATAAAAATTATGACAAAAAAAATGAATAAAAGTAATGAGAAAAAAAAGTAACCGACCGAGGGTAAGGGTTATGGGTAACAGTAATAGTAAAATAAAATAAAAACTAAATTAAAAAAAAAAAATTAAAATCAGCAAAAAAAAATCAACCCGTGCAAAAATGTCTCCGTGCAAAATTGTCTGCTCGTGCAAAAGTGTATTCGTGCATTTTTTCCCCTTGTGCAAAAGTATCTTTGCGCACTTTTGTCCCTTTGTGAAATTTCGTACACTCGTGCAAATTTGATAGCTACCCGTTTATCCTAGCTTCTTAGCTTTCAGCAAGTTGTAACAAAAAAAATCAATTTTGTTAATTTTATCAATACTTTTATTTTGAAGTTATTAGTAATAAAGAGGATAAAATATTAAAGTTATTATTCACAAATTTAAGATTTACTTATTTAAAAAGATAATGCTTTTATAGCAAATAATTTTATAAACATATATACTGGTTGCTCTAAATTCTTAATTAGTTTGGGTTACGTAAAAACTATAGTTGTTGAAGTGAGGTAAAATATTAAAGTTTAAGCGTAATAATGTTTTATGATGCAGTATACAAAATCGTCAACTAGAATAATTATTCTGTTAATTTTTGATTGTGATTTTCTTTGAATAAACAATTAAAAAGAAAAAAATCTGTAACAATAAAACAAAAAATGATTGAAAATTTTATTTTTAAGTTTAATAATTAAGGCTAAATGCATTAATTGTATATTTAAACTTTTATGTATTTATGTGCTTCAAAGTTTATTGCGTTTTTATTAGGTATATTTGTATGGTAACATATCAGAAATTATTTCTTTTTTTCTTATGAGTTAAAATATATTGAAAAGTGTTGAAAGTTTTGAAACTTTTAAATTTGGAAAATTTTTCAAATTTATTTTTTAAACTGAACTAAAGAACAAATAGTTTTTGTATAAAGCTAAAAAAGTTTTTCAATTTTAGCTTTAAAATATGATATAATATTAAGTTTAACTTATCATTCAGTATTTTTTGTTTAGATATTTAAAAGTTTACACAAATAGAGCAAGCTGCATTTACATGTAAAAGAAAACAAAGAACAAAAGTTCAAAAAAAAAAGCAGAAGTTTAATGATTTATAATTTGAGTTTTTTAAAGTTTAAAATATATTTTACTGAGAAAATACCTTTTCAGTTTACTTTACGTAGTAAACTGTATTGTAAACTGACCTTTTGTAAAGTTTAAGCGAAAATTTGCAAATGTAAAAAAGGTTTTTGATAGCACGAAAAAGTTTTAACCTGCAGTCTTTTAAAACAAATACATTCAGTAAAGTAGCCTGATATGCAACGAACTTATTTTTGCTTTGAATCTATAAAAATCTATAACAAAAATGAATGTAACTAAATTAAATTACTTTGAATAGCATTATGTTACAAGTTAGTACGGTTTCTCATATGAAAGCTTTAAAAGTAGTTAGAACTTTTAAGTCTAAACTTAAAAATTTATTCTATAAAAGTAATTTGTTAAAAAAAGAATTAAAACTAATATGTTATACAACAGCATAATTTAAATAAGGCAAAGTAAGCTTTTTTTTACTAAAATTTATTTAGTAGCTAGCATTCAGCAAGAATAAGAGTCAGTAAAAACAAAATTCAAACTAAAAATTGCTTTTTTCTAAATTAATTTTTACTATTTATACTTTTTAAAACTAACACACTTTGATAACAATTATTATCTAAAGACCTGAACAGTTTTTGTCACAACCATTTAGGTGACAAAAAATATGTTTTTTAAATCAAAAAGCCTACATGCATTTTTCAATTTTCATAACATGTTTACGGTAAAAAATACATTTTAAATATGAATTATTGTAATAAAGACTAAAATATTATTAAGTAGAACATTTAAACTTGGTTGCAAAGAGCTATTTTAATTAGAAATTACTTTATGAATTGTTATATACTTGAATTACCTTTTTAAATACAGTCATTAAAGTGGAAGAATTTATATTAGTTTAAAGTTGAAAATGTACACTTTTAATACATTAAACAAATAACAATGGTTTGTAATACAGGTTTCGAAATGAAAGCAAATTAGTGCTTAAAAACAGATAGAAAGGAGTTTAAAAACTTACAAATACTGCTTACAGAAAAAAGTACAGTAACTATTTTACAGTATGTTGCCAATTAAATTAAAACTTTATATAAAAAGTTTTAAAGTTGTCAAAAATGACAAACCATATTATTACAGAACAGTTTTAATTACAAAAATTTTTGGAAACGATCTAAAACAAAAAAAAAAGTTTGGGTTTATTCTAAATATTAAGCTGGTCTATAAGAAAAAAAGCTGACTTGCTTACTTTTTATAATTGAAGGAAGGTTTGTAAGAGTCTTAAAAAACATAAAAGGATATAAGGAAAGAACGATCTTCATCAAAAACCCTTCAGTTTTTATGAGGCCCGTCAAAAAACAAAGGATTGATGTGCTTAAATGAATTTTTTTTTTAAAGAAAAAAATTAAACATCTTCAAAAGAAAGATAATAAAAAAAACAACTTTGAAAAAAAAAATCTGTATGAAAAACCTTTCAAATTTTTTGAGGCTGGTCAAACTAAGCCGACAAATTGATGGTTTGATACCAGTTCAATACGATACGTAGGAACGACTATTTATAGCTCATTTTGAAGCGAAATTTGTCATTAAAATCAATAAAAATTCATGTTAAAAAAATGAACCCCGTTTAAGCGGCTTTCATAATACAAACATAATCAATAGGTCGAGTTAATAAATCATCGTTTTTATTTTTGTTTGCGTTTAACTTTGGTTTTCTTTCTATTTATTATTTAAAGAGTTAATGAAAGGTAGAGAAGTTGAATTGATTTTGTAAACTGTTATTATTCTATATAAAAGTATTGTATGAAACTTGAAAAGTTTATAAACAACTTCACTGTTCTTTTTTGGGAATACAAAGCAACATTTTATTTTGGTATGAGAAAAAAACTAGTTACTACTTAAAATCTATTTGTATAAAATATAATCATTGCGAGTTTGTTGTAATAGACTAAAATAAAGTTGAAAAGGATGGATAACAAATATACAAAATGTAAAGGTAGTATGATAAGTAAAAAACTTTAAGCCTATGTTTTAGTTAAGAACAAAAACATAGGCTCTACAAGCTCATACAAGTAATTTTACAAAAAAAAATAAAAACACATAAAAAATACGTTCACAAAAACTTTAGTTTCAGAATTTAGCTTAATTCAACTATTAACTTATTTAGCTTAATTCAGTTTCACTGTTTTCGAAATATCCAACAGTAAAATGCATTGTGTATGATTGGTAAAATAATAAACTTAGATTTTTATCTACTTAGCTCAGTTTTGTTTAAAATCTCATACAGAATACATCTTTCAAGCTTAAAAATTAAGTTCATATTTAACATTATAAGATATATTGTTTAGTTTTTAAGTTTATTTCTGGTGTTTAAGTGTTCAATAAATCGTCAAAGAGAAATAAAGATTACTACATAAGCAAAAAATATTGTTCTTAATTATAAAATACTCTATTTTAAGTTAAATTTGTTTAGACTATTTGTTAAGTTTGTATAAGGAAAGTAAATGTTTGTGTTAATTGTTGTAAATGTAGTATATTTGCCTGAAATATAAAGTTTTCGTTTTATTCACTCGGTTAAAAATTTTATTTTATACAAAATAAAAACTTAAAGGTGACTTTTAATGTATGAACCTGGATTAAAAGTTTTATAGTTAACTAAAAAGATGAAAAAATATTATTTTTTTTTGTCAGGAAGCTAAAAATTCAAAACAGTTAACTTTAGACTGGATTAATACAAATATGATTTTTTAAAGCTGAACATTGTTTAAGTATTGTTTTTTCTTCCACTTGTGTCATAATAATATTCCTTTAATTTAGACTTGAGTTTTTTAGCTTTTTATTACAAGTTTACTTACTTTATCGTATACTTTAAAACATTTTAAAGGTTTCCGTGGTCAAAAAGCATAAAAGTTTGATAAATATGGGTTCTAGGTTTCCAAAAAAGTTTAAATACTTAACTTTTGTACATGTCAGCCAACCAAGAAAAGTTTTAAGTTTTTTTTGACAATAAAAAAGCTGTAAACATTCATTTAAAGTGGATTAAATAACAAATCAAGTAACGATTTCAAATTTGATTTGTAATTTCAGACGTTGTTTATTGCTTTCACAAAATTACGTAGACAATTTTGGATAATTTATTATATTTTAAAAACGTCTAACAAACATAAATGATGATTGATCGATTAAGTTGACGAACTATATTAGTCTATATAATAAATCCAATTGTTTTTTATTTGGCATTACAAAATTAATGAAAGAAAGAGGGATAAAAATTAATTTTATAAATTAGCTCGAGACTTCACTTAAACAAATCAGTTAAATTAAGTTTAGAAAGTTAATGAAATGCCTATTATATTTACTTAATGTACTTATTAAATGTACTTAATGTACTTACTTTAGTTATAATTTAAATTTGCAAGAGTTTTTCTTAAAAAATTAGTAACTACAATGGCACCTTGTTTTTTGAATCTGCATTTGTAATAAAACGTTTAAATTGAATATATCATTCTGTGATATTCTACAAGCGAAATAAATTAAAAATAAAAACACAAAAAAGTAAAATAAATTAAGAAATTTAAATATTTCTATAAGTTAAAAAATTTGTACCACATTTTATAGCAATAAGTTGATTTGTTACAAGGTATGTCTATATTTTAAATATAAAAAAGTTGTACTTACATGTTGTTTTTATAACTAAAAAGAAAGCTTTAGATTTATATAAAAGTACTTACACGCCATTATTATTATTTTAATTATTTAATTAGGCTAAAAAAAAAGTTCATTAAAACGATTATATGAAAAAAAAAACCGATTTTAAGAAAACAGCTAGTTTTTTGTACTTTAAATCTTAAATATAGATTCCGGAAAAACGAATAAAGTATAAGATATTTTTTATTTAATTATCATTTATATTAAAGTTTGTCTTGTACAATTTCGAACTAAAAACATTTTAAATAAAATGCTTTTATTTATTTTGCCAAAATAAAGTAAAAAATTAAACAGAACAAAAAAGTTTCAAATCAGGAAAGTTAGCAGTAACATTTTTTGTTTCAAAATGATTAATTAAAAAGTACATAATTAGTTAGAAATAGGCATCACAGTCTAATTTTGGTTTTTACTATTGATTTCTTTCCTTCAGACAACACAAAGTAAAATGAGATGTTTACAGATAAAAAAAAACTTGGCTTCAAAAAAGAGGAAGAAAAAGTTTTAAATTCCAGTTTGTTTTAAGTTTGTTACTACAAAAAAAAAATAAATATCCAACTAAGTTTTGCTAAGCTAAAACTAGTTTCAATTTTATGTTTATTATATACAAGCTTTATATATTAATTTTCGGAAATAAAGTATGACTTACTGTACTAAAAAGACAAACAATAAAATTGTTTGAACTACAATCTATAAACTTTACTACAGATTAAAACAACAACTATCAGTTAGTAAAAGGTTTCAATAGTAAAACTTACATAAATTATTCAGCAGTGTTTAATTTAATGCATTTTCAAATAAGTAGTAAATTTAACTTTAATTGAGTTAGGTAGTTGCTTCACAATGTGTGTTATTTTACATCTAGGCCACCTGCAAAACTGTTTTACTTTAATTAGAATCTATCTTAGTTTAAGTTTATAAAGTGTAAATCAGATCAGGTTCATACTTTTTTGACCGTTCAATTAAATAAAGTTTTAATGAAATATTTTTTTTATTGATTGAAATTATAGTATTTTTTTTATTTTTTTTTGTCAGTTTGAATAGTTTATGTAAAGTAAGAGTTAAGCTCAACATATTTTTGTGTTTTAATACTACTACCGGAGTATTTTGATCACTGAAAAAAAAGTTTATTAAAGTAAACTTAACAGTAATACAGCTGTTTTTTAGTTGCAAAGCAAGTTCGGAAATTATAAACATCTAGCGCACATGGAATGAGTCTAGCAAATGTGCGATAGTAATCACATTAAATGAGATTTAATCACGTCAGTTTAAAGAGAGAAGAGGCTTTATCCGAGTTTTATTTTCACTAATTGAGCAGTCAATGTGCGAATTGAAATCTGTCTAAAACTTGATTGCAAGTTGTTGTAGCAATGCAGGATTTTACACTCTTTTTTAATCCTCAATATTCAAAACAGTATCGAAGCAGGGATTTTTTTAGGCACATAACAAAAACACCAAAACTTTGGAGAATTTCTTCATGTAACTTTCGTTTTTATTTTTATAAAAACAAAGTCAAAACAAAGAGTATAAACAAAATGTTTGGCAATAATGTCTACTAAAATTAAATTGCTAAATTTTGAAAAACTTAAATGCAGCGAATAGAAGCTGCGCAGAAGGTTGTTTGTTCACGTTTAAACTCTTTCAAACACTTTGTATTAAACTGTGGTTCGAACAAGGGAACATTTTGTACTTTAAGCGAAAGCAAAGGCTCTAGAAAACGATTTTATGTAACTTTTATTAAACAAACAAGAATGTAGGACAAAAAATCTGGCAATCTTTTTTACAATCTTCACTGCTCCTAATGCGTTAACAAATAACCCGAATTGAAAAGTCGAATTTAAAATCGAGTATTTAATGTTAAATTTGTCGATATGTTTAATACTAGATTAAATATCAGCATTTAATATGTAATCTGTTTGTGCAGAGATTTTAAATCGATATCTGTGATGCATATCGCTGGTTGACAACTGTAAACACTTTGTAATTTGCCATACCAGTTTCGTTGCATATAACATATGATTTTAAAAAGGAATACAAGTCCTAAAACTCGTGAAAATTGTTAATTTTTTTTAGCTTAGAAATATATTATATTATATGGTAGCTTTTGAAATCAAAGCTAAGGAACTTTATAAACATTTTTGTAATTTGCCACATCTTTTATATAGAACGAATACAAGCTTACAGTTTTAATTACAAAAATTTCAAAAACTATTCTGTGTTTTAATGCATAAAACAAGTAATACTTTTCTTTCATTATACATAGTTAAAAAAAAACTTTAATTGAATAATTTCATCAGTTTTTAAAATATATAAAATCAGTTACCTCTGTACAGTAGGTATATACATAAAATGCTTACTTTGTTGTTTTAAATCAAATTTTACCTTTTTTACAACAAATAGTGGCTAAAAAAATGTTTTTGTAATGTAGACTATTCTAGTCTTTATCCAAAATACTATAAGTTTTTAAATACTAATATTTACTAGAGTAGCCTAAATCATACTTTTATTTACTTTTTTTTTGGTCAATGAAATACCATACATTATTTTATGATTTAGTTCAAAAAGTGTTTTCTATTATGAATATGCTAATTAAAAAAACGTTGTTTAAATATATATACATAATTAATTAAATAAACTGCTATATTTAAAATGTGTAGTTTTTCTTAAGCATTAGTTAAAATTGTTTCAAAATCAAAACTTCAAAAATGAACGTCAAATAGTTTTTTAGTAGTAAAACTATGATAACAACGTTTTATTTTTTAGTATATTTCGTAAAAATAGACTTGAAAAACGGTGTTTTTATGTTTTATAATTTTAACAATATTTTATTATTTAAATAAAAATACTTAAAATTTTAACGTTTTAAATTCTTTGAAAAAGTATCAAAATATATGAAAAGATAATTTTTAATTGAATCAAATAAATTGGCTCAAACTTTGCCAAATCCTTAAGCTAATTTACAGTGAAAGACGAAATTTGATTTAAGCTGAAACTTTATACAACCTATACAACGTATTTTTATTGATCTTACTTTTTTTTTTTACTTGAAGGTCATATTAAATGTTATAAAATGACTAAGATAACTTGAACTTGAGTTTTGCGAAAATAAATGTCGAATAGATCAAATTAAAAGGAAAAAGTTTGGAGTTAGCGTCAATTTAAACTAAAACATATGCTTTTAACTCTATATATTTATTTTGGTTAACTTGTTTTTGTAGAGCTTTAAAAATCTAAGGTAGTGCCTTTTTTAATTTTTTTTATTGTATATATAGCATAAACTATTGTTTAAAAAAATGTTTTTACATAGAGAATGCAGAGTTACTTTCAATATTTTTAACAATAAAACCTAAAGTCAAACATCATCAAACTGTATAAATTTTATGTAAATACAACCTGCGACAATAACTTTCATTTTAGGTCGTTTAAGATAACTAAAACTTATTTAATTTAAGTTAAAAAAAAACAAAATTATTGTTAGTAAAAAATGAATGATCAACATATATATTAAAAATGTACTAAAAGTAATTCTTAAAGCTACAATTAAAATGTTTTTCAATAAAGTTTAAAACGAGTTTAATGATGTTTAGGCATTTCGAGAAATTCAAAACCAAACACTTTCTTTAATTTGAGATAGAGTTTTCAGATTATGTTTGAAAGCTTTAAACTATTAAGTAAGTTTCAAAATTAGTTATAAAATTTTGAAAATAGTTTAATTTTTTTAGGCATTTCGAGAAAATTTAACACAAAAAACTTTCTTCAGGCTGAGATAAAAATCTCGAACTATGTTTGAAAGCTTCAAACTAGCAAGCATTATCTACATAGTTGGCCTGAGTCAAGTGTCACTAAAAGCATTCTTATTTGAAAGTGTTAAATTTACACCTAATAGGCTACACCTTTTCACTTACGGCTTTGAAGTGTTTTTTCAAGTAAACAAACTTAACTGTTCATATTAAAAAGTTTGGTTATTTGTAAGTAGAAACAAGTACATATAAGAATTTGAGATATTTCGGTAAGGATAGTTGCTTCGGACTAATTTCTTACGCTTTTAAGTTTGTTTTATAAATATTGTGTAAAATCACCGTTAAATGCTTTGATTTTAGTTTATCATCTAAAAGTACTTATATATTGATAATTTTATTCACAAAGTATAATACTTTCAAAAGCACTCTTTTTTAATTAAAATTTACAAAATATAGTTTTTTTAATGTTAGCTTTTATTTTACTTTCAACCAAATATTTTATCTTTATAATTGTATTTATTTCTTTGAAGTTTAATGACATTGTTTTTTTCACATTACTTAGTTTAAACTGAAGTTTAGTTTGAGTTTTATTTAAAATTTTGATAAATTTACATTTACTAAAGAGTTTCAGAATATTAGTAGAGCAAACAAGGTTTCGTTTTTGAATCTAACAGTTAGTTAATCCTTAAGTTATGAAGTCAAAAACTTTCTAAAACTTTTGTAAAATAGAAAAAACTTGTAAAAGTATATCACCAATATATTTTATTACTCTAAATATATGTTATAGGTTGGAAAATAGCGTTTAAAACAAAACTTTATGCTATTTGACGATTAATGTGAAATTATAAATAAAAAGTAAAACAAAAGAGAAGTTTTCATGATCCAGTTTATTTGGATCTTTTACAAACTAGCAGATGCAAAAATCGATTGAAAATAATCCTAGGTGAAAACATTAATTAGTACCGTAAAAAAGCGAATCTTTTTTTACAATTTTAGTTTTTTAAGTTTTCATCTCTTTATTGCTTCTATTATTTTATCTTATACTTAACTTGTAAACTGCTCTCTTTGAGTTTTTAAGACTTTGTAAAAAACCAATTAGTAGCTACAAGTTTTATATATTTTTATTTTCAAAAGAGGTTTTTAGAAATTAGCATATATGTATATTTGATTTTACTTAAAAGTTGCAAGATTATAACTTTAACAGTTAAATAGTGACAATTTTATGTTTTGAAACAGCATCTATTTTCTAAAAAAATATTTGTAAAATATTTTAATTAGAATTTTTATCTTATGTATAAAAAATAAGCTTCTTATTTTTGTTAAATAAACTTGAGAACCTTTAAAAATAAATTATACCTTTGAAACTGACTTTTTAATTTTTGTTATACCTTTTAAAATATATTTCAATTTAATAGTGATGTTTTTATGTCGAAGATCATTATCTATTCCTTAAGTTTTTTAGGTCAAATTTTTTACTTTGAGAAAGCGTTTTTGGATAAAACTAAAGTTACAGTTAATTTTTTCGAGATTGTATACTTTTGAAAAGTTGATTTTAATTTTAATGCTTCAAACAAAACACCATATACTTTACCAAGAAAAAGGTTTTCTGAGTTCATCTGTCCTAACAAACGTACCGTTAAATCGAAATAAAAGAAACCAGTGAGATCTGATTTACTAAAGTAAAGCAAAAGAGAAAAAAATCGATTACGAAAAGTCTTTTTGTAAAAAAAAACATCAATTAACAATATAAAAAAATGTTTTTAACACTTTTTTGTTACTAATTAGCATCTTTTAATGATTGATTTTTTTGTTTTCGTTTTTGTCAGGTTGTTATTTAAAGCTGAATAGGAAACTTTCGTGCCTTTAAAATAGTAGTTAAGTGGATAGCAAAAGTGTTAAGTAATATCTAACTTAGTCTTTTTTTAAGTTAAAAAAAAAAATTTACTAATTACCATTTCTATCATAAAAAAAGATTTAACACTTTTTGTTACAAATTAGCATCTTGTTATGATTGATTTTTTTGTTTGAGATTTTGTCAGGTTGTTATTTAAGGCTGAGTCGGAAACTTTTGTACCTTAAAAACAGCCGTTAAGTGGTTAGCAAAAGTGTTAAGTAAAGTCTAACTTAGTATTTTTAAAGTTCAACTAGAAAAATTACAATTTACCATTTCTATCATAAAAAAAATATTTTTAACATTTTTTTGTTACAAATTAGCATCTTGTAATGATTGATTTTTATACTTTTGTTTTTGTCAGGTTGTTACTTAAGACTGAGTCGGAAACTTTTGTGCCTTTAAAACAGCCGTTTTGGGGCTAGCAAAAGTGTTAAGTAAAGTCTAAGTTAGCATTAAAAAAACAGTTTACTAATTACCATTTCTATTATAAATGCAAAAATGCTTTTTAGAAGTTTTTTTTCTAATTAGTTAAGCTTAAATACAACTGCAATGCAACAAAATAGTCTTAGTTGTTTTGTTTCGTTTTACACAATCAGAAATCATGATCGGAGTAGTAGAATGTTTTACTAAGTTGTTTTATTTTATGTAGTATTTCAAATTGTTAAATAAAGTCGTGACCTTCAGTTTTTAAAAACTATTTTAATATTTAGAAATTTTGAAAGATTTAGCTCTAAAATAAATAACAAAAAATAGTTAGTAATTAGTATATATCTTTTTCATATGGAAAAAATTCTAATGTTATTTTAAATAACTGTTAAAAGTGCGAATCAAATTTTAAATTTACTGCCAGGCTTCAATGTGAAAAATTCCCGACCTTTTTAAATATCAATAAAATAGTAAACTGCACTGAAAAGTAATATGTTAATAGAATAGTAAGTTTTAACTTTTACTACTATTTAAATTAGCTCTTTACCTTACAACTTTGAGCAGTATTTTTATGGAAGAAAAACAACATAATGCTGTATTAAAAAACATAAAAAATATATAAAGCATTTCTAACAGTTATCAAGTTCATGTTAATTAGTATACCAAGGAGCATAAATAAAGAAATATAAAAACTATGATCTAGTTCAGTTGTAAATTTACGAAAAAAAGCACAAGAAAATCGATCACACAAATTCTCGTAGTAAAAACATCAATTAGTAGTATGAAAAAGTTGACCACAAATTTTTACAAACTATCACCTAATTACACTTTTTATTCTTTAAAATTTTGCCAGGTTATGAATTTAACCAGTAAAACATTTTAGAACTTCTAATGTAGTTGTTAAGTGAACAAAGAAGCGAAAAGTTGTCTCCTGTGTCAAACATTAATGGGTGTTAAGTGTACACAGGAGCAGGGAAAAGTTTTATAAGGTGGCATTTTCCACTCTACTTATTTTTTCCTGCTTCATAGAGATGATTAAAGTGACTTTGAGGTCTCTTGCGTAATGCACAAGTCACAAGTTTTGCAAGTTTCATGCAAAGTTTTATAATGAATGCTTCACGCGGGTAGAACTAGATCAAGTTGAAAACGTTTGTTATTTTTTAAACTTTTTTAGCATTTTTTTATATTTGGTTTTAGTTGAAAGTTTTAGGCTACTATATCAATTTAATATTTTTGACTTAATTTGTTTTTTTAATGAAATTAATGAAATAATAAAAAGAAAAAAAAAAGATTCTTTTAGCTGTATTTATATTTTTTTTATTAGAATGACTTTGAAATATAATTCAATAATTTTCTATAATTGAAATATTTTTAGTCAAGTTTTATAATTCGAGTAAGGCAGGTAGAACAAGATCAACTTGAACAAAATGTAATATTTTATAAATATTCAATAAATTTTTACACTTTTGTTTCAGATACTGAGTTATTTTTGTTAAAAAATATTAAATTCATAAACGTAACTGTATTTTTTGAACACTAAAAAAATCTTGTATCTGTATCAAAATTTTGTTAAATTATTTTCAAAAGTATATAAAACTTTTTGTACACATTTGATAATCAAATTTACGCATTACGTCGGATTAATTTATAAACTTTTTTTAAAAGTTGTTGCTGGAAATTGAAAAGCTCAACTAAAAAAACCGACACACTTTTAATTATTGAAGAAGTACCACAAAGGTAATAAATAAAATCAATCATTTATCGTAAAAGTCATAAAACTTTTGTTAAGATGAAAACTTAGTTTTAAATAAAAATTTTAGACTTTTCCCTAGGATAAGTCAAATTATTTATTTTGGCTATATTTGTTTTATTTAATATTAATTTTTGTATTTTTTTATTTTAGTATAAATTTTAGTATTTTTTGAACTATCTAGGTTATATACAACTTCAAGTTTAATGTAATTCAACCACATAAAACTAAATTACTTTACTATTTAAAAAAAAAGATTGATTCTAAAAACTTGTAAGTATAGAGATTCCAATTTAGGTTGACTAAGTTTGTTTTGAAACTTTTTATTTAAAGTGTTTGAAATAAACACAACCATTTATTTTTATAAATCTTAAATCATTGAAATAAAATTTCTTTAAATTGAATTTAGATAAACTCTACTTATCTACTAAACAACTTGTAAAACTACAAAACAAAGTATTATGGTTTATTATAAATTAATTGTTTTATACGCCTTAGAGCATTTAACATTTGACTCCAAAATATTTCAAAAATAGCAAGTGAACTAGTTTATAAAGTATTAAACACGTTAATCAATCCCAGCTATCAAATTTCAAATAACTAAAAAACAAGTTATCAGGAAAAAGCTGTAACGTTTCATTAACCTAATGAACATCAAACGAAATAATGAAATACAGAATAATCGATATTCGAATGCGTCAAGTTTACATAACAATTCGAACTCGTATAACTTATTAAATAGCAATACATATGATAAAAGTTTGGAGTTAAACTGGTTCAAATGGTTCTTGCAAACAAATTTGTGATATGTTGAAGTGTTATTCACAGTTTTTAGTTTAAACCAGGTCAATATAAATGTTTACTATAAATGTGATAAACAACTGTAAAAAAGATCTTGATTAAAAATTGTTTGGAAACAAACTGAGTCTAATAATTTTGTTACATTATAGACTTGTGTAAGTTTATAGAACTCAAAGCAACATTAAAACTTTAAAAATTTGTAATTTTTACGTTTAGTTATAAACATCAACAATAAAATGTTGATATGAAGCAACTAAAAAATAGAAAATATAAAGTAAGTATCTATATTTTATAACGTATTTGTGTTAAGAAGAAATTTTATATATAGGAAAGCTTCCAAAGTTAAAGAAAACTGTCTGATAATATTAACATCACTTTTTTGTTTTATCTCCGTTTAAATTTTCACTATGTAAAATAATTTTTTACATAAGGTTTTAAGCTATGTTTAAAATAAAAAGATAACACATATGAATATATTTCTTAAGTGTATTCAGTAAGATTGGTTTAAACAAACACAAATACAAAATATAAACTAAGTACTAAATATGCAACTAGAAGTTTTATTAGTGTTCAATTGATATTCTCGATTAAAGTCATTGCTTTAGTTTTGTCTTATCGATAAGAAGTTTAACAGCGAAAAAGTAAGAAATGCTAGTAGTAGTTTTTTTAGACCATAATATTTAATTTTATCAATAGTTACTTTAAATTGTATTAGTGTACTTTAATTAATTTACTACATTAAACTGCCTTATAGCACACATAACAAAATCAGCA
Source organism: Thalia democratica (assembly GCF_965202585.1). Classification (NCBI taxonomy): domain Eukaryota; kingdom Metazoa; phylum Chordata; class Thaliacea; order Salpida; family Salpidae; genus Thalia; species Thalia democratica. The sequence continues at coordinate 3,181,414 of NC_139170.1, forward strand.
AACTTGTTTTTTACAAACACAAATAACGAATTACAAACTACTACTTGACCATTCGTTTACTATATTGTTTATAAATATTTGTTTTATGATTTTTTTTTAAAAGCTATTTGTATTGTTATAACAAAACCTTACAAAGTTAAATATTTAGTACTTACTTAAAGTATTAAATAAATTATCATTCTACAGTATATAGATAAACTGCTTTTTCTTAACCGTTTTATATATTCTATTTATGTTCGTTTATATTAAAAACTATGAATAAGCTTCAGAAAAATTTAGAAAGTGTATAAACTTATTTAAAACTGTTTTAACAGCTTTATATAATTATAAATGTCATTCACACTCCTCATGGAAGCCAACGACGTCATCAACCTCAAGAAAACCCCCCTGAGCGCAACTTCAACGAACAGTTACCCCTCCCAAACATCCGTAAGCTACCCCTCCCAAACCCCTTCACTTCTCACCAACGGCTCCTCCGATGACGTCTCCAACAGCATGACGTCATCGTTCGAATGTGACGCAACGGCCGACAAAGACAAGCTGGAGATCGTTTCCGAGTGCGGGGAGACGGAGTCGAACCAAAACGACGAATTAAAAAACAAAAACGAAAATAAGGTGGAAAACAAAATTGCAATTTTCAACCGCTTGAAGGCGCAAGAGAGCTTGAACCAGCCGATTCAGCCGCCGCGCAATTTCCGTTACGCTCCGATGAGCAGGAGCAGCGCCGCTCGCGGCGGGAGATTTCCTGCCGCCTTCTTCCTCAAGAGGCGAGAGACTTGCGGCGAGCTTATCGTGGAGACGGTCGAAGAGAAGGAAGAAGAAGAGGAAGAAGGGGAAGAAAGCGAGAGAGGGGAAGAAGGAAACGGCTCGAAGCGAGCAGAAGCAAAACTCGAGCAGCATCAAGTTGAAGAAGAGAAGACCGCGAAAAGCCAGCAGCAAGTCGGCACTACCCAATCTTCGCATGTGACGCAGCAACGACGTCACGACCAACAAAACTCAAGAAGTTCTTTTTCGAGCGAGCAGCAACGGCGGTTGAAGTCGAAGAGGTCCAAGTTCCGGAGGACCGCGTCCAGCCACGGCAACCACCTGCCCTTCAGGCACCCGCTGCTTCAGAGGCAGCAGTCCCAGTCGGCGTTCTCGGTGACCAAGCTCTTCCTGAAGGGAAGCTCCGATTCTGTTCAGCGGATAAGCGAGGAGAGGCCGAGCGGATCAGCGAGGAAGATCGGAAGTTTCCCGGCGGTGGTGAGATGCGCCACGGCTTTCAGTAGCCAGAAGAAGAAGAAAGAAGCGAGTCAGGAGAAGAAGACGTGTGACAAGAAGACGGGAGCCGTAAGGAACCAGAACCAGCTTCAGAGGCAGAAGCAGTTCAAAAGGAGCAACTCGCAATACGTGAGTTTTTAATACAAACAATAGTCAAGCCACTACTTAAATATACAACTAAATAATGAAAAAAAAGCTTTATTATTGTTTTTTTGATATATTATTGAAAAAAAAAACTTGCAGCGAACTATAAAATTGTTTTTTTTTTGATACTAGTTTTTAACTTTAGTTAACTAGTATACTAATTAGATACACTATAAACTAGTATAATATAAGCATACACTTACAATTTATTTTGAGATTGTATAGAAAAATTCAAATTTTGTCAAATATTTTATTTATGATAGCAAGTGCAAAACTGTTAAATACTTTTTATCTAAAATTAGCAAAACATTGCTTTAATGGTTTACATAAAAAGTATGAGATATTTATACAGCAAAAAGAAGTAAGAAGGTTACAAAGGTTTAGTATGTACATTAAACAAGCAGATTAAGTCTTGAATAAAAAAAAGAAGTTATGGTTTAGTACATGGTGTTTTTTTGGTAGTGACATCGATAAAATTGTGCAACAAACATGTTTCGTATTAGAAAATAGAAAAAAGTAGACTGTGACAATGGATTAATTTGTTTTTCAGACTAAGCATTAAAAATAGAGTTACAGGAAACTTGCGGCTTCAATTCGAAGCTGTCAGTGTGAGACAACTGAAGCGTGGTGAAAGTTCGCATTCGAAATTCGAACTTTCGCACAAGTTTGAACATGCAGGGTCGCTCAAGCAGTTCAAGAGGTGAAATAAGTTGGCAGTTCTAACGTGTGACGAGAGCCAAGTGAAACAAAAAAATGTGTTTGATTTTGTTTTATAAACATTCAGTGGAGATTTTTTTGAATCAGTGTTGATCGTTTCCAGTTCGTTCAAGTAACTTAATTGTGTATAATAAACTGGAAAAAGAATTACAATGAAATATTAGTAGTTACTGTTTTTACGTTTGAAGTTACAAAACAAACTTTAGAAATTAAAAAGAGGTTAAAAAAACTGATAGTAGTCAAAGTTTTAAAGTTTGAATAAACAAAGTTAACTGTATAACATTAAGAGTGTCTTAGTTGATAGTCTAAAACATATATATTTTTCAAATTTTGTTTTATTTCTAGTTTTTTTTTCATTTTTTAATCAAAAACCAGATCATATGAAATTAAAGTTTTAAGTCAGTAGACTGTGAAGCAATTTGCATTAGTGTATATTTTACTTTTAGAATGCTGTGAGCTTTAATACTAATACTTCTTGGAAGCTTGCCAACTAAACTTAAGCAAGATATTTAGATTTAAATAGATGAGTAAAGCTATGAAAATTAAAATCTTTTCGAAGTTTTAAAATGCAAAATTTTTAAGTTAGCTAATCAGTTCATAAGCCAGCTTTAAATTTTAAATTTCAGAGTAGAATAAGTCGTTCTTATTAGTATGTAGTTTGCAACTTAATTTTTTTTAGAACAATTTTGTTTATCGCAACTTCTTAGATAAAAAATCGTTCTCATATAACTATACATAGTAGTAAAGTTTTATGAAAACTAATGATAAGAAAAATTCTATTTTTTTCTTTGATTAGCTTTTCTTGTTATGAAATATATGTTTAACTGTCAAAATCGAAAAGAAGTTAGACATTTTTACAAGTACTACAAGTTTAATAACGAACTTTAGCCTAGTAGTCTGCTTTACTGTATAAACAAATACACATGTTTTTTTTTTGAAAATCTTAATATACTTGTTTCTTAAACCAGCAAACTCCTTATTTTACAGCTTTTGTTTATTTTTACAATATTTTATGTCTGTTATTATAGGTTTAAAATTTCATTCTTTTTTCAAGTAGAATTTTAAGTGTATGTCAAGTTGTAAAATAATGTAAATAAACATTTTGTTGAAAAAATTTTAAAGAAATTGAAAGTTAAATAATAGAGTTTAGAACTACTTACTTAAAAAATTTGTGTTTTTTTTAGTAGATTAGTATTTAGTTTCAACAGCTTTAGACTTAAATGTATAAAAAGGCAACAACTTTTTAAAACTTTACACTAAAAACAACAAATTTTAGTTGTTTTTATTATATTCATAGCTGTCATTTTAGTTAAACTTTGTTCCCTTTGATTATTTAAGCATATATTTCATAACTATTTTTTTTCAACAACGGCTAAATTGACTACATTTTTGGATAAAATATACAATTTAGTATATAACTTTTTAGTACTACATATCTTGTACAGAAATCTAAGACAAAATTCATTCAAAAACATCTTTATTAAAGCAACAAACAAGTAAAATCGATTTCGGCTAACGCTTTTCAATTACTTTAGTTAGCAACTAATTTTAAGATTAAATTTTGAGTATATAAATAGTTAGAGGTTACATCAGAAAAATCAGAAAAATCAATTAACACTAATTAGCATAATTGAGCAAAATTAATTAGACATTCACAATTCATAAATGCATATATAAAAAACAGTTTATCAGTAATTTAACTAAGATAAGCAACATTAAAATAAAATAAAATAAGCGACAAAATTCGAATAAAATCTATAACAACTTATAAAGATTAGATTTATAAACATATTGTTGCTTACACAATTTAGGTTTATATGTTTTTATAAATAGAGATTCTAAAACACTAAGGTGATAATCGTTACGAGCTTTACTTAAAATTGAAAAGTTACTATCATTATAGTTCTTTGCGCAATCTGAATTGTTTAATAAGTGTTCAGCTATCGCTGATGATCTACCAGATGGTTTTTTTAAACCAGTGTCCATCCATCTTCTGAGGGAATTAAAAACGTGTTGGTCCCTTCTAATATGGAATCTTTGAGACGTTCTGCCAATGTACTCACTGTCACAGTGGCACTTGTACATATAAATAATTTTGCTTTTTTCCTGATCGGCAGTACGGTCTTTACAAATAAATAATTTGTAAAGACCGTACTGCCGATCAGGAAAAAAGCAAAATTATTTATATGTACAAGTGCCACTGTGACAGTGAGTACATTGGCAGAACGTCTCAAAGATTCCATATTAGAAGGGACCAACACGTTTTTAATTCCCTCAGAAGATGGATGGACACTGGTTTAAAAAAACCATCTGGTAGATCATCAATGATAGCTGAACACTTATTAAACAATTCAGATTGCGCAAAGAACTATAATGATAGTAACTTTTCAATTTTAAGTAAAGCTCGTAACGATTATCACCTTAGTGTTTTAGAATCTCTATTTATAAAAACATATAAACCTAAATTGTGTAAGCAACAATATGTTTATAAATCTAATCTTTATAAGTTGTTATAGATTTTATTCGAATTTTGTCGCTTATTTTATTTTATTTTAATGTTGCTTATCTTAGTTAAATTACTGATAAACTGTTTTTTATATATGCATTTATGAATTGTGAATGTCTAATTAATTTTGCTCAATTATGCTAATTAGTGTTAATTGATTTTTCTGATTTTTCTGATGTAACCTCTAACTATTTATATACTCAAAATTTAATCTTAAAATTAGTTGCTAACTAAAGTAATTGAAAAGCGTTAGCCGAAAGCGATTTTACTTGTTTGTTGCTTTAATAAAGATGTTTTTGAATGAATTTTGTCTTAGATTTCTGTACAAAATATACAATTAAGAAAAAAACAAAAAAAACAAAAATAAATACCAAATTAAGTCAACCCTTTTCGTAACGTTTTCAAAACAATATAAAGCTGTAAAAATTGGCTTTTAATTAAAACATGCTTGTTTTTTATTAGTACATGTTTGAGTGGTATATATGTAAATGTTAAAATACTTACTTTATTTATAGGTTATATACTAGATTTCTATATATATATATATTAGTTATAAATTAGACAACTTTACACAACCAAACTGGCAAACAGATCCGCGAACGAGACGTGATCAAGCCCTGCCTGCAATCGTCGCAATCTTCGGGCGAGGTGAATCCCCCGTCGTCGGATGTTGGAGCGAAAAGGCGGGAAATTTCAAAATCACGTGACATGATGACCAGCGTCCAGTTGGAGCGCTACACCACACTGAAACCCCAACAAGAAGGGAAAAACCCTAAAACAAACCTCACCCCCGTGCTGCACAGGAGGAGGAAACCCGAAAACAGGAAACCCGTTCACTCAAACACGCTGGCCCTGAACCCAAACTCCCAGGAAGGGGGAACCACCTGCGAGGACCAGCCCCTGCTGTCCAAAAGGAGGTTCACTTTCGACGGTTGCCCGGGCACGACGGACAAGCTGGACTTGCCGGGGATGGCCAACCGGCCCCAGACGCTGTTGCCGCAGCAACGGCACGACGAGGTCAACTGCAGCCACAACAACAACGACTTCCGCTCCCCGGAACGGGATTCGTGGGGGTCCAACGAGACGCTGTTCAAGAACCACAACTCGAGCTTGAGGGGCGCAGCGGTTCAGGAGAACCACGTCCACAACTACCACCACCACCACTACCACCACCACAGGGAGAACTCCGGGGGCGGTAACTACAGCAACCGCTACTCCCACTACAACCACTCCTCCAGGTCCGGGGACTCCCCAGACGTGTTCAGAGAAGTGGCGATATCTACCACGCAGAAAAAGTCCTTTCTCCTCTCAGCTTTAACAAACTCCACCAAAAGTTTATCTAAGCACCACAACTCCCAGAACACTCAGACCAACTTCCAGGACATCCAGGAACCGCAAACCACCGCCGAGGGGATCCGGCTTGTCCACATAAACTCCAGCGGGGGCCTCCTGGCAGGGGGAGTTTCCCAGCAACGAAACAGAAACATCCAGGGCCAGAACCTGAAAGCCTCAAAAAACTCCTCCCACTCGCTGAACCTGCTCAAAAGTTACGAGACGACGGAGGTGGACGAGGTTGCCATGGCGACCAAGCACCACGGCGACGTGGAGTACGGGGAGCCGGAGAGCCAATCAGCGATAAGCCCATACCAGCTGAGGGCGGAGGTGGATTTGGTTTCGAGGAACGAGTCGGTCCAGGACAAGGACCAGAAGAGGAGCAGGAACGCCAACATCGGGTACAGGTAAATATAAATATATATATATATATACATTAATGAAACACAACGTTTTACAAAAACAATTGTTTCACTACTCTGTTCTTCAGTTTGTTTATTGTGATAATATTTTAAAACATAAGTCAAAGTGTACATGAAATTAAGCAAACACTTTAAGGATTGTTACGTCACTATGTGAATCATTAAGAAATATAAGTAAATGTAAAAAATATAAATATAATTTATATATATATATATATATGTATAAATAAGTTGATTAACTAAATAGATTAAATCTTTAACACAGAGCCCACCTTAAGGGCTTTTTTAAGGAAAAGATTATTTCAAGATGCAAAAACTTGCAGTACCCGAGTTTATATAATTGTAATGAGAAGCACTTTCAACTTGACAGACTTGCGTAAACCATTCAATTGTTTAAAACATACATTTGATAAAACAGACTTTAGTTTAAACCTGTTTTTAAAATAATGCTTTGTGCACCAAGTTCTCGTCAGAACAATGTTTTTTAGGTGTGTAATTATGATTGTAATAAAAATGTAGTATTGTGACGTAATAAAGTGTAGGTCAAGTTAGGTATTTTACTATGCTTTTTGAACTTGTACATATGAGTTTATATACAATTTATATCAGTTTGTTATTCTGTGAGGTTTAACAAAAAATACATTAAACAAACTGTTAGCTGACAGTTGAAACGCTTTTAAATAAAAACATGACAAAAGTACTTTTTATTAATTAAAAGTTATCTGAGAAACTAAGCCATATTTAAGCAGTGTCTATTGTCAGTCTGTTAAAACCCATAAATTTATACTTAGATTGGGATACAGAAGGACACTTTTTGAGAGGAGGAAACGCTTGAGTGATTACGCATTGATATTCGCAATGTTCGGTATCATTTTCATGGTCGTGGAAACAGAACTAAGTTCCACTGACATCCATGGAAAAGTGAGTTTTCTAGCTAATGTTTGATAAATTTTTACACAAAATAGTTTTATTTTGGATAAATTGTTGTTGTTGTGATATGCTTTTTGTAGTTTATTTTGTGTTTTTAAATAGATGCTAAGTTTGTGGTGGATTAAATGTATAAATTATGTCGGCGACATGAATAGCTTATAGTTTGTGAAAACTGTGTAAGCAGAAAAATTAGTGTTGCTTATAGTATGCTTGAGTTGGTTTGTTTTATATAATATCATAGAAAAATCATGAATTATCCTTAAATTTGAAATACGCGTTGTGCAACTGGTTTAGAAAATTGTACCTATATGAAACTTGAAAACTGACTTAAACTTAAATCTGCAAAAAAATAGTTAGTTTTATTTTTAACTCAAGCCACAATGTGTATTAAAACTCGAATCAAGTTTTGATATACAAACTTCTTTTTTTTTGAATTTAGAAAAAAAAGAATTCACATTCTAGTTTTGTTGGAATTCTGTTATTGATTAATAATAAAATTTAAATCTACCCATACTGTTTTGTAACGTTTTAGGTGGTTTTGCTTTGTTTGCTTTCGTTTTTCATATTAGAAGTTTAAAAGAATTATAAAAAAAAAACTATTGCAGGATTTTTATTAAATACGTATAAAAAGTTGAATCAATAAGTGGTTTTTAGTATTTTAAGCATACAGCTTTCTTTATGTAGTAAAATAAATCTAGCTTTATTGATTTGTATATTATTACCTATTACGATTATTGATTTTTTATTGTTCAAATCGTATGAATTTTCGGATAATGATCATTCATAAATCTTCATTTACGTAATATATTAGGAACTCACTATATTGTATTAAAAAATGAAAATCCTAACGATTAAATTAATAAAGATTTGTCGTAGTAGCTACGTATCTAAAAATGACAATCGAATTAAAGTCAATAATATTTTAAAATAAAAGGAAACTGTTACAAAATTGTAGGAAATTAACTAAAATATACAAACTTTTTTCTATAATAAAACATTTTAAATACAATTTATTAAAAAGCTTCAGGTTTAAATTAATTTGAATAATAAAACTAATAAAAGATAATGTTGTAAAAATAATTTTACTGATTAATTAGATTATTTTATAGTTTTTTATTAAAATATTTAAACAATAAAAATGCTGCTACAACAGCATTTAAGAATTATTTTAAATAAAATTTTATTATTTCGCTTATTTTAGTAAAAATTTTGAAAAATTTAAAATACACATTTGAGCAATATACGTATGTGTGATATTTATATTTAGTCAATTTTGTGAACTTAAGGATCATTTTAGTAAACTGAAAATACTAAATATTTATAGATCCTTATATGCATTTTACTACAAAAAGCTCTTGCTTTACCATATATTAAAAGCAAAAAGTTGTATATGTTTAATTGAAGTTTATCAATAATATTTTTTTTCGAGGGTGCATATTAATTAAAAATATATAAAAAAGTATGCTAGTTTGTAATAGAAATTTCAAATGCAAATATGTTACTTTATTAGCTTTAAGTCTCTTTTACAGACACAAAGATTTAAAACAATTATTAGTTATAATACTAACTACTAAAATGAAATTAAGAAATAACTTACAAATACTAAAACAGCAATCAAAAAAAATTTAAGACTTAAGAACAGTTTACTAGTAAACTAAATGAATAAACATAGCTATTAGTTTATATTTTTTTATTTATAAGCATTAAGTTTTTAAGTAATTTTCTTTTAACAAATTATTATGATATCATGTATAAAAACAATAATATATCTATAAATGTGCATATTTTTAAGTAATGAGTGTAAGAGCATTAATTTTTGATTTTGATTACCTACAAATAAAATTAACAAAAACATTGTGATAGCTATTTTATATTGTGATAAACTTGCAATTACCAGCTAAATAGGCTAATTCTTTATCACAAAATGTAAAAATTACTCAACAAGTTATAGTAGTAGCAAGGTGGTAATAGTTACGCTCTAACGTTTAATTAATCACACAGACTGGCACTATCTTTGCTTGCCAGTCAATCTAATTAACATGTTATAAGAACTCTCTTGTAAAGTGTCTATTTTTAAACGTATTGTGGCGGTTTTACCATATTTAAAACTTTGTTTAAGTCATTTTGTTTAAGTTTTTAAAAGGTTTTCAGTTTTATGTTTATTGTTTACATAAGAATTATAGTTTAAAGTTTTGTATTCATTTAAAGTTCTTACAGTTTATATTATTAAAAGTTTACAAACTTCATAGCTTTGTATTTGCGATAAAAAAAGTTTTAAATTTTTGAGGTATTTTAAACTTTTTATCATTTCTACATTATTATTTTACTACAAATGTACACTTTCGATTGTTATCTATTTTTAATTTTTATACATTTTTAAGTTTTTTATTCAACCTAAAGGTCACACATTTTTCTATAGCTTGATAAACTTGTTGAAATTTGTTTTGGTAAAAACAACCTTATCACAAAAATATAATTTCAAAAGAAACCTTTCAAGGGTTTGGTAAACAAGAACAGCGTGTTTTGAAAAGGCTGAATAACCTTTAAAAAGTTCTTTTCAACAAATACTTAACACTCAAAATGACCTTACATACAAACACATATGAGTTTGTTTTTATCGAGCCACCTGCGTTTAATCTTCTTATGCGACTAAAATTCGACGCAATTCAACTTTTAAGCCTCAAACCTTTTTATTTATTAAATATTCATGCAAACTTTTTTATTCAATTGCACGCAGTTTCGTTTTAGTTTACAAGAATTTAATGCGATGGTTGAAATATGAGCTAAAAATGCTCAGAGTTCAAAGACATTTTCTTTTAATAAATGATTAAATTTTTCTCATAAAATGATAGTAAATTGGTATATACATTTTCATGCTATCAGTGGTTTTTATTACTCTTGACTATTTTGACAGAAATAAAACTTGTATAACTTCATTGTGCTAAAGAATGTTTAAAAAAAATCCTTTAATTTTTATAAACATAAAATTTATATTAACAATTTTTATATTGTTCAAACTAATTTCAATTAAAAAAATAATTATAGTCTTCTTTATTTTCATAGCAGTATTTTTTGAAATGTTTAAAACTTAAATTTATGAAACTCATAAGTTATTATTTAATTTTTATTGTAAAAAGCTGGGCCCACGTTTTAAAGCTGTCAGTAAAAATTTCTTTAATTTTTTTCTTAACATAATTTTATTTATTTATAAGTTATCTCCAAGCCTTTTAAAAATTATGTTAAGGATTTAGTTCTTAGTAAATAAAAACAGTAAGCATTTAATAACTTTTTATAACTTCTAAATAATATAACAAAATTCCTGAAAACGTTGAAAACTTATAGCTTTAAACAATCTAAAAGAAGTGATTACAATACCATTTAAAATCATTTATAATTTTTAGAAACGCAATATTTAAATTAAATCAATATTTAAAGATTTAGTTAAGCTAACTAGTAAATTTTAGAAGTTAAAAATCATTAAAAGTTACTACTTTATTTGCATATAAGCTCTATAAAAAGCCTTGCGTAAAACTTGTTGTCCTTTTGATTTATAAGACAGCTTAAAATGTAAATTTCCCATCGCTGTTGGAAATTAATCAAAATCGAAAACTATTTATTGCGTAACCACCCAATTTAACAAACGGGCTTCAATTCGTCTCTTAAGATGTTTTCGAGCGAGGAAAATCTGTTGGCGCTGAAACTAATCAATAAATCACATCGATTTCTTGTTGATTAAAAGGAAGCATCCACTTTAAGTCGTTGTAAAAAAATGTCAGCAGCTTTCGAACGCGTTTATCAAGCATCAAATTTCTCTTTATCCATGCTGTACTTGCAATGTGGGCAGCTTCATTTGCAACATACTAAAATTTTGAAATTTAAGTTGTTATGAAGGATTTTTGTTAAAATGTTTCAAACTTTTTTTTGTTGATCTCCGCAGATCGTTCTTCAGGTTTTAGGACACATTTGAATGTTTATTGCTTGTTGGTAATTTTTTATTGGTTTTATTCAGTGACTTTTAAAAGAGAAAAACTTATTAGGTTATTGTATTAAACTTTGTGATGCTTTACTTACAGTTCGGACTTCTTAATGTACAATATATTTGATTTTTTATTCTTTTAATGACTAAATCGTTTACTGACCACTGACTTTAAAATGTCAAAAAGTTTGACAATTTTTTTTTCTACTTTTAAATGAACGAACAATGCTAATTGATGATTATTTTGCGTTATTGATCTGAGATTCTGTCGGCAAGTGATTTAAAAACTTCAAAAACCGGCAAAATAGCAAGAGACTTATAATTGTAATGGACTTTATTTAAATTTATTATGCAATTGTTCTGCTAGTTTGATACGATTTTTGTCTGGGACTTTTTAATCCAGGCATTTGTAAAGAATGAATTCAACAGTACTTTATTGTTACAGCTTATATGAAAAAACGCTCAATTTGCTGATTTTTTTATACATTGTGTTATTGATCTGAGACTGGCCAGTGATTTAAAATTGACAAAAAACTGGCAACTAGCCAAAAGACCGTTCGACTAATGACCTTTTAATTAGAATTAAAAAATCAATTTATTTTACTACAAAATCTTCTAAGATGGAGCCGAATTCAAATATAGATTTTAACCGCTTATCGATTTTAAACATCAGCAAATAGATCAGTCTTTAACTTAAATATTGAAATACTGGGAAGTAAGATATTTTAAAATGCTAAAGTAGCAACTTATTACTTTAAGTATTTAAGAACTTATTTTTTTAGTTTGAATATTTTAACTTATTTACATTAAAATTTTAGGACTCGGAAGAGGAGGCTCAAGACACAAAAGTTTGTGCAAAATAATAAATGTTAAATGTGTTTTTTGTACTTGTAATTTGAGTATTTCGTGTAAAAAGTCAAATAGCAATATTTGAACTGTAAAAACACAACGTTAATTACTAATACAAATATTAAATGATAAAAAATTGCAAAAAAACATTTTTAAGTGAACAACCTTTTAACTCAATAACCTTACTTAGAGATATTTTTTAATGCAGAAAAATGTACATAAAGCAATAAAACTCATTACTGTCGGTTAATGCAATAAAAATTAAACTTACCAAACTAAACGTAGTTTATATGCTGTGCTTATATGTAAATTCTACTTTATAAACTTACGTTTTCGCTTTTTTGTGGTTTTTTACGGCATGCTTGGTTGTGAACATTATTGCTAAACACGACTTGAGAATTTTTTGATTTTTTTTTGTAAAGTAAACTTTGTAATAACAAACTTTAATAAACTAGGCAGCACTAAAATTAACCGGCAATATGACAGAGGAAGAAAAGAATGAGATAGAAAAAGTTAAAAATTTAGTAAGTATATTTTTTTATAAATTAGAAAAAATGCAAAAAAACCAAGAATTTGTTTTACATCTATGACAATTTGTACTTTAACAGCACTTATATGGTATACTGAATTGTGTTATGTTTTTCGGTTTTTGTGGTTTAAAATTCTGTCCATTTCTGTATATTAACATTTCTTTTTATGTAAAAGTAATTTTTCAAAGTAAATGTAGCATGAATGTTCGTGAAAAAAAAAACAGACCATTAAATTGTAATTTAATAGTTTGGATATTTTAAACGGTAAATTTAAAATTTTCATGACATTTACTAATAGTTTAAAGTAGTATTTTTTCGTCATGATTTAGTAGATCATATTATTTGATAACAGAAAGAATTTTGTCCTCTAATGGGCCAAATAACCTTATTGTGGCAGGGCACATTATTTTCTACGTGTACTTGGAAGGTTAAATGTTTTTTATTTTAGAATAAAATAAATTATTTTAAAAATCAAATGATAACAATAATCTATAAAAGTATACATAATTTCTCATGTGGTCTTTGAAAATATATCTTCAAATTGATTAGTTTTTGTTTCAAAACATTTAATCTTTTTACAGGCCACAATATTTTCCTACATACTGAAAAGTACTATCTCACTAACCACACTCATCCTAGTTGTATTCATACTGGCCTACCATGCAAGAGAAATTCAGGTTTGTTTTTATTTTTAATATATAATCATAATATTTTTTTTGATATTCAAAATAGTCTACTGTTAAGTCAATTTTTTTAAATTATAAAGTCTTAAAAAAAAGAAGAAAAAGACGTAAAAAATTTATGTAACATAATTTAGTTATACTATTGTTTACTAAAGTCAAATACTAAGCTTTTTGTTTACATTACTTCATGCAACAAATTGTTTACTTCACTAGTATAAGTAGTTAAATAGATGTAATCGCAGTAGTTCTAGTTAGTAAAGTTCAATTGTCAAAAACAAATTGTCGAAGATATGTGTCAACTACTATATACACTTCGTAGCAACTACCTTAATAAACAAAAAACAATTATAGTTTACTAATTTTAGTTTATTATTATGAAAATAATCGAACTCTAGTAGTAATAAATAGAAAAGTAAAGTAAATAATAATAAAACGTAAAAGCAATTCTTAAATTTTACTACCCTTGATAAACACATCGTTACATTCATTTTGGTAGTATACTGAAAAAAAAGTTTACAATACGCAACTATAAATGAATAAATATATATACATATATATATATATGTATTTGTAAACTATAAGTTGAAGTATATATGTTTGTTTACCCGTTAGCCACTTATTGATTATTTTCCACACAAAACTTCGTTCTAACGGCTGTCTGCTTCTAATGCGCACAGGTCACGCATAATGCTTTATATTTTTTATATAATACTAATAATTTTTATTGGGATAATCTTTGAGTTCCAACTCTAGTCTTCCAATGCCTATCATTTTTTTGTAAAACTTTTACTTTAAAAGTTGTTTTGATTGTTTTAGTTCAAGTCTGCTTGGATTGACTTTAAACAAAAGTAAAATAAAGTTAAAAGATTAAGATGAACCGATAGTGTCTTATTTAAATTACTTTAGTTTAAGTTCTATAATGCTTAATAGTCATTTGTGTATCTAACTGGGATTATTTTTAAAAGCTTGGTAGTTAAAAGAAACTAGAACCGCGGTTGAGTTTCGTTTGAAACAACGCTTTAGTATTATTTTTATTTGGATTATCTATTGAGTCTAGTCTATAAGCCGTCGCAAGTTAAACCTTATAATTCCTTTAAATGACTGGAATGCTTTAAACTAAGAGATTAAAATAAATAAAGAGAAATATTTTATTCTGGCATTTCGTTTCTATATTGATTTAGTCGTTCTTTTTTGTTTGTTATTTTGGGTTTCTTTATTGCAATGGTTAATATTTTTGAAGATATTTAAATGCATTTTGCAATATATATTATGTAATATATGTTATATGGCTTGAATATGTTGTATATTACAACTTTTTAACTTAACTTTGCAAAGAAATTATTTCTTACCCAATATGACGCGTCTTTGAAATTAAAAGATTTAAACTAAAATTTAAGTTTTTCAGCCACCGAATAAAAAAAAAATGTTTGAATTTTTGATGGATGCTTTTTCCTTTATTTTTTTGATTTAAAACGAAAATGTTTTGATTTATTTTTTGATTATGAGTTTCAGTTCTGTTCAGGTTATAGTAAATTATCAGAAAAATTTAAAATATTAAAGTCGTCTGAAAAGTTTCTGTTTCAAACTCATTTTTTAAAAGCTAGCATTTTATTTTTTTAGTCATTGCCCTATTTCTAGTACTTCTAATATTTCTGACTTTTGTATGCTTCTGAAATGGAATGATCAGATATTTCAAAATTTAGAGATTAAAATCAACCGTATAATTTTCTGCCTCCCAACAAATTTATCTTTTTGTTCAAAGGGCAATTTCGACCGATAGCTTGCATTTAAAACGATTTAAATTGGTAAATTGGAATTCTTCGTTTCGATTTTATTTCCAATCTGCAATTAAATTGCAGCAGTAATTTGCAAAGTTTTAAATTGTTTTATTTCTCTTTAGTTAACCTTTTAATCAACGTTGCTTCTCATACAATTTTTGTAAACTTCTATGATAAAAGCTTTATTTTTTTTTAGTTTCTTATTACGTTTACATGACACAATAGATAGCCTTATAAATCTGAACTGTTTTGGTTGGCTTATTAAATCATATAAGCTTATAAATTCTACCTACAGATTACAATTTCAACTTATGTGTTTTAGATTTCAAGTTTATAAGTTCTTTTAAACAAGCATGGTTTGTTAATAAAACTAGTTTTTTTTTGCTTTTCTTAAACCAACAAAGGCCTGTTTTGTTGTTATAAGACTTTATATTTCAAGTTTTAAGTCTTTTTTGAAGTAGAGAGAAACAAATTGTTTCACAAACAAACAATTTGCGCCTACTTTAAAGCTTACGTGGTGTTTTTACAGCTTTTAGGTCAATTTTACAAAAAAAAATATTTCAATTAAATTTCAAAACTCACTGCGAAACGACGCAAGCTTCTACCTTCTCGTGTTACGTCACAATGCTTTGAAGCAGCCGTTGCTGAACGTTCAACGCACAGCGCGCTGAAATATCGATTTTGCGTAAGAATTTCGCGAGGCGAGAGAGAAATCAAAAGCACGTGAGCTCTGAAGTTTGTGTATTAAGCATAGAAATCTACACATTAGACTAAAATTTCATCTTCAAAAAAATTAATATATTTTGTGTATTCAGCATTGAAATCTACACATTAGACTGAAATTTCAATGTGTTTTGTATAAGGAAAAAGTGAAACTTCTAGTGTTTTTGTATTTTAGCATAAAATGTCAATATAGTTTCCAAAAAAGAATTAAGTTTTAATGTATTGTGTACCAAGTAGAAAAAAAAATATATTTTTTATAATAGAATAGAAATCTACACATTAGACTGAAATTTCAATGTGGATAAAGAAAAAGTGAAATTTCTAGTGTTTTTGTATTTTAGCATAACATGTCAATACTTTTTTCAAAAAAGAATTAAGTTTTAATGTATTGTGTACCAACTAAAAAAAAAATATATTTTTTATATTAGAATAGAAATTTACACATTAGAACGAAATTTCAATGTGTTTTGTATAAGGAAAAAGTGAAACTTCTAGTGTTTTTGTATTTTAGCCTAAAATATCAGTATAGTTTCCAAAAAAGAACCAAGTTTTAAATGTATTGTATACCAATTACAGAAATTTTAATACATTTTGTATGCCAGTGTAGAATTTTACAAACGTTTTGTGTGTCGGCATTCAGCACAGTAAATAATATTTTGTATACTAGACTGAAATTTCATTGTGTTTGGTTAACTATCCTTAAATATCACTTAAGTTTCCACACCCAAATTTAAACTTTTAGTGTATTTTGTGCATTTAAACTTTATATATAAACTGAGACATTTATTCATAATAAATATTCATACAATAATGTGGTCTTTTGTTCTGTTTAGTATGTCACGTTGACATACTACTGAATTTTGTGTTTTAGACTGAAAATTCAACGTATTTTGCAGACCAAGTTAATATTTGCAATCAAATTTTTACACCAAAATTTGAACTTTTAGTGTGTTTTGTATACCAGCTTGGAGTGCAAACTCTGTTTTGTAAATCAAAAAATGAACTTTTCAGTATAAACTAACTTGGAATTTTGATAATAAAGATTTGTGCGTACCTGGCCTAATACAAAATGCCATCTGCTTTTTGCTTGTTTTCACATTAAGTTGAGTACTGACAGTGTTCTGTATATCAGCCTGAGACTCAATGAAACTTTTTTACCAAAACGTGAACTTTTAGTGTACTTTTTATTTGAGCCTGAAATTTCTATGTGTTTTGTATACAATTTGCAACATCAAAAGAGTTCCTGTACAAAAGCTTACACTTTTCTGACAAAACTAGGTTAGAATTTTGAGTATCGATGCTTTTGTGTTTTATTAAGTCTGCTTATAATTAGTTGTTGACTTTGAACAGAAAATATTCTAGTTAAAAGAGAAAAAACGAGTTACAAAAACAATTGTAACTGTTTCTATAACTACTTTAGCTTGATTTTGAGTTTTGTTAGTTTAGAAAAAAAGTTTTAAACTTTTGTTTTACACTTATTAATAACTATTTATTTAGAAAAAGCAATGAATTTTTACACATAGTACTTATAAATAAGAATAAATTATTGTTAAAAATAGTTATAAAAACGAGTTACAAAAACTGTTGTAACTGTTTATATAACTATTTTAGCTCGACTTAATTTTTTTAAATTTTTTGTATTATTCTTGTTAGCAATTATTTATTTAGAAAAAAAAAAGAATATTTACATATAATACTTATAAATATGAGGAAAATTGTTAAAAAAACTTTAAAACAAATAAACAATTATATAAAGATTTTTTTTTCAAAACAACTTTTTAAATGTTTTTGTTAATAAATTTTTGATACCTTGAACACTCAATGAAAAGTTATTTAATAGTTTGTAGTTTATCATATACTTCATCATTTTTTAAATAATGGACATTATTTTTTTGGTTGTCTAGGAAAAAAAATGTTTTAGGCCTTAGTTTTGTTATATTTAGTTTTCAGATCAACATTTTTAATAAAGTTTTTATACCAAAGTGTAAGTTTTTAGCGTATTTTGTACACATCAGCTTGAATTATCAGCTTGTATTAAGTACGTATAAAAGTGAAATTCTCAGTCCAAACTAGTTTAAAATTTTGAGAATGAAAATCACTGCATTTCCGGCCTATATGAAATGTCATATGTTTTTTTTTGTTTTTGTTTGTTAATTCTGCCTATGATCATGAGTTTAACTTTGTAAATTCTGGTCCTTAGAGAAAAACGTTGTCTGGTTATAAGTGAAAATTCGAGTTACAAAAGTAATTAAAGCTATTTATAGCTACAATGTTATGAATGCTTGACTGTGGTTTTTGTTTTTGGTTTTTGACATATTTTTTAGTTTTTGTTATCAAAATGATATTAACAAAATGTTTAATTTCAAGAGAAAACCCTTGTTTTACATTTTGTCCACTTAAAGTAGTTTATTTCAAACTGATTTCAAAGTTACTGTCACTTAATTTCTTTTTTTTTATCTATAAAAAAACGTTTGTTCATTGTTATTCATTATTTATAGGTCTATGACTGACAATATTATTTTAACTGTTTATGATTGACAATACTGAAAGACGCCAAGATATAGTTCCAAATACTTGATTTATTTCATGCTATTTCACGAGTATATTAGAATAATAAAATAAAACAAAAAATAACTTTTACACATAAGAAAACAGCCAATTTTTATATTTACAAAAAACCTTAATTATTGAAAAAAAGCCCAAATTAAATATATATCATGTTATACTTTTCAAATGGCAACATATACCCTGAAAAATAATAACGTTTTGTTTCTACATACAATTATTTCTGACTTAGTTTATTTCACTTTTTCATTATTTACATTTTTTTTCACAACTCTATAGTCGAAAACAAGTTTGTAGCCTTCTGTAATGGTATAAATAAATAAGTATTTATACTATATAGTATTTATACAATAGTATAAACAAGTTTACATCGTGTTATACTTTTCAAATGAAAATATCTACCCTATATAATACTGTTTTTACATACAGCTATTTTGACCGATTGTTTTAGTTTTTCAGTATTAATTTTTCCTTCACAACTTACTAGTTGAAAACAAATTCATAGCCCTCTACAATGGTAAAACACTTACTGTATATTTATTTTGAAAGATTTATATTGACACTTTTTCATTATTCCAGCTGTTCATGATAGACAACGGGGCGGAGGACTGGAGGATTGCCATGGACACGGAGAGGGTCATGTACATAATCCTGGAGTTGCTGGTCTGCAGCATTCACCCCATACCCGGGTACCACACCTGGGAGTGGCGGGCGAGACAGGTAAATTCCCCTTTTATGAAACTATTCAGTAGCAAGACAGGTAAATTCCCCTTTTTTGAAACTATTCAGTAGTATATGTGCATAATATATGAGTCATTGATGTGTTTATTTAAAATATACCAGGACAAGATAAATTAAATACATTTTTAGTTTTGTTTCGTAATACTGAGCTAAAAGTAGTTTCATTTGAAGTTTTTGTTTCTATAGTCAAGGTTAAAAAGTATTAATAAGTCTTGCAATGGGTATTTATTACCATTTGAATGAATCATAGAAAAAAGAACGAATGACAGTTTTTATTCCTACTAGAAATTTCAAATGTTTTTGGGTATTTTTAAGAATTTGCACAAGTGTAAAACTTCTGTCAATTTAGTTTTTATGTAAAGTTTTTTAATCATTTAGAATTACTATTTCGTTTAACCATTTTATGAAAACAAACGCTCAAAAACACTTATAAATTTTTTTATCTTTCAAAATAAAAACTACAACTAATAATAGTTTTTCATAGAGGCTAAAATTACTTAGTAAATCCAAAACTAATACTTAAATAAAATTAAAAAAAAAGCTGCGTTTGTAACTGAATGGAATTGAAAGATAGTTTAATTACTATTTGGTTTTATTTGTTTTCTTAGATAATATACAAGTGTTTATTCTTTATGTAGTAAGTAAGTGGTAAGCAGTTGTGAAAATTTATCAAAAGTTTAGTTAAAAAAACTAATAGTTCTAACACATAGTTTTAAAGCAACTTTTAATATGTGGCTATAGTTTAATTTAAAATGTTTGTTAAAACTTATAAATTGTTATAAATAGCATTACAGAAAATTAAAACTTTTTTTTGAACACTCTTTTTGCAACTTTTCGAATTTTATTTTAAGATAAATCTTCTTAACATTTTTCAACAACTCTTGCAATTTACTATACACTATATTCTAAAACTCAATAGTTTTACAAAACTAAAACAAACAAACAGTTTGATTCATTAAACATTTTTCTTGAACATTTAATGCTGTGAAGAACTAAAGCGAAAATGTTGCTTCTGAGTTCATTTTTATTAGTTTGACGTTTTGTAATTACTTTGACGCTGAGAAATGGATTCAGAATGTTTCTGTTTAATCTTTATATTTTTCTTTAACGAATTGTATATACTTTAAATTGGCTTATATTTTTTAACTTTTACAATTTTTGCTGTTAAAAACATGAAAAACAGTTTTTTTATAAGAAAGTTTAAATTTTTATGTTTTTTCCCCATATTACTATTTAAGCACAAACTTTTTTATTCTATACATAAAATGTTTTTTTTTCTTCAAAAAACATTTTCCACTTATTTCAAATTGCCGTGCTTTTGTTCCCGTTTTCTTTCTAGCATTTGCTCACTTTGTGTTTTGAAATAAATTATTCATCACAAGCATTTCAGTGCGGAAAAGATCTGATAACATCACCGCTGTTTTATCTGCCTTTTATTTCTTTTTGCGTTTGAAATTAATTTTCGAAAGTAAAAATATAAATAAAAATGCTTAGACAGTAATCGTATTATAAACTCATTACCCTACTTTCATGTATTTTAAATTTAATTTTTTTTTGAAAAATATTCTCCAAAGATAAAAACCTGAGTTTCGAGATGATAATCAACTTGAAAACATTTTCATTTCGTGTTTGGAATTCAAAATGATATTTTAAATTTCTTTTTACTTTTAGTTTGTGTTAACCTTGTTTAGTAAAAGTTAATTCAATTGTACTGCTATTTTATCAGCTTGTTTTTTTTTTGTTTGAAACTTATTAACAGTTAAAAGATGAGTTTGAAAGTAAAATTTTTTTTTTGAAAAATTATGATTGCGCACCTATATCTGTTTCAAACTTATTTTTGTTTGAAATTTTAAAAGTTATCTGCAACTTCTCAAATGTATACTGACTTGTTTTGATATTAAAAACTGATGAATGCTGAATTAACTTTTATCCGCTATAAATTTATTTCTTAAATAAATAATATTGAATTTAATAACAACTTAAAAGTTATTCTGTCAACATTAAACTACAAACAACTTTATCTCCTTTAAATTTCTTTGTGCTTTATTTGTTTTCTAAAGTTAGAAAATTAATAAAACTAGAGGGTAGTTTTGAAACATACTTGGCTAATTTTTTAATATTTTAAAGGGGTATAAAGGCAAATATATATTTAAAAAGTCTGTTATCTGAAGTAAACTAAGAAAATAATGCTTACCACATTTATTTTCTAATTTTCTAAATGTCTGTGAATTTGAAGTTATTTTTTCGAACTGGTATAAAAAATGACCTATTTACTTTTAAAAGTTGATCATTACAATATTTACATTTTTTAAAACTAACATACTAAAATGTGGTTTAAAAGTTTATTCCAGAATTTTTTTTTTTTTCAGAAAATAAGTTTCAGAAATCCAACAGTAATGTTTTCAGTAGTTTTACTTTGTATATTCTGAACTTAATTTTTCTATAAGTTAAAATACTTTTTAGTTGAAATTGCTGAAATGTTAATTATAATTCAAATTAAAATAAACTTCATTATTTTAAAACCAATTTTAAAAAGCATTGTTTATTTTTTACACTTCAAATTACTCTAAAACAAAATCTAAAGCTGTTTTTTAAACGTTAACTGCAATTTACACTTATAAAACATATATATATAATTTTTCACTCTACAGAATATTTACCAAAAGTTTAAAATGTTTACTTTATAGTCCAACTTTTAAAACGTTTCCATGATCCCACGTAGAAGTATCACACTGTTTGTTTATCTATTCTAACTTTGGTTGATTTTAAAATTTGTTGATAAAAAAACTAAAGTGTTTTAGAAAGGTCAAATTTGTTTTTGTTAAAAAGCAATTTCAAAAACGTACTTAAACTGTTTTGTTTGTCTTATCTTCAGCTTTAAAGCTTTAAAAAAGCACTTAAAGCGACAATGATATAAATCAATAAGACTGAAAAAATAAAAGCAGTTATAATAAAAGTCATTTCAGACAGATAAACTTTTTAAATTCAATTTTAATAATTGTTTTGATCTAGACTAGACAAAGCATTTTTTTTACACTATTTAGACACTTTCTTAAGGGGCTTTTTATTTTTTATGTAACTACTTAATAGACAGAAAATTTGGTTTTTATGTTTTTAAAATTTGTTTTGAAATGACTTTAACTTAACTTGAATTATATAGAATCTATTATGGACTTCTTAAACATTTATAAATTAAACTTTTAGAATTTGTTTTGATATAATATGCGTTAATTCTTACGCAAAAGATATAAACTGTAATTTTATAAATACTTGTTATTTTAAAAGCTTTCATTTAAATAAAAACGAAACTTAGATTAGTTGTTAGTGTTATAAACATTAGTATGGTCAATACTTGAAAAAAAAAACGTTAATTTTAACAAAGCATTATAAAGGATTAATTATTACTTTCTTACTTTTTTGTAACCTATAACTATTTACTGGATACAAAAAAGGAAGACTTATTGTAAAAATAGAATCATGCTATAATACAATCTAGACAAATGTATAAATATTATTTGTAGTAAAAGTACTTAAAAAAAGCTATATATTCTAATAAAATTGTTGTTTACATTTATTTTTCATTTTGAACCTTCTAAATATTTTTAGAAAAGCAGTTGGTTAAAAAATATTTTTGTTTTAATTTTTTTAATAGAAAACTATTTTTTTTCAAGCCATAATCTTACACTAAAATAGTCAAGCTTAATGATACGGCATATTTGCATAAAAAATTAAAATAAAACCAAGTTCTCAGTAAAGAATCTTATTTAGCAAGTAGTTTGTTTTATAATAATTTCAATCATGTAGTAGTATACTTTTAAATATTGCAATTACATATAAAGTTTTCACACTATTGTAGCTATCAAATTTTTAAAAATAGTGTTGTAATAAAAAAATATTTTACTGTATTTATATATAAATTCATTTCTTGCTTGTTGCCAGTAGTTATTGATATATAATTTTTGAATTAAAATTTTCACTGTAGAATTTAAAGTTATCAAGTAAAGAAAAATAGCGAAATTTGGTAACAACTTTACTTATTTAATTTTTACTTTAAAATAAGTATGTACTACTTTTTAGAAGACTTCTCTAAGCTAAAATGTTCGTAAGTTTCTCGAAAAAACTTGTTTATGTGGTTAAATAGCAGTTTAGTAGTAGCAATTAAGCCATTACTTATAAAAGTTTACATTAAAATTAAAGTGAATTAACTAAATTAATAAACTTAACCGCAGTAATTACCAAAATCCAAAATTTTTGCTGCAACTTATTTGCACTTAACAGTTTATTCAACTGACTAAATTAAATTTTGGTAGTAGTATTTGAAAAATAAAAGTATTGTGAACTAAAACAGCTTTTTTATCAGTTTTGAAAGTAGTTTAGGTAAAACTAATAAACAACCTTTAAACAAAACACAGTA
This sequence comes from Thalia democratica, assembly GCF_965202585.1. NCBI lineage: Eukaryota > Metazoa > Chordata > Thaliacea > Salpida > Salpidae > Thalia > Thalia democratica. The sequence continues at coordinate 3,204,984 of NC_139170.1, forward strand.
AAACTGTTACTGAACTATTTAACCATCGCTCAGAATTTCTTTAACCACAGACAAAACTTAGTCGATTAAACCCATTTTAAGCTGCTTATTACTTCAACTTTTACTCAGAAAGGCGGTTTAAAGCTCTTATGTATTTGTAGCCAAAGGTAACATGTATTTTTGTCTATCATGGCTAAAAAACGAATAAAGAATAATAGTTGCGAAAACAAAGTAAGTACTAAAAGTCAGGCAACTCAAAAGATACCAACGTACGATATTGAAATTTTTAATCATCGCTTAGATTTTTCATTTAGTCTTAAAATTTATACTGCTTATTTCTTCAACTAAGCTTAAAGTGGCCAAAAGTAATAGTTGTTTATTCTTGTCTTACCTGGCTAAATAAGTAATAAGGAGATTACAACTGTCATACGGCGTTTTTCCGCCAATAAGTTGATTTTATTAAAATAAATCCAGTTAAAACAGCCATTTGGACAGATGAGGCTTTTGATTTGTTTTTGAAAGAATTTTTCGAACAACATTTAATATTTTTTTAAAACTTGTATTTAATCTCACCAAACTGTCTTATATTCTTAAATATAAAACATATGTTCCAGAAAAATCAATGCGTTTTTATTGGTACAAAGCAATTATTGTTAGTTTTTTTTTTCGGGAATTGACCAACAACTTTAAATAGTCTTAAACATTTTCAATTTAAGCATAATTAATTAAATTCAGTTTTCCCGGCATTCAGCAACAATAAAATAATATTAATCCTTTACCATTTAACAAATTATATTTAATTAACTGTAATGTTCCAGGCATTCGGCAACAATTAAACAAATTATAATTATTTACCATTTGTAAAGTAATCTATATACATTTGATTATTTTTTATTTTCAGGCATTCAGCAACAATGAAACGGTGGCGGAGGCGGATGTTGACATCCTGCTTTCGATACCAATGTTCCTGAGGTTGTACCTGATTGCCAGGGTGATGCTCCTGCATTCCAGGCTGTTCACCGACGCCTCATCTAGGAGCATCGGGGCGCTCAACAAGATCAACTTCAACACGAGGTATGATAATATAAATAAAGTTTGAAAAAAAATTATTTAGTTGCTCAGCATTGTTTTTATTTTATTATTTAAATAAAAGAATATTGAACAAGTGGTTTAATTTTTTTTTATGAAATTTTTATAGGTAGGTTTGAAATTTTCATATAACGTTTAAATAAATGTATTAATTTGTTTATTCAGCATTTAAATTTCTTTTTTTAATATATATTGAACACGAGGTTTAATACTTTTTATATAAATTTTTTATAGGTTTAAAAATTTTTCTAAAAATTTTGAACAAATGTATAATGTTTTTTATTTAACAAAAACTAAAAAAAAATTGACTAAATAAGACAATATTAAACACGAAGTTTTTTTAAAAGTATTTATATATCACCCTTGTAGCATCCTTATATTAGTTTAATGAGATTCTTAAGTGGTGACTAATTATTAGTAGTTTTAATTCAAGACATTTCATGCAATAAAAATTTGATCACACGGTCTTAATATTTGTTCTATTAAGAACACATTTTTATATTTCCAACATGTATAAAATTTCATTCTAGCAATTTTTATTGCATTATTGCGATAAAAACTAGAACACACTAATACATAAAACGAACCGTCATGTAAACTGCTTTTACAAAAAGAATATATTTTTTGCTTGTTATTTTTTACTCATTACATAGCTTTTAAAATTCTTTGTTTTACAAAACACTGCATTCTTGGTCAGATAATTGTTTTAAATAGAACCGAGTCAACTACAAAGTTTATTGAAAACTTTAAATTTTATCTTAAAGACTAATGGATCTTGAACTCAACTTATTCGTTTTATCTTTATTAATTTGCCATGTTTTCTTCATGTAAGACTACGACTAATTACAACTCCAGACAGATTGTTGGCAAAACGTTCAAAGTCTTGTTTAGATTAAAAATGAGTTCACTACGGTTGATAAAAAAATATCAGTAAAAAGCTTCAAGTTTAATTTATATTTATAAATTAGCATTTAAAGTTTTTTTTTTTTAATGAGTTCCATTCATATAATTTAGTTTTTATTTTAGTTTTTTACATAAATATTTTATGTACAACTTTTTTATTAGTTAGGTATTTAGTTGTTATGTACAAAAAAAAGTTTTATGTGCTCTATAAAATTTAAAAATTTTTGTTTTGCTAAAAACTCCTACTTATTCAAAGTTTAAAACTAAAAATATACTTCTTTCAACTGATTTTGTCTTGACTAAACAATATTTAACTTTTTTTTTGAATGCATATGGATAGTTTTTAGTTCTATGGTATTTTACGTTAAACAATTCAAGAATAGCACATTTACTAAACTTAATTTCTTTTAAAAACTACTTCAATGAACGTTTAAAGTTGACAAATAATACTTGAAGTTTTATGTACTTGTAAGAACTACACTAGTAATTTCTAACTGAATAAAATATAATACAAGATCAAAATGATTCAAGAAAGTGAATTCGTCCAATTAGTTCAGATAAAACTACAAAACGATTTACTGGGAAACACAAGCTTCTAAATGCGATAAAGTCACGGATAATGCACGCAAATGTCATCTGTGTATTCAAAATGACAGTAAGGATAGTATGAGCCCCCTGTCTTGCTAAAAAGCACCATATGCTACCTGCCTGCCGATAAAAACATCGGAGCTACTGAAAAGAGGGACAAGAGAAGGGCAGGAGAAATTATGTTGTTATATAAACACAAAAACACGCTAGTTAGGATTGAAAAAGAACTCCATTTCAGTGTTTCAGAGTTCATATTACCTTTTTTAGAACTGTTTTAGTCAAATTTGAATATTATACTTCATTAACAGAGAAAAATAGTTTTTGCAGGTTTCAACTTGTAACCTATAACGTCAATTATGGTTTATACTATGTTTAAATTAAAATGCCTGCTAAAATCTAAAAGTCCACATTAATGTTAGTTAAGTTTAATTAAGTCTTATTAAAAGCGTTTTTTTACAGTCTGTTGTAAATTAACTTGATGGGCAAATAAGACTCTGAACTAGTTGCCAAAATTCTGTCTTGATTCTTAATTAGATGTTTTGTTATTTAAAGAACACACATAGTAAATTGATCAAGATGACAAAAATGCATCTAATTAAAAACACATTTAACTTGAGACACATTAATTCTCAAAAGAGCATAAATTCGATCACTTTTCAACCAATAAGAGTTCTTAAAGCTTTCTATTTCGTTTTTAAATTACAAATAGAGTTTATTTTTTATTTAATACTTAAACTAAACGAAGAAATAAAAATAAAAATTAAAATTTTTTCATTATTAAGTGTTGTGATAGCTTAATTTGTCATTAGCATTTTGCATGTTTTATTTATTACTGTGTAACAGTTGTTGATAACAACCTAAAATAAAAAATCAAAGCGCTGTATATGATAGAAATTAAATATATTTATATAAAGAGTTCTGTTTAAATCGCAAGTTGTTTATACTAAAATAAAATAAAAATCTAAAAATAATTTTTACTTATTTATATTAAACATAAACATAAATTTGTTACTTCTGTAATTGAAAAACAGATTAACCAAATAAAAACTTATAAACGACTAAATTTGAAACTAAAATACTGATAGATTAAACAGTTGAATTTACTTGAAAATTTTATTTAACATAAACATATATAAGCTTTTAAGCTGGTGACAAAAACACTTGTTTTTATTGAATATAAATACACATTTACCAGGTTTGTGACAAAAACACTTGTTTTTATTAAATATAACTACACATTTACCAGTTTTGTGATGAAAACCCTTATTTTTATTAAATACACATTTACCAGGTTTGTGATGAAAACCCTGATGACAATTTGTCCTGGGACAGTTCTCTTGGTCCTCAGCATTTCGTTGTGGATTATTGCCGCCTGGACTATAAGAGCTTGTGAAAGGTTGCCAATTTTGTCTAAATTGTTGAATATTATAAATAATTACAATTTTGACTTTTAAAATTATATTAAAAATTTTAGTTGCAATAAGGTAACTTGAAATCAAGTTTTAATCGTTTTCTTAAAAGCTGTGAAAAGTTACAGTAAATCAAAATTGTAGTTTTTGTTATTAACTTGTTTTTAACTTGTCCAGTTAACCAAAAACTAAGTACTGAAGATATAGTACTGTTTTTTAGTGTGGATAAGCTGACATCATAATCAGTTTTTATAAACACACAAGTAATAGTTTTGTTTCTGTTTTACAAGCAGTTTAGATAACTGAGTGATTACTTTTTGTTTTAGTTTAAAAATAACAGTAAGCAATACACAAGTTAAGTTTCAATTATATCAACCTAGTTTTCAAAATTCGCCTATCCAGTTTTTTTTTTTTAGAAAAAACTTTCATTAAATTGACGTTTGCTCACTAATTTCATTTTACCGTGCAGTTTTGAACAAAGGGAGTTTTTGTGATGTAACTTTTTTCCAACGAAAAGACAAAATAAAGCTGTGTTTAAAAATTTAAAAGCCTCTAAACGTTTATCTCCAAAGCGAAGTTACGGTAATTCGGCGTTTGAAATCAATATTTTTTTTCAAACATTTAAATTCACTTCGAAAGACGTGAAAAAACAAAATAAAAATTCGTTTAACCTTTAGAAATTTTTTCTAACAAAATGTACAACTTAGTTGTTTAAAATTGTAATTAAAGCTAAGAAACGTCTTTAATAAAACTAACTTAAAGTTAAAGCCTTTTAACCTACTTTGGCAGACTTAATTAATCTTAGTAAGTCGTTTAATTGTTATTTAGTTACATCAAAACTTGATATACACGGATTATTTATTAGTTTATTTTTTTTTTGGTATTAGTATGAAAAGCAATACTTTTTAATTAATAGGTTAATGAGTATTACATTAATAAAATATAAAGCTTTGATAATAATGTAAATGATAAAAGTTTACAATATTATATTTCACAATATTTGATCTTTTTATAAGTCTCATTTAATAAAGCTTAATTTAAAAAATAACTCTTGTTTATTTTAAAGTATTTCAGATAAAAACTTTAAGTTTTAGTTAATATAAAGGTAAAAACTGATTTTGTTTTTATTTTTAAGGTTGTTAATTGTTTAATTGATTTTTAAAACTTTTTTTTTTTGAATCTAAGGTGAAATAAGTAACGAACTTTTGTATTAGTTTTCACCTTTTATAATTTTTAATACTTAAATATATATAGTAAACAAGATGAAAAACTTAAAAGTTAACATTTTTTAGACATACATTCCTAGTTCATATATACTAAATAAATATAATTCACAAAGGTCTACTGAAACCTCATATAAAAATATATCAACTAACCACATAAAAAGAATATTATCAAACAGAACTACACGTCTCTAGATTTTTAATGGAAATTAATGTACATTAATATAACAAAGTAGGTAGTCAAGTTTCACTTTGTGTTTGATATCAAACAATACCTGCTTGTTCAACTAGACGGTCAAGCTTTAAAAAAGTTCACTTTCCTTTAACACTCACAGTTATTTGAATTAAAGCGGATTATATTGTTTCTAGTGGGCTTAAGTAATTAAAATAATTTAAATATACAAATAACAAGATTAGATACAACTAATATCTTAAACCTTTAATGACCGAAACCGTACATGCTTTTGAGTAATATTTAAATGAATCTTAATTCTTTATTTGGCTTTGTTTCTCGAATATATTTAAACGTATTTTTTTTCTATAACTCCTTTGAAACAGTTGTTATTAGATACATTAAGTTTTGCGATTTTCAAAAAGTTATTTTGACTACAACTACTATTTATGCTACTTAATTAAAAAACATGTACAAAGTTTAAAAACACTACTAAAAGTACGATAAAAATTAACGCTAAATTTAGGAGCATAAAAATACTTTTAAATTATCTAAGAGTAGAATAAACCATGAAATCCTTGTAATCACACAACAAAGTTATTGGAAGCATATTTGGATGAAACTTAGGTTCCGCAAAACTTGCATAATACTTTATGTTGTAATTCGTCTTCGAGTGAAAACTTTGCAGTTAGCAGTGTTTTATAAACTTAAATAAACTAAAAGAATCTATACCACATTTGAGATTTAAGGTACACAATATGTTCAAAAAAAGTTAGTTTTATAGTAAAACCGTAATTACACATTCTAAAATTTATCCATGTAATATTATAGGTACCACATTATGCTTTACGAAGAATGCTTATAGTGTATTATTTTGTAAAACTATCTGAACATTTTGAGATAAAATAATTGAACATATAAGATTGAAATTGATAATCATCCGTGAAATGTCACTGGTATAAAATGAGTTTTTTATCAATAGTATTACATTATTGTTTGTACCTAAATAAGGCAAAAAATAAGTAAGCTATAGCTCTGTCATAAAAAGTATTTAAGTTGTATTTATGTAATTTATAAAAAATGTGAGATAAGACAAAATAAAACTATAGTGATATCTGTATTAAATCAACTGTGAAACAAAAAGTCTCTTTAATTGCAAATATGACCAATTTTGATCACAATTCTTTCAATTAAATTGTTGGTTGGTCTAAAATTATAAACAGCTTTGTTAAAAATTGACCAAATCACTATCTTGAACAAAATAGTTTTTTAGTCTTTGTTTAATCAAATATCAACTACCATACTGATATCCATGTATAAAATTAAAAAACAAAAATAAATAGTAAACACCGTATTTAAAAACTTTTAAATTACAACAGACTAAAAAATCTACATAACTACTTTTTCCATACTTTTATGTAAAACCATATAAATTTTCATTTGAATATTTATATCAACGGATACCACGACGTATATCCATTAAATTTATTAATTTTAATATTTTATAATTTTAAACATTTACACTCATAGATACAACGACGTAGACCCATTAGGTTTATTATTTTTAATATTTTATAATTTAGAAAAAATTTATGTTCATTAATTTTTATACTTTTTAGTTTTAAACATTTATATTCACAGATACCACGACGTCGATATATTATTTAATTATTTTTTAAAATCTTTTTTAAATTCGTAGATACCATGACGTCGATATATTAATTAATTATTATTTTTTAATCTTTTTTATATTATTAGGTACCATGACGTCGACGAGGTCAACAGCGGATTCCTCAGTTCAATGTGGCTCATCGCTATCACCTTTTTGTCCATCGGTTACGGAGACATGGTCCCTAACACTTTGTGTGGGAGAACCGTTTGCCTGCTGACAGGAATCATGGTTAGTTAGTTTGTCAGTTAGTGACATATAGTAATTGTTTTTAAAAATGTTATGGTGAGTATTTTATGTGGGATGGACCGTTAACCAACTTACAGGATTCAAGGTTAGTTTGTAAAATTGTTAATATTCTGTTACAACTTTTATTGGTCCCTTTTAGTAACTGGTATCAGGGTCAGTTTCGTTTGAAAAATTGTCCATTTACGTATATGTTGTTGTTTTCGTAATTACTATGGTTCCCAAAACTTTTAAATAATCTATTGAAACAGTTAAAGAGTTTGTTTAGTAATTTTACTCATACGGTTTATTGGTAAGTTATAAAATTAGTTTGTCCATTTACGCTAGTTAATACCATGGTTATTGTATTCCAATTTTTTTATGTTTTTCAATGTTTTATACTCACTTTTAGAATTAATTTTCGGTTTAAAGTTTGTTAACTAAACAAGATTGCTCACTTAGCAAGAAATACAAAAATAAAAAACCATAAAAAAATAGTATTGAAGTTTAGCGTTAAATGTTTGTTTTTTAATTTATTATTCTTGAAAACATCTCAAATGTTACAAAAAAGTAAAACTACAGTTCCAACCAAATTGACTGATCAGGTACTTTGATAAATTAGCAAGCAAGTAAAAGTTTATTTTAAATTACTTATGCTGAATCATACATTTATTTTACACTTAAACTGAATTAACAGACCTTTAAATTACTTAAGTGTATTTTATACATTTGTGGTTGACGTTAAATTAATTTTCTTGTTTTAAAAAAAAAATCACTAACTTTTAAACAATAGTGTTTTATTTTAAAATTTAAATATTAATTTTTTTTGAACGAAATATAATGATAAAACAAAAAAAAACTTCTAAATAAAAAACTCTATTATAGTGTTTAACAGAAAACAATTATATTTATTTTCAGTAGCAATACCTACTAGCATTAAAAAACAAAACCAATACTTAGGAAAAACGTAAATATTTTGATAGTTAGTATATCAAGTGCAACATTTTTGTACTTATTTACAAACGCAAATTTCTTTTAAAAACATACATAACTAGGAAACGAAACAGTAAAATTGTCTTACTGCTTCGTACATCAATAAACTTTGAAACTTCACAATATCTTTCACCAAACTCAAGTTAATCCATTAAACACAAGTTGCTTTCCGCTTGCCGCTTATCCTGCGGTCGACAATAAATTTGTTGCCACTTCAGCGACTTAAACTTGTACATTAAAAGCTGTCACTACTCGTCATTGCTCAGTATTTAACTAGCAACTTTTTTTATTTGTTTACGAACAAGATACTCAAAATTTAGCTTTTTTTTGAAATGTTTTATGAAGTTTGTATACGTGTATAAATTTATTTTTAAACACAATGTTGCTGATCTTTTTACTTTAAAATTTTTAACTTGTAATTTAGTTTCTTTATTCGTAAACACTATTTTTACAGTATATTATTCTAATTTTGCAAGTTTAGATTAGTTAAAAACTATATTTTGTATAAAATTTAGCCATTACCTTTTTTCTAAATTAATTTGAAAATAGACAACAAAAGTTTAATACATTTAAATATTTTAGTTTGTCATTCCTACAAAAATAAATTAACAAGCTTTTAAAAAACACTTAAATCGTTAAACGTCAACTGCTTTACGTTTTAAGAAATTTACAGTGAAATTAACTTTTATTTGAAGTTTCCATCAAGTTTACTTTTCAAACACTGTCATTTAGTTAATTTGATTATACATACAAATTGTGCATTTAAATAGACATAAAATTTAATTCGCATTTAATTTTAAACGTAAAAGGATTATAACTTTTCAATTTTTTGGTTTATTAAAAAAGTTTTAGAGTTTTAAAACATTTCAAGTATTTTTTGACTTTAAAGTTTAGTTATAATCCTTTTTAGGTATTTTTGTTTATTGTCTATATATATATATAAATAGTCAACTAATCTAGGGAGCTGGATGTACAGCACTCGTGGTTGCTGTAGTTGCAAGGAAGCTTGAGCTCACGAAGGCCGAGAAACATGTTCACAATTTCATGATGGACACTCAACTCACTAAAAGGGTGAGTTGTACAAAAACACATAAGTAAAACATGTAAGTAAAAATTTTTGGACTGTAAATAAAACATGTTCACAACTTTAAGGTAATATAAAAAGGTAAGTTGTACACTTATATACAAAATTAAACAGTAACATAACGTAATGAAACTTTTAAACTTAAAACAAAAAAAAACTCAATAAAAGGTAAATTTTGAACAACTGAAATTTTACTACTAGAACAAAATGTAAACATTTTTAAAGTAATTTCGGTTCAAAAACATTATTTAAAATTTGAAGTTACTGCTCAACCTTTAAAAATCTTAAATACTTTGCAAACATTTACTTGGTAGAATAATAACATTTAAACTAAAGTAATCAGTATGCATCTACAAAAGTGAACGGCAATTTTTTTTGTGGTTTAAAATTTGCATGCAAATTATTTGCTCACAGTGAGTGTGCACAAGCTTATGACTCTTACATAACTACCAACACAATCATACAATATTATGCAACATGTTTTCTCAGGTTAAGAACGCGGCAGCTAACGTGTTGCGCGAAACGTGGCTCATTTACAAAAACACCAAATTAGTCGACAAGCCCGACGCCACCAGGGTCCGAACTCACCAGAGAAAATTCCTGCACGCCATTTACCAGTGAGTGAAAAATATCGTTAAAGTATAAAGTATAAAAATATTACCAGTAATTAAATATAATTTATATATGCATAGAAATTAAAACCAAAGTTATTGTAAAAAATATAATATTTTCTCTACTGTCTTTGAAAATGAACAAACACACACTTTTTTTCACTAGTACTTTTGTTTATTGAAACATTTACAAAGGTAAACGGCCTAATCAAATAGAATGTATATAAATTATTAAACAGTAAATGAACGTGTATTGTAAATATATGCCCTGAATGTTTAAATCCAAAGGTATACGGTAAGTGTGGTGTTTGGTGATGTGAACCGTTAAATCAAACCACAAACCAAATAATCCTTGAAACACTTAATCCAATACTTTTGAGACTTTTACAGGACAAAAAATATGTTCACTGTAACCAGATTAAGTTTCTGCAATTTGCAGTCAAATCAGTTTATTCCTCATTTAATTTGCCGTTGTTTCGTTGTATCGTTTAAAAAAAGACTTTAATCCTTTTGAAAAAGATTTGTTTGTTTGGGAAACAAATTTGTCTTTTTTAAAGCTTTCAGTATCTCGTTACACCGCGTTCTAACCACTTTAAAATAATTCTACTTAGAACTTAACTCGATTTTTGTGACATGAAATTGCTTTAAACTAATTCAACCAGATTCTTCAGAAATATTTTAACTGAATTTCTGTTACATAAAACGTGATTAGCTTTTAGTCGAGTTTTCCACCTTCTGCTCACTAAATTCGACATGAGCTCATCAACTCAACGTTTTCCAGCTCTTGTGACGTCACAACGTAACAAAGTCCCACGGGCATTGCGACAGCGTAGTTCACGTTTAACATGAGTGTTACGTCACACTGTGTAGCTCAAAAGCAAGCACTGCAACTTACAGATTTACGAAAGCTTATGTTTTGGTATACAATACTATTGAATTTGATTCTATATAAAAAGCTTTATATAGTCATAATAAAAAAAGATCTTTCAATTAATTTTGGAAGTAGAAAGTAAAAAAGTTCATATTAAGTTTAAGTAACAAGATGAAAGTTAAATATGATTGTTCTTTTCAATTTTAGTTATAAATCAAAATTTTAATTTTCTTTAATGTATAACTGTGTTAAAGAATGATATGAAAACTACCATGTTTAAGGTTAAAGGAGAAATTGAAACAAAATTGCTTTTTAATTTAGAACATTTTATCATAAATTAATTGTTTTTTACATCGATCAAAGTCATACTGCATTAATTTTAGTACATAGACTATGGCTAGTAAATAACACTTTTCTGAGTTGTAAAGATTTACATGTATACTTATTTCATTGTACAACTGAACATTATTTTTTATTACTAGGTTATTAAGCCTTTTTTTGCATTTAATTTTAGTTTTAGAAGTTATACATCATCCGTAACATCAATAAAAAATACATCAAAAGTTATTCATCAATAAAAAAAGCTTTATTAAAACTTACTTTATTACATGTCTTAACTTTTATAGACAGTTTAAGTAATAACTTATTGTTCTTAAATTTATTTATAGTTTTTTAATCAATAAACTAAAGTGAAAAGATCATAAAATAGTTCAATTATGAACAATGAAACTTTTGATCATATTCAAGGTTAATTAAACTAAATTAAATAATAACAAACACTATGCAGGCATATAAAAACTTAGTTTTATAGACTTATTATTTGCATATAATTTATTGCCCTTAAAACACTCATACAATTTTTATTCAACTGATTTTAGCTCATTTTGTTTTAAATATTTGCATTTTAAACAGTTGTATCGTGGGCAGTCATAAAGCGTATTCATAAATGCCTCTTATTTAATTATTCATTTAAAATCAAACATACACACGTTTTAAAAATAAAATATTAATGACCAAAAAATATCACGGATGTTGTGTAGAATCACTGATTTAATAAAAGATTCAAGAACCTTGAAATATAAAAAACAAACGCAAAACGTCTTTTTTCATGATCATGCACGCAAACAAGGCGAAGTTTTACGCAACCAGCGCGGAAAGAGCATTATCATAAATTCAAACTAATATTTCAAGCTTGCCAGTGCGTCCGCTATATTGGCACTCTCTTCTTTGCAATGACTCGCAACTCATGGAGCTCTCCGCAGGGTCAAAAGGCTTGTGTGTTACAAAATGAAAGCGGTAGTCACTGGCTTGTAGTAACAAGCGAAATTTGCAAAAATCGATGGAGTCTCGTGTATAGGAAAAGTTTAAAGAGAAAGAGAATCAAAATATTTTGCAAAGAGAGCTTTCTAGTATGAGTTTTGTGCGAAAGCATTTATGTGAAACTCGCTAGTTTTACATTTGGTTTTTCAACTATAAAACAGTGTATTTGTGATATTACATAAAATCAAACAGTTAGCATACTTTTTCTTTATGTTTATAAAAAAAAGTAAAATTTCAGTTCCTGTATAAGTTTAACAATAACTGTTATAAATGATAAAACTGATTACTTATTTAAAATAAACAACGACCTTATACTAGTGTTTTGATGTTTTTAAAGTGAAATTACTTGATAAAGCTAAGCTTCTCTGAATATTCGATCTTAAATTAGAACTTTTATAACGAATTTTACTAAGCAAAAGTTAAATAATGTATGTTTTTAACTTAGTCATTTTTTTTTAAAGTTTTGTGCTTATATTTGGCTTAAGATACTTACAGTATCTCAAAATATTAAAAAATATATTATTGACTCATTTATAAAGAACCAGCTAAAATATTTTACATTGAAGCTTTTTTTTTAATTAAAAACTAGAATAGCTTAAAATACTAATTGAAAATTATTTGAAGCAAACTATTTCTTTAACTTTTAAACTGCTACAATAAAGTATTTTACAAGAATAAAAGTATAACATGCTAACTTTTAATTAAATTTATTTAATAAATTTAGTGTATTATTTTTACAACAAGTAATAATGCTTTACTACAAAAATTATTGAATTTTATTTTAAGCATTGTATATGAAAAAAACTCTTTAACTACCGTGTAAAAAAAGTTAAAATTTTTGATGCATGAATCATTAAAAAACTTCTTAGTACTAATTTACATAGATGGTATTCTTTCAAAAACTATACAATTGTAGCACTAAAATAAATAATGCGTGACAAAAAAACTAGAATTTTTAAGCTTCTTATAGGTTTTAAGTACTTAGATTATTAACTAAAATTAAAACTTAAAAAAGAAGACTGAAAAAAAGTTTGCTTTTCAAGAAAACTTTAAAATATTAAATCAGTCTTAAGTCAAAGGAGTTTACCTTAAGTCGTGAGTTTTTACTAAATTTTACGTAAAAATAAAGTTCTTTGAAGAAGTAATTTTAGTGTAAACAAATCAATATTGCTGCTCTTGTGTACATCTGGTATAATAAGTTTTGTTTGAGAAACTTTCGTTTTTAACTTTAAAGTTTTTTGTTTTTACTTTGACTTGTTACTTCTTTTGAGCGGTTGTACAATTCCTGTAAAAACGTTTTTAGTGAAATTTATAAATTAAAAATCCAATATTGCTCAATTAACCTTTATAGAAATAATTGCACTTTTTTTGTATATTATTTATTTGCTGTTGTTAAACCTGTTAAACTCTGAAAAAAGTTCATTTCGTAAATATTTATTAATCTTTCTTTAAATAGATAATTAACGTTTAAAACGCCTAAAAGCACACATTTTTATTTCACTACATTTCTGTACACAGTGTAGCTGCTGTTGTAATTTAATATGAAAATAAGTGAAATAATGGAAAAAGTGTAGCTGTTGTTATAATTTAATATGAAAACAAGTGAAGTAATGCAAAAATTAATAATTAAATTATTGTTTCAACAGACTCCGCAACTTTAAGATGGAACAACGAAAGCTGAACGACCAAGCAAACACTTTGATCGACTTTGCCAAGGTAAATACTTCAGTATCACCCTAAAATATCAAAAAAAACAAGTAAAGTTTATTCACAAATTTTGTTTTTATTTGGTTTCTACGTTTGCTGTTATTCTTTGTGGAAAAACTCTGTTAACAATGAGTTCTTATTGATTTTAAAGATAGATACTCTACTATTTCCTCAGAAAAAATAGAAAGTTTAGTTTGTATCAAACTGATTATTCAATACTATCAATTTTTTTTATACGTAATTTAGGTAGTACTATTTTAAAAATTTTGAAGTTTTTTTTATCATTATTAAAAGAGCGTATAACATAATGACTATATAAAAATTACATAATGGTAGACTAAACAACCGTTTGACGAAATTAAAAAGAAACAACCAAATATTTTTGAATATAAGTACTTTATAATTTATTAATGAAATCCAGTTCTATTAAACAATTTCAATTTTCTAAAACACAATTGCACCTTACCGCGATCTAGCGGATAAAAATTATCATTTGAAGCTTGACAAAACTAACTTGTTAGCCCCCATGTTTTAACATAAAAAAATGTAACAATTACAGATTTAGTTTTATGACGACACTTGAAATACAATACCATCAACACTGATGTTACCAAAATTTTAACTTGTAAAACGGAGTGTTGATATTTTTTAATACTTTTCCTTAAAATGACAATTGTTGAAAAATATTTTAAAAACTACTTTTGACAACACAAGTGCTTTTAGATGGACCGAAAATGTATTTTTTAACATGTTAAGTAAAACAAGCGTTTTTTTATATTTTACCATAACTCTAACATGTATGTAGTTATAAATTAAATTTACAAATACTTAATTTTTCACAGATGAGCAACAGAGTGACCGACACGATCGGAGAGATCTGCATGCGTCACGAAACTCTCGAAAACCGCGTGACGTCACTGTCCGAGAGAATGGAGAAGCTGGAGGAAAAGATCCAGGAGCTCCCCGAACTCGTGTCCGCCAAGGTGGAGCAGCAGATACTCAAGATTTTCAGGGAAAACTCAAGCATGACGTCACAACAGACGTTCGGCGAGTCCAATGTGACGTCACAGAACGAGTCTAATGTGACGTCGCAGAACGACGACGACGCGGGTTCCACGTCATCGGGGGTGAGGAAACGGTCTACGGCCACATCGAGTTCTTCTTCGTCTGAAAACGACGTCGTTCCGGGGACTTGAAGCGATCAGTGACGTCATTGATGAACTGACGTCATAATTAAAAAATGAATTTCAACTGCGGGGAATACATAGGAAATAAAAGTAGCAGAAATACTTTGATTCGAACTGACGGTTTTAGAAAAAAATTCCTTGTTTTCGAAAAGTATATATAAAGTACAGTCCCTGAATACCAAAGATTTTTGAGAAAAAAAAAATTATTACTAAATTTTGAAACTTAATAGTTTGTTTTTATTAAAATAAAATCGCAATACTAAAGACTTCATATTCCTTAAACAGATGCTCTGAATCGCACTTTAACTTTTCTTTTTTTTCAATCCTTAAAAGTTTTATTTAAAAAACCAAAACACAAACGCGAGGGCATACGAATACACACAAAACAAACTAAAAGTTCTTATTTTCTTTTATTTTTATTTTTCTTGAATCTCTATAACCTCACCACTCTGTATGTTGTTTGTTACGTTTTGCACAGAGCACACTAATAAAATAATTTTATAAAGTATAGTTATTTATTAAAAATAATTAAACAGTTTCAACTGCATAAGTATTTTACTTTTGATACTGTTTAGAGACATCATTTCTTGAAGCGTTTTTATAGTTGAGTCAATATATTTACTAAGTTAGTTATTTTTAGACTAAAATGTAATTAAACATATGACATGAATATTTATAGTAAACTTATAAAGGAGCCTTAAATTGAGCAAACAAAAGCAACAATTTTACAAAGTTTTGTTCTTCAACTATTCTAATAACTAAGTATTTCGGAATGTACCTGTTTAGGAATTTTAAAACTATTTTCCTTCTTAAAATCATCTCTATAGAATATGTATAAGTTTTTTGTTCAACTTCTTAAATAGTTTAAAAATATTTTATAACTTTGATTTTAGGTTTTAGACGTATAAAGTTTAAAAACACATTTATTTTGAGACAAAAGAAATTTTTCACGTAGATTTAATCAATGAAACAGAAATTGTGCAAAAGAAAATTTTCAGAACGTGTGCAAAAATGATCTTTTCCCTATAAACTTTGTTCAACAAAAACTAAATTCTGTGAAATTTACTATTTCTGTTGATTTTGAGAGTTAAGTAAATTTTAGTTCATTTCTATAAAATCAATAAAAGTTTTAACCTATACTTATGTGATAAGCCTTGTTTTTCATTTGTAAAGGGTTCTATTATCAAAGTTTAATACCTCTATTCAGTTAAGGTAACTTTTTTATGAAAGACTTGAAATATTTTTGAAAACACTAACTTTTTCTACCTTAAATATTATTTGAGTGTGTTCTACAAAATAGACTAAGTCTGTAAAGTAAAAAAACAATATAAGCATATGTAAGAAACCATACCTCAGTTCACAAAGTAAAGCCAAATACACAAAGTAAATTCGCAATCAATAAGGCGACAGATGTTGAATATTCGAAATTCGACAATTCGTCAACTTTATGGCTAACCGCAGTCGGCTTTTCGGTTTTGATTGAACGCCGTTTATATTTAAGTCAACAGTTCAAATTAGTTTGTTTTTAAAAATTTGTAAATTTTTATAAGAATTACATAATAATTGCATAAAACGAATACATTTTTGTCTTTGTAAAAGTTTAATCAATTTTATTTCTAAATAATCTTAATTTATCGACTACAGTTTAGCTAACCTCAATAAAATAAATCAGGATTCTTTTATTTGAAACAATTAAAAGTAAGTAAGAAATATGGTTTTGTTGTAACATTATTCGAAAAAGATGTTTAAATATAAAACCAACAACAATTTTAAAAAATTACATGTTAAGTAAAACTTCTGTCTTAGAATTTACTTTAGCTATGGTTTAAAGTTGTAGCTAATTTAAAAGGAGTTAGAACAGTTCTAGTTCTAAAAGCTCTATTGTTATCACTTTATAATTTACTTAGTTTTATTGTGTTAAATTTCAAGTTTTACCTTTAACACAGTTCTGTTGCTTTCATTTAAGTTAAATATATAACCAGGATTGTACATATATATTTGTAAAACATTATTACATACACGTTTTCCTATTTATAGCTCTGTTAAAACAGTTTGTGATTTTTTTATTGGTTTTTTACTTGATATATACGTGTTTTTAAATACCTTAATACAAAATTTGTATCACATACTTTGTTTAAGCAGAGTTAATATCAAACTAACGTTTTTAAAACTTTATTTTAAATACGTATATTATGCATTAATATTATAATGTTAAGGCAAAGCTTGCAAAAGTCCCTATTGAGTGAATGTTCTAATAGTTGTGTACACTTTTAACAAGTTTAACCTATAAATAAAATAAAACATGATGATTTTGTTGCCTATTATAGCATTCAAAAAGTAGTAGAGAATTAATTTTGTGAGCAAAATTTAATAAGCCAATAACCAACTAAAAAGTTTTAAAATCAAGTCTAAATTTACAAAAGTCTATTTTTTGTTAAACTGTTATTTTTATATAGTAAAATGATAATTTAATAAAAAACGGGACTTTATTTTGAAAAAAAATGTGGTGACGTATTAAACTTTATATAACAGTTTTAATAATTTAACTAAAACTTAAAATATTTGTACAACTTTCTTTTGAAATAAGAAAACAAATAGTTTTTGTTTATAATAGTTTAAGTATGTCGTTCTCTACAAAAAAAAAAATAAATTACCAAATAAGTTTATTTTTAAGTTACCCAGTATTTAACTTAAATCTTGTTTTTTAGCTATAGTAAAGAGTACAGATCTCCACTATTTAAAGCTATAAATTGAAAACATTGAAAGTATATTCTAAAACTATATACACAGCAAAAGTATAACCTGATTTGTGGTTTTATACTATTATTTTAACGTTGGTACACAAACATAACTTTTGACACAGAAATTTTTTTAATTTTTTTACGTAAATATAAAACAAACGTTTCATTCATTTTTTTCAAACGATGTTTTAGTTTAAAATATTAGCACGTTTTTATTGTAAAAATTTTAAAATAGAAACAGTTACAGTATTATGGTTTGAAACTTAATTTAAGTTTGTTTGTATATAAATATTACCTTTAAAACTAGAGTAGTACAATACATTTTTTCAACCTAAGTTATAAAATAAAACTTTGCCCTTACCCTAGCTGCAAAAAAAAATTGTTATAACGTCAAATGTTTTACAACACTTGGAAGAAAATTTAAGCATTGTAATTGTGAGGCTTGACTTGGTTTGCAACGTAGGTTAATGACTTTGACACAAAAAATGTATGATGTCTGTCTTATGTTGAAACAATGATTTTTATAATTTTATTTGCTTTAACGTTAGTGTATATAAGTAAACCAAGATATTGTTTACACGTTTTTATTTTCAGTTAAAACAAACATAAAACACAAAAACTGTTTTTTAGTTGGTACAAACTGTTTTAAAAGTTACAATACCAAATTATAAGTTAGTTTTAATGGTTAAGTGTGTTTTTAAAAACCGTTTTATTTATTTTCTTAAACGCATACAATTGTATAAAAACGTATCTAAATATTTTTACGCAAAGTAATTTATAAAACTTTTCGAAGCTTGTAGAACATATACAATTCAACATTTATGAAAAAAAAACAAATGCAATATATGAAAGTAATGATTGAAGCCAGGGGCCGGCAAACTGCGGCTTTCAAGTTTAAAATGTGCGGTTCAAAGGTACTTATTACCAAAAAACATACGTCAAAAAAATTGTATTAAAAACTCACAATGAGGCGTTTAATGTTATTTACTCTTTACAATTGTTCTATTATTGTTTATTTTATCACATTTTTTGGTTAAAATCGATTACTGCAACTATTTCTTACTTATCACGATCTGCGGAGACAATTTTCTATACAATGCGGTCTTCAAGCATTTTATTTCAGATAATTTGGCCCGTGAATTTTAGAAGACTGCTAAGCTGAGCACTACCCTAGGATGTTTTTTGGACCCCTGTTAAAAGTTAACACTATCAAAATGAATAAAAAGTATCGACCTCAATTATAAAGTTTTAATTTGTAAACTAATTGACTAGCGTTTTGATTATATACCACAATCAAGTTTTAAACGTTTTTGTTCAATTTAAATACAGTTTTATTACAATGAATACTATAAACAACAATAGTGAACTAACTGTTTTATTTTTAGAAAAATTCGCTAACTATTTATAAATGAAAAAAACAACAAATATCAACTTCTAACTTTTTAAAATAATAAATTAAATTGTCTTTTTCGCTTATTAAAAACTATTAGAACAAACTGTAAAATTTGCATTTAAGGAACAGTTTTGCAAAAAAAACCTAAATAAAATTTATATACTTTAGAAATTAAAAAATCGATTGTACATGAAGGCTTTAAAACCTATAGAAGCTATGAAACTCCACTTTTAAACTAAACAAAAAATTGTTAATAGTTGTTACATACATGTTGTTCTAAGGTTAAAAAACTAATAAAAATTAAAAAACTTTGATTATTATTAGTCGTTAACGACTGTTTACAGAGGCTATTTATTTTGACAAAGCGAGTTTTATAACATCAAGAAAATAGAAAGTCTCATACTTAAAATCATAAAACGAAAGTTAGCTGAAATCGAATTAGCTAAAAACTTTACTTTAACAGACTTTTTTTTAATCTTTTTCATTTTGATTTATTATATTTGCTTATGTTAAAATTGACAGCAAATTTTTACTTGTGTACTCACTAGCAACCCCTAGCGGAGGTAAATAAAAACAAATAAACCTAACGAAAACATTTTTAAATATGATCTATAATGAATAAAGTGTTTACTTTAAATTTAGAAAACTTGCATAGAACTATGGGCGATGCGTATTTACTAGGATCAATACTGAAACATTTATTCTTCCTAGTATAAACGTTAGAATTTTTTTTTAATGTTGCAAAGTTTATCAGCTCTAAAGCTTTTGTTATCCCTGCTAAATTTCTTTCTTTCGATTATGTAATTGAAAAAAATTGTTTTGAGGGACAAAGCAATAAGACTTGTCCTTTTAAAAACATATACAAGGCATAAACTCCATAAGAATTAACAACAAACGTAGCTGAAAGAGATTGTTACTAAAATTAGTATAGTTTATTTTTTACAAGAGAAAAAATACGTTTTGTAATTTTTTCCCTTTTTATTATTACGTTTTTTAAACAATTCATAAAGAGGAACCTAATAATGGCTCATAAGTATATACTTTTTTTTAAAGAAATAAATTTATATAGTGCAACTTCAAATATTGTGTTGGCCTCACTATACAAAAAACATTAATTTAAATGGTAGTAAACTTAAAATTCCAGTTATAAATAATTTCTGATATACTTAAAAACTGAACAAATAAACTGTACATAGGTATGTAGTACAGTACTTAATAAATACAATACAATACATTCTTTTATGAGTTTTGTAACATCAAATGTAAACAGCTAGTTTTAAAACTTATAGACAGAGTTTTTTATGTTCAAAATAATTTTCAGTGTTCAATGCGTTTAATTTAAAATTTACTTAAAACTACATTTTAATTCTACATGTTTATAGTAGAGCTGCAGTATACATTTTTATTGAACAATTTAATTTAAGTAACTTTATTATAAGTAATGAAAAAAAGTAACAAAATTGCTATGACTTCATTGCAAAAGTACTGATATTTCTATGTTTGTATAAAAAGTTTATTAATAATTTTAAATCTTTTTTTAAATTAATTCTACAGCTTAGAGCTTTGAAAAAGCAGTGTTTTATTTTTCGGAAGTCTACAATTTTGCTAGCACCTACCTCGATATAAAGCCGATACGTATTTAATAAATCTAAAGTTAAGCAACAAAATATATTCTAGAAGTAAAAAGGTTTTATACAATATGAAAAATTTTAAAAGTTCTTTTATTGTTTCAGTACTTTCTAACCATAGTATATACTTTGCAAAAAATACTGAACCTGTAAAAAACTTCTTAAAAAAGATGATAATGAAGGTTTTACTTAGTATAGGTGCATAAAGTACACTTTAATTGTATAACACTTCTAAAAGATGTTAAATAATAAAATGGAATACGTTAGATACTCTCAATAGTATAAAAAAATATAACACTATTAAGTGATATATTAATCATGGTAGTTTGTTGTTGTAACAAACAAAGAATATTTTTTGTTTTGTTTATCTCTGATAAACTTTAAAATTTCTTTGCTGCTTCCAAAGTAAAAAACAGTATGTTCATATTTTTTTAACAAACTACCTACTTATGTACTAGTTAAAAACAAAAAGTGGGATTAACTTTTAGTTTTAGTAAAACCATATGCTCGTTACTTTTGTAAACTTAAATATAATGTGTAGAAGTCTCATAAATAAATAGAAAACAAATTTAAAAAATTGATATTTTTTTGACACACATTCTTTAATTAAATTAAAATGTTTAAAAAAATTAGAACTGTAATAGTTTTTAGAGCTTAACAGTTGTTATTCTATTTTCTAAAAATAAGGTAGTATTGTATTAAAATATCACTTATATATACATGAAACTAAGCGTTATTTAAAAATGACCTTAAAACACCTATATCTTTTATTAAGCGAAAATCTATAAAAATTAATACAGTATTACTTAAAAACATTTAGTTCCATAATAAATAACGCACTATGAAACTTATTATAATAAATGATAATCAATCGAACTGATGCTTATCATTCAAGATGTTATCAAGTACTACTTATATAATATTTAAACATAAAGTTTATAAATTTACAACAGATGCTATAATAATTTTAAGCTTTGTTCATAAGGATACATCACTAATATTTTGTTTGATCTTGATTAGTTTTCAGCATGAGAAACTTACTGTAACTTGACAAAACCAAAGTTTGCTCAAATTATTTCTGCTTAAAAATAAATGAATTGTAGTTGACTTTCATAAATGTTAAGCATTTAAATTTGCTTATAATAATTAAAACACGTTGTTAATATTGCTTTACTTCTTACCAAGTATATTGAGCAAGTTCTTTTAATCAAAAATGCGGAAGGTAAGTTAGTATATGGCATTATATGTATTTTTTCTTTATACTTTAATAAAATTCTTAAACTTGTCTATTTTGATAAACTTTGTCTATTTTAAAAGTTTGTGTTTGCAAAAAACCAAATTTTTGAACTTTTTCTGATATTCTTGTTTATAAACATGCACAAAACAAAACTAAACTAAAAACTAAGTAAACTTTTTGTTTTACTACAGAATTTTCAATTAGTTGTTTACTGTTTGTCAGGCATATTTTTTAAAACTAAATTGAATCGTTTATTGGCCAAGAAAGAAGTCTTAATTAGTTTTTACATATAACTACATTGATACTTTTTTTTTAAACTATGTATATATTATATTTATTTTCAGACTTTAATTTGAATAAAACTATATTTCTAAATTAAATGCTCTATTACAGGATTAAAAATTATTTTTTATTTAGAACCTATCAATAAACAATTAACATACATCATTTTTTTAATAAAAATAGCTGGTCTCAATAAAATTACAAATTGTTAATCATAGATAAACTTTGAAATTAAGTGCTTTGCAATATGTAAATACAAATCAATTTTTTTCTAATTATCGTTTTAGTTTTAGCAAAACATAAATATTACTTTTGTTTAACTTACAATAACATGTGTAAATACCATATTTATAAAAGATATAATTAATTTTTTTTATAATTTGTATGGAATTTAAACATTTAAGTTTTAAACTAAGTATAAATGTCTTAACAAAGTTATAAGTGTGATTATATCAAAACGCTTATTTAAGTTTGGATTTCTTAAATTTTTAAGTTTGGTAATTTGTTTTATTTTTGCATTTATTGTTTATAAGTCTCATTTTATTTTACAATATATTGCAGAATATTTACATATTTCAAATCTTTGATTAACAAAAATTTAAAAAACATTTAGTTAACTAGAAATCCCATTTAAAGAGGATGAAGCCAAGTGAAGTTAAATAAATAAATTTAAAGAAATAAAAATAAACTCATCCTCGTTACGCAAACTTACCTTTTTTTTTTGACTTTCTAAAGTTTTTGTTAATCTATTTTCACGTTTTTTGTAAATAATCAACGTAGTTTCGTGATTTTGCTCATGAGCATTGTCTAGCTGAGGATGTAAAAATAATCTTTAAAATAGTGACCAGCAAATAGTTTCATTTGAACTACTTAAAGATAAAAATAGATTATTTAAAGAATATTTTTTTATACATAAATTTCTTACTTTAAGTAAAACATAGTTATAGGTAAATCTTTTTTTTATACAGAGTTTATAATAAAATGTTTAGTTGTATTTAAGCTATTTTAAACGTTATTCGAACAAGAATTAAAACAATATTTTTGTAGAATTATTTTAAAGGCGAGCAAAACTTATTAGCTTTGAAGAAAAAGTAAAAATGGAGTGTTTTATAATAGTGTTATAGGCTTTTACAGAAGAGTTTACTGGCCAAAGATAATAAGATATAAACCATTTTTTAAGTTTACAAAACTATTTCTAGGACGTATAATTGTTTCTTAGTGCTTTTATTATGTGCTCGATTTGTGAGCTTGTCATTCAGAAGAACATTTAGTTTACAAATTTAGAAAAAAATTTTTGGAAGTTGAATATCAAATAATTTAATATTTATTAAATATTTTCTTAGTAGCTAATAGTTTTTCATTAAGTAGATTTATTTTTATCAAGAAATTAGGTGTAAGGTAGTATACTAAATTCAATGTACTACACTACTAAAAAGTAGTAAAAAGTTTGGTTAAAAAACTTGTTCCTTCTCATAGTGGAAGTGTAAATTAAATTTGTTAAATTTAAATATGTTTCTTTCTTGTAAAATAAAACAAAGCTAAGCTAAAAGTAAATAAGCTGTAAGTTTTTGTCTAAACATGTTGTTATTTATGCATTATTAATTAATAGAGTATTCAGTTATTGTAGAAATATAATTAGCATTCATTTTACATTTATCATATATCTTATCTTTCAAAAAAGCTTGATGTTTTGTTTATCTTTGATAAACTTTAAAGTTTGTTTTTTGCCTTGTGCAAAATTAAATCTAATTTATACATAGTTTTTTAAAAATTTTCTCGCTTATATATAAAATTAGAAAGCAAAAGTAAAAGTATACCGTAACTAAAACGCTACCTTGATTTTGGTTTTATTAATCTTAAAAGCTTTGAAGTTCTGTTTACTATACAAACAATAAATAGACAAGTCTCAGTTTATACTAAAAAGTAATCACTATAGTTAAACTTAGTATATTTTTAATATTGTATTTTCAAAAACATATACTTAAAAAATGTAGTTTACTTATATGTTCAAAACAATGTTTACTTTTTTTTAAGTAGTTATTTAATAAAAGCCTATTATACCTGCGTTTATAAGAATATAACTCTTGGACTTTGATCGAAATTGACTTGATTGTCTTTGTACTTATTTCTTTTTTTTCTGTAGAAACTAACTTAGAAACAAAAGTTTTTTTGTCTATCAAAAACTTGACTAGAATTATCCTTTAAAGGTACAAAAAAACACATTTTTAACAGCTGTAGTTTTATTTTATAAAAATTTGAACTATGATTTATCAAACTATTAAGAAACAAAATACACACTTTTTCAAAACATAATCAAAAAGGTGGAGACGGGTCAAAATTACACGAAGACAAAATTTCACGGGGGGAACAAAATTGCACGAAAATACTTTTGCACTAAGACAATTTTGTACAGAGGGTCAATTTTGCACCAAGGGTCAATTTTGCAAGAGTAACATTTTTGACTTGAGTAAAAAAACAGAAAAAAAAATCTAAAAAAAAAAATAGTTATAAAAAACAAAAGAAAAATAATAATACAGAATAAGATAAATAAACAAATGAAAAAATAAATAAAATAGTTATAGAAAAAATAACAATAATAAGAAAAGAAATTACAAAGAAAATCAAAAGCTTTCGACCAAGGGTAAGGGTTAAGGGTAACATTAAAAGTAAAAAAAAAGATTAAAAATAATAATAACTTACCGAAATAATAATAAGTTTATTAAGTTTAATTTTATATTTACTCTTTACAACTGTTCTATTATTGTTTAATTTATCACATTTCTTGGTTAAAATCGATTACTGCAACTATTTCTAACTTATCACGATCTGCGGAGACAATTTTCTACACAATCCGGTCTGCAAACATTTATTTCAGATAAATTGGCCCGTGAATTATAGAAGACGGCTAAGCCGAGCACTGCCCTAGGATGTTTGTTGGACCCCTGTTAAAAGTTAACACTATCAAAATGAATAAAAAGTATCGACCTCAATTATAAAATTTTAATTTGTAAACTAATTAACTATCGTTTTGACTAGTATACCACAATTAAGCTTTAGGTGCTTTTGTTCAGTTTAAATACAGTTTTATTACAATGAATACTATAAACAACAATAGTGAACTAACTGTTTTATTTTTAGAAAAAGTCGCTAACTGTTTATAAATGAAAAAAACAGCAAATATCAACTTATAATTTTATAAATTAATTAATTAAATTGTCTTTCTCGCTTATTAAAAACTATTAGAACCAACTGTATAAATTTGCATTTAAGGAACAGTTTTGCAAAAAAAAACCTAAATAAAATTTATTTACTTTAGAAATTAAAAAATCGATTGTACATGAAGGCTTTAAAACCTATAGAAGCTATGAAGTTTTACTTCTAAACTAAACAAATAAAACATTAATAGTTGTTACTTACATGTTGTTCTTAGCTTAAAAAACTAATAAAAATTAAAAAACTTTGATTATAATTCGTCGTTAACGACTGTTTACAGAAGCATTTTATTTTGACAAAGCGAGTTTTATAACATCAAGAAAATAGAAAGTCTCATATCTAAATTCATAAAACAAAAGTTTGCTGACATCGAATTAGCTAAAAACATTACTTTAACAGATTTTTTTTTTTTTTTTTTTTTTGATTTATTATATTTGTTTATGTTAAGATTAACAGCAAATTTTTACTTGTGTACTCACTAGCAACCTCTAGCGAAGGTAAGTAAAAACAAAAAAACCTAACGAAAAACAAACTTAAATATGATCTATAATGAATAAAGTGTTTACTTAGAATTTAGAAAACTTGCATAGAACTATGGGCGATGCGAATTTACTAGGATCAATACTGAAACATTTATTCTTCCTAGTATAAACGTTAGAATTTTTTTTTAATGTTGCAAAGTTTATCAGCTCTAAAGCTTTTGTTATCCCTGCTAAATTTCTTTCTTTCGATAATGTAATTGAAAAAATTCGTTTTGAGGGACAAAGCAATGGCACTTGTCTTTTTTAAAAACATATACAAGGCATAAACTCCATAAGAATTAACAACAAACGTAGCTGAAAGAGATTGTTACTAAATTAGTATAGTTCATTTTTTACAAGGGAAAAAATACGTTTTGTATTTTTTTCCCTTTTTAATATTACGTTTTGTAAACAAGCCATAAAGAGTAACTTAATAATGGCTCAAAAGTATATACTTTTTTTTAAAGAAATAAATATGATATAGTGCAACTTCAAGTATTGTGTTGGCCTTACTGTACAAAAACAGTAAATTAAATGTTAGTAAACTTAAAATTTCAGTAATAAATAATTTCTGATATACTTAAAAACTGAACAAATAAACTGTACATAGGTATGTAGTACAGTACTTAATAAATACAATACAATACATTCTTTTATGAGTTTTGTAACATCAAATGTAAACAGCTAGTTTGAAACTTATAGACAGAGTTTTTTATGTTCAAAATAATTTTCAGTGTTCAATGCGTTTAGTTTGAAATTTACTTAAAACTACATTTTAATTCTACATGTTAATAGTAGAGCTGCAGTATACATTTTTATTGAACAATTTAATTTAAGTAACTTTATTATAAGAATTGAAAAAAGTAACAAACTTGCTATGACTTTAGTGCAAAGTTACTGATATTTCTATGTTTGTATAAAAAGTTTATTAATGATTTTAAACTTTTTTTCAATTTAATTCTACAGCTTAGAGCTTTTAAAAAGCAGTGTTTTATTTTTCGGAGGTCTAAAATTTTGCTACTATCTATCTCGATATAAAGCCGAAACGTATTTAATAAATCTAAAGTTAAGCAACAAACTATATTCTAGAAGTAAAAAGGTTTTATACAACATGAAAATTTTTTTTTAAGTTTTTTTTTATTATGTCAGTACTTTCTAAGCATAGTATACACTTTGCAAAAAATATTTAACATGTCAAAAGCTTCATAATGAAGTTGATAATCAAAGTTAAATTTAATATAACTGTATAAAGTATACTTTAATTGTATAACACTTCTAAAAGATGTTGAATAATAAAATGCAATACATTAGATACTCTCAATAGTATAAAAAATATCACACTATTAAGTTGTATATTAATCATGGTAGTTTGTTGTTTTAACAAACAAAGAATATTTTTTGTTTTGTTTATCTCTGATAAACTTTAAAATTTCTTTGCTGCTTACAAAGTGAAAAGCAACATATTCATATTCATATTTTTAACAAACTACCTGCTTATGTACAAATTTAAAACAAAACAAAAAAATGGGTTAACTTTTAGTTTTAGTAAAACTATATACTCGTTACTTTGGTAAACTTAAATATAATGTGTAGAAGTCTCATATGTAACTAGAAAACTAATTTAAAAAATTGATATTTTTTTGACACATATTCTTTAACTAAATTAAAATGTTAAAAAAAAATTAGAGCTGTAATAGTTTTTAGAGCTTTACTGTTGTTATTCTATTTTCTAAAAATAAGGTAGTATTGTATTAAAATATCACTTATATATACAAGAAACTAAGCATTATTTAAAAATGACCTTAAAATAACTATATCTTATATTAAGCGAAAATCAATAAAATACAGTATTACTTAAAACATTTAGTTCCATAATAAATAATGCACTATAAAACTAATTATAATAAATGATAAACAATCGAACTGATGCTTATCATTCAAGATGTTATCAAGTACTACTTATGTAATATTTAAACACAAAGTTTATAAATTTACAAGAGATGGTATAATAATTTTAAGCTTTGTTTATAAGGATACACCACTAATATTTTGTTTGATCTTGTTTAGTTTTCAGCATGAGAAATTTACTGTAACTTGACAAAACCAAAGTTTGCTCAAACTATTTCTGCTTAAAAAATAATAAATTGTAGTTGACTTTCCTAAATGTTAAGCATTTAAATTTGCTAACACTAATTAGAACACGTTGTTAATATTGCTTTACTTCTTACCAAGTATATTGAGCAAGTTCTTTTAATCAAAAATACGGAAGGTAAGTTAGTATATGGCATTACATGTATTTTTTCTTTATACTTTAATAAAATTCTTGACTTTGTCTATTTCGATAAACTTTGTCTATTTTAAAAGTTTGTGTTTGCAAAAAAACAACTTTTTAAACGTTTTCTGATATTGTTGTTTACAAAAATGTACAAAACAAAACTAAACTAAAAACTAATTAAACTTTTTGTTTTACTACAGATTTTTCAATTAGTTGTTTTCTGTTTGTCAAGTATTTTGATTTTAACTAAATTGCATCGTTTATTGGCCAAGAAAGAAGTGTGAATTAGTTTTTTCATGTAACTATATTTATACTTTTTTTAGACTATGTATATATTATATTTATTTTCAGACTTTAACTTGAATAAAACTATATTTTTAACTGAAATGCTCTATTACAGGATTAAAAATTATTTTTTTTAGAACCTATTAATAAAATATTAACATACATCATTTTTTTAATAAAAATAGCTGGTCTAAATAAAATTATATTTTATTAATCATAGGTAAACTTTGAAATTAAGTGCTTTGCAATATGTAGATACAAATCATTTTTTTTTAATTATCGTTTTAGTTTTAGCAAAACATAAGTTTTACATTTGTTTAACTTACAATAACATGTCTAAATACCATATTTATGTAAGATACAATTAATATGTTTTATAATTTGTATAGGATTTAAACATTTAAGTTTTATACTAAATATAAATGTCTAAACAAAGTTATAAGTGTAATTATATCAAAACGCTTATTTAAGTTTTGATTTGTTAAATTTTTAAGTTTGGTAAGTTGTTTTTTTTTTGCATTTATTGTTTATAAGTCTCATTTTATTTTACAATATATTGCTAAATATTTATATATTTCAAATCTTTATTAAACAAAATTAAAAAAAACATTTATTTAACTAGAAATCAGATTTAAAGAGGATGAAGCCAAGTGAAGGGAAATAAATAAATTTAAATATAATAATATAATATATTAATATATATAAAAATACATTCATCCTGTTACGCAAAATTTCTTTTTTTTTTTTTGGCTTTTTAAAGTTTTTTGTTAATCTTTTTTCAAGTTTTTTGTAAATAACCAACGTTGTTTTACAATTTTGCTCATGAGCATTGTCTAGCTGAGGATGTAAAAATTATCTTTAAAATAGTGACCAGCAAATAGTTTCATTTGAACTACTTAATGACAAAAATAAATTCTTTAAAGAATATTTTTGTACTTACTATAAGTAAAACATAGTTGTAGGTAAATCTTTTTTTTATACAGAGTTTTTAATAAAATATTTAATTGTATTTAAGCTATTTTAAACGTTGTTCGAACAAGAATTAAAACAATATCTTTGTAAAAGTATTTTAAAGGCGAGCAAAACTTATTCGCTTTTGAAGAAAAAGTTAAAAATGTAGTGTTTTATAATAGTGTTATAGGCTTTTACAGAAGAGTATACTGGACAAAGATAATAAGATAAAAACCATTTTTTAAGATTACTAAACTATTACTAGTACATATAATTGTTACTTCGAGCTTTTGTTATGTGATCGATTTGTGAGCTTGTCATTCAGAAGAACATTTAGTTTATAAATGTAGAATTTTTTTTTGGAAATTGAATATCAAAATAATTTAATATTTATTAAACATTTTCTTAGTACCTACTAGTTTTTCATCAAGTAGATTTATTTTTATCAAGAAATTAGGTGTAAGATAGTATACTAAATTAAATATACTACACTACTAAAAAGTAGTAAAAAGTTTGGTTTTGATATAGTTAAAACTTGTGCCTTCTTATAGGGGAATTGTAATTTAAATTTGTTAAATCTAAATATGTTTCTTTTTTGTAAAATAAAACAAAGCTAAGCTAAAAGTAAATAAGCTGTAAGTTTTTGTCTAAACATGTTGATATTTATGCATTATTAATTAATAGAGTATTCAGTTATTGTAAAAATATAATTAGTATTCATTTTACATTTATCATATATCTTATCTTTCAAAAGAGCTTGATGTTTTGTTTATCTTTGATAAACTTAAAAGTTTGTTTATTTGCCTTGTGCAAAATTAAATCTAATTTATACATAGTTTTTTATAAATTTTCTCGCTTATATACAAAATTAGAAAGCAAAAGTAAAAGTATACCATAACTAAAACGCTACCTTGGTTTTGGTTTTATTAATCTTTAAAGCTTTGAAGTTCTGTTAACTATACAAACAATAAATAAACAAATCTCAGTTTACACTAAAGAGTAAGTACCATTGCTTTACTGCGTGTATTTTAAAAATTAAATATTCAAAAAAAAACTTTTAAAACTTAATTTACTTTTATGTTCAAAACAATGTTTACTTTTCTCTAAGATTTAATCAAAGCCTATTGTACCTACGTTTATAAGAATATAACTCTTCGACTTTGTACGAAATATTATGTCAAAGTTGACTTGATTGTCTGTGTACTTATTTCATTTACTTCTGTAGAAACTAACTTAGAAACAAAATTTGTCTATCAAAAACTTGACTAGAATTATACTTTAAAGGTACAAAAAAATCACGTTTTTAACAGCTGTAGTTTTATTTTCTAAAAATTTGAACTATGATTTTATCAAACTATTAAGAAACAAAATGCACATTTTTTCAAAAGATAATCAAAAAGGTGGAGACGGGTCAAAATTACACGAAGACAAAATTGCACAAGGGGAACAAAATTGCACGAAGATACTTTTGCACTAAGACAGTTTTGTACCAAGGGTCAATTTTGCACGAGTAACATTTTTGACTTGAGTAAAAAAACAGAAAAAAAAAATCTTAAAAAAATAGTTATATAAAAAAAAAGAAAAAGAATAATAACAGAATAAAATAAATAAACATATGAAAAAATAAATAAAATAGTTATAGAAGAAATAACAATAATAAGAAAAGAAATTACAAAGAAAATCAAAAGCTACCGACCAAGGGTAAGGGTTAGGGGTAACAGTAAAAGTAAAAAAATTAAAAATAATAATAAGTTACCGACCGAGGGTAAGGGCTAGGGGTAACAATGATAGTAAAAAAAAGTTTTAAAAAAAAGTTAATAAAAAATTAATAATAAATAAAAAAAATTCAACCCGTGAAAAATTGTCTGCTCGAACAAAAGTGTCTTCGTGCAAAAGTGACCCTTCGTGCAAAAGTGATCCTTCGTGCAAAAGTATCTTCGTGCAATTTTATCCCCTCGTGCAAAGGTGGCTTCATAAGTATCTTTGTGCAATTTTGTGCACTCGTGCAATTTTGTTCCCTCGTGCAAACTTGACAGCTACCCTAAAAAAGTATCATTGAATAACTACTCTTTTGCTTAAAATTGTTCTTGTATTAAATCACGATAAAAAATTGTTTATTTGTTATGCATACTACGTAGTTTAATTTATATATGCAACATTGCCTTAGTAGATAATAGCTTATAAAATAAAAAATAATATAAGATTAAAACAAATAAAAAAGACTTCAAAACATACCAAAGCTTATACATTTATATTCGTTTGTACTAAAAGCATAGAAAAAATATGAAGTTTATGCTTTGCACTTTGCAGCTAACACATTTTAATTAATTTATGTTCTAGTTATCATTAATAACCGATTAAAATAACATGTTTTTGTTACCAGCGAGTATTTGTATTATACTTCTTATTAGCATTACAGTAAAAAAAAGTCATAACTAACTTTTCAATACATGTAACAGATTTCAAAGTTAAAAAATTGTGTAGTGTAATATTAAATTACATATTTATGTGTTTTAATTTTGACATCTGATAGATGTCGGCAGGCAATTGTCGCAAACCAAAAGTCGGCAGGCAATTGGGGGTCGTGGGCCAAATTTCAAGTTTAAAAATATTCGCGGGCGGCAGTTTTAATTTTAGTCACAATTTAATAATCTTTATATTTTAGTTTTGGTCACACACAATAGAACATTGTTTTAGTTTTATAAAAGTAACTTAAATACCTAAACAAAACTAAGTTTTCTTATTATATTATTTATGTCATCTTTACATATAAATATTGAAGATGAATGCTTCCCTTTGGTGCAAGAAAAGATTTACAACCTACCAACTTCCAGACCAGAGTTTATAAATGTAGAAAAAGTTTTTTTTGGAAGTTGAATATCAAAATAATTTAATATTTTTTAAATATTTTCTGAGTACCTACTAGTTTTTTATCAAGTAGATCTATTTTTATCGAGAAATTAGGTGTAAGGTAGTATACTAAATTTAATGTACTGCACTACTAAAAAGTAGTAAAATATTTGGTTTTGATAAAGTTAAAACTTGTTCCTTTTTATAGTGGAAGTGTAAATTAAATTTGTTAAATTTTAATATGTTTCTTTCTTGTAAAATAAAACAAAGCTAAGCTAAAAGTAAATCAGCTGTAAGTTTTTGTCTAAACATATTGTTATTTTTAAATTATCAATTAATAGAGTATTCAGTTATTGTAAAAATATAATTAGTATTCATTTTACATTTATTATATATATTATCTTTCAAAAAAGCTTGATGTTTTGTTTATCTTTGATAAACTTAAAAGTTAGTTTTTTGCCTTGTGCAAAATGAAATCTAATTTATACATAGTGTTTTATAATTTTTCTCGCTTATATACAAAATTAGAAAGCAAAAGTAAAAGTATACCATAACTAAAACGCTACCTTGGTTTTGGTTTTATTAATTTTTAAAACTTTGTAGTTCTGTTTACTACACAAACAATAAATAAACAAATCTCAGTTTATACTAAAAAGTAAGTACCATAGCCTTACTACGTGTATTTTAAAAATTAAACATTAAAAAAAAAAATTTAAAACTTAATTTACTTATATGTTCAAAACAATGTCTACTTTTCTCTAAAAAGTAATTATTTAGTAAAAGCCTATTGTACCTGCTTTTATAAAAATATAATTCTTGGACTTTGATCGAAATCTTATGTCAAGGTTGACTTGATTGTCTGTGTACTTATTTTATTTACTTCTGTAGAAACTAACTTAATAACAAAGGTTTTTTTGTTCTATAAAAAACTGACTAGAATTATCTTTTAAAAGTACAAAAAATAAAACACATTAAAATAAAATGGTTTTTTTTTTGAAAAATTTAAACTATGATTTAATTAAACTGTTACGAAACAAAATACACATTTTTAATAAACATATAACTAAAAAATTACTTTTGAATAATTACTCCTTTGCTCAAAACTTCTATTTTATTAAGTTACGATAAATATTTGTTTATCGTTTAAACATATTACGTAGTTTATTTTATATATGCAACGATACCTTAGTAGATGATAGCTTGCAAACTGAAAAACAATATAAGATTAAAACAAGTTAAAAAGACTTCAAAAATATCAAATCTTAAACATGAATAATCTTTTTACTGGAAGCATAAAGAAACGTGTAGTTTATACTTTTAAACGCAGCTAATAAAATATAGTTATTATTTTTGTCTAGTAAATAATAATAACAGATTAAAAAATAATGTTTCTTCCACCAGTTTGTATTCATGCTATACTTCATATTAGTATTACAGTAAAAAAAACTCATAACTAACTTAAAAATTCATGTAACTGATTTAAAAGTTAAAAAATTGTGTAGTGGAATATGAAATTACATATTGAAGTATTTTAACTTTGACTTATGTTAGTAGTGTTAAACCAGGGGTCGGCAGGCAATTAGGGCTCGCAGGCCAAATTTCAAGTTTCAAAATCTTCGCTGGCCGCATATTTAGTTTTAGTCACACTTTAATAATCTTTAGATTTTAGTTTTAGTCACACACAACAGAACATTGTTTTAGTTTTATACAAGTATTTACCTAAACTTAAACACTTAAAAAGTTAAGTTTGCTTATTTTATTATTTATATCATCTTTACAAATTACTATTGAAGATGAATGAATCCCTTTGGCACAAGATGTACCACCTACCAACTTCCAGACCTGATCCCACCCACTGATGACTGTTCAGGAAACCCTTCCAGTTTGCCTGGTTGAAACTAACACATTTCAGGACGTTTTTGTGGTTTTTCAGCTTGATTTTCGTCGTCGTTTCGATGTTCTGCGCAAAAAAGTTTTGTTGCCATTGACAACAACAAAAATAACCTTTTCAATAGATTAAGCACTTGTTTGTTAGTTTACATTCTTTGTATAGAAAATTTCAACATTTTTAATAGATGTTGACTGTCTAATTAATAATTACTAATTAAAAGTAATTGAATTATTATAGTAACTATAGTAATATTTTTAATAAGAAAACTTTTATTTTAGTCTACTGTTTTTAGTTTTACTTTTATTTAGGTATATTTAATTTGTTTTAGTATGTCAACTGCACTAGTTTTCCAAATAATAAAAGTCATAGTTTAACTAGGAGTAGTTTTGTTTTAAAGAAATTCAAAAGTTTACCATTGTAGAAATAAAAAAGTGTTTTTTAAGTTAATTATTGAATAGACAGAGCACCTTAAACGTAATAAACCTGTGAATTATTTAAATAAAACTTTAAAATATGGTATGTTGGTGTTGTACATGAGCTTTAGCATAGGTTTATAAAACAAAAGTGGTAAGTTTAGGAAATAAAGGTTGAAAAACAACATTTTTTTATTAAAAGAACTGTTATCACAACCTTTTTTTCTATAAATAAGGGATTGAAAAAAACTTTAAAACTATGTACTGTAAATTTATGTTTATGAAATTTAGTAGCAAGTTTGAAATCTATTAGTAAAAACTAATTTTGTATCATGATTTTAGTAAATTCGTTCAATTAATAAGAAAATATTTAAAAAATAGAACATACAAAGAAAAATTACTACAAATGAATTTCAATTACTTGCTAAAAAACGTTTTTGCATTTTTCTTTAAAGTGAAAAACCAATTTATTCTTGTTTAAAACAACTGTTTCTATGTTTCCTATTTCTTTCAATCAACCTTATACGCAGTTTTTCAAGTCTAAAAGTTTCAAGCTTAAATTAAAAGAGTCATAAAAATAAATAGATTTTTCTAAAGTCGAACAATTAACTAAAACAAGTAGCTAAACAAGATGGGTAACTTTTATATAATTTTTTCATTTTTATACTTTTATATTCGGCGGATCAGAATAAGTCTTTGGCGGATTCTTCAAATTATTGTCTCAGCGATCTGAGTTATTTCGATATATTGAAAATAAAAAATGTACTTCAAAAGAAAAAATGCAACGAAATAACTAATAGGCACTGCTTTTTGTTGATAATAAAATCTAAAGTACTTTTGAACATATTTCTCTAACATATATTTACTTTGATTCTTTATTACAATTTAATATTTAGCTAAAAGTTACGTCTAGGGCTTTATGTTTCATTTTGTTGGTCGGATATAACTCAGGGTACGTACTTAAGCTAAAAGTTTTTTTATTCTCAGGTCACTAAACTTTGTTAAAATCGTGATGAAAGTTTCTTATATTAAAAAAAAATGTTCTAAAATAAGAC
The DNA here is from genome assembly GCF_965202585.1 of Thalia democratica. Lineage (NCBI taxonomy): Eukaryota > Metazoa > Chordata > Thaliacea > Salpida > Salpidae > Thalia > Thalia democratica. The sequence continues at coordinate 3,240,749 of NC_139170.1, forward strand.
ACAGAAATTAAAAAAAAAATTGTTAAGTTCTAAAATTGTTTTAATACAACTGCCTTTAGTATCGTTTTACATAAACGTTAGTAGTCAGTATTACAATTTTTATTGTAATTTTTATGATTTGGGTACAAATTTTTTCTTGAAGAATTTATTTAACTAATGTAAATACTTAATAATTTTTTTTTACTTTATAAAAATGTTGTAAAAAAATTAAACAAGTCTAAACTATTTGGAGCTACGACTTGATTGACTTCTTAATGTTTATCTTTATAGGATTAGGTGTTGAGTGCACTATACTTTATAAACAAAGCATAACAATATAGAAAGAACAATGATTTTAAAAATGCTTCAGATTTTGATGCTTTATGTATCAGGACTATCTCAAAAAAATGCTAATTCAGCAATAAACTAATAAAACACAAAAAACAGGGTATATAACGTAACAATTTATAAGTCAATTTTGATAATTTATGGCGTGGTTCAAAGTTTATGATGTATTTTTAATTACAACTTTATATCAATATTTATATAAAGGCTAACTAAATTTTGTTATTAGTATAGTATTTTCTAGTTATTAATTTTTCACTAACTTTTTACTTCTAACCTTAAAAACTATACAGTAGTGTTTTTTTTTGGTTTTTAGCAGTTCAAAATGAACTGTTTGTTCGGTTGGTAAACTTTAAAAAAACCACACTTCGGAAATATTCTTGGTATTAGCCGTAACAAATTTCGTCATTACAAACATTTATTTTAACATATACAGTATTTTAGTCGAATCTACAGAACTTTAATCATAAACTTCGTAAAGCTAGAAATTTATTATAAAAAAAAATAATAATTTTACAAAGAATGTAGTTTAAATTGTTAAATAGGGTATATTCCTTTTTAATAAAAAGTCGGTTACAAATTAAAAAGATTAAATTAAAAAACTAGTATGGTATAACAATAATTTTATAACGAGTTAAAAAAATTTAACACACATTTAAAACTGGTTTCTACTAAGCTTTCAGCAATTGGTTGTAATGATTTTATGTACAAAAAAAACTCAACAATTGTGGAAAAAAATCTGTTGAAAAAAGGAGTGAAAATTTATAATGCCAGCTGCAAAGATAAATCTCGTATGTCAAAAGTTTTAAGAATTGATAAAAGTATATATAGTTTAGCAAGTAAACAACTTTGACTATAGTTTTCGCATTTTTTGAAACAAAGTTATTAGTTTATGTTTTTTGTTAGCTAGTTTACTTTAACAAAAGAAAGAGAGCTTTTTTAAAATATTAAAAATAAACCCTTTTTTCAAAGTTTCATGATTTTTAGTTAACTTGAATTAACATAAAGCGGTATTTGGTATTCTAGTTTTTTTTTATATGTATATATATATTTCCATATGCTTTGGTTTTAAGAAAACAAATAGAGAGATCTCAACTACAGGAGGAGAAATAATGAATTTATTTTTTCAACAACTTATTTTACAAACTAAGTTTCGGTAACGACTGTCACATACCTTTTTAGATTTATTTAAGCACTGACAAGGTCTTTGACTGAAACTTAGTTTGTAAAATAAACTCTTGAAAAAATAAATTCATATATATATTTATATATATGTGTATATATATAAACTTTGTTAATTTATTAACAAGTGGTGTAGAAGTGTATATTAGGAGGATATATTAATCTTTTATTCGAATTAAATATTTGATGTGAATAAATGATTAACTTAGACTTAATAATTTTATACCTTAAAATAAAATTAAAACTATGTATTCAATAAAGTATATGGTTCAATTCACGACAACTTAGTACAAACAATTGCAAAAACATTACATACTGGCTGGATAATATTCATTGTCTAAGTTTTACATTCAAACATACTTGTTGAACTTCTTCTAGTCTAAATTTTCTTACTTGTTAAGAAATAGTTTTATACTAAATTTGTTATATATTTATTTCTGTAAGCAAAAAACTTTAAAGAAACCTTACATAGTAAAAATTTTTATGATTAACTATTTTCCAAAACTGTTGTGCAGTAAAAAGTCGCAGCTAAACCAACAGTGGAATTATCAATTTAAAATTCTTAATAAGACAAAACATGTTTGTTTAATAACGTAAAACTATGTTTGAAACTGATTCGAGATAAGGTAAAAAAAGGTTAACTTTTTATCATGATAACCTTATAAGACTAGAATGCTAGTACAGCTAGTTAAAAGTTCTGATGTTGTTTGAGTAAAGTTGTTAAACTTTTCTATATTAGCTAAGTGTTAAAAATGATTTAGTTTTATAAATTACGTTTTTAGCTTGATCACTTTTATTTTTTTAAGGTTAACACTAAAAAGTCGTCATTTTTATTGTTTTAGAGAGTAGCAGGATGCTTAACACTTTGATCTTGTACACTTTAACAGAGTAAACCTTAAACATCAGTTTTTGTAGGTTATAATTTTCAGAAAACTTTAAAACTTTTATTAATCAGAAACATCAATAGTATTAAGTGTATAAGCAAGTTGTATTAAATTAAAATCATGTATTATAAATTCATTTAAGTCTTAATAAAAATTGCGTAGACTTAGTAGTAAATAAATTTGTTCAGCTTCTTTAAAACTTAATCATTAGGCTATAAGTAACGGCAGTGTTTATAAGTTATTGGTAAAAATAAAAGTTTAATGTTTGTTAGAGCATTTTAAAGTGACAGATTATAAATATGTTTATTTAATCAAATTTCTTAACAGTATTAAAACAAGCTAAAAAGCACAACAATCTTTATGAATTAATTACTAAAAACTATTAAACAGTCGATAGATAAATCCGTATAGATATAATGAAATTATTTATTATCATGTTTTGAGCACAGCACCAAAATAGTACTAATTTAACAGGTAAATTTTTAATACCGACAGAAATGAGAGGATTCATCCAAGTATACACTTACTTACAAAACAGCAGAAGGGAGGCTACGGACAAAGCGATCAACTCGTTCAAACTGGAAATCGAAAGCAAAGGGGGACACACTCTTTCTATGTCGGAGTTCCATGAGATGTACAGGCGTTATTCTCAAAAAGCTTTCCGCCAGTTCGAGGAAGATTGCGATCGGTTTGTCGAGAACTGCCGAGAAATGGAAGAGGAGATAGTCAGAAGCAAACCGGTGCATCTGTGGAAACTCAAGGAGGACATGAAGGAGTTCAAAGACGCGATGAGGAAAGTAAACGAGTTCAAAAGAGATGACAACTTTGAAAGGTTCATGTTTTAAGTTATAAAAATAATTATAATTGCTTACTAAAAAAGTTAACAGAGTTCTAGTTTTTATAGGTTGTGGTAGGTACAGTAGTTTATATAAAAAAAAGAATTATAAGAAAGGTTGGTTTGGCAGAACTTTTCAAAATCAATTATTCTGAAAAAGATATAACAAATTAATAATTTTTTTCATTTAAATAAAACAAAAAACTTTTTTTTAAAACAAACTTTAATTATACAGTGTTACACAATATCTGACTTATTTAAGACTCATCAAGTATATAATCAGAGTTCCTCATAAAAAATAGAAAGTACTAAAAATTTTTGACAAAAATTATTTAATTAAGTTAGATAAAATGAGAACTGTATTTTATTTTACTTCATAAAACTTGCATCACCATGTTTGTTCTTTCAAAGTAAGTTATTTTTACTATAAGTGGACGATATCGCTATTGCGGCGAGCTTAGCTACCAGGGGGCGATAACTAGTAAGGGGGACCAAGGTATACCAAATAGTTAAAAACGAATTCTAATATACGAGAGTGCTTATGAAAAATATTCTCGGAATAATTGTTGTAAACAACAATATACTTTGTAACTTATATGATACCATAACAAATAATTTATGTTTTTAGGCTGTTATTTGAGTTGTTGGGAATGAAGCCAAGGGCTTGGTTTGAATTTGCCAAAATGTTCAAAGAATTCACTCTGACAGCGCATCCAGACTATCTAGTGCGAAATTTCGACAGGTCTGTTTGTTTTTCACTTGCTTCCATTAAACAAAATTAATTAGACTATAAATAACGTTCTATAACAGTGGTCGGCAAACTGCGGCCCTCGATAGGTAAATCTGCGACAAAATTATATTTTATATTAAACTAAATTGATAAATTTCATTATAAGTTACTGAATAAAATTTTAGAACAATTAAAGTACTTTACTGCTCTTGCTTAGAACTGTGAAAAAACAGATTAGCTTTCTACCAGGGTTTTTTTCTTAATTTCATAATAACTTTCTTCTTACAACAGTAAGTTATCATCTGAAAAAAGAGTATAAAAAGTGATTGGATTGAATGAGTTAGTTATATAATACTTATTTAGTAAATGAACTAAAAGTGAATGCTTTCCATTTTGTACAAAAGTAATGCACAGTAATTAACTAAAATGTCATTTCTTTACAGTTTATTTTTTCAACATGTTTTTTGTACCTAAATTACTAGCTGGTATATTAAGAGTTCACAAATACTTTTAAAATAACATAATAATAAGAAATACGGTTTACTTTATTTTGGTTTTCACACGTTTTTAGAAGTTTTCGTTGCTTTTTAAATCAATTCCTTTGCACACTAATTTACAAAATGATTATTTTTGAAACCTTTTCGTTTAATACTTAAGCTGGATTAGTTTAGTTTATGCATAAATTTATAATATCATAGTTTCTACAGTCTATCTATCTAACTTCTACTATCATATATAATTGTGTACAGACACATTTAAAAGAATATATATGACATAAATTTAAATAGTTTTTGTTAGGTATACTTTTTTATTTTTCAATTTTTTTTTTGCAAATTAAGTTAATTTTTATGCGTTGCATACTAATATACACAATTGCTGTTCTTTGGAACTACTTATCTAACACAAACTAGATTAAGGGATGGTAAATTGATTAAGTTTGCACATTGCTAATCAAAACAATTTGAATTCAATCAAATAAACTATTAAAAATTGCCACAAACTCAGACTATGACTATTTGAAGACTTTAAATCTCAGGCAAATTTAGTCAGTTTTTGTATACTAAAATATTAAACTAGTTTTTGGTCACTCAGCATTTTTGCTTTAAAAAGTTGCAAGTTGAATTTATGATTTTTATTTTGTTAAGTTCACAGTGTTGGTTTGATTTAAAACATATTTTAAATTTTAAGTCTTGCAGCAGATATAATTTTAAATATCATTTATATCAATTGTATACCTAAAGTGTTGCCAAAAAATCCCGGAAAAACTTGGAATTTGACAATTTATGCTTAAAAAATCTGAAAAAACCTTGAATTTAAGAATTATTAAAAAAACCTGGAATTTTAAACAAATTTTACATGTAAACTTTTAACATTTCGACTTGATACAAAAAATCTACTATATAAATATTTTTTATTAAACACATTTAAGTAGCTGAACAGTATCGTTTTGATTTTGCTATACTATTTTAAACAGTTTTTTTTTCCTTTAACTTAGTTTTATACTAAAAATAGAAGCAAAAATATGTATTTTAAAAACTCAATATTGGTTCAATGCACCTTTCCTTAAAAATATATTTACCTTTTGTTGTGCTTTGTATTGAAACTTAACCTCTAATTTTTCTAAATGTTAAAATTAATTAAAACACCTCTAATAAAATATTTTCAGATTAGCAATATCTGTTGCATCAGTTCTCTCACCTTAACAGAATTATCAAAGTCCTAATTTGATTAATGCAGCTATATAATCTTCAGAATTTTCCTAAACACGACTTCTTGTTGTCATTAAAGAAATAAACAAAAATACTTTACTACCTGCTTCTATATAACTTGCCTTAACAATCTTTTCTGATCAGTCTGCAGTTACTAAAAATAATCATGTGCTTTGTTGAAACTGACGTAGGCAATTTGTTTTTTTTTTGTCGTTTCTCGCATTAATCCAAACTAACAACTTTTGATTCTTATAGCTCGTATTATATTTTACATTTACTTTTTTTAAATGCAATATTTTTACTGCAGATATAGAATTACTATAATGCTTAATAAAAAGAAGCTTTTCTACTCCATTAAGGACTAAATATTTTTTATAAATTTGTTAAAACTATGTAAAAAACTTAATTAACCATTCAAGCTGACTAACAATGATTTTTATAGATATATAGTTAATTCACTGTTAATAAACTTCGTTATTTCTTTATTTTGTAAACTTAATGTCGAACAGGGTTGCCAAACAAACAGACTAGTTTAAAAATTTCAAAATCTCAGACTAGATCAAACCTATTTTAGACATTAAGAAAACTCAGTTTTCTGTTAAAACTTCATTTTAAATACTTTGAATAAATCTTCGAATTCTCAGAGTAGTTTTTTATGACTGTAGTGTAGTTTACAAATTTTAGTTTTTTCATATAAATATTGTACTTTTTTATAATGATATTATTTTAGTTAAGAGTTTAAGGTTAATTAACAAAAAGTTTTATTTTTTTTTAACCTTTAATAAACTTAGGCTGGTTTGATATAAATTAGAAAATTTTGCTTTTAGAGTGGCAGCCATGTAAAAGACTAATTAGTTAGTGATAAGATTACACTAAAGTATTCGAACATTAACTAAGTTCAAAAATTTGATTTAGCTTATCTACAATACAAAAGGAATTTATTTTATTTAGTTAAGTAATTATTGATTTTTATAAAGACTGCAAACTACTTAAGACGCAGAAATTATTTTCAAAATTAATGTTTTTTAAAATATGACTAGATGCTTCAAAATGTAAAAAAATGTATAAAAGTGACCCATAAATGTTTTCTAAGCTCGGTCTTTATAGAGAATTAGGTTGTAAGTAAAATAATTAAAGTATTAAGTTTAGTTTATTAAGTTTTTAAGAGTGTTTATGTTTTATTAAAACTTGTTTATATTATTCATTGTAAACTCTATTCCAATAAAAATTAATAATTTTAATAGGCATTCTATGTGTAGCTACAAGTCATTTTAAGTAATAAAGTGTTTAAGTAAAACATTCTGTGGTGTGACTAAAACTAAAACCAAAATACTATTCGTATTTCACTAAAACTAAAACTGCGGCCCGCGAAGATTTTAGAAACTTTAAATTTGGCCCGCGAGCACCAACTGCCTGCCGACCCCTTTTTTATATCTTACAGGTAGACTCTTATTTTTAGGTATGAAATAGAGCATTTTAAACACAAAGTTTTACTACTAAAAACAACGTACTCAACAAAGAATTGTTAGATTATTTTATTAAACGTTTAACTTATTAAACAGGTTTATCAACGATGAGTGTTTCCAAACTTTTGGAGTTCACGATCCCTGGTCTATGGACATATGGCCTTAAAAGTTCAAACTAGTACCAAAAATAGTTTTGATTATTTTTTATCTGTAGTTTGATATCATACTTTCCGTTGAAAACATTTTAAATCAGGTATAAGTATGATAAATAAAGGAGACATTAGCATTTTAAACAAGCAACAATAATTACTATATATTTTTTCTCAGATATTCTATTCTCTCATCTCGCTTCTAAGTCAGTTATTATTTATTTAGTGCTTTAAAATCCATTTCGAAGTTGTATTAATTGCCTACTTTTGTCACAAAATAATTAAATTTACTTAATTGAAAATCGTTTTTATGGTATATAAAGTAAGTAACATGCTTAAAATTCTTTTTCTGGTAGTAATGTCACATAAGTATTTTTTAAAAACTAAACAAGTTATCGTGCACATATGTACAAACAAGTAGTAAACTTTAGTTTTTATGATTAATACTTTTAAGATTAATGTTACATATCTGTAAGTATAAGGTTTTCTTAGTTTTATTTTCTAGTATATACTTTCCTTAAAAGTATTGTAATACTTCTAAAAATTAGTTTAAAAAAATATTACATTTTAAGATAACAATTTTTTAAATATTCGTAATAAATTAAAAATGAACTATACATGTATAACATCATGTATTGTACAAAAATTAATAACTCCGAATTGTTTTGAACATTACTTATAATTTTCTTATTGTTATTGTTTCAATTTCTGAAGTTATCATAATTTTTAAAACTTGCGTTTGAGTAAAATCAAAAACCTATATATTTGTTAGATGTAAACATACTAATGCTTACAAAAAGCGTTAAACTAATTCCCTAGCTTACTAAAATGTATAAAACTTTAATTATTTTACTAAATTATAAAATAATAGTTATGAAATAAATGGTTGTGGTTTTTGACAAATAAATCAACATGATAAAGAAGATGCGAAATTTTGTGTCAAACTTTGTGAGAAACTTTCATCACAAAACAAACATTAAACACCAGTTCAGCGAACTTTGAATAAAGTCAGCAAACTTTGTTAAAATTAATATTAAAACTTTCTAAAAATATTAAAAATAATTAATTGAAGTAAGAAGTTTATTTTTTCACACAGAAAAAAGTATTGAGTTTTAGAAATGTATAAAAAACTTTCAAAATGTGTTACTTTATGATGTTGTGCTTTAAATGTACTAAATATATTCAGAAAAACTACTTTTTTTTTGTTATAAACAATTTTCTTTTATTCTTCTAATATAGTTATGATGACTTTTTTAACAAGTGCACCCTAGAAATTTTCTTTTGGTAAATCTGGACTATGGCAGTTGCCTAACAATACTTAATGCTATCAAAATCTTGTGAAATTGTTTGCTCAAACTCAGTAACGACATCTGACGGACATTTAAAACTCAAATCAAATACTGTAAAATTTTAGAATACAACTACGAAAAGAAATAATGTTTTAAAAGTTAGTAGCGTAGATCCAAATTTAATTTTCCTTTAATCAGTTATATTACTTTTTTGTGTTTGGATTCAGATACGAAAACGATAGATTAAAGTTTTGTTTGATCTTAGTGCGTTTAAACTGAATTTAAAGATACCAAAAGTTTGCTGTACTTAATGTTTTTTTTTGTCAAATGAAATAAAAATCAATTCTATATTTAATACAAAACTTTTATAAACATCAAAACAACTTTTGCATCGTTGATAAATTTTTGATAATTTTTTTTTGTACTTATGTTACTACTTAAAAAGCAGTATCGGTTTAACTATATGCTTAAAGCTTTACACAAAACTTTTTTAACAACAGATTATTTGGTTTTAAAATCTGTTTAAAACCCAAATTTTTTACAAAAAAAATAAATAGTACCATTTTAAAAACATTGGCAATAGTCGAAATCCGTTACACTGTACTTATAAACGTTAAAAGTAAATTTCAATTAATTTTTGTCAGAAGATTATAAACTTGTTAAAAGTCTTACAAGTACTTAATATACTTAAATTTTTTTAATTACTTCTTCAATTTTTTTTAAAGTTATATTAAAACTCAAAAAAAAAAAAAAATATAATCAAAAACAAAACTATTTTTTATTTGTTTTATCACCTATAAATCTTCTTTTAAATATTAAAAACAATAGATTGAAAACGATAAGTGTAAAAATTTAAGTGTTAAGTAGTATCTATACTATCTTTGTAAATACTCGGTTTAGTTTAAAATTTATAGATCACAATGTCACAAAAATAGTCTTGGATGTTGTTTTTAGTTAATCTTAATTAACAGCTTGTTAATTTTTGTAACAAATGAATATTAAAACACTTACTAAAAAGCTAATGAGCGTATCATTTTAATATATTCAAAAGCTAGTGAAAAATTAATGAAAACTTTCTATTACAAATTTTATTTAGTACTTAGTAGTGAAAATTGTTACATCACTTTTGTAAAAGTGTTTTTATTATACAAAAGGTTTTACATTAATGTATACAATGATACTTCAAGACCATAAAACGAATTTTTACTTTTCTAAACTATATTTAATTTGTGTTGTCCCTAAACTTAAGTTCGTTTGCTAAAAGTTTTTGCTTTTAGTGAATCTTAAAACGCCAGCAACTAACCATGAATGACTTATACAGTGATTTAACGTAAATTAATAATTGTTAAATAAATATTTTTAAATTAAAACGTGTATTTTTAGTAATATAAGTCATTAGTTGTACATATATTTTATAATAAAAACTTCTTTTTTTGGTTTTTACTTGTTGTATTTACATTATAAATGTGTATGTATTTTTTGATAACACAAAAAAAACAACTTTACTGTTATATTAACAGAAAGAATAATAATACTTTTAATATCAAATGTAAACTTCTATACGTTCAACTTCAAGTTTTTGTTTTAGTTCAACTATATTTAAGTGTTAATTAACATAGTTTTCTGTTAATTACTAGTTTTATATAATATTATACTTTGTCGTAGCAAAATCGTTGATTAATACAAACCTATTTTTTAAGTCGATTTAGTTAGTCGGACTCGTTTTATATGTCAAATCATTTTTTCGATCATTATAATTTTTTTTAATTATTAATATATTGCATTCTTACATGTGCAGAAACTGTTTATTCCTAAAACAATTAGGCTTTATTATTATTTCCTACTTGGCATCATCGCCTTCTGTTATAGTAACTTTTGCTGTCAAGGAGCAATAATTAGTAATGGGCGAATTGTACAGGTTCAGAAATGATTATCAAAAAGTAGATTTAGCTAGCTTAATTTGGTACATAAGTAGAAACAGTTTTAACCTCATTTCTAAAAAGTTTGCTTGTTTTTAGTTTATAATATGCTCACAAGATTATCATCAAGAATAGGTTTATTTCATCGCCCTGTTTTAGGTGCCTAAAACTTTCAGATCTTTTACTTCTGACAGAAGGCTGTTTGATGCGTAGCTTATAGCTTATTGAACGTTTTTTTTTAATCTTATTTAAAACTCAATTTTAAAAAGTCAACATACTTTTTGCAATTAAATATCTAATCAATTCTTGTAACTAGAAATGATTTACAGCTCTTACAATTTTAAACAGATAATAACAATCTAATAAAGTAAAACAACAATTTTTAAATAGTTATGAACAATCTGAAACAGTTTGTTACTTCATTCATAATAACCCTTATTCAAAAGAAAAATTGAATTAAAAATATTTTAAAATAAAGTTGTTGTTAAATAGTTGGTATAATTAATTAAACATTGTTTAGTTTAGTTAAAATTGAATAGAAACTTTTTTTACTGACTTATTTACGCATCGTTATTAATTAGAACTGTTAAAAGGTTTAAATTTATAATTTAACAGTATTAATTGTAATTAAATTTAATATATCAATCAAATTGGTCTACTGCAAAATACTGTTTGTACAAACACTTTTTAATATAAACGTATAGTAAGTTATCAACTATAATATCCTTATTCCTTATCAAAGTTAATTTGAAAAAATATTATTCAGTCGTCAGAGGGCATAGTAGAGCTTTTATAACACTTTATGCCTTTGAAAAAACGTTCGATTTTTTTAAAACTAGCCTAAAAAACGCAGCATATACTTACTTTAAAACAAAAGTACAACTTTTATTACCGTCCGATCCAGTTATAAAAAGTGATTTTTAGATGTAATAATAAAACTTAAATTAAGTTAAAGTAAATATTTTAGAACTAAAATCAAAGAAAAAAGTTATAGTTTTAAACACAAATAGTTTTGATTTGTAAATTTATTTTAACTACGCATTACAAAAACTAAATTTAAGAACAGATCTACGGACCTTTTTGTAATCATTATAAAAAGTATTAAGTTAAAGTTTTGTAGAAAAAAACTTTTAAGACTAAGTTTTATTATCTTCATTTTAAAATATATTCGTTATTGTTTTTTCTAACAACACAGGATACTTGTGCAACTTTCTGTAGGTTACTAATGTTTTAATACTATTTATAAATATGCTTTTTCATGCCTGCTTCGAATCTACATTAAGTTCTGCACTTTTTCTTAGACTTCAAATTTAATTTAAACTATAAAGAAGATGTTGGTGCAAAATATATTTTGTAGTCGTAAATTACTGCCAGCAAACCGGATCTGACTTTACTAGTAGATATCTTTAGCTTGAAAACAGCAAAACAAGCAAAGATGAGCTTATTTGTTTTAAAATATTAGCATATTTCGATAAATTTTGTGTAAACCAAATTGAAATCTTTAAATTACAGTTTTGCTTTTGAAGACTTTTTTTTTTTCTAACGTTGTTAGTAGAACCATGCAAAGCTATTGTGGCCTGCGAAGACGCTAACAATTACGACCTGCAAAAGAAAAACGCTTTTTCAAGTAAATATAACAAGGTAGTTATAGAAGGGGTAAGTGTCAAAATTACACGAGCCTAACTTTTGCACCGAGCGACAATTTTTATGATATTTAATTTTTCTAATCAGAAACTTTTATATTTTTTCTAAAATTATAATTCACATTTTGTTATATATAATAAATATAATATGTAGAATATTTTTCTAATCCGTTATAAAAATTTTACTTTTTCTTCTAATCTCAAGTGCAAAAATATCGGTTTGTGTAAAAGTATCGCTAGGTTCAAAAGTGACGCTTGTTCATTTTTGACACTTACCCCTTTTACAACTACCTGGTTTTATTACTACTCTTTTTTAAGGCTACCGACCTGCTTGAGTTAAACATAAAGTTACAATACTATAACTTTACATTCATGGTTTTTCTTTTCTTAAAGCCGTCATGAATAAGCCCCAATACGTAAGCTGTAAAAATGTGTCTTTTATGAGAGTTTCTGTCAAACTCATTTGTTAGATAAGTCGCTGCATTTTTTATAAATTTAATACAAATACAAAGAAGTGTTTTATATAAAGAAAAAAACATATATGAGACATTGTTAAATTTAGTTAGGTCAATGATATGCAATTTCAAAATCATGAATATAATTAAGCTTAATAGAAATCATGAAATGATGTCTAGCCTCGGTTCGTACAAAACTTTTACAACAAAAAATATGAGATAGTTTCAAAAGACACAAATAAAGTGTATTTACCAGTTTAAAAATAAAAACTGCACTCCTAAAGTATTTGGCGCCTAACTGTAATTTCAGCACTTTTGTAGTAATTTTAATGATAAAGAAAACGACTAATTCTAATAGCTTATCTTTATATAATGTGTTTTATGTCAGTTGATCTAATTTCAATACAAAAACATAGTTTGAAAAAACACATACAAATGTTCATTTGTGAATTTTGTAATATCTTTATTAACAAAAAATAAAAGGTCAAATTGTTAGTTTTTGTTTCGGTAACTTAAGATACTTTGACATGATATAAAAGTAATCATAAACAAAACAATTTTTTTTATATTTTGAATTTTTTCGTTTATAAACTTTCTAGACAACTTTAGCAGACAAATACAAAAAACATACTCCTTTTTTATCAAATAAAACATTACAAAAATGCTTACGTAGATTGATGCTTTAAAAATTTTGGCAGTAAAAAAGTTTTGTATAATTAAACTACCAGTGTAATTCAGTTTTAGTTAGCAGTCTAATAAATTGGTTTTGCTTTTTTTATTAAATTATCTAAAAATAGAAAAATCGACCGTTTGTTATTGTATACTGTCAGTTCGTCACCGTTTAAAAATGAAGATGGCTTTTTGGCAAAAAATTAAAGAAATGCTTATTACTACACAAATTTTTTACTTGAACTTTCAAAACATGTTTTCAAGTTATAAATTATCCGAAAAAGCTCTAATTATATTCAATCTTAGGTCATTTGTAAAAATTTGTTTTATACAAAGTATGCAGTGTTGTGATATAATTAAATTTTGTAGCTCAAGTTTTTTTTTAGTTCTTACTAGCATAGCTCAGTGGAGTACAGTCTTCTTTAAAGTTTTTTCCTAAATTGTTTATTTTTTGGAATATCTCACTAGCTAAACTAATATTATTATTGTAGTATAAATTGAATACAAAATAGTTTTCAATATATACATACTACAATAATAATTTTACTAAAATAATAACAAAATTGAACAAATTAAAGAAGTTGTTTATTACAAAGTAAATAATTCAAAATGTCGAATCTTTTAACTTAAATTTTTCTGCTTCACAAAGAAGTTCCCTAGTTTTACAATTAAAGTTCTTTGACAGTTTGTATTTTAAATATTTTTGCAATTAGTCAAACTGGTGGCGTTTACAAACAAATATAAACAAACTAATCATAAGTTGTTTATAAACTATGGGAATTAGGAGAAAGCTTGAAATACATTAAAAGTATAAACAAAATAAGATTATTTGTGTTAATCAAGTTTATTTACTTTTTAGGAATGTGTTTATTTTATACAAACTTTTCTTAAGATTAAGCTGTTTAATAGTTTATGCACTTAAATTTAAACTATTTAATTAATCAAGAGTATAGAAATGCTGTTGATAATGTTTTTTAAAGGGTAAAAAAGCTATCGAAAATTTTTAGTTTTGCAAGTTTTAATTTTCAGTATAATTAAGTATAAACAATAATTTATAATAAGTAAGCAAGTAAACTATTTAGTAAAATATCTTTTATTTTCTTTAAGAGAGTCTCATATTTTAGTTAAATTTTAAGGAATATAATATGTTATATGTTAGTAATTAAGTAAAACGTTATTAATTATAAGTTATTTTAGCAGGTTAGTTTATGGTTGAACCAACGTATTTTCTAAGTTAAGCTTGTTAAAAAAAGTTGAAAGTTTACATGAGTTTAGTTAAGTATAATGTTATTAGAAGCAAAATATTTTTATTAAAACTTATCTAGATCTTTAAGTTGTTTTCCTTACTTACTGGAATTGTTTTTTTTTTTTGAATCTAGTATTTTACAGAAAGCTTTACATAGGTATAAGCAAAAAATTTTGATTAAGATTATATTTAAAAATAAAAATACAGTTTTAATTTAAATATCTAACCATACTTTCATAATAAACTGTATTTACATTAGCTACAAAAAAGTAACCGTAATTTTGAATTTGGCTAGCTTTGCTGACTTCTTTACACATAAATATTAACAAAAACAATAAAAAGTTTTAATTAAAAGATTAACAGTTTGTTATAATATTGTTGTTACATTTAATTTATTAATCAAATTGCTTAACTACACAACTGCCAGTACAGTTTACACTTCTTAGCTATAAACTTACTTTATAAAGAAGTAAACAACTAGAAAAATTTATTCCCTTGTTATTGTTAATTAACAGACGTTTTCTTTTGTTGTCAGTGGGCATAGTAGAGCTTTTGAGAAACTTATATGTTTTTGAGAAAAGTTATTTGAAAATCAGTACATTTAAAAAAACTATTTTTTATTTACTTTTAACTACAACTCTAATTCAAGTTATATGGCATTGAACAATAAGTTTGCTAAACTGATCCTTTTGCTTTTGAAGACTTTTATTTTAACATTTGAAAATTTGAAAAGTTTAACAACTACGGTGACTCACGGAGACTTTTTCTAAAAAGTCCAAGCGTGAACTTTCAATTACTTATTTAGTTAATTAAAAAACTCACAACCAATGTACTATGTTAGGGACCGGCAAACTGCGGCCTGCAAGCCGAAAATCTGCGGCCCGTGAGGTACTTTTATCCGAAAAACATACTCATTGAAAGCAATAAAAAAAAGATTGAGGTAAAATGTTACAACTAAGCTCTAATTTTATTAATAACTCTTTAATAGTGCTCCTTTATTGCTTATTATATCTTTCATATTAATTTTAAACAATAATTTTTTGATTACAACATTATTTTTTGTTACTGTGGCAGGTTTATATAAAAATATTGAGATTGCTTATAATCTAATTAAATCAATGGAGTTTGTACAGTTGTAAATTTTGATAAATCATAGTTGTTTGCACAATTAACGTTGTTAATTAGATGTTCTGCTATCAAAGTTCTTTTTCTTGCATTTATAACAGCTTTCGTTTTATTATTAGCCTTTTCTTTTATAAATTTACATACATTTCGGTATATGTTCATCTACTCTCGTTTTTAGATGCCTAGATGTTTGTCCAATACAACTTCTCCCGCAGACGCAATTATATTTGTAAATAATAAAATTTTCATTAAGGTTGGATATTGGTTCTTCAGTTCCAATCTAAGAACATTTAAGAAACAAGTATTGCTCTAAGCTAAACTTGGTTATAAGTCGACTGTCTTAGTTCTTTCACTTTCTTCTCAAATAAACTTGATACGTTACCCAATATACTAGCTTAAGAACCGCAGGAAATTTCTTCGGTTCAAACAATTTAGGCTTCCTACGGTTGCCATCGTGTGATTTTATTACTCTTTTTATCAGCTCTGATGGATAACCATTTCCGACTAGAACTTCATTGATCTTCTTTCAGTATGAAGCAGTTCAGGAGAACAAATCATACAAGCCCGATGGTATAAGGTTCTTATCAGGTTTTATTTTCTTTTCTTGGTACAAAAATATTGAAAATGCAAATTATTGCTCTTTTAAAGAAGGCTTTCTACACACACTGCTAAAAAATATCGCTTTACACCTTGTAATTAATATATCCAAGTAGTATTTTTATTTATTTATTTTTCTAAGCTCGTTTGTATAACAAAATAAACTAAACCCTAGTTAGATTAGTTGCACTAAACTTTTTATTTAAAAAATCAAAACACAAACAATAACCAGCTTTTCTACAGTTTAAAAAGCAAAAGTAAACCACTTTTAAATTTATTTATATCATTGGTATGCTTTTAAAACGAATAAAAAACAATTTTTAAGAACTTTTAGCTTTAACTCTTATAAAGTTCTTACATTCTAAAAGTATAAAATAGCTTTAAAAAAAAAAACTTTATATTTAATTTCTAGCTTCAAACTACACTCCTAAAGTATTTGGCGTCTTAATGTAATTTCAGCACTTTTGTAGTAACTTTAATGATAAAGAAAACCACTAATTCTTGCGGCTTATCTTTATATAATGTATTTTGTATCAATATTTTCATTTTAAATACACAAGCACAGTTTAAAACAACACATAGAGTTGTTGACTTGGCATTTGTTTATATTTCGATTAAGAAAAAAAATGTCTTAATGTTAATTTCTTTTCGGTAACTTAAAAAATACTTTGATATAAGTTAAGATAGACATAAAAAACATAACTTTTATATCGTTTAAAATTTTTTTTCTATAAACTTTCTAGACAAATTTAGCAGACAAAACTAAAATTATACTCCCTTTTTATCAAATAAAACTTTATGAAAAATGCTTACGTAGATTTATGCTTTAAAAACTTTGGCAGTAAAAAAGTTTTGTATAATTAAACTACAAGTGTAATGAAGTTTTAGTTAGCAGTCTAATAAATTGGTCTTGAATTTTTAATTAAGTTATCTAAAAATAGAAAGATTGACCGTTTGTTATTATATACTGTCAGTTCGTCACCGATTAAAAATGAAGATGGCTTTTTGGCAATAAATTAAAGAAATGCTTATTACTACAAAACTTTTTTACTTGAATTTTTAAAATACGTTTTTAGGTTTTACTTTATTGGAAGAAACTTTAATCATATTCAATCTAAGGTTATTTATGAAAGTTTGGTACATTCAAGAAAATAATTTTTGTAATCTAAACATATTTTGTATCTTAAGTATTTTCTAAAAAATACTAACTGATTATGATCTTTACTTCATTACAGTTTATTTCATAAATAAATTCTTAGTTTGATTATTTAAATAGCTTAACTAATATTTTTGTTCTAGAATAAACTCAAAAAAAATGCTCCTTTAAAGATACATCTTTTTTAAATCATACAGTTAAAGGTAGGTGTTATTTTTAGTTAATTGCTAAAAGTAGAAGAATATTTCAAATCTAGTTTTGTAGTTTTTGAAAAAACTCCCTTATTTAAAAAAAATTTTCGTTGTACTTAAAACGGTTTTGCAATTAGTTTATTGATGTGTTTACAAATACATCTAAATAAACTAATCGTAAGTTGTTTACTATTTGTATCAGATGAAAGCCTTAAAAAATTAAAGAGTCTAAACAAAATAACATTTTTCGTGATAATCAAGTTTATTTACTTTTTAGGAATGTATCTATTTTATACAGAATGTTCTTAAGATTAAAGTAATTAATTTCTTAAAAATTTTAAAAAAAGTCGACAAGAACTCACAAATGTTGTTGATAATATGTTTAAAAGGGTAAAACAACTTATCAACAACGTTTAGTTTTGCAAGGTTTTAGTTTTAGTATAATCAAGTATAAGCAATAATTTACAATAAGTAAGCTATTAAACTATTAAGTAAAAGGTCTTATTTCCTTGTATAGAATCTCAAACTTTTATTGAATTTAAAGTATGTACTACGTTCAAATTCCCAAATTGAAAATTTAAAGTAAAAAGGTTACTATTTATAACTACAGCATGTTTTTGTTGTTTTATAATTTCTTAAAAGGGTAGTACATGTTTAAATCAATGTATTTGTTTAATTAAAATTGTTAATAAATGATAAAAGCTTACATGTATTTAATTAAGTAAAAGCAAATTTATTTTAGTAAAACAGAATAGTACTTGTGCAATTTTTTTGCTTTGTAGACTTATTTGTTTTAAATTTAGTTTATAGAAAGCTTAGCATAAGTATGAGCGAAAAAAATTGATAAAGATTATGTTTAAAACTAAAAATACAATGTTAATTTAAGCATCTAACAATAGTTTCATATTAAATTTAGCGAAAAAGTTGTAAACTTTGAAGTTTATTAGCTTTGAAGAACCTCTACTGTTAACACAAAATAAAATGAAAGTTAATAAGTCATAAAAAAGTTGTGTTAAATATGATACACTGATTTCATAGAAATTCATAAAATTCATAAAGTTTGTCAAATGTTGTTAAAAGATACTTAAGATATAAAAAGTATTAAAGCATTCGATCTAGTTACATATCTAAAACAGCAAACAAAACTAAATGTTTCATAAAACTTTAACAAAACATTAAACCACCTATAGTATGAAACTTAAGCGGTAATAAATCTTAAAACTGTGCGTCTCATACTTTATAGGACCAAGTAGTAAAGTTACAGAAAAAAATTCATAAACTATTAAAAAGTAACACCGACCGCGTAAGTGGCTGTTTTACAACTCAATCAGTTACACGGAAAGTTATCTAACATTTTATTTCGAAGTTTCAACGCAGAAAAACATAACCCCGCTTAGCCTGCGCGCCTCATGGGTGGTCTCCTCGTATGTGAGCTCCATTCTACTGCAATGAATTCGTGCATGTGTGTGTTCCTCTTGTGATTGATCGTTCGCGCTGATAACTTTCAAGCAAGTTTTGCTAGCATTCCAAAATGTATATGGCATAATAAGAAAATATTTTGTTGCTTTCCATGGCATTCTAAAAGTTTGCAAGAGTGGTAGTGCTAAAACAAATAAGTTCTGCAGATAAATTAAAAGCTTTACAGGTGGTACAAATAGTTTGATTTTAAGTGATCTGCAATTAATTTAAAAGTTCTTCTTGCATTTCAACTATTGAGATAAAATAAAAAAGCATAAGCTCTGCAAACAAATTTGTAGCATTCCAGAAGATTAATTTATAATAGTTTCAAGATATCAAGTTTTTAAGTGTTATAAATTGAACAATCAAACATAAATTCCTAAAGTGGTTCTGAAGCACTCAAAAGTAAAACTTACAAGCTGTAAAAATAAATTAGATTAAGGTAATGTAGAATTGATTTATCAATTGATGTAGCATTAAAAGTACCAAGTTTATAAGAGGGTATAAATAAGATGCTATAAAATATAAGCACCTAAAGTACTTCTTTTATGAAGAATTCCAAATAAAATTTGTAAAACTAAAAATCAATTATAATAAAACTAAAAGCTGACAGCACTTACAGTTTATGGGTGGTATTAATACTTATAGAACAAGTGTGGTATAAAGTTTTGTGGCATTCAATGTAGTAGTTTCTATTTATTTGTATAGCTGCTGTAGCACTTAATTAAGGTACTTATAAGTGGTAATAGAAAAGCTTAGATTAAACTCTATAAAGTAAGTTATTAAAAGTCTATTATTGTGTTAAAAAAGAGGGTTGTTACATAAAAAATCTGTATCAAAATTTTTAATTTTTTAAAATTATATTATACAGGTGTTATTGACTTTAATATTTAAAAAACATTTCAAAAACCAACTAATTAATTAGTTTTAAACTGTCATTATTTTTTGCTTTGCCTAATCTAATACGAAAGTAGATATAATTTTGTTATAAGAAATTATTGTTGTTTGAATATTACGGAAAATAATTTGTTTAAAATTAAGAGATAAACAACTAAAACCAACTGTTATACATAAATTTTGAATAAGAAAAATATTTATAAAAACTGAGAGTTATTTTTCATCAAGCAGTTTAAACATCAAATTTAGTTTTAGTTTAATAAATACTTTGTTTATGAAATAAGTACTTTACATGTTTTTATCAAACTTGTTTTTCACTTTACAACTTTACTTTATACTTTGAGTATTATTTTTGCGTTGTTGTCAACCTTGAGTTAAAATAGTTCTTCAACTATTTTTTTTTAAGTTTCAAAACTTTAGATGTTTTGTCTTTTTTAAGTCTTAAAATCTTTCGTTTGACAGTAAACACTAGTTTAAAGCTTGTAATACTTTAGTTTCTACTCATATCAATCTTGTAAACTCTACAATGTACTATAAACTTAATTAAATTTGTAAATGTTTTGAAAGTTGTAAAAAATGTTAATTTTACGCTTGTTTAATTATAAACGAGTCAGTAGTCTAATATTTATAAACAGTTACTACACTCAGAAATCTTTAAAAAATATTTATTAATATTTTGTGACGGAATTATTATACATATACAAATTATTCAACTTTTACTACAGTTTTTTAGATCTAATATACTTTCTTATTAAAACTCTTGTTAAAACAGAGGCTATTTTCTTGTTTAAAAGCTTTTATTAAACTTCAAGTTATTTTTTGTTTCTAGACGTTTTAAAAAACATAACAGTCAACTTTACCATGAAATAAACTTAAATTTAACGAAAAAAAGTAAACTTTTTCATTTTTGTCAGATTTTTTTAAGAACTTTAATTTACAGTTTATTTTTTTGCCAAATTTTTAAAGTTGTTATGATATTACTTAATGTATTATATTTATTCTACTTTTTTTTTTGATTACAAGTTTTATAAATAAATAATATTTTACGCTTAAAAAACTTTGAAATTGTAGTTCTTAGAAATCAGTGCTGAATACTTTTTAGAGGTTTAAAATGAAGTTGACATTTAATTAAATTACAGTTAGGTTAATTAAGTTCTCAAAATAAAGTTGCTTTATTTTTGATGTTAGAGTAAATGCTTTATTTTTATATTTTTCATCTATGATCAGGGTACAATTACTTAGAAACTAAAGAGTTCAAAATAGTTAGAAATTTTCATACTTTAATTCGGTTTATTAGCCTGGTTTTCAGTATACTATCTTATTTTAGAAGATCATATTTTTCTTAAAACATCAGTTCTGTGAGTTTGATTAAAATACATGAGTTATTAAAAAGTTATGCTTACTTTTAACGGTATGTAGTAAGTAAGCAAAAAATTTTAAACTTTTCAAATACTTAGTAATTGATGAAACTAACTTTTAAACGATTAACTAAAAAGTTCACTCTAGAATTAAACTACAACTAGATGGGATTAAGCTTTCTAAGGGGATTTTTAATTTTCTTATAAAGCTATAGAATTTAGCTACCCGAATACTATTTCTTTTTCTAAAGAGTGCAGAAAAATTTGTTTATTTATTTAGTTGTTTCGCTGAAAGTGTGCAAACTTACTTGTTTTTTTGTCTAGTTAGTTTATCGTTTTTATAAAAAAAAAATTTTCTTTAAAACATTAGTAGTATTACGTTACAGAAAATAAAGCTTTGTTTACTAGTACTATCTCAAAATGAGCGTTTTTAGTAACCTGTATAACTTTTAAAGAGATAAACCTAAACAGACTTGCGCTTATACTACAACTAATTTAAAGCTTTAACCGTTTACTTCAAAAAGTTAAGGTAAGAATTTAAAGTTAAAGGTTATATTCAAATTAGGTATAATCATTGTAGCAAACTAGTTATTATGGTCTTTATGACATTTTACTGATGTTTTTTTTACGTGAACTTCCTCTTTTTAACACGTTTTTAAGCTCCTGGTCATTAGTATATTTAAAAGATATAGAAATGTTTATGAACTGCCTGATTTTTGTAACTAGCGTTTAACACATACGTTACACAAAATATAAAAAAACTAAAAAAATATCTTTTATAGGTGTAACGTTTTTTTTTCTTTTTAAATTTATTTTTTAGAAGCTTGTAAAATAAGAATACAAAAAAAAGCAAAACTACTATAATTATTTTGTTTTGTATTTCGATCTTTGGTTTCAAACATTAAATAAGCTAAAATATAGCTCAAAATTTTAAACATTAAATAAGCTAAAATATAGCTCAAAATTTTAGATAAAATAGTAAATTAAATATTTTTAATTGTGTTCTACTAGTTAAGAAGAAAATACTATTATCTAGAATTATATATGTTAGCTTAAAGTACAAAAAAAACTAACTAGCCTAAATTTTACCAAATAACTGTATTTTGTTGGATTTTTTATCAATGTTTAAAATAGTTTGAATATTTATTTTAACCTTGAGTGTTAGCTGCTGGTTTAGATCTCAGTAACTGCTTATTCTAACAGACCACAACTTGAGTGGTTAACAAACATATCAGTAAATCTGTTTTAATTATCAACACATTGAAGGAATACAAATGTCACCATTTGTCTATTTAAAGGGAAAACTTAACAGAAAAATGAGGAGTATGAATATTACTGAAATATTCGTTTTGTTAACAGAACTGTACCACAAAAAACACAAATATTTTAAAAATCCGAGCTTTTTCAGTACTCCGTATGTTGAGACTTATTAGAAGGTTAGATTTTGTTAATAATATGGAATAACATTTTACAAATAAATTAAAAATGAGTTTAAAACAATAGATTTTCTGAGCTTTTACCATTTTTAAGTAACGATGTAGATTTTAACTTTGAAGACAATAAATATTAACAAACAAGTAGCAGTAGATAGAAAATAAGTTTTAATTGTTAAAAACCAGCTTATAGTTAGAGTTAGCACAATGAGTTGGAAGTTTCGAAAGCTAAAAACTTTTATGAACTAAAAATTTGAATACTAAGACTTAACCCAACCATATAAGTCAGTTTATTGACAAGTAATCCCACAAAATCTCCACTTTAAACCGTAAACCAAGTCAAATTAAAATAATCCCGACCAATAACAGGAGGATTAGCAAGTAATGCCTAAAAAGTAAAAAACTACAACAGCAAGCTATAAATCTGCATTTTATAAAAACCTCTATAAATTAAAAATAATCCAAAACATTACGAATTATCTCAACCGGTTTAAAACAACGTGACGAGATTACGGCCGTTGAAATGTCACCGTCGTTGAAATGTCACGTCGCAGAAAAGTCGCTTCATAAGTTCGTTGTGACGTCACGCTTGTGACGTATCACTTCCGAGCAGATGCGAGCGTGGGTGGTCGCCATGACAACCATCAGTACGTGGGTGGTCTCCGCGGTGAAATAATAAAAAGTAAGCTGCAGAGAAGTAATCTCCTCTCAGCGAGATTTCAGCAAAATATGATTTTTTTATTAATTTTTTTTGTGGAAATATAAGGCGGAAGAGGTGCGGTCTACTGGTTTATATTTTTTATTTTTGTTTTATGGATTAATTTATGCGCGGAAACAAAACAAAGAAAGTTGTTTACAAACTTTGGGAAAGTTTTTTTTTTTTGATAGTTTTAGTAAAAGTTTCATTATATGTTGTATAGCTGCTTGCTTGTAATAATAGAAGAATGTTTCAAAAGAAATTTTTAGTGGTTTGCAAAGTTTTTTTGTTTTTTGTGAATTTCGTAAAATAGTTTAAACAGATTAAATTTTTTAAATAGCTTCAGTATGAATATTAAGTTGTATTTTCTCGTACGACTTTATTACAAATGCTGACTGAAGTTAGTTGTACAAAAATTAAGTAAAAAATTGTATTCATTGAAAGCCACGCTTTTAAACTTCATTATGAAACCACTTATAAAGTAAATCAAGAAGCTTAAACTTAAAACTTAAGCATTAGAATAAACTGTGCCAAGTTTAGCAAATAAAGAAAATAAATAAACTGATTTTATATGTTTTCTAACAGGTGTGCTTAATGTCTAAGCTTAATAAACTAATATTTTCATTTAATTTATACTTAATATAATTACTATGAGTTAATTTTCGTTAAAAAAGTTAAACTTAATTGAAGATTTATAAGAGTTTAGCTTGTAACTTACTTGAATATAAACAACTACAAATAACTTAAAGTTTGCAACAAACCTAATATACTTTTTCAAAACTTTTATACAAAGCATTAAAATTAATGCTCAAAAAGTTTCAATTTTCATAATAACATAAAAAATGTTCTTATAATTAAAATATAAGGTTATCAACAAGAATAACATTGAATCTTTACTGTATCGTGTCGTATTTAACCACAATATTGTAAATATTGTGTTTATTTACATAACATTTATTCTCAGTTAAGTCGAAATCAAGTAACTTTAGTCAGAAATATCAAATTTCAATACTTTTATTTGATACTTACTGTGAAAAGTAACAAAAAAGTAATAAAAAAATTTTAAGTTTGGATAATTTTCTTCTTAAGTTTTTCTCTTTTAAATTTTTATTCAACATTTAGTAGATTTTTTTTTTTTTGTTCAATTCTAATTTTTTTTAATATAGTTTTAAGTTATAGTTGTTTAGTTTCAAGTTTGACTTTGAAAAGTTATTTAGTATAAAATAAATGTTTAATTTTGATAATATTTTCAGCTAGTTTTTGTGCAAACTACTTTGTACAAAATTAAATGAATAAAGTGTTTATTTTTATATAGAATTTAGTTTTTTTTCTAATTACCCAATATTTTATATGTATTATATAATTGTACTTGAATCACAAACTTTTATGTTAAACATTTTAAGCAAAACTTAGTTTGCATTATAAGCCTTTAAAAAACTAACAAGTTTAATACCTTCTTTTTTATAAAATAGATTTGTTATTTTTAGAAACGAAACTTCTTGTAATTGATAAGCTAGAAGACATAAAATTAATTAAAATATATCGTTTGGTTAAAAATTGTTTAGAAAAACTATAGAAATACACTGCTTTAAATTAGTTATATTTGGTTATTAAAACAAATATTATTAAGCTTTGGCTTAACTGAAACATTTATGTTTTTAGTTTTCGTGAATAAAATAAATATATAAAGTTTTATATTTATGTAAAAATGTTTATCTTCTAACTTTTGATTGGAAAGACTTTTGACTCTTTTAACTATTTTACTATTTTAATGGAAACAGTTTGTGATAAAATTAAACTACGTCTAATTTGAAGTTATTCAAGTTAAAAAAAACAAAAAATCAAAGCATTTCCTATTAAAAAAATTCTGTGTTAGTTTATAAAAGCTAACATAGAAAATAGATAAAAATATATTGTTTTAGTTTAAAAAGGCTGAAAAATAATTATTTATTTTCTAGTACAAGCAATTTGTGTTGCAAATTACATTATTTTTAGGTTAAATACTAGATTGTCGAGCAGTGATTCACGCATTAACAAATAATTAGACCTCACACTAACTTAACAAGCAAAAAGAAAATCTAGAATCAAATTAACTTTTTTATATACGAATAAGAAAATTGAGAAATTATACAGTTTTTAAATTATGATAAATTTGGTTTAGTACTTTTCTTGTCAATAAAAACTTTATTTAGTTAGTTTGAAAAGAATAAAGCATTTATTGAAACAAAATCTAGACCTCAATGACGTTTTATTTTTAAACAAACATATTGAAATTCAAAAGTTGCACGATTTTTATATATTTTAAGTAGTATTAATTGTTTGTTATAAGGTTAAATACGTAAGTACAGTTTAAAATTTTTTAATTTATTAATGTTATAAACTACTTTTTTACTAAAACAGCTATTTCTAGTAAATAAAACTGTTTTTTTTATTTTATTTTTATTTTTTTATTTAAAAAACTTAAAAAATAATAAAGACGTAAAAAAACAAAAATTTAAGTAGTTTGTACAAGGTAATATCACTTAACTAATTGTAGTTATTTAAAAATTCGTAAAACAGTCTAATATAAACTTCATTTTCAAGGTTTACTACTAAAATAATAACATTATGAATAAAAAATTGACACACTATTGCTTTTAATTGGTTAAAAATGTTTATGTAAAGTTCGTTAGTTCATATCCCCAAGGCTTAAGGTATTTTGATTTTTGATTTAAAAAGTTAATTTAAAAAGACTTATTTGATTTAACTAATTTTTCTAATAGTAATATTTTTTTTTAAGTTGATATTTTTTGCACTTAGAAAGGTAAACCCAATTGTTTTCTCTTGTTTTAAGGACTAAACAGCACATGTGAAAAAAAATTGATTTAGTTAGTTTTAAACTGAAAACTTAGAAAACCATCAGCACAGTAAAACATAAATCAAACATTTTCACGCTTTGTATTCGACTTCGACTATTTTATAAACTTGTCTTGGTATAAATTTGAAGTAGAACCCTATCAAGTAAGTTATACATCTTTTTCTATTGTGCTATCAGCAGTAAGTTAACGTAAACTGATTATAGTGACAACTGCCACACAAACAGTTAAGAACAAATGTTTCCATACATTCAGTATTTCCTTTCTTAAAATGATTAATATAACTGATACAACAGCATTTTATTTGTTTTCCATCTTTGATCTTTTGAGTCTTACAGCTGCTTTTTTATGTGTCACTAGTTCAAAACAAAGGTCACAAAACATATTTTTTATGAGATAAAAGTATGGTCGAAATGATAAGTTTTTTTTTTTTTATAAGCAACACTAGTTTTAAATTAATAATTTTTCAGATAAAAAGCAAAAGGCCTTAAAAACTAAGTATTTAATTTTGTAACTGTTTACTATAATGTTTATTTAAAACTTAGTTTATTAGCATTTTTTTAGTAAGTTTTACATTCAAATTAAAAAAAAAAACTTTTATTTGTAATCAATTAATAATTAAAATATCAGTTACAAATATATTATTTCAGCAATTTGTTAAAGTTTGTAAAAATTAAACAGTGATTAGCACCGCGAGTTTTTATTTACACAATAACAAAGGTTAACCACTAAAAAGTACTTTTTCTTCACTCAATTAAGAATGAAATTTCCGTTTAAAAAAGTTTAAAAGTTCAAAAAATAATTTTTTATTGAGAAAAAAATACTTTTTATATTAAAATTAAACGAAGTAAACAAATTGGGCACCTAGAAAGTATAATAAAAGCTAATATTAGTCTAAAGTATTTTCAATTTTATATATTTTTGTAAATAAAGTAAAGCTTTAAAGATCTTGTATATTTGTTGGTTATAAATTTAGTATTTATTCCGAGATAAACAGTTTTTACTTACCTAATATGATTTAAATGATATTATTAGTAATATCATTTATAACAAGTTTTTCATTAACGAAACAGACTTAGTAAACTTATTTTTACTAACTTTAACTTAAAACTTTTACCAATATTAGCTTTTCTTTTCCTACTTATTTCTAGATATAAGTTAATTTATATCTGTAGTACCAAAAAAAACTATATTTAAAAAAAATGCTTACAATACTTTAACTTATGTACAGACTTTTAAAACAAATGAATTTACATATTAGAGAAAATTCAGTTAACAGTTCATACGTGTAAGATTAATTCAATAAAATTAGTTTTACTTTTTGAAATAAATTTGATGTCATTCACTAACACTAAAGTTAGTGAAAGACGAAAAAATTCAAAATTGATACAAAATCTAGTTTCTTTGTTTCAAAGGCTCAAAACCATTTTGCAAGCAAAACATTTTCTTTCAACATATCAGTACAATTATATCTAGATAGATGTATATTTATATAACAGTTTTTTTTTACACTAATATAAATATAAGTCAGTTTACAGCCGATGACGTGTAAAATTCAACTTCAAAAAAGGAGTCGCGATTTCAGTGGCATCCTTTCTGCAAAAAAACCGCACTGGAAACCACTCGAGCGTGAAATTGGGCGAAATTACACAAGAAAGCAGACCGGAAAATGACTTCGAACGAGGCAGCGTGAAACTTCACTGATGAAATCGGAAGCTAGAAAGTTGGACTTGCAGCACGAAGGTTGGAAATCTTATCTTCTTCATCCTTTGCGTTTTAGAGGTGAACATTCGAATATCTGGACATCGTCACGTTTACACGTCACAGCGCCTGCTTATCGTCATAATTCGGATCGAAACAGCGCCGCGCGGTGGCCGGCTTCCCGAGTCGCGCGCACAAGTGCTGGTTGAGAAGGGGACCACCCAGGAGGCGGTGGTGATGAGAGCTAACCGAAAAATTTCAAGAAATTTTCGATTCTAAATAAGTTCATCGCGAGTGTCAGTGGTTTAAACGTCACTTGAGAAAATTTAAAAAGAATATTAAAGGCTATTAAGTGTTTGAGTTTTGAATTTTTAGCATTTTAAACTAGCCTCAGTATGAACTATTTTTTTGGTTTAAGCTAATTTAATCACAAGATAAAAATGTAGACAACTTTGCATGTATATAACTTAATAATATTTGAAAAAAAATGTTAAATATTTATTTCGATGAAAAAACTATAGTGAAAACTTTTCAATGGTTAGCGCACTTAAATAAATCAAATTGTTTTTTATCTATAAACACCTCGGTTTTATGTAAAAGAGTTTTTTAAAATCATTTGTAAAGCACTTTGTTTTTAATTAAGATTGTTTGTTTTGAGTTGTATAAACAATTTAGTGAATGTGACTTAAAATTAAAAGAAAAAAAGCGTTTTTCTAGTTGTAAAAGTACGGCAAACAGTTTCTGTAGAAATAACTTACTAATTACGTTCATTTTTTTATTATTATCGTTTTACTAGTTCAAAGTTGCTTTTTTAAAAGCTTGTTTTTAGTTTTACAGACGAAGTTTGTAACATAATTTAAATTGTTAGAAAAAAAATTGTAATTGTTTTAGTAAATCATAGTCATATAGATTTTTTATATTTTGTTTATAGATATTATAAAATTAAATAACAAAAAAATTACGAGTTAAACTATGTTTTAAATAAAATAATAGCTTTTAATTTAAACATAAGTTCGTTAGCTATACAACTGATAATATCGAAAACCTTTTAACAATTCAAAACCGTTTTCGGAAGTGTTTTGGAAGTAAACGCAAATATACAAAATCCAAAAAAACGTTTCTAGAAAAATGTCAAGGTTGCAAATTTGTAAGAGCTTGTTTCAAAAACAAACTTCGGCGTTAAAAAAAGAAGAGGAGTAATTTCTGCAGAATCGGAAGTCGGTAAAGTCTGATTCTTGAAAAGAAAGGATTAGGCGAAAGCAAGTCGCTAGAAAAACGAGAGAGGCAGAAATACGAGAGAACTGAAAAGAAAAAGTTTCGGCTCAGCGCCGATATATTTCGACCACCCTTTTACATTTCGTGTGCTGGCTAGAAAAGTTTGAAAAATTGTTTTATTTTCGTTTGGTGTTACGGTAGATTTGGCCTGCTTGTTTTCGTCTGAGGTATTTATTTTTTTAATGTTTATAAAGCGGCGACAGGCCTGTTTGTTTTGTTGGGACAATTTGTTATGTTTAAATGTGCAGTGTATTGGGTTTTTTTATTCTTTTTTAGGTTTGTTCAGAAAAGTTTAAAGTTTATAAACATCCTATTCGTTTGTTGTAAGTAAGTGAGAAATGTTAGTTTGTTAAATCTAAGTGAAATTTAGAAAGAATAAATAGTTTTGAAACAAGTTTAAATAATGATTTTTCAATAAAAAGTTTAAATTAATAATTCATTCAAATAAGGAGCACATTGTTTCAAATACTTACTGTAAGTAAGCAATTTAAATAGTAAATTATTATTCAAAGTGTTCAAATTTAGCATTTAAAACCTTTAAGTTTATAAAACTAACATAATTGGTTTTTTAATCTTATAGCCTAAGACGTTTACATAACAAATTTTTGAAATACAACTTGTTAAACTTATTTTTCTTTATTGTTTAAAAACGTTGCTTTTTTTAAATAATGTAAACAGCATTTCAAACGAACATTCGTAAACAATTTCAAACTGTTTTCACGACTTGAGCACATTCACATAAAACAAAAACATTTTTTTTTTATGAGACTTATTTTCAAGCCACCAACAATTTTTGCATCTCACAGCACAGAGAGTGGGAGACATGAACGAAGATTTTCACGCTTCAGCGATTTTCTCATTTTCCTCCTGTGCCCGGGTTACGCTTGGCAGCGGGATTGCCCGTTGCCTGGCAACCCGGAAAACTCCTGCGGGTTTCGCGACCAGCTTTCGGATCCCGTCTTCGAAAAAGTCCTAGGTGGTCTTCGTTTTTTTTTTTTTCTGAAAAATTTCGCGTCAGAAATCAAAGCGAAATTGGTGAAAACAATTTTTCACGCGAGAGAGAGCGGAGTAAAAACGAGAGAGCAGAACGCGAGAGAGAAGGTCTCCCTGGGTGGTCTCCTCTTCTACTTCTGCTGTTTTGCGTCTCTGCGCGCTGTGTTGGGTGATGAAGTTGTCATTTCGAAAATCATTTCGATTCTTCATCGCGAGCTAGCTGCGTATAATTTTTTTTTTAGAAAATAGGTCAGTTTGTATGTAACGTTTTAGAAAAGAAAAGCTTTAGCATAGAAAGCACTTTAAATAACGATTTAATTTGTATACAAATGTTGCTCTAAAAGCGGTATAAAAGACTTATGGTAAAAGTTAGTATTTAGTTGTATCGTTATACAAGTTGTCCGGGTCACCAACTTATAAAAATAAGTTAAATCTTAAATAAAATAAATTTTCGATCAAACATGCTTCTATCAAACTTGTTTTTAACAGTAGAGTACACATAAGTAGTTTATTATACACCATACCAGTCAGCGCGACTTGAGTGAAGAGTTGGTAAAGAATAGAATTCACATCATCACCCGAAGTTCGAACAAAAAACTTTTTGCCATGCCCGGTGGACCTGACAGCAGGCTGAAGTAGCTGGGAGGCGACCTGGAAAAAATCGAATGTTTCGTCACAACACACTAGTATTGAATGATCTTTTTTTTTGACTTCTTGTCATCGCGCCAATACAGATTAGTTTTCGGCCAAATTCGCGCAGAAAATAGAAGTTTTGATGGAAGTTTGTTTCTAGCTTAATTCATAATTGACTTTAATTATTTCACTAGTTGTATTTGTTTAGCAACATTAAAGTTTTGCTGCTTTAATTAACAAAATGTTACAATAGCCCGAATTTTTTTAGCGCTGAATTTATAAGCGGATACCGAAGTTTACAAAAGTTAATAGGCACTAAGCAAGAAAAAAATAACAGAACAACTTAACTAAAGACAAATTAAAACTTTTAAAGCAAAATATATGCACACCCGTGCCTACTAGGACTAACCAGAAAAATTTTGTTTATACTCAGTTTTTTTTGATATTTCCTGGCAGTATTCGCTTCTTTATTTTTATTCATTTCTACTGCTGACCAGGTGCGATCTCTTTCAAACTTTCAGGCTTCACATTGATGGTTGTGGCTTAATTAGTTTGAAATTAGCTCAGCCGAAATCATATCTTAAAGCCTGAAGTTTCTGTCAAAGTTGGCATGCCTTAATGCTTCTTTCTTTTTCTTGTAAAATGAGATGCTTTTAAAGGGCTAACCCGGCCAGTTGAGTTGAAATGAATATTTTTTTTCTAAATAAACCGTTCGCACTTGCCGAAAGAAGATAGCGTGGAGGTTATGTAAATAAAGCCCCCTGAAAGTAATTAAATTGATTTAAGCTTAACTTTAATGAGTGTGTTTGTTGTCATAAAGCAATAAATAGTTCAATATCCATTACTGGTTTCAAATTCTACTATTTTTTCTCACTAACTCGTTAAACTTTATTTTGCTAGTTTTTAAAATAACTTTTATTTATTTTTTTTTTCAGATTTAAAGCATTAAATATACTAAATTTTAACAAAAGCCTTCGACGTTGAATTTTCGACCAAGGCCACTTTTTAGATGAATCACAAAAGTTAATCGAAAAAAAAAACGCAAAAAACTTATTACCTCGCAATTGCTCTGTGACGTAACAAAATGGACATCAGAAGAGAAAGTTGCGAGGAAGCAACAGCTAGCCGGTGTGACGTCACAACCACGGAGGAAGCTACCGTGCAATTTGCCGCCGCTAATCACCCGACGACGCTTCCTAAACGCTCCAATTCTCCCACAACGCATCACCATGGCAACAAGAGAAAGCGCCACGGCCGTCACCGTTGCCATGCGAACGCGGACGGCTCCAGTGACGCAAGAGTCGAGTCTCAAGCTTCTTCGGTCGATTCCAACGACCACCTCCTCGCCCAGAGGGTTTCTCCTCTCGACGGAGGGGATTCTCCCCAAGTCGATGAGGACCGGTTGGAGGAGCTGAACTCGAGGCTCTCCAGTCGCCCTGGCAACGACAGCCAGAGCCCGTGGGTCACCACTTCGCCCCAGGAAGGCATAGAAGTGCAGCAGCGGCGCCATTCAAAAACCAGCAACGACGTTTCTCGACCTCAAGGAACGAGTAACGACGTTTCTCCCGACCAAGACCCGGGACCTTCCGCTTGCAGGGGGGAAAGCCGAAAAGAGTCGTCTTCGTCGTCGTCCTCACCCACGGTGAATCCCCGGGAGACGACGCCGGAGCACCGCGGCGGCGACAGGCGCGGGGGGAGTCCCCAAGAATCGACCAATGAGGACGAAGACAGGAACGACTTGGAGCTCCTGAGCAGGCCGAGCTGGTGCGACGCGGGTTTCGCGCTGAAAAGGGTTTTGCAGGTTAGCCGAAAATATTTTATTAAAACTTTAATCTTTTTGTAATTTTCCACAACTTTGATGACAAAAACATTTTTGAGGTCTTATATTTTTTCGCGTCTTTGTTGCTTAATAGCCTCATGGTCGTGTGGCGATGTATCGTAATCTTTTGAAGCCCGAAAAGACACACATGAAGGCGAGATGTTACAAACGAAGCGAGGCGTGAATTTAAAGAGGAAAAGAATAAAAAAAAACTTTGAAAACAACAAAAGCTTTTTCATTCTCAAACTCGCAAGCAAAGAAACTTCTTTCAACTTTTTTGATTTTGTTCAACTTGAAAACGCTTTTCGCTGGCAAATTTACAGCTTTTTCGGCGGTGTGTAGTAGATTAAGCCGCGCGTGATGCGATTTAAAAGGATTAATTGATTTGCAACCAAAAAAAAATTCTAAACTTTTCGGTTAAAATTCTTCCTACCTGTTTGACCCTGTTTCGATATTGTTCTGATTTATTTGTCGCGCGCGCGCATGCACGAGGGTAATTAAAAGCCGACTTGTCAAATTAGCCGTTTTTAATCTCTGTTTTCAGTAAACGCGCACACACGGGGACCACACACGGGGATTTCCGAGCAGGTTGCCGTGGTAACGTCGGCACCCTCATATGCGTGTGGGTGGCCCTCGCTCGAAAGCAGATAACAACTTCTTAATGACGGCGAGGCGACAATGGCGAGAGGCGACTGAAGAGAAACTTCAATTCACATCTTCGGTGAAAGTTTTTCAACAGCTGTTACGCACGCTAGAAAGCTCGTAGTAAAAAACTTTTCTGAATTTTTCTGATGTTCTTGAGCCTCGGGCGCTCGCACGTCTTGCTGGGAGAGTGGGAGGCGTGCGGGAGAAAGGGGAGCGAAGCGGGGAGGACCACCCGGAAGGGGATGACGGCGGCGGTGGAAATCGTTCGAGCGTGACAGACGGGGAATCTTTTTTGAAAGCTCGAAATTCGAAAGTCTTTTTGCGAAAACATTTTTCGCGGCTCAAAGTGAAAACTGCGTCTCTAAAAATATTATAAATGTAACTTGTTTGTGTGGAAAGATAATTGCTTCCAGTTTGCTTCCAGCTTGTTTTCTTGTGTGGTTTTGTGTGCTCGCGATTTGTATTTAGATTAGCAAATGTTTTACTTTAAATTATATTTAAATCTGATTGATCATTAGTAACGCAGCAATTTCTAAAAATAACAAACTTTTCTGTAAACATTTAAACAAATTTTTAAACTTTAGTATAATTTTTCATCCAAAACTTTGTCAAATACTTTTGTCAAAAGTTTTATCTTTTTAATATTCTTTATAATACATGACCGACTTAAATCATCAATTCTTAGGCAAAAAAGCTCCTTTTTATTTTTATTCTAGTAAAAGTTCAACAAAAGACTTTTAAATTGTAACTATAATTATTATTAAGTACTTACAAAGCAAAGTCGAGTTTGAACCTTGCGATTGTTAAAACTTAATTTTTAAAACTACGGTTAGTGTTTGACTCAGCTACCTATTTTCAACAGGGCAATTTCATTTTTTGTAAAATTTAAACTGAATATTATTTTCAAGAGCTATAAAATATTTTCCAGGACATTTTATAAAGCTTTTAAGTTGTTAAAAGTTTACTAAAGATAATAGTATTAGATGGATACATGATTTAAAACATTTTTTTTAACAATTACAACTAACATTTGCCTCTCAACATTTTCCTGTTAGCCCTCCAATTTTGCAATTAAGCTAAACATAAACCTTTGTTATGCAATTATGCTAAACATGTGATTTTTTTCTTCAGGGCAAGGCGGACGGTAACGTGTTGGCCCTGCAGATCCGAGCTCACACGCACTCGTGGCTCTTCAAGCTGGGACTGTTCGTGCACAAGCAGGCCTGCATGATCGCCTTCCTCTCCTTCCTCATCCTCTCCGCCTGCTCGGTGGGATTGAGGCAGGCGTCGATGGAAGTCGACATTCAGAAGCTATGGGTTGAAAGTTGGTTCTTGTTTGATTTGAAAGTCAATTTTATGTATATATTTGAAGGTGTAAGATTGTGAAAAGCAACTGTTATTTAGTTTAGTAAGTATATACCTATAACTATGGGTTAAAAGTTGTTTTTACTACTTTTTGTCAGTTTATACATAAGTTTACTCTTTAAAGGTCTTCATAGGCATATTAGTTTCTCTGTTTAACTTTGATTAAATTAAACCAAACTTGAGTTTTAATTAGGTAGAAAATGTCTTCAAGACTATATTAAAAGTAGATATTCTTTTATATTTATTTAAATTTATGCTGTTTACAAATTCTACAAACAAAGTTTATTACCTTGACCATATATTTTCTACTGGTCAGTGAAGTCTTTTTTACTTTTTAGGTTTAATAGTTGAGTTTGGTCAAACTTTCTTTTTTAAACAACTGCTACCATTTTTTAACCTCAAACAACCCCTTACTGAAAATTTTTGGTTGATTTTTTGTTGTTAGAGAAGTTGTTGGGACCGCAACACATTTCGATTTGTGTTTTGGTTCACCGAAGAGTTTGTTTGTAAACAAGACAAGTTGAGGTTAAAACAAATAGAAGGTGTTGTACGCAAAAAACAGTATGAAGAAAGGTAGTTTTGTGTGTGGAAGAAAACTTTGAGTAGAAGGTTCTGTATATGAAGTTATCAGTAGAAAGCTGTGTGTGCTTCTCTTGATACCTGTGTTGCGTTTGGCCTGTGTTGCTGTGTGCTTCTCTTGATATCTGTGTTGCGTTTGACTTGTGTGCGTTTCACTCGCTGTGTGATAACTTCTCTTTGTTTGGGTTCAATTCGCAACGCTTGTCCAAACCAGCCTACGCACATACGCTGTGATGAAAATACATGTATTTCAGCCTCCTTGACTGAAATTAAATAAAAAAGTTTACTGTAAGTTGTGATGAAAATACAGGTACTTATTCTAGCTTTCTTAACTCAATTCAGCCAAGAAAGTTTACTGTAAACTTTTCTACTGCATGCTGACATGAAGTTTTTAGTGATTACCTTTTTGTACTTAAATTGTCATTTTCTCAAGATAAAGCTTTGAAAGGTAACCTTAGAATACTCATTAAAACAAACTCTTTACTGTAATAAATATATATCAATATATTTTATCTTCTAAGCAATAAAACTGTTAGGTTGGGCAATTAATTTTTAATTTTTCCTGTACAGTAACTCATACAATTATCTTCTAGGCGGAGGAGTTTTAGAAAAAGAGATCAAGTACACGGACATGATCAGGAGCAAGTTCAACCAGAACGTGGGAGGCAAGGAGGGGGGCTACACCTTCCAGATAATGCTGCAGGCCAGCGAGCAGGACATACAGACGACCGAATCCATGAAGGTCCATTCGAAAGTTGCGCTGGAGGCAGCCAACACCAAAGTGTCCATGTTCAATCAGTTAGTTTATATTTTACATATTGAAGCATGATAAAATAAAATGTATAGTTACAAGCGAACACCAAAGTATCCATGTTCAATCAGTGAGTTTATATTTTATATATTGAATCATGATAAAACAAAATGTATAGTTATAAGCCAACACCAAAGTATCCATGTTCAATCAGTTAGTTCATATTTTACATATTGAATCATGATAAAATAAAACGTACAGTTATAACCCAACACCAAAGTATCCATGTTCAATCAGTTAGTTCAAATTTTATATATTGAATCATGATAGAATAAAATGTACAGTTATAAGCCAACACTAAAGTATCCATGTTCAATCAGTTAGTTTATATTTTATACATTTAATCATGATATAATAAAATGTACAGTTATAAGCCAGCACCAAAGTATCCATGTTCAATCATTTAGTTTATGTTTTACATATTGAATCATGATAAAACAAAATGTATAGTTACAAGCGAACACTAAAGTATCCATGTTCAATCAGTTAGTTTATATTTTACATATTGATTCATGATAAAATAAAATGTATAGTTATAAGCCAACACTAAAGTATCCATGTTCAATCAGTGAGTTTATATTTTGTATATTGAATCATGATAAAACAAAATGTATAGTTACAAGCCAACACAAAAGTATCCATGTTCAATCAGTGAGCTTATATTTTACATATTGAATCATGATAAAATAAAATGTATAGCTATAAGCCAACACCAAAGTATCCATGTTCAATCAGTGAGCTTATATTTTACATATTGAATCATGATAAAACAGAATGTATAGTTACAAGCCAACACTAAAGTATCCATGTTCAATCAGTGAGTTTATATTTTATATATTGAATCATGATAAAACAAAATGTATAGTTACAAGCCAACACAAAAGTATCCATGTTCAATCAGTGAGCTTATATTTTACATATTGAATCATGATAAAACAAAATGTATAGTTATAAGCCAACACCAAAGTATCCATGTTCAATCAGTTAGTTCATATTTTATATATTGTATCATGATAAAATAAAATGTATAGTTGTAAGCCAACACCAAAGTATCCATGTTCAATCAGTTAGTTCATATTTTATATATTGTATCATGATAAAATAAAATGTATAGTTACAAGCCAACACAAAAGTATCCATGTTCAATCAGTTAGTTCATATTTTATATATTGTATCATGATAAAATAAAATGTATAGTTGTAAGCCAACACCAAAGTATCCATGTTCAATCAGTTAGTTTATATTTTGTATATTGAATCATTATAAAACAAAATGTATAGTTATAAGCCAACACCAAAGTATCCATGTTCAATCAGTGAGTTTATATTTTATATATTGAATCATGATAAAACAAAATGTATAGTTATAAGCGAGCTATAAGCGTAATAAGTTATATTTTTAATTTTGCTAAACTACAAACTTAACTTTGAATACTTAGAGTTAAGATTATGTTGCATCTTTAGCTAATAAATGAAAGGCTTAAGCACTACATTTTAATTTTTCTGGTTAAACTCCACGGCTCCACTTATAACATTCGTGTATGTGGTTAACCTATCAAAAAACCTGCCTGCGTTTTAATTTCTCAAAACTAACTCACAGGACGTGGACGTTCGAAGACTTGTGCTTCAAGCCGCCGTTCAACCTGGACACGGACGATGAGTCCGTGAACAATGCCATAAACATCGCGTTCGACAACATCGTTCCGTGCTACATCATCTCCCCTCTCGACTGCTTCTGGGAGGGATCCAAGCTGCTGGGGCCCTCTACTCCTTTCTCGTGAGTTTTGTTTGTAGTTTTTGCTAACTTAAAACTGCTTGTATATAGTTTAGTTTTGATTGTTTCACACCTTGGATTTAATTACAAATTTGTTTTTGTAACTTCAATTTAACGGTTTAACACCTGAAATGCTTTATACAGTTTTTTCAGTAATAAATAATTTTGTGTTAACTTAGTATGATACTACGCGTATTAGACACAACTTTACTATTTATTTTGCTTGGATATTTATTTATAAATGTTTACAGTCTTCCATTTTCACAAAATCTAAACTGGAAGAACTTCAATCCCATGAACCTTCTTGATATTTTCGAAAGTTACAATCAAGACGCATCGAAAGACACGATTGATTTGCTGAAACGCTACAAAGACGCTTTCGAAAAGGTATGCAACACTGTTATTTGAAATTTGTTGCTTACAAACTGTCATATATGTTTGTAAACTTAAAGTTTGTTGTTCTATTTATGCAACTGTAACTATTGTGAAAATGTTTGTCGAAAATCTAGAATCTCTTTAGGTTTTTTTATGTTTTAAACAAAAAATACTCAGTATTGAACCTAATTCAAATCTTCTCTATTTGAAAAAGTTGAAATTTAAAAAGTGTGTAGCAATTTTTTAACTGATATAAGATTCATTATATCTTTAAACTACAGATTTAGAATTCAACTAATGTGATTCAAATATAAACAAAAAATTATTTGTTTCTAGGCGGGAATCACTGACGGATACCAGTCGAGGTACTGCTTGGACCCGTACGATCCGGAGTGCCCACCAACGGCGCCAAACTACAAGAGCAAGGAGGACCCTCCTGTGAGGAAGATTCTGTCAAACGGGTGCACAGGGTTCGCCACCGATCTGCAGAGGTGGCCCAACGACCTCATTGTGAGCAAGACGGAGAAGAACGCAGACGGGGAACCAGAGTTAGTTTTTTGAATTTTAAAATAATACCAGTGAACTACTTTATTAAAACTAAGCTTTTGACATTATGTAGAAACTTTAACTTAAGCTTGTATTTTTTTACAAACAGTTTATTTTAAATTTGGTAAATTTAAAAGCTTTAGTTGTTTTAAACAAATCTACATCGATTAAGTTTTACTCATATTAAACTTCAAAGTTTTTTGGAGTCACAAAATTTAAGAAGGTTTAACTATGTTAAACAACTTTATTTAGGCTTAAAAAGTTAATTGACTTATAATTATGTTTGTAGTTAACTTTGGCTTACTTTAAATTAAGTAAATTTTAAAAATTGTTTTTAGGAGTCACGCTTTACAAACTCTTTTCCACCTGATGAGCGCGGAAAACGTGTATCACTACTACAAAGAAACCCTGAAGGCCGGAAAGGGGTGGAGCGTTGAGAAGGCAAAGGAAATTCTGGGGGCCTGGCAACGAAGGTTCATTGAGGTGAGACATGAATAAAAGTTTTTTTTACTGTTTTAAATTAAAAATTATTATTTGTTTTGAATCAAAACCAAAATTTTTTTTCACTAAAATTTTTTACAGTATTTATTTTCAAAATTATATTTTACTTGAAATTAATGAACTTTACTAAAATTTTTTTATCAAACCTTAATTTTAAAGCTCAATTTAAGGTCAATTTAAACGTCGAGCAATTTAATTGAGGTCAGAGCTACTGTGTGTGGCTGGTAATTACAAATTACAACAATGTAGCACAAATTACCAGCCACTTATCAATTATTATATCATGCTCGCTCACGCGTGACCACCAGATAATTAATCACCCTTTTCACACACAGAGAGTTCACGACTCGGACGCGACGCCGCAGAACCACCGCGGCAGCGACGGCCGCCGTGACGACCGACGCAGCCAGGGGGAAAACCCCCAGACCAGGGACAAGCTGTACGCCTTCAACGAGGCCACGGTGGTGGACCTCATTTCGGAGTTCTCTCAAACTTCGCCGTTTCGAATATTGGGAGGATATTTGTTGATGGTGAGTTTTTTTTTTCTTACGTAAGCAGCAGCACGATTTTCATGAGAGCATTTTTTTCTTTGTATTTTTTTTTTTTTGGATCCGGTTTGTGGACTTGTATGTAAATGCTAGTGTGCGCGTGTAAGCACGAAAACGCGAGCAAGAAAGAGAAGAGAAACGAGAACTTAATCCGGTTTTCTCCGCTCACCTTTTTCTCCACCGCTCCATTCATCATCGCAAAAGTTCGACGGGTCAGAAATTTCTCGACGCGAACTTTTCGAAGGACGAGTTTCTGCGAACGTCAGAAAAGACCACCGGCGGTGATTTCCACGGTCGCCTGAACCCCGTCCTCCGAGAGAGACGGTCGCATCTGCGCGCTCGAGTCCCGCGTGATCGAATGTTTGTTCAGACTCTGCGCTTCGTGGGTGACCTGTCACCGTATGAAGGCACTTAACTTGATGTAGCTGCTACAACACTCTCGCACAATTCATGACGTTTGAACGGTGTTGAATTCGAGCTTCAATTTGAATATTATCTCGAGCGTTTTGACGTGTTAACAGGTGGAATATGAGTTTGAAAGCTCGTAAACGTCTTGAAACTCGAGCCTAACTCCCTTAAGGCTTGCACTGTGTAGGTGTCAACGAACAAAAGTATAGTTTTCATAAACTTACGTTATTCTCACAGTAACCATTTACCTACATAAGTTCTAAAGTTTCTGATAAAAATAGCTATAAAATAGTTTTCTTTCTATAAAAAAATAAAAAAATTTTTTTGAATAAATCACACATTTTTAAGGGTTTAATGCGAGTATATGTGTCATAAAAAACAACACACTATTTTTTACAGCTCGCAAACATTTTATATGGTTACAAAATAACTTTTTATTAAATTTTATTAACTTGTTACTTTTTTACAGCTTGCAAATGCTTTGTATGATTACAAAACAACTTTTTTTAAATTTTATTAACTTAATTCATTTTACAGTTTGCAAATACTTTATGGAATAACAAAATAACTCTAACTTTTTTTTAAAGTTAATTTATTATTTTTACAGCTTGCATACGCCTACATAACCTCCAGAAAGTCTACAGCTTCGAAATCTCAGGGAGGTGTTACCATGGCTGGAGTGTTTCTCATCGGAATTTCTGTTTCTGGTGGACTCGGATTCAGCTCACTGATCGGAATCAAGTTCAATGCAGCTTCTGCACAGGTAAAGTATAAGCTTTTTGTAAAAGTA
The DNA here is from genome assembly GCF_965202585.1 of Thalia democratica. Taxonomy (NCBI): domain Eukaryota; kingdom Metazoa; phylum Chordata; class Thaliacea; order Salpida; family Salpidae; genus Thalia; species Thalia democratica. The sequence goes on from NC_139170.1 coordinate 3,281,778, forward strand.
CATCAAAAATATAAACATATATCTAATTGTTAAAAATATGGCTTTAGTATACTGTTATAAGCTAAATTTATTAAAGCTATTCTTTTATAACTATTAAAGTAAGTAAAGTGTAAATTTACAGGTTCTACCGTTTCTGTTACTCGGTTTAGGAGTAAACGACATGTTTTTGATGGTTTGCAACTTTTCTGAAATATCTCTCCTGTCTTACCTACCCATTGAGGTAAGTAGTTGTTTGTTTAAGAATTTAAAAAAAAAAATAAGGAATTTTTTGTATAATCTTATTTATATAGAGACTAACACAATTAAAAAGTTATGTGATGAACTTGTAACAAAACTTTTATACAACTGTTCTTTACATATAAAGTGGATAACAAACATTTTTGTATACAGGAAAGAACAGGAGAGTGTTTGAAGAGGGTCGGAGTTTCAATCCTCTTGACTTCAATCGCCATGCTTTGCTTCTTCCTCTGTTCAATGATTATTCCCATGCCCGCCTTGCGAGCCTTCAGTATTCAGGTACTTAAACAAAAGATAACGGTTTTGATATAACAGATATTTCTCTAGCCCAAAAAGTATATTATTTCGTCACTTAGTTTTGTTTTGTGGACAGTATATAAATTCCAATATAACTTAAAAAAAAAGCTAAAATAAAATAAGTATAACTATACAAATATGTATACTACAGTTTAAACATTACTACAAAACTGCTCGTCTGTTAATTTTTCAATCGTTTTTACACTGAAAACGTTGATGTATGCGAATGTTTTTGCACAACAAAACGTTCCATCACAACCGCAAAAGTTCATAAAGTTTTTTTTTATTTAATCCTCATTTGATTGATCATTTTTTCGTCACAGGCCGCTATTGTCACTAAATTTCTGCTAAATAACTATTAAATTTAGTTTAACATTTGTTTGTAAGAAATGGTATAAAATGTTGAAAATCTTAATAGTTAACCGTTTAAAAGTTAGCACTTGGTTTCTTCTTGAATTATTTTTAGGTTTACAAATTTCCAACTTAATTAATTTAATCTGCTGATTAATTGCTGTAACAAGCGATCACAGTTCATAAATTATTAAAACCAAGAAGTAGTTGCTTAAAAAAAACTAATAGACTAATAGAAGTAGTAAGTTAAAAATTGCATACAATAATTTGATTAAGTTATAAATAAGACTTAAAATAACTTACTTGGTTAACTTAAAAAGTTAATAAAATAGTAAAAGTCGTTGTAAATACGCTGACCTCTAAAATAGGATATGATAATCTATAAATCTAACAACGTGATTGATTATTACGTAACAGGCGGTAATAGTTACGGTTTAAAATATAACCTACCAACTCAATAAATAATCTACTACTTTTACAGGCTGCAATAGTGACGGTATTCAAAATAAAAAACTATAACTACTAGCTTGATAAATAGAACATATTTATTCTAACTATTTTTCTTATTACCAGTAGCAATAGTGACGGTTTAAAACTTTACCTAACAACTTAATAATTTATATACTATTACCACTTTAATAAATAATCTGTATACTTATTATAAGCTGCAATAGTGATGTTATTAAATCTAAAATACTGCTAGCTTGATAAATAATCTGTATTTCAATTAATTACTTTATTATTACAGGCGGCAATAGTGACGGTGTTCAACCTCGTGACGATCCTCATCTCGTTTCCGGCTCTGCTCACCATCGATCTCAACAGGCGACACGAAAACAGGGTCGACATGTTCTGCTGCTTGAAGAGGTTGGTGTTTAACAACAATAAAAAAACTTTTCTGACTTAATACCAGCGATTTTAAGTTTAAAAATAACTATTTTAAAAAGCTTTTAACTTTTAAAATATGGTTAATGTTTTTACTGTTTTAATCTTAATTCAAAAACAAGCAACTGGGACTTAAGTTCTAGCAAGTCTAATGGTTTAGATTTATTTCCTATTAATTACGTTTTAATAGCTCTTATACGAAATATATAAAATTACAGCACTGCGGAAAACTCCGTCGTGGATCTGAGCTACAAAAACATGCCGCAGCCGATCCCTTCCATGTGCTACTACAACGGCAGAGACGACCAAGTAGTGATGGTGAGATATATATATAAATATAATATTTACGATAATTGTTTATGATAACACGATAATGTGCATACAAATAGTGCAAGAGAGTTTGTGCTCTATTTTGTTTTGATGTTGAAACTTGTTCGTTTCATCTCGCTCGTTTGGAAGTCTGAAATATTTTTGCGCGCAAAATTCTTTTGTTTTCTTCGAGCTGTTTTCAGCAATCAATCGCCACTCGGTGAAACATCAAATAAAACTGCAAAACAGGAGAAAAATTGTTGAAAGAATTAAAATTGAGTTTTTTTCAAGCTCTATACAGAACACTTTAAGGATTAAACTTGTGCAAACAAAACAGTTTTCTTGAATGCCATTGAAATTTAATACCTCGAATTTATGAATTAGAATAGGGTTTTACATTTTTATTTAAACTAGGTTATATTATAATGTCCTATATCCTGAAAATATCATATACAAATTTATACGATAGTATTTAAGTATTACACTGATATCAAAATTCTTTTTAGTATCTGGATAAAATCTAAACTATAAACAAAATAGGATAGTTTTACTCAAGTGAAGTTTAATTTTTAAGTTTTTTAAATTTTTCAATAATTTTTAAACATTAAAAAAAAATTAAAATCCTTTAGCTATAACAACATGAAAAAAAAACAACTAGTTTTATTTAAACATATTCAAACACTTTTAAATATTATAAATTGAAAAGCTTTACCTATAAAATAAATTGAAAACGAAAACACTTACAAACTAATTAGAAACAATTTATAATTTATTATTAAAAAATTACTAAATAGTAAATATCTGCACAATTAAATAAACTAACAAGTGTTTCACAGCACCCGGCCACGTATAACAGCCAGGCGCAGTACGGGGGCAACTACATCGGCCAGTCGGTCATCCTGGACCACCACGTCCCTCCGCGGACTCCCCCTCCCGAGTACTGCGAGCAGCTCTCGCCCATGAGGCCGGGACTTTCCCCGATCAGAAACTCCATGAGCTCTCAGAGGACCAGGGTATCAAGCGCGGCTTCGACTCAGCCTCCGAGGCCGAGGGTGGCCTTCGAGAACGAAACCAACTCGAACAGCAACAATAACTATGTAAGTTTGAAGGTTTTTAAATAAAAAAACATTTTTTACACATTGAAAAGATTTTAAAACTTTTTTTGTCAATATTTTTCAAGCTAAGTTGTTTTGTCAGTATCAGCAAATGCTTTATGATTGAATAGCTTAAACACGTTTTTGTGAACTTAGAAACGTGTTAGGTGTTTTATAACTTTTGTCAAAAGAGTATATGTTATACTAAAAGTAAAGGCTGTGGGTTTTTCTCTTTTTGTAAAATTTTAAACTTTTAAATTTGTTTTCAACTTTTTATGCAACAACTAAAATGTACTCTCAACAGGTATAACTTATATTCTTTTTATCTAAATTTTATACCTTTTAAAATATTAGCACTTGACTGTTAAAATCTCAAAGTAAGCAAATAACCAAATGTCTGTATATTTTAAATTTATATACATATACCAATACATTCACTGCATAATTAATTTTTTACTGTTACGTTAATTTCCTTAATTTCTAACAGCATCAACAACCCACTACGTCGACCAATCACGTTCGTCGATCTCGCCACTTGACCAATCAGAGCGCTCCAAACTACCCTCCGACCAATCACAGCACTCCGCAGCAGATGATCTCCCTGAGGAACTCTACGAGGAGCCTCCATCAGAAGAACAACTGCTCACCCGGATGTTACTCCTCCCTACCTGATCTGTCCATATCCAGGCTGGCTGAGAGGTACTACGCCCCTTTCCTGTTGAAGAAACAAATTCAGGTATTTATTTTTAGTTTTAAAAGTAAAAATATTCTAATTTACATACATTTATGATTTATTACTGTGCTCCTGTTGAAGAAACAGATTTAGATTTAAAAATAAAATATTTATGGATATTAGTTCTATGCAAAAAATAAAGGTTTTTTCTCAGTATGAAACTATTTCGAAGCTAACTCTTTTTTTATTACTGAAATTATTTTTTTAAATGATTTAAAACCAGAAAGGTAAAATATAGTTATGGTTTAAAGATTATTTCTATAAACAGTTTTGAATCTGTTTTTTGATGTTTATAAATAAATTAATTAAAATTTTTGGTCAAAGCTTCTTAAACCACTACGCTATGCGTTTCTAAAAAACTAATTTAGGTTGGCACTGCGTTTACTTTATTGTTTTTATAAACTTTTTATCTACTTACTAAAAAAATTGTGGTCGAATTAGGTGTTGATTTCAGTCGATAAGAAAAATTAATATAGCCAGCCGCCAGAATTCCAATTTAAATCAATACTTGTTTGAAGCGCTCAAAATTATCCGAAAAACAAATAAAAGTGAAGACCACCCAGAAATAAAATAATTTATTTTTTTACTGCGCGCTGCAGCCAGCCAGTTGCCGAGAAAAAAATAGATTTTTTTTGACGAATTACTTCTTTTTTTTTGAATGACTTATTGGAATACTTGACATTGTCGCCGCTTTCTAGCTTGCGACCTCCGGTTGAACTCACGTAGAGCGTTTGATCGACTTTAAATAAACAGAGAGATTCGTTAACAAGTGGCCTCGGGAGAAGAATTAAGTCGGAAATTGGCGACGGTAGTACTGAGTGGTGGGACCACCCACGAATTTGTTTGAACTTTTGCTGAAAAAACATCTGTTTGGTTGAGCTTGCTACCGAGCCAGTTGTTTCTTAAACCTTTCAACTCTTTTGTTGTTTCAGCACATACTGTATTAATAATCAATAAAAAAAAACATTATTTACAAAATTACATCTTACACAAAGAGAAGCATCATCTTTGAATAACCTTGCTACCTTACTTGATAAATATTTTGATACCAAAGACATGAGATTCTGTTTGTTTTACTTAGTAAATTTTTTCCTAGGCCCTCGTCCTGTTTACAGCCATCGGTGTCCTGTGCTACGCCGTGTTCCAGTGCACCCGGGTCAGGGACGGACTGGACCTGGAGGACGTGATACCGCGGGGGACGAGGCAACACGGAGCGGTCCAGATGCAGCACAAGTACTTTTCCTTCTACCCCATGTACATCATCACTAAAGGTGAGTTTGAAAAATAAAAAGTTCAAAATAAATATTGTGGTTTTAGTTTAGTCTTACTATAAGCTATTTTAATTTTTTTTTGCTAAATTATAAAACAAACATGATTAGTAAGACTAAATTATGATTAGTATGAACATAGCATGATTTGTATATAACAATAATATATAGTATAAAATTTTAAAGTGTTTTGTAACATCAAAGTTATGAAATTGTAAAATAAACTTTTGTCAATATAGAGTTATGAAAAAGTGTTAGCGTCTCCAGAACTTTATTTTCAAACTCAGCGTTTTACATGCTTTTTTTTTGTTGTGAGTTTCTTTAAACTTTAGATATCTGATTTTAGACAACAAACAAGTTTCAAGCCAAACCTTAAAACTTTTCAGATTTCGATTAAACTATTCTCTATCTTTCAGGTTTTATCATCATTTTATTAAACTTTCAAATTTTGAATAAAAATTATTATTTCCTTCACACTTTTTCTTCTTTTTTTGTTTACATTTCAACCAAACAACTTTATTTTTCTAGACTTTTATTAATATTTTTTATTCCAGATTTCGATATTACTTTGTTTTTTTTTCAAGCTCTTTTTTTACTTATAGATTTCGATTATGCGAATCAGCAGAAGACGTTGATGTCTTTGCACAGTGACGTCAGCAACATTGACTACGTCATAAAGCAAACTGACGGAGAATCGCAGCTATTCTGGCTTCACTACTTTCGACGGTGGCTTAAAAGTTAGTTTCTGATTTGTTTTTGTTGTTTTTGGTTTGTACAGTTTTGAGTTGTATTTTTATAGACATGAAAAATTATTTAAAAACTTCAGTTTTCTTATCAGTGTTTTTTTTACTTAGTTCTACTTTTTTTTTACTTTTGCTAGTTTGTTTTGTTATCAGGTTTTTTTGTAGAATTAACTAACGCAACTAATTGTAACGAATTAATATTACAATAAAATATGTTTGCGGTTTTTAATCTATCCAAATTAAACTGTTTTTTGTTTACAATCGGCTTTACAAAGGGTTTCTCTTTTTCATGCAATTTTCCATTTCGCAATGTAACCCTCAGGCTCTATTCTGCTTCAACTTAAACTGCTTTCAAATTTGAGACGGATGCGATTCTATCTGCCGAGCTTTTTCTCCTCTCAAATCGCCTCAATTTTCTCCAAAACGCAAGTGAAATTTTGACAACGGGGGGTAAAATTTTATGCTTGCAAAAAACACTGCTGAAACAAAAAACAATGTTTACAAGCTGTGCTTTGTGAAAATATAATGTTTTTTTGAGTAAACTTTTTTGTTTATGTTTAGATGTAAACCGCTTAGTTAATAACAACAGATTAACTTGCCAGGAAAAGTGTACAAAACACGATTTTAGTATTTGAGGTTTTTTAATTACGTTTATCGGAAGTTTGGTGTTTTGTAAATTACGACTTAAGAAGTACCACCAAATGTTTAATTAAGACCAGTGACAGAATAAAACAATCTTTTAGTGTAAAAAAGACTTTAAAAGATATAATTTATTGAAGTTGTGATATTTTTTGTTACAATTTAGAAAAGTTTTTATATATTTTTAAGAAAAATTAACAAATACCACTTGCTATGTCTTTTATTAATATTTTTTTATAAAAAAGAAAGCAAATGCCACTGAACCAGTTACAAAATTTTACTTTCTACGCAAAAAAATTCGAAAAGTTTTATTATATTATTTATTTTTTCAGAACTGCAGCGAAGTTAATTAACTAATCAAAAAAAGTTATAAAACTTAAATTGCAATTAAATGTTTACTACTTTGCTTTCAGAACTTCAGAAACTTAATTTTTTTTTGTTAAAATAATTATTTTTTAGAACTTCAGCAGACTTAATTGTTTTCATTAAAATAACTATATTTTCAGAACTTCAGCAAAGTTAATTAACTAATCAAAAAATTATAAAACTTAAACTGCAATTAAATGTTTACTTTTTTGCTTCCAGAACTTTAGAAAACTTAATTGTTTTTAATAAAATACTATTACATTTTTCAGAACTTCAGCAGAGTTTCGACGACGACTGGGCGAACGGTCACGTGACGGAGACGACGTGGAAACCTGACGCGTCGGACGATTCCGTCATCGCCTGGAAGCTCCTGATTCAGACCGGAAACGTCAACAACCCCGTCGACCTCAGCCGCATCGGGTGCCTGGACAAAACGAGAAAGTGCAGGAAGGTACGTTGGTTTTTATACTAAAGTTTAAGTTTTTCTTCACAATAAATATTAAAAAAAAAACATTTGTAAACAAGTTTTAAACTTATTGTTTTCTTTGAGCTAGTTCATTTTTGTTTGCAAAGTTTTTCTAAAATTATATTAGTCTCTATAATGTGTTTATAGTTGGAAAAATTACTGTAAGAGGTAAATGTCTGTTGTTAAGCTCACAGCCTTTTTTATGTTTCTGTTCAATTATGCCAGTAATTTAATATTTTTAACTCAAAATAAATATATATCTGCTGTTTATTTTAAGTTCAAAAGTTGTTTCATTTAATTTATACTTACTAACTCATTCGACTCACACCAGGTCGACATCACCCGATTGGTTAGCGATGAGGGTATGATACCCGTGGACGCCTTCTACAACTACCTGACGGCGTGGTACAACGCCGACTCCTTCGCCTACATCACCTCCCAGGCCTCCCTGATCCCCCACCCCCCTTCGTGGTACTTCAAGCGCGACACCAACATGTTCATACCCCGGAGTCCCGACATCGCCTACGCCCAGATGCCCTACTACTTGAATGGTGAGTTGGACCAGTAAATGATGATAATTAAAAATGTTTGTTTTACATACTTGTATGATTAACTGAACTAATTTTTTTTTTTTAATTTTAAAACTTAAATGGTAAGTTAAATAAGTATATATACTTCTGAAGAAGTATTCTTTTTATAATTTTTATAGGCAAGTATTTTATACGTTCCTTTTTAATATTATTCCTAGAGTAATAAACCAAATAGAAGATGCAGGGAGGCTAAAAATGTTAGAACTGATAAAACAGTATTGTTTAAAGAATGACAAAAAAAAATTGAACTTATTTTTCAAACATTCAAGTCACATTAAGCTTTTATGCACATACATACACCTTAAGAAAGATTAAGTAATTTTTTCTCGGTTTAATGATTGCAATTTGTTTAAAACCTGAGCGATTATTCAAAAATTCGAAAACTTTTTTTTTTTGAAATATCACAGCGATAAAGTTGATTTAAGCTCAAAGCAAATAATAGAAATTATTTAGTCATAAGTAAGCTATTTGACAAATCATTAGTTTGAGCACGTCTGTTTTAATCAATGCCCATCAATTTTATTGTGAAGGCTTCTTTTAAAATGATCTGCAAATTTAATGAATGGTATTCCGCATTTAACACGTCTATCTCATTGTTTTCTAAAACCATAATAGTATTTTACACATTTAAAGAATTGTATTTTATTAAACATTCAGACTTTGAGTTTAACCTAAAACATTTTTTTACCTAGTTTACTTTTAAAATACTAAATCTTCTTTGAAAAATTTTAAACTAATAAAGTAAATCCCAAAACAGCAGTTTCAAACAAAAAAAGTTTTAAATATTAGACTTAATTTTTAATTTAAGATTGATAAATGACTATTCAAATTTAAGATTTAAGTATTTAACAGTTTAAAAGTCTTCTTTTATGTAAAACAAAAGTAAACTAGTAACAGATATTTGAATAAAATGTTTAATAATTTGTTTTAAATAATAATATAAATACCAACAGCACTTGTTGAAAACAAAGAATTAGTGAGATTTATTTAGTTTTTGTTAGTTATGTTCAATATATTTTAAATTTTACGTATAATAAATAAACTAAGACATCTAAAAATAATAAACTCAATTTTCACAGGACTTGTTGAGAACGAGGACTTCGTGGCGGTCATCCAGAAAGTGAGGGCGGCGTGCGACGGGCGCGCGAGGGCCGGTTCCGATTTCGGGGCTTACCCCACCGGCTACCCGTTCCTGTTCTGGCAGCAGTACATCGACCTGAGGTACTGGCTGTTCATCGCCATCGGGTGCGTTCTCGCCGTCACCCTCATCGTCCTTTCAATCATCCTCATGAACCCGAAGGTGTCGTTGCTCATGGTGAGAATTTTTAACAACTAAAGATGTTAAAATCACGAGTTTAGCTGACTTTTCGAATGGTTTAAGTCATAAAGGATTGTAAATGATTTAAAGGACTAAACTGTTTGTTGTTTTTAACCTAAGATAAACTAATTTTCAATCATCCTCATGAACCCGAAAGTATCGTTGCTTATGGTCAGTACAAAAGCTAATTGTTTTGCGATGTATTTGTTCGGATAAGATTTAATAGTATTAAAATAGCTATTTTTTGTAGACGTTTTTGATTAGTTGAAAATATTTATTTTTCTGTTTACATCTCTACACTTATTTAGTAATTGCTAGTTAAAAAATATATTTATTCAAAAAAAACTTTAAAAGGCTAGTTAGAAAAAAACAGTATCTTCGTGCTCTCTAAGTATAAAGCAACTACTACAAAATATTGTAACCTACTCTGTAACGTAAACTTTGAAGTTATGTTTACTTTTCATTAAAACAGACATCAGTCCTTGCTGTGATCCTGACTGAGTTGTTCGGATACATGGGAGCCGCAGGAGTGAAATTATCAGCGATGCCTGCTGTTATCATAGTAGCTGCCGCAGGGATCGGACTGGAGTTTATCGTTCATCTCACGCTGGCCTTCATCACTACTTGCGGGAAAAAGTGTGTTTTTGTTTGTTAACGAAGTTGATTATGATCTAACTTAGAAAAGTTTCAAATAAGTAATTAATAGTATACAAAGGTACTATAATTCTATTTATTTCTCTAAAAAACTCTACAAATCTAGCTTTTGAGTTTAAAGATCTTTTTAATTATTTAATCTTATAAACATGTCACAGCAAAACCATTTCATGTTTTAACTGTAAAATTGCTACATATACTCTGCATAGTCAACAGGGCAAAATAAACGAAAAACATTAAGTTTAACTTTATTTAATAATCTTTCTTACAAACAGGGACGGCAGGATAATCTCGAGTTTGAGCCACACGATGGCGCCGGTGATGCACGGAGCCATCTCAACTTTACTAGGAGTCGTAATGCTGGCCGGGGCGGAGTTCGACTTCATCGTCAAGTACTTCTTCCAGATGCTGGTGGTCCTGATCATACTGGGAGTCTTCAACGGTCTCGTGCTCTTGCCCGTGCTCCTGCACTTCTTCGGACCGTCTTCTGAGGTTGTGATCAAAGAGGACGGCATGAACAGGCTCTCCACGCCGACCCCGCCCCCGTCGCTGAGAGGGGAGAGCAGGAACCAGCAGCAGTACCCCAACCAGGGGGAACACCCGGGGATGATGTACCCGCAAAGCGGCAGGTACCCCCAGATGATGATGCCCCCGAGGTGCCCCCCGGAACAGATGTTCCAGTACATGCGGCACCAGGGGTACCAGGGGTGGCCCCTCCCTCCCCAGCAACGGAGGGACGGGGGTCCATGGAGACCGTCACACTTCGATGATTATTCTGCTTACGTCAGCAGGCAGGAGTTCATGATGGCGAGGGCGGCCAACTTCGCGCAGATGGGTTTCATGAGGCCGCCACCCGCGATGCAGCCTCGATGGGTTGGTATAACTTTTTAACAAAAAAATTAAAAAAAAAGTTTACCTGACTTCATACGTTGTTTAATATTCAAAAAAAAATTTGGCAAAATACTTAATAAATAGTAATCTGTTTTGCAAGTATCTGTTTGTTGTTTACTTTGATTTTTTTTTTAATGCCTTGATAGAATGTACTCATACTCAATCTTAACTATAATCAAAAGCATAAATAAACAAACCTTACTTTTTAACAGAACGACCCAATGTACCCATCGGCCGGTATAGCGCCACCAAACCGACCGGTGGCGGGCCCCATGGCGAATTCGGGTCCCAACATGGGGAACTACCCTCCAACGAGCTGGTACCCGCAGGACATTCAGCATTACGCGGAAAATCAACTAAACCCTAGTAGTCAGCAGGTTCGTGAAATTTTCTTTGTTTTTTGCTTATGAGTTCTCTCTTGAATAGTGATCGATTATTGCATAAAAGTTTGCGTTTTAGTAATGCCACTTAAAAAAATTATCAAAAAAAAAATTTTAGACGTCACTGTGCTAAATTAAAGACGTGCCATTTGTACACTAGGATAAGCTGTGTGTTAATCTTAAAGTTTAACTTAAAGCAATTTAAAACATTTTAAATACTAAAAGTAAGTATATACAACAGGAATATTAAATATATTTAGGTTTTTGAATACCGTCATTTTTAAACATATTCTTCTCACAGCTGGCCCCTGGAATGCACCATGCGCAACAGTACAACGACCAAAACAGTCGGGAAAGTCCCTCAAACGAAAACCACCACCATCAGGGGTCGTCGTTGCCACGGAGGCCCAGGTTCGACATCTCGGCCCTGCAGGACTCCCCGCCCCAACAGCAGGTCGTCAGTGGCAACCAGCCGAGGTGCTGACCAGAAACGGGGTGATTCCCCCTTTTTATTGACAATTCGCTGCCCTCTTTTCGCTTCATCATACATCTGTGACGTCACAACATGACGTTTTAGTCATAGTGACGTCATAATAAGCCGCCGTCGTTTTTCACGTTTTCATTATTTCATTGCTGCTCTTTTGACTTTTCGTTAGGCGTTTTTTAATTTCTGAAAATTTTGGAAAGCGACGGCCGGTTTTGAAAATAGTCAAGAATTTTTAATAAAACTAATTTTAATCTAGTGCCTTTTAATAGTTTTTGTGAGTTAATTTGCTAAATAAATGACTTTTTTTTCTTCAAGCTTGCCTATTAATCTCGTGACGAAATTCTCGATTTATTTCAAAAAGGAATAATCAATCAACTTAGAAAAAAACAATTTATCAAAAAAAAAACAAAAAGATCCGCGTTGAATCGACTAAGAGTCATTATAAATAATTGAATAAAGATGAATAATTAAAACCCGGAGCAGAAAAATTTGTAGCGACTTAATTTTCTTGGTCCGCTTAGCATATTGCTTGTGACAATTTGAATAATAATCCTTCAAAAATAATATAAAATAAAATAAATTCCGAGCTGTTTTGTTCACATTCTCACAACGATGCTGAAGACTTAACAATTTCATACTTTTAAATCTACTCTCACTTTTTTTTTGTTTTTGTAATTTTTCTTAATGGCCAACGTTTTTGGTTTTATCACCTCTCAAAGTTGTTGCTATATTTTTTTGAGCGTTTTTGGGTAATTATCGTATTTATTTCTCATCAGTTGCCTCAGAGTTTGTTTTGATTTTTTTGAATTTCTAACGCCAATTTTTTACATTTCGTTTAAAATTTCTTTTTTAATTCCCTCCTATTTGTTGTTGTTAATTTATTTATTAACTACAAACTCCCATTGTTTGAAAAGCATTTCGATTTACTCGTTTTTCTACGTTTCCATTTGTTGAAATAAAATCAAAACTGAACTACTGATTTTCATGCTGTATTAAGTTAGTTACAAGGTTTAATTTTTTATTTATTCTAAAAAATTAGATTAAAAATCAAATAGAAAAATATACACATTAAAATAATTAATCGAAAAATAGTAATTGTCAGAACACTTAGACTTTATATAAGTAAACGACAACAAAAAAATTTCTAGAAAGATTAGTAGACTCTATTAATTTTTTAACAGAACAATATTATTACAAATTATTGTTTAAATAAAGAAAAAAAAGACTTTTATTGAAACCAAATTACTGCTGAAAACTTTAAAACATCTTTTTCAAAACCAAACAATTTTTTTAAGTTCTATTTTAAAGTTAGTAACATTTTACTTAATTTTAAGTTATGTTTTGCAAGGTTATCTATTTAGAAAAAATATACGAACACTTAATTTGTATAAACTATTTTGATTCTTTACATGTTTTTATTAATACCTGCTTTGTATGCTGTGATGCAGAGCTTAAGGACTTTAAACTTTAAGCACTCTAAATATGAAAACATTGCAACCAAAACTACAACAATCGATTGCATTCATAATGCATTAAAGTAATCAAGTACTGCAAACGTAAAATTATCATGAACTTATAAAACTTGCTGTTTAATTGCCAAAAATTAAACGTTGTTTACTAAAAAGTGATAACTTGAATCAAACTTTTTTACCTTGTAGATACAAGCTTGTTTTTGTTTTTAATAAATTATTTGTTCTTTTAAAAATTATTAAATTAATACTTTAAAAATTTGAAATAGTTTTTACTTTACAGATGTTTTACTATTAAAATAATAATTTACTTCATAAACTAACCTTTAGAAATGATTCTTTAAAAAATATATCTATTCCCTTGTGGAAATGAAATTTTGATAAAACGTAAGCTAGTTACTGTAAAGTTACACTATTAATTTAAATAGACGCGTTAGTCTGAAACATTTGTGAACTACATATTATCTATGAGAGAATAGATTGAATTACCCAGGTGCCTACTGTGAGAACTTCAGAATTCACAAATTGTTATTAAGAAAAGATTTCTTACGAATTACATCTATTCCCTTGCGGTATTAAAATATTCGTGAAACGTCAGCTATTTTAGTAACTTATTGAACAAAAACGAAAAAAAATTGCCCAAAAATTTTGTGGTTCAAGGACCAAGGTACACAAAAAGACCTCTCGGTCAATTCAACCCTACTAAATAAAGTTTAAAAAACTAGTCATACTATAAAATGTTTCCAAACCTTCAAAAACTTTTTAATTAAAGCATAAAAACTATGAAAAATTACTTTAAATTACACAGGTGCATTCTTATGATAAAAACAAATTTTAACTTTAGAACAGATTCTTCATTCAATATGCGTATTCCCCAGTGATGTTGAAATTTTATGAATTGCCATAAGGCCGCAGTGAAACTTCTTAATATGTAAATTGAATACATTGTACTTAAATTTATACTATGCTGTAGTTAATAAAAAGCCTTTCTTATATCTACTTAACAAGGAGCAATAAACTTAATACGTATTTTTATAATTTTAAATGTGTTGTTCTGCTTAAAGACTGCAGTTGTTTTCAATGTTACCTATTTTTATCAAAACGACATGTAATTTTAAAGTGTCTGACTAATTTTTAACGACTATTTATACAAGAAAAAAATAAACAACAAAAATAGTTATAAACCTTAGTTTTTAAAGAGTAACAAAGTAGTTACATAATAGGTTAAGATACAAATAATGATAAAACAATTAAAAAAATTTTGAAAACTCATATTACAAAAATTTGATATTAGAAAATGTTTAACATTAAAATATATATCAGTCAAATATGTTTAATAACGTTGTCATTAGTTTATTGTTTGCAAACCATGTTTTAGTTTTGTAGATCATAACACTAAAGACAAAACAAAGTATTTTTCGATAAACATTACACGATTAAAAAAATAAAGACGAATTTCTAGCTTAAATTTAACACGAACTTATATATAAAGAATAGTGTAATTAGAGGTTTATATTTAACAGTTTAGAAAAAAATAGTTTGAAAGCGTTTATACACGGACCTATACTAACGAACAAAGTTTTATGAACCTATTTTTTCTTTTTTTGTCAATAGAACCATAACATAAATTTATTATTTTAAAATATAACAAAGTAAATTCTCGAAGAAATTTACAAGGCAAATAAAAACTAAAATAAATAACTTGCAATACATCAACATTACTCTTTTTTTTTAAAGAACAATTCATCATAAAGTTATTTTTACGATCATCTACTGAGGCAATTTGTCTACAAAGAAAATGTTCAAAAGCTAGTAAAATTCAATTGAATTTGATTTGATGTAACTTTACATGGGAATTTTTTGAATAGTTTTAAGTTAAGTCATTTTGTTACACATAATATATTTTTAACATGATACATGTGTTGCTTTTGATTGATAGTGCTTTAATTCATTACTCTTAGTGAAAAGCAAGTGTAATTTAAATATTTTAAAAATTTCACACATACTACATCAACTTATTTTTATAAATTAATTTGCAGTTATTTTTCGAATAGCTGGTATCATGCCTTCGATATTTTTTTATTTAAACTAAGAAGCGCATTGTTAACACTTCTTTAAAGTTAGTATAATTAATAAACCGATAACTATTAACACAAAACTTCTAGATTTTAGAACATACTTATATTTATTATTCATATTTTAGCACTTCATAAGTACTTAAATATGTTGTATACACATAGGCTCCTTAAACAAATCATAATAAGTTTGTTTACTTTTTGATATTTGAAAATAGTCTTGAAAATTTGTCTTTTTGAAGTTTTGATCAGCTAATGTAAACTTCATAAATACAACAATTTGATAGTTTTAAGCAGGTTTCTCATGACTAAAACGTCATAATTTAACATTTTTGTAAATTTTTCATTGAAATTTATGTACACAGAAGTCCATTTTTTTATAATTGACGGACAAAGGTTTACAGAATGAATCATTAACGGTTAATGAAAAAACTTCGCTGGATATACTTATTAAATAAAATTATGTTTAAATTTTTTTAAATATGATACAGACATAAAATAAACAATTAGCTGACAATCAAATAATAATCATGTTTTTTAAATTTTTATTGTTATTTACAATATTCTTTACTTTATTGTAAATTTAGCAATATTTTCTGGATAGGGAAACAAATATACAACTTTTGTTATAAAAAATCATCATCTTGATTTTTCTTAATAAATTTTTTTCAAATTAAAGTTTTCAAAATGCACAGATACTTAAGCTCTGTAAGCAACATTTGGTCTGTGGCCACAGCTGGTCACTATGCTAATTTGCGTCAGACGTCGGTGGAAAGTAAACTCTCAAGATAATATTTTGAGTTACACGGTAAAAATAAGTTGCGTTAACTTTTTTTTTAATAGTTAATTCTTTTTATTTTTGAATTATCTAGTATGAAATTTGATGCTTTTAATCTTGAGTAAGTCCAAAAAAAATAAAGGAACATTTTCTTAGAGTGCAGTGTTTGAAAGTATAAACCAAGTAAAAGTAAATTTTATTCCATGTAGAAAAATAAAAGTTCTACAAGCCGTACAGTTGCCGTAAAGAGATTAAATCTTATGCTTTTAATTATATTTTTTAAATAATTTTTGAATTTAATTGCTAAGAAAGTGTTAAAGGTTTTTTCGTAGAGTATATTGGAACATTATTATTTTTTTATACTGTTACTTTAAAGCTGTATCTTTAAAGTATCATTTTTTATCACATAAAGTAGTCAAATTATTTTTTATCACATAAAGTAGTTGTATTATTTTTAAATACACAAAAATACAAGGTATGGATAAATATACTGTTAAATAAAAAAGGCACTGTTGTAAAACATTGTATGCAGAAGTTGGTTTTTAGTGAGTACAATTTGAAAACTCATCTCAAAATCCGTAAGTTAAAAAGTTAGAAGTTTGCAAATCTGTCGTATATATATATATATATACCTTAAAAGTCAAGACGTAAAAAAGTATCCGTGGTGTGCGACCCAATAATAGAAAGGTTCTTCGTGTACCAGGTCCTAGGACCAAAGAATTTTAGTGTTTAATAAACTCTAAAACCTGTATAGTAAAATAGTGCTACAATATTGAACACTTAACTTTAAAGTTTTGTAAATTATCAATCTCTTTGCGATTTGTTGGCAACTGTCATTGTTAGTAAACAATATGTAAACATTAAAAAATTAAAGTTGTAGTTTTTACTGAAACTAGTTATGTAGGAAAAAGAAATGATACATTTGATATGTAAAAATATTGTGTTTAAATTAACTGTTGTTTTGTTAATGTGAGTATTTTGTATCAACGTCAAAAACAAGTTGATAATTATTTTTGAAAGTTTAAATGTGAAGTACGATTTAACTGTTTGACTGAAGGAAAACAAGCAAAGCCATTTGTAATCTTTCACTGCAAAACAATGTAATATGAAGTATCAAAATCACACACAGTTCGAACAGTATTTACTAAACATCGGTGTACTTAGCAACTATCAACAAAACTGTTCAAGTTTTCAGTAAAAAATTGTAAACTGTCAATTCTTTTTGACAGGGCTAATTGAAAAAACAAACAAAAAGCAAAACTTTTTGTAATAATGTCAAAAGTTCATTAATTTTTAGTGAATTATTAAACAAGCTATGAAAACCACCTTTTTTGCATCAAATTAAAGTATTAGGCTGTAAAATAAGGCACATAGAAAACTTATAATCCTGTAGTAAAAATAGTTTATCTGAGTAAATACGTTTAAAGGACGCAACGTATTTTTTTTTAATTGTAAAAACTCAACTTTAACCTTTTTTTTTCTGATTTTCAAAGTTGTAATAAGTTTTAAAACTCTCCTAGTTTACCATAACTAGATAATGCTTCAATGTCTTGTACATATTACAATTCTTACTTGACTTACTTTTAAAGGTGTGCAACATCGTACTCTGTACATTTTTCCAAGATTTGAACACAAAACATTCAAACACCGTTAAATTAGATTCTTTATAGGCATAACACATTATATAACCATAACCTTATTTTTTATCAACATCATTGACAAAAAAATATTTTTACATAACAAAAAGTAGTATAACACCTAAGATGCTTTAGATACAAGAAAATTTTAATTAATTATTTAATAAACTTTTGAAAATAAAAACTGGTTTGTAATAATTTGTTTAGTTAAGTTAGATTGTTTATAGGGCATAACACTTTATAAAACAAAACCTTAGTTTTCTGTAAACATCATTTACAAAAAAAATAGAATTTCAATTCCTTAAGCTGCTTTAAATACAAAGAAAACTTTAATTAGTTAAATAATAAATTAATGAAAATAAAACTGGATTGAAGAACTTAAACTTTTCAACACATTTTTTTCAAGTTTTAGTTTTGTCCGTCAAGATTATTATTAACCTTCAAGAAACTTATAATCTCTAAGTTTTTGTTTTTACAAGTATTTAACACATCAAAGAACATAGACTAAAATTTATTTAGTTTAAAAGATTTTATTAGCAGAAATTAAAGTACAACAGCTCTTTTTGATATAAAAAACATATATAGTGTAAAAAAAAATTCATCAGATATAACAATAATTTAAAATACTAAAAATATCAATAAACTTATAACTATAATAAAGGTTTGAGGTATAAATTTCAAAAGTATAACTTTAGAGTTTTAATAAGTTGTAAGTAATAAATCGTTAATCGTTAATTATTAGTTTTTTGGTACATTTTTATCCTGTGTACTTTCAATTAAATTTGATAATGCAATTTTTAGTTTAGCTTAGTTTGTGTGCTTTTATTTGGTAACAGTTTTTACTGGAGTTCGAGATTCAATCAAAAATTAAAATTTTAAAATTAATATCGATTAACAGTCAAAAACTAATTGAAAAATAGGTTTGTCTGGATTTTTGTTATATAAACTATATAACAACTAATACTTTAAATGTAAGAAAAAAAATTTTTTTAACCCTTCACAGTAATTCAATTAAATTAAAGTAATAAAAATACTATTTTACTTATTGCAAACTATTTTCAAAACTGTTTTTAAACTAAAAGTATACATGAAAACAATTTAAGTTTTATACAAAAATACTATACTACATTTTAGACTATTTATATACTTTGTGGCTGCTTTATCTAATACGGAAAACTCAATAATCATATTTTTGCTGATAATAGTAACAGTAATATCTGCTTAAGCAAATTAAATCCGATAACAAGATAATACACTATGAATAACCTATAAATAATTTTATTTACTATTTACATTTTTCTTAATACTATTTTAAATATTTTATAATAAGTTGTGAAATTAAAATGTTTTTTGATAATTTTTGTGTTGTCACTTATTTTTATACTAAATAAATTTTAGAGTTGTTAAGTTATTGTGCTGAAAACGGATGATAAATGATTAAAATACATACTTGTTTTTATTTGAAACATTAAAGAGTATGACTGATAACTTTATTTCAACAAAACATAAATAAAGTACAAAGTTATATATAAGACTTATATAGAAAGTAAAAAAGTTTTAAAAATGCATTTAGTAATGAAGCACATTAAATAAGTATCTAGTATATTCAAGTTATAATTACAACTAGTTCAGTTTGTACTATTATTAAAAATTTAAAGTTTAAAAGAATAAAACAATTGCTTTAATAAATTGTAACTTTTAAATTTTTAAACCAATAATAGGTCAATAATTTAGATTAAAACATTATTAAAAGTGTTACAAAAAAAAAACAATCACAATTTTTTAGAGTAATACACATAAGCTAGTGTAACAAATTTCAGAACAAGAAATAAAATAATTAAAAAAAAAACGAAAATTGATTTACAAAAGTTTACTTTTCAATGGGTTCAAACGTTTTCAAAACCACTTAAAACAAAAAAAAAGTATTTTCAATAAATAAAACATTAACAAGCAATAAAAACATGCAATAATTTACAGTTTTAACGTTTTGAACTTGAAAAAGTTGTATAAACAACTAAAAACTTTGATCCTAAATAATTATGAAGCTGTTTGCATAAGTTATGTTTGTTTGTAAAGCGACGTTTAAGTAAACAAACAACATTTTTATTAGGAAGCATTGTAAAAATAAAGCACAGTTGGATTTAACTAAAATTAAAAAATTAAAATCTAAAACACGGTTTCGTCTCTGTAAGCTATGTTAACTTTACCATTTTTTATTGGTTTTTCATCAACTTCATTATCATTTTCTTCAACACTTTCGCTTTTACTTTCATCGTTATTGTTGTTGTTTTTGTTGGAATTGATAAGTTTTGTTTCGTCATTTTTCTCATCAGCACTCTCTAGCGGAGGCTTGTAAAAGTAACAAGCACACGAAAACAATACCATTGAAACTACTTTTACGCAGATACCTTTGAAAGTTTAAGTATATTGAAAGAAAATAAAAAAAGTTAGATACAATCTAATTTGAAAAATAAGTTGGTGTATTTTTTCCCAATATCAATAAGATTTTAATAAAAAAAAATAATAACATGTAAGCAACAAACAAAAAACTTTTTGAATTTTATTTGTAAACATAACATTTTATAATTTAGTTTAATTTTGATAAAACTAAACTTAGAAGCCATTTTTTCCAAAAAAAAAATTAAATAACTTTTTTGCTTACAATTAGCAAGTAGGAAACATTTTTAAAGTGTAATTACGCATATACTTTATAAAAAAACATAAATCATATAAAAACTAACAAATAATAATGACGTTGAATGTCAGCTTATCCGAATCGTAAACCCAACAGCTTCCCTGGGTGCCATCGCACCTCCTTTTCTGCCACAAGAGGCATACTGAGTCGATGATGCTGCCGAACATTATTGGTCCAGGGATGCTACCAAGTGCTCGTATGATCAACCACTGCATTCCTAACGCGAACGAACGAAGTTTCTCCGGCACTATTCTATAATATTATTGAGTAAAGTTTAAAAATGTGTCATTTCAGAATAAAAAGATTAGTTTGAGGGTGAATCTTAGAAAATTCTAATGCTTAGTTGTTATTATATATAGTTGATATACCTTGCCATGGAACGTTTTGTTTTTAGTTACTATTTTGTTAAAAGAAGTCAGTAACTTAGATATTTTATCTTAAATAAACCCGTTAATTCAAACTAAAACAGAAAAGGTACAACTTAGTATGAATTTAATGAATAGATGCAACTTCAAACATTTTTCAAAAAGTAGTTATGACTATTCATAATATGATATGTTCTGTTTAAGTTATATAATATATTGTATACAAGTTTGTTATAAATAGTCAATAAACCAAACTTCGTTTTACATGGTTCTTAAAACTTTTAGAAAGTCTTTAAGACAGTTATAACGCATGTGAAAATAAGACAAGTTTTGTAAATATTGCAATTAAATTCTATAACCTCAAATCTCAAGAAAAATTGGTAACGTATTGCATTTACTTTATAATAAAATTAAATTCACCTGAAAGTAACTACTAATGATGGAGTTGATGACATGAAAGTGAACATGACAACTACAAAGAAAATTCCCAGGAAAGTGGGTAACGTGTTGCAGTTGGATTGACACGTTCCTGATATTGCAGTTTGGCTTGTCGTGTTGAGGCAGGAACACCCGGTGAATATCTGAAGAATGAAGGAAATTAAAGGTTTGTTTCATTTAACAAACCTTTTAGTCAAACCTTAGTTAGTTATTTTTGTTTTAGGTTTTTAAATATGGCTTACACATGATAAAAAAAAGTTATACAGTATCTCTACCTATATTGAGCAATAAATAATACTTGGAACACTTAAATATCTAACCGTATCACCATCTTCATTATCATACTGACTTGTGCACCCCGCTTGACAAGCGGTGAAGTAATTTATGTTAATACATTAGGAATAAAATTAAAGAAAAAATAAAATAAAATCTCACAGTGTCTCCATCTTCATTGTCATACTGACTAGTGCATCCGGCTTGACAAGCGGTGAAGTAGTTTATTATAATAAAAAACAAATTAAAAACTAAAATTATTTATATAGATATTAATAAGTGTCTCACAGTGTCTCCATCTTCATTGTCATATTGATCAGTGCACCTAGCTTGATATGCAGTGATTTATATTAAAAAAATTTAAAAACATCATAAATGAACTAAATATTTAAATAAAATCTCACCGTATCACCATCTTCATTGTCATACTGACTAGTGCACCCAGCTTGACACGCGGTGAAGTAGTTTATGTTGTCGTCTCCGCAAACGCTGATGAAATACTCCTGCTGGCAGTTGCAATCCACGTTGCACTCCGACGACAGTTCTCCCTCCTGCACCTTCCTTGTGACGTCATAGTATGGCGGCATGAAAGATGAGGGTTGCCTGGAATATTTCTTTAAATTTAACTAAAAAGTTGTTGAGTTTGAGGATGTACAAGCAATAATTGATAACATTTTAGCATCTATGATTGGAATTGACTAAATAATTTTTTTAAGTTAAATTTCAGTGAGTATTTATCAATATAAATCGTAGTGAGCAGCCACATTAGGTTTTTTGAAAGAATTCACTTTTTTGTTGACTTCCGAATTACAAATGACATGAAGCACAGTTTAGCTTAATACAAGTTAACTTTAAAACTTTTTTAGTATGATAAACTATCATAAAAATGATGTTCAAGAACCGAGTAACAAAAAATGAAGTAAATCTTTCCATAATTATCGTTTTCGCTTATTTTTTAAGCTTTAATAACCAAGTGAAGTCTTAGCTGAATTTTAAGACACTAAAAAAACTATTGTTTTAAAGAAAATAAATAATTTTGCAAATTAATCTTAGTTTTGTAGAAATTATTTTATTTTAGTTTAATAGAAATATAAACGAGTGTTTAACTAACTCATATGGCACAGTGACTCCAGCAATAGCTTTGTTCTGGCAGTACAAATATAAAACTGGGGCACCAGCTATGACCAGTAACCCGTAGAAAACGTTCAGCTTCAGTATGTTTGCCGTCTTCAGCTTGAGCCCCTTCACGATGAGACCCGCCAGAATGTGACCCAGAACTCCACCGGGTATGCTGATGACACCTGAAATGTTTAGAATGATTCATTTGATAGCAGCTCAATTAAAAAACGTAAACGTTAAAACGCTTGATTCATTTCCAAGTTATATTGTTGTAAGATAAAACAATTAGGTTTGGTTTGTTTATAACTAAGGTCTATGTTGCAACTTAGTACATACAAGTCATTAAGTAAGTATAAAATAATATATAAATGTAAAGTTAAGTAAAACACAAGATGACACCTGGAGTGTTTAGATTAGTCATACAGTTTGAAAAAACAA
Source organism: Thalia democratica (assembly GCF_965202585.1). NCBI lineage: Eukaryota > Metazoa > Chordata > Thaliacea > Salpida > Salpidae > Thalia > Thalia democratica. Next base: position 3,304,773 of record NC_139170.1, read on the forward strand.
AAAGAAAAAACATCTAGTAAATTAACATAAAAAATTAAGACTATATAAATTTTGGTTAGAAAAGGCTAAGATAACTTTACACTAGAGTATTATTAGTAACCTAACACTTTTATGTATATAAACAATACAACATTAATTTTTATACACAACTAAATAAATAAGTATACATATAACATAAGTTATACAAACAAACCATTTTAAAACATAAAGTAAAATAAAACCAGTGTGTAAATTTTTTAAACAATAAAACAATACTTTAACAAACATTTATATACATTCATTTATTTTCTTGAGTTATATTTATAAAAAATAAACCAACCAGCAACAAGAGCGGCGGTTCCTGCAGTTTGTTGAAACTGATTTTCAATTATTTTGGGGAGGAAAGTCGTGAACCCTGCAATCAACATGGCTTCGCTCGCACCAGCTAGACTAATCAGTACGTATGTAGGGTTTCTGTGTAATATATATATGTATGTATATAAGCTATTGAAAAACATGGCCTCATTTGCACCAGCTAAACTAATCAGGATATAAGTGGGATTCATGTGTAAATAAATATATAAGTTTTTCAAAAACATGGCCTCATTTGCACCAGCTAAACTAATCAGGACAAAGGTGGGATTTATATATACATATATATAATTATTATTTATTTGCATATGTTTACTTGCATCCGCTAAAATAATCGGGACGTATGTGGAATTTATAAAATCAGTGTGTATATTAATAAAGTTTTAGATTAAATGCACTAATACGGTTGTCGGAGAAATACAAACTAGAAAACCGACTCTTTTGTTCTCCCTTGGTCGTCTAATATTTGTACATTTACAGGTAGTTCAAAAAATATTTAGACATAAAGGTTAAATTTAGCTTGGTTTTAAGTCTCAACAAATACTACATCTGTAGTTGAGTTTGCCATACCTGAATAAAAGCTCCAAGGCCTTGGGGAAGTCTTTGAAAGATTTTCCGAACTTTTCATCCTGAGTGATGTCTTCTTTCTTTCCTGCTCCGTAGACCTCAGTTTCCTGGTTCTTTCCTTTTTTGAACTTGTCGACGTCTGTGAAATAATTTAATTATATAAGCAAAATACTTTTGTAGAAAATTGGGTTTTAACTTTTAAACTTAAATCGTTTTGAATGTTTTTATAAAAAAATCTAAAAACTGAAAACTGTTTGCCTAACACTAAAAACTTGTTAAAAACATTCTAGTGAAAATCGTTGTTTTCAAATGTCTAAAAAAAATTGATAACATTTTTTTACAGTTACAATAAAAGATTTAATGAATAGTTATGAATTAAGAATATGTTTATTATAAAGCTAAACAGGAAACTTTTGGGAAATTCGAATATCGGTAAGGTAATTATGAATGCAAATAGTTATATAATTTAGCAAAATGTTATCAATTACATACAAATAACTAACTTGGAAATTTCCCAGGAAATGCGAATATGGGTATAGCAATAATAAACGCGCATGCAGCAGATATTACGATCCCCAACCACCAAGCTCCCACCCATCTGGGGTCCGATGACGTAATAGATACCCTGTCGTGACGTAATTGTATTATTATGACGTAATAAACAACAAGTTTTGTAGTTGTTATCAAGACTAGTAGACAAAAATTACAAAGTGTCAAAACTGATTAAATTTAAAAGTAAAATCTAAAGGTTGTGTTTACAATATTATTGAACAATTTCCACAGCATCTTGCAGTCTAGATTACACGAAATAAATTACTAAGTAAGGATTTTTTATAAAAAAAATAATTAAACGACAAATAAAGTTTAAAACTTAAATTGTTTCTACATCGACTTGGTCAAAGTCGACATAGTATCCAAAAAAACGACCCAGTTTGTAAACTATTAATTACTTCATTTTAATTAATACTTATGTTTATTAACTTAAATGATCTGAACTAACTCTGTATCAACATCGACTTGGTCAAAATCAACGTAATATCCGAGAAAAACACCTCCAAGGCCGTAGCCCAAGACAGGTCCGAAAATAGAAGCTCCGTTCGCAATACCTTATAAATATAAAAGTTAAACAACTCTTGTAGCTTAAATGCATTTGCAACGCATTTATTTAATTCATTTAGACTTTAATTGTGTTCTTGAATTTAATTACACTCCATTGTGGCTCTTGTAGCTCTTAGCTTAAATGCATTTGCAATATTTTTAATTGTAAAACTTTACATTAAACTTAATCGACGTAAGTAATTTGTGCACAACTAGATTACTGTATAAGTAAATATTAGTAGTAAGCAAAACTCTTTAGTACTAACAGTATTTGCTACTTTATAAATAATTTTTACACATATCCAAAGAAAACCCACCCAAGTAAAGAGATGCGGACTGTTTAGGGACGCTGTCTTCGATGAAGGACAGTCCTAGCGTGTACAGAGGTGTGCAACCCATACCATGTAGTAGTTGTCCAAGCAGGAACACGTACAAATAATTGTGGTAATTGGAATTCGATCGGCAATCCACCAATGGTTCCTCAGAGCTGCACGTTTCTGAAAATAAAATAATTTTTAAAAGAATCGGTGCATAAAAATATAAATTAAACAAGGCTGCACAAGATATAAAATTTGATGTAAACAAGAAATAAACTTAAACTTAAAAACTATTTGACTTCATTTAAAAACTACGAATAGGCTTGAAAGAAAAATAACTTAAAAATTAAGGTAAAAATCTTCAGGGATAACTAAAATGAAAATTGTTATAGCTAACATAAAGACTAAAGAGTAAGCATAAAAAGTATTTAACAGTTATTCCTTTTTATAGCAACAAATTTAAATTCATTTAAACAAACAAATAAATAAGCACAAAAACTATCAGGCGCTAGTTAAACTAAAACCCAAAACCAACCTGTAAGTGCTTTTTCAATTATAAAAAAAATTCACAAATGAAAATATATTTCTAAAATGTTACTCACCAGTGAACTCATCACTGTATTCGTACAGCGGAGTGGTGAAATGCGGCAGGGAGAACACGACTGCCCCCACCCCCATCGTCAAGCAGCCGATGGCGACCACTCGCGGACGGTTGTACCTGGACAGGAAGTACGTCACGAACAACGTGCATAGGCAGAAGGCGATGTCGTAACCGACTCCGATCAGGCCGGTTTCGGAGGACTTGAGTCCGAATCGCTTCTCGATGGAGGAGATTCCGACGTTGACGAAACCGTTAACAAGCATTCCTGGAAAAAAAAAAAAATTACTATACAGGAGGTACTAGTTTTTATGATTTTATTTATTGTCTATGTTAGCTATTGTATTAATCTCAATGGAGCAAATGCCGAAGCTAACGAAGCCGTTAACAAGCATTACTGTTAAGTGAAATTATGCCTATTTAAACATGCTGCAGTACAGGGTTTCCCAAAGTGGACAAAATCGCCTTTTTAGGGGCATTTTGTTAGCGGGCATTTATTAGTTTTGCGGAGACAAAGCAAACAAGTAAATAGCTAGTAAAGGCGCAATGTCTAATAACCGGGTTATTTTTTAAAGTTACTGTCATAAAGCGAGTTTGTGAGACCCTGCTGTAGTAGTTTTTATGAGTTAGTTTAGTATTTTTTCTAAAGTTTCAACGCATTGTTTTCTATAAAAGGTATTCCAACATTACCAAAATCATTAGGTAACACCCTTGTAGATACATTCATAACAGAGTTAAATATTTAGTTTGAGTGTAAAGTATCCTAGGAGTTTTAAAAAATTGATTAAATAGTGAATATATTATGTAAAGAATATTATTTTTTTATACCGGTTGTAAGTAGTGCTTCTCAATTTCTCTACATTTATTGTGGGCTTTTTTTCTATAATTTTTCATTTTGTTATTACTAACAGTGTAAAGTAAAAACTAGTGTCTTAAAAAACTGCAAATATAACTCATTTTATTTGTTAAATCAAAATGACTTTCAGGTTTACAGGAAACTAAATAGTATTTGTCTTATAAGGAAAAACTCGACATATTGTTTTAGTCATTTGTAGTTGTACGCTTAATAAACAAACATGTTAAGTTAAGAAAACTTTAAGTGGATATGATTATTCAGTTTTAAGTCAGTAAGACTTTAAGCGTTTAAGCTTATTTTGACAAAAAGCTTTATACTACTTGTATGTATAAAAGTACATATATCGTAAAACCGCAAATAGTAGTTCATTAGTGTTTTGTTTGTTTACTTATTAACTTATCTTTGTTTTGTGTAAAGATATTTTGCAAACATGTTTCAATATACCAACTGTGTAATTATATTTCCAGCTTAAGTTTATATGTTTAGTCAGCTCAACTTAAAATGTTATTGAAAACGTTTAAGTGTGGTTTTTCCACTTACGAAATAGCTGTAATGTGTATTAAATTAAACATCGAGTTTTTGTTGCCAGTGTATCAAGGTTTTTAGCTTTTCTTGAAAAATGTATGTACTTTTAGGAACTAACTTTGTCTTAAAAGATCATCTTAAATTTTGATCTTAAAAGAAAAGTAAAATAATAACTAGTTTCATAAACATCCCTTCAAAGTTTTACTTAGCTTTGCAAACATTATGACGCATTTACGCTTGCATTAAAATTTGTTTACTTTTGATTGTTGTGATTATTTAACAAAAGGGTCGGTAGCCTTTTAAATAAAACTGGTTGCAATTTGTTTAAAAATATTAATCTAAGAAAATTTTACTCGAGTTTATTATAAAAAGTATTAAAGTATATAACCTTTAAGAACCTTAAAAGTTAATAAATTGTATATCGATTAAAGTTATATCTCTATTTATTGTAAATCTACATTTAAAGAAGTTTTCAAGTAAAATAATGTGGTTTATGTTTTCTTTAGTTTATTCAAAAAAAACTGCAAAAAATATAAAAAACTAAATTATACTTTATTTAAAAATTTACTATTTAATTTTACAAACTTTTAAAAAATTATTACACATGCTAACTTACTCAAAAAAGAAGCATCAGTGTACCTTAAACAAATTCAAATAAAACACAATTTAACTATTTTAAGAACAGCATAACACGTTACCTGTGTTTATGAATTTTTACCAAGTACGAAAAACTATACCTTGAACAATGACAAAAAAGCAGAAGCAAGTTAGGAACCCTTTTGCGTTGTTGCCGCACTGAACGAAATCAGGGGTGCACGACCCGTACCCGTATTTCTGATCATGGGTCAATTCAACTGTGTCGTCTGAACCTTCAGAAGAATTCGAGTCTTTTCTTTTCAGTTCGTCATCGGAACCCATTTTTTAAATTGTGCACAAAATTGAATATTTCAACTGTCATGCACAACAATGCAAGTGCAAAATGTTCAAGTTTATTTGCACTGAAAAGTTAATGAATGATTGACTTATTTGTTTTTTATTTGCTCTTTCATGCGATCGTAAACTGTTGTGGTTTAATGTACATTTTTACTGTCGCTGTGTTTTATGTAAAACCAAAGCTGTGTTTTTATTAATTGTAAAGTTTTGACAAACATCAGACGTTTTAATTTGCTGTTATCATGAAACTCTTTTTATAACTAAATTTGAACCAAGTTAAACAAAATTCAAGTTTTACAAAATTTCTATATATAAGTGTTTTGATAAACATAGGTTAAACTAAAACTTAGTTTTTTACTAATTAAGCTTCTCAAAAAGACTTAACTACTTAAAGTTTAAAACCTATAAACTTTGTCATATATTAGTAATCTGCTTAAGCAACAAAAATATGTCATAATATTTTTAAATTTATGTAAGTGTAAACTAATTACAGTAGGTAAAAACAAATTACAAATTTGTGTAGGCGATAAGTTAAACGTTATAAAAACACTAATTGTGTACAAAATAAGTTACGTAATTGGTAAAACCCTTTCAAAATTATTCACAATACTTGAATAAACTGTTATACTTAAAGTAGTCTATCTATACCTTAGAGTGTAAGAGTATAAAATAAAAACTGCTGTTATTCTTTAAAATGTGTTCAAACAAAAGTCTTAGAAGTTTATTCTAAAATGTTTACTTTTAAAAGGTGCTAATACGCTGATTTGTAAAGCTTTAAAACTTGTATGAATATTATTAACATGACTGTATAAAACTAGTGAATTTTGCAAAAAATGTATATACAAACTAATAATGTGTATAATTGTTTTTAATCCTATCTTGAGCAAGTATTAATGACTTATTTGGTCTTTATTTGTTTCACAATTAAACCTACCAATTAAAGCAGAGCAATATGTGTTCATTTCAAACTTTCAGATTTCAACTTACTATGTTTATCATAGTACTGTTTTAATTAACAATTTAGAAATATTTTGATAGCTTAACAAATATAAAAACACTCAACATTAAAAAAACAAATGCTTATGCTTTAAATTTTATTTAAATATACAAAATAATCGACATAAATAATAGACAAAATGTATTAAACTGTTTTTTGATAACTCAACAAATATATAAAACTCAACGTTAAAAAAACAAATGCTTTAAATTTTAGTACAACTAATCGTTTTCCTGTTTCAGCCTTATTAAAGTTGTTTAAAATGCAAAAGTGATTCATAATGTAGTTAACCAACTTCCGTTCTATTTTTCTCTAAACTGATTATATTTTTACAAATTAGAGCTTTTAAAAACCTAATTTTGCATATGTTTTTGAAAAATTGTAAACTTATTGTCATACGATGTTCTACAGGTTAAATTTGTCAAACATAACTTTTAAACAATCAACCGATTAATAATCCAAAACAAAATTTAAGCTCGAACGTAAATAAAATGATATTTTTACTAAAATAAACAATTCCTATGTCAACATTAAAATTATAGTTTAAACACCTTTACGTTTTCTTGTTATTATATATTATGTATGTATATATGTATAGAATGTAAAATTAATAAAAAAATGATAAAACTATAACACTAAAGCAAAGTACAACTTGTTTTTTTTTATTTCTAATTATAATAATTATCAAAAAAATTAATTACTTGAATCCATTTATTTACACTTATTTAAGTTATTAAAGTATTAAGTTATTTAAGTTATTTGTTTTCAGACTTACTAAATCAAAAAAAAAATTGGCACAACACATACCAATAATAATTAAAAAAAGTAAAAGTAAGTTTTTAATTTTAAAGTACTGTTTTTTACAATAATAAAAATTCCTTCAAAAAAGGACTTTTACGAAAAGTTGTGTAATAGCAAATCTTTTAGTGATAAATATCTTTTTTTTGTCCATTTGCTTTTAGCTTTAAGTATCCGTTCGGTGTCGCCACTGAGTTTGAGCATTTTATATTATTTATTTATTATATTTAATTCTTTATAGACTTTCGATCATATTAAAGTAGCGATGGGCATCTTGTTGAGTTGGTAGATCAGATACGAATAAAAAATCGGTTTTGCAGCTCACCATATAATTAAAAAGAACTGAAAAAAATAAAAGATACTCCTTAAACTAAAGTTTGCAATGGGATAATCATTAAACTAAATTTTGCATTTAAAAGTATTTATACTTTAAAAGCTCAGTCTTATTTAAAATAAGTCTTATTAAAATAAGTCTTATAAAAAATAACATTTTTTATATAAAATAAGTTATTTTATATAAAAAATGTTTTAATATTATTAACCTACAAAAGCAAATAAAAAAAAAATATTGTTATTATGTTTTTCATTGTGCAATTTTGGACTCAGGCATAAAAACCAGAGACGCTTGAACAAGACACATAATAAGAAAAATGAAAATTAAATTCAATAAATTTAGACAAAAAATAAATATAAACTAATCAATAAATTCAATCTTATTTGTTTAATGTAAAGACAAGTTTATTATTATAATTTCCAAGCAAACTGAATTTAGAATTTCCAAATAAACATACCTTAAGCATTTTTCAAAATAAAAGCAAAAGCCAAATACTTATGGTGTCTCAATTTGATGAATATTTAATATGTTACTAATTGGAGGATAAATTATAGATTTATGATTGAAATAGTATTAAGTTTTTTTCCAATACCTAAAAGTAAAAGTATAGTTTTTCATCTAAAAAACTTTCATTATTTTGTAATTAGTATTTTTTACATTATACTTAGTACATACAAAAAATAAAAGTAAATGCACATTTATAATAAAGTACAAACAAATAAATAAACTTCCAGAAGCAATGTTTATAAGGCATAACACATTTGTACAAAATTAATAAAGGTAAATTAAAAACCTTTAAGTGGGGAGGCAAAGCGAAATAAAAACAACTAACTTCCAAACAGAAAACTGAGAAAGAACCAGTAGTCAATTTAGATAAGATAAATATTATTAATTTCATTTTGTTATTAATGGGAAGCTTTTGAACTTTACTGATATTTATATTTTTTAAATCTTATTTAGTTTTTTTAGTTTTAAGCGATAATGTTCCTACCTCTCACACGATACTACATCCTGTGGTAATTTGTTTCACATAAACTTTGCTCTGTGAAAAAATGAGCGTTGCCACTGACTGTTTTTAAAATTATGTATGCACTTTATTTTTTATATAACTATCTTAAAAGTATAAGATTCTTACAAAATAGTTTAAACATTTGAAACAACTTTTTTTGTTTGTTCGAAGATAGGTTGAAGAAAGCAGTGTATAAATTTGATATTTTTACTTAAATCATAACACGATTCTGTCAAGTTTGTTATGTTAGTTCCACATGAACTAGGTATATTTAAATATTTCATTTAATTTTATAGTGCAACAAGTTTTCACTCAAATTTTCTACAGATACTTTTGTCTTCCTTTTATTATTGAGTTTTAACTTTATACAAAATCGTTTGATGCAATCTTTGAGAAATAATAAACCAGCTACTAGAAGTTTAAGTTTTTTAATTTAAATGAAATTAATTTAATTATAATGTTTAGTCTAATGTAAATTATCTAAACAAACAAAGTTTATTTGATAGCATTATTTTTAGTTTACTAAACTGGTTACAAGTATTTACTTAATATGACATTTCTTATGTTTCATATGAAATTTTACTTTTTTGTTTTATCAAGATAAAAATGTCATTATTTTTAGACAGCACAATGGTATGTATTTAATATTTTTTATAACTAAGTTTGAATTTAATTTTTTAGAAAATGGGAGTCAGTTAAGCGTGCTTTTAGTAATAATTTTTATGTTTGTATAAATATACATAGAAGTAATAAAACTTGTTTAATAAGCTAAAATGTATTCTTTAAAAAGTTTATTTTTACAATTATTATAACACTTAAGAAAACATAAAAACTCTTTAAACATATCCTAACTATTTAGAGGTACGGCTCTATCAAATTTGTACAACAAATGATTTCATGTATTTTTATATCAAATAAAATATTAAAACTTGAAATGAACTTTTCTAAACTTATATGCTTGCTAGGGCTTAAACCTTAAAGTATTAATTTATCTTAAGAAGAAAACGGACTAGAAAAAATACCTTTAAAATTCATTGACTTACAGATATCTAATATTAATTTATGATGTTAAACATAATTTAAAATTTGCTTTTGTTTAGTTTTTAGACAAAATATATTTATCAAATATACAATTTAAATCTGCTCAGTACATAGTCAATGTTGATTCTTTTACGGCATCAAGTGAAAAAATAGTCGAAAGATTGTTTAAATAAACAAAAAAGTTTTTAAAACACATATAACATCAAAGTATTTCCACTTCCTTCATAGATATTTTTTTATAGGGCACAATGACTTACTCAACTAATAAAACCTTCAGGTTATCTACGTGACATGCTTAATAAATTTCAAACCTGAGACTAGTTTATACACTAAAAAAACGGGTTTTAAATCAACAAAATTCACTTTTTTTTTATTTAAATGAATTTAAAAAACGTTCATAATCAAACACAATAGTTTCAAAATTTAAAAAAAGAAAAGCTATAGACCAATTGACAACGTGTTAAAAAAATAAAAGTAGTTAAAAAGAAATAGATTAAAAGTTTTCAGACGAACTTAATAACATGCTACATAATTCAAAAGCGAAATAAAGAAGTTAGTTGTCTGACATAAAATTAACAAATTATTACTATTGTCTATTGATTATTTGAAACACTAGTTTCTTCATTAATTATCAGACTTTAAATAAATAAAAAAGTGTTTTTATTCGACAATAAAAAACTAAAAACGTTAATAAAAAATATAAAGATAAATTCATAATTGCAATTTTTACTTCTTTTGGCTAGAAATCCATAGTGATCGTGAAGACCAAACATTTTATTAGAATCACTTATGCTTAACATACCTGTAGAAAAAACCTAAATATTCATTATACTACATTTATATTCCGGTTGAGAAGAAACAATTTGTGTTTGAAATGCAATTTATATCCTTTAAAGGGTATTTTTAAAAAGTCATATATCAATTGAAACATCAACTGCATGTTTATGTTTTTGAAATTTTAAAAAGACCACGTAGTAATAGGTATATAGGTATAGTTTATAAAAATAATATATCCTTGACAAAAATACTTTGTTGAAAAATATAAATATTCTTTAGAATACATTTTCACTCTGGTTGAGCACACATTTTTGAGCAGGAAACATTTGTTTTCATAATGCAATTTAAAACATTTAATGCGACTTTAAAAAAAGTGAAATTTTAATTGAAGCATCAACTGCGTTTTTATTTTCTTTCAAAATTTCAAAAAGATCAAGGATTTATAGAAGTACAGGTATAATATACAATAATCTTTATAGTTTGTTTCAATGTGTTAATTTTAGTTAATTTTTACCAATTTTAAACCAATAAACCATAATGCAGCTATTTTTTTCCAAACAACTTTTATTAGTATTTTTAAACTACATAAATTAATCAAACACAACAACTATATTTACAATTAAAAACATTGACTTTCTTACAGTAAAAGTCGCTGACTTAAATTTTTGTATAAAAGTCTAAAAAATATGCTTATTTAGTTTTAAGTGACATTTGAAAGTACTTTTTTAAATAAACCAAATTTAAAAATGCTTTAAAAAAGTTTATTTATGTTTTGTACTAAAATAATTTTAATTTATACTAAACATTGTTAACTATTTTATAAAATTTGATGTTAGAGAATTAAATTAAGAATAAGATTTTTTGGTTTTGAATTAAAATTATGATTATGGCTTGCTTACTTAAACAGTTACAAATATAGTTTGCGAAAATTCCGTTAGGAAAACATATTATCTTGGTAAACTATCGCAAAATTACCAAAGTTTGACTTTTTAATTATTTATATGTTTTTAAAACACACCAACTCACTGCTATCTATCAAAGTGAATAATATTTTTTGTCGGTTGTTTTATTTCTTAGTATCTGGAAACAAAGAAAAATAGTACGGTTAATTTATTTCATAGACATAAGTAAAAAATAATCACGAACGTACTTTAAATATTTAGTAAATATCTAAATTTATGTAGATATAAGATAAAGTACTAAAAGAAAACAAGTTATTTATAAATTTTAAAAAGTTTCTCAACTTTTCATCAGATGTTAAACTGTGTAATGTCTAACTTTATTTAAGTAATTAAAGCTTTCTATGCAATTAGTTTAAAAGTTTTCTTGTATATTTTATGTTTACAAATAGTATATCTAGCAATTTATAAGTAATTTTTCTTTGTAGAAGAGTTTAAATGTATGAACAAACACAAAATATAAACATACAACATACTAGCAGCTTAATCTAATTTTCAAGATTAAGGAAGTATTAGAATATTACAACCAGATAATAATTCGTGCGTTGACGTATCTTTCTGTTTCACTGTGTTTTGAATTTTGAAAATCAATAAATCATAGCGTTTGAATAGCAGACATAAGCAAACATAGTCTACTTTATTTAGCTTGCAATATTACTTTTTAAGTAAAAGCGATAATAGTTAAATAGTTTTCTTTAGATTTTGTTTTTTGATTACTCTAGAAAAATTTTTTGAACAAGTTATTTTTATTTAGCTTGTAATACTACTGTTTTTTTAAAAGCAATAATACTTAAATAATTCTCTTTCGTTTTTGTTTTTTGTTTACTTTCAGAAAAAAGTTTTGAAAAAATTATTTTTATGTAGGGAAAACTTTATTTGCAAAAATTATACAAAAAAAAAGTTAAACAATAAAGAATGATTTTTAACATCACTTATTTTAAATGTTAGCACGTTAACACAAAAGTTAAAAAGTTGAAAAAAGCAAAAGCTTTTAAAAGCTTCAATCAATAAATTTAAATTAACTTGCTCTTAGAAGCGATAAGCTTCTAGTTGTTTCTGATGCTTGATAGTTTCAGCAGTTTCTTGAATAATTTAAACTCCATCAAGTTTCTGCTTTTCCTGTGTCGTCATAATCAACTTTATACAACTGACGTGACGTAACAATCGACTTCGAATGATGCTTATGAGGGGCTCAAGTTTCGCTGATTATCTTCGATTGAGAGGTGAGTGTTTGTTTTATTGTGACGTCATAACTTAAGTAAAACGTTAAATGCGTGCGTAAATAAATCTTTTTCGCAAATTTGTCTACTTTGACGTAAATAATTATTTCAATGCTTAACTCTAAAAGCGCTAAAAATTAAGAGGGTACATTTTCAAACTAGGAACGTCATAAGTAAAATACAAAGTCATGACTATAATATGTCATAATGAACGTAAGTTGAAAGAGTAGCTTAACATGCTTTTTTTAAAACGCTCTCAATTTAAAGCCTATTTTAAAAAGTTATTTGTTTTGCTGTCACGTCATAACTAAAATTAGACGTCGTGTAAGTGCGTCAGAAAGTTTTCTCTAAACCAACGCTGAAAAGTTATTTGTTATCACCTTGAAGAGTGTTTGAATTAAAAGCCAGACTTTTTTTTCTATTTATTTTTATTGATCGCTAAAAAGGTTTGAAACGCGTCATAATCAACGTGAAATGCGTGATCAATAGAGTCTGCGCCACTTGATTAACATTAAAAGACTTATGACGCTTTAATTTGTTGATTTTTACCTTTCGGCAAAGCTCTCCTTTCAGCGCAAGAGCTCGCGTTGTTTGGAGAAGAAAAAAGAAGAAATTTCTTTGCAGATGAATTATTAATCTTTTTTCGAAGTCGTGGCTCCAACGAAAAACGACGGAGTTTTTTCAGAATTTGTTCCACACATGCATGCGTTCGTGTGCTCGATATAATTTTATGCGGGTGGAATGTACTTGCAGTCGATAGCACAGATATAGATTTTTTATATATTGATTCAAGCGTCTTGAGTTGCAAAGAAAAACGCTTTTTCATAAGCCTGCTGTTTTGAGTTTTTTATCTGTATTTTAAAGCAGGAAGTATTTAATTGATTTCACGCAAAATAAGCTTTTAATATTTTAGCGGACTTAATGCGAAGCATTTTGACTTTTTCTATCGATTTTGGTTTTTGCTGTTTATAGTGTTGAAGGAAAATAAAATTCAAGTTGACTTTTTTTTCTTTCATAGCTTGGCAGTGTTTTATATAAATTTATCGAACTTTATTTTATACAACTTTATTGATCAATTTTTCATAAGCTTCATAACGTTTTTAAGTACAGTTCATTAAAAAGTATAGATATCATTTTAATTTTTTTGTTAGGCTAGTTTTGCTTTGGTTGAAAATAAAATAATCGTTAATTATCTAAAGTACTCTACAAAAATCTCAAACATGAAAATAAATAACTTACATTTACCTTAATTTTATATGGTGTTTTTTTAGTTCAAGCTAAGTAAAAATTTCGAAGATTTAAATTTTCTTCACTCCACTTTTTTTTGTCTCTGCAGAGACAAAAGTAGATAAAAATCTTTACTAAATTAATTAACACACGTTTCCTTCTGTGACCAAATTCCTTACTGTGACGTCATAATCACCAGAATGCACACCGAGGAAATTGCGAAGGGAGAAATGAAATCGAGTTTATCGTGCGAGGGGGTTTTCGAAAGCAGTGACGTCATAGAGCGTCAACCGTCGTTCGTCAATGACGTCACAGAAAGTAATTTTTTGTAAAAAAGATAGTTTAAGATTTTTTCGTGAAAATAATAACTAGATAAAATAGTTTTTGTAAATAATAACTAAATTAAATATTTTATAATAACAGTTTGCTTAAATAACAATTAAAGGTATTAAATTTTGTAAAAAAGATAATCAAGAAAGTTATTTTTTGAAATAACACTAACCAACGCATCAAGTTGTATAAGGTTTGAATAAATTCTAAATTTTAGTTTAGTTTATTTGTTATAACTTAATAAACTTAGTCGTACTTTAATTTGCTAAAATACATGCAACCTTACAACAATTCATCAACCTTGAACTTAAGTCATTTTCTGACTTATAAAAAAATTAGACTTCTTAACACTACACACAAATATTTTTTTTTTAAATGTACTTAAAACATCATCTTAAAACAATTCTCAAAAGTTAAACTTAGCTTAAACAGTACTACAGGAAAACAAGTAAATTAAAGCTAAAGTTTTAAGTCGATTTACCAATGATTTCGACAAAATTGGTCGTGACTGTTTTATTGAAAAAAGTCTCTTTACTACAATTCTTCGAAACTTAAATAAAATTAAAAACCAAAACTATAAACTATAAAAATATTTATGTTTTATACGCAGTGATTATCTTTTTCTCTAGTATCTAAAAAATATTAAAATATATATAACTACAAACTATAATACGTTTCAATAACTTAATAAAACTGTTTTACTATTAATCTTTATGATAGTTTTTATCACTAACTAATTTATTTTTAGAACAGGTTATTTAAAAGACGTATAGCTCTTAAAACCTACTAATTTATAAATATTGCTTATGTAAACTTGTTTTTAACTTTTTTGCTATTAGTTTATACTATTCAACACTATATTAGTTACTGAAAACAGCTATTTAAAAATAAAGGAAATTTAAAACATCTATCTACAAACTCAAAAACTCCTATTATATAAACCTGCATTTATTTACAAAAATGCCAATCACAAATGCACACTTTGAACTTATTTAACATCTCGAAATACACACATGTTTTTTCGCTAGACTTCTCAACATGTTTTTGGCGTCAGACTTCTCAAATAACAACGTTTTTGGCGGTTTTCCAACATTAACAACACTCTGTTACCTCAGACGGAAAAGTTGCTTATATTTTTGGTGAAAATATGTTTACTTCACCTTATTTTGCTTATTTTCATTATTTTTGTTTGCATTTAAGCTTTTGAAAAATGGACATTTTCTGGTTTAGGTGTTCTTATTTTGCTAGCTTTAAACAAAATTAACAAAAACAGTGCTATCTCAGAGAAAAAAGTTGCTTATTTTTTTGATGTAAATGTGTTTATAATTTTGTATTCAATAGATTTTTTATTTTCGAATATGCCTAGGTCAGTTGAAATTTTTAGTTTTGTCAAAGTTTTCTTATTTTGTTAATGTTTGCTAATTTTTAGTTAACATATGCTGATTTCAATTAAAGTTTGTTATTTTATTATGCTAAATTAATAGGCAGATTTTTGCAATTTGATTTAAGTTTTTCAAAATACTTTAACTAAAATTATATTTCAAATATTTTAATTTCTTACTATCGCTGTTTTTTACTAATACTTTTTATTGTACTTATTGCTTATTGTTGTTGAAATTTTATTTTGTTTTACAAAGTTTTGTTTTCTTAAAATTAAAGATAGAAATTTATAAAATAGTGTATATGTAACTTCTTGATTGTTGTTTTACAAGGTTTTAGTTTTTAGTTTACTTACAAGCAAATTTGAATAGTGACTAAAATAATATTAAAATTTCATATAGATGCAATGTGGTATACTTAGGTATATAAAAAAATATGCTGGCATACAATTTATTGACTTTATAAGCGGTTAGACATACAACGGTTTAAAAATTTCGACATTAGACAATGAACTAGCTACTTTTACCTCAAAAAAAGTTATTTTGCTTAAACTAGACATATTGTAATTTTTTTGAACTTGGTTTGTTAATCTTGAAAAACATTTAAAATATTAAAACACTTGTTCAAGATAGAATTGTACAATTTATTCTCTGCTACTTAACTAATATTCAATTTTTTGGTATTTTTCAATTAGATTTTAATTTTTGAGTTAATGATATAGAGAATCGTTTGTACTTTAGTGCTGTTTATAAACTCTAAGTTCTTATAAAAATATAAAAACTAAGCAACTAAGCTACTGAAACGTTATAGAATAAAACAAAATTTAATTTTTGCTTCTAGCAAACAGTATATTCATTTCATATTAGCACTGGTTAAGTTAAAAATATTGCAAACAATGCATGGTGCGTTATTATAATAAGCGACATGAAAACTTAAAAAATAAATTGAAAACACCTGAAACTACCTCAGGGCATATAGAACAGAAGTAGAAAAACGCAGCATGTTCATATATTGAATGCGAAAGTTTCAATGAACTTTGTTTTTTATTTTTTGCAGTTTTGTTTTTCGATGGCTATTCGGCGTAAGTACAGGTCCAAGAGAATGTTCAACGGTCGTAAGATATTACCGGCACAAGCATTTGGTATTTAAAAATGGCATATAAAAGTTACTTAAAATCTACGGATTTGTTTAAAAGTAAAGTATTTTTTGTAGTACTCTACTAGTTTACAGAAAAATATTTCGTTTAGAAAATTTATCTGATAGATATTTTTTACAACCTTCTGCTGTATTTACGATAGAAACTCAAATAATTTCAATACTAGATGTTGTAGTAGAGTTTAAAATTTATTATAAACTATTAACTTAAAAAAGTATTTTTTTTCGTTTTTATTGTAGTTTACTATGAGTCAGATATCTATTGTTTGCTAATAAATAATAAACAAACTCAATTTATACATGTTTAATACAAGCCTATTGCTAACTTATTAAACTACATAAAAATTTCAAACTTAATTATTGTATAAATTTTGGATTTAAATGGCAATTAAAAGTGACTTGACACCTTCAGAATTGAACAAAAGAAAATTGTTTTGCATAGTTTTTTTAAACTGTAATTTTAGTATTTAAATATTTTTTTTTTTAGATCTTGAGAGTCAGCTAGAAACGTCTTACGATTACCTGATCAAACTTCTTCTATTGGGAGACTCATGCGTCGGAAAGACCTGTTTCTTGCACAGGTAGACATTTTATTAACAATAATGTGCTAAAAAATATCATAAACAAGAAACTATGTATTTGTGCTAAACAAATATACTACTATTTTTATTGTTTTTTTTAAGTCAAACTTAGGTGCATACAGTTATAACTTAACAATAAAAAAATTGCTTTTGTAGTTTGTTTTATATTACGACACGATTTATTTTAATAAGAGCATTGTAAAATCTAAAATAATTAAACGGAATACTATTAAATGACTTTACATCTTTAAACTGACGCTTCCATACGGTTTCTTAATAAATTATTATATGAAACTTTAAGTAAGTTAAAGCAAATTTGTTTTTGAGATTCTTGCTTTTTAATTTTTGAAAGAAAATAATTACAACAATAACAATAATTGAAAAAGCTTTAATTTAATATGCTGTAAAATAAATTTATAAACATTTACAAAAATTGATTTATACACTTGAGCACTGTTTTTGTTTAACTAGTGTACTTTTTTTTTGATTTTATCTATGCTTCTAATCTTACTCAAATCTAGCGTCTAAAGAAAGAAGCCTTTACGTTTTAAAATACAATAAAAAATTATTTTAAAACTTACTGTTAGAAATCAATTATTAGTTACACAAATGGACAATTTTGAGAAAAAAATTCAGTTAACATTTATCATTAAACTTTTAAGAAACATTTTATGTAATAATTTATTTGATTGTTTTTTAATAATTTTATTTTCGATTACAGATACACTGAGGGACAATTCAGAGAAAAATTCATTGCAACAGTCGGGGTTGATTTCAGGTTGAAAAAGTTGGTTAGTGTTTTTTTGTATATTTGTAAAAATTAATTTTTAATTAAATAAAAACTTAACTTCAAAGTTTGGTCACTATTTTAAAATGTTCGTACAGTCTTTAAGACAACTTTGACTTATTTATTTAAAACTGTAAAACAAATGCATGAAAAACTTAAAATTTTTTTATGAGTTGCTAAAAAACTATTTTACGCCTATATTTTTGTAGTAATTAATAACTTAGTATTTAACAAAAATAACAAGTTTAAAGTTTCCTAAATAATTTTTCATTTGCAATACCATATTTAACAAGATTTTATTTTAATAATTGAATTTAATACTATACATGTATAGAAATTAAAAGTTTCAATGAAATGATATATAATAATGACTTTAAGGTATATAAAGATGACTAGTAATCAAAAAATGTCATAAATACAAAAAAAAAAGTGACGTATTTCAATTTAAATTTAGTATAGATATGTGTAACCTAGTATGGAATGGACTTAAACTTTGCTAATATAATGTTACAATGTTTTTAGAAACAAACCGGACAAAATTACTTTCAAAAATGATTGATAAGATTGTATTAAAATATTCTCAACTCTTTTAGGACTAGAAAATAAGTAACCTATATCTTAAACAAAAGAAAAATTGACTTTCAAAACAAAATATTTTACTGAAAGTTCTAAAACAGAATTTTTTATACAAAGCATTTCATTGTTTTTTCAAGCAACTTATTTATCAAAAAAAATTACCTACGCACATTTAAATAGATAAACAAATGTCATTATTGATTTTATTGCAATGATATATTAATGCATTTTACATGCTCTTAATAGACTATTAAATAATTAATTTCAATTGAATAAAAATTGTTTCAGTCGATGAATTGCACCTTCAACAATTTTATGTTTTGTTTTTTAGATTATTGATAGAGAAAGTGTAGAAAGATGACAAACCGTGTAAAAATGATTTAAAATTTAGTTTAAAAGACATTAACATACAATTGAAAAAATTTTGTTTTTCTCAGAGTAAAATTACCTAAGTTGTTTTTAGATTATTAAGCGTTTATCAGTATAGATGACTTTGCCCTAGTTAATTATAAAAACAACAGTTTTAAATGTAAGAGTTTTAAAAGTTTATAAGCCACACGACCAATGATTGTTTCGTAAGTAAGCATTAAAAAATTATAGAAAATTAATTTTTTTTTAATCTTAAAATACTAAATTTAAACTTATAAGTTACATAGTTGGTGTATACCTTGAAAAGTTGTTAAAATATATGTATAAAGCTTAGTTAATTGTAATTTTTGTTTGTTTAGTTTGTTAAATTTTGTTATAATATAATACATACTATAATATTAATCTATAATATATATCATAAATATATTATATACTTATAATATACGAATAAAATTATGAAACAACTCTTAAATCAACTTCTCATGTAAATTTAAATTACCTCCCCACTAATACTTAAAATTTAACTTGGTCAAAACTTTTAAAAAATTTAAATAAGTGAGATATTAAAACCTGATGAAAAGTAATTTTCGATAGAAAACTAAAAAAAAACTATATCAATTATGGTTAAATAAAACTTTTTAACTTTTATTAAAATTGTTAACACGCGATATAAAGAACATGCTATAAACATTCAAGTATAATTTTGGATTCAGAGCTATGTTTTATGAATTTACCATCATTTTCAATTCATACGTAAACCTTCACAATTTTATATTTATCAAAACAAAAATTATTTAAACATCTTGCTGTGGCTTGGTATTGGTTTTTTTGTTGAAACAAAAAATTTGAAGCTTATTTTATCTCCTAAGCAAAAGCAGCTATATTTTAACAAAAACATGTTCTCATACATAGTTTTTTCTAAATAGTCTTAAACTTTGCTTTTTACTTGTATAGTATATTTTAGTTTAGTTTGCTTATAGTATAAAATAAAATAAATATTTCATGACTGAATTTTATTGAATTCTTTGGACAATATTTAGTCATGTTAAAAAAAGCAACTGTAATATTTTTATATAAGAATAGCTAAATTTATTTTATTTCACAAAATTATTGCTTCAGATATAAATTTAATTATATGAATTACTTTTTGTTAAAAATATACTTTTTTTTAGCTTGTATTTAGTAACGACAACATAAGTATTTTAAAACTAAACATTAATAAAATTTTTTTTTTAGTTTTATTGATATAGATATGATTATAGATATTGCATTTTAAAAATGTTAAAAAGACCATTTATTATATTTTTTTATTAGATTCACGAAATTCCGGATGAAAAAAGAAAGTTAAAAGTTCACGTACAACTTTGGGATACCGCAGGTCAAGAGAGGTGTGTGACGTAATAATTAGTTTGTTTGTGACGTAATAATTAGTTAGCTTGTGACTAGATAATTAGTTTGCTTGTGACTTGATAATCGGTTTTAGTGGTTTTACTTTACTTTTTTAAATATCTTAATTTTTTTGTAGTGTAAAAGCTTACAAGTTTAGTGTTAAAGGTTATTTTAAGGTCTGTGACGTAACAATTGAGCTTTTAGTGACATAATTATTGATTTTCGTAGTTTTGCAGTTTATTTATTGTACTGCCGAATTTATTTGTCTGTAAGTCTTATTAATTTTTCATATAAACATTTTTTTGTACTACATATATGAAACACAAATTTTAGACATGATTTGTTAAAAAACATCAACCAAGACTAAACTGATATATTTGTTGTTTGTTATTAAATTTATACGTTTGCTTATCTTAGTTAATCCACTAATTAATTAATCGGCAATACGGGTTATAAACTGTTTATCTACCTCTAATTAACTTTGCTTAACTATGCTAATTGGTGTTAATTGAACTTTTTTCTGATGAAATTTCTAGCTGTTTATTTACTCAAAATTTAATTTTAAAATTAGTTGCTAACAAAAATAGTTGATAAGTTTTAGCTGAAATCAATTTTACTTATTTGTTGAAAAAAAAATGTTTTTGAAGAAATCAAGACTTAAATTTCTAAATAACAATTACTATTAGCTTGGAAAATTAGAATAAACATAAAACTTTTATACTAAAAAAGCAATGCATTTATTAATTAGCTTCAACATTTTTACTAAAAATTGCAGTAAAGCGTTTTAAAGACTAATTTTGAAGAATAAGCTGTATATAATATATATAAACATAGCTATTATAAATTATAAATGTAATATGATAATATTGTTTTTGGCTTATAGTAAGAATTCGATAAACTGTCATTTTTTAAAGTACATCTAATAAACTTAGACAAACAAACTTTATATACAAACAATACTTAATTAGTATAAGACCATATAAGTTTTCCTATTTTAAAAAGTACTTTGAGCATTTAAATTTTTCCTTATCACTATTAAATAAACTAACACTTGGTATAGCTAAAAATGTGTTTAAACTTAGAAAACATTTATTATATTATTTTTTTAACTATCATTCTAACTTTTAAACAAACTCTGACTACATTACTTTTTATTTAAGTATTTCAAAAGTAACGTAAATAGCTTATTTTTAAATAACATTGCAGTTGTAAGTTTATGACAAAATTATTGAATTTTCTTTGAAATATTCGATTAAGAAATATCTTATGCAACATGTTTTATTATTTTTTTGTTTGTTTATTGCGTACATTGTCTAAAGAAAAAGTTTTAAAAGTTATGTAAGACTTTGAAATTTCCCAACCAACGAAAAGCAATAAAATAAATTAACAAAACTTTTATTTTATTTTACTGAAGGTAATAAACTAGTAAAAAGATGAACGTGGAAAGTTAATTGCAGTCTGTGAATAATTGATGCAATAAATTGAAATGAACTTAAAAGGAGAACTTTTCACTCAGTTGCTTTTATTACATTGACAAATTTGCTTGTGAACTCTTGTTACTTTTAAAGTTTCCCGTTTTTCAAAGCTTAACTTTTTTTAACGCTTTTACCATTGACTTTAACTAAAAGCTGTTTTTTTTTTTTTGGAAAGCCGACAACGATTCATTTTAGTTCTTGTGAATTAGTTTGCAAAATGTTTTTAAAAAATTTAAAGAAGATATTTTTATTTTCATTAGAGTACATTGTTAGTTATACTTTATGTCTAAAGTATCAAAAGTTTTATAGTTTTAATTTTTCATCAGTAAAAAATGTTTGATTTAGTAATTGCTGTATATATAATCTTTAGGATAAAAGGATTTACAGATTTTATTATTCGTAAAACAGTTTGTGTACGATAAGCTACGTATAGTTTTAATACACGTTAGTATTACGTAGTATACTAAATAACATTATTAAAATTATAATGTTTTAATTTAGCACCTTTTCTAACCAAATGTTTTATTATAATTTGTGAAAAATCAATCATTTAATTTTTATACACTTTGTTTTTACAAAACCTAAAAATAAATACTACCTATAAGTTTTACAGGGTACTAAAGACAGTCAAAAAAATTAATATCTATCATGTAGATAAAATGTAAAACTATTGTTTAACATACTGATGTTTTTTTAAGTAGTCACTGATAGTAAAGGCTGACAAAGAAAAATGTTAACCAAAAACATAAGTTATATAGTTAACAAACAAATAAAAGTTACTCAGTAATTTATAAGAATTTTTATATTTTTATATTTTCAGGTATCGGAGTCTGACGAAAGCGTTTTTCAGGGACGGGATGGGTTTCCTGTTGTTTTTTGATCTGGCAAATGAAAACAGTTTCAGGTCAATCCATGGCTGGATAAGTTAGTTATTTTTTTAAATTATTCATACTAAAATAAAAATAATAATTTAAATTAATTTTTTGATCTTGCAAACGAAAACAGTTTCAGATTAATCCACGGCTGGTTAAGTCAGTTTTTTAAATACTATATATATTAAAATAGAAATAAACATTTAAAGTTAAATTTTTGATCTGGCAAACGAAAACAGTTTCAGGTCAATCAATGGCTGGATAAGTCAATTTTTTTTAAGTAGTATTTGTATTAAATCAGAAATAAAAATTTTTAGTTTTTTTTTTGATCTGGAAAACGAAAACAGTTTCAGGTTAATCCATAGCTGGATAAGTCAGTATTTTTTTAATACTATTTGTATTAAAAAAGAAATAAAATTTCAAAACTATTTTTTGGTCTTGAAAATGAAAACAGTTTCAGATCAATTTAAGACAATTAATTTTTTTATATTTTTTTTATTTTTTTGAATATTTTTAATCTTTTAAATAACAATTTTTTTTTATCCGTAAAAAATTAAAGCACAGTTTTCTAAACTCATTTTCATAATTGCTTACTTAGCATAAGCTTGAAAAGCAATCACCCTTTTGTTAGATATTGCACCTTTAAAAGTTAAAAATTTAATTGCTTTTCGCCGCCTTGCTTATTAATGCCCCTAAAAGCTCGAAGTTACCCAGTTTTGAAAACCGTGATCTAAAGTTTAAACGTATAGTTGTATTCTAATAACAAACATGCTTAAAGATTAACAATTCTTTGGCGATAAAGTGCACTCAATGCACAGAAATGTAAATTGTGTCAAATACATTGTAAGAAATGAGCTATACTATGTTTTAAACGTTTGTTTTGTTTTTGTATATGTAGCTTACAATGAAATTTTATACCAATAAAATTGTGTTTTTTTAAGTAGTTTATTTCAGTCGTTGGATTGAAATATTGTACTAGCTTACTTGAATTTTATGTAATCTGAAATTTGTTTAGGAAAATTTATAAGTCTCTTATTAAAAAAAAGATTAAACCACTTTTATTCACAATACGCATTAGCACTAAAAAAAAATGTTTTCAAAATTAACACATAAAAGCAACTTTTGATTAATAAGACTTATAACACTTCTAGGTTTTCCGTAGTAATAAAAATCAATACAAACCAAGCTTTTATGAAAATGACTAACTATACTGAAACTTAAGTTCAAATTTGGCAATATGCTAAAAGCTTTGATTTATGTAAATTAGTACATGCTTGTATGACTACATAACTATTGTAAAACATAACTTTTAAAATAAAGTCTAAAACTGTTTTATTCAATTATTTTTTAAGCCACAATAGTAACTAAAGTATTTTTCAACCTTGCTTCAACCATTTTCTTTTATTAATGCTGAGTTCTAAAGTTTTTGTGTTTAAAAAAAATTTTGTAAAATCACTCAAAACTTAAGCCGTATTTTCAATTATATTTCTAAAGCTGTTTTTTGGGTTATTATTAAAAAAATATTCAAAATACATATAATAAGTAATAATATAAGCTAACATAAATTGATAATTCTAAATCCTTTTCCTAGCTATGAACAAATAAAAAGCAATAAGTTATAAAATCTTTTCAAACCTTTCATTTCTATATGTTGCTTCAATTTATTTAATCTGTTTCAATACTAGCACACTGAACAATAAATTTTAAATAAAATAATAGAAAAAAATGATTTAATTATTAATATATGTAAATATTTACAGACGACATTCATAACAACGCTTATTTTACATCTCAAGACATCTTACCTATTATATTAAAATATCAATGCTAATTATTTGCAAACAAATAGTTTATTTTTGTTATTAACAGACGAAATTCGCAACAACGCATACTCTACATCTCCGGACATTCTGCTGATCGGAAACAAAAGCGATCTCGAGGAAAGACAGATCACTTCAGCACAAGCCAGAGCACAAGCAGAACATTTAGGGTAAGAAAAAAAAAATATTTTGTCTAACTTTTTCATTCAATATAGTAAGTAATAGTTATAGTAGGTTAAACTGCATTCTGTTTAATAAAACAAAACTAAAAAAAACTGTTAAATATATTCAGCTCGGCACAAGCAAGAGTTCAAGATGAGTATTAATATGATAATATAATACAGTAAACTTTTTATATTATAAGTTAATTTAAAGCTACATTTACAAACCAGCTCAGGATGGAAATCTAGAGTTAAAAGTTAAAACAACACTTCGAAGTGAAAAAATCTTCGACAATAGCGTTATAACAGTAAAATATTTGTTTAACTAAATTTTAAGCATAGTTTAGCTAGAACTCGTATTTATAAATAAACTACATAATATTGTTACATTAAAACATTAAATATTAACGTTTTTTATCACAGAATCCCCTATTTTGAAACTTCAGCAGCAACAGGCCACAACGTCGACGAGGCTGTCAGCTCCATCTTGGAAAAAGTCCTGAAAAGACTCCTCAAGGAAGAAGAGGAGTACAGCAACCAGGTAGGATTTTTATATACAGTTTGTAAGAAAATTTACCTTTATTTTAGTTCATTTCATTGACTTTTTTTTTATTAATTTACTGCAATCAATTAAAGCAAGTGAGTAAGAAGCTCTTACGTTCGTTTTAATTTATTGCATCAATTATTCACAGACTGCGATTGACTTAGTGCGTTCATCTTTTACTTGTTTATTGCCTTCAATAAAATTAAATTTGAAATAAACACACTTTTTAAAAGGTTTAATGATGAAAGTGTTGATAATTTTTGATACCTTTAAAAACTTTATATATTTTGTTTGGAATAAGTTGTTTCGTTCGCAATAAACAAATAATAAAATAATAAATTAATAAAATTAAGCAGGAAATTTTTTTAACATATTTTTCAAACCAGTAATAATTTTATTACTACTATTAAAAACATAAAGATTGTTTTATAAGCTGAAAATCTTTAAATATTGACAAACATTTGCACACATTTAACAAATAACAAAATTTTTAAACTAATCTTTTTAATCAGACATCAAGCCATCCTTCAACCTCCAAAAGCCTCAACCTGAGTGAGTATCAGGAGGAGAAAGGCGAGAAGACGAAAAAGTGTCCCTGCTGATGAAAATATGGTGGAGAAAATGGGCGAAAGTGTTTTTTGAGGTTTAAAAGTTGGTAGGATGGGTTTTTAGTCAAGTTGCTCTCAAACAATGCTTATCTAGATGTTCTCAAAGTTATATGAACAAGTTAGTTAAGTTATAGAACAGCAAAGAGTTTAGGATTCCTTAAGCCATTTCAAACTTAATTAGTAAACTTTTTTTTTTATCAAAGCTCTGTATTATGTTATATGCTTGGAAGTCATAAACATGTTTTACTTTATTTAAAGCGCTCTATTTATGAAAAAAAAGTTGCTTTTAGACATTTTATATTAATTTATAATCGTACTTAGCACATATAACAAATTTAAAAACAAGATTAATAAACCTCTTTGAGCATCCGTATTGTTATTTACTTATTTATAAGTTTTATCTTTTAGTTTTTAAAGTGATGTGTTTTAAAGGAATTGCTTTTATTTTTTAAGTGACCACATTTGCACTTAGCCGTCGTTTATAATGTTTCTTTTATACTAATTTATTTTCTCAAAACTATTTATATAACAATTCCTCAACAAAACTATATCTGTTTTTGAACAACTAAAAACGAGTTGCGATTGTTTTAATTATTTTGTGTTTGATAAAGTACTTACTCAGACATTTTTTTATGTAGTAATAAATTGTTTTTACTTAAGAGAAAAAGTTTTCTTATACATAAGTTACTCTTCATTAGTTGCTCTTGACTTAAATTAATTGCTCTCTATCAAAACTATGTTATCGCTGTAAAAAGTTAAAAGATATATATTCTTTTAATTTACACTGAGTTAAAGTACAATTAAGTCATAATAGACTTGAAACTATTTTGTTATTGTATTAAATATTTTTCGAGCAAATACAAAAATTTGAATTTAGTCAATGTTTTTGTTATTAATTTTTTCATATGTTTTTTAATAAAACTATCATTCACAACCTTTGTGTTGTATCAAATACTGTTAGTGTTAATCTTTACTTATTTTATTTTTTTACTTTTGGTTTTATTTGTTAATAATATTCTACATAGACTAGTAATACAATATGACTGTTTAGTTTTGTTTACAAATAACTATTTATATATAAAAAAAAACTAGTTATAAAAACTATTAAGTTACTTTAAACATCTTTCAAAAGGCATAATACGATTGTTAAACTAGTTAATTTTTTTTATAAAACAAAACTTAAATGTTGATTTTTTTTCAACGAAAATAAAGGTAGAGTAAAACATCCATAAACTAGAATAAAGAAATATAATATATCAGTATATTACAAGCGAAATAGAGAAATTAAAAATACTTATGAAAAAACTAACACTAACCAACTTCTGAATTTAAAAATACACAAAAAAAAATAATTGTTAAACTTTTCATAGCTTAACGAAAAACAAGATAAAAAGCTGATAAACATAGCTATAAATTAAATAAAAAATTGCTGTTTTTAATTGCTGTTTCGAAAACTTTAGGCCTTAACATAATGATAAATATAAAAACAAAAAATAAATAGATAAACATTTTAAAAGATTTGTTCAAAAAGTTGCATAGTAAATTTTTAAAATAAAAATAGCTTTAAGTAAATGTATTGCTTAAAACTTAAATTATAAAGTTTTTTGTAGTTAATTTTGCTACACTCAATTTATTTTGTTAATAAAGTATTCAAAGGTTCAGTTACATTTTGTAAAATTTTAGCTTTTCAAAGCGGTAAATATGTAAATTAAAAAATATCAAAATTAGTGTTGAGTTATGTGTAAGCCAGTTGTAAACAGTTGTAAAAAATTTCAAACTGATTACATATTCATAACAATCAATTTGACCACTCACTTTTTATTTCTTTTAAATAAAAGTTAGATGGTTTTTTTTATTGAACTTTCAGTTAAACGCTTTGTTGTTCTGAAAATTTTAGAGTTTGTTTAGTGATCTACCTTTTAGAAACTAAATACTATAAAAATATAAAATAAACATAAGTAAAGTTTTAAACTATATGATTTAAGTGCATAAAATTTCTTTATAACTAACTTTTTGAGTCTATAACTTTTCACAAAACGCATAATACTGAATTTGACTATACAAACAAACAATGTAAATCCAAATGTTATGAATACAATGGTTCGAATTTCTAATATATTTTGAATGCATTGTTCTTCAATGAGATCAAAGTCTGATCCAAAAAGAGTTCCATTGTTAAACTTGCCTAAAAAAATATATATTTAAAACTTTATATTTAAATTAAAAAAAAAAAAAAACGTACTTTAACACTTTACAAGGACCATCAAAACAAATTAAAAAAAAAACTTAAGTAGTCTAATACATTAGTTGTTATTTAAACAAAATTAAAATTCATACATTGTTTTAAACATTTTAGAAAAGTATATAAAAAGACAAACCTAAAGAACTGCTGCTGCATTTCCTAACCTCAATAAAAGAAAACATTTATTATTTACATCAAATTTTTATCAAGTAAAAGCTATTACTACACTTTGTGTTAGTTTTTACACATTGCAAATTTACAAACTTAAAATGTTTGTTTAGTATTTCAAGTACCACTTACGTAACAAGGTCACACTCAAAGCATTATAAAAACAAAACGGTTTAACTACTAAAATTTACCATCATTTTTTTATTCTCGATACAGTGCTTATTCACTTATACGGACATGTTAGGCAAGAATTTTCTGTAAACATGTCCGGATAACCAAATTTCCGGATAAGCACAAAAAATCAGTTTTTTCATATAATAATATAACTGCTGCATTTAATGCAATGCATAATAAAAGTGTTATGGTTAAAGCAAATACAAAATAATACGAGTAATATTTAATAAAATTATAAATATTAGAAGCTTAATTTTAGGTTATTTAGTTTATTTTTTTAACGTAGAAAAACATCACATTTACTAACCCTCTGCAACGATATAAGTTTTTTGAGGGTCAAGCACGTAAAACTCATCATTTGTAATTTCACCTGCTCTAACTATTAGTTTTAAAAAAAGATTTATTTTTGTTTAAGAGAAAATAAAAATCAAATTTATCATGAAAAACAAAAAATTATGTAAATCTATTTCTCTAAATGAAAAAAAAACCTTTTAAACAAAAAAAAAAAACAAAAAAACAGACATAAAGAAAAACGAAAAACTTAGATTAAGTTTAAAGTCACTTTAATGGAAACATATCACTCCTAAGAAGCTAGTTTTTATTGGAAGTTTTACTGAAATAAAAAATAATTGACGTTTCTTTATATTGTTTTTCAGCAGAAAAATCACGGAATTTAATAAGTTGTGAACCTTTTTATGGCGTGGCTTCTGGCTGACACAAATAATAGTTTAAACATTTGTATCATACAAAAATGTTAGTGTTTAATATTGTACATTTTTGAATTTTCTTCTGACCAAAACTGTCCGGATAAGTGAGCGTCCAGATAAGTGAAGTCCGAATAAATGAATAAGCACTGTAGTTACTACTTTTTTGTTTTGTAATACTTGTTACGAAACTAATTGTTATAGGGTGTACGTGTTTAATACTACATCAAACACAGTCAAATATGAAATTAAATACGTTTTACCTTTGTCATCTTTAAACGATTAAACATTTTTTTAAGAAATGTTTTAGTTAGCAAACCTTTTTTTCTATCTAATATTTTCGATAAAATTAATAAAAGTTAAAATTAATATAAAGGTATTGATTTAGTAAATCTGTTATATTATTATTCTTGTGTTTGTTTTTAGGACAATAACAGATAAAGTTTGAGATTTACTAAGCATTAATTCTAAAATGTTTTTAAAACAAATATTAGTTTACTATAGCAGTAAGCTAAGTTAAAAACAAATCTTTTTAGTACGTTGAAAAAAATTTAAGTTTATAAAGAACTTTGTAGTTTTTGACGGATTTAGATCTACTCGTATAATAATAAAATCGTTTTTTAAACCGGTATGTAGCACTAGTTTGTCACTAAGTAATTTTTAAATACCCTAATAGTAGAAATACGTATAAATGTAATCTTGTTTAAAGATATTTTTAGACAAAAACCTTAGAATGAAGTGCATTAACGAATTATTCTTCTCATTACACATTTCGAGAAATAATAACTTTTAAATAAATGTATTTTTGTTTATGACTTGATAGGTTAAAAACTTAAACTTTTGTCCTTATTTTATATACTTGACCAATGCAAAATAATTGAATTATTTATAAACACATTTTGAAAAAAGTTAGTCAGTAATTTTTTAAAAGGCTTGTTTACTTTACATCGACCTACAATAAGATAAAAGCAATCCAAATATCATTTATGATAGTTGGTCATTATATTACTTATTATCAATCTAAACTCAAACATTATAAGTTTTGTATTAATTATTTCAGAAGTTATTACTCTAAAACGTTATTTTAAAAACCAGTAATTGTATAGTTCAGGGGTCGGCAGCCGTATGTAACTCGCGGCCAATTTTCCTAGAAAAAATTGCTCCTTGGCCACACTATATAGAAAAAATCCTTTGAAGGCTGCATTTATCTAAAAAAAGCTCTAGTAATCAGTAGAAAAATATTATTTAAGTTCAAAAGTATGATAAAATAAGCAATATTAGAGCACTAATATATTGTATTTATTGAATTTAGAGCCTAACTGTAAGTTTTTATTACATAATCTTTAGTTTTTGTGGTTTTTAAAACGTTAATTTTTAGCTGAAAAGGAGCTCGCAGGCAGCAGATTTTGACTTAAAGGGCCGCATTTGGCCCGCGGGCCGCAGTTTGCCGACCCCTTGTATACTTATTTAGACTATAATGCACAGTTTTTGAAACAAAACTCGCAAAAACTTTATCTGACAAAAACTGTTGCTTTTGTTGATAATGCGGTAAGACTTTTTATGGGCACTATTTTATGTGTAGGATTGCTGCAATCAATTCTGCCCATAATTTGATGTGATTTCTTTAACATTATTGGTAGTATTTAGATGTTGCTGCAATTAAGTTGCTGCAATTAAATGAAAAATTAAATACTGTCCAAGCCTTATATAAATATTATGTATAGTTTTTGTAATTTTAAATTTATAAACAAACAAATAAAAAACAACTTGAATACACATACACCAATAGTTTGATTTAATTGTGAATTTATTTAAATTGTATTTTGTAAACTAACAGAAGTAGTGGCTAGACTTATTAAAAGATTATGGATAGTATTTTTATGAAATATTTAATGAAGAAAAAAAAGCTTGAATACACTTAAACCAATTGTTAGATTTAAAAAAAAGATAGTATTTTATTTTACTTAATTGAAGCAACTTAATTGTAGTAACATCTAAATACTACCCTTAATTTAAATAGAATCACATCAAATTATGGGCATAATTGACTGAAGCAATTCTACACATAAAATAGTGCTCATAAAATAGCACACATATAACCAAACCACTACTTTTATAAGTTTACTAAGTATAAATTACATATATACAACTATAAATCAATCAGTTGGTTTATGAATGTTCAATTTTAATTTTGTTAATAAAATCTTAAATAAAAAAAATATTCAAAATGTTTATAATATGCCAAGCCATTACTTCTGTTAGTATAAAAAATATAAATTACATAAATATACTTTTAAATCAAACAATTGGTTTAAGTGTATTCAAGTGTTTTTTATCTTTATTAAATCTTAAATAAAAACGTTATCCATAATCTTTTAATAAGTCTAGCCACTACTTCTTTTAGTTTACAAAATACAATTTAAATCATTGTACAAATAAATCAAACTAATGGTGTATGTGTATTCAAGTTGTTTTTTATTTGTTTGTTTATAAATTTAAAAGTACAAAAACTATCCATAATATTTATAGAAGGCCTGGACAGTATTTCATTTTTCATTTAGTTGCAGCAACATCTAAATACTACCCATAATGTTAATGACATCACATCAAGTTATGGGCAGAATTGATTTCAGCAATTCTACACATAAAATACTACCCATAAAAAGACCTACCCTTAATAATGTAAAGCTTTTAATGACGTCATTCCGCTGAAATTTGCATGAAAATTTGAACAATTATGAATTCATATTACTGTATGCTCATGTTAGCCAGTTCAAGTGAAATTTAAATTCACTTTTAGCGACTGTTATAATAGTATAAATATGAATGAAGCATACCATACGTTTTCCATGATAATTTTTAATCATGTTAAGTAAAAAATATCTTAACCTTTATAAATGCTCTTTAGGTAAACCTCTTCTATAATTGAAACAACACTTCATTTAAATGGTACAAATAGAAACATACATAAGAAAAAATAAAAATGAAATTCAACAACTTTTTAAAACAGACAAAGTAGTAGTAAATTATTCTTATTATATAATTCAATTATGTTTTCTAAAAAATTTTATTACTATTTTGTTACTTATTTATTATTCGAAGTTTTGCGTTATAACACAACAACAAAGAAATGTTATCTTATGTTTTTCTCATGCAACAAACTAAAAACACTTTTAAACGACTTAACTCCTAATTGAAGATTGTAACATAAGCTAGAGCACGTACTTAACAATTTAAGTTGGTTATTACGTAACAATTGCGGCATCTTGAGACAATTTTTACGTCACACAGTAAGTTGAAAAAAAATCTTCAACCTTAAAGAGTTGAATAATTTAGGAAGCTGCTTAGACTAAAAATGTAAAAATAAATTTAAAAAAAATAGATAAAAATTTCGACAATTTAACTTTAACTCTTAAGAAGCATCAAAATATTGTTAAGCAATTTGATATAGTTAAGAATCAAAAAAATTAAAGATTATCACTGTTATAAATAAAAAATCTAAGTTTTATTATTTACGCTGATAATTTTGAAGACTTTAGGTAGTTAAGTTTCCTTCTAATAATAATGTTTGTATAAAATTATTATATGAACAATCCAGAGTTACAAAAGTTCTACTGAATGTAAAAAAATATTGTGTAATTTAACCTCAATGACTTGTGACACATTTAAAATAATACAATTATAATTTTTCTACTTATTAAATTAAAGCAAACTATAGTTAATTATAAAAATAAATATATTCAACATTAAAAAAATGTTGTTAAACAACAGTACTCCTTATTAAATAGATTTAAAAGAGTTATTACAAACGGTAGACTTTATTTGCTTGTGTCTCTGCTATTCAAACGTTATGATTTCTTGATTTTCAAAATTCAAAACGCAGTGCAACAGAAAGATACGTTAACACACGATTTATTATCTAGTTGTAATATTGTAATACTTCTTTAAGCTTTAAATATTTTGTTTTTAGGTTGTTAGATTGTTGTATAAACAGTTTGCTAAACAAAGTAGCTTGAGTTCTCGTAATAACATACTGGTTTGTGTTTATTTTTTAAATGGACTTTTAAAAATTTGGTTTGAGCTTGTCAGAGGACATTTGTACTTCTAAAACTACTATTTAATGTTTAAAAATACTAGATAACTTAATACGTTTAAAGCTGTATTTATATTATAAACTTAGATATTCCTGGTAAAATGGTTTAATTACTAAGTTTTATACTTTTTTATAACTTTTATAAAAATATATTTTTTTTATTTTTAAAAGCGATAGCATCTTTAAAACTAAATGATTTGGTAATTTAAAATCAAAGCATTTTATCAAGTTTAGAATT
Organism: Thalia democratica; assembly: GCF_965202585.1. Taxonomy (NCBI): domain Eukaryota; kingdom Metazoa; phylum Chordata; class Thaliacea; order Salpida; family Salpidae; genus Thalia; species Thalia democratica. The sequence goes on from NC_139170.1 coordinate 3,338,046, forward strand.
GAAAGTGTTTTACTAATTCAGCAACAAAACAAAACAGATAAAAAAATTTTAATTTTTCTTCATCGTTTCAACTTAGTCAAAAAAAGTTGAAACAGTGGTATAATTGTATAATACGAGTTTGAAACTCGTTTCAAAATGACTAAGTTCGCCAGAAATTAATTTGCTTGATTCTCATAAAACGCTTTTAGATACATCTACGCAACTAAATCTTCCGTTTGCTGTTTAAGACGCATGACGTCACTAGGATACTTACTTTTAAAAAAATATGATTTAAAAAAATTAGGAATATGTTGACTTATAGTTTTAATTAGAATTTTTGATTTATGCGTTAGTTATAAAACTATAAAACATTTATAACTTATTCATAACTAAGTTTATATTATTTTCTAATGTATGAAATTTTACACAATACTAAACAACTGTTAATTTTTATGTATATGTATTAAAATATTTAAGTTACAAAACATAATCACTTTTGAATAAAAGAAGTCGAAACAATCTTTATGAAAAAACTAATTAACATTTTTTTGATCAACGTTTTTTTAAATACCATCAACTTAATTAAACTAAGTTTATTCAAAAAATAGTTAGTAATAATTTTTTTTTTTAATTATATTATTGTTAACTTTTTTACAAATTGTAAAATTGTTAAAATTTGATATTCAGATTTCTGTAATCCGTGGTTTAATAATCTTTTTTATGAATTTATTATAATAGTTCAGAATGATTTGGTAGTTTTATTATACAAACAAAACAACACGTTAAAAGTTTAAAAAATATACTAGCTGGTGGTACTATAAGTTGTTTTTTATAATGATATATTTTACAAGTTTCCTGATCTTTAAAAATAAGTCAGAATAAACACAAGATATAGTTTAAGTATCTACATAGTTATAAAATATATTCTATAATTTTAATTAGTTTTTTGATACGATTAACGATTGAAATTAATGTTTTGTTTTAAAAATTTAATACGCTTTTTTCTGAAAACAAAGTATTTTTCCAAAAATTTAATCTTAGGCATAAAAAGTTGACTAGTAATTTAACCTTTTAATAAAAACATTAATTATTTTGTTTTTAAGTTTTAAACATAATTAGTATATCAAATATTTTGTTTTTGTTTTAAATTACTTTTTATATAACAATAAACATAAGTTTATTTGCAATTGTCATAATATTACATTTTAAAATACTATTTGTTTTATCAATAAGGTTTAGCCCATAATTTATGTCTATTAAAACTAAGTTTACATTATTTCTTTAGTTTTATTTTAAGTTCTTTTATAATATTTGCGAAATTCAGTTTACAAAGTTATTTTTTAGGTAATGAAAGTACTATACAAATAAAAATAATTTAAAGCCTAACTATATTATAATAAGTATGCACAAGACAAGTTTATTCATCTTAGCTTAAATTGCAGTTTAAACCTCAGCTAAAAATAATATAAGTCTAGGGATCGGTAGCCTACGATTAATTGTCATTATTTTTTTTTAGTTAAGAAAGATTTCTACAGGCAATATATATTTTTAAGAAAAAAGCTAGTTCTTAATAAAAACTTATCAACATTTAGATTAAAAAAAATTTATAACCAAAATAAGCTGCATTAATTTTGTGTTATAAATAAGTTCAAAACCTAAAATAATCTAAAATTAACATAATTTTGCGAGCATATTGCTCGTTTAAAAATTGGGTCCACGCTTCAATATGGGTCCAGATATTCAACTAAACGCAAAACACTTTTAATTAAATATATTCAAAATTGAACCTTTAACTTGCGTTTCTCTTTTGAATTACGTCACTAGGACTTTAAGCAGAGTTTAAATTTATAAATGCGACATATTAGCGATCGAAACAGTCGCAAACAATTTTAAGTAGCATATCAATTAAACTGACAAACAACTGTTTTCTCTAACAAATAAACTACTTTTAATGGAATAATTCCTAACCAACTTCGTATATCTACATTCAAGTTAAAAACGCTTAGATAACATCGTATAATTCTAAGTTTATTTCATGCAAGTACAAAGTCAAAAAATGTTAAGTGTATTACGTTTTGCAGTTTATGTAATAAATGTCTTCTTTTTTGTTCAAAACTTTCGGAAATTCAAGTTTCATAGCAAATTCGGTAAAAGATATGAATTCCAATTAAACCTTTTTAGTTTTAGTGTATAAAGACTTCGTGTAAAAAAATAAATCCTTAAAACTATTTCAATCAAATTTTAATTATTTCAATCGATCTTAGTATAGTTGTATTTCGTTGATTGGTATCAATTACTTTATTTCTATAAATAGTTAGTTTATGCTTAAACTATATTTAAATTTAATAAAACTGTAAATAATTTTATATTTAATTTAAATGTTCTAATTAATAAGTAGTTATTTATATTTTATTTATTACCTTAACTGATATGACAAACTACTGCCTTATATTGATAGATAAATTTGTGTTTAATCATTTTCCATATTTAGTTTATTCATATGTAATTAATGTTAGTTGTAATATATTGAATGAAATATTATATTCAATAACGTACATTATAAAAAAAAATTTTGTTTCATGTTCTTACGAATACATTATGTTAAATACATTATGTAATAACTAAAAACTAATGTTTTGCTTGTATTCCAAAAAGTAATAAGTGACTTATTTTAAAACATTATTGTACTTTAAAAAATTATTTACACATTTAAAGTTATTGATATTACGAGAAATTTTTACTAAGGTTAAAAGGTTCGTAATTGCAATACTAAATGGAACGTTTATTTCTCGATTTCACTTCAATTGATGAAATAATCGTTAAATTTATTACTCTAACTTAATCAGGAAACAATTGTTCTATTTAAAAAAGCCCCATATTTAAATAGCATAAAGTCCTTGATATTCGGAATTTTCTGTCAACAACAAAAATAATTATTAAAATCAATCAATTAATTATTTTTGTTACTTTTAAAATTCATTTCATTTACTTAAGTAAAGCTTTTTTATCAGTTTACAGTCCTTTTACATAAGAAAACTTAATATTCAATTAGCATAAAGTCCTTGAGACTCATAAAATTTTCTTTTGAATTCAAAGATAAAACTTCTTCACTTACGTAGTCACATTAACTTTTTTTCCTTAGTATGAAAAGGAAACACTAAACGTTACGCATTTAGGCTTTTACATATTAATACAATTTTGCGAGCATATTGCTCGTTTAAAAATTGGGTCCAGGCTTCAATATGGGTCCAGATATTCAACTAATTCGCAAAATACTTTGAATAAAATATGTTTAAAATTGAACCTTTAACTTGCGTTTCTCTTTTGAATTACGTCACTAGGACTTAACGCAAAGTTAAAATTTATAAATGCGACTAATTAGCGATCGAAACGGTTTTAAGTAGCATATCAATTAAACTGAAGGGCGAAATCAATTCAAGCGTTTATTTGAAGCTTTGTTTTCTGAAAATAATTATATTATCCTTGTGTTACTTACTAAAGTATAATTAATCTACTTCAAGTTTTCTCAAACAATTACAATACTTTCAATAAAGTACTACCATACCAACTTTTAACTTAAATGACATCGTGTAGTTCAAAGCTTATTTCTGCAAGTAAAAAGTCGAAAAAAGTTAAGTGCTTTGCGTTTTGCAGTTCATTTAATAAATTTTTTATTTTTTGTTCAAAACTTTCAGTAATTTAAGTTTTACAGCAAATTCGGAAAAGAATAAGAATTTCTATCAAAACTTTTTTGTTTTAGTGTGTACAAAAACTTCTAGTAAAAAAATCATTAAATATTTTCAATCAAAATTTTTAAATATTTCAATCGATCTTAGTACAATTATATTTTGTTGATTGGTATCAGTTATTTTATTCTTGTAAATAGTTAATTTAAGTTTAAACTTTATTCAAAACTAATACAACTGTATTTAAAATATACTTAATTTAAATGTTATAATTAATAAATAGTCATTTATATAATATTAAACTAGCTTAATTGATATGAAAAATTACTGTAAGTATGTCTTATATTGATAAATAAATTTGTTTTTAATCGTGTTCATATTGTAATTTATTATTATGTAACTGAAGTTAATTGTTATTTATTAAATGAATTTTAATATTCCATAATGTACATTATAAATAACTTTTTTATTTCCCGCTTTTTCATTATATTAAAAACATTATGTAATAACTAAAACTAATGTTTTGCATGTAATTTACAAAAAATATGCGACTAAATTTAAAACATTATTGTACTTTGAAAATTTACTTACAACTTTAAAGTTATTGATAACACGAGAAGTTTTTACTAAACTTAAAAGGTTCAACTTGCAATACTAAATGGAAAGTTTATAGCTCAATTTCACTTCAATTGATGAAAGAATCGTTTAACATATTACTCTAATTTAATCAGAATACAATCCTGGTATTTAAGAAAACCCCATATTTAATTAACATAAAGTCTTTGAGATTCGGAGTTTTCTGTCAACATCAAAATTAGCTATTTTGATCAATCAATTAATTATTTGTGTGAATTTCGAAATTAATTTCATTCACGTAAATAAAAATTTTAATTAAGTTACAATCCTTGTACTTTAGAAAACAAAATATTTAATTAGCATAAAGTCTTTGAGATTCATATTTTTTTTTTGAAACCGAAGATAAAACTTCTTCAGTTACGTAGTTACATAAACCTTTTCCTTAGTATGAAAAGGAAACACTTAACATTACGCGTTCAAGCTAACGTCATTAATTTAAGAAAAGCTTGTAAACAGCAAGTTGTTTTTAACACAATACTAAAAGTTTTGTACAGGCGATACTTATAACTATGATCTTTTAATTCAGACAAAAAAAGTATAAAGTTTGTGTTGATGATAGGCGGGCTAAAGCTATATCCAATTTCTATAAAACCTGTAAGTAATAATAATACATTTTATTATGGATTATTTGATCACAACTAGTTTATTTTATCACAATTTTCTTGTTTAATAAGAATTTTAATTGTGTTATAAGTCATATATAAGGCTATATTGTACGAAACAGCAAGACAATTATTCAGTGACAACAGAAAACGATTTTTACATCAATATTCCTGATGTATTGAAACATGTTAGGGTAAAGCCCACATTTACATTTTTATGGTACAACTACCATTTACGCGTATCATAAAACTTTTTTTAAGGCCTCTACCGTAAAAAAGATTATGATTTTTAAATACTCTTTATATTAAGGCATTTGTGTAAGCACATAAAGACTTATTTATTTATTTTTATTATACTTATTTCATCTTATTTTTATTTTGTACTTATTTTTTCCGATTTTAGTGACACTACTAGATAAACATAAATATTTTTTTTAACTTTACGTTGCTACTTTTTAAGGTTTCTGAGAATTAACAATTTGTGAAAATGTTAAAATGTTTAAGGACATGACATTTTTACTAGTTGTAAGACTTATATGTGGTTATATATACTAAGCCTATCAATTAACATTTAATGAATTCAAACATATCAAATTAATATTCGTGCCCGCCACGAAATATTAAATAGTTATATGTAAGAAACAAAAAAATATTCATTGGTAACCTAAATAGATATCTTTACTTTGTTGATCAATTTTCGATTGCAAAATGTTTTAATTTTGAAAAAAAAGACTGATACTAACATTAAGTTGGTACAAAATCTTCACACTGAACAATTCGGAAAAATGTTAAATTAATTAAGTGTGCCGTCCGACCTAAAATTTCAACTTAATTATTTTAAGCCGTATTTCAAACACTTGTGTCCAAAGTGCAAAAAAAAAGCGGTTAAAAAGTGACAGCTAATTTTTCGACAAAATATTAACTTGTTTTCCATTTTTGTTTGTTAACTCAGTTTAAATAAGAACATCTTTTAGTTTTAAATCATACAACTTCCTGTACATCTTCCCAAAAAATTTCAAAAAACATCTCTCCACAGTTGATTACTCAAACAAATATCACATTTCTTTACTCACTATTTCTTGAAATTCTAAACCTTCACATCTAGTTCTACATAATGAATGAAACTTCTCGTAAATTTCAAGCAAAATTACTGACTCTATTTTCTTACTTTCTTACAACTTAGGTAGTTATATTGCTGTATCGAAACTATATAACTTAAATTTTTGTTTTTAGTTTTAAGTAGTAATAATTTTTTTGTTGTTTAAAAGTTATTGTAACTTATACTTTCCTTCAGTTAATTTAGTTTTTAACTAGATCGAAAACTAGAGTTATTAATTTTCGAGTTTTCTAATACTATTGAAGTTATTAAATACTTACTCGTTGGGTGTTTTAACTTTAATAGATTTTAGCACGAAGACCTTATAACATTTTATTATAGGCTGATTTACATGTTTTGATTACGTAGTATTCATACAATTACTTAGTTTTTAGTAAATCATCTATAATTTTATAACTTTTAACTTCTCTGATTGCTTCCCTAACATGTCCTTAACCCCACATACCTATAATATACCTTTAAGTTATAACGGCAGTAGACCTGTAGGTTATAATTGTATTAGGTCAGACAGTTACAATACAATTAGGTCAGATTGTAATAACAGTGAGTCAATTTGGTATGATGTTACTACAGGTGGTTATAGCAGCCATGATAACAGTAAGTCAGATGATTGTAACACCTAATAACTAGTTCTTTAAGTTCAGCTTATAAGTTCTTCTTTAATTATATCATCTCCTTAAAATATAAAAAAATAATTACATATTTAACTAAGTAGAAAAAATATAAAAATAGTGACCTAAAACATTTTACTGGGTAAAAAAAACCGTTCAATGAAAAGTTGATTTCTTTGTAAAAAGTCTTAGGCTGATTTAATTTAAAAAAAGATTAGGATGTTGATTAACCTGTGTATCCAATATGATTTAGTTTCATTGGTAAGTAATAAAGTTGGCACCATGTCGTCTGTTTAGCTAAGATGTTCAGTTAATTTGAAATTGTACTTTGAATTCGTATACATAAATTAAGGGTGTACCAAAAACCTAATCAACTTTTAGACTTCAATAACACTAAATAATATGTATCTTAAAAACTTTTAGCAGTTTAGCGTCTGTAAGAGTATTGAAACAATTTATTTAACATATCATTTTAAAGTATTGTGTAACAAAAACACACTAATATAATTAGTTTTAAAGTTTAAACATAATAAAAAATATTTCAAAACACTAGGCCTTAGTGTACTTTCTTATTAACTTTTAAATAATAGGGTGTTTATAATAAATAAAATATAACGACAGAGTTATTTGGTACCATATTTTATACTCACTAGAAATCTATTTTAAAATTCTAAATTGTTCATACTACTTGACTACTATGTTTATAATTAAATATAAAAACTTTCTCTCACTATATGCTATATGTACCAACTAAAATATTATATTTTAATTGTATTTTTTACTTAGCATTTAAGTTGTTGCAATGTTAAAAAAATAACCAACTTTCTTTAATTTTTAATATTCAAACATTAGTTAAAATTTTAAACAGTTATTTCAAATTTCTGTTTAAAATGAATGAATATCAAAAGTTATATAAAAGCTATCCAACTTAATATGGTGATGATCAACTTTTTTTAAATCTATTCTAAGTTACAGAAATCTTATAAAGAGAACGTTTAACTAAAAAAGAATTTTGTCTTGCTCTAATCAAACAATCACTATTTTATTACTAAGTAACATGTTTTGCTGATGTCAATCCTTGGTTTTACAAAAACTTACATCGTATGTTTTATAAAGACTATCTTTTAAATACCAAAGCGTTTGTAGTTAAAAAAAAATTGCTTTTATTTTTAGCAAAGTTTAAAAAAAAATACTTTTTTAAATAGCACTTTTACTAAAGTTAATTTAATCTTCACTAAATGCTCTTAATTATACTGTGCAGATTTTGAAAAGTTTATTTTAAAATTATTTTGTTTTTACTTAAACTAAGTTTGAAACACAGCCTAATATTCGATATATATTCTAAGTGCTTAAGTGTTACTTTTATTTTGTTTAAAATTTATCTTTTAGATATAACGAAAAGTTTGATACTTTACATTTTTATGTATTCTTAAAACTAATTTAATATTTAGGCCTAGTTTTATAAAGTTTGTTTTACTAAACATTACAAGTTAAAAAAATACTTCACTGTAAATCAGATTTTTGTTAAACTTGTCTTCTCTACTTTAGATCTAATGAAACTTATTTTAATATTTAGGCCTAGTTTTATTAAGTTTGTTTTACTGTAAAGTACAAGTAAAAAAATACTTCACTGTAAATCAGATTTTTATTACACTTATCTTCTTTACTTGGAAAATACACATATATACTCAATTAGTTTTGTATAATATAGATTTAACTAAAATATATAATAGTATAGTACTATTTTCTACGCGCTTTATGAAAACTTTGTTTACTAGTGGGAATTGTTATTTTAAAATTTGTTTAGTTTTTAGTTCAAGTTTTACTAGTATTTGTTTCACTTTCTTAATTAAAAAAAGTTATTTTAAACTAATGATTAAGATGAATAAATAACAAATCTCTTATGAAAGCTATCCAACTTAAGTTTTTTATTTCTATTTTTTATTTACCTCGCTATATTTTATATGTTATAAATTATAAATCCATTTTTTTTAGTATGGTTTTATTAAAATTCTTTTTGTTTTTTGCTGTACATTTTTTTTAACAAAAATGTGGCAACTTTGTAATTAAGATAATACTATCTAACGCAGGTTTTTGTTATACATACAATGTAACTTTTAATTATTATGAATGTTTAAGTTTTTCATTGTTATTGCAAGATTATTGTCCATATGGTGTACCAAGGAATCAAAACCTAAGCAACTTAAACAAAAAGACAAATAACGAAATATATTAAAACTAAAAACAACACAAAGTTCCTTTTTTTTGAGCCAAAGATAAAAACATGTTTTAATATATTATGTATAAAAATTATGTATTAACATAAAAAGCAAAAATTGTATCCAAAATCATATTAATATTTACACTTTGATGTAAAACGATCAATATGAAATTACTAAATGCATTGACTAACAACAAAAATAAAAACCTAAATTCCTAAGCACATTAACAATAAACTTGCAAGATAAATAATCATTTAAGATGTTAAAAATGGACTCATAATTACTAAATAAATAGAGAAAAGGCGCTGCTTTAAAAATTGAACTATGGACTAAGTTAAATCTCAAAATTAAATGAACGGTTAACAAAAATATTATTTTATTAACTTTACTAAAAAAAATTTGAAACCAGAGGAGGTTGGCATGCCAACTTCCAAGGGTTTGTTTAGAAGGGTAAGGGGGTCAATGGTTGACTCATGGCTAAGAGGTCTTTGGCTCTGAATGCGAGCACTCTTAGCCCGAGTTTGAATCCTAGTGTCTGGAAGACACTCTGGATTTGGACTGACCCGTGACATAGTTTAAATTTACTTTAACTAAAATTATTTAATAATATAAAATACAAAGCAGTTGGGATAAATTTATATACTAAAAACTAAATAGTAGACCAATTTGTAACAAAATATAAAAAACTTAAAATGAATAAAGCTAGTTAAAATTAGACAAAAATTACAATAAAAAACTCAAGTATGAAAAAATCAATAAAATTTTATAAACTGTTATAAAATTTTATACAATGTTAACAAAATTCAAGAAAATACTTAAATTTGTCTAAAAACAATTTAAGTATCTTGCTTATAAAAAAAGTCAATAAAATCAATCACTAGCACACAGGAAAAGGTGGTTCTACTGGAAGACAATAAACTTCACTCCAATTCTTTCCTCAGAACTCAGACTACTCTCTCTCAATGCCCCAAGCTTACAATAGTCCTTTCCTTGACTGAAGACTGTTGTTATAGCAACAATTTCAAATTTCTTGTACTATAACTTGTCAACATCTCATTTGTTGTTGTTTTTAGCTTTCCCAACAACAAAGTGTTTCCAATTAAAAAATAGAAAATTGTAATTAAATAACGTATCGTTACAAATTAAATAAACTTCTGCTTATTTTAAACCGAAATTTTTCAACTTTTTTGAAAGAAACTAATTCATCAGGAAGATTGTTCCTTATTTTATCTGACCGATAAAAAAAGGAATTATGCCAAGCCACATTATTGAAATGATGTTTACATAAAAATTGTTTGCTATTTCCTCTCAGTAGTAACAACTTACTTTAGTTAAGTAGGAATATTACTAAAACTTGTTTTATTTTAACAAAAGTTTTAAAAAAACTTGATTTATGTTAGTAAAAAGTTTACTAAAACTTGTTTTATTTTAGCAAATACTATAGTATGTGTTTTGTTATTTTAGCACATATTTTACTAAAACTTTTTTATTTACTTAAAACAAACTTTACTTAAACTCGTTGTATAATGTTGACGATATTAAAGTACTTCTCAAAAATACAGTTCAAATATTGCTATACAAATACAGTTGATACAATAAAACCTTTTTTAATTTTTTTAGTTAAGGCTAACAGTAAAACTAGTTTTGTTTTTAAAATTGTCGAAGTACATTATAAAAAGATTTGTTAAGACGATTAAAAGTTTTAAAAACAGATATACTTAAAAACTTTTTTATTTTAAACACTTGATTAATTTTAACACCAATGTAAAAAATATTTTACAAAGAAAACAGAATAAATGCACATTCGAATAAAAACCTTATCTATATATCGAAAAAAAGATGAACTATGTTTTAATTTTAATTTATATTTCACGAGGTTGTTGTTCGGGTTTAAATTAGTTAGTTTATGGTTGGTAGGTAATTTGATAATGTTAGAATATTTTTTATAAAATACTTTTAAAAAAACACTGTACATTATTGACATTTCAACTTGTTTTTATGTTCATATGATGTACATATGAGATAACCGTTGATGGAAAAAATAATGAGCTTTTTTATCTGATGCAATATTAGTTACAGTAAATTATTACCTAATAATGCATTTAAAAATACTTTTTATTTTATAGAATATAAAAGTACTTTTATATTAAAGAACATATTAAATGAAATAACCTTTACTTCTACATATGGTGTTTGAGTTTATTTTTAATGAATTTATAACTAATCGAAATACTGACAAATTATTTTTTTTTAGGTCTGAGTATATTGATAATTTTTTTTAATAAAATAGTTCTTAAGTTTCCTTTTACTTCAAAATTTTTACTCATTTTTGTCTTATTTTAGAAATTTTAGTAAGAAATTTATTATAAAACTCGAAATTTACTATAACGTTATATACCACCTAAATAAATGATCAAATTACTAAAATAACTTTGTTATCTACCATATAGTTTATATTTTTTATATTTTGCTTAGATTACTTTTTTTTTTTCAGTATATATGAAGGTTTTACTAAAATAACTTAATTATCTAATAAAAGTGTATTAGTTTTTGTTTAAATAAGATATAAAAACAGTTTTTATAGCTTAGCAAGATTTAATTTTAAGCTTATTTTACACTGTTTCTCTTTCTTGATGAGTTAAATTAGAATTTTTATATTTAAAACTAATGACAAATTTAATTAAAACTTTTAAAAAGTTTAGTAAAACCATATTTGATTTTTCATTTATTTTAATTACTTAATTAATTCTAATGAAAACGTAAAAATTATTTTACAAAAAACCAAAGTAAATACACACTTGAATAAAAAACCTTTTCTACGTATCGTAAAATAAGTACGATTGTATTTTAGTTTCAATTTATTTTTCACTAGATTGTTGCTTGTGTTTAAATTAAATTGTTTATGGTCGATAAGTAATTTGATAATTTTAAAAATACTTTTTATAAAATACTGTACATTCTCATTTCAATTTGCCTTTATGTTCATATGATGTAAATATGAGATAACCGTTGATGAAAAAAATAACCTTATTTTAATCTGATACAATATTAGTTATAGTAAATTATTACCTACTGATGCATTTAGAAACACTTTTTTAGCTTGTTTTTAAGAACATATTTGGCAAAGTAACCTTTGCTTCTTTAAATGGTGTTTGAATTAATTATTAATGAACTCATTACTAATTGAAATACTGACAAATTATTTTTTTCTTTTCTTGTAGTTCTGAGTGTTTTGATAAGCTGTCTTAATAAATTAGTTCTCAAGTTTATGTCTTACTTTAACAGTTTTTAACATTTTTGTCTTGTTTAAGAACAGAATTTTTAGTAACACATTTATTATTAAACTCGAAATTTACTATAAAGTGATATATTGTCGGAACAAAATAGCAAAGTACTATAGTTACTTTATTATATAATACAAACTTTATTTCTTTTTTTTTAATTAGCTTAGATTGTAATTTATTTTGTTTTGCAGTATATGTGAAGGTTTTACTTAAATAACTTAATTATTTATTAAAAATGTATTAGTTTTCGTTTATTCAAGATTTCTAAAAATATTTTTTTAAATCTTAGAAAGTTATATTTTAAGCTTATTTTGCACTGTTTTTCTTTCTTGATAAGTTAAATTTGTTCTACTATTTAGCACAATGACTTGTTCATTTTTAACCATCTAAAAATGATCGTTTTACTATCAACATTTAACTGTACTTAAATTATTTACTATCTAACTAGGTTTTACTTAAACTTTTAAAAATCTTATTACACATATTTCGTTAACTTTTTCATTATTTAGCAAAGGTTTTAAGAAAACTCTTTTAATTAAATAGCGCAAATTGTATAAGTTTTTTTTTAAATGATTAAGGTACTAAGATTACTATTTTTTTAGTAAAACTAAAACGAAAATTAGTATTGTGATCAATATGTTACAAATGTCATTTAAATTAATAATTAAATCTAAATCTATAAACAGTTTATTAAACAAAATGTTGGTCCTTGAACCTCGTTAAGAAAAAAAGTTTCAGATTCAATATATTAAACTAAAAATAAATTCATACTGAATAAAATTATCAAATATAAGCACGAATAATTCAGTCACTTCTTAATACATTTCTTACAATTTGTAAGTTGTTTTACTAGATTTTGTTTATTTTATAACTCATTTCTTATTATAACTTTTTGTATTATCAAGTCATAGTTTTAATAAAACTAGTTTTACTTCAATTAACAATTAAAATTTCACTTGTTCCAAAATCAAAAGACTTTAAAAAATGTAAAACTCTTTTTTGGATAACTTTTAAGTGTAAAAAAAGTTAGAGGCATAAAAACAACATAACATCTGGTTTATAACAAAAATGTTTTAGTTTTTACAACCTTATCAAAACTATACCGTAGTAATATATCTTTTACGAGCTTGGGATCTAATATAACTATAAACTGTTGTGAATGTAAATCTAGAAACTATATGTAAAACAGTTTATAAAATATAATAAATTATTACATTATATATAATAATAAATTTAATACTTTTGAATTTTATTTCACCTGACGTCATACTCCTAAGGTGATTGTATGTATTTCTGTTAAAATTTTGATTAAAAATATAGTTAGTAAAAAACTTTAATATTATAATAAAACGATTTTACCGCTTGTATCAACTATTTTTTTTGTCAAAATATATTATTGTATCTCAGTTGAATATTTTTATTTTAAATTTAAAAATTCTTATTCTGATAATTCTGAGTATTGTTAGTAACGTCTTTTGATAAATATTTTATTAGTTTATCATTAGTTTCTCAATTTGTTTTTTCACAATTTTTTTTTAATCTATTGAACATCATAGTTTAATGTTTGTTTTACAATTTCTACTTCATTAAAATTAAACTAAAGATAAAATTTTATTAATAAAATACTATTTAAATTAAGGCTTAATTACACAACCATAAATACTTTTTATATAACTTGAACTAAACTTTGTAAATTTTTGAGATACAACAAAATTTGTCTTAAACTTTATTTAATTAAATAGAGCTAATTTTAATTCTACTTATTATTAGTACTCCTTCTAAAGCTTGGTAAAGTTTTGGTAAAGTTTTATTTTACTATTTAGCGCAGTTTATACTTTTAATTGAAACTTAAGTGAAATTTTAAAGGTTTTTTCACCACTTATACATTACAATTTAAAACATAATATTTGTGTAATTCATAAATTTCTTTTTAAGTTTAAATTAAGCTTTAAGGTTCAGCAGTTTTCGTGTGCTGTAACTAGTAATCTCTTTTTCTAAGATTTATATTCACAATGTCCATTTTAATTAACCTAATCAAGTAAATGTTCAAAAACAAATGAAGAAGTAACTTTAATATAATTTGATTAAAACTTTGTAACTTTTCAATATATAAAAAATATAGTTTGAACCTATTTTAATTAAATTGAGCTGATTTTACAACTAATTATTGTTTTTATTACTTAAAAAGCTTTGTAAAGTTTTGGTTAAAACTTGTTTTAGTGTTTAGCGGAGGTTGTACTTTTAATTGTAATTTTTGTGTAAAGTGTAAAACCTTTTTTCAGTATCTAAACAATAAAATTTAACATAAATTTCAAAATCAATACAGGTTTGAATCTAAATTAGTCTTTAAGACTTAGCATTTCATGTGTGTTTTACTTAGTATTTTATTTAATTGTTAAATTTACAATGTTTATTTTTGTTTGCTTTTACTAGTAACTTACTTAATTATTCTAAGGGTCAAACCTACAATGTTCATTCAAATATTTGATTTATTTTTACGAGTCGTTAACTCGTTTTAAAATTTTGGAAATGTAACTTTTACTGTAAAAAAAGTTAAATGATTAATAAAGTAACTTACTTATGATATTTTGATATTCACTTCCACTTCCTAAATTAACTATTATGCAACCGCTAGAGGCATTTTAACATATAAATAAATTGAAAACTCACACGTATAGGTTTTATACTGTTTTTTATATAATATTTAGTTGTTTACAGTGTCTTTCCCGTAAAAACGTTTGTTTTTTATGTTTTTGTTAAATTAAAAAAAATTGCTTTAATTAAAACGGACTATTTGAATTTAAAATAAAGTAAGAAAAAAAATAAAATTGATGAGTTTTTTTATTTATTTTGAAACATATAATTATAAAAACAAAAGTTTTAGCTATTTCAATAAAGCTAAATTAGTTATTTAAATTAGTTTAAATAGTTTTTGTTTTAGATAAGTAAATAAAAAACTAACAGTTTACTGCCTACTTAAATGAACTTCTAATGTTTAGTTATATTTACCAGGTCAATTGTTTAAAATAATACTAATTTTAAAAACTTAAATGTCATAGATGCTAATATAGTAGATGTTTTTCGACAACTATTTTTGCAATGCTATTAGAAAAAAATATTTGCGACAATTATTTTTTCGATGCTATTAAAAAAAATGATTTGCAACAACTATTTTTACGATGCTATTAGAAAAAGTGTTTTGCAACAATTATTTTTGCGATGATATAAGAAAAAAAATTTACGACGATTATTTTTGCGATGCTTTTGCAAATAACTGTTTTACCGCATTTTCTGCCATACTTTTACAACAATTGGTTTCTACATGAAAAAAAAATGACGTAAAATGCGTTCATTCATTTGAAATAAACTTTCTGTTTTTAAATTAAATTAAACAATGTTATTCTAATTTTATAACATACTCAGTAATGCAAAATTTTACCTTACAATGCTTTCATAAATTAATTTCCATTTCTGTTTAAACTTAAAAACAATTATACTTGTAAAGCTCTTTATCTCTAGAAAGCAGGGGTCGGTAAACTGCGGCCCGCGTGCCACACGCGGCTCTTTAAGTCAAAATCTGCGGCCTGCAAGCTTCTTTTTAGCCAAAATTTTGAATTTTAAAAACAATAATAATTAAATATTTTGTGGTAAAAACTTGCAATTAGGCTCCTAATTCAATAAATAATTTTTTTTAGTAATCAAATATTGCTTAACTTGTCATATGTTCGACCTTAAATAATACTTTTATACTAATGACAAAAACTTTTTTTATTTAACTGCGGCCCTCAAATGACTTTTTATACATTATGCAGCCCGCGAACAATTTTCCTGGAAAAATTAGCCCGCGAGTTACATAAGGCTGCCGACCCCTACTATAAAATGATATTTAAATTAAAATCAAAGTGCAAATAATAATTTTAGATTTCTGGTTAACATTTTTAGCTCAAAAATGTAAGAAATAAAGAAGCACGATATTTTGGTAAAAAAGTAATATTTAAAGCAAATATAATTTATAAAAAAAGTGTTAAAAATAAGTTAAGTATTAGTTTAATGTTAGTTAGTTTATTTTTGTACTTGTACAGAAATCTATAATCGAGTTTAAACATATAAAACACAGCTATAGTTGTTTAAATATGCTAAAGTTAGAAACAAATAAGTTTTTTTTAATATAAAAGTTGATTTTTCAATATTAAAATTATTTTAATTGTGCTACTTAAAACAAAGCTATTACATAGCTTATAATAAAAGTTCTAAGTCAGAGGATTGCATTTTCAAACTAGTAAATTTTGCGCACCTCTAACTAAAATATAACGCCAAGCAACTTTAAAATTACTAAAACTAATTTTATAACCGATTCAACGTTTTTCCTTTTTACAATGATTAAACTAAAACATGCCTTTAAAAACAATCCTAAAGTACATACAGAGTAGCTTTTCTTACATGTGTAGAACTAGTAGAAGGGTCGGTTTAGTACAAAGATACTTTTGCATGTAGTCATTTTGCAGGACAACTTCATACGAGTTAAAATAAAAAGATCATAGAAAACAAAAATAAATATACTTTGATAGATGTAAAGTTAAAAGTATTTATAAAGTTATGTTTTAAATATATCAATTTCAGTCTTATTTGTAACTTTAAAACGCAAAGTTAAATACATAAAAAGTATAATGTTCATAGTAAATTTTTGATGAATTAATAAATACTTTAAAAAGTTTACTTTATCGATATATTAAATGTCATCTAAAGCAAACAATAACACTATTTTTCGAAAAAAAGGTTTGTTTTATTTTCTTAAAAAACATTAATTACACTGTATATTGTGTAAATTTATTTTAAACAACTTTAGTTGATGAAACAAATACATAATTCTAAACATATAACTGCTTTTTTAAAATTTGTTAATATAAACAGCTATGATATTTTAAAACGACACGTTTTTATTGAAATTTTTATCAGATAAAAAAGTTATAACGAAGTAAGATAAATTTTAATAACTTAGAATAAAATAATTTTACCAAAAAGTTAGTTTTTGGTTTTTTAATGAAACAACTCGTTAAAACAACAATAAACCGTTTTTCAATAACAACGAAATATAAGTTCTGTTTTAACTTCAGTCTCTTTTAAAGCTTTTATAAGCATTTGCTTCAATGAATTAACAAAGTACAAATCTTCTGAAATTTTTGATTTTGACTAGGCTCATTGAAACTTTTGTTAATGATTAAATAGCAAAATTTCTATGTTTTTATTTTGATTTTTGTATATGTGAGCTAGAAGCTCGTTTAGAAATTAGCGATGAGAAAGATTACAAAAGCAAAAGTTTATTAAAAAAAAGTTTCTAAGAATTTAAACTAAAAGCTAAAGATTCAATTTGTTACTTTTTGCACATGTCGTCACTAAGATCTAAAGTTTTGCAACGATAATTTTTATCGCATTTTATTACCAACACATTTTTACAGTAATTTTAAGCGTTAGTTTGACTTTTGATTTTAGTTGAAACTATATACTTTTGATAAAAGTCACAATCTTGTTTATTGTTAAAGTGTTTTAAGGCATACTTAAATAAGTTTATGAATAGAAAACCTTTTGTCCTTACTAAATTAAAAATAAAATAATTTCATCGACAATTACAAACTTTTCCTTATTTTATTTAAACTAAAATATTTAGAAATATTTTAGTCAAAGGACTCAACGTTGAGGTACTAACGTAATATAAGAATACATAGATAGATAAAAAAGAATTGATTTGCACTGTTTTATCATTTAGAGTTTTTTTTTTGTTATTTAAAACACAAAGTTTAAAGTGATGATTTAATCACTAATTAGAAGTTTATCTAATACAAGTTTTATTTATTTTATTGCTGCTCAATATTTTTAACAAACATTTTGTATAAACTTAGCTACTATCTTGTTAAATATATCATAATTATTGTTACTATTTGTTTATTATGACTAGCATTATACTTGTTTTATAATTATGACAGGCGTTTGTGTCACTTTAAAAAGTTTATTAACAAAAACTATTATGAAAAAAATAATTAAGTTGTAAGTAGTAAGATCGTTGTAAAAAAGTCTTATATGATGCCATTAAATTGTAATAACTCGAAAGACTAAAGTCAGCCTCATTTAATAGATAATATAATAAGAACAAAGACGAAAATGTTGAAAAAACTGTTTCGTTTATACCATTTGACATGCTGTTTTTAGGCGTTTCAAAGCTATTTGTATAACAAATTAATAAATTACAACTTATCAATTTTTTTTTTGTATTTTGTCATAGTTCATTTATTATTCTGTGTTCGCAGTTCCTAATACGAACAAATTTGAAAGTATGTATTTGTTTGAGATTAAAGTTTAGTTTTAAATTTGAGCTTTGTGCTCGTTTAAATTAATGTAGAGAGATTTCTGAAAAAGAAATTGCATATTAGAAAGTTATCTTAGTTTATATATTTAAAGCTAAATTTTTGATTTGTTGTGTTTTATGGGCATGACGTCACGTAGAGATTAAGCTTAGTTTTGCGACAATTATTTTTGCGATGCTATTATGAAAAATTTTTTGCGACAATTATTTTTGCGATGCAGTTAAAAAAAATGTTTTGCAACAATTATTTTTGCGATGCAGTTAGAAAAAATGTTTTGCGACAATTATTTTTGCGATGCTGATAAAAAAAAAATTGCGACAATTATTTTTGAAATGCTTTGCAAATAGTTGTTCGCTTTTTTCGCCATACTCTTTCAGCGATTGGTTTGACATAAAATATTTACACTTATTTGAAATAAACTTTCTGTTTTAAAATTATTTTAAATAATATCATTCTTATTCTTTTAACATACTCAGTAGTGCAAATTTTTAACTTATAAAACTTTAACTAATTAATTTCTATCTCTGTTTAAACTTAAAAACATTTATACTTTCAAAGCTCTTTATCTTACCTAAGATATTTGATATAAATCAAAGTGTAAATTAAGAATTTTAAATTTTTGGTAAACATTTTTAGCCAAAAATTGTAAGAAATAAAGAAATTTAATATTATTGTAATAAAATAACATTTAAAACAAATGTACTCCTTAAAAAAGTTAAAATGTTGTCGTTTGTTAAAAATAAGTAAAGTGTTTGTTTTATGTTAGTTAGTTTTTATTTGTACAAGTACCGAAAACTATAATCGAATTTAAATATATAAAAAAACAGCTATAGTTGTTTAAAAAATGCTAAATTTTAAAATAAATAAGTTTTTTTGTAAATATTAATTTTGATTAATTTTCTTTTTATTTAAATTACTTTAACTGTGCTACATAAAGCGAGGCTATTATATAGCTTATAGTAAAAGTTCTAAGTAAGAGGATTTTCTTTTCAAGTTGGTAAGTTTTGCGCACCCCTAACCAAAATATCATGCTAAGCATCTTTAAAGTTGCTGAAACTAATTTTATAACCGATGCTACGTTTTACTATTACTTTTTTAATTTTTACCAAGGTTAAACTAAAACATGCCTTAATTATTAACAAAGGTTATGTTAAACTGTTATCAAGACACGGTGTAACTAAAACAATCTTTGTATAGCTCTAATAAAACTATATTACTATTGTATTAGTAAATAACAGGTTTTACTTAAGTTAAGCATTTGTTTACATAAACTTACAATATATGTTTTATTATCAAAAAGTTTGTTTTGTAAAACAATTGTTTTTTAATTTTGCAAAGTTTTACCAACTAGCTTTTAAAAATATATTTTTCGTCTAAAATTGTTTTAATCTTTGTAAAAAACTCCTACATTATCAGATGCAAATTTTTCAAATTTTTTTTTAGTTTGTATTAGTTTTACTTAACCTAAGATTGATATACAGCGCATTATTTACCCAATTTTTTTAATTCTTTTTAAGTACCTAAGTGTTACTTTTCAGTTGCTTAAAATTTATTTTTAGGTACAGATAAGCAAAAGTTTGACTTATCATATTTTTAACTACTTCTAAAACTTATTTGAGTATCAATTCCAAGTTTAACTTAAGTTTGTTTTACTAATGTAATTTACCTAATGTAAATCTTTTCTTTAATTTATCTTCTCTGTCCAAATGTTACACAGGTTTTAATAAACTAATTTTCCTTCAACTTAAGTTTTACTTAAACTGATGTTAAAACAAATGCAAAGTTTTACTAAAACTGTTTTTAGTGTCTAACAACGGTTTAATTAAAACTTGCTCTATTAATTAACGTTAGTTTGAAAAAAAACTAGTTATGATTTTAGTGCAGGTATTACAAAGTTTTTTTTATTTATTAAAAAATTTGGCAATTTTGTGTCTAAGACAGTCTAACATTGATTTTATTTATACTTAAATTTTATTCTGAAATTGTAAACTAATTACTTTAAATTAACAACCTTAAAAAAAATTCTTTATAAAAATAAATAATACTTTGTTTAAGTCGATCATAGAAATTATCGGTTAGTTATATAAACTTAACTTATGTGTTGTTAGAAGTAATATCAAAACTAAAGTTGACAATACTCAGTAAAGAATTAGATTAGTAATCTAATTTACAACCCTGACGTAACACTAATTTTATTTACGAGTATAAACTCGTTTTAAAATTATGAGTATGCTTGAAATGGCAACCTAAAGAGTGTGTTGACCAAAACGACTTTAAATATGAATTTAAAACTTCTGCTTCTGTTTTGTGTTTTATTACGCATGACGTCATAAGGTGTTTAACTTACGTTATAAAATCAAAATTTGCATTTTGCTATTTTTTTCGCCCATTTATACTTATACTTTATTGTTAAAAACAAAACAAAAATTGAAAGTTGACCATTTCATTAGAGATTTCAAAATTTCTTGGAAAGATAAAAAACTTCAATAAACTTTTGAAGCTTACAATTTTTAAAAACATTATTTTTTTTAGTTTTATTATATTTAAATAATAATTTCTTTTTTTAAGTACAAAATATTTTTACTATTATATTAAATTAAACTAAACAACATTTAAAGTCAAACAATTACTTATTAGTTCATTTAAAAAAAAAACTTTTTGGCTTTTGTAATGACATTTTTTTATTAAAAAAAAGTTATTAGCATTTATTGACATTAATTTTATTGAAGTTTTATTTTACTATTTAGCGCAGGTTATACCTTTCGTTGAAACTTAAGTGTATAATGTAATGTTTTTTTAGTATTTATACATTACAGTTTGAAATAAAAGTTATATGTAAATTATCAATTCGTTTTTAAGTTTAAATTAAGCTTTAAAGTTTAGCCTTTTTCGAGTGCTTTAACTAGTAATTTAATTTTTCTAAGAGTTAAATTCACAATGTCCACGATAATTAAATTACTTTAAAGAATGTTTAAAAACAACTTAAGAAGTAATTTCGATATAGTTTGAATAAAAATTTGTGATTTTTGATATTAAAAAAGAATATTGAACCGTTTTTTTTTAAATTGAGCTGATTTTACGACTGATAATTATCTGTACTACTTTATAAGCTTTATAAATTTTTGGTTAAAACTTGTTTTAGTTTTTAGAGCAGGTTACACTTTAAATTGTAACTTTTGTGTAAAGTGTAAAACCTTTTTTCAGTACCTAAACAATAAAATTCATTTCAAAATCAATACAGGTTTGAATCTAAATTAATCTTTAAGATTTTGCATTTCATGTGTGTTTTAGTTAGTATTTTATTTAATTATTTTAAAAGTTAAATTTACATGTTTTTTTTGTTTGCTTTTACTAGGAACTTATTTATTCTGAAGATCAATCCTACAATGTTTATTCAACTATTTGATTTATTTTTACGAGTCGTTAACTCGTTTTAAAATTTTGGAAATGTAACTTTTACTATAAAAAAGTCTAATGATAAATAAATTAACTTACTTATGATATTTTAATGTTCATTTCAACTTCCTGAATTAATTATTATGCAACTTCTAGAGGCATTTTAGCATATAAACAAATTGAAAACTCACACGTATAAGTTTTATATTGTTTTATTTATAAAATTTAGTTGTTTACAGTGTCTTTCCAGTAAAAACGTTTGTTTTTTTATGTTTTTGTTAAATTAAATAAAAATGCTTTAATTAAAACGGACTATTTGAATTTAAAATTAAGTAAAAAAAAAAATTAATGAGTTTTTTTATTTATTTTGAAACATATAATTAAAAAACATAAGTTTTAGCTATTTCAAATTAGCTAATTTACCTATATAAATTAGTTTAAAAAGTTTTTGTTTTAGATAAGTAAATAAAAAACTAAAAGTTTATTGCCAACTTAAATGAATTTCTAAAGTTTAGTTATATTTACCAGGTCAATTGTTTAAAATAATACTAATTTTATTTACTTAAATGTCAAAGATGCTATTATAAAAAATGTTTTTCGACAACTATTTTTGCGATGATATTAGAAAAAAACTTATGCGAAAATTATTTTTGCGATGCTATTAGAAAAAGTGTTTTGCTACAATTATTTTTGCGATAATATTAGAAAAAAATTTACGACAATTATTTTTGCGATGCTTTTGCAAATAATTGTTTTACCGCGTTTTCTGCCATACTTTTTCAACAATTGGTTTCTACATGAAAAAAAAAATGACGTAAAATGCCTTCATTTATTCGAAATAAACTTTCTATATTTAAGTAAGTTAAATTATGTTAATACAATTCTTTTAACATGCTCAGTAGTGCAAAATTTTAATTTACAAAACTTTCAAAAAAGAATTTCCATTTGTGTTTAAACTTAAAAACATTTATACTTTTAAAGCTCCTTATTTCTATAAAGAAGGGGTTAGCAAAATGCGGCGCGCGGGCCAAATGCGGCCCTTAAAGTGAAAATCTGCGGCCCGCAAGCTTCTTTTTAGCCAAAATTTAACATTTTTAAGATAATGAAACAAATTTTTGTGGTAAAAACTTACAATTAGGCTCCTAATTCAATAAATAATCATTTTTAGTGCTCTAATTTTGATTAACTTGTCATATTTTTGACTTTAAATAATAATTTTCTACTAATGACAAGAACTTTTGTTATTTAACTGCGGCCTTCAAAGGACTTTTTATACATAATAAGGTCCGCGAGCAAATTTTACTGGAAAAATTGGCCCGTGAGTTACACATTGCTGCCGACCCCTACTCTAAAGTGATATTTGTGCAAATCAAAGTGCAAATAATAATTTTAGATTTCTGTTTAACATTTTTAGCTCAAAAATGTAAGAAATAAAGAAGCATAATATTATGGTAATAAATTAACATTTAAAGCAAATATAATTTATAAAATAATAAAATGTTGTAGTTTCTTAAAAATAAGTTAAGTATTATTTTTATGTTAGTTAGTTTAAATTTGTACACGTATAGAAAATTATAATCGAATTTGAATATATAAAAAACAGCTATTGTTGTTTAAAAAACTCTAAACTTTGAAATAAATAAGTTTTTATAAATATTAATTTTGATCATTTTTTAGTGAAATTACTTCAATTGTGCTACTTAAAACTTAATATAGCTTATAATAAAAGTTCTAAGTCAGAGGAATTTAATCTCAAATTAGTAAATTTTGCGCACCACAAAGTAATCTCACGCTAAGCAACTTTAAAATTACTAAAACTAATTTTACAACCGATGCTACGTTTTACTAATACTGTTTTCATTTTTACAAAGTTTAAACTAAAACATGCCTTTAAAAACAATCCTAAAGTACATACAGAGTAGATTTTCATACATATACAGAACTATTAGATGGTCAGTTTAGTACAAAGATATTTTTGCACCGAGTCATTTTGCAGGACAACTTCATACGAGTCAAAATATAAAGATGATAAAAAATAAAAATAAATACACTTCGATAGATGTAAAGTTAAAATTATTTATAAACTTATGTTTTAAGTATATCAATCTCAGTCTTATTTGTAACTTTAAAACGAAATGTTAAATACATAAAAAGTATAATGTTCATAGTAAATTGTTGATGAATTAATAATTACTTAAAAGAGTTTACTTTATCGATATATTCAATTTAATCGGAAGCAAACAGTAACACTACTTTCTATAAAAAGGTTTGTTTTATTTTCTTAAAAAGCATTAATTACACTATATATTGTGTACATTAAATTATAACAATTTTAGTTGATGAAACAAATACATAATTCTCAATATATAACTGTTTTGTAAAAATTTGTTAATATAAACAGCTATGATATTTCAAAACGATACGTTTTTATTGAAAATTTCATCAGATAAAAAAATTATCACGAAGTAAGATAAATTTAAATAGCTTAAGAATAAAAGTATTTTACCATAAAGTTGGTTTTTGGATTTTTAATGAAACAACTCGTTGAAACAACAATAAACCGTTGTTCATTGACAATGTTGTAAAATAACAACAAAAAATAAGCTCTGTTTTAACTTCAGTCTCTTTTGAAGCTTTTATAAGTATTTGCTTCAATGAATTAACATAGTATAAATCTTCTAAAATTTTTGATTTTGACTAGGCTCATTGAAACTTTTGTTAATGATTAAATAGCAACATTTCTATGTTTTTATTTTGTTTTTTGTATATGCGAGCTAGAAGCTCGTTTAAAAATTAGCGATGAGAAAGATTACAAATGCAACATATTATTATAAAAAAAGGATTTTAAAATAAAAGCTAAATATTCAATTTGTTACTTTTTGCACATGTCCTAACTAAGGTCTAAAGTTTTGCAACGAATTTTATCGTTATTTAATACAAACACATTTTTCAGTAATTTTAAGCGTTAGTTAAACTTTTTGATTTTAGTTGAAACTATTTACTTACGAAATAAGTCACAATCTTGTTTATTATTAAAGTATTTTAAAGCATACTTAAATAAGTTTATGAAAAGATAAATTTTTGTCCTTACTAAATGAAAAAAAAATCATCGACAACTATAAACTTTTTTTAAATTTTATTTTGACTTAAATATTTAGAAGTATTTTAGTCTAAAGACTCAACGTCGAGGTACTAACGTGATATAAGAATACATAGATAGATAAAAAAGTATTGATTTGCACTGTTATATCATTTAGAGTTTTTTTAATTTAAAACACAAAGTTAAAAGTGGTGATTTAATCACTAATTAGAAGTTTATCTAATACAAGTTTTTTTATTTTATTGCTACTCAATTTTTTTACAAACATTTTGTATAAACTTAGCTACTATTTTGTTAAATATATCAAAATTATTGTTATTATTTGTTTATTATTACTAGCATTACACTTGTTTTGTAACTATGACAGGCGTTTATGTCACTTTAAAAACTTTATAAAGAAAAACTAATTTGAAAAATAGATTGATGTTGTAAGTAATTAAATTGTTGTAAAAAAATCTTTTATGATCCAATTAAATTGTGATAAGTCACCGTAACTAAATAGATAAAATTTGAAGAACACGACAAAAGTACTGTTTCATTTCTTTTGTTTTACATATTGTTTTAAGGATTTTATACTATTTGGTATAACAATTTTGATAAATTACAAAATATCTATCCTAAAAGTTTTGGTATTTTGTCATATTTCTTATATTCCTGTCTTTACAGTTTTTAATTTGAACTAGAATAAAAATATAACTTTGTTTTTTGTTGGTTTATTTTAAACAACGAGCTTGATGCTCGTATAAATAGCTTGTCTAAGCTTTATGAAGTTCAATATGAGATTTAAATTAACTTAGATAATAAACTTAAAGCTTAATGTTTGATTTGTTGTGTTTTTTGCGTATGAAATAAATCAAAGCTTAAGTTTAGTTATGAGACAACTATTTTTGCAATGCCATTACAAATATTTGTTTTGCGACAATTCATTTTGTGGTGCTATTAGAAAAAATGTTTTGCGACAATTATATTTGCAATATCATGACGAATAAATGTTTTTAGACAATTAATTTTGCGATGATATTCAGAAAAATGCTTTCGACAGTTATTTTTGCAATTTTATTGCAAATAATTGTTTTACCGCTTTTTTTTTGCAATACTTTTTCAACAATTGGTTTCTACTTGAATAAAGTGACGTAAAATCAATACATTTATTTAATGTAAACTTTCTGTTTTTAAATTAAGTTAAATAATGTTATTCTAATTTTTTTAAAATACTCAGTAGTGCAAAATTTTAACTTACAAAAATTAAAAATAAATTTCCATTTTTGTTTAAACTTTAAAATATTTATACGTTTAAAGCTCTTTATCTCTATTAAGATATTTAATTGAATACCAAAGTACAATAAAATAATTTTAGAATTCTGTTTAACATCTTTAGCTAAAAAATGTAAGAAATAAAGAATTATACTATTATGGTAATAGAGTAACATTTAAAGCAAATATACTTTATAGAAAAATTAAATTGTTGTTGTTTGTTAAAAATAATATAAGTATTAGCTGCATGTTAGATAGTTTATACTTGTACAAGTACAGAAAACTATAATCGAATTTAAATATATAAAAAAAACAGCTATAGTTGTTTAAAAAATGTTAAATTTTGAAAAAAATATGTTTTTTATAAATATTAATTTTCCTTTTTTTTAATAAAGTTACTTTAACTGTGCTATCTAACACGAGGCTTTTATATAGCTTATATTAAACGTTCTAAGTAAGAGGACTTGAAATTAAAATTAGTAAATTTTGTGCAACCAATAACCTAAATCTCAAGCTACGCAACTTTAAAGTTATTAAAACTAATTTTATAACCAATATTACGTTTGACTAAAACTTTTTTCATTTTTACAAAGTTTAAACTAAAACATGCCTTATCAATTAACAAAGGTTATGTTAAACTGTTATTGTTATATAGACAGCGTTTATCTAAAACTATCTTTATATAGCTCTAATTAAACAGTTACTATTTTATTGTAAATAACAGATTTTACTGAAATTAAGCCTTGGTTTACATAAACTTAGAGTATATGTTATATTACTTGAAAGTTTTACAAACCATCGTTTTAAAAAAATTTTTTTTACTAAAATTGTCTTAATCTTTGTGGAAAACTCTTACATTATCAGATGGAAATTTTTCAAAAGTATTTTTTATAGTTTTTATAAGTTTACTTAACCTATGTTGGATATACAGAGCTTTAATTAATCAATTTTTTAATTTTTTTTAAGTACTTAAGTGTTACTTTTTAGTTGCTTAAAGTTTATTTTAGGTAAAGATAAACAAAAGTTTGACTTATCATACTTTTAACTACTTCTAAAACTTATTTGACTATCAATTTCAAGTTTAACATAAGTTTGTTTTACTATAAGTACAAGTTTTATTAAAACATACTTCAAGGTAATTCTTTGCTTTAATTTTCTTCTCTGTTCAAATGTGACACAGATTTTAATAAACTAATTTTCCTTTAAATTAAGTTTTACTTTAAATAATTTTAAAACCAATGCTAAGTTTTACTTAAATCGTTTAATGTCTAACTACGATTTAGTTAAAACTTGCTTTATTAATTGACGTTAGTTTGACCAAAACTAGTTATGATTTTAGTGCAGGTATTACTGTAGAAGTATTTACCTAGTTTTAGTTATGTTTTGTGTTACAGACTTTATCATTCTTGTATTAGTTTGTAAATAAACTCTTCAAAGAAAGATATATTTATTTATGATAAAGTCAAGCTGAATTGAATCAATAATGCCTGTGATTAAATGCCCTCTTGAGAGTTGCACATATGAAACACCAGACGTCGATGCTTCTGTAGTTGCTTCTTTGCTTATCATTCACAACAACGTACACATTAATGCAAATTCTTCAAAACCAAAGCTTCCAAAGATGGACCGTCCTCGAATAGGGACAGACTGCAGTGAAGAGGGTTGGAACATATTTGTACAAAAGTGGACTATGTTTAAAGATAGCACGCAGATGACAGATGTAGAAAAACGCCGTCAACTGTACCAGTGCTGTGAGGAAGATTTAGGCGATGCTATTCTGAAAGGACATAAAGATATAGTAAATTTCAATGAGCAAGAGCTTTTAAGGATGATCAAGCAGCTTGCAGTTATTCCTGTTTCAGTTGTTGTACGACGATCAGACTTTCTTAGTGCAAGACAGGATTTGACTGAAAACACTAGATCATTTGCTGCCCGTTTAAAGGGAAAAGCCAGTACATGCTCGTACACAAGTAAATGCCCAAAGGATGGCTGTAATCAAATGATAGATTTTACAGACATAATCCTAAAAGATGTCATGGTAACAGGTTTAGCCGATGAGGATATCCGTAAAGAGGTGCTAGGATGGAAAACCTAGATGAGAAAAATGTCAATGAGACAATCGGTTTTATTGAAGGAAAAGAGATGGCACGTGATGCAATGTCAAAACCCGCTGTTACAGCATCAGTTTTCTCATACAAATCCTCAAAGAAAACCACACAAAAACCAAGTGGTAAAATAACTTGTGACACATGTAATAAATTAACTGATAAATTTGTTTGGAGCAGTAAAAATATGAGGTATATTGAGTGTTCTGCCTGTAAAAAATGCTGGTTAAAGTCCTGTAAAAAAGTTTATCAAAGTCACCAAAGTTATGCTGATGAGTCAAATGCACTTCTAGTTAGTGGATTGTACACACCAAATGTATGCAAGTTCTTAAAGAAAACCACACAAAAACTAAGTGGTAAAACAACTTGTGGCATATGTAACAAAAAAACTGATAAATTTGTTTGGAGCAGTAAAAATATGAGGTATATTGAGTGTTTTGTCTGTAAAAAATGCTGGATAAAGTCCCGTAAAAAAGTTTATCAACGTCATCAAAATTATGCTGATGAGTCAAATGCACTTCTAGTTGGTGGATTGTATGCACAAAATTTTGATGGCCTTTGCAGCCGAGGTCGTAGAAAAAATATGTTCAAGCGGAAAAACGCGAAGAAGAAAAAGGAGGTACAGGGACAGAAAAACGTACTTTTACAGACTAGATCGCGAAGAAATTTATTGAAGTCATTACCTTACGTCAGAAAGAGTGTTATGACCTACAATAATCCGCAGATCTCAAAAATGTGGTATGACGTTTGGAATAAAAAGGAAGAATCTCTCAGTATTTGTTTTGTTAAGTCTCTAAAAAATATAAGTGAGAACACAAAATCGTTGCCACCACTGAATTGCGGTGATCATGTTGTGATACTAAATCGAACAGGTAACTTTCCTAGCAAGTGGGGGAATAGTGGAGTGGTGGTGGAAGTGAAGGACTGCCATCAATTTGTTGTCAAAGTTGATGGATCAGGTCGCTTAACTGCTCAAAATCGTAAGTTTCTAAGAAGATTTACCCCTCCTTTAATAAGTATCCCTTATCTTTAAGTAGTATCCTTTATCTGAGAAAGGCAAACATACCACTGTAAAAGTTTGTCTTTTCTGTAAGGTTGAGAAAAAGATGTCAAGAAAAGTTTTAATGTTTTATGTTTTTATAGAAGGAAGATTCTTTTTGTGAAGCATTGTGTAATTTCCTTCTATACTAATGGTCTTCTTCGAAATTGATGTTGAACTGGAATGGCTCGGATTTGCTTTGATCTATATTTTCTTGACTTTTATTTTCTACAGAAAAGCAAACAGACAGCCAAAGTTTACTGCGAACAATAATGTGTCCGGGATGAGTGTGTGAAATTATCGGCTTATTTGCAGCGTTTCCGTGTAAGACTTTACGATAATTTTCAAAAGCTTCGTGCCACCGATGTTGCTGATATTCGTTTATTGTCAAGTTCGAATGTTCACTGTAAATTAATGTTTAATGGTCTAATGAATGAGTTTCAGTCCAATGGTGACGTCCTAAAGTTTGTAGTTGACTTTGTAGCAGACTAGTCTAACAGCCATCTGTTCAAAGTGATCTTGGATGAGGACGCAGGGATTGACTTTCAAAAATTCGAACTGTTTGTTGGTATCGAGTATTTGAGAAATAAGTGTAGCAGTATTTCGTCAGTGTTCAATGCTATCAGTAATGCACCTTCTACTTTGTTTAAAGTCGAAAATATGATAAAGATGTTTATCAGCAAATGAAGTGAAGTGTCAAGATGGTTAGATGAATGACGTATGGTTTCGTTCTTCAAAGCTGAAAAGTTCGAATCGGTTAAGCAATTAAGTTTTTAAATACTTGTATTCAGCAACTGAGTGAAGAAAAGTAAAGATTAAGTCTCAACTTTTTTGTTACAGTTTGTTTGTTTAAGTTGTAGTTTGTTTTAACAGATCATTTATTAGTAAACTAAGTTAATCGTAATTTTTGAAATGTTTTTGTCTTTTTGAGTTTAATTTCGTTGAATTTTAGACCTGAAAAATGCGTTTAAGTTGTAACAAGTTGTTTGATAATTTTTTTTTGTTTTTCTAGGTAAATTTGACGTTTTATCTCCTTAGTAGATAAAATCTGGGGGGAGATGTAGAAGTATTTACCTAGTTTTAGTTATGTTTTGTGTTACAGACTTTATCATTCTTGTATTAGTTTGTAAATAAACTCAACAAAGAAAGATATATTTATTTAATTACTATTTTTTTTTTAATTTATTACAAAAACTTGGCAGTTTTGTGTGTAAGACAACTTAACACTGATTTTATTTATACTTATATTTTATACTGAAATTGCAAATTAATTACTTTAAATTAACAACCTTAAAAAAATGCTTTATAAAGTTTAATAATATTTTAATTAAGTCGATCATAGAAAATATCAGTTAATTGTATAAACTAAACTTATGTGTTGTGAGAAATTATATCAAAACTAAAGTTGACAATATTCAGTAGAGTTTTAGATTATATTATATAATTTTGTTTGAATTAACCATTAAAAAAAAACTCCTATATAAATCAAATTTACAACCCTGATTTAACACTAATTTTTTTTACGAGTCTAAACTCGTTTTAAAATTATGAGTATGCTTAAAATGACAACCTAAAGAGTATATTGACCAAGACGACTTTGAATATGAATTTAAAAATTCTGCTTCTGTTTGGCGTTTTATTACGCATGACGTCACAAGGTGTTTAACTTACGTTTTAAAACCAAAATTTGCATTTTGAAATTTTTTTTTCGCCCATTTATACTTATACTTTATTGTTAAAAACAAAACAAAAAGTGAAAATTGACCATTTCATTAGAGGTTTTTAAAATTTTTCGAAAAGGTAAAAAACTTCAATAAACTTTTGAAACTTACTATTTTAAAAAACATTAATTTCTTATAGTTTTATTTTATTTGAAAAATAATTCCTTTTTTTGAGTAAAAAATGTTTTTACTATTATATTAAATAAAAATAAACAACGTTTAAAGTCAAATGATTACTGATTAGTTCATTTTAAAAACACTTTTTGGCTTTTGTAATGACATTAAAAAAAAAAAGTTATTACAGTTATTGATTTAATTTTATTGAAATTTTATTTTACTTTTTAGCGCAGGTTATACTTTTAATTGAATCTTGAGTGTAAAATGTAAAGATATTTTCAGTACTTAAACATTACAGTTTAAATTATAAGGTATATGTAATTTATCAACTCGTTTTTAAGTTTAAATTAAGCTTTTAGGTTTAGCATTTTTCGAGTGCTTTAACTAGTAATTTAATTTTTCTAAGAGTTAAATTCACAATGTCCATACCAACTAAAATACTTAAAAGAATGTTTGAAAACAAATGAACAATTAATTATTATATAGTTTGAATAAAAGTTTGTGATTTTTGATATTAAAAAATATTGAACCGATTTTAATTAAATTGAGCTGATTTTAAGACTAATTATTATTTGTATACTTTAAAAACTTTGTAATGTTTTGGTTAAAACTTGTTTTAGTGTTTAGCGCAGGTTATACTTTTAATTGTAATTTTAGTGTAAAGTGTAAAACCTTTTTTCAGTACCTAAAAATTAAATTCATTTTAAAATCAATAAAGATTTGAATCTAAATTAATCTTTAAGATTAAGCATTTCATGTTTGCTTTACTTAGTATTTTCTTTGATTTTTTTTAAAATTAGATTTACATTTTTTTGTTTGCTTTTACTAGTAACTTATTTATTTTTAGGGTCAAACCTACAAAGTTCATTCAACTATTTGATTTATTTTTACGAGTTATTAACTCGTTTTAAAATTTTGGAAATGTAACTTTTACTGTAAAAAAAGTTAAATTAAAGAATAAATAAGTTACTTATAATATTTTAGTATTCACTTTTTTTTCTTGTATTAATTTTTATACAACCGCTAGAGGCGTTTTAACATATAAATAAATTGAAAACTCACACGTATAAGTTTTATACTGTTTTATTTATAATATTTAGTTGTTTACAGTGTCTTTCCAGTAAAAACATTTGCTTTTTTATGTTTTTGTTAAATTAGAAAAAAATGCTTTAATTAAAACGGACTATTTGAATTTAATATAAATTTAAAAAAAAAAACAAAATTAAAAATTAATGAGTTTTTTTTTTGAAACATATAATTAAAAAATAAATTTAAGCTATTTCAATTTAGCTTATTTAGCTATTAAAATTAGTTAAAATAGTTTTTGTTTTAGAGAAGTAAATAAAAAACTAACAGTTTATAGCCTACTTAAATGAATTTGTAATGTTTAGTTATATTTACCACGTCAATTGTTTAAAATAATACTAATTTTAATTACTTAAATGTCATAGATGCTGTTATAAACAATGTTTTTCGACAACTATTTTTGCGATGATATTAGAAAAAAACTTATGCAAGTACTATTTTTGCGATGCTATTAGAAAAAATTTTTTGCGACAATTATTTTTGCGATGCTATTAGAAAAAATGTTTTGCAACAATTATTTTTTCGATGATATTAGAACAAAAACTTACAATAATTATTTTTGCGATGTTTTAGCAAATAATTATTTTACCGCGTTTTCTGCCATACTTTTTCAACAATTGGTTTCTACATGAAAAAAAATGCGTAAAATTCTTACAATTATTTTAAATAAACTTTCTGTTTTTAAATTAAGTTAAATAATGTTTAGTTTCTAATCCTTATAACTTGCTCAGTAGTGCAAAATTTTAACTTACAAAACTTTCATAAATGAATTTCCATTTCTTCAATTATACTTTTAAATATCGTTATTTCTATAAAGCAGGGGTCGGCAAACTCCGGCCCGCGGGCCAATTGCGGACCTTAAAGTGAAAATCTGCGGCCCGCAAGCTTCTTTTTAGCCTAAATTTAACATTTTTGAAACAATGAAAAAAATATTTTGTGGTAAAAACGTACAATTAGGCTCCTAATTCAATAAATAATCGTTTTTAGTGCTCTAATTTTGATTAACTTGTCATATTTTTGACTTTAAATAATAATTTTCTACTAATGACAAGAACTTTTGTTATTTAACTGCGGCCTTCAAAGGACTTTTTATACATAATAAGGTCCGTGAGCAATTTTTACTGGGAAAATCCGTAGCTGGGGAAAAAGTAGGGGTCAAAAATTAAAGTCAAAGTGCAAATAATAATTTTAGAATTCCGGTTAACATTTTTTGCTCGAAAATGTAAGAAATAAAGAAGCATAACATTATAGTAATAAGTTAACATTTAAAGCAAATATAATTTATAAAAAAAATAAAATGTTGTAGTTTGTTAAAAATAAGTTAAGTATTAGTTTTATGTTATTTACTTTATATTTGTATTCGTACAGAAAACTATAATCGAATTTGAACAAATAAAAAACAGCTCTTGTTGTTTGAAAAATGCTAAATTTTGAAATAAATAAGTTTTTTATAAATATTAATTTTGATAATATTTTAGTTAAATTACTTTAATTGTGCTACTTAAAACTCAATATAGCTTATCCTAAAAGTTCTAAGTCAGAGGATTTTATTCTCAAATTAATAAATTTTGCGCACCACATAAGTAAAATCTCACGCTAAGCAACTTTAAAATTACTAAAACTAATTTTATAACCGATGCTACGTTTTACTAATACTTTTTTCATTTTTACAAAGTTTAAACTAAAACATGCCTTTAAAAACAATCCTAAAGTACATACTGAGTAACTTTTCATACATATGCAGAACTAGTAGAAGGGTCAGTTTAGTACGAAGATACTTTTGCACCGAGTCATTTTGCAGGACAACTTCATACGAGTTAAAATAAAAAGATGATAAAAAATATAAATAAATATACTTTGATAGATGTAAAGTAAAAAGTGTTTATAAAGTTATCTTTTAAATATATTAATCTCAGTCTTATTTGTAACTTTAAAACCCAAAGTTAAATACATAAAAAGTATAGTGTTCATAGTAATTTTTTTATGAATTAATAATTACTTAAAAGAGTTTACTTTATCGATATATTCAATTTCATCGGAAGCAAAAAATAACACTATTTTCTGAAAAAAGGTTTGTTTTATTTTCTTAAAAAACATTAATTACACTGTATATTGTCTACACTAAATTTAAACAACTTTAGTTGATGAAATAAATACATAATTCTCAATATATAACTGTTTTGTTAAAATTTGTTAATATAAACAGCTATGATATTTTCAAACGATACGTTTTTATTGAAATTTTCATTAGATAAAAAAGTTTATCACGAAGTAAGATAAATTTTAATAACTTAAAAATAAAAGTATTTTACCAAAAAGTTTGTTTTAGGTTTTTTAATGAAACAACTCGTTGAAACAACAACAAACCGTTGTTCATTGACAATGTTGTAAAATAACGACGAAAAATAAGTTCTGTTTTATCTTCAGTGTTATTTAAAGCTTTTATTAGCATTTGCTTCAATGAACTAACAAAGTACAAATCTTCTAAATTTTTTTATTTTGACTAGGCTCATTGAAACTTTTAAAGATTAAATAGCAAAATTTTTATAATTTTATCTAGATTTTTGTATGTGCGAGCTAGAAGCTCGTTTAAAAATTAGCGATGAGAGATTACAAATGCAACATATTAAAATAATAAAAGGTCCATGATTTTTAACTAAAATCTAAACATTTAATTTGTTACTTTTTGCACATGTCGTCACAAAGATCTAAAGTTTTGCAACGAATTTTATTGTTCATTAATACAAACACACTTTTACAGTAATTTTAAGCGTTAGTTAAACTTTTTGATTTTAGTTAAAACTATACACTTTTGATATAAGTCACAGTCTTGTTTATTGTTAAAGTGTTTTAAGGCATACTTAAATAAGTTTATGAATAGAAAACCTTTTGTCCTTACTAAATTAAAAATAAAATAATTTCATCGACAATTACAAACTTTTCCTTATTTTATTTAAACTAAAATATTTAGAAGTATTTTAGTCTAAAGACTCAACGTTGAGGTACTAACGTAATATAAGAATACATAGACAGATAAAAAAGAATTGATTTGCACTGTTTTATCATTTAGAGTTTTTTTTTGTTATTTAAAACACAAAGTTAAAATTGATGATTTAATCACTTATTAGAAGTTTATCTAATACAAGTTTAATTTATTTTATTGCTACTCAATTTTTTTAACAAACATTTTGTATAAACTTAGCTACTATTTTGTTAAATATATCAGAATTATTGTTACTATTTGTTTATTATGAATAGCATTATACTTGTTTTATAACTATGACAGGCGTTTATGTCACTTTAAAAAGTTTATTAACAAAAACTAGTATGAAAAAAATAATTAAGTTGTAAGTAATAAGATCGTTGTAAAAAAGTCTTATATGATGCCATTAAATTGTAATAACTCGAAAGACTAAAGTCAGCCTAATTTAATAGATAATATAATAAGAACGAAGACGAAAATGTTAAAAAAACTGTTTCGTTTATACCATTTGACATGCTGTTTTGAGGCGTTTCAAAGCTATTTGTATAACAAATTAATAAATTACAAATTTTTTTTTTGTATTTGTTATAGTTCATTTATTATTCTGTGTTTGCAGTTCCTAATACGAACAAATTTGAAGGTATGTATTTGTTTGATATTAAAGTTTAGTTTTAGATTCAAGCTGTGTGCTCGTTTAAATTAATGTAGAGAGATTTTTGAAAAAGAAATTGCATATTAGAAAGTTGTCTTAGTTTATATATTTAAAGCTAAATGTTTGATTTGTTGTGTTTTTGGGCATGACGTCACGTAGAGATTAAGTTTAGTTTTGCGACAATTATTTTTGCGATGCAGTTAGAAAAAATATTTTGCGACAATTACTTTTGAAACTCTATTGC
Source organism: Thalia democratica (assembly GCF_965202585.1). Classification (NCBI taxonomy): domain Eukaryota; kingdom Metazoa; phylum Chordata; class Thaliacea; order Salpida; family Salpidae; genus Thalia; species Thalia democratica. The sequence continues at coordinate 3,374,239 of NC_139170.1, forward strand.
AAATAATTGTTTTACCGCTTTTTTTGACATACTATTTCAGCACTTGGTTTGACATAAAATATTTACATTTATTTAATATAAACTTTCTGTTTTAAATTTAATTTTAATAATGTTATTGTAATTCTCATAACATACTTAGTAGTGCATATTTTTAACTTTAAAAAACTCATAAATGAACTTTTATTTCTTTTTAAACTTAGAAACGTTTATACTTTAAAAGTTCCTTATCTTTATAAAGTTAAATAAAAATTATAATAAAAGTGCAAATAAAAAACGTTAGAATTCTGGTTAACAATTTTGCTTAAAATTATAGAAAATTTAAATCATAATTTTGTGGTAAGAAACTAACATTAAAGCAAATAAACTCTATAAAATATAAAATGTATACTTACATCATGTTATATATTCACAAACTTTTGTAGGTTTAAAACATTAAATCAATCGCATATAAACTTAAAAATGTTGTTTTAGTAGTAAATTAGTAATGGTGTTTTATCAGATTAGAAGTTAATTATGAATAGTCATATCAACTTCAATCCTAAATTTATTTAATAAATCGTTACCATTGATAAAACAATGGTTATAATTAAATTAAACTAAATTTCATTCTAAAAAGTAATGCTTTTAATTGATTAAAATTAAACTTTTCAAAACTAAATAAACATATAAAAATAATTTGTTTCTTAGAATTAGTTGCCATGTTTACAAATAAATTAAAACTATTTATTCGACTTGGTAACGAAATATGTTTTTTGCATTAGTTTTTTTAACCAAAATTTCTTAATTCATTTTTTGCTGTTAAAATGATGGAAAAAAATTCTAAACAGTTCTTAAAAGTAGTTCAGTAAGCTTAAAACTTGTAAAAAGAAAAAAATAACAACTATAAAGCAATGTTCAAATGAATGTCACTTTGTCACAAATATTTTATTTAGAATCTATTTTAACTATTTTTCAATCTAAGGGCATAGGGTAAGAACCCAGTAAATCTAAACAAACTTTAAAAAATTATCTAGTTAACTAAATTTAATATCAAGTTCTTGCAAATTGCCTAGACTATAGCATAAACGTGATGTATTTCATTGCTAATTTCTTTCAAGCAATAACAACAAGTTTGACTTAAGTATCAAATTCGATTAATCTAAATTTAACTTTTTGTTTTTAATCAAACGTAAAGCAAAACTACATATTTTTATAAGTTTTCTTTTTATTATTGCGAAACTTTATTTTTATTATCGAAAGCTTAACACACGTTACAAATTCGAATGAAAATAAACTTTCAAAAGATACAGACTCTTTTAAATTTATTAAAAAAAATGTGTTTTTTAATTTTATATTATGTATGATGTCGTCTAGAAGTTTAAAAAATTGTTTAATTTAAATAATCAGACCATTTTTATTTTGTTAATAAATATGTTCTAGTTTAGTTGTATGCGTAAAAGTATTAAAAAATATAAAATAAAATTCAAGAAAAAACTAAACAAATAAACATAACATATATGAATTAGATATTTTGACTATATTTTAATTGTAAAAAAATATTTATATAACAAATGTTTAAAAACTCACGGAAGTTTAAAAGTTTTAAGTATTTTAATAAGTAAGGTATTTAAGTATTTGTTTTTGATTTAATTTAGACTCGTTTGTTTTAAAAACGTAAAAAACTTTAATCACCTAATTGAAAATGCAAATATTCTATTATCAATATAAATTCTTAAAAATATAATTCAAATTTTATAACATACAAATTAAGACGTTAGTTGCATTAATAAGCGTAGCTTTTTTTTTGTGTTCTATTAAATTGACTTTTTTTTAATTTTTATGCACATAATTACAGCATTAAATATAACCAGACTTTCATGAAGGAAATAAAATCAAACACTCTTTTTTACGATTTTTAAACTTGTTGCTATAAATGACAAGCACAGTACAGTTAAAACACTACCTTAAATATAATATTATTAAGAACAAACTAATAAAGCTTAAATTATGAAAAACAATGATTTTTATATTTTGTCATAATTTTCTGTTTTTATTCTGTATTGTTCTTAATACGAACAAGATTGAAAGTATGTGTTTGTTTGACATTAGTTTAGTTTTAAATACGAGCTTGGTGCTCGATTAAATAAGCATAAATAAAATTATGAAAAAACTATATATTGTAAATTAATTTATTTTATAAATTTGAAGCTGAAAGTTTGATTTGTTGTGTTTTTTGCGCATGACGTCACGTAGAGCTTAAGTTTAGTTTTGCGACAATTATTTTTGCGATGGTATTAGAAAAAATGTTTTACGACAATTATTTTTGAAATGCTATTGCAAATAATTGTTTTACCGCTTTTTTCGCCATATTCTTTCAGCGATTGGTTTGACATAAAATATTTACACTTATTTGAAATAAACTTTCTGTTTTAAATTTATTTTAAATAATATTAAACTTATTCTTTTAACATACTCAGTAGTGCAAATTTTTAACTTATAAAACTTTAACTAATTAATTTATATCTCTGATTAAACTTAAAAACATTTATACTTTCAAAGCCTTTTATCTTTACTAAGATATTTAATATAAATCAAAGTACAAATTAAGAATTTTAAATTTTTGGTAAACATTTTTAGCCCAAAACTGTAAGAAAATAAGAAATATAATATTATTGTAATAAAATAACATTTAAAACAAATATACTCCTTAAAAAAGTTAAAGTGTTGTCGTTTGTTAAAAATAAGTAAAGTGTTTGTTTTATGTTAGTTAGTTTTTATTTGTACAAGTACCGAAAACTATAATCGAATTTAATTATATAAAAAAACAGCTATAGTTATTTAAAAAATGCTAAATTTTAAAATAAATAAGTTTTTTGTAAATATTAATTTTGTTTATTATTTTTTATTTAAATTACTTTAATTGTGCTGCATAAAGCGAGGCTATTATATAGCTTACAATAAAAGTTCTAAGGAAAAGGCTTTTATTTTCAAGTTAGAAAATTTTGCGTACCACTAACCAAAATATCATGCTAAGCATCTTTAAAGTTACTAAAACTAATTTTTTAACCGATGCTACGTTTTACTAATACTTTCTTTAATTTTTCAAAGGTTAAACTAAAACATGCCTTAAATATTAATAAAGGTTATGTTAAACTGTTATCTAGACACGGTGTAACTAAATCAATCTTTGTATAGCTCTAATAAAACTATTACTATTGTATTAGTAAAAAACATGTTTTACATAAATTAAGCATTTGTTTGCATAAACTTGCAATTTATATTTTATTATCAAAATTTTGTTTTGTAAAACAAATGTTTATTTATGCAAAGTTTTACCAAGTATGCTTTTAAAAAAAATTTTACTTCTAAATTGTTTTAATCTTTGTATAAAACTCCTACAGATGCAAATTACAAAATTTTTTTTTAGTTTTTATAAGTTTTACTTAACCTTAGTTTGATATACAGCGCATTACATACCCAACTTTTTTAATTCTTTTTAAGTACCTAAGTGTTACTTTTTAGTTGCTTAAAATTTATTTTTAGATAAAGATAAACAAAAGTTTGACTTATCATGTTTTTAACTACTTCTAAAACTTATTTGAATATTTATTCTCAGTTTTACTTAAGTTTGTTTTACTATAAAATACAAGTGTTATAAAAACATACTTCAATATGAATCATACTTTTCTTTAGTTTATCTTCTCTGTTAAAATGTAAGAAAATATTTTAATAAATTAATTTTCTTTGAACTCAGGTTTTACTTTAACTGATTTTACAACCAATGCTAAGTTTTACTAAAACTTTTTTTAATGTCTAACAATGGTTTAACTAAAACTTGCTTTGATAATTAACGTAGGTTTGACTAAGACTAGCTATGATTTTAGTGCAGGTATACTATTTTCTTTATTTATTGCAAAAATTTGGCAATTTGTGTCTAAGATAATCTAGCACTGATTTTATTTATAGTTATATTTTATTCTGAAATTGTGAATTAATTAATTTCAAATTAACAGCTATAAAAAAAATGCTTTATAAAGTTAAAGAATGTTTTGGTTAAGTCAATCATAGAAAACATCGGAAAATTATATAAACTTAACTTATGTGTTGTGAGAAATAATATTAAAACTAAAGTTGACAAAACTCAGTTAAGATTTAGATTTCATTATCAGATTTTGTTTAAACTAACCAGTTTTTTAACAAGTCATCCATTAATCAAATTAACAACCCTGTTTTATCACTAAATTTATTTTACGAATCTAAACTCGTTTTAAAATTATAAGTATGCTTGAATTGGTAACCTAAGGAGTATATTGGTCAAAACTATTTTATATATGAATTAAAAACTTCTTCTTCTGCTTTGTGTTTTATTACGCATGACGTCATAAGGTGTTTAACTTACGTTTTGAAACCAAAATTTGTATTTTGCTATTTATCTTTTTTTCGCGCATTTATACTTATACTTTATTGTTAAAAACAAAACAAAAAGTGAAAATTGATCATTTCATTAAAGGTGTTAACAATTTTTTGAAAAGGTAAAAAACTTCAATAAATTAAATTTTAATACAAAATGTTTTTACTATTATATTAAATAAAAATTTAGAACATTTAAAATCAAATAATTACTGATTAGTTCATTTTAAAACCACTTTTTGACTTTTTTAATGACATTTTTTATTAAAAAAAGTTGTCGGCATTTATCTACTTTAATTTTTTTTAAAAGAAAATATCAAGTAACTAAATTATCTCAAATTAAATTCTATTTTTTCTAGTAGCTTTGAGTATTGTGAAAAGTATTTTCTATGAGACAAAAGTTTTTTACCACAACAGTTTTTATTATTTTTCTTACTTTATAAGTATAATTAGAACATTTACAATCAAATTCAGATTTTACTAAAACGTAATATGTTGTCTGGATCAAATTTACTAAAAATGTTTCATTATTTACCGCAGAGTTTATTTTTTAAGTTTTTGATTATGTATCTCAAATTGTAATTTATCTTGTTGATATACCTGTTAAAACTTAATAAAAGTAATTTGATTGTTTAGTAAACGTATACCAGTTTTTTTGTGTTCATGAGTTTTTAAAATAGAGTTTTTGAATCTTAGCAAAATTTTATTATAAGCGTTTTTTTATATTTTTTTGAATATATATTATTATTGTTTATTTTACAGTTTCAATTTGATAAAAATGAGTATACGTAAAAGAATGTTTAAAAACAAATGAAGAAGTAATTTTTATATAGCTTGAATTAAACTTTGTGATTTTTGATATAAGAAAGAATATTGAACCGATTTTAATTAAATTGAGCTGATTTTACGACTAATTATTATTTGTATTACTTTTAAAGCTTTGTAATGTTTTAGTGTTTAGCGCATGTTATACTTATAATTGTAATTTTAGTGTAAAGTTTAAAATCTTTTTCAGTACCTAAACAATAAAATTCAACATACATTTCAAAATCAATACATGTAATCTAAATTATTCTTTAAGATTTAGCATTTCATTTGTGTTTACTAAGTATTTTATTTAATTGTTTTAAAAGTTAAATTTACAATGTTCTTTTGTTTGCTTTTACTAGTTACTTATTTAATCCAAGGGTTAAACCTACAATGTTCATTCAACTATTTGATTTATTTTTACAAGTCGTTAACTCGTTTTAAAATTTAGGAAATGTAACTTTTACTGTAAAAAATAGTCTAATGATAAATAAAGTAACTTAATTATGATATTTTGATATTCACTACCACTTCCTAAATTAATTATTTTGCAGCCGCTAGAGGCATTTTAACATATAAATAAAATGAAAACTCACACGTATAGGTTTTATACTGTTTTATTTATAATTTATAGTTGTTTACAGTGTCTTTCCAGTAAAAACGTTTGTTTTTTTATTTTTTGGTTGAATTAAAAAATAATGTTTTAATTAAAACGGACTATTTCAATTTGAAATAAAGAAAAAAAAACTAAAAATTAATGAATTTATTTATTCATTTTGAAACATATAATTAAAAAAACAAAAGTTTTAGCTATTTAAATTAGTTTAAATAGTTTTTGTTTTAGATAAGTAAATAAAAAACTAACAGTTTATTGCCTACTTAAATGAATTTCTAATGTTTAGTTATATTTACTAGGTCAATCGTTCAAAATAATACTAATTTTAATTAATTTAATGTCATAGATGCTATTTGTAAAAATGTTTTGCGACAATTATTTTTGCGATGCTATAAAAAAATTATTTGCCAAAATAATTTTTGCGATGCTATTTGAAAAAAATGTCTCTTGACAATTATTTTGCGATGCTATTAGAAAAAATATTTCGCGACATTTATTTTTACGACGCTATTAAAAAAAACTATTTGCGACAATTATTTTTGCGATGATATTAGAAAAAATATTTTGCGACAATTACTTTTTGCGATGCTATTAGAAAAAATCTTTTGCGACAATTATTTTTGCGAAGCTATAAGAAAAAATGCTTTGCAACAATACATTTTGCGATGCTATTAGCAAATAACTGTTTTACAGCCTTTTGTTTTTTGTCATACTTTTTCAACAATTGGCCTCTACTTGAATAAAATGACGTAAAAACCTTACATTTATTAGATATAAACATCCTATTTATAAATCAAGTTAAACTATTTTGATACAGTTCTTATAACATGCTCAGTAGTGCAAAATTTTAACTTACAAAACTTTAATAAATGAATTTCTATCTCTATTTAAACTTAAAAACATTTAAATTTTTAAAGCTCTTTATTTCTATTAAGATATTTAAATTAAAATCAGAGTGCAAATAAATAATTTTAAATTTCTGGTTAACATTTTGAGCCCAAAATTGTAAGAAATAAAGAAATATAATATTATTGTAATAAAGTAACATTTGAAACAAATATACTCCTTAAAAAAGTTGAAATGTCGTCGTTTGTTAAAAGTAAGTTAAGTATTAGTTTTATATTAGTTAGTTTTTATTTGTACGGTCGAATTTAAATATATATAAAAAAAACAGCTATAGTTGCTTAAAAAATGCTAAATTTTAAATAAATAAGTTTTTTACAAATATTAATTTTGATTATTCTTTTTTATAAAAATTACTTTAGTTGTTCTACTTAAAACGAATCTATTATATATCTTATAATAAAAGTTCTAAGTAAGAGGATTTTATTTTTAAATTAGTAAATTTTGCGCACCCTAACCAAAATATCACGCTAAGCATGTTTACAGTTACTAAAACTGATTTGTTACGTTTTACTAAAACTTTTTTCGTTTTTACAAAGGTTAAACTAAAACATGCCTTATTAATTAACAAAGGTTATGTTAAACTGTTTTTATTATTTAGACCGCGTGTAAATAAAACTTTCATTGTTTAGCTCTAATTAAACTATTACTGTTTTATTACTAATAACATACTTTACTGAAGTTAAGCATTTGTTTACATAAACTTACAATATATGTTATGTTATCAAAAAGTTTGTTTTGTGAAAAAAATTGTTTTTAAATTTTGCAAAGTTTTACCAAGTATCCTTAAAAAAAAAATTACTACTAAAATTGTTTTAATTATTGTAATAAACTTCTACAATATCAGATGCAAATTTCTCAAAAGTTTTTTTCATAGTTTTTATAAGTTTTGCTTAACCTAAGTTGGATATACAGCGCATTAGTTACCCAAAATTTTTTTATTCTTTTCAAGTACCAAGTGTTACTTTTTCGCTGCTTAAAGTTTATTTTTTGGTAACAGAAGTTTGTTATACTATAAAGTACAAGTTTTATTAAAACTGATTAAAAACCAATGGTAAATTTTACTAAAACCGTTTTTAATGTCTAACAAGGGTTTAATTAAAACTTGCTTTATTAATTAACGTTAGTTTGACCAAAACTAGTTATGATTTTAGTACAGGTATTACAATTTTTTTTTATTTATTACAAAAACTTGGCAGTTTTGTGTCTAAGACAATCTAACACTGATTTTATTTATACTTATATTTTATTTTCAAATTGTGAATCAATTATTTTAAATTAACAACCTTAAAAAATGCTTTATAACGTTAAATAATGTTTTGGTTAAGTCGATCATAGAAAACATCGGATAATTATATAAACTTAACTTATGTGTTGTGAGAAATAATATCAAAACTAAAGTTGACAAAACTCAGTAAAGATTTAGATTTCATTATCTGTTTTTGTTTAAACTAACCAGTTTATTAACAAGTCATCCATTAATCAAATTTACAATTTTGATTTAACACTTTTTTTTTCACGAGTCTAAACTCGTTTCAAAATTATGAGTATGCTTGAATTGGCAACCTAAAGAGTATATTGATCAAAACTATTTTAAATATGAATTTAAAACTTCTGCTTCTGTTTTGTGTTTTATTACGCATGACGTCATAAGGTGTTTAACTTACGTTTTAAAACCAAAATTTGCATTTTGCTATTTTTTTTTCGCCCATTTATACTTATACTTTATTGTTAAAAACAAAACAAAAAGTTAAAGTTGACCATTTCATTAGAGGTTTAAAAATTTTTTGGAAAGGTAAAAAACTTCAATAAACTTTTGAAGCTTACTATTTTAAAAAACATTATTTATTATAGTTTTATTATATTTGAAAAAAATAAATTCTATTTTTTTTACCAAATGTTTTTACTATTATACCAAATAAGAATAAACAACATTTAAAGTCAAATAATTACTGAAAAGTTCATTTTAAAAACACTTTTTGGCTTTTGTAATGATATTTTTTATTAAAAAAAGTTATTAGCATTTATTGACTTTAAATTTATTTAAGTTTTATTTTACTGTTTAGCGCAGGTTATACTTTTAATTGAAACTTTAGTGTAAAATGTGATGTTTTTTCAGTACTTATACATTACAGTTTGAAACATAAGTTATATGTAATTTATAAACTTGTGTTTAAGTTTAAATTAAGCTTTAAGGTTAGCATTTTTGTGTGCTTAAACTAGTAATTTCTCTTTTCTAATAGTTAAATTCACAATGTCAATTTCAGTTAAAGTATTTTAATAGGTTTTTAAAAAACAAATTAAGAAGCAAATTTAATATAATTTGAGCAAAACTTTTTAAAATTTTGATATATAAAAAAAATATTGAACCTATTTTAATTAAATAGAACTGATTTTACGGATAATTATTATTTGTACTAATTTTTAAGCTTTATAAAGTTTTGGTTGAAACTTGTTTCAGTGTTTAGCGCAGGTTATACTTTTAATTGTAATTTTAGTGTTAGGTGTAAAACCTTTTTTCCGTACCTAAATAATAAAATTTAACATAAATTTCAAAATCAAATCAGGTTTAAATTTAAATTAAGTTTTACGATTGAGCATTTCATGTGTGCTTTAATAATTTTTTTATTTTGCTATTTTAAAAGTTAAATTTACAATGTTTTTTTTTGTTAGCTTTTACAAGTAACTTATTTATTTATTTCAAGGGTAAAACCTACATATTGATTTAACTATTTGATTTATTTTTACGAGTTATTAACTCGTTTTAAATTTTATAAATGTAACTTTTACTGTAAATGAATTTTAATGATAGAAAAAATTACTTGCTTATAATCTTTTATCATTCACTTCTACTTCTTTTACTTTTTTTTTGGAACCGCTAGAGACTTTGAAACATTCAAGTAAATTAAAGTCTTACAAGTATAAATTTTATACTATTTTATTTACAATTTTTAATTGTATACACTGTGTTTTTCGGTGAAAAAGTTTGTTGTTTAATGTTTGTATCAAATAAAAAAAACATATTTAAATTAAAAAAAAAAGTTTAAGATAAAAGTATTTAAAAAGATAATATTAAAATTCATTAAAAAATTTCATTTTTATTTTTTATTTTTAAACATATGGTTTTTTCTTAAATAAGTTCTATTTATTTTGGTTCAGCTAATTTAGCTATTATATTAGGTTATACAGTTTTTGTTTTAGATGAGGTTTTAGAAAACTGACATTCTATTTACTACTTAAATGTATTTTTAATGCTTGTTTATATTTATTAGGTCAATTTTACAAAATACTGCTAATTTTAATTAAATATATATAATAGATGTTTTATATGTAAAAAAAAAGTTTAGTTTATTTTAGTTATTAATATATATATTTTTTTATTAGTTTACTTTAAACATTTACTCATCACAAGTTCAGACTTTGGGCAAGAATTAGTTTTAGTCACTTATATATTTGTTAAAAACAAATTAATGTGAATAATTAAATACAATTTAGATTGGATGAGTTATCATTTTATATTATAAAAAAAATATTAGAAATAATTAAATTGAAGTAAGATATAATAAACTATTTCATTTCGTAAACTATACATACACTTAATTAACTCTAAAATTACTTAAATTTAATATACTTAATAAGATGTTGATAAAAAACTGTATGAAAATTGTAATTTAACTTACTTCAATTCTATTACTTACAAAAAAAAAACTAGTATATAAAAGTACTAAACTAATTTATTGTATCATTTCTTAAAATTACTTCTCAGCTATGAAAAAATCTATGAAACCCTTCTTTGTTAAAGTAGCTTTTTATTAGCTTTTTTTAAATCGTTGATTTTTAACTTTTAAACACAATTAAAATTTAGACTCTTTAAAAAACATTAAAAATTTGCTTGCGTCAAAAGGCATAACTTTTGATATAGATTAAATACTTTTGTTTAGTTTAACGCCATTAATGTGCTAGAACCATGAGTTTATAACTAAAAATTAAAAAAATGTATATATTCAAAAATTATCTTTTGCTATTTCCAGTTGCAGGCCAACTGTGGTCGTAGACCGCATGGTTATCTGTTAATATTTTGTCTATAATATAGTTGTAATAAATTTGTAATAATAATAACAAATAATTGTCTTTTGTCTGTTTTGTTTTAGCTTTAGTATTATAAAATTTCCAAAACTAAGTAAAGTAAAAAGTATGACAACATTTAAATCTACTTAAAAAAATATAAAAAGTATAACGTTTTTTTAAAGTAACAAGTTTTTGAAAATAAATAAAATTAAAGAAGTAGTAAAAAATCTTAACCTGACGCTAAAACATTAATATAGATAGTTAATAAAAACTTTTCTTAAACTATAGTTATAAAAAATTCAACATTCTTATAAAACTATGTTTTATAATTCTTTAAATGTCTAATATATGGCAATTCTCTGCTACTTAATAGAAAATACTAAACAAGTTTAAGAGTTTGATCAAAATTTATTTTTTTCTAAATCATTAGTTTACAAACTCTTTACATTATAACAATAAATTTTCTAAGAAATTAACTAATAAACTTTACAACTGTTTTTTATTATGGTAATTTCTGTATTAATGATAGTTAGTTTCGACAAAAAACTCTCGTCTCAATAAACACTAAAGTATATAAATCTATTTTGTTTTTTAGATTTTTTTCTACTATAGGTGTTTTAATATGTTTACTTTTCGTTTTTTAATTTACTTGAGGGGTCGGCAGCCTTTTATATTTCATGTCCCAACTTTCATAAAATAGTTCATTGTTAGTCACACTGTACCAAAGGTATTACGCGAACCGGACCTAATCTAAAATAGTTTTGTTATCTAACATATGAGTATTAAATGAAATCAAAAATGTAATAAAACAAGCAACAATAAAGCATAAATTTTAAGTAAGTATTAAATTAAGAGCCTAATTGTCAACTGTTACAATAAAGAAAATTGTTGATGTTTTCAAAATATTTGTTTTAAGCTTAAAAGTAGCTCGAGTGCCTGAAATTTTGGCTTTGAGGGCCGAAGTTTGCCGACGCCTAATTTACATTAATAAACATGTAGACAGACACTGTAGTGCTTTAAAAAGTAAAAACTACTTATTAAAGTAAAATAAATTAACAACTACATATTTTCACAGCCTAAAACATAACATTAAAATCGAAAACTTGTACTCAAAGTTTTAAATTTAAGATATTTGTTTATTTTATATTTATGCTTTCAATAATTCAAAGTTTTATAGTTTAAAAAACCTAAGAAAAAAATTCAATAACGCTTTCAAAAACAAAATAGTATAAACTAACTTTTTATAAAAAGTTCTTTGAAACTTTTGTGTCTAACTATGCTTAAAAAATACTTTTATACCAAAACTTTATTTATATTATTTCGTTTATTCTTAACTTTAAAAACAAGAAGTTATTTTTTTTATACTAGATTAAATTAATATTTCCACTAGAAATCTTTGAAAAATTTCAACCTACTTAAACGTCCAAAAATGCTAATAAAAAAGTTAATAGTCTTTTAGTTTTCCTAAAACTAACACATGCCAAAAGTTTTTAGGTTTTTTTGGAGTTACTCTGGAATAACTTTTTGTTTTACTTAATTATTTAGTCTTTTTTAGGTGAAAGATGTATGCAGTATTACGATACCTTTTCCGAAGTTAAAGTGCTATAGATAAAAACACTACAGAATTTTATAGTTATATAGCTTTACTATCAACATTTATGAAATATTTGATTATGGTTATAAATTATTTTTAATACATGCGAGCTTTGCACTCGTAAAAATTTTTGCCTATAAAATCATTGATGGTGATAGGAACTTTGTTCGATAAATAACAAAAGTTTTGAGTTTTATCTGTTTTTTTTACATATGACGTAACCGATCACCTATTTTTTTTTAATAATTTTAACAAACAATAATAAAACGTTTAACGACTATACAAAAGTTTTATTTGGTCAAAGATTTAAGTTCATTCGTTATTGTATAAATTACGGCTAGTTATGGAAATATTGTTATGCTTAATATATATTATAAGAATACTCTGTGAGTTAATAAAATGAGTTACTAAACAGTACATACAAATAATCTTAAAGCACAAGTGTAGTACCTGTAAGAATGATGAACTTTGTCAATAAAAATATAACAATACATAATTTTTACTTCAAAATATTGAAACAAATAATTACGTAAATCTTTAAACAAAATAAAAAGCTGAGGTAAAAATGTAAATATAATATTATAAAATAAAATCTAATGTAGTTTAGTAAAATACATTTATACAACCAGAAAACAAAAACATCATTTTTCTAATTAATGATTAATAAAAGTTTTTAATCAAATATAGACATTATAGTTTTTATGAATCGTTATACCTATAAACAAAGTAGAATGATATACATATAAAAGTTAAGTACCTACGGTTTTTAAAATAAACTTGATAAGAAATTGATTTATGCTTTTTAATTTATTTAGATTTTTGCGAGCTTCACAATTTTATAAATATCCGCTTTTTAGTCGCACTTTGATAAACAAAATCTTAGTTGAATAAATTACAAAAGTTTTGACGTTTTTTTATGTTTTTAGGGTCTAACCAAAGGTTTATACATTTTTTAATAAATTTTAATAATAAAACTTTAAGTATATTTAAGTAAGCTTAATTTGAAAGAAAAAACTCGATTGATGCTATAAAAGTTATAGTTATTATTACATTTTAATATTAAAATAGGCATGACATGAGTTAACATATTTTATATAAAGAACAATTGCAAACACTAACAAATATATAAAGAACATCAAATTTAGAAAACATTTTATTTGTGGTCAAAACCTTTACACAAGATTTAATTAAGCAAGAATATATTTAAGAATGTATAAAACAAAATAAGATTTAACTACTTAAAATGTTAAGAGTAAGAAATACTTATAAAAATAACACTAATAAAAAAACACTTTATAAAACACAAGAAAACAGTATAAATGTCTATACTTCATTATCACGTTTACTGCAGCAGGCTGTAGCTCGAATTCCCTTGTCTGTCTGTTATATCAGCTTATATAAAACATTCTATAACTCAATGTTGCATCAGGGTTTCTCTTATGCACTTTATTTTCTCCTTTTGTCAGCTGTATTAAACTTGCATCAGTATAGAACTTGACCTTGCGAGCTTTTATCTTAACGCTTGAATGAACTTTTAGCTCAAAACATCTAAGCAAGTAATCATGTGCAACTTGATATCCTGTTACAAAAGGTCTGTTAGTTTTTATCTAATCAAGATTTTCTTAAGAATTGGTTTTAAAGCTTAGCAAGGTTTTATTTTGAGCTTATTTTACACTGTTTTTGTTTCTAAATTTATTTAAATTTGTACTACAGTAATAACAATGACAAGTTTATTTTTTAAGACACGCTTTAATAATAAATGCTTTACCATAAAACAAAGGCTTTACTAAAACATATTTACTATAAAAGACAAGCTTTAATAATATTTTTCTATTGTCTCACTAGGTTTTACTAAAAAATGTTTAACTTATTCAAAACATTTTGTGAATTTTTGTCATTTAATAGCAGAGTACTTTTTTAACTTTATCTAAATAGCGCCAGTTGTATAAGTTTTTGTTTAATTAATAAAGATTCAACGATTAAATTTATTTTAGTAAAAAAAGTTTAGCATTATAACCAATACGTTTTATATGTTTTTTTGAATAAAAAACTAAAGCTTAATACATACAAAGTTCATTAAACAAAAAATATGCTCAAAATAAAAAATTTGGTACATGCATATAATTAAAAAAAGTAAACTATCAAGTCGATATAAACAATATAAAACTAAAAATAGAATAGTTATAAATTTTTACTGAATTACTGGTATAAAATTTAAACACAAAAATTTCAGTCACTAAGAAAATTCTTACAATAGCCGTTGTTTTACTAAAATTTGTTTATTATGTATACCACGCTTTATTATAAATTATTTTATTTTCAAGCCTAGGTTTAAATAAAACTAGTTTTACTTCAAATAAAACTTAAAGTTTTACTTGTTTATGATAAAAAGAGTTTTTAAAAATAGACAACTCTTTTTTGGACGACTTAACGGTAAAATAAGTTAGAGACATAAAAACAACATAGAATCTAGCTAAAAACAAAATCAGTTAAGCTTTTACAACCTTATTAAAACTATACCGTAGTAATATTATCTTTATGCGATCTATTAGAATTACAAATTGTTGTAAATGTAAATCCAGATACTATATGTGAAACTACTTTTAAAACATAAAAAACACTATTTATATCACGTGATGTCAGTCTCATAAGGTGATTGTATGTATTACTGTTAAATTTTTAAATGAAAGTAAGTATAGTTGGTAAAAACTTTTTGATATTTAAATAAAATATTTTTACTGCTTGTATCAACTATATTTTTTGTTAGAATATACTTCTTGTATTTAAGTAAAAAAATTAAATTTGAACTCTAAAAATTTTTATTCTGATAATTCTGAGTATTGTAAGTAACTTCTTTTAATAAATATTTTGTTAATTTTATTAAACCGCTAAATTTTCTTAACAACTATATGTTGATATATAACCATTCAAAATTTTATCAAGATTTTTACTACTATTTTACTAAAACAATTTTTATTACACTTCATGTTTTAGTTTTAATTTTGATAAAATCTAGAACAGATTGTAATTAGTTACTTAATTTGTTTTTGCATATAATTTTTTAAAATCTCTTGAACATGATATTTTTTGTTTATTTTATAATTTTACTTTAATGAAAACTACACCTAAGATAAAATCTTATTAAGAATATGCTTTATTGAACTGTTTAAATCAAGACTTAATTACACACACATAAATACATTTTATATAACTTAAACTAAACTTTGCAGCTTTATGATATACAAAAAAAGTTGTCTTAAACTTATTTTAATTAAATAAGGCTAATTTTACTGCTACTTATTGTCAGTATCCTTTTACAGCTTAGTAAAGATCTGGTTAAGTTTTAATTTAATAATTAGCGCAGGTTGTACAACTTAAGTGAAAAATGTAACGGTTTTTTCAACACTTATACATTACAGTTAAAAACATAAGATATATGTAATTTATCGATTCCTGTTTAGGTTTAAATTAAGCTTTAAAGTTTAGAATTTTTCGTGTGCTTTAACTAGTAATTTTATTTTTTTAAAGTTATATTCACTCCGCAATTTCAGTTAAACTATTTAAATGAATGTTTAAAAACAAATGAAGAAGTAATTTTTATATAATTTGAGTAAAACTTTGTAACTTTTTGAAAAAAAAATACCAAACATATTTTAATAGAATAAAGCTTATTTTCGACTAATTACTATTTGTACTACTTTTAAATGTTTGTAAAGTTCTGGTTAAAACTTGTTTTAGTGTTTAGTTCAGGTTATACTATTAATTGTAACTCTAGTGTAAAGTGTAAAATTTTTTCAGTATGTTAACAATAACATTTAACATAAATTTCAAAATCAAATCAGGTTTAATTTTAAGTTAAACATCAATATTTATTTCTTCATGTGTGCTTTACTTAGTATTTTATTTAGTTATTTTAAAAGTTAAATTTACAATGTTTTTTGTGAGATTTTACTAGTTACTTATTTATTTTTTCTAAGTGTAAAACTTACATATTCCCTTAACTATTTGATTTATTTTTACGAGTCATTAACTCGTTTCAAAAATTTGAAATTAACTTTTACTGTAAAAATAGTATAATGATAGAAAAATTAACTTACGTATATTCTTATAATGTTCGCTTCCACTTCCTGTTTTAATTTTTTTGTAACCGCTAGAGGCATTAGAATTTTTAGATGAATTGAAAACTCACACGCAAAAAATCTATGCTATTTAATTTATAATCTTCTTAAATTGTTCACAGTGTGTTTTCAGTAAAAAAGCATGTTGTTTTATGTTTTTGTTAAATTAAAAAAAATTGTTTAAATTAAAATGGACTATTTGAATTTAAGATAAAAGTATTTTAAAAAACAATATTATAAATCAATAATACTTTTTTTAAGTTTTTAAACATATAACTTTTAAAAACATTACTCCTAGTCATTTTAATTTAGTTAATTAAGTTGTTTATATTTGTAAAAATAGTTTTTGTTTTAGATGAGTTAATAAGAAGCTAACTTTTAATTGCCTACTTTAATGTATCTCTAATGCTTAGTTATATTTATAAGGTCATTTATTTAAAATAATACTAAGTTTAATTACCTAAATGTCATAGATTTTCAAAAAAAAATCAAGTTTAGTTTATTTTAGTCATAAATTTAACTTTTTTTAACCAGTTTACTTTATACATTTGCACATGACAAAATAAGTCTCTGGGCAAGAAGTAGTTTTAGTTTTAGTGATTTGTATTTCTGTTTTAAACAAAAATAGAGTAAAGAATTAAATAAAAATTAGGTAGGATAAACAATTTTGTTTGTGTATTTAATTAAAAAAGGTTAAAAAAACTAGTCAAAATTTTTATTTTTTTATACTTAGTTAACAATGTTAAATAATCAAAAGTTAAAATAGATTAAATTCCTGACAAAAGTCAAACACACGCCACATTATTTAAATTTTCGTAAATATGTACACAAAAAACATGTCAGTGTTATTTATTTTATACATATTTTATCCATTATAATGTATATAGTTTGTTTTTTTAATAAAAAAATACTGCTTGAATAAATAGTTCATAAAGTAAATTAATTTTATGCTTAATTTAAGTAGTCAGTTTAAACCTTTTATATAGTAAAACTTATGTTTCTTACGGGACACTTTCTAAATCCACCCGCAATCAAAATCCATCGTGTTCAAAATCAACCCGATCAAAATCTACCCAGTTAAATTCGAGAACCGCTCACCGAATTAAGATAATGGTTAGGGGTAACAGTGATAGTCAAAAACAAACAAAAGATAAGTAAAAATTTTCAAAAATTATATAAAATAAACTAATAAACAACGAAAATGTAAAAAGAAGTCGGATGGATTTTGAATGCGGATGGATTTTGATTTTAGTTTTACTAATTTTTTAACGAATTTTTTACAAAAAAAAATTTTTTTTTTGATACTTTATTTAGTAAAACTTATTTTTATAGCAAAAATATTTATTTAGTAAAGTTTTTACGATAAAAATTGTAAATTTGATGAGTAAGTACGATAACCAAAAATGTTAAGTAATAAAATAAATAACTGAAGCAGCTTAAAACAAATTATTTGAAGTCTTAAACAATAAAAAAAAAATTATTAGTAAAAAAAACTACATTGTATATTAAAAATTCTAACTTAAATAGTTTTGAAATTATGGGTCCAAAGCTCTTAAAAGTTAATGTATTAAAAGCTTTTACAATGCAAAAGATCAAGTTTCAGTTAAATTATTACTACTACATAGCTTTAGGTTTTCTTACAGCTTTGGTCTAATTTAATTAATTTTTAGATTTAACTATTCTATTGTACTACTACTTTCTAACTACAGGTATTATTTAAGGTTAAAAATCTTGTAAAATTGAGATCTAAGAAAACAGTTTCTTTTAAAAAGAGATTAAAAGCAGTTTAGTTTACACATTTTCTTTTAAGAAAAACTTTATGCTTTTTACAGTACTTAACTTTCTATTAATTTGTACTTATTCAGTGATCAGTAGGCAGTTGGTGCTCACGGGCCAAATTTCAAGTTTTCAAATTCTACGCAGGCCGCAGTTTTAGTTTTAGTGATATTTGAATAATCTTTTGGCTTTAGTTTTGGTCACACCAGAGATAGTTACTTTTATACACTTTATTACTTTAAATGACTTTTAGCTACACATAGAATGCGTACTTAATATATAAATATTAGTTGGAATAGAATTACCATTGTTTAATATACTTATATCTTAATAAAATATATACTTTTTAAAACACCTAATAAGTTAAACTTAATAAAATATTTTTATTATTTTACTTACAACCTAACTCTCTATAAAAACCGAACTTGATATAAATTTATGGGTCACTTTTATACATTTTTTGTGTTATGAATCAACTTTACATTTATTCAAAAATGTTAATATCTGAAAAAAATTTTGGAGTCTTAAATATTTTGCATTTTTTAGAAAATTTATGAATTATTAAGTTAAATTAAATTAATACATATTTATACTGTAGATAAGCTAAATCAAATTTTTGAACATAATTAATACTCGAATACTTTAATAAAATACCTTATTAGTAACTAATTAGTCTTTTACACTGTTGCAACTTAAAAAGCAAAATGTCTGAATTATATTAAAAGTTGAATAAAAATTAAAACAGCTAAAAACTTTCTGTTAATCAAACTTAAATACATAACTAAAATATCATTATTTTGAAAAAGCACAATATGTATATAGACGAAAAATTTACAATTAGTAAACTACACTACAGTCATAAAAAATATTCTGAAAATTCGATAATTTATTCAAAGTGTTTGAAATAAAAGTTTCAAATAAACCTGAGTTTTATAGAACATTTTAAAAAGCTTTAACCTAGTCTGAATTAAAAAAAGGATAACTAGCCTGTTTGTTTGGCAACCGTGTTTAAAATTAATATCACAAAAAAAAAAAGAAATAATGAATTCTTTTAAGAGTGAATTAATTATATAAATTAAAAAAATATTATCATCAGCTTGAATGGACACTTAAGATTGTAATAATTTTTAACAAATGTACAAAATCTTATTACGCTATTAATGAAATAGAAATACTAATTTTTTATTGAGCATTATAGCAATTCTTAATCTGCAATTAAATTTTGCATTTAAAATGAGAAAATGTGAATTATAATAAGAGCTATAAGAGCTATAACACGTTAGTTCGGAGTTATTGTGAGAAACGAAAAATAAAAAACAATTGCTTAAGTCAGTTTCAAAACGTATATGATTATTTTTAGTAACTACAGACTGACCAGAAAAAAAAAACTGTCAAGGCAAATTATAAAGTAGCAAAAGTAATTACTAAAAAAAGATACCGTTTATAGTTAAAAACTTGTTCAAATAATTTGTGTTGGGGCAAATAAAACATTTTTGTTTGTTTCTTCAATATCAATAAGAAGTCATGTTTAGGAAATGTCTGATGATTATAAACCCGAATAAACCAAATTAGGACTTAAATCAGTTTCTTAAGATGTGAGAACTGATACAACAGGTATTGCTCATTTTAAAATTTTTATTACAGGTGGTTTTACTAATATTGACATTTTAGAATAAATTCTAATCTTAGTTCCAATACAAAGCACAACAAAAAGTAAAGAAGTTTCAAAAGCAAAAGTGCAATGCACCAATAAAACACAAGTTAAAGTACAACTTATGCTTCTATTTTTAGTATATAATTAAGTTAAAAAAAATGTATTAAACTATATAGGAAAATTTAAAAGGTTCTGTTAAGCTACTTTAAATGTGTTTTTAAAAAATATTTATATGTTAGATTTTTTGTGTCAGGTCAAAATTTAATAACTTGGGTTTAAAAATTGTTTAAAATTCCAGGTTTTTTTGATAATTCTCATACTCATGGCTTTTTTAGATTTTTTAAGCATAAGTTGTGAAATTCCAAGCTTTTCCGGTATTGTTTGGCAACACTAATTGTTCATACATATTAATATAAATAGTAATTCAAATTATATCAGCTGCAAGACTTAAAATCTAAAATATATTTAAATTCAAACCAACACTGTGCTTTGAACAAAAAATACATCATAAATTTGATTTACCACACTTAAAATTAAAAAAGTAAGTCCAAGTGACCAAAACTCGCCTGATATTTTAGCATACAAAATGCAATTCAAGCCAAAAACTAAAAGACTGATTTGAAGTCTTCAAATAGTCATAGTCTGAAAGCATGGCAATTTTTATTTGTTTATTTAAACATATTGGAACTATTTCGAATAAAAATGTACAAACTCAATAACTACCGTTTCTCAATCTAGTTTGTATTAAATAGCTAGATCCAAAAAACATCAACTGTTTATATTAGTATGCAATGAATAAAATTATTTTTTTTGCCATATAACTATGTTTGAAAAATCAAAAAGTATAACTAACAAAAACTTTTTAATTTATGTCATATATATTGTTTTAAATGTGTCCGTACACACTTAGATATTACATGTATTAGAAATAATGTTATAAAATTATGCATAAACTAGATTTAATCTCGTTAAGTCTTAAATAAAAAGTGGTTTAAAGTGTGAGAATTTCTGTTCATTGGTGTGCATAAGAATTAATTTAAAATGCGAAGAAAACTTCTAAAAAATCAACATATCAAACCTAAAACAAAACTAACCTTATTTCTTCTTATTATTATTATTGTTGTTATTTTAAATGATTTTGTGCGAACTAGAATATGTCATTTAGTAACAAAACATCTGTAATAGAAACTTAGGTATAAAAAACATACAAAAATAAAACTGTAAACAAATGATATTTTAGTTAATTACTGCGCATTACTTTTGTACAAATCAAAAAACATTTGATTGTGGTTTTTACCAAATAGGTATTATATAACTATCTTACTAATATAAAGCACTGTTTACACTCGTTTTTCTGAAAATAATTTGATGTTGTGAGAAGAAAGTTAGTATTAAATTGAGAGAAATAACCCGGTGGAATGCTAACCTGTCTTTTTTACATTTTAAGCTAAATCAGTAAAGTCTTTTAATTGTTTGAAAATGTTATACAGAAACTTAAAACAAAATAAAAGAAACAAAATTAATTTAAAATACATTTTTGCTCAGCGGGCCACATTTACATGCTTGCGGGCCGCAAAAATTTCTTTTGCAGGCTGCATTCCATTCAAAAAAATAAGAAACTCGCGGGCCACAGATTTACCCTTTGAGGGCCGCATTTGGCCTGCGGGCCGCAGTTTGCCGACCCCTGTATTAACTATTGTAATTTTAGTTGAAAATAATTTAGTTTTAGGTAAAATATAACTCTTAAATTTTCAAAACAGCTGTCAGAAATGTAACATAATGAATAAATTAGTTTTTACTAAACATTTGAAATGTATTGCTTTATTTTACTGAAAGTAAAAAACAAAATTTCTATTGCTAACATCTTAATTTGCTTAAAAAAAAATCAAGTAAATATAACGAGTTTATGTTCTTGTCTGCGGCACATGAAACTACAGAATTTAGCTGTATTAGATTTTCAATTAATGTCATCTTTCTTAATTTAAATATTAAAAACTATACAAATATCAAAAACGGATTACAGTGGTATTAAGTTTTAGTTTTCTTTTAAACATGTATTAAAAACTAACTAGCTAAGATTATGTTTCTATCTTATTTATTAAACTACTTAATTATTCTTAGATTTGTTTAGTATAATGTTTTGTCTATATTATACTAGCCGACAGTAAAACATTTACAACTTGTTTTTAGCTATTACAAAACTTTAATTAATTAAATTACTTCATAAAGCATTTAATTAATTTAAATTTTGTGAATACAAACAGATTTAGTAAAACTAATTAAGTAAACTTCAAGTTTAAAAAGTTTGCTAAAATTTTTGTGAAAATTTTACAAAAATGTTTTTAAAAGTTGACCTAGACATATAAAGTTTAGTTTTAGTTAGTATTACAAGACTGTAGCTCGTTTTAAAATTTCATAAATCATTTCAGTATAATTAAAACCTCAAATTATATAAGGTTTTTTTGAAAATATATTTAAAAGTTAAACTTTTTTTTTTTAATGCGCATGACGTCACTTAGTGATTTGCAACGCAAAAAAAAAGAATTTTGTTCTATATTTTTTTATATAATAATACACATCGGTTTATTTGCAATTATTATAATATTAAATTTAAAAATAACTATTTTTTAATTAAAATTCTATTTGTCTAATTAATGAGGTTTAGCCAATAATTTATGCTTATTTAAGCTTAGTTTTACACTGTTTTTATAATCTTATTTTAAATTATTTTACAACTATTGAAAAATTAAGTTTACAAATTAATTTTTGATGTAATGAAAATATTAAACAAATAAAGTTAATTTAAAGCTTAACTTTATTATAATAAGTGTGCACAAAACAATTTAACTTTCTTTGGTTTCAATTAAAGTTAAAACCTCTGGCAACCTGGAGCCTACGATTATTTGTCAATATTTTTTTTTTCGGAAAATATTTTTACAGGCTAATAAACTTTTGATAAATGTATTACCTAATACAGGCTGATAAATTTTTAAGAAAAAAAGCTAGTTCTTATTAAAAACGTATCAATATATACATAAAAATAAATTATGACCAAATAAAACTGCAATAAACTTGTGTTTTAAATAAGTTAGTTCAAAAGCTAAAATATTTTAAAAAATTAAATACAATTTTACGAGCATATTGCTCGTTTAAAAATTGGGTCCGGGTTTCGACATGGGTCCAGATATTTAACTAAATGCAAAACACTTTTAATAATATATATTCAAATTGAACCGTTAACTTGCGTTTCTCTTTTAAATTACGTCACTAGGACTTAACGCAGAGTTTAAATTTATAAATGCGACTAATTAGCGATCAAAACAATTGCAAACAATTTTAAGTAGTATATCGATTAAACTAAACGGCGAAAGCAATTCAAGTGTTTATTTGAAGCTTTTTTTTAATTTTTTTTAAAGTAATTATATTATCTTTATGTTACTTACTAAATATAATCAATCTACTTCAAATTTTCTCAAACAATAACATCAATTTCAATAAATTAATTGAACTAACAACTAATGTTTTGCTTGTAATCAAAAAAGTAATAAGCGACTTATTCTAAAACATTATTGTACTTTAAAAACTTTCTTATAACTTTAAAGTTATTGGTATTAAGACAAAATTCTAATTAAGTTAAAAAGTTCAACTTGCAATACTAAATGGAAAGTGTATTGCTCTATTTCACTTCAATTAATGAAATAATTATTAAACTTATTACTCTAATTTAATCAGGATACAATTGTTGTATTTAAGAAAACCCTATATTTAATTAGCAATAAGTCTTTGAGATTCGGAATTTTCTGTAAACATCAAAATTATAAATTCTCAATTAATTATTTTTGTGACGCCCGAAATTAATTTATTAACATAAGTAGAACTTTATAATTAGGTTACAATCCTTTAAGAATATCCAATTTTAATTAGCAAAAACTCTTTGAGATTCATAAAACGTCTTCAAAAAATGTACTGCATGTAAAAAAAAAGCTTTTTGTAATTTAATCTCAACGACGCGTGGTACAAATAATAAAATACAATTATATTTTTAAGATATTAAACTATAATTAATTATGAAAATAAATATATTCAACATACAAAATGGTGGTTAAACAACAGTACTCTTAATTAAATAGATTTAATAGAATTATTACAAACGGTAGACTTTATTTGCTCGTGTTTGCTATTCAAAGCGTTATGATTTATTGGTTTTTAAAGTACAAAACACATTGAAACCTAGTCATTATTAAACCGTATACGTCGAATTTATTTCAATTTATTTAATTGATGACAACAGTATTTGTTATTTATAATTAGTTTATACATAGTTATAAATATTGTTTACTTTTTAACTAAACATAAAGTAAAACTATTTAGTTTTATTAATTACGTTTAATGTAAATTCAAATAACAAATAGCTAGAATTTAATATTTTACCCTTAAGAACTAAATTAATTACTAAACACTAATGACTAAATACATGTGAATGAGGTAAATTTAAAAGTTGTCTATTTAAAAAACAAACTCTGACTTCAACAACAGCTAAAAAGATTTTTGAATCAATAAAATCATGTTTTAAATTTTATGTAAAATGCTTTTTGTGAACGTCATAAAAGAAATTCTAGTGTTAAAAACTTAAATTTTAACTTTATATTAATATACTATAATTATATTTATGTATTTTAAACAATATTGATGTTATTGATAACAACGTAAACATAACAAAAACTAATGTTTAATTTTAAAAAATTAAATGTTAATAAATGTTATTACAACTATAAAGTGGGTCGTTTTTAACTTATGTGTAATTTTTATTGAGTCATGAGTACTTTTATAAACTTATTTCAAAGTTGTAAATACTGAAAAATACTAATTAAATTGTAATTACTACTAATTTTGAAACTATTTACTTGAAACTAATTAAAAATGATACAATAAGACTTTTTCTATATTAACATTTTCTTTTTAGAAAATATTTGACCACTTAATACAATGATTAAAGCCGGTAATGTGATGTGTATTTTGTATAGGTAAATTAAAATAGTTTACCTATACACAATATAAGTAAAAAAGTTTACCATTAATAAGTTTTTTCCTATGTTAAAAAATTGTATATCTATAACTTTGTTAACATAGGAAAATGTTCAGTATTATTTTATTGTTTTATTTTAGGTATAATTGTTTTCATGTTTAGAAAAAATAATCTAAGTGAAATCATAGGCCTAATTAGTAATTTTGTTTTATGTACAATGTTTAAGCTTCAAAACTACTTAAAGTATAGTTATTGACGCCATCAAAATATTGGGTACTTTTATTTTGAAAAATTTCTGCAATTAAAAGTACCCAATATTAAAACTCCCCATAAAAAGTCCTACTAATTTGATTGCAGCGATTCTACCCGCATAACAGTACCCATAAAATATTACCCATAAAAATCCCTACCAGCTTATAAAACAAAAGTTGCAAAAACTTTATCTTGCAAAAATTGATGCATGGTAAAGCTTTTGATGTCGTCATTTCGCTAAAATTCGCGTTAAAATTTATACAAAAAGTAAATATTTAGAAAAATGATGAACTTTTATTATAGTATGTGCATGTTCTCGAGTTCAAGTGAAATTTAAAGTCACTTTTGACGACTGATATAGATTATACTATAATTATAAATAAAACATGTCATACGTTTTCCATGATAATTTTAAATCATATTAAGTACAAAAATATATTTAACTTTATGAATGCTCTAAAGGTGAATCTCTTCTATAATTGCAACAACACCTCATTTAAATGA
The DNA here is from genome assembly GCF_965202585.1 of Thalia democratica. NCBI lineage: Eukaryota > Metazoa > Chordata > Thaliacea > Salpida > Salpidae > Thalia > Thalia democratica. The sequence continues at coordinate 3,399,946 of NC_139170.1, forward strand.
CACAAACAGTGAATCTAAATATCTAGAAAAAATCTAAAAATAAAATATCTAAAAAAAAATAAAAATGTAATTCAAGAACATTTTAAAACAGACTAAATAGTTTTCAATTATTCTTATCATATAATTCATTAATGTATTCAGAAACTTTTATTACTATTTTTTTATATATTTATTTAAAATTTTTTTGCGTTATTTCAAAACAACATAGAAAGCTTAAATTATTTTTTCCTGTGGCGACAAACTAAAAAAGTTATAAACGACTTAACTCATAATTGAAGACTAAAACAAATTTAGAGCTCGTACTTAGCAATCTAAGTTGATCATTACGTTATAGTTGCAAAATCTTGAGACAGATTTTTCGTCACAAAAAAAAATAAAAAAAAAAACCTTACAGAGTTTAATTATTTTAGAAGCTGCTTATACTGAAAATGTAAACAAAAATAATTTGAAATTTTAACTTTAACTTTTAAGAAGTATCAAAATATTGTTAAGCAACTTGATATTTTTAAGCATCAAAAAACAATTAAAGATTATCGCTGTTATATGCAAAATAATTTAAGTTCTATTCTTTATGCTGAAAACTTTAAAGACTTCAAATATTTAAGTTTCCTTCTAGCATTAATGTTTGTATGAAATTCTTATATGAATATTATAGAGTTACAAATTGTACTGTATGTAAAAAATTATTGTGTAATTTAACCCGAACGACTTGTGATGCATATAATTAAATACAATGATTTTTTTTACATATTAAACTATAACAAATTATAAAAATAAATATATTTAACATAAGATAACGTGGTTAAACAACAGTACTCTTTATCAAATAGATTTAATGGAGTTGTTACAAACGATAGACTTTATTTGCTCGTGTCTGCTATTCAAAGCGTTATGATTTACTGATATTCAAAGTTCAAAACACAGTGAAACAGAAAGATATGTCAACACACGATTTATTATCTAGTTGTAATACTTCCTTAAGCTGTAAACATTTTGTTTTTAGGTTGTTAGATTGTTGTATAAATAGTTTGCTAAACAAAGTAGCTTGAGTTCTCGTAATAAAATACTGGTTTGTGGTTATTTTTTAAATGGACTTTTAAAAATTTGGTTTGAGCTTGTCAGAGGACATTTGTACTTCTAAAACTGTTATTTAATGTTTAAAAATACTAGATAACTTAATACGTTTAAAGCTGTATTTATATTATAATCTTAGATATTCCTTTTAAAATGGTTTAATTACGAAGTTTTATACTTTTTATAACATTTTTAAAAATATACTTTTTTTATTATTAAAAGCGATAGCATCATTAAAACTAAATGATTTGTTAATTTAAAATCAAAGCATTTTATCAAGTTTAGAATTGAAAGTGTTTTACTAATTCAACAACAAAATAAAACAAATCAAAAAGTTTTAATTTTTTTTTATCGTTTAAACTTAGTCAAAAAAAGTTAAAACAGTGGTATGATTGTATAATACGAGTTTAAAACTCGTTTCAAAATGTCCAAGTGTGCCAGCAATTAATTTGCTTGATTCACATAAAACGCTTTTGGATATATTTAGAAAAATAAATCTTCCGTTTGCTGTTTTAAGGCGTATTACGTCATTAGGATACTTTAAAAAAAAATATATGATTTTCAAAAAATAAAATATTTTAACTTTAAGTTTTAATTAAAATTTTCGCTTTGTTTAATTAGTTATAAAACTTTAACTAAAGTTTCAAAAAAAAATTGTCATTAAGATATTAAATTTTTACTTTACTTTCAAATATATTTAGGTAAATTATATATTTTATTTACGACTGGTTTCAGTAGCAAAAAAATGCGACCTTTTCAAGCAGAAATAAAGTATTATATTTTTGCTTGAAAAGGTCGCAATTTTTTGACACCGAAACCGCTCAAAACAAAATATATAAATTGCATAAATATATTTTAATATATAAAATTTTTACATCCAAGTAATTGAGCATTCTTTTTTAGTTAAGGCAAATACCTATACACTTTACTTTAAAAAATACTAACGGTTTTAGTTTTAGTTAAATAATTTCATGTAAATGTAGATAATTAAGTTAGAATTTTAATTTCAGTAAAAACAAACAAATCTTTCTTTTTTAAACTTGTTTCATAAACTTGAATCAATAAAATATACTAGCTTTTCGATTTTTGTAATTAAACTAATTTTTTGAACCGAAAGTAAAATTTAACAACTTAAATTTAACTTCTTAGTTTTAGAAAAATTAAATTTAATACTTATTTAAAACTAATTAAATTGAATAACTTGAAATCAATTAAAATATTTTGTGAGTAAAGAGTAAATATTAAAACGTTTTTTTATCTCTGAGTAGGTATAAATAAAATGTTTTTTTTTAAATCTCAAAAAACCTTTTTTTTTTTACATTATAAACATTATTTTTTCCCTATAAGCTAATAAGATGTTTATTACGAGTTTTGTGCTCATTTAAAAATTCGGAAACGATGTATACTTGAAATATATAAAACACTTCAAAAAATATTTTTCTTATATTAAATCATCAACTTGCTGTTCGACTAGTGTGGCGTCACAAAGATACTTGATTTTCTACTTTAATATTTACTTTTACGAATTCTAAGATTTAATTTTAGTTTTTGTCTTATTATAAGCTTATAATGTCTCAGTGCAAAATTACTAAAAACAGTTTATGTATAGAAATGTTGAAACAATGTAGCCATAAGTACGTATTACCTAATTGGATCTTATTTAGAATAAGAAATTCGAAACTCAAAATGTCTAGTGAAGTTAAAAATTCGTTTTTAAAGTGTAAAATTGTTAACATAGAGAAAGTTGTGAAGTATTAAAACTCTGAAACTAAACTTTTGACAAAAAACCTGAAAAATAAAATTTAATCTAAGGAAGTTTATAATTTAATAACTAGAGTCGGTACAAATAAACCATTTTTAAATATTTTAGTTTCGCTAACAACAAAATTAGTTTTTTTTTTAAATAGTTGAAGTTGATTCTTTTAAGATTTGTTATGATAATTAAAATTTTTAAAACAAATATATTTGATATTAATTATTTTAAATACTTAGTTAACTTTAATGCGAACGCAAAAGTTATTTTACAAAGAAAACAGAATAAATGCACATTTGAATAAAAAACTTATCTATGTATCGCAAAATAAGAATAACTATATTTTAGTTTAAATTTATTTTTCAGAGGTGTTGCTCGTGTTTAAATTAGATTGTTTATGGTTAATAGGTAATTTTATAGTGTTAAAAACTATCTAAAAAATACTGTATATAAACATTTCAATATGCTTCTAAGTTTATACGAGATATTCGTTAATGAAAAATAATTCGTTCATTTAAATTTTATACAATATTAATTATAATAAGTTATTACCTACTAATGCATTTAGAAACACTTTTTCAGATTTTTCAAAGAATATATTTATTAAAATAACTATTATTTCTATGTATGGAGTTTTAAAATTATTACAATTAATTTATAACTAATGAGACAACTTAAGTTTTTTTTTTCTTTTAATTTCGAGTATTTTGATAATTTGTTTTAATAAAATAGTTCTAAAGTTTCCTTTTACTCATGTTTTACTCATTTTAGTCTTATTTTAGAAGTTTAACTAAGAAATTTATTATTAAACTCGAATTTTACTATAACAATGTATAGTTTCTAAATAAATGATCAAAATACTAAAATAACTTTGTTATCGACCACATAATTATTTTTTCAAATATTTAGTTTAGATTGTAATTTATTTTCTTTTCAGTATACGTGAAGGTGTTACTAAAAGAACTAAATTTTTTACTAAAAGTGTATTAGTTTTTGTTTATTCAAAATTTTCAAAAAAAAAAAATTTACACCTTAGCAACATTTTATTTTATTGTTTTTCATTTTAGGTAAGTTAAATTTGTTCTACTATTTAGAACAATGATTTGTTTACTTTTAACCATCTAAAAATGATCGTTTTATAATTGAAAATTAATTTTACTAATTTTTTTTACTATCTAACTAGGTTTTACTAAAATTTCTAAAAAATTATTCAACATATTTAGTAATTTTTTTATTATTTAGAAAAGGTTTTAAGAAATCTCTTTTATGAAATAGCGCAAATTGTATAAAATTTTGTCTAGTAAATAATGTATTAAGATTATTTTTTTTATAGTAAATCTAAAACGAAAATTTGTATTATGATCAATATGTTTCAAAGTCAATCAATTTAATAGTTAAATCTAGATAAATAGTATTTTATTAAACTAAATCTTGGTCCGTGAACCTCTTTAAAAAAAGTTCAGATTCAATATACTAAACTAGAAATAAATTCACACTTAATAAACTTGTCAAATCTAAGCACGAAAATTTTAGTCACTTCTTAATACATTTCTTAATATTAGCAGCTGTTTTCCTAGAATTGGTTTATTTTGTAATCCATAGTTTGTTATAACTTGTTTTATTGTCGAGCCAAGGTTTCAATAAAACTAATTTTAGTTTAAAAAATAACAAAAATTTCACTTGTTTTATAATTAAAAGACAATTAAAAATATAACACCTTTTTTTAGACAACTTTTAAGTTTAAAATAAGTTAGAGACATTACAACAACATAACATCTAGTTAACGACAAAATTAATTTAAAATTTACAACCTTATCAAAACTAAACTAATAGTAATATTATCTTTTACGAGCTTTTGATCGTGTTAAGATTACAAACTGTTGTTAACGTAAATTTATGTACTATATGTGAAACTACCTTAATAAAATAATAAAACCGTACTTTAATTTTACTTTATTTCTCATGATTTCAGTCTTCGAAGCTTTAGTTTTTTTAATGTTTTTAATGTAATTCTGTTAAATTTTTGAATAAAACTATACTTTGTAAAAACTTATTAATATTTTAATAAAACAATTTTACTGTTACTTCAATGTATGGACTTTAAAATTATTGTTAATTAATTTATAATCAATCGAATTACTGACAACTTAATTTTTTTTTCTTGTAGTTCTGAGTATTTTGATAATTTGTTTTATTAAAATAGTTCTCAAGTTTCGTTTTACTGTAACAGTTTTACTCATTTTTGTCTTATTTTATAAATTTAAGTAAGTAATTTATTATTAAACTCGAATTTCACTATAACGTGGTATATCGTCTAAATAATTATAGGTACTTTATTATCAACCAAGTATTCAATTTTTTTTAATATTTAGTTTAGATTGTATTTTATTTTGTTTTCAGTATATGTGAAGGTTTCACTAAAATAACTTAATTTTTCACTAAAAGTGTATTAGTTTTTGTTTATTCAAAATTTCTAAAAATAGTTTTTATAGCTTAGAAAAAATTTATTTTAATCTCATTTTACAATGTTTTTCTTTCTTTATAAGTTAAACTTGTTTTACTATTTAGCTCAAAGATTTGTTTTATTTTCAACCGTCTAAAAATGATCGTTTTGCTATCGAGAATTATAAATTGTTTTATTGTCGAGCCAAGGTTTCAATAAAACTAATTTTACTTCAAACAATAATTAAAATTTAACTTGTTTTATAATTAAAAGACTTTTAAAAATATAAGACCCTTTTTTAGACAATTTTTAAGTGTAAAATAAGTTAGAGACAAAAAGACACCATATTATCTAGCTAAAAACAAAATCATTTTAACTTTTACAAACTTATAAAAACTGTACTATAGTAATGTTATCTCTTACGAGCTTTGGATCGTGTTAAAATTACAAACTGTTGTTTACGTATGTTTAGATACTGTATGTGAAACTACTTTAACAAAATAATAAAAACTAAACTTTCATTCTTAATTTCATTTCTCATGATTTCAGTATTTTAAGCTTCAGTTTTTTTTTTTGTTTTTAATGTAATTCTGTTAAATTTTTGAATAAAACTATAGTTAGTAAAAACTTATTAATATTTTAATTTAAAACTTATACTGTTTGTATCAACTATATTTTTCGTTAAAATATACTACTTGTATTTAAGTTAAAAAATGAAGTTTGAACCTTAAAAATATTTATTCTTATAATTCTAAGTATTGTAAGTAACTTCTTTTAATAAATATTTTATTACTTTTTTCTATCGCTAAATTTGATAAACAAATAAATGTTGACATATCACTATTTACAGTTTTACTTAGTGTTTTACTATTTTTGATAGACTGTTTTACTAAACAGTTTTTATTACACTGCATGTTTAAGTTTTGATTGTAAATAAATCTAAAACAGATTGTAATTAGTTTCTCAATTTTTTTTTCATAAATGTTGTTTTTAAACCTATTGAACATGATAGTTTTATGTTTTTTTATAATTTAAATTTCATGAAAACTACACCTAAGAAAAATCTTATTAAGAATATACTAAACTAAACTATTTGAATTAAGACTTAATTACACAAATATAAACTTTTTATATGACTTGAACTAAACTTTGTAATGATATACAAAAAAAGTTGTTTTAAACTCCTTTTAATCAAATAAGGTTAACTTTACTGCTTTTTATTGTCAGTATCCTTTTACAGCTTAGTAAAGATTTGGTTAAGTTTTTTTTTACTAACTAGCGCAGGTTGTACAACTTAAGTGAAAAATTTAAAGGTTTTTTCAGTACTTATATATTACAGTTTAAAACAAAAGATTTATGTAATTTATCGATTCCTGTTTAGGTTTAAATTAAGCTTTAAGGTTTAGCATTTATGGTGTGCTCTAAGCAGTAAGCAGTTTTTCTAAGAGTTATATTCACTCCGCCATTTCAGTTAAACTATTTTAATGAATGTTTGAAAACAAATGAAGAAGTAATTTTTATATAATTTGAGTAAAACTTTGTAACTTTTTGAAATATAAAAAAAATATTAAAAATATTTCAATAGAATAAAACTGATTTTTCGAATTATTATTATTTGTACTACTTTTAAATGTTTGTAAAGTTTTGGTTAAAACTTGTTTAAGTGTTTAGTTCAGGTTATACTATTAATTGTAAATCTAGTGTAAAGTGTAAATTCTTTTCGAGTACATTTACAATAACATTTAACATAAATTTCAAAATCAAATCAGGTTTAATTTTAAGTTATACATTAATATTTAGCACTTTATGTGTGCTTTACTTAGTATTTTATTTAATTATTTTAAAAGTTAAGTCTACAATGTTTTTTTTTGTGCGGTTTTACTAGTAACTTATTTATTTATTCTAAGTGTAAAACCTACATATTCCCTTAACTATTTGATTTACTTTCACGAGTCATTAACTCGTTTCAAAAATTTGAAATGGACTTTTACTGTTAAAAAAGTAAAATGATAGAATAAAAAATTACTTACTTATATTCTTATAATGTTCGCTTCCACTTCCTGTTTTAATTTTTTTGTAACCGCTAGAGGCATTAGAATTTTTAATGAATTGAAAACTCACACGTAAAAAATCTGTGTTATTTAATTTATAATCTTAAATTGTTCATAGTGTGTTTTCAGTAAATAAGTATGTTGTTTTAATGTGTTTGTTAAATTAAAAAGAATTATTTAAATAAAAACGGATTATTTGAATTTAAGATAGAAGCATTAAAAAAAAAGATTTTAAATCATTATTTTTTTTTAAGTTTTAAACATATAATTTTAAAAAACATTAATCTTAGTCATTTTAATTTAGTTAGTTTAGTAATTTATATTAGTTTAAATAGTTTTTGTTTTAGATGAATTAATAGGAAGCTAACTTTTTATTGCCTACTTTAATGTATCTCTAATGCTTAGTTATATTTATAAGGTCAATTGTTTAAAATAATACTAAATTTAATTACATATATGTCATAGATTTTCATAAAAAAAAAGTTAAGTTTGGTTTATTTTAGTCATTAATTTAACTTTTATTTTAATCAGTTTGCTTTACACATACACACATGACAAAATAAGTCTCTGGGAAAGAAGTAGTTTTAGTGATTTGTATTTCTGTTTTATACAAAAATCAAGTAAAAAATTAAATAAAAATTAGGTAGGATAAACAATTTTGTTTGTGTATTTACTTAAAAAAGGTAAAAAAAACTAGTCAAAATTTTTATTTTTTCTTACTTAGTTAAAAATGTTAAATAATCAAAAGTTAAAGTAGATTATATTCCTGACAAAAGTCAAACACACTCCACATTATTTAAATTTTCGTAAATATGTACACAAAAAATATGTAAGTGTTTTTTATTTTATACTTATTCTATTCAATATAATGTATTCAGTTTGTTTTTATAACAAAAAAATAGTGCTTGAATAAATAGTTCATAAAGTAAATTAATTTTATGCTTAATTTAAATAGTCAGTTTAAAACTTTTATATAGTACAACTTATGTTTTTACAGGACTCTTTCTAAATCCACCCGCAATCAAAATCCATCGAATTCAAAATCAACCCGATCAAAATCTACCCAGTTAAATTCGAGAACCGCTCACCGAATTAAGATAATGGTTAGGGGTAACAGTGATAGTCAAAAATAAACAAAAAATAAGTAAAAATTTTCATAAATTATATAAAATAAACTAATAAACAACGAAAATGTAAAAAAAAATTGGATGGATTTTGAACGCGGTTGGATTTTGATTTTAGTTTTACAATTTTTTTAACAATTTTTTTAGAAAAGCTTTTTTTTTATTTCGATACTTTATTTAGTAAAACTTATTTCTATAGTAGAATCATTTATAAAGTAAAATTTTTACGATATAAATTGTAACTTTGATGAGTAAGTACGATAACAAAAAACGTTAAGAAATAAAATAATAAAAACTAAAGCAGTTTAAACAAGTTATTTAAAGTTATTAACAAAAAAAAAAACTACTATATTATTATTAAAAAAAATACATTGTATAATAACAATCCTAACTTAAATAGTTTTAAAATTATGAATCCAAAGCTCTTAAAAGTGAGTGTACTGAAAGCTTTTATAATGCAAAAGATCAAGTTTCAGTTAAATTATTACTATTACAGAGCTTTAGGTTTTCTTACAGCTTTGGTCTAACTTAATTAATTTTTAGATTTAACTATTCTATTGTATTACTACTTTCTAACTACGGGTAATATTTAAGGTTAAAAATCTTGTAAAATTGAGATCTAAGAAAACAGTTTCTTTTAAAAAGAGATTAAAAGCAGTTTAGTTTACACATTTTCTTTTAAGAAAAACTTTATGCTTTTTACAGTACTTAATTTTCTATCAATTTGTACTTATTCAGGGGTCAGCAGGCAGTTGGTGCTCGCGGGCCAAATTTCAAGTTTTTAAATTCTACGCAGGCCGCAGTTTTAGTTTTAGTGATATTTGAATAATCTTTTGGCTTTAGTTTTGGTCACACCAAAGATAGTTACTTTTATACACTTTATTACTTTAAATGACTTTTAGCTACACATAGAATGCGTATTTAATATATAAATATTAGTTGGAATAGAATTACCATTGTTTAATAAACTTATATCTTAATAAAATATGTACTTTTTAAAACATCTAATAAGTTAAACTTAATAAAATATTTTTATTATTTTACTTACAACCTAACTCTCTATAAAAACCGAACTTAAAATAAATTTAAGGGTCACTTTTATACATTTTTTGTATTATGAACCAACTTTACATTTAATCAAAAATGTTAATATTTGAAATTTTTTTTGAGTTTTAAATGGTTTGCATTCTTTAGAAAATTTATGAATTAGTAAGTTAAATAAAATTAATACATATTTATACTGTAGATAAGCTAAATCAAATTTTTGAACATAATTAATACTGGAACACTTTAATAAAGTACCTTATTAGTAACTAATTAGTCTTTTACACTGTTGCATCTTAAAAAGAAAAAATGTCTGAATTATATTAAAAGTTGAATAAAAATTAAAACAGCTAAAAACTTTCTGTTAATCAAACTTAAATACATAACTAAAATATCATTATTTTGAAAAAGCACAATATGTATATAGACGAAAAATTTACAATTAGTAAACTACACTACAGTCATAAAAAATATTCTGAAAATTCGATAATTTATTCAAAGTTTTTGAAATAAAAGTTTCAAATAAACCTGAGTTTTATAGAACATTTTAAAAAGCTTTAACCTAGTCTGAATTAAAAAAAAGATAACTAGCCTGTTTGTTTGGCAACCGTGTTTAAAATTAAGTTCACAAAAAAAAAAAGAAATAATGAATTCTTTTAAGAGTGAATTAATTATATAAATTAAAAAAATATTATCATCAGCTTGAATGGACACTTAAGATTGTAATAATTTTTAACAAATGTACAAAATCTTATTACGCTATTAATGAAATAGAAATACTAATTTTTTATTGAGCATTATAGCAATTCTTAATCTGCAATTAAATTTTGCATTTAAAATGAGAAAATGTGAATTATAATAAGAGCTATAAGAGCTATAACACGTTAGTTCGGAGTTATTGTGAGAAACGAAAAATAAAAAACAATTGCTTAAGTCAGTTTCAAAACGTATATGATTATTTTTAGTAACTACAGACTGACCAGAAAAAAAAAACTGTCAAGGCAAATTATAAAGTAGCAAAAGTAATTACTAAAAAAAGATACCGTTTATAGTTAAAAACTTGTTCAAATAATTTGTGTTGGGGCAAATAAAACATTTTTGTTTGTTTCTTCAATATCAATAAGAAGTCATGTTTAGGAAATGTCTGATGATTATAAACCCGAATAAACCAAATTAGGACTTAAATCAGTTTCTTAAGATGTGAGAACTGATACAACAGGTATTGCTCATTTTAGAATTTTTATTACAGGTGTTTTACTAATATTGACATTTTAGAATAAATTCTAGGTTTAGTTCCAATACAAAGCACAACAATAAGTAAAGAAATTTCAAAAACAAAAGTGCAATGCACCAATAAAACACAAGTTAAAGTACAACTTTTGCTTCTATTTTTAGTATACAATTAAGTTCAAAAAAAAATGTATAAAACTATATAGAAAAATTTAAAAGATACTGTTAAGCTACTTTAAATGTGTTTTTAAAAAAATATTTATATGTTAGATTTTTTGTGTCAGGTCAAAATTTAATTACTTTGGATGTAAAAATTGTTTAAAATTCCAGGTTTTTTCGATAATTCTCATACTCATGGCTTTTTTAGATTTTTAAGCATAAGTTGTGAAATTCCAAGCTTTTCCGGTATTGTTTGGCAACACTAATTGTTCATACATATTAATATAAATAGTAATTCAAATTATATCAGCTGCAAGACTTAAAATCTAAAATATACTTAAATTCAAACCAACACTGTGCTTTGAACAAAAAATACATCATAAATTTAATTTACCACACTTTAAATCAAAAAAGTAAAACCAAGTGACCAAAACTCGCCTGATATTTTAGCATACAAAAAGCAATTCAAGCCAAAAACTAAAAGACTGATTTGAAGTCTTCAAATAGTCATAGTCTGAGTGCATGGCAATTTTTATTTGTTTATTTAAACATATTGGAACTATTTCGAATAAAAATGTACAAACTCAATAACTACCGTTTCTCAATCTAGTTTGTATTAAATAGCTAGTTCCAAAAAACAGCAACTGTTTATATTAGTATGCAATGCATAAAATTATTTTATTTTGCCATAAAACTATGTTTGAAAAATCAAAAAGTATAACTAACAAAAACTTTTTAATTTATGTCATATATATTGTTTTAAATGTGTCCGTACACACTTAGATATTACATGTATTAGAAATAATGTTATAAAATTATGCATAAATTAAATTTAATCTCGTTAAGTGTAAAATAAAAAGTGGTTTAAAGTGTGAGAATTTCTGTTCATTGGTGTGCATAAGAATTAATTTAAAATGCGAAGAAAACTTCTAAAAAATCAACGTATCAAACCTAAAACAAAATTAACATTATTTCTTCTTCTTATTATTATTATTGTTATTTTAAATGATTTTGTGCACACTAGAATATGTCATTTAGTAATAAAACATCTGTAATAGAAACTTAGGTATAAAAAACATGCAAAAAAAAATAAACTGTAAACAAATGATATTTTATTTAATTACTGCCCATTACTTTTGTACAAAACAAAAAAACATTTGATTTTTGTTTTTACCAAATAGGTATTATACAACTATCTTACTAATATAAAGCACTGTTTACACTCGTTTTTCTTAAAATAATTTGATGTTGTAAGAAGAAAGTTAGTATGAAATTGAGAGAAATAACCCGGTGAAATGCTAACCTGTCTTTTTCACATTTTTAAGCTAAATCAGTAAAGTCTTTTGATTGTTTTAAAATGTTATACAGATACTTAAAACAAAATAAAAGAAACAAAATTAATTTAAAATATCTTTTTGCTCAGCGGGCCACATTTACATGCTTGCGGGCCGCAAAATTTTCTTTTGCAGGCCGCATTCCATTCAAAAAAATAAGAAACTCGCGGGCCACAGATTTACCCTTTGCGGGCCGCATTTGGCCTGCGGGCCGCAGTTTGCCGACCCCTGTATTAACTATTATAACTTTAGTTGAAAATAATTTAGTTTTAGGTAAAATATAACTCTTAAATTTTCAAAACAGCTGTCAGAAATGTAACATAATGAATAAATTAGTTTTTACTAAACATTTAAAACGTATTGCTTTATTTTACTGAAAGTAAAAAACAAAATTTTATTGCTAACACCTTGATTTGCCTCAAAAAAAAATTAAGTAAATATAACGAGTTTATGTTCTTGTCTGCGGCACATGAAACTACAGAATTTAGCTGTATTAGATTTTCAATTAATGTCATCTTTCTTAATTTAAATATTAAAAACTATACAAATATCAAAACGGATTACAGTGGTGTTAAGTTTTAGTTTACTTTTAAACATGTATTAAAAACTAACTAGCTAAGATTATGTTTCTATCTTATATATTAAACTACTTAATTACTCTTAGATTTGTTTAGTATGATTTTTTGTCTATATTATACTAGCCGACAGTAAAACATTTTCAACTTGATTTTAGCTATTACAAAACTTTAATTAATTAAATTGCTTCATAAGGCATTTAATTAAATTAAATTTTGTGAATACAAACAGATTTAGTAAAACCAATTAAGTAAACTTCAAGTTTAAAAAGTTTGCTAAAATTTTTGTGAAAACTTTACAAAAATGTTTTTAAAAGTAGACCTAGACATAAAAAGTTTAGTTTTAGTGAGTATTACAAGACTGTAGCTCGTTTTAAAATTTCATAAAAACATTTTAGTATATTTGATACCTCAATTTATATAAGGTTTTTTTGAAAATATATTTAAAAGTTAAACTTTTTTTTTTTGTTGCGCATGACGTCACTTAGTGATTTGCAACGCAAAAAAAAAAGAGTTTTTGTTCTATTTTTTTTTGTATAACAATACACATCGGTTTATTTGCAATTATTATAATATTACATTTAAAAATAACTATTTTTTTAATTACAATTCTATTTGTCTGATTAATGAGGTTTAGCAAATAATTTATGCTTATTTAAGCTAAGTTTTACACTGTTTTTTTAATCTTATTTTAAATTATTTTACAACTATTGCAAAATTAAGTTTACAAATTAATTTTTTATGTAATGAAAATATTAAACAAATAAAGTTAATTTAAAGCTTAACTTTATTATAATAAGTGTGCACAAAACAGTTTAACTTTCTTTTGTTTCAATTAAAGTTAAAACCTCTGGCAACCTGGAGCCTACGATTATTTGTCAATATTTTTTTTTTTGGAAAATATTTTTACAGGCTAATAAACTTTTGATAAATGTATTACCTAATACGGGCTGATAAATTTTTAAGAAAAAAAGCTAGTTCTTATTAAAAACGTATCAATATATACATAAAAATAAATTATGACCAAATAAAACTGCAATAAACTTGTGTTTTAAATAAGTTAGTTCAAAAGCTAAAATATTTAAAAAAATTAAATACAATTTTACGAGCATATTGCTCGTTTAAAAATTGGGTCCGGGTTTCGATATGGATCCAGATATTCAACTAAACGCAAAACACTTTTAATAATATATATTCAAAATTGAACCTTTAACTTGCGTTTCTCTTTTGAATTACGTCACTAGAAACTTAACGCAAAGTTAAATTTATAAACGCGACATATTAGCGAACAAAACAGTCGCAAACAATTTTAAATAGTACATCGATCAAAATGAACTGCGAAAGAACTTCAAGCGTTTGTTTGAAGTTTTTTTTTTTAAAGTAATTATATTATCTTTATGTTACTTACTAAATATAATCAATATACCTTGAGTTTTCTCAAACAATTACAATACTTTCTATAGAGTAAGACCTAACTAACTACGTATATCTACATTTAAGTTAAAAACGCTTATATAACATTGTATAATTCAAAGTTTGTTTCATGCAATTACAAAGTCAAAAAATGTTAAGCGCTTTGCGTTTTGCAGTTTATTTAATAAGCTTCTAATTTTTGGTCAAAACTTTCGGTAATTTAAGTTTTACAGCAAATTAGGAAAAGAATAAGCATTCCTATCAAACTTTTTTTGTTTTAGTGTGTACAAAAATTTCTAGTACATGAAATCATTACATTTTTTTCAATTGAACTTTTTAAATATTTCAATCGATCTTAGTACAGTTATATTTTGTTGATTAGTATCAATTATTTTATTCTTGTAAATAGTTTATTTAGGTTTAAACTTTATTGAAGTTTAAAACAAATGTATTTAAGTTTATATTTTAATTATATGTTCTAATTAATAAATAGTCATTTATATTACATTAAACTATCTTAACTGATATGACAAATTACTGTAAGTATATTTTATATTGATAAGTAATTTTGTATTTAGAAATGTTCAAATTGTAATTTAATCATATGTCACTGAAGTTAATTGTAATTTATTAAATACATTTTTAAAGTTCATAATATACATTATAATTAACTTTTTTATTTAAAACTCTCGCATTATTTAAAAAAATATTATGCAATAACTAAAAACTAATGTCTTGTTTGTAAACCAAAAAGTAATATACGACATGTTTTAAAACAATATTGTATTTTAAAAACTTACTTACAATTTTAAAGTTATTAATATTACGAGAAATTTTTACTTAACTTAAAAGGTTCAACTTGCAATACTAAATGGAAAGTTAATAGCTCTATTCCACTTCAATTGATGAAAGAATCGTTAAACTTATTACTCTAATTTAATCAGGATACAATTGTTGTATTTAAGAAAACTCCGTTTTAACTTATGTAAAGTATTTCAGATTCGAAATTTTCTGTTAACATGAAAATTAAAAACTCTCAATTAATTATTTTTGTGACTTTCGGAATTCATTTCATTTACGTAAGTAAAGATTTTATATTAGGTTACTGTCCTTGTACTCAAGAAAAACAAATATTCAATTAGAATAAAGTCCTTGAGATTTTACATACCTCTTGAATTTAGGCATTTGTATAAGCACACAATGACCCATTCATTTATTCTATTGTACTTATTTCAACGTATTTTTTATTTTGTACTTTTTTTCTGATTTCAGTGACACTACTAGATGAATTTAATAGTTTTATTAAACTTTATGTTGCTACCTTAAACTAAGCATTAACAAATTGTCAAAATGTTGAAATGTTTAAGGACATGACATTTTTAAGTTGACGTAAGTTGACTTATAAATTGTTATACATACTAAGCCTATCAATTCGATTGATATTTGAGCCCGCCACGAAATATTAAATAGTTAAATCTAAGAAGCAAAAAAATATTCATTAGTAAGGTATATCGATAATTTTACATTGCTGATCAATTTTCGATTGCAAATGGTTTTAATATTGAAAAAAGACTAATCATAACATTAAGTTGGTACAAAATCTTCACACTGAACAATTCGGAAAAATGTTAAATTAATTAAGTGTGCCGTCCGACCTAAAATTTCATTAAGCCGTATTTTTTAATTATTTTAAGCCGTATTTCAAACACTTGTTTCCAAAGTGCAAAAAAAAAAAGCGGTTAAAAAGTGACAGCTAATTTTTCGACGAAATATTCCTTGTTTTCCGCATAATTAAAAACGGTAAAAACCATTAAAAAAATCAGTCACAGTCTTATACAAGCACTTTGAAGAGATCTTTCGTTTATTAAAAAACAAACATTTTTAATTTTGTAGAAAACAAAAAATATACTAGCAACTAGAGAAAATTAAGTACCGTAAATTAAATATTTTTAGCAAAATTTTCTCTAGTTGCTAGTACATTTTTTTGTTTTCTACAGAATTGAAAATGTTTGTTTTTTAATAAACGAAAGACCTCTTCAAAGTGCTTGTATAAGACTGTGATTGATTTTTTTGCTGGTTCTTACCATTTTTATTTATGTTTATCTAAAATTCAATCCTGTCCGGTCTTTAAACTCAAAAGAGGAAGACTACCTTTATCCCATTTTAATTTTGTTTTCTGCATAGTACTTAGTTCAAATAAGAACATCTTTTGGTTACTCATACAACTTCTTGTACATCTACACATATTCTTCCAAAAAGTTCCAAAAAACATCTTACTACAGTTGATTACTCAAACAACTATCACATTTCTTTACTCACTGTCTCTTAAAATTATATTCCTTCACATCTAGTTCTACATAATGAATTAAGTTTCTAGTAAATTGTCAAGCGAGATTACTGACTCCTTTTTCTTACTTTCTGACTACTTAGGTAGTTTATATTGCTGTAACGAAACTATATAACCTAAATTACTGCTTATAGTTTAAAATAGTACAAAAATAAATAGTAATAAATATTTTGTTGTTTAAAAGTTGTTGTAACATATACTTTGTTTAAGTTAATTTAGTTTTTAACTAAATCGAAAACTAAAGTTATTAGTTTTCGAGTTTTCTAATACTATTAAAGTTATTAAATGATTATACTAAGGGTGTTTGGACCTAAATAGATTTTGCCATGAAGACCTTATGACATTTTATCATATGCCGATTCACAAGTTTTGGGTTAAGTAGTATTCATAAAATTACTTAGTATTTAGTAGATCATTTATAATATTATAACGTTTATCTTTCCCTATTCGCTCCCCTAACATGTCCTTAAACCCACATAACCATAATATATCTTTTAGTTATAACAACAGTAGACCTGTAGGTTATAGTTGTATTAGGACAGATGGCTACAATCTAATTAGGTCAGATTGTCATAACAGTACGTCATTTTGTATGATGTTATTACAGGTAGTTATAGCAGCCATGATAACAGTAAGTTAGATCGTTATGATATTAAATAAGCGATTAGGATGTTGATAAACTTGTGTATCCAATTATGTTATGATTCAGTTTCATTGATAAAAATAAAGTTGCCACCATATTAGCTAGGGATTTTAGTGAATTTGAAATTTTACTTTAAATTTGTATACACAAAATTAAGGGTGTACCAAAAGCTTAATAAACTTTTGTACTTCAAAAATACTGAATAACACGTATTTTAAAAACCTTAAACAATTAAGCGTCTAGAAAAGTTTTGAATTACTTTGTTTAACATATTATTTTAAAGTATTGTGTAACAAAAACACACTACTCTAATTAGTTTTAAAGTTTCAACATGATGAAAAATATCTTAAAACACTAGGCCTTAGTGTACTTTCTTATTAAATTTTAAATAACACTGTGTTTATATTAAATATAATATAACGACAAAGTTATTTGGTGCCATAATTTATACTTACCAGAAGTCTATTTTGAAATTTTACGTTGTTCATACTATTTGACTACTATGTTTAAAATTGACTATAAAAAGGTTGTCTCACTATATGTACCTACTAAAATTTTATACTTTGAGTTGTACTACTTACTTAGCATTCAAGTTGTTGCAACGTTAAAAAAATAACCAACTTTCTTTAATTTTTAATATTCAAACACTAGTTAAAGTTTTAAGCAGTTATTTTAATTTTTTGTTTAAAATGAATGAATATTGAAAGTTATATAAAAGCTATGAAACTTAATATGGAGAAGATTAACTTTTTTAAATCTATTATAAGTTATAGAAATCCTATAAAGAGAACATTTAACTAATTTTTTTTTTGTCTTGCTCTAATCAAACTATTACTAATTTAATACTAAGTAAGATGTTTTGCTGATGTCAACCCTTAGTTTTACAAAAACTTACAATGTATGTTTTATTGAAACTATTTTTTTAATACCAAAGCGTTTGTATTTAAAGAAAATTGCTTTTGTTTTTAGCAAAGTTTTAAGAAACAAACTTTTATAAATAGCACTTTTACTTAAGTTGATTTAATCTTCACTAAATGCTCTGAATTATACTGTGCAGATTTTTAAAAGTTTGTTTTAAAATTATTTTACTTTTACGAAAACTAAGTTTGATACACAGCTTATTATTTACTTAAGTTTCTATATATTCTAAGTTCCTAAGTGTTACTTTTATTTTGTCAAAATTTGTCTTTTAATATAAACGAAAGTTTGATATTTTAGGTATTTATGTACTCTTAAAACTTATTTTAATATTTAGGCCTAGTTTTATTGAGTTTTTTTTCCTATACATTACAAGTAAAAATAATACTTCACTGTAAATCAGCTTTTTGATAAACTTATCTTCTCTACTTAATTGTTAAACACATATCTACACAATTAGTTTTCTACAACAAAGATTTTACTAAAACTTAATTATTTTCTACTTGCTTTATCAAAAATTGTTTTACTAGCAGGAGATATCATTTTAAAATTTGTCTAGTTATTAGTTGAAGTTTTTCTAGTATTTGTTTTACTTTCCTAATTTTAAAAAAGTTATTTAAAATTTCAGTTTAAAATGAATAAATATTAAGAGTTTTAAGAAAGCTATCTAACTTAAGTTTGTTATTTTTTTAATGTTAGTGTTTTACAAGCTATATTTTATGTGCTAAGAATTATAAAATTCCTTTTTTATTAGCATAGTTTTATTAAAAGTCTTTTTGTTTTTTGGTGTTTCTATTTATTTTATTACAAAAACTTAGCAACTTTGTAATTGAAAATACTATCCAACGCAGGTTTTTGTTATACATACAACCTAACTTTTAATTATAATGTATGTTTAAGTTTTTTGTTGTTGTTGTTGCGAGATTTTGTCCATATGGTGGACCAAGGAATCAAACCTAAGCAACTTAAACAAAAAGGCACACAACGATATGTATCAAAATTAAAAACAACACAAAAAATACTTTTTTTTTTGAGCCAAAGATAAAAACATGTTTTAATATAGTATGTATAAAATTTATATATTAAGACAAAAAGCAAAAACTTTAACCAAAAATATATACATATTTACGCTTTGATGTAGAACAATCAACATGAAATTACTAAATGCATTGACTAATAACAAAAGTAAAACGTAAACTTCCCAGCACATTAACAAAAGACTGGTCAGAAAAATAATCATTTAATCACTAAACTATGGATTAAGCTAAATCTCAGAATTAAATCAACGGTTGATAAAAATACTAATTAACTGTACTAAAAACATTTTGTTTAAATTCTGCTGTTTATTTTTAATCGAAACTTTTTAAACTTAAAAAAAAATTATTTATTCGGAAGTTTGTTCCATATTTTAAGTGACTGACAAACTTGAAAATTATGCCAAGCCTCAATATTGAAATGATGTTTACATATAATTTTTGCTATTTCCTCTTAGTAGTAAAAACTTATATTAGTTATGAAAAAATTTTACTTAAACTTAATCATTTGACAAAAGTTTTAATAAAATTTGTTTTATGGTAGTAAAAAGTTAACTAAAACTTGTTTTATTCCAGCAAAAATTTTAATATGTTATTTTTTTTAGTTTAGCACATGTTTTACTAAAACTTGTTAATTGACTTTACAAACTTTACTTAAACTTTTTGTATAATGTAGTCGAGACTGAAGTACTTCTTAAAAATACAGTTACAAATATTGTTTTACAAATACAGTTGATACAATTGAACCTTTTTTAATCTTTTTACTTAGGCTAACATCAAAACTAGTTTTGTTTTTACAATTATCGAAGTAAATTCTAAAAGGATTTGTCATGATAATTAAAAGTTTTAAAAACAGATATGTTGAAAAACTTTTTATTTTAAACACTTTATTAATTTTAACGCCAACGTAAAAATTATTTTACAAAGAAAACAGAATAAATGCAGCTTTAAATGAAAAAAAATTATATATCGCAAAATAAGAGTAATTATTTTCTAGTTTTAATTTATTTTTCACGAGGTTGTTGCTCGTGTTTAAATTAGCTAGTTAATGCTTGGTAGGTGATTGGATAATATTAAAAATACTTATTATAAAATACTGTACATTAAAATTTTAATTAGTTTATAAGTTCATATGATGTAAATATGAGATAACCGTTGATGAAAAAATTAATTAGTTTACTTTAATTTTATAGAATATTAATTACAGTAAATTATTACCTACCAATTTATTTAGAAATATTTTTTTAGCTTGTTTTGAAAAACATATTTGGCGAAATAGCCTTTACTTCTTTAAATGGTGTTTGAATTTATTGTTAATGAACTCATAACTAATTGAAATACTGACATATTAATTTTTTCTTTTCTTGTAGTTCTGAGTGTTTTGATAAGCTGTCTTAATAAAATAGTTTTCAAGTTTTTGTCTTACCTTAACAGTTTTAATCATTTTTGTCTTATTTGAGAAGAGAAATTTAAGTAAGAAATTTATTATTAAACTCAAAATTTACTATAACGTGATATATTTTTGGAATAAAATAGCAGAATACTAAAATAACTTTGTTATCAACCACATATATTTTTTTTTATATTTAGGTTATATTGTAATTTATTTTGTTTTCAGTATATTTGAAGGTAATACTAAAATAACTTAATTATTTTTCTAAAAGTGTATTAGTTTTTGTTTATTCGAGATTTTCTAAAAATAATTTTTTATAGCTGAGCAAGATTTATTTTAACCTTAATTTACACTGTTTTTCTTTCTTTATAAGTTAAATTTGTTTTACTATTTAGCACAATGACGTGTTTACTTTTAACCATCTTAAAATGATCGTTTTACTATCAAAAATTAATTTTACTAGTTTTTCATTACTATCTAACTAGGTTTAACTTAAATTTTATAAAATCTTCTTCCACTTATTTTGTTAATTTTTTCATTATTTAGCAAATGTTTTGAGAAAACTCTTTTAATTAAATAGCGCAAAATGTATTAGTTATTGTTTAAGTAGTTAAGGTACTAAGATTAAACTTATTTTATTAAAACTATACGAAAATTAGTATTATGATCAATATGTTTCATATGTAATTTAAATTAATAATTAAATCGAAATATATAAATAGTTCATAAAACAAAATTTTGGTCCGTGAACCTCGTTTAAAAAGAACAGTTTCAGATTCAATATACTAAACATTAGAACAAATTCATACTGAATAATCTTGTCAAATCTAAGCACGAAAATTTCAGTCAATTTTTGATACATTTCTCACAATAAGCAGTTGTTTTACTAGAATTGGTTTATTTTGTAATCCATAGTTTGTTATAACTTAATTTATTTTCAAGCCAAGGTTTTTATAAAACTAATTTTACTTCAAATAATAACTAAAAATTCCCTTGTTTTATAATTAAAAAAAATTAAAAATAGAAAACTCTTTTTTTGGACAACTTTTAAGTGTAAAATAAGTTAGAGACATAAAAACAACATAATATCTAGCTAATAACAAAATTAGTTTAACTTTTACAAACTTATAAAAACTGTACTATAGTTATGTTATCTCTTACAAGCTTTGTATCATGTTGAAATTATAATTTGTTGTTAACGAAAATTTAGATACTATATGTGAAACTATTTTAATAAAATAATAAAAACTATACTTTCATTTGATTTCATTCTCATGATTTCAGTCTTCTAAACATTAGTTTTTTTGTTTTTAATGTAATTCTGTTAAATCTTAAATAAAACTATAGTTAGTAAGTACTTATTAATAATTTAATAAAATAATTTTACTGCTTGTATCAACTATATTTTTTGTTAAAATATATTACTTGTAACTAAGTAAAAATTGAAATTTGAACCTTAAAAATTTTTATTTTGATAATTGAGAGTATAGTAAGTTACGTCTTTTAATGAATATTTTATTAAGTTTTTTCAATCGCTAAATTTTATTATCAACTAAATTTTGGTATATTACCATTCACAGTTTTACTAAGTGTTTTACATTTTTCGATAGACTGTTTTATTAAACAGTTTTTTTTTACACTGCGTGTTTTAGTTTTGGTTGTGATAAAATGTAGCATATATTGTAACTAACTTCTCAAATTGTTTTTCTCATAATATTTTTTTTAAATTTCTTCGAACATAATGTTTTTTGTTTATTTTACAATTTAAAGTACACCTAAGATAAAATCTTATTAAGAAAATGCTTATTTGAATTATTTAAATCAAGGCTTAAATACACAAAAATATTTTTTTTTATATAACTTGAACTAAACTTTGCAGTTTTTTGATATACAACAAAATTTGTCTAAAATTTTCTTTAATTACTTAGAGCTGATTTTACTGCTACTTATTACTAGTACTTTTTTTAAAGCTTGGTAAAGTTTAATAAAGTTTTTTTTTACTATTTAGCGCAGGTGGTACTTTTAATTGAAACTTAATTGCATAATGTAAAGGTTATTTCAGTGTTTATACATTACAGTTTAAAACATAATATATATGTTATTGATCTATTCGTGTTTGAGTTTAAACTAAGCTTTAAGGTTTAGCATTTTCCGTGTGCTTTAAGTAGTAATTTAATTTTTCTCAGAGTTAAATTCACAATGTCCATTTCAGTTAAACTGTTTAAATTAATACTTAAAAACAACTAAGGAGTAATTGTTTTAAATTTTGAGTTTAACTTTTTAGTTTTTTGATATAAGAATGATGAAATATTGAACTTATTTTAATTAAATTGAGCTGATTTTACGACTAATTATTATTTGTACTAATTTTAAAGCTTAGTAAAGTATAAATTAAAACTTGTTTTAGTGTTAGCGCAGGTTATACTTTTAATTGTAATTTTAGTGTAACATTTAAAATTGTTTTCAGTACGTAAACAATAAAATTTAACATACATTTCAAAATCAATACCGGTTTAAATCTAAATTAAGTTTTAAGATTGAGCATTTCATGTGTGTTTAATTAGTTTTTTTTTAGTTATTTTAAAAGTTAAATTTACAACGTTTTTTTTTGTGAGCTTTTACTAGTAACCTATTTATTTATTCTAAGGGTAAAACCTCCAATGTTCATTAAACTAATTGAATTATTATTACAAGTTGTTAACTCGTTTTAAAATTTTGGAAATGTAACTTTTACTATAAAAAAAGTTTAATGATAAATAAAATAACTTACTTATAATATTTTAATATTTACTTCCTGAACTAATTATTATGCAATCGCTAGAGGCATTTTACCATATAAATAAATTGAAAACTCACACGTATAAGTTTTATACTGTTTTATTTATAATATTTAGTTGTTTACAGTGTCTTTTAAGTAAAATAAAATTGATTTTTTTATGTTTTCGTTAAATTTAAAAAAAATGCTTGAAATTAAAACGGACTATTTGAATTTAAGATAAAGTAAAATTAAAAAAAAAAAAAAAACAAATGAGTTTTTTTTTGATTTTGAAAATTTAGTTAAATAAAATCTTAGCGATTTTAATTTAGGTTAATTAGCTATTTATATCAGATTAAATAGTTTTTGTTATAGATAAGTAAATAAAAAACTAACAATTTATTGGCTACTTAAATGAATTTCTAATGCTTAGTTATATTTATTAGGTCAATTGTTTAAAATAATACTTATTTCAATTACTTAAATGTCATAGATGCTATTAAAAAAAATGACTTGCGTCAATCATTTTTGCGATGCTTTTAGAAAAAATATTTTTCGACAATTATTTTTGCGATGCTATTAGAAAAAATGTCTTGCAAAAATTATTTTTGAAATGGTATTAAAAAAAAAAAAATTGCGACAATTATGTTTGCAGTGATATTAGAAAAAGATTTTGCGACAACTATTTTTGCGATGCTATAAAAAAAAATTCGACAACTATTTTTGCGATAATATTAGAAAAAATGCATTCGACAATTATTTTTGCGACTATATTAGAAAAAATGTTTATCGACAATTTTTTGCGATGTTATTAGATAAAATCTTTTGTGACAACTATTTTTGCAATGCTGTTAGAAAAAAAAAATTGCGACAGTTATTTTTGTGATGCCATTAAAAAAAATGTTTTGCGACAATTTTTTTTGCGATGCTATTAGAAAAAATGATTTGCAACAATTATTTTTGCGATGCTCTTAAAAAATGATTTGCGACAATTTTTTTTGCGATGCTATTTGAAAAAATTTGTACGACAATTTTTTTTGCGATGCTTTTGCAAATAATTATGTTACCGCGTTTTCTGCCATACTTTTTTAACAATTAGTTTCTACATAAAAATAAATGTAACATTTTGTATACATTTAGCTACTATCTTGTTAAATATATCAGAATTATTGTTATTGTTTGTTTATTATTACTAGCATTACACTTGTTTTATAACTATGACAAGCGTTTAAGTCATTTTAAAAAAGTTTATTAAGAAAAACTAATTTGAAAAATAAACATAAGTTGTAAGTAATTAAATTGTTGTAAAAAAATCTTATATGATCCCATTAAATTGAAATAACTCGAAAGACTAAAGTCAGCCTAATTTAATAGATAATATAATAAGAACGTAGACTATAATGTTGAAAAAACTGTTTCGTTTATACCATTCGACATAGTGTTTTGAGGCGTTTCGAAGCTATTTGTATAACAAATTAATAAAGTACAATTTACCAAAATTAAGGATTTTGCTATTTTTCATAATTCTGTTATTATTCATTCTTTTTCTTGTTACGAACAAGAATGAAAGTATGTATTTCTTTGTTATTGGTTCAGTTTTATATACGAGCTTGGAGCTCGTTTAAATTAGAGTGAAGTGGGCTCAAAACGAATACAATTTAAAATGCAAGGATTTTGCTATTTTGTCATAATTCAGTTATTATTCTGTATTTTTCCTAACACGAACAAAAATGAAAGTATGTGTTTGTTTGTTATTGGTTTAGTTTTAGATACGAGCTTGGTACTCGTTTAAATAAAAGTGAAAAAGACTCAAAGAGTTTACATATGAAAAAGTCACTTAGTTTATATTTTTAAAGCTGAACATTTAATTTGCTGTCTTTTTGCGTATGACGTCACGTAGAGCTTAAGTTTAGTTTTGCGGCAATTATTTTTGCGATGCTATTAGAATTAACTGTTTTACCGCTTTTTTTAGCGGCGTTATTACAAACAATTGGCTTCTACACTAATAAAATAACGTAAAATGCGTACATTTATTTAAAAAAAACTTTCTGTTTTAATATAATTTTAAATAATGTTGTTCTTATTCTTGTAACATACTTAAATCCAGCTTTTTAACTTACAAAAGTTTCATAAAAAAACTTTAATTTCTTTTTAAACTTATAAAAGCTTAAATTTCAAAAGCTCTATGTCTTTGTAAAGTGATATTTAAGTTAAACAATTATTGTGGTAAGAAAGTAAATTAAAGCAAATACACTCGATAAAAAATCTAAATGTTATACTTACATCCTGTTTACTTAATTTACAAACTTTTGTAGGTTTAATACATATACTACTACCTAATTGAAAATGCAAGTATTCTATTGATAATAAAAATTCTTCAAAATATAATTCAAACTTTATAACATAAAAATTAAGACGTTAGTTGCTTTAATGAACGTTGCTTTGTTTCCGTACTCTGTTAAATTGACTTTTTATAAAGTTTTATATACATAATTACAGCATAAAACAAAACGAGACTTTAATAAAGAAATTAAAATCAAACACTCTGTTTTACGATTTTTTAAACTTGATGTTATAAATAATAAGGTACCGTTATAACACTACCTTAAATACAATATTATTAAGAACAAACTAATAAAGCTTAAATTATCAAAAATAATGATTTTTTACTTTGTCATAACTCTGTTTTTACTCTGTATTGTTCTTAATACGAACAAGATTGAAAGTATGTGTTTGTTTGACATTAGTTTAGTTTTAAATACGAGCTTGGTGCTCGTTTAAATAAGAATAAATAAAATTCTCAATAAATTACATATCGGAAAGTAGATTTTTTTTATAAACTTAAAGCTAAATGTTTGATTTGTTGTGTTTTTTGCGCATGACGTCACGTAGAGCTTAAGTTTAGTTTTGCAACAATTATTTTTGCAATGCTGTTAGAAAAAATTTTTTGCGACAATTATTTTTGAAATGCTATTGCAAATAATTGTTTGCTTTTTTTCGCCATACTCTTTCAGCGATTGGTTTGACAAAAATATTTACACTTATTTGAAATAAACTTTCTGTTTTAAAATTATTTTAAGTAATATTATTCTTATTCTTTTAACATACTCAGTAGTGCAAATTTTTAACTAACAAAACTTAAATAAATGAATTTTCATTTCTGTTTAAACTTAAAAACATTTATACTTTCAAAGCTCTTTATCTCTAATGAGATATTTAATATAAATCAAAGTGCAAATTAAGAATTTTAAAATTCTGGTGAACATTTTTAGCCCAAAAATGTAAGAAATAAAGAAATATAATATTATTATAATAAAGTAACATTTAAGACAAATATACTCCTTAAAAAAGTTAAAATGTTGTCGTTTGTTAAAAATAAGTAAAGTGTTTGTTTTGTGTTAGTTAGTTTTTGTTTGTACAAGTACCGAAAACTATAATCGAATTTAAATATATAAAAAAACAGCTATAATTGTTTAAAAAATGCTAAATTTTAAAATAAATAAGTTTTTTGTAATTATTAATTTTGATTGTTTTTTTTATTTAAATTACTTTAATTGTGCTACATAAAGCGAGGCTATTATATAGCTTATAATAAAAGTTCTAAAGAAAAGGATTTTATTTTCAAGTTAGTAAGTTTTGCGCACCCCTAACCAAAATATCATGCTAAGCATCTTTAAAGTTCCTAAAACTAATTTTATAACCGATGCTACGTTTTACTAATACTTTTTTTAATTTTTACAAAGGTTAAACTAAAACATGCCTTAAATATTAACAAAGGTTATGTTAAACTGTTATCTAGACACGGTGTAACTAAATCAATCTTTGTACAGCTCTAATAAAACTATTACTATTGTATTAGTAAATAACAGGTTTTACTAAAATTAAGCATTTGTTTACATAACTTTACAATTCATGTTTTATTATCAAAAAGTTTGTTTTGTAAAACAATTGTTTATTTATGCAAAGTTTTACCAAGTATGCTTTTAAAAAATATTTTTCTTCTAAAATTGTTTTAGTCTTTGTAAAAAACTCCTACATTATCAGATGCAAATAAAAAAAATTTTTTTTTAGTTTTTATAAGTTTAACTTAACCTTAGTTTGATATACAATGCATTACTCAACCAACTTTTTTAGTCTTTTTAAGTACCTAAGTGTTACTTTTTAGCTGCTTAAGTTTTATTTTTAGGTAATATAAAAAAAAGTTTGACTTATCATTGTTTTAGCTAATATTAAAACTTATTTGAATATTTATTCTCAGTTTTACTTCAATTTGTATTACTATAAAAAAAACAAGTTTTATAAAAACATACTTTAATGTGATTCATACTTTTCTTTAACTTATTTTCTCTGTAAACTGTGAGTAAAGAATTTAATACATCAATTTTTATTTAACTTAGGTTTTACTTAAACAGATTTTATAACCAACGCTAAGTTTTACTAAAACCGTTTTTAATGTCTAACAAAGGTTTTACTAACATTTGCTTTATTAATTAACGTAGGTTTGAATAAAACTAGTTTTAACTTTAGTGCAGGTATTACTATGTTTTTATTTATTGCAAAAATTTGGCAATTTTTTGTCTAAGACAATCTAACACAGATTTTATTTATAGTTATGTTTTATTATGAAATTGTGTAAAACTGTTTTAAATTAACAGCTATAAAAAAATGCTTTAAAAAGTTAAATATTATTTTGGTCAAGTCAATCATAGAAAACATCGGCTAATTATATAAACTTAGCTTGTGTGTTGTGAGAAATAATATCAAAACTAAAGTTGACAAAACTCAGTAAAGATTTATATTTCATTATCTGTTTTTGTTTGAATTAACCAGTTTTTTAACAAGTCATCCATAAATCAAATTAACAACCCTGATTTAACACTTAATTTTTTTTACGAGTCTAAACTCGTTTTAAAATTATGAGAATGCTCGATTTGGCAACTAGAAAGTATATTAATCAAAACTACTTTAAATATGAATTGTAAACTTCTGCTTCTGTTTTGTGTTTTATTACGCATGACGTCATAAGGTGTTTAACTTACGTTTTAAAACCAAAATTTGCATTTTGCTATTTTTGTTTTCGCCCATTTATACTTATACTTTATTGTTAAAAACAAAACAAAAAGTGAAAGTTGACCATTTCATTAGAGGTTTAAAAATTTTTCGGAAAGGTAAAAAACTTTAATATACTTTTGAAGCTTACTATTTTAAAAAACATTATTTTTTATAGTTTTATCATATTTAAAAAATAGTTCCTTTTTTTAAGTACAAAATGTTTTCACTATTATATTAAAAAAAGATAAAAAACATTTAAAGTCAAATAATTACTTATTAGTTCATTTTAAAAACACTTTTTGGCTTTTGTAATGACATTTTTTATAAAAAAAAATCATAAGCATTTAATAATTTTAATTTTATTGAAGTTTTGTTTTACTATTTAGCGCAGGTTATACTCTTTGTTGAAACTTAAAAGTATAATGTAATGTTTTTTAGTACTTATATATTACAGTTTAAAACATAACATATATGTAATTTATCGATTCGTTTTTAAGTTTAAATTGAGCTTCAAGGTTTAGCATTTTTCGTGTGCTTTATTCAGTAACTTAACTTTTCTAAGAGTTAAATTTACAATGTCTACTTCAGTTAAAGTTTTTTAATGAGTATTTAAAAAAAATATTTAAGAAGTAAATTTGATTAAATTGATTAAATTTGAGTAAAACTTTTTAAATTTTTGATATATAAAAAAAATATTGAACCTATTTCAATTAAATAGAGCTGATTTTACGACTAATAATTATTTGTACTACTTTGCAAGCTTTGTAAACTTTTGGTTGAAACTTGTTTTAGTGTTTAGCGCAGGTTGTACTTTTAATTGTAAATTTAGTGTAAAGTGTAACCCCTTTTTCAGTACCTAAACAATAAAATTTAACACAAATTTTAAAATCAAATCAGGTTTATTTTTTTAATTAAGCTTTAAGATTTAGCATTTCAAGTGACCTTTACTTTGTATTTTATTTAATTTAAAAAAAAATTAAATTTACAATGTTTATTTTGTGTGCTTTTACTATTAACTTACTTAATTATTCAAAGGGTGAAAACTACTATGTTATTCAACTATTTGATTTATTTTTACGAGTTATTAACTCGTTTTAAAATTTTGGAAATGTAACTTTTACTGTAGAAAAAGCTAAATGATAGATTAAATAAGTTACTTATAAATTTTTAATATTTACTTCTTTTTCCTGTATTAATTATTATGCAACCGCTAGAGGTATATTAAGATTTAAACAAATTGAAAGCTCACAGGTAGAAATTTTATACTATTTTATTTATAATTTTAAATTGTTTGCAGTGTAAAAGCTTGTTGTTTTATGTTTTTGTTTAATTATAAAGGTATATTTTAATTAAAACAGACTATTTTTATATAAGATAAAATACTAAAAAAAAAATTTTGACTCTTAATAATTCACAAAGGAAAACAATACTTTTTTTTGACTATCAATATTGAACAGTTTTTTATTCTTACTTTTTTTATTCCCCTTAAAATTTTTTTATTTCTTTGTTTTTTCTTATCTGTTTATTACACTTTGTATAAACAAATTAGGAAAGCTAATTTAAGCTTTTACTAAAGTTTTTACAAGCAGATCAGTAAAACTAAATTTAAAGCTCTTTGTGACGTAACATATTTTTAAACGCAAGTTGATAACTCAATTTTTGTTTATATTAAACCAAACTTGCATGTTAAATAGGTTAACTTTAAAACGAGTACAATACTCGTAATACACAATGTTATCAGATTAAACCGAGACAGGTGTGGCAAAGCTTTCTCATAGCTATTTTTTTTTAAAGTTTAGGTATATTTCAAAATATGAATAGCTACTTTAAAATAAACTTAAATAGACGTGCAGTATAATCGTTGAAGGTTGTTTTCAAGCATGGAAATTACTTTAAAAAAACGCAATTAATAGATATTTAAACCTTAACTGTCATTGTATTCATTATATAGAAAGTATAACTTGAGCACAGTAGTTTTAAATTAGTTCATAATACTTCAAAAAATATATTAAATTAAAAGCAATAACTTTTATCTAAACTTACAGTAGCTAAAGTGTCTTGTCTGTAGAGAAAAAAAAAATTTACATTAATTGTAATTCGACAGTTTTAAAACTTATCAAATGTCGTTATATCAATTTAACATCGTTTTCAAATTAACTCAGCCAAATAGGTGTTTTTTAGTAGGTCCTGTCTATTAAAATCTTTTTAGCGTAGTACTGGCACACTGATGATAAAAACTGCTTTTCTGTGTTTAAGATATAAGTAGTGCAACTCTAGAGTTTTAGTTATTGTTAGTGGTTTAAGTTTACATATAAGTTTTATTCTATTCACCAAAGTTAGATTTCATTAAGTACATATTAACAGCTTTAGCTTTGCTTAGTTCCCTTAAAAAGTTTTATTTTGATTCAGAACTTCTATACCGTTTTAAGCTGTAAACCTTTAAATCAATAATGCGAAATAAAAGTAAGAAAGTTTTAAGACAGATATTTCTGTAATCATTTTTCATTTAATTTTTTTTTTGAATTCTGTTCAGATTTTATTTTATTTTTGGCAATCCTGTTATACAAGTTTAGTTTTAATCACTTCACTTTCAAAGTCTTAGTAATAGGTTACAATTAGGTAGACTTACTAAACTTAGTGTTAGACAAACGAATATAGCTTTAGTTAAGTATTAGTACAATGTACCAACCAAATTTTATTTTCATTTAGTATATTTATCTAGTTATAGCTTATATGACAAGGTTGAAAGATTGTCTAAAAGAAAATTACCGAAAATTACTTGATTTGCTATAAAAGAAAAAAATTAAATAATCATAGTGAAAACATAAATCAAAGACAAAACTATTTTATGGAAAAGTTTATACCTTTATTGTATTACAGTATTCAAATTTCAAAAATATTTATTCAGTATTCAAAACAATTATTACTTTCAATTCGGCACCGCTGGTATAAAAGTTTAGTTTAAATAGTGTACGTGTAAAACTTAAATTTTTGCCATACACTTATATAGTAGTTTTAGTTTTGTTTGATTTAAAAAACTTAGTTATAGTTGGACACTTATTGTATTAATTATAGATGAAAATTTCATTCTAGAATTACAGTACATTCTAGTAATTCTCTCCTAGTAATATTTTAACTAAGGCTTATAATTTAACAATTTAAATGTTTACTAATAAAAATTAAAACTTCTTAAGTTTCCCTAATTAAACTGAAACTTAGAACAAAAGTGTACTACTTAAACGTTTAGAATTAAAATCGTACAACAACTTTTTTTTAAAGATTTATTTCAGTTATACATCTTTAGTTTAATTTAATTAAAGCTTTAGTTTGTATGGATTTAATTTAAATTTGTAGATTTGTATAGTTTGAGTAAAAAAAGATATTTGATTAGTATAGCTAGTTAATTTTTAACCATTTTAGTATAGTTATTTACAGTAAATCTTTAAATCATACATGTCAAATTTTTATTGATAAACTTTAAAATTATTATGTTTGTATTAAACTACTAGTGAAAAAAAACATTTCATCAGTTAAAAAGGTAAAAAAAAGTTTTTATTTTTTGGCACCCCTGATATATAATTTAGTTTTAACATGTTTTTAAAGTTTGAGTTGTTTAAGCAGTAAAGTAATATAGTTTAAAGATTGGCTATGAGTAAGTCGCTTAAAACTACTCGAGAATAACAATTCTACTTCAAGCTATCGCTGGTTTAGTTTTTAGAAATCCAAAACTTTTATGCTTTGACTACAATGCTATACTAATTATACTATACTACACTATATTTGTCGAAAATCTAAAGATTCTTTCTGTTTAAATTTAAGTGTGGTACTTGATAACTGTGTGGTGGTGTTTTTATAGAAATCTGACAACTATGTGCTTCTTTGTACTGTTTAAAACAATTATTTTCTAATTGTTTCTATAGTTTAAACTTAAAACTTGTTAAAAATAACATAACACGACGATCTAAAGTACAGACGGGGTAGCTTTTTTTACATATATAGAACTACAAGATGATAAGTTTTGCACGAATAGACTTTTGCACGCAGTCATTTTGCACGAATGTAAAAAAAAAGATTAGGTTTGGGGTATAAGTATTTAAACTTAGTTTTATTAAAAAAGCTCTTAAGGTAGGCTCCGTGTAAAAGATTTAATTTATTTAGTTAATCAACTGATTTCTATCTATATATATATATATATGTATAAAAATATTAACACAAAAAAAATTAAACTAAGTTATAAAATAACGACCAAGTTTAATCGTTAGGGTTAACAATGGCAATAGAAAAAAAAAACAAAGTCTTAAAAACCATTAAAACAAACAACAATAACAAAATTACCAACCAAGGGTAAAGGTTAGGGGTAAGAGTGACGGTAAATATTAAAAAACATATACATTTAAATAATTTGATTAATTAGAAAAAAACTAATACCAGTTCTAAACTAACACCATGCAAAAACGACTTAGTGCAAAATAGACTCTTCTTGCAAAAATTAACGTGGTGCTAAAAAGTCTTCGTGCATTTTTGACACCTAGTCAAAAATGCTAATACTATAAAAATATAAATAAAAAGACAAACTTTAAGTAAAAGTAATTCTAGAAAAAACGTCATATACTAAGTAAAGCTTAAAACATAAACTATAAATTGCAAAATAATGAACATTTAAATTAACCAATACTTTGTACTTTATAGTAGCATATCTATACTAACTTATTTACTTTGTTAAGATAATTTTTTTAGTTTTTTTTATAAGTAGGGTTAAAAGTAGCGTTTTGATTTTTAGTTTTTATAGGTATATTACAATTATATTATATTTTTATTAGTTTTTGTTGCATTGTTACTGTATTTTATTTACTTTTGACTATATTTATTAAGTATGTGAAGATAATTTATACACTGCTTGTATTTGAAGTTATTTTGTAGTGCACCACACCACACAACGTTTTAAGCTTTAGTTTATTCAACTGATGTAAATAAAGAAAGAAAAATGCTGGCGCTCACAAGTCACAACTGTTATTAATAGTAAAGTGTGGAGAAAAAGTTTTTGTTAACCAAGACTCACACCATGTAATTAGTAAAAAATTTAGATAAGTCTTAAAATAAGTAGTGTTAAAAAGAAAATTTTACTTTAAGATGATTTAATTTTGTTTTACTTTTAACTTAAATAAAATGCCAATATTTATTCAATACAAAAAATTGTTTTTTGTAACCTATATCTGCTAATATTTTCTATGAAAAGTATAGAGGCACCATAATGTCCACTCCAAAAGTTTTAATTTTTTTTGATAACATTTTCTTGTTGCCCTTATTAAAGAGTAACACTGCCATATTTTAAAAAGGTCAATAGTAAAACAAAATAGAGATGACGTATATTTATTATAAATAAAATATGTTGTTTTTTTCGTCATATAGAAAAAACATGAACGCAAGCTTTAACTGCAGACCGTAACATGTTTTAAATAAATATATAGATCTGTGTGCTTATAGTTATGAAAAAGTAAAAATGTTTAGTACTTTCTTACAACTTTTATATACAATTAAAAATCAGTTATATTCACTAGTGACTAACACTTATACACTAACTCTCACTAACAACCACAAGTAACATGTAAAAAATAAGTAAGAAAAAAAAAGTTTTAGATAATTAAAGTTTCAAAAGTTTAGTTTATAAAGTAAATATTTAGTACATCAATAGTGTAGTGTTAAAATAGTTTAAACTAAAGATGTAGACATTTTTTTATAAGATAAAAAATTAAAAGTCATAAGTTAAAAACAACTTATTAAACGAATAGATTTAGATAAAAAATAAAATGACTTTGGTTGTAACATTAAACAAATACTTAGTAATAGAAGAATTGGATTAAAATTGAAGTAAATCTTTTACCTTTAATCTCTAATTTCAATATAACATAAGTTAAAACATTTTTATAAGTTTATACTACTGAGATTTATGTTTATAGATTTTCTATTGCTTATTATTAAATTAACCAACTTAAAACACTTTATCATTATATAAAATTATAGTTTTAAATTTTATATTTATTTAAGATTATTTTAGTAAAAGTCTAGCTTACATATTGCTTTGTTTTTATAAAGTATTTAAAATTTAAAAAACTAATTATATTGAATTAAATTTTTATTTAAGTTAGATTTTTTTTTAGAAAAAAAAATTTTTGTTTAAGCTATATAGTTTTAACGGGTGGGTGTCACTTTTGCATGAGCGTGACTTTTGCACGAGCGTCACTTTTGCACGAGGAGACATTTTTGCACGAGGGAACACTTTTGCACGAGGGGTCACTTTTGCACGAGGCGACTCTTTTGCACTAGCGTCACTTTAGCACGCGGGGACACTTTTGCACGGCGTCACTTTTGCACTCAGGGTCACTCTTGCACGAGGGGACACTTTTGAACAGCGACTCTTTTGCACGAGTGTCACTTTTGCACGAGGGGACACTTTTGCACGGCGAAACTTTTGCACGGAGGGGCATTTTTGCATGAGGTGACACTATTGCACGGCGACTCTTTTGCACGGAGGGTCACTTTTGCACGAGGTGACACTTTTGCACGAGGTGACACTTATGCACGGCGACATTTTTTCACGATGAAAATTTTTTTACGACAGGATTGTTGCACAACGTCACATTTTTACGATCAAACTTTTGCACAGCGACATTTTGGCAAGATAACTTTTTCGCAAAGGGAATCAATTTTGCATGCAGGCTGATTAAAAGTTTTTTAGCTACTATCAAGTCTGTAACATAAAAAGAAACTGAAAACTAATATTTTATAACATACCTACCTATATTAAAGGCAAAAATTAAAGATCTAAAATCTTTAACAGTAAAAGTTAATGTTAGAAACAAACTAACGAAAAGTTAAAACAAAATTGTATTTAAAAGATTTATATCAGGAACAATAAAGTTAATTTATTTAGAAACTAGGATAAAAAATACTTTAAGTGTAAGTAAGTTGTTCTAGTTTATTTTGAATTTTAATATATTAATCAACAACTATGCTTTTTTATATATTTAACTATACGGTTACAAGCTTATTGTTCATATGATGAACCTAGACATAAAACCTAGACCACTTAAATTGGAAGACACATTAAGAAATAATAAAATAACACATGTAGTTTATTTATTATAACAAAAATAAAAACATAATTTGATATAAAATTTATAGGTTAACATAAAAAGCATTATTTTAACCACAAACTTATATTTATTTACGCTTTAATTTAAAACAAACAACAATAAATATTTAAAAGTATTGACTAACAACAAAAATAAAAACCTAACGCTCCAAGGACATTAAAATTAGGCTCTCATTGGCTTATTTCATGATCATGGAATGCTGGTGTAAGCATCTCTTGATACTTTTGATGAACATAAGTTCAAACTTCCAAATGTTACTCTCTCATTGGCTTATCATGATCATGCAACATTATTGTAATGAAATAATCTAAATTTAAATCATGAAAAATGTGCTAGTTTATCGCTTTTTTTATTCTCACGCGAAATTAAAAGATAAAAATAAACATCAGGTAAAATCTGAAATACCTTTACACTTCATAAATTAACTAAATCTTTTTTAAATTTAACATTTGTTTGAAAAAACAATAAATTAAAATAATTTTTTAACAGCTATATAAGGCTAATTATAACATCGAGAGAAAATAAGTAAAAATAATACTCAAAATTCGTGTTTTAAAGCCTTACTAAATTAAGTTTATATTTCTGTTTAAAAATTAACAAAATTCAGATTATTTTCATTTAATGTATTCAAAATTGTTTTGAATAAAATTAAAATGTGTATTCAACTATTTTATATAAATTAAGCAAATAAATATAAATTAATGAATTTTGGTACGTTATTATATTGTTCTACGTAAAACTTAAAATAAAAAATTTACCTTAAAATTTCATTAAAAAATTACCACATTTTATTTATTCAAAACAACTTGCGTTTAAAAGCGAATATTATTTAAGTTAAAAAAAAATATTCAAAAAAAAATTGTCGCCGTGCAAAAGTGTCACCTCGTGCAAAAGTGACCCTCCGTGCACAAGTGTTGCCGTGCAAAAGTGACGCTCGCGCAAAAGAGTCGCCGTGCAAAAGTGTCCTCTCGTGCAAAAGTGACCCTGCGTGCAAAAGTGACATCGTGCAAAAGTGTCCCCTCGTGCTGAAGTGACGGTCGTGCAAAAGAGTCGCCGTGCAAAAGTGTCCCCTCGTGCAAAAGTGTCTTCATGCAAAAGTGACGCTCGTGCAAAAGTGACCCGTTCCCAGTTTTAACAGACTATTTAATTATAAAAGTCAAAAACCTGACAAATAGTCAAATTTAACTTAATAAACTAAACAAGTTTTTAGAACTAATTTAGCAACAAGTCTTTCACATTAACAGATTAAAAAAAAGTAAGCTTTATCAATCAAATAAACACAAACCTTTCAGTTTGTTACAAAATTTAGTTTAATAAAATCTGCAGATGTAACTAACATCTGTAACAGATAAAAAACTATTTTCTTATAAAAACAAAACCGAATATATGATTTGCTGTTTAACGGTTGTGACGTCATTGCAAGTTTTTTAATAAAATGTTGACTTCTTGTCGCATTAAGTTAAAATTTTTCTTGTGCATACTAAATATTTTTTTTCTAAATTAACTATTTTTTTTAATTACTACTAGTGTTTGTAAAATGATTAAAACACTTTAAAAATTGTGAAACTTAAGTAAAAAAAAAAACGTCCAACGTCAAAGATATAAAAAAAAAGTTAAGGAATGCAGTATTTACCGACATATAATAAAATGTCAAATATACTTAATTTTTACATTAATACCTTTACAGGTATTTTGTCGCAATATGGTAGAATTAATGTCAAGTATGTAGTAACTATCATTCACTCAGTAAAGTTGTAAAGATCATCCGATGTAATTAATTATATTCAAGTAGTTTTATAAGAAAAAAAAATGGTTTGATACTAACTATAACAAAAGTAAAAACTTAAGGGCAATAAGTATTTGCCGAAATTGAATTTTAGAAAACATTTTTTACTTTTACCAGAATTGTAAATAAAAAATATTTAAAATAATAACAGACTGTGTTTATAAATGTTTTTATGCTTGTGTATATTTATTTTATATATTTTTGATTAATTAAAAACAACTACATGCTTCTTAGATTAAATTGATTAAATTATATTTGTTACTATGCGTTTATATCAAACATTAAAGTTTGTAGTACGACGATTTTTCATTGCTAATTGTTTGCATTGTCAAAATTAGCCTGAAGTTTAATATTTTCTTAACGTTGTAATACTCAAATAATTTCTATTTTTGGTCATATGTTTTAATTGGTATAACAAAACGATGAAATTTAAAAAAAACTCTTTTTATTTTATTTTAAAGACTAACTTTATAAGCATAACATTCAACAAATTAACAAACTGTTAACAAATAAATGTTGGTTTTATTTGAATAAGGTTTTACCATTAACTTATGATCTCCTTTTTTTAAAGAAAAAATCGATTTGAAAGCATTATCTTGAAAGTATATGAACTAGCTGTCTGAAATTTGGATTTTAGACTATTTTTATTGACTTAGGCTTTCGTTCCAACTAAAAAACTATAATTTTTGTTTATCGAGTTGTAGTATATTACGAGCTAAATGCTCGTATAAGATTTGAATTTTACCAGTTTAGCTTATCAAGGTGCTATGTGTTACAAAGTTTCCAAAATTTAAAATAAAAGCTTAATATTTGATTTGCTCCATTATGCGCATAACGTCACCAGAAGTTTAAGTTGAATATTGCGACATTTTTTTTCGCAATGTTAACATATTTAAAGTAGTTTAATGCGTTCAAAACTATTTTGTTACTTTTAAAAAACTTCTGTTTTTAGTCCTAATAAACTTTTTTCGATTTTAAGCTTGATTTTTCGATTTAATATAAAGTATATTTAAGTATAAATAAGCATATTCAAAAAGGATAAAAAATTTTGAAAATTTATGTGAACAGTTTATGTGTATAGTGATAAATAAAACTAAAAACAAAGTTTAACTCAAATAATTTATATTTGTGCTTATTATGAGGTCACTTAAAAAAGTGTAATTTTTTTCAGCTAAAAACGTTACTACTAGATAATAATGGTAAACAGTGTTTAACTTAAATATTTAATATACGTTAATTTTTTTTTAATTTTTAAAAACAAACCTAGTTGTATGAACTTGTATTAATACTATTTTATCAATAGTATACTACTTAGTATACAACTGTAAAGTTTATTATGAGGGAATTTTATTAAATTTCATTTTTTAAAATTTTTAGTTAACAAATGTTATTTAAAAACAACGTTTAAAACTTTTCATTGCTTAGATTTCTAAAATAAACTAAATTTATATGAGATTTTTTCAAACTTTAAGTACCATGTTTTTAAATAAGTTAGACTTATTTGTTATTATTTACTTCTATTATACTCTACACTAGTTTTATAATTACGATAGTTGCTTGATTGACATAGAAGAGTAAAACTGCAAAGTACGTTACAACTGTACTAACAATATTTAATTAATTTTCTAGCTTAGGTATAAAATTGGCTATTTGAAATAATTAAATAAATTCATATTTAGGGACTATGTTTTCTGAGAACATATTATTTTACATTTGATTGTTTTACTAGCTCAACACTAGTTTAAAACTCTAGATGAAGTTTATTAGTCATATTTACAAAAATATTTAAAAATATTTGTAATTTGATTCTCTAAACAATATTCAGTTATATTGCAAATAACTTCTCTAAGACATTAAAATACAACTTTAAACTAAAATTTACAAAAGAATTAGTGAATGTGTATGATATTTTTTGTCTTTCAGTGCAACAAAGTATAACTATTATCAACATACTTATAATATACTTACAATTTCCACCCGCGACCATTTTCAATTGCACAATCTGCACCGGTGTATAATTCCTATTATATTTTTTTTTACTTACATTTTTTGATAATTTCAATACTATCACTTTTTTACTATCACTCTTACCTATGGTTAGTTAGCGACCTTTGAACTTAATCGGGTTGGAATTGATCACAGATTGGAATTAAACGTTTCCATTATTAATTTATAGTTTACTTTATATTAAAGTTTTCATGTATTTCAACAGTCATACAAATATATTTTTTTGTTGGATCTTTTTTTCTTTTAAATTTTCAATATATATTTATAATAACAAAAGCTAGTTGTTTAAAATTAATAATTAACTATATCGGTTTTCATAATCATTAAAACTGTTTTAAATTTTTTAAGAACTTTATGGAGAAAATATTTTAGACTATATTGAAAAATAGTTTTTAAATAGTTGACACGCGCATAACGTTTCTGAAACTTTTTCAAGCAACTTTCGGATTTGATGTCTCAAAATGCATAGGTTAAGCAAGAATGAAAAGTTTTAGTTCAAAGTATTATTAAAGTTTTTATAAAATAAAATACTTGTAATAATATTTTGTTACAAAATTTAATTTATTACACATAGAGCTGCACTTTAGTACTGTCATAAATTTGTGTTTAAATTATCAATTTACTAATTAAAGATTTTTTTCATTGAACAATGTTTCTCTATCAGTTAATAGATAAAATTAATGAAATCTTCAATAACAGTTAAGATTCTATTCAAATATTTCTATTTTTAATACAAAATGATTTAGATTTCTCTATGTCGAAAACTAAATCGGAATAGTTATTCAGGTAATTTTAATTAACTTAACTATAACTTAACACATTTTTTAATGTAATCCGAACGATAAATAACATTTAATAATATAGATTAGTAGAAAACATCTGTTTTTTAAATTAAAATAAAGTTGTTAGTTTACGTTCAAATAAATCATCAAGTTTTGTAGAAGAGTGTTTCTTCTTCGCAGTTTTTTTACTTTGTCAAAACTAGCTTTCCATTTAAGTGTTTTTGTCACTTAAAAGTAAAAATTATTATAGCAGTTTTTTTTTTAATTTAATCAGCTGAAATAACTGAAATTATTGCAACAAAACTATGAAAATAAAAAAAGTTATCTGTTTTTTATTGAGAAGCTTTTTCAGGAATTTTTTACAAAAAATAAACTAAGTATAAATTGAATATTATTTTAAATTTTGTATTTGATCCACGGCTTTTACTACAGCTTTTAAGCCTTTCAATTCTAGAAACATTAAATTTAATACTGTTTTTTTTCTACAGTATGAGCTTAATGCTCGTTTAGATATTTCAACTTTGGTTGTTAGTTAAATAAGCTTTTATAATTTAAAAATTTACCTAGTTAATAAATTAGAATTGTAAACTTATGACGTATAATTTAAAACGCATGACGTCACTTTGAGTTTAAGTTGAGTTTTGCGAAATTTTTAAGCGATACTTGTCACAAAAAATTTACTTACAGTAATTAAATGAGTTAAAATTTTTTTTGTTTATTTTTATACTTTATAATTTAATCTTAATTTAAACATTTTTGTTTCAAGTTATGAATTTTGTTTACTATTAATTTTTCAAACTATAACACACTTTATTTATGTATATTTAAACGCAAGTTATTTTATTCAAATAAACACTTTTATAAAGTTGTTATAAATTAATATTTATATCATATGGTATTCTACTAAATTTAAGTAAAATAGAATTGTTATAAAAAATATTTTACATTTATGCTTATTATATTATGACGTATAATGTTAAAACATAAAAACTTTACATTTGACGTATTAATGCAATAAGAGAAAAGCTAAAAGTTTAAAATTGTAATATACAAGTAGTTCTAAATTTAAAACCGGAATAGAAATCAATTAATTTATTTTTGCAATTTAAAACACAAAGTTAGTTGTTTAAACATTTAAAAATAATGTATTAAGATTTAATTAGTGATAATTTAATGATTATTTAGAAGTATATTATATCTAAAAAAAAAAACTACTACTTAATTTCATAACAAAGATTTGTTATGTAAAATGTGTACAAAAAAGTAGTTTTTTATAACTTAGCTACTATGTTTTAACTTAACATTACTTTATGTTATCTATTTTTCACTAGTATTACACTAGCTTTAAAATTGTGACAGTCATTGATTTAATAAAAAAAATGTTGAAAAACAAATTTTAAAAATAACTGCAAGTCAAAGCGTAACTTGCAGCAAAATTGCAAACGACTTCTCTAAAATCATTAAAATGCTAAATTATTTTCTATTTAACAGTTAAATTACGACAAGAAAGTTTAAAAACAAAATGTTTTTGCGCTCTTTTTATAGAGTTAGTTTTTTGTTTTTTGTATTCTATTTATTTTACAGTTATGTTCTAATTTATTTATTTGTAGTTCTTGGTAAGCTATGTTGAAGAAGTCAGCTATATTAAAAAATAAATATACACTACTACTATGATTTTTAAATTAATTGTATTAATTAAGCAATTTTACTCCGCAGTAAATCAAGTAAAACCTACACTATACAAAATCAGTTGTATTAAATTAAAAAACATAAAACAACAATTTTTATTAAAACCTAAACTTTAAGAAAAACAAGTTTTAATAAAAACTCTACTAGATGATATGAAAATGTAAGTAACATCTACATTAGATAATAAAATAGTTTTAATCTTTACTAGATATATAATATTTTAATAAAATATTCATAAAATAAAACAAAAACAGGTTTAAGTTAAAAATAATATCTAGAGTAGATAAATAAAAAAAAACTTATAATATAAAAATCAAATAGCCCTGACCTTAAAAAATATATCCTTCTCTGCTGAAGTATATTAACTTTCTAACTACTAACTTATAAAAAATTTTTATCAATACTAATACATACACAATTTCAAATTATTTTTTATTAGAAATTTTAATTTATACTACAAGCTTGGTGCTTGTTTAAAAAAACTGTTTTTTTTTTATTATTCCAGACAAATAAAAATTTTTTGTATTAAAATTAAGACTAAAGCTCTAACTTGCTGTTTATTGTGTTTTACGTCACTAAAATAGAAAACATTTCCGAGATGTATAACATATTAGCAAAATAAGAATATAGTTTTATTGTTATAAAACCTTTGTTTCGATTAAAATTAATTATTAAATTCAATTAGTTTTAAGTAGATAGTTGCAATATATTACGAAAACTTTTGTTGAATTTTATAATTAAATAAAATAATTTACTTACTGAAACTTTCTTCAATAGAGATAAAAAACATTTGTGTTTTAGCTTTGTTTTCTGCACAAAAACTGGTAATAATATTTGAAATACTTTTTCATAACATTAGTATTATTTGTAATAATATTAAACTATGTTCGTAATAATGCAGTTATTATGTGTTTTGATTTTTAGAAAATAGATAAAGAGATCTCAACTACTAGAAAAGAAAAAAAGAATTTATTATTTCAAGACTATTTAAGCACTGACGAGGTCTTTGACCAAAACTTAGTTTATAAAACGTCTTAAAAGAATGAATTCATAGTGCAGTTATAAATAAATTAAGAATTTAAAAATGCTTTGTTGTAATATTTTTCATAACTGTGCATAATAATAGTATATTATAATATATAATGTGACATTATAACTTATATGCTTAATTTAAATTTATTTTGACCGGCATTTTGCTCATTTGAAAATATACTTATTTTGACATCATAAAAAGACAGTGCTATTCTTTTTTAATAAAACTAAGGCTCTTTGCTGTTGTGAAGTAAAACAAAACGATTAAGTATACGAAAGCATGCAATTATAAACTTATATGATAAGGTTACTGAAAAACAAAAGAACTTTTTTTAAGTTTTATATATAAGCTTAATGCTTATCCAAATACTTTACAAATAAAATTACTTATCAAGTTTAAATACTTTAAGAATCGAACGATTAAATAATACTTTAAAATTATTTTATTATTTTTATAAAAAAAAACCTAATTAATGTACTTAAGTTTTAAATTTTTAAACTACTTCTGTTTAAGTTGTAAATGTTTTAGGAGATTACTCAAAACCCTTTTTTGTTTAATATAAACCAAATTTAAAAAATTAAATAACTGTAAGTACAATACTAAAAAACACCTTTAAAACTTTTAATTAGTAAAAAAAAAGTTATATTTGTATTCTAAAAAAATTTTGAATAATTTTAAAACCAGAAAGTAAGCTTTGTAAAACATTATTAACTTAAAAAGTAAAATCTACATTATATTACTGCAATAACGAAACTATGTATTATTAATACTATGTATACTAAAAGTAATCAAATATAATTGAATCAAAGTTTTTGAAAAATAGTAAAAAAGCGTTGTTTACTTTTTTACGTAGTTTTTGCTTTAGATATAGAATAAATGTAAAGAAAGGAGATCCTTATTGTGTAAAACTACATAAAACAATTATAAAGTTTAAATTAGTTGTTGAATATTAACTGTATGCGAGCTTTATACTCGTTCAAAATACAATACATGGACAAATCGCTAATGTTAGATTTTTTCTGATAACATAATAAAGTTTTGGGCTTCCACTTGTAGTGTAATAAGTATTATGTCATTAACAGCCGAATATACTTTATTTAAAGTTTTAATATTAGTTTAAACACTGTAATATATAGCATTTTTAGATTAAAATTACATTTATCAAAAATAACTTTAAGAAATTTCTTAATGCGTTGAATGAATAGTATTTATAATTGTAATGAAATTAACTTCAGTAATGTTTTAAACTTAAATTGAATAACTTGTAAAAAAGGAAATGAAGAAAAAACAGCTAAACTTAAAACTTTATATTTGAGATAAAAATATTAACTCAAAGCTTGTATAGAAGT
This sequence comes from Thalia democratica, assembly GCF_965202585.1. Taxonomy (NCBI): domain Eukaryota; kingdom Metazoa; phylum Chordata; class Thaliacea; order Salpida; family Salpidae; genus Thalia; species Thalia democratica. The sequence continues at coordinate 3,444,088 of NC_139170.1, forward strand.
CGTTTAGCTACTTTTTTGTTTCGAATTACAAAAAGGTTTAATTTTATAGTTGCTAAGTGTAACCGAAAAATTCTTTTTTTTGATAACAAATTGTATATTATCAAGCTATAAGCTATATTAAAAGAGGTTTAAACAATAGCTATTTCAAGTTTTTTTTATATAGTAGTAAACTTTTCAAATATATCCTATTTTAAACTTAGTTTGGTAAAAAAATATAATAAAAATCAATTTAAAATTTTATAAAAAGATTTCATTCACTTTTATTTTATTCTATTTTAGAATAGAAGTATTTTTGTACTTTTTCGTAAACAAAAGTGTTTAAACTGTTTAATAAAGTTTAAGTCTAGAATTATTAGAGTTTTTAAACTTTTTCTAATTTAGAGATGCTAACTAGATCCTTCAATTGATAAAAAATATGTTTCATATTAGCATTATAAAAATTTTTATTGTTTAGTTTTATAAGAATTTTGAAAACATTGAATAAAGGTTGAACAAAATATTTATCTTAACTTAATGTATAAACATTTAATAGATTTTTAATTTAATTGAAAATAATTAAATATTTAAGAACTAAAAGAAATACTTTTTACTTTCTTTGCTAATAGTTCTTTTAAGTACAATGCATAATCTAAATTAACATTATACTATACCAAAATAGATTAGCTTGTAAATTTACTTAAAGATTTTGAAAAAATTAAACTGCCTTTTGTTTAAACGAGTTTGGTATAAATTACAGAAATAAATTATTTTGTTTAATCAGTATGTTTTTGATAGATATAATTAAATTAAAAGCTTTGGTTAGTTTTATTATGCGTATGACCTCACTGATCGCTATGTAAACAAATATAATTAAAAATAAAACTAATAATTTACAAAATATCTGAATACTGAAGGATATTTTTTTACTATCTAGTATTTTTAATAAAGATTAAATAATAAACTTCTAATTTTCTTTGATGTTATTTAGTCGGCTAATAGCTTTTACATCCTAAAGAAATTTGAAAACTTTAAAAAACTATAAGAGATGTTTTTATTATGCAAGCTTGTTACTAGAGTAAAATTTTGATAAAACAAACCAACTTAAGTACTTTAGATACTTTAAATATATATTAAAGTTTATGTTAAATTAAAGCAATTTCGTACATATTATCTAACAGCTTATAAAACTTTAACTTAATGCTTCTTGTTGTAGCAATACAGTAAATGAATTGAAAAAATACTCAGTTAAATTTATATACTGTTCATTTTTAATTTCTCTTTAAGGACTTCATAATAACATTATTAAATGTTGTTATTTTACTTGTGCTAAAAACTACTTTAGCAACTGTTAATTATAATTTTAAACGACGGAGTAAAATCAAAAACAAAGCTAAAAGCATTGAACAAAGTTAAATCTTTTTTTTGGAAAAAAAATATACTTAAAATTAAAAATATATTTCTTTGTATTCAAAAAACTTTTTGATATACTTGTAATATAAATCAAAAAAAAAATTGTTATTTTGATTGAAAAATATCGAAATCTTTAAAAAAATTTTAAAATAATATGAATTAAATAAAAAATTTTTTTTTGTTTATCCGTAAAGATTGTCAAAATATTTAAAAAAAATCTACACCAAAATGATTAATAGATAAAAATATGTCTAGTTTGTAAATTATCCTTTGAATTGTTTAAAGTCTTGTAGGATACTTTTAATTATGCGAGCTATACAGTTGCTCAAAAGTGGTCTTAGTGATGGAAATATCTAAGAAAAAATTATATCAATATAAAAATAAACTTTTGGCTTTCATTGATTTTAGAATATGCATGACGTCACTTCAAGCTTTAGACGTGGGTTTCCTAAAATAGGCAACGACAATAAGAAAATTTCTTTGCGTTTTTAATGGTAGTTTTTTGATAAAATTGTTGGAGGAAGCCATAGCTTTTATAATACATTTTAACGTTTATCAAAATTTTTGATAAAAAAGTTTGGGAAACTGTGCTTTAGACAATATATTAACTTTTATAATACTAAACACTTGTGTGTATAAAAAACCGATTGAATTTTAAAAATTGAAAAATAGGCTACTTAAACTAAGCAGTTAAGTTTTGAGCTTAGTTTTAGGTATAACATGTAAAACAGTGTATAAATTTCAAATAATATTTAAATAATTAAACAACATCTAAAAAACAAAATTAATTTCCGGAAATTTATAAGAAAACTTAAAAAAAACAACACTTTTTAAATTAAGTACTAAAAACTATTTTAATTAAACATTGTTTATAAAACAGTAAGAAGCAAAAAAGAAATAAGTATTATGTTTTAGCGGAATTAAATTAAAATATTTACTCATTATTGCTAAAAAATGTTTTGTTTTTTATAATTCAAAGCAGCATTAAATTATGATTTTATATTTATTTGTTTACATTACGTTTTTAAATATTTCTCATTATAATTTTACCTTCAAAATATTTTTGTAATATTTAAAAACTGAAAGTTGATTATGTTTTTTACAAGCAGAAGAAATTTGTAATTTACAAGCAATAATAAAAACTTTGTGCCTAATTAGTTCATTATACGTCAATTTTTTAATTTTTATTTTTATTTTGACAAATTAGTTTAAGGGTTTAGTAGTTTTATATTATGTTAGTAATATTCATAAAACGTTTAAACTATTTTTAATACTCAAAGTTAATAGCAGTAAAAGATACATAATTTAAATTGATGATTGTTTGTTAAAATATTCCTAAGAAAATCTTTGAAATTTATTTTTTTAAATTCTATAAAAATTGCATTGGATTCTATAAAAACTGTTACAGTGTTTTTAATTTATTGCAATAGTATTATATCTTCTATGAGAGTTTGCAATTTTTTCTATAATATAACATAAATGTGGTGTTATTTATAATTTTATGTTTCAATCGTAAACAACAATGTTTGTAATTTATGTTTTAGTTTCGCAAGGTATAACATAACATTTGATTTTAACATAAAGCATGTCAATGTGATATTTTGAAATGTGCGAGCTTTACACTCGTTAAAAGTTTCAACGGAAAAAAATTAGTTAAATAAACTGAAACTCTTTTTATTTAAAACTAATATTATATATAATATTAGTTTTAAAATCTATTTGACGTCATTTATAGCAGTTTTAAATAGATAATTATCTTTAAGTATACTACATTCATTTTGTTTATAAAATCGTTCTGATTTATTTTACACGTAAATTTTATAATAAATTGTATGTTAAGATTTATTATCCAGTAAAATATGAATAAATATAAAGATGAATTTTTTTTAATGTATATGAACATGTATGAATTATTATGTAGTTATTGTATTTAATTAGTTTTAAAACGTTTTAAAGTTCATAAAATTTTACAGATCTAAATATTTATTTTAATAAACTACTTACACTTTATGGTTTAACTATTTAACTTCACAAACACAAATAGCTAAAAATGTTGGTGATATCTAAACATAATTACTAAGAACTGATTAACAAAAAAAAATTAGAAACAATAAAGATTTTATAATATCTACTATAAGGTATTTGTTGCTTAAATAAATTGACCTTATTTTCAACTCACTTAAACTCATAATGAAGTTCTGTATAGCTAATTGAGTGAAATAATTAAGAACAGGTTTTCTGATAGCAAAGAAAAACAAGAACTTTTATATTTATTTTAATAAACGTTATTATTATAACTTGTAGGCATATAATCAATAAACTACTTTTTGAAACATAGTATTGTTTAATACAAATATACTAACTAAGTTTATAAAATAAACCTATTTATTTTATCTTACTAAGTCAATTTAATCTTACAGAAAATTTTGCAAGTTTTAACTAATTTTTTCATCAACTAAGAGCTATAGTAAAACAAAATTAACAGAACTAAAACAAAGGTTTTAGTTGAAACTGCACTAAAAAAATTAATTAATTAATTACATTAACAAATACGATTTAAGCGTACTTTTTTTTTCAAAAGTTTAATGCATTTTTTGAACTTTAATTGCAAACTTAATATCTTTACAAAGTATGAAAATTATTTGTAAATTGAGTTATATTTAGCAATGACAGATTTGATTTTATAAAAGTAAAATTTTTAAGACTCAATGAAAATATTGATCAAAATGTACTTTAGATAAACGTAATTACGGTGGTTATTGTTGATGTACGTAAATATTATTTTTGCTTTAAAAAGTTTTCAATAAACAAAAAGTTACGAACAGTGATAAAAACCTTAAACTTTAAAAGCTCGAAAAACATAATTAAAGAATAATCATTGACTTAAGTATGAAAGTTTACTGTTTGTAGTAACGCATTTTATAGTAAGAAATAAGATCAACTGTTTCACGCATGTGAGTTTACACCCGTTTAAAATTCAGATCTAATCTAAAATTGATGATTGAGAAAGTGTTTTGAATATATAAGAGTACTTTAGGATATAGTTTGTGTGTAAATAAATTTGACGTTACTAAGAGCTTCAAAACTTTATAAGCACAAATGACTACAGCAACTTTTCTATATTTAACTTTAAATTATATATTTTTGACAAATATTTTATGATACATTTTCACTAAATATGATATTTTAAATACCTATTATATGTACTTGTTTTGATAATATTAAAGAACCTAAACGTTTTAAGTCGGAAACACCCAAAAAAACATTAAAAAATACTTAATGATATAGTTGCCAATGTGACATAAATGTCTTAAAAAGACTTCTGTAAAATTAATACTAAATTAAAAACTCTGAATAACTGCTTAATGAATTAGTAAAAGTTTTATTACAAAATAATGTCTAGCAACTCTTATTTTTAAAACTTCTAACTAAATTTTTACTGATTGAAAAATGTTAGAAGCTCAAAAATAAAAAATATACTTTGTAAGCTTTGACAAATAATCATGATTATAGTAGAACAAAAGCTTTAAAGAATAAATATATTATAATAAAGATGTATCATTTGACGTAATTAGTTTTTTTTTTTTAAGCTTAAAAATTAATGAATTGAAAGTTAACTAATACAATATTCAGTCGCTTTTTTGCTAAAAAGCATATTATATTGATATGTAACGGTTATGACGTAAGTAATAGCTTTAACAGTTTTGAATAAAATAGTAAATTTATAAACAAATGTTCGGTAATACTAATAACGCTAAAATTGTTTAAAACTATTCTTTATTTTTATTCAAAAATTCTGCATCAACTTCTCTTTTACTGCTTCAATCTAAATAAAATCCTAACTTTTTTATTAAAGTAACAGATCTCATTTATGTTAAAAAAACAATTGCTTATAATATAAATTAATTATAAAGCTTTTCGCAGACTTATTATAGAAAAGAATGTTTAGCTCTTTATTGAACTTCATCATACAATTGATATCATTTACAAATACTTATACATCATTTGTCAAAGAATCAACAACTTGTTAAACTTATTTTTACAATTGTTTCTTTGACTAAATAAAATATTTTCTTTATAAAAATCAAAACAGCAGTGAATAAAACTTAACTTAAATTTAAGTTTAAACTTACTTTAAATGACTAATCATTAACTATTTAGTTTTTTTCTTATATATCCTTTATTAAGTTTTTATTAAACGTGCGAGCTTAACACTCGTATAAAATTAAGATAAAAGTTTCAAACTAATATTAAAAGAAACTATATTAGTTTTATATCTAAACTGTACTTTTTAGTTCGTTTTATGTTTACAATGACGTCACTCAGAGCTTGAAAACTTTAGTTTGATTGATTAAATTATAATATAATAATTTTTAAAAAAAATAAAATACATTTTACTTTTATTAACATTCTGTTATATTATTTAGTGATTATATTATTAACAGTATGTTTAGCTTTATGAAAAACTTTTGGGTGCAACAAGTATAACATTTTAAGCATATAATTAATAAAGTTTTTAACTAACAACTAGCATTGACTTTTGTGATATTTTAAAACAGCTACTATATTACAAAAATATTTTGATAGAGTTGGCATATTACGCGTGCCTAAGCCAATGAAACGGTTTTGGATGCTATAAGCACATACTAACAAGTAACTCTGAGCCGAAGAATACATCAGATCGACACAAATTGTTTTCACTCAACCCAGTTGATCGCTTGGTGGAACTACAGGGTTATATTAGCATGTTGATGTAGTTTGAAAATATAATAATAATAAAGGAAAACATAGACTAGAACAGTTTTTAACTTTTAATGACTAAAAAGCTTGTTAATAAGAAACGCACAATCGAAATTTTCTTTAATTTAAGAGGTAAAAAAATTTCAAAGTATCTTATCTTACTTAAATGTTGAAAAAAATTGAATAAAAACTTTTTTAACTTGCGAGCTTGACACTCGTTTAAAATGGAAAAAATGTAATCTACTCTGTGACAAAAACTTTATTGATCATATAACAAATAATCTGGCTTACATTAGTTCTATAATATGTACGACGTCACTTAGAGTTGTAACGATTGTAACAAATATGTTATAACGCTACATTTTATAAGAGTTTTGTTTCAAAACTCGTTTTACTTACATTTAAAAATGATTTTGGTGTTATGACACTTTCAATGATATTTTAATATAAGTTTCTAAGTTTAAAAAGTATTTTCAAGTAAAGTTTAGGGACTTTAAAAACTTAGAAAATAAAGAAAGTTTTAAGTCATCAAACGAACAAAACTTTTTAAATTAGGTGTAACTATTTAGTTTGATCCAATTATAAAAACTTTTTATAAAACATTTAAGATAAATAGTAATATAAATTTCATGTCAAACATCTGTTAACTAGATATAATACTAGTATAATTAAGTTTTATTGTTTTATATTTATGTGTAATCTCTTTTTCCTAAAACTATATTTTTAAACAAAACTCTCTGTTGAATAAAACTAAAAAAATATAATAAAAAGTGACATTGAAAGAAATATTTTTGTTTTCTAATTTATACCTCATTGTTTTTTTTAATTTCTGTCAATTTCTACATCTGTATCTATATATAAACTTTAGTTAACACAAAATAAGATCAATTTCCATATATTCAACGTCATACGATTAAAATAAAAGTTATATTTTTTAACATTTAAAAATACTTAGCTTTTAGATTTTTATTAAAGCTATATATGGATTTCTCTTTAACTTTTAAACAATGTATCAACTAACAACTGCTTTAAATAAAAGTGTAGAACTGTAGAACTTATAATATGTTTAAAGTTTTATGGAAATAAGTCCTTGATTGCACTTTACGACAATAAGATATAATAAAATTAAATTAAACACTTAGAGATGACAGGAAAACAAAAGCTTTTTTGAAGATAGTCTGAAACTTTTCACAAGATTTACACAAAAGTGATAGTTTAAGCAAACTTGAACTTTATGGTAAAGTTAATTAAATTTGGAAAATCTTAATTATGGAAATATTAAAACAGTAAAATTTTTTATACAAACTTTTCTAGCTACGATTTACAACTATGTCTGTTTTAAATACTTTAACTCCTTTAATCAAACTTTAAAAGCTTAAAAGCATGTAAATAAAACGAATTAGTTTACGTTGATTTACTTAGTTGTACTTAAACAATACGTTTTAATATTAAAAGCAAATTGTGAGTAACCCAACATTAAATCAAGTAAAAAACGATTAAGTATTAAAAAAGTAAGCATAATAAATTAAAAAAAGTCATAAAGAAAGCTTACAATTTAAACTTATACTTCACTATTAAAGCTTATAAATCTTGCTTTTAAAGATATGAACTTACACCAACTTAGAGTCTTAATTTAAAATAAACAACTTTAACTTAAGAATTGTTTATGTAACAATACCTAAAGCAAAGTAAAAACAGCTTGTTATTCTAAGTCTTTGTAAATACTTGAAACTATAAATCATATTTTTATAGTACGAGCTTGAGTTTAGCTAAAATCTTTTAATCTAGAAGAATATCTTTGACTTTAGAAATTACTTTTTATCTATGACTATGTTTAAGGTTGCAATTATGTTCAATGCGTATACAAAACCGAAGTTTTAAAAAATCTTAACTTTAATAAAAGTTTTTTTTTTTAATAAAATACTTATTAACATAAGTTTCTGTCGAGTATGCACGTACGGACACAATTGTTCAAAGATTCACCTTTACACGAAGACACTTTTGCACGGGTTGATTTTTTTTCTTATATCGCTATTACCCCTAACTCTTAATCTTGGTCGGTTTTCTTCTTATTAATGTTTTTTATTTCTATTATCAATTTATCTTTTACAATTTGTAAATTACTTTTACTATCACTGTCACCCCTAACCCGTACGTTTAAGCATTATACTTTTTTTTTTTTTTTTCCTTGTTTCAGTTAATTATTTTTTTACTACCAATATTACTTCTAAACCTTTCCTTTGGTCGCGTTTTTATATTTATTTAAGTATATTTATTATTAATTTTTTTGATATTGTTATAAAAAATTGACCCTTCAAGCAAAATTTGTTTGTGCAAAAGTTTCTTCGAGTATTTTTGATACGTCCTTATCAAAATAGACAAAATAGACGTTTATAGTTATGGCTATTAGTCTATGGTACTTTATTTTGTGGTTGTTTATTATTCATTTTGTACGTATTTTTTAATTATTAAACAGTCTTCTTGGATTATAAACCGTTTATATATTTCAATTAAACGAGATTTTTAATTTGATGTTGTTGCTCTTTATATTAAGTCTAGTCTCAAACATAACATTAGAGCAACAATAACGTAAAGTAAAACAACCATACAGTACTTAAGATCAACAGAAATGCTTACAAACAATTAAAAAGAAACCACAAATCACTATCTAAGAATATTATCAAAACACATTCAACATAACTGGAAAAATGCATTTGGAACTTAAGATAACAATACAGACTACAAAATAAAATGGAAAATATTAAACAGCACTAAATAAAAATTTAATAATAAATTATACTGCAAACTATGAAACTTAGAAAAAATAGAAATTGATAAATCAGACAAAAACATAACATTAAACAAAAGAAGCGAAAGACAAAATGTATACATTCATTACCAAAAGATATATTTTAAGCAAAAGTAAAACTAATTAATACTAAATAAAAGTAAAAATAAGGCGCGAACACGGGTAGTTTAAAAATTTTTTCTGGTATAGGTTAAAACACTTATATATTATAGTTTAAAACTTTTTTCTAATACAACTTTTCCTGTAAACACCAGTAGAGAAGTAACTGAAAGGTGACAAACAAACAAAAAAATCTAAAAATTTAAAAAGTATTATTAAATCAATGAATTAATCTTTTCAAGTATCTAATATTTTTAATTAAACGTATTATAACCTATACAGTTTAAAATTAAACATAAATAAACTATAGATTTTTTTATTGTATGCGAGCTTAGCACTCGTTAAAAATTTGTGGTTAATTAGAGCACTTAATTTTAGAAATTATTCTATTAAAATAACATAAGTTAAAGCTTTAATTTGTTTTTAAACTAAATGACGTAGCTGACAGCTTAAAAAGTTTAAAAAGTAAAAAACACTAGAATAAATTATTTTCATTAAACTTTCAAGACATATAGTTATGATCAATAGTTTATATAGGTTATCTAATTATTATTTTTATGCTTATTTTATGAACTCATTTATTAATTATTATGTCCTGGACAAAACGTTAACAGTTTTCCGTGGTGTACGACTCGACTACTAAAATGTTTCTTCGTACACCAGGTCCGGGGAACAAATATTTTAGCGTATTTTTTTATTGTTTAATAAAATAACTAATAATAATAACTTATATTGGAAATATTTAACATTCTAATCGGTCCATAAAGCGTTAAAAGTTCGAAAGTTTAAATATAGTTTTAAAAGTAAAGAATTAAATGGTTACTTTTAGTCATATATTAAAAAAGAAAAGATTTTTTGTAAACTCATATTACGTTACTCAAACTCTGGATAACAGCAATTTAAATTTAATTAAAAGTTTTTTTAATCTTTTGAACAACTAAAAATTTCTTACAGTAAATAAAAGCATTTTTAAAACATTTTCATATTTAATAGCATGAAAGTTTTTTATTTTACCCTATATTTAATATTCTTTAAATAAGGACAACAATGTTTGTTATTTATGTTTTGATTAAAAATTTTGTACTGTTCAAACAACTTTTGTATTGTTTATAACAATTTATGAGTTTTGTTGATTTTAAAGTAATAATGACATCACATAGAACGTTATAAGTTTAATAAATTTTCTTATAGTTTATAGTACTACACATATTTTGTTTACAAAAACTTTCTACTTTAGTTATATCCATAAACATTATACTTATTTGTAATTTTGTTTTGCTGTTTATAAATAATAGGAAATTTGAGTGGGACAACTTAATTTTTAGAGCATTGTTAAATAAGTAAAGCATAAATAAAACATAGTTAAAAAAGATGTATTTATTGTATTTTAATTTTTCTAACAAAACTTATTCGCAAATTCATGTAAATTTAAAAGTTTTAACTTTTTAAAAAAATAAGATACTTGAATTATTTATTTCAAAATACATAAATAACTTAACTTGATAAATATTAAGATCTTTTTAAAAAGTAGCAATTTGATAACTTACACTTTGAGGTTGCTGAAGTGAATGTAGCGCTATTTTCTAGACTGCTGGACTAGCTCCTAATAAAGTTGTATGTATATAATTAATGTTGTTCAATAAAAACAGGCTTTACGATAAGTAATATAAAAAATAAGTATTTTACCATTTTTATAAAGCTTATAACAATATTGCTAAAAATCATCAGCGTAATGTCAATAAAGCAGCCTGTAAAACAATAATATTTCATAATACAAACAAATATAAATACATATATATTTAATAAAACAAATGTTTATGCAATGCTTTAGTTTACTACCTGATTTTGGTGAGCGCTAGCTGACCTTGTAAAATAAGTTCAAAGCAGTAAATAACATTTAGACATTTTTTCATTAAAATTTGAACAATTAATGTATATGTTTTTACGCATCAATGAGTTCAGATTCACATTACTGCCAATGTCTAAATGTTATTTACTGTTTTGAATTTATTTGACAAGGTCAGCTAACGCTACCCCAAACCAAGTAGTAAACCAAAGCAGTGCATAAACATTTGTTTTATTATATTTAGCTCTTTACACTGTGTAAGTTGAGCATCTTTTTTGCATTCAATTTTAATAGTACGTATATATTTAATCATTTATATTTATATATATTTATATATACTTAGTTTTGTAAAACAATAAAACCTTTTACAATTTTACAGTTATTAACAAAAAACTAACCTGGCAGTATTTATATATTTAAAGTTAATCGTTTGAATATATAGATTTTAGTGAGGCAAGTTTACCCGAACATATATGACAAATATAAAAAGTACATTTTCTTTAAAAAAGAACTCATGTTTCAGTGTTCGAACAAGTTAACACACTTGAACGGAGCTATGAAAGTCTAAGAGAGGTATTTATATATAGTTTATTAATTTTTAGTTTTGATACATCGTACAAGTTAAAACTAAAATTAAACTATACGGTGATTCAGAGAAAAAAGTTATCGATTAAGAGTTTTGGTATATAAATATTTTATTAATTACAAGTAAATAATATATTATATAATCGTTCTATAAGCTGTTGGCGATTGAAAATCAAAAGAGTTTTGCTTAGTTCCCTTAAGCAATAACAGCTAAGTCTGGTAATATACTTTATCTATTTTAGACATATATCACAATAGCGATTTCTCTCAACTATTCCTGCCTGATGAGTCCAAATAAGGACGAAACCGGTCGTAGGATTGTCTTTGATGATGTAGTTGTTGATCTTGCGGTAAAGTTCATTGTTTATTATAGACAAATATAAACAAAGGTATAAATATTTCAAGAGTTTAGATTTGAATAAACTCAGTTACAGTGTTTTATATAAACTGTTGTTAAAAACATAGTTTTATATGTAATTTGCACGTAAAAAAAAAACAAAATACCACAGAGATTTAACTTGTGAAAAATAATAAACCTCTAAAGGTTATATAAAAACGTAAACAATATAATTCAAGTTAAAGCATTATGATAAGTAAAGTAGCTTTTAAGTTATAATTACTCTTAATAGAATTGCAATATTATGTGCAACACTCAAGATTGCGAGCTTATCACTCGTATAAATTTAAGACAAAGAAATTCAAGTCTCTTATAAAAAGTTTGTTTTAAAATAAAAAAATAGTTAACGTTTTATTTTTTGTTTCAAAGCTTATGACGTAAATAAAAAATAAATAACATTGGACTGTTTATAAACACTACAAATACTTCTTAAAATGCTACAATTTTAAATTATTTATTGGCGATTTATAGCCTAAGAAATAACACTAAAGGATTTTTTTGTTATGTTTTATGTACTTCTTTGAAAATTATTTGAAAAAGTCACTTTGAATGTTAAAGTACTCAAAAAATTGATAACAAAAGTAAACATACAGAACAATAATTGTGAAAAATGGAAAAATTAAATTAAAATTATAAATAATTGATTATTAAATTGTGACAGTTTTTCATAAAAACTCTAATAAAATTTTAGCAAAGTAAGTTTTATATTGTTAAAAAAATAAATAAAACTGTTGATAAATTATCAAAACTCTTGATAAAAGCTCTTTAAGTTCTATAAAAGTATTTGAAAAAAAATCGAAAGAAGTAAAAATTTTTTATGAATAATAAACAATTTGTGTAGTGTTTAGCATGTTATAGCATATCATTTACAATTGATTGTGCCTTATACTCATTTATTTTATCATTTAATCAAAGACAAAAGTGTCTTTTATCTATAATTAAATTCGAAAAGGTTGAATTTAATGTTTACCATTCAATCCAAATTAAAAGCCACTAACCCTAGATTATATGTAAATTATAAGTTTAGAGAATACATAGTTTTAAATAGAAACGTTTACTATAAGCGTGTAAACTTCTGCTTGAGAACAAAAAAAAGACTATAAGTTATAATCGTTGAATAAATTTTGTAAGTTTTGAAAAATATCTTTTAGTTTAGAAATATCAAGTCTGATATTTACTTTGTAGAAAATGTACTTCAAACTTCTATTATAAAACGATTTTTGTGTACTAAAAAGAATTAATTGCTTCCTGTAAAAAAAAAGTAGTTTAAAGCTTATTTCTATCATAGAAATTTATTACCATATGTTGTAATTTTTAATTTCTACAATAATTTTAAAAAAATACTTTAGTACAAAAACTAATAAAATTTGATATTTTAAACCATATTGAACCATTTAAATTTACCTGAACTATATAGGTGAAGAAAATTATAGTTTTTAATTTTTTTTCAAACATTAAAAAGTTCATATAACAAAGTAAGCATGAAAGCTTCATACCTCTTTAAAATATATATTAAAACACAGTCCATGATATTGAAAAATCTATTGAATATGAAACAAAATTTTTGACTTTTTTTAGATTTATAATTTGTAGGACTAAATGCTTTAAAAAAATTGATAAGCATTTTATTGTATAAATTTATTGTTATACTTTTATTGCGTTACGCCGTTTCCCTGCAGAGCTTCCCTGAGAATTTTCAATAAAAGAAGCTTTTTTTAGCGTCGATGAACTGCTCTGCAGGGAAACGGCGTAAAGCTATAAAAGTTTAACAATAAATTTATATAATTCATACCACCCACCAAGGATTGATAACTCTGTCTAGTTCTGTTTTGTATGAAAAAAGCATATTAATTGTAATCGTATTTTAGTTTTGTAAAGTGGCTTATTAAGATGATAAATATTTTAGTGAATACTTTAATACTATTAAAAAAGTGTTTTAGCAATGCGTTTTTGAGACTTAAAAACTGTTAATAGATAATCAAATTTTGAGGATATTTTTCAATTTGTGTAGCAGATTAAGTTATGTCTGTTCATTAAATTTATATATTATACAGTTAGTTTTGATAACGAATGTCAAACACTCGGAAAGATATTAATACTAACACTTTAAAATTTTAAAGATTTTAATAAGTGAGGTACTTTAGTTTTTAGGTTTGTTTTTTGATTAACTGATAAAAGCTGCACTAAAAAAACATTATAATCAGTTTAAAATGTCTCTAAGAAAAAGTATATCAATGTTAAGTATTCTGTACTTTAATAAATTGTGAAAAAGTCCATGTATAAGCGTTTATATATGAAAACTTTTCCACTCAACAGTTTTTTAAGCTTTTCAAATGTTCAAATATTTTAATATTTTTCAAGATTTAGTAATAAAAAAACTTGTAACTTCACAGCTAAAAGATGCTAAAACATTATAGTTCGACTTGAACTATGAAAAGTTTATTTTTTTTATTATATGCAAGTTTCATGATCGCTAAATATTTTTACAGGATTTGAAAATTTTAAGATAATTTGTTTTTTAAAAAGTCTATGTTTTTTACATACTGCATATTTTTTAAAAAGTTTTAAAGAAATCATAACGATTTTAAACATTTCCTTCAAGCATTTGAAAAAAGTAAATAATTTAAAATTTTAAATTAAAATAAAATTATCACATTAGTATAAAAAACTAAAAAAAATATAAACTATCGATACAAAGTTATACAATAATATGTTATTTTTTGGGTTTTTTCTAAAATTATTAAATTTGGATATTAAACTTTGTCAATTTTTAAATTAAATGAAAATGGTCTACTTTTTTTTTCGTTTATTGTGTTTGTCTAGTTCTATTAAATATAAAATTCTATCTTAATTGTATATCATTCTTTTTATTTTTAAAGTATAAATTAAGTAAATTCTTGTCCTTTACTAAACTTTAAAAGGTATCTTAGTGGTGTACGACTTTATAACCAAACTGTATTTTTGTGCACCAGCTAAAAAACGTAAATAGTGTTTTTGTTGATAAATAAACAATAACAGTAAAACTATTTAAAGTCTGTTTCATAGTTGAGATAAGTAGCAGTTTTTTGCATTCATGATATAGCTTAAACATCTCTAGTATAAAAACTAACTCAAATTTAAAAACTGTTATAATAAACTTTTTGCATGTTGATATAATTTAGAAATATTAAATAAGTAATGAAAATTAAAACAGAAAACTAAACATTTTAATAGACAAACTTTCATGGCTAAAACAAATCACATTTTGACTAGCAGCTTCAGTTTGCTTTAGTTAAAAAAGTAAAAAATATACTGACTGTACTTTAAAGACTAAGGTTTTAACAATGGTTTTGTAAGTGCTCGAGTTTGACACTCGTTAAAATTTCGTGAACCACAGCCTGATATACCGTCAACAATTGTATTGTTTATATAGAAAACTTTTTTCCTTTAAATTGTATTATAATATATATGGCGTCATAAAAATAAAAACAATTTTTCAATATATTTTAATAGTTTTGTATAGTTTTCTAATTAAATGTATATAAAACTTTTTTTTTCAGGTATGTTTTTAGCTTTACCTTTTATCAAAGCTATCTTAAATTTCACCATTTAATTAGTCCATTTTCGGCTTAAAATATGAAAACAATTTTCGATTTATTCATCTAACAAGATTAAGTTTAAGTGATTAAAAGATAAGTTTGTGTTCATAAAAATAAGTTCGTAAAAATATAGAAAAAATAAAAGGCAATAATTTGTAGCAAATAAAAAACTTTGTGTGTAGTTTAAAAATTTATTTTGTAATCAATTATTTATAAAGTTATACAGAGCTTAATAACATTTCAAGTTTTTAGCCTAATTGCTGTTGCTTAAAAACAAAACAATTATTTAAGCGATATTTGTGCAAAACATTTACTTGCAAACTTGTATAACTAATTTACAAACAAAAAAAAAGTAAACAACTTTATTTTTCAATTTAATATTACAAGCTTAATGCTTATTCAAAAACGTTTTATATTGTTCAGCGCAAACACAATAAGAATTGATTAAAATTATTATCTTAATTTTGTGCTTTTTTTTTTGTTTTTGAATGTGCACACGTCACTAAAATCAAATAATATTCACTACTTGTTGCTATTTAAATATTTTAAAAAATTCACTTTTGTTAAAATAAACTATATATAATCTCTAAACTTTAGTTTTACCAAAAAAAAATTGTGTGATAACTAATATGTTTCTATTATTAAAGTTGTTTTAAAGTACAAAACCTAAACGTATGTAAAGTTTTTTTTTAATTGTGTTGAGTCGTAATAAATTGTATATAACTTTCAGTTAAAAATTCTGCTTTAGCCTTTATTTTTTTTGTTTACTTTTTTATGAAAAAAGAATCTATAAATATTTTTGTTGTATTCTTAGAAGTAGTTTAGAACTAAAAAAACACTTTTTTTTAATATTTTACTTTTAAAGTTTTCACTAACTTAATACAAAGTTTCTAAGTTTAATTTAAACAACAATAAATTACTTAGAATTAGTACACAACCGGCCGAATGAAAAATAAAAACATTAAATACACAAGAAAGTGTTTGACAATTTATCCGATTCCGTGAGTTTTATGTGAAGAAACAAGAAGTTTAAATCAAACAAACTTCTATTCTTTCCATTTTTAGAAAGAGTTCAACTTAGTTAAACTTTTCAATGGTGTAATTTGTTTTCGTTAAATCATTTTTATACCTGACAACTATTTTTTCGTTTAATTTTTGTCTTTTTTAAATCTTTGGTTTGAAGTAGACAAAAATAGCAGGTAATTAAACGTACGTTTCATTATATGCATTGCATAACATAAAAAAAGAATATTATTAAAAAATCTCTATTTCGTTCATAACCGGTTAAAGTCTTACCTGGCCTTATTTACAAAAAAAAAAAGTGTGCCTTACACTGCTGGATAAGTAAGGAAGCACTAATAATGTAAAACTAGGTAGCTAATACGATTTTTATTACAGAAGATCTGAAAAATTAATTTTTAAAACAACCAAACAATATTCGAGTTAATTTAATTTTCTAACGCTTTTTAAATTTTTGTTTCCATGTGAAACTTCATGTTTAAATTTCTGCTTAGCTTTTAGTTAACAGTTCTTTTTTTTTTGTATCGCTGTCAAAAGTTAATCTACCATTATCTGTTGTTATTCTAGATGTAGTTAATAAAAAAGAAAACAATTCGGTTTGACAAAAAGTATTACCTATAGTCTTTTTATTTATTTAAGTTATTACTTCAAAGATAAAACAATAAGATAACCAAAGAATGAAAATAATAAAGTTAACAAACTAACAAGTAAATATTTTAAGTTTAAATTTACTCGAACTACCAGATTTTAACAACTTTAAGATATTTTTTGAATTAAGTGTGTGAGCTTAACACTCGAAAACAAAAGCATTCCACTCTTCATACTAGTAGCTAAAAAAATTTATAGAATATATAAAAAATTTAAACTTTAACTAATTTATTTTGATAAAAACGTCACGAAATCATAATTTTTTATTTGTATTATCTACAAATGATTATAAGATGTAGTACTTATTTAAGGTTTATTAAAAATACAAAAGTTTAATGTGATTTTTTTAATTACAATTTTACACTTTTTTCGAAAAGAAAACACTTTTTACTTTTATGAACACAAATTAATATTATTTAGTTTTTTGCTTTTAAGTTAGAAAAAAAAATTGTATTGGTAAATGCTACGTGAACAAAACTTAAAGTATAATTTCTATATGAAAAACAAACAAAAATTTAAAACATGCGTTACATGGTTAAAAATTAACACTAACATTTACTTTCATGATAAGTTTTAAAAAATATGTATCTAACTAAAAGTATGGTTAATATTTAAGTTAATATTATACTATTTTAATACATTAGGGTATTTATTATGTCTTTTTTGCTCACACTGGATTTACTATTTACTTTAACTACGACAACTATGTTTGTTTGATTTTCTTAGGTTTAATCACTTGAGCTTTAAGCAATATCTTATTTTTCTTTTTACGAAAACAAGATATTAGATAGTAATAAGCAAAGTTTTAGTCAAATGGTGTCGTTATTAAATAAACCTATATAAATCTAATAGTAAATAGGTAAGCTAAACAAGTAGTATTTCAATTGACGGTTACATTATATATAATTGTAATTTTTCCTTTACTTTGAAAACAATTAGATTTATATAAAGATAATTAAATGTCTTTTTTTATATTATAAATTTTTTAAGTTTTTTGTTTTATTGAACAATTTCTTGAACTTATGTACTAGTGTAATTATAAATATTTTAGTATAGTTATAAACTTTAGTTTATTTTTCTTAATTTTAGTAACAAAAAATTTTTTTTTATTCTATAAAAAAATTAAACGAATTCTTAAATTAATTTAAATAAGTATAAAAATAAATCTAAACGTGAACGTAGAAATAAGGCTAAACTTAAAATAAAATTAGCATTTAGGTGTAAAAGCAAACGGAATAAAAGTAATAAGTTAGAAATCAAACTAATTTATCAATAATCTCATGGTTTTAATAAAAAATGTTAAAATTTCGATAGTTTTCATTTAAATTTATGAAATGATAATGTTTTAAAGTATTTTTTTTGGTAAGCGAGCTTACACACGTTTAAAATTTTTTGTTGATAAAAGTACCTATGCATAGAAACTAGTTATAATATAAAATAATAGTTAAAACTTTAATTTGTCTTTTAATGCATTTGACCAAACTGAAAGCTAAAACATGAAAGCTAAAACATGGGTAACCCATGGGTGTGTAACTAGTATTCAATTAAATAAGTAAATAAATTAAGCAAAAATCTACACAAAATCGTTATATTAACTTATAATATATTTTTGTAAATAAAAATTCTAAAACGTTTAGAATTTAAAAATCGGTGAGAATGTATATGATTTATTTCAAAAAGCCAGTTTGATGCTTGCTAAAATGTTAGCTGAGATACGAGCATTTATTTTGTGAAATATTTTGAATGTAACACAAAAGTTTCTTTTTAAATTAGTGTTTTAATGCCATTAACGTTACTAAAAAGGTTTTTTTAATTAAATCAATTTATTAGTTATGATAATACCTAATCATTAGTTAAAACATTGTTTTTTTTTTTTTGCATACAGCATAATTATTTAGAAACTTTTGAAAGATAACTTAGCCGATTTAGAAAATAAATTTTGAAAGTATATTATGGTTTCGTTTATGAAGACGTTTAAAGTTGCTTTTTTAAGTAGTCTAAATAGCTTAGAGTTCCTAACTTTATTTTAACAGTTGGAAGAATTTTTATGTAGATTTAGTATGTTTAAAAGCTTCTGGTTGTTAGAAATACTAAACCACAATAGTTAGAAAGTCTTTTTCATAAAGTAAAAGCATTAAAGTTAATTTATTAAGTATTTCAGATGATGTCATTAAGAACTAAAGTAGGTTCATTTTATTTTTAATTTTGAATATTAAAGACATACATTATAAAAACAGTCCTTTTTTTTCGGTTTATAAAGAATTTTATTTAATGATAAGTTTTAAACTTTTTATTAGTATTTGAAAAGTTTAGGTACACTTACTAATAAAAGAGTATTAACAATATAAAAGTTAAGTTTTAATTTTATAAAAATAATATTAAGTTATAGTTTTACTGTAACAAAAGGTAGAATTAGTAGTTGAATACTAACATTTCATAACTTATATTGATACTTACATAAAAGTAATTTTAAGAATATTTTAAAACAATAAGTATTTAAAGAATACAGTTTAATAAAATTGCATGTTTTTATATTATAATTCCATATAAAGTTTTTTTATAATAAAGTTTAGACCGTTTTTTTTAATTACTTTGGCAACTTGAAAAAACAATTATATAAATCCTATAATAAAACAAAATTTTTAGTACCTTCATTAGTTTAACTTATTAATAAAAAAACTACTTTTTTAACTTGTTAAATAACTTAACTAAGGTAAAAAATAAAACGAAAAACAATAAGATATTAACAGCTTTTTATCTAAAATAAAATAATTTATAAATAAAAAGGCTTTCATAAAAAGATGAAAGGTTGAATCAAACTTTTAGCAGTGGAAACAAACGTTTAAATATAAATACAATTAGGAATATCAAATTGATAACTAATTTTTTATGTAAGGAAGTTTATAAATACATTTCAACTCTATTGTCTAATATTTAAGAGTCTTGTATTTAAGAATGCGAGCATTAAACTCGCTTAAAATTTAAAATTCAAAAATACCTACTAAGATTTTGAAACTATATGTTATATATAACAATATCAAAGGCTCCAACTCGTGTTTTAACGCATATGACGTAGCCGTAATCTTAAAAGTTTTAATTTAATAAAAATACGTGCTACCAAATCGCAAAGTATAAAAATTTGTGAACCCCCAAAGTTTATTTTATCAAAAAAAAATCTAGTTTAACTAGTACTAGTTTCAAAACTACTATTTAAAACGCCTAAGACTTTTTATATTTATTATATAACTATGTTTTTAATCATTTTTCTCTTCATCAAGAACTACAGAATATATAGTGAAAGCTTCTAATTTAAAGATTATTTTAAATTCACATCAAAACAGATTTCGGGCACACTAAAAGCAATTTTAAGCACACTCTGACGATTACTGGTTTTTTTAGCTGTTTGATGTTTTTAAGCATCAAACAGCTAAATCTGATAATAATCTATTTTATCATTTTAATAAAACAAGAAAGAATTAAAAAAACAGTAAGATACAACATACATCAGTTAAAGTTATTTTATTGAATTACATGTTTAATAATGAAATAAATATAAACAAGAATAACATTAAAAAAGTTTTAGTACTACATACATTGTACCAATACATGAAACACAAATTATTCAAATATATTTTGAATTGAGCAATCAGGTAGGAATCATTTTATCTATCCCTTATATGTATTTCTGTTAGCAAATTATAAAATTATTAAATGTTGCGCAAGTAAACAGTTTTAGGCTTCATCAGAAAAAACTCAATTAATAAATTAAGCGAACTTATTAAGAGATAGATTAACAGTTTATAAATAAAAAGTTCAAATTAATCAGTCGTTTTTCAGTTTTTAGTAAAGCACGTAATTAATATCATCTATGTGTTTTAGAATAATCACTTGTAAAAACGTTTAGACCTAAGTTATGCAAGTAACAGTACATCTAAAGATATAATCTTTATTAATTATTATAAATGTCTTTTCTAGTTTGTCGCTTATTGTATTTGTTGTATGCTGTACTTTTATTTATGTATACATGCTTATTTCAGTTAAATTACTAATAAATCTTATATTATGTGGTTATTAATTGTTATTTACGTCATACATATTATTAAAATAACAAAAACATTAAAACTTTCCTATATAAAAAGTAGATTTAGTATTCGATATAAAGTTCAATTTTCACCGCTATTTTAACGAGTGTAAAGCTCGCAAACTTGTACAAACTTTATTTGACTTTTTCAAAGTTTTAAATAAAAATTAGAAGCTAAGAGCGTTTTTATTACTAAATTTGAATTAAAACTAAAGTTTTTGCCATATAAGATATGTTTTTAGCAACCAAAAATTAACAAATGTATTTTAATTGTTATCATTTACTTCAAAAAATTTTGAATTAAACCAATGTGTTAATAGTTTTTTTTTATAGTAAAAAACTTTAAGTTTGTTTTCAAACAAGAACTTTTAATAAAAAAACATCGTTATAAAATGTATATTTGAAGTACCAAATTGCAGCTAGTCCATTTTTATAAGAACTTACTATGTTCGTAGTAAATATTTCTGTTTATCTGTACTTTCTCGAAATTTATTTTTTAATTATATTACAAAGCAAGTAGTTTTGCTTCATGTAAAATTTAAGTGTTACTATGACTCTAAACGTTATAAACTCAACTAAAAATATAAACTATGTTGTCTTGTCTTAAGTTAAATAAAAAAAGAGTAATGAACACAACTGTATACTACATTGAATATAAAAAATTTTTTTAAATATGTTAAACTCTAATAAGATATAACCTTGCTAGAAGGTTTTAAAAGTTTTTATCAAGAGCTTTATTAGTGTATTAAAAATATAATTAAAACTTAATTAAGCTTTTATAATAAGCAGACATGTATTAGAATAATATATTTTATAACATATTATTTTGTCTATTTACATTTTCCAAAAAACTTTGTGTTTGCGAGACTGTTTGATTTTTTTTTAATTTGTTAACAAAGTTTATGAAAAATAATAAATAAAAACAACTTAAGGAACTTTTCTTTTATTATCTAAAATCATGTTCCCTTTAAATAATGGTTTTTAATATTAAAGTATTCTTTAATAAACTCTTATATATCTGATAGCGAAAAGTAAGCTGAAAACTTAACATATAAGATTAACTTAACCATTATGCACCTTTAAAAATGAGATCATTATTTAAATCAAATATGTAGTATTATTTTTGTAAAATCTCTGTAAAACCTTTTAGAGCTTACAGTGACGTTATACCTATTCTAAAACCAACAAAAAATATAATTTATCTATTTATTAATAGTAATTTATTACTTTGATACTAACTGCTATATTACTGAATTTTTAGCGAGTGTATAGCTCGCAAATTAACCTCATTTTTTGAGAATTTACACTAAGACATTCTTAGTCAATAAAGAATTTTCGGTGTTAGCTTCGTTATAAAACATAAAGTGCTGTATGAGTGACAAAACTTTAGAACAATAAGCTATTAAATCACAGTACATTATGTTTGCGTTAAAAAATTGCACGAGGGAAAAAAACCGAACAAAGACGATTTAGTTAGTGTTGCACGAGTTACATTTTTTGCAAAACATTACAAAAACTAAAAAAAAACAGAAAAATGTAACTAATAGTAAACTTACTAAACGAAAAAGAAACTAAAAGTTACTGACCGAGGGTAGGGGTAAGGGGTAATAGTAATAGTAAAAGTTAGAAAGTAACTAATGAAGTTAACAAAAAAAAAACTTAACGACCGAGGGTAAGGGTTAGGGTTAACAGTAATAATTAAAAAAAATTAATAAAAAAAAAATTTTAATTATAAATTAAAAAAAAACTAACCGATGCAGAAATGTTTTCGTTCGAAATTTTCTGCTCGTGCTATTTCGTACGCTCGCGTGCATTTTTGTACTATTGTGCAATTTAGACAGAAACCCATAAGTTGTACCTACAACTGTTTATATTATAAAAAATTGTACTTACACAAACTTAAGTTTAATGTATTTATGTAAATATATGTTTAGACAAAATATAGTAAATTTTCGAAGTCAGCAATATACAAAATATATACTGAAAGTAATTATATTTAATTTGTAAACTATATTCCTAGGGAACCGGTCTAAATTGCACAAAGATAAAATTGCACGAGAATAAAATTGCACGAAAACACAAAACTGCACGAAGCCAAAATTGCACAAAGCCAAATTTGCACGAGGACACAAAAATTCACGAGGAAACAAAATAGGATAAAGACGATTTGCACCAAGGGTCAATTTTGCACGAATAAGAATAAAAAAGTACAGAAAAATCTAAAAAAAAATTAGAAATAAAAACTAAATAAAAAATTATAAAAAAGAAAGAAAAAGCTACTGACCGATAGTAAAAAAATAACAAAAAAATAACTAACATAAAAAAAAATAATATAAAATAACTTACCGACCGAGGGCTAAGGTTAGAGATAGCAGTGATAGTTACAAAAAAATAAATAAATAATAAAATTAATAAGAAAGTTAAAGAAAAAATATTTAACTAGTGCAAAATTATTCCTGTGCAAAATTTTCTGCTCGTGCAAAACTGTATGCGTGCTAGAGTGACCCTTCGTGCAAATTTATCCCCTCGTGCAAATGTATCTTCTCGTAAATTTGTTAGCTCGTGTAATTTAAAAAACTACCCATATTCCTAGGACTTTTAACCTTTAAAAACTTAAAAAATACAATTAAAATATTTATTAACCAGAAAACCAGCCTTATCAAACCTGTTTTAAAGTTTAAACTGAGTTTTAGTAAAACATGCGCTAAATAACAACAAAGTTTTCATATTTTATAAACTAGGGCATAAAAAATAAGTTAGGTGCTTTATTTTTATATCATTCAACCAAATATTTCAAGTTATTAATAATTGGGTGTATACGAAACTTTTTATTTTATACATTACAACTAATTTTGCTTTCAATTATAAGCAGGTTACTTTACAAAAATTATAAAAAGAGATATTTATTTTAAAATTGATTTTATTGATCATAAAAGTTTATTAACTTTTTAAATTTGTTTACTCATATACTTAAAAGTTAAAATATGCTTAGGCATTTTTTTTGTCCTTACAATTTTTTACAAATATTTTGAGTTATCAATAATTAGATAATCATGCAACCTTAAAAGTTAAAACACAAAAAAATATAAACACCTGTTTTATTCAAATGTTTGACAACAACTGTTATATACAGATCAAGAAAAATCATTAAATGCAAAAAAAAATAAAACTTTGATAATTTTTTCTTTAATTAATCAATTAAAGAACATCCAATAATGTTGTAAGAAACTAGAAGGCTAAAATACATAACAAACTGTTTAATTTAGAGTTTTTGTATACTTTTAACAATGTTTTAAAAAATATCAAAAAATAAGTACTAAACACAAAATACAAAAACTGTAAATTAAAAATTCAAGACATGGTTACAAACAAAATAACCAAAATTCTCAAGTAAAAGTTACTAGTAGAAAAATTTTTTATCTGAACTAGTACAAATAAAATTTATTTGATAAAATGTTTTTTCTTTATAACCGATATACTTCTCTATTTCCGGTTTTACCAGTTTAGTCAACTTGCCTTATTAATAATGAAATATTTTTTTAAGTATAAGTATATAAACAAATGCAAATAACATAGAGTAAAAGATTTCTTAATGTTTACCTCACTTTATCTAAAGAAAACATAAAAGTTATTTTTATTTTGTTTCTTTTTTGATAAACCTTTTCTAAAATATGCTTTATGTTTTAAATCACTTTTACAAAAACTTATAATTCTTTTTCGATGAAGGGTTTACTAAAATTTGGTTTGATAATGTATACAAAATAGAAGGAGGTGAAAAAACATTTTCTTGAAAGTTTTTTTTTATTTTAAATAAATACAGCAATTTTATATTTGACTTTTTAATACGATCTTGTTGCTCGCTTTAAAATTTAAAACACTCGAAATCTCTAATAATTGCTATGAATATTGCAACAAAAACTATTTTTAATATGTACTAAACGTTGCATTTATAACTTGCTTTTTATTTTTCGTGACGTCAGTAGAAGCCAAATAATTTTTTACATATATCTAATTAATTTATAACTTTAGGTTTTATTTTTGATAAAAATGTTAACATTAATTATTTTTTAATAAAAATTTTAAAACTCTTAATAAAATAAGTTTACAAAAGTTAGCATTACAAATAGTATTAATACAAGTAAATGTTAAAAGTTGTATAAAAATGATAAGTAATTCTACAAAAAAAAAAAACACATAGTAAAACTACAGAAATATAACAAAACTTTTAAACTTAGTTTTAGAATATAAACGTCACTTACTAATTTATTAATTTTTTAAAGCTTTATTTCAAACTAATAGAATTTTCTTTTTTTATTAAGCACTATTTTTGATTTTAAACCTTTTTTTATTATATATTTAACTTGATAAAACCGAATAAGTATTGTTTTGTTAATTAGGCTCAATATTGTATTAAATTTAAAAACATAATTCATAATTAACTAGCAAGATAAGTTTTATGATAGACTACTAACAGTTTATCTTTAAAAATTTATTTTTTTGTACCATTTGAATAACAAAAATAATGTGTTTATTTTAAAAATTTTACTATGAAGACAAATTACAAAGTCATACGTTTAATTAAAATTAAAACCTGATATGAATTATAAATTAGATTAATTTTATTGACTTTTATGCCATTAGTCTAGCTTTTTATTAAGAGTAGTTTTTTCGGTATTAAAAGTTCTGCAAAAAATTCTTTTATGATAAATACATTTCTTTTTATTCTAGCATTATCTTTATAAAAAAAAATATAAACTAAGCAATTTAATTAACTTTTTGAACTCTTTGAAGTGTTGAAAACTTAAAAACTGCACCGGAATTTTGGAGACAAATATCGATTTTGTAAAAAAAAAAACAACTAAAACAATTAATTCATAACTTTACCTATTTATGATTGTCAAGTTATTACTTTAAATCAAAAAACAGTTAATTCATAAGCAAAGTATTAAAAAGTTTACAAAACTTTGCGTGTTTCAAAAGTATAAATTGCATTTTAAAATGCGAGCTTATGCTCGTACAAAAGTTTAAGACAAATAGAGTACGGTGCAACGGCAAGAATGCATTAGAATATATAACAAAACTTTAGCAATAACTACTGATACAGTGTCGTGACGTCATTAAAATTTAAGAAGAAATTATCCAGGTTTTACAATTATAACATTTAGTAAACTTTTTCTACAAACACTTTACACTAAAAATACTTACAGTATGATTAAAAGATTATTACTTATTGTAAAGATATTGAGCGATCTTTTAGAGATATAATTTTAAATCTTGTAGTTGGTTTAGTTGTACTTCTGATAAAAATGTTTTTAATAATATTTTAACTTTAGTTTCAAACATATTTAAAAAAAAAAGTTTAAATCAAATTAACAAGCTAAAAATGATTCGTAGTTTATTTAAACTAACAGTTTTAGTTTAGTAATATTAATAAAACTATATTCAGATTATTTGTGGCCTTAAAAAAAACTGTGATTAAATTAGTTTAATCTTAGAAGAAGTATTATTTAAAATATTTATAAAAAAATATAATAAATTTTTTTAAACTAAGAATTAAAACACATTATATTAAAAAAAACTTACTTTACTTTTTGAAAAAGTGTGACAACGTATGTATTTTATTATGTATTTGAAAGCACAGATGTATTTTGAAATTAGTTTTAGATAATATAGCGAGCTTGTAGCTCGTTTAAAAATTAACGATGCATTTTCAAATCCTCAGATCTAATTTATATAAACAGTTTTTAAATATTGTTAAAACTTAAACTTCGATTTGCTGGTTTGATGTGTAACGTCACTTAGTTTTTTTCAGCGCAGTGTTTTTTAAATTTTGGCTGTATTAACTACAGAACTTTTTTAAGGTCATATAGTTATAAACGATCTAAATAGTTAAAAAAAGATGTATATTGATAATATTAAATAGTTAATTAATATTTCAACCCATATTATTAAAAAAACTAAAACAATTTTGAGTTGAATCTTACATGGAGGACAAACTTTAACTCAAAGTAAGAGATTGAATCAATTTCAATATATCTAAAAAACAGAAAAAGATATTTGATATAACTTTAGGGATAGTATTATTTTAAAGCTCCTTAAAAGATTTTAAGTTAATATGATTTATTATACATTTATTTCAAATAAATGTTTAACTTAACAGTTTTTACTCTTTTTTTATAGAGAAAATATAAATTTTTACGATATTGTAAAAAACAACAAAGACATTTGAAAAGTCTGACTTTTTATAAATTAAATACATAATAATTATAGTTTTGTGTTTATAGCGAATACATAAAAGAATGACACTTAAACTAACACCCAGATATTATCAAAAATATTAGTCAAAAATTTAAATAATTTAATATATTCATTAACTATTAAACAATGTACCAATAAAATAACTATTAGTAGAAAACAAATTAATATTTAAAGAGCAAACAAAGATTAAGAAGTTTTTACTTAGTACATTTTATCAAACTTTTTTTTTATTAGTAAGACTGATTAAGTGAATAACAAAATAGTAAAAGCTAAAATCTGTCGTAAACTATTTTTTTGAGAATATTATTAGAAGCTGTTATTTAACCAAACTTATACTTTTACATCAAATTTATAATTTAAGTCATGATAAAAATATTTTTAAAACTTTTGAAACTGTTGTAGTAATTTTTGCGTACTTTATACTTTAAAGGTGGCAATTAAAGTTCTCAACTTAAGTAAAATAAAAGGAGATATATCAATTATAAATTTTAAATTTTATTAAACAAAACAATGTTTCAGTCGTTTGAAGACGAGATCTTCAGTTGTTTGAAATCTGTAAAAACTTATATAATAACATATAGGAAGACATTATGCTAAACTCATTTAAATTTTAGCATAATGAGTTTAGTCTACTTTAAATGAGTTTAGCACAGGATTTCCCAAACTTTTTTGCTAATGGCCCCCTTTAAAGAATTTGAAAAAGTAATGGCCCCCTTCAACATATAGATTACTCAAAAACTACGATAAAATACACATAAGAGCTTTTTTTTATTTTTTTTTTTTTTGCTCTTCATCTGCAACTCAAGAATATCTAGTGTAAGTTTCAAGTTATGGCCTCATGGCCATGGACCCCTGTGGCTCCTTTACTGCTCATGGCCCCCCTCTTCCCCCTTTGCTGCTCATGGCCCCCTGAGTATCTGTCATGGCCCCCTAGGGGGCCATTTGGCCCACTTTGGGAAACCCTGGTTTAGCATAATGTCTTCCTACATGTTATTATATAAATTTTTACAGATTTTAACCAACTGAAGATCTCGTCTTCAAACGAGTGAAACATTGTTTTGTTTATTAAAATTTTAAATTTATTATTGTATTAATTTTGAAGTATTAACTCGTTTATGATAAACAAACTGAACCAATAAACTCATATGGTCTATATTTTCTACTAATTAAAATTTAATTATCCAGATTTTGCTGTAAGCTATACAATCTACTTAACTAATAAATTACTAATTGAATATTAAAAGGTTGTTTTAGTAGATGATGATATATATACTATTTACAATATAATGTTGATTTTTAGTTCTGCTGTTTAGTTATCAAAACTAAATTATTGCTGCTATGTCACAAATTTAAATTTTTGCTGTGTAACTTCTTGAGTGTTTTATATTAGAAAACTCACTTAAGCTTTAAGTAGTTAAGTCAAAAATTTTTGATTTATTTAAGTAAAATTAATTAATAATTTATAGTCTAAACTTGGTACTTCAACTTATTCTTGTAAAAATTTATAATGAAAAATACTATTAACTATATCAAATTTTATTTTTTTACTATTATAATAACTTATCTAGCTACAATTATTATTATTATTATTTTTATTATTTTTATTGTATTATTAACATTAAGTTCTATGTTTTTATTCTGATTTTTGTATATGCGAGCTTGATGCTCGTTTAAAAATTAGCGATGAGAAAGAATACAAATGCAACATTTTTTAAAAAAAGTTTCCAAATAGTTATATTAAAAGCAAAATATTTAAATTTGTTACTTTTTGCGCAAGTCGTCACTAAGATCTTCAGTTTTGCAACGATAATTTTTATCGCATTTTACTACCAACAATATTTTTACAGTAATAGTGATGATTTAATGACTAATTAGAAGTTCTATTTATTTTATCACTACTCAATTTTTTTATCAAACATTTTGTATAAATTTAACTACTTTGTTGTTAAATAAATCAGAATTATTACAATTATTTGTTTATTAATACTAGCATTACACTTGTTTTATAACTATAATAGGCGTTTGTGTCACTTTAAAAAGTTTATAAACGAAAACTATTTTGAAAATGAAGTTCATTTTGTAAGAAGTAAATAGTTGTAGAAAAGTCTGATATGATTCCTTTTTATTGAAATAAATCGTTAGACTTTAGTCAGCCTAGTTTAATAGATAAATTTTAAGAATACGACAAAAGCATTCGAAATACTGTATTGTTTCTATAGTTTTACATGTTGTTTTATGGATTTTTAAAGCATTTGGTATAACAAGTTAATAAATTACAAAATATCTAAATTATAAGTTTTAGTATTTTTTATGTTTCAGTTATTAACCTGTCTTAACATATTTAAAAAAAACATGAATAAAAATATATCTTTAATTTTTGTTGGTTTATTTTAAACAACGAGCTTGATGCTCGTATAAATAGTTTGTCTAAGCTTTATGAAGTTCAATATGAGATTTGAGTTAACTTAGATAATAAACT
This sequence comes from Thalia democratica, assembly GCF_965202585.1. Classification (NCBI taxonomy): domain Eukaryota; kingdom Metazoa; phylum Chordata; class Thaliacea; order Salpida; family Salpidae; genus Thalia; species Thalia democratica. Next base: position 3,474,017 of record NC_139170.1, read on the forward strand.
TAAAGCTGAATGTTTGATTTGTTGTGTTTTTGTGCATGACGTCACTTAGAGCTTAAGTTTAGTTTTGCGACAATTATTTTTGCGATGCTATTAGAAAAAAAAAGCTACGACAATTTTCTTTTGCGATGCTATAAGAAAATATGTTTTGCGACAATAAATTTTTGCAATGCTATAAGAAAATATGTTTTGCGACAATTATTTTTGAAATGGTTATAGAAAATATGTTTTGCGACAACTATTTTTGCAGTGCTATCACAAAAAATGTTTTGCGACAATTATTTTTGCGTTGCTATTAGAAAACTTTTCTTGCAACAATTATTTTTGCGATGCTATTAGCAAATAATGTTTTACAGCCTTTTGTTTTTGTCTTACTTTTTCAACAATTGGTTTCTACTTGAATAAAATGACGTAAAATCTTTACATTTATTTGATATAAACTTTCTTTTTTTAAACTATTATAAATAATATTATTTTAATTCTTACAACATACTTAGTAGTGCAAATTTTTAACTTAAAAAATTTTAAAATATTAATTTCTGTCTCTGTTTAAACTTAGAAACGTTTAAAATTTAAAAGCTCTTTATCTCTGTTGAGATATTTAAATTAAAATCTTAGTGCAAATAAACAATTTTAGATTTCTGGTTAACATTTTTAGCTCAAAAATGTAAGAAATAAATAATTATACTATTATTGTAATAAAGTGACATTTAAAGCAAATATACTATATAAAAAAAATTAACATGTTGTTGTTTTTTAAAATAAGTTAGGTATTAGCTTCATGTTATATAGTTTATATTTGTTCAAGTACAGAAAACTATAATCGAATTTAAATATATAAAAAAACAGCTATGGTTGTTTAAAAAATGCTAATATCTGAAATAAAAAAGATTTTTTAAAATATTTACTCGTATTGTTTTTATAGTAAAATTACTTTAATTTTACCACTTAAAACGATGCCCTATAGCTTATAATAAAAGTTCTAAGTAAGAGGATTTTATTTTCAAATTAGTAAAATTTGCGCAACCCATAACTAAAATCTCACGCTAAGGAGCTTTATAATTACTCAAACTAATTTTATAACCGATGCTACGTTTTATTAAAACTTTTTTTTCATTTTACTTTTGTAAACAATTACTATTTTATTAATAAATACCAGATTTTACAGAAATTAAGCCTTGGTTTACATAAACTTAGAATATATGTAATATTATCAAAATTTTGTTTTGTTAAAACAAATATTTTTTTATTTTGCAAAGTTTTACCAAGTATCCTTTTTAAATAAAGTTTTTCTACTAAATTGTTTTAGTCTTTTTAAAAAACTCATACATTATCAGATGCAAATTTCTCAAAAGTTTTTTTTATAGATTTTACAAGTTTTACTTAACCTAATAGTGATATACAGAGCATTAATTACCCAAATTTTTTGTTCTTTTTATTTACCTAAGTGTTACTTTTAGTTGTTTAAAGTTTATTTTTGGGTAAAAATAATCAAAAGTTTGACTTATCATATTTTAAACTACTTCTAAAACTTATTTGTATATTAATTCCAAGTTTAACTTTAGTTTGTTTTACTAATGTAATTTACCTAATGTAAATATTTTCTTTAATTTATCTTCTCTGTCCAAATGTGACACAGGTTTTAATAAACTAATTTTCCTTTAACTTAAGTTTTACTTAAACTGATTTTAAAACCAATGCTAAGTTTAACTGAAATCGTTTTTAATGTCTAACAACGGTTTAGTTAAAACTTGCTCTATTAATTAACGTTAGTTTGAACAAAACTAGTTATGATTTTAGTGCAGGTATTACAAAGTTTTTTTTATTTATTACAAAATTTGGCAATTTTGTGTCTAAGATAGTTTAACATTCATTTTATTTATACTTATATTTTATTCTGAAGTTGTAAATTAATTACTTTAAATTAACAACCTTAAAAACAATGCTTTATAAAGTTAAATAATACTTTGGTTAAGTCGATCATAGAAATTATCGGTTAATTATATAAACTTAACTTATGTGTTGTGAGAAGTAATATCAAAACTACAGTTGACAATACTCAGTAAAGAATTAGATTAGTAATCTAATTTACAACCCTGATGTAACACTAATTTTTTTTTACGAGTCTAAACTCGTTTTAAAATTATGAGTATGCTTGAAATGGCAACCTAAAGAGTATGTTGACCAAAACGACTTTAAATATGAATATAAAACTTCTGCTTCTGTTTTGTGTTTTATTACGCATGACGTCATAAGGTGTTTAACTTACGTTTTAAAATCAAAATTTGCATTTTGCTATTTTTTTCGCCCATTTATACTTATGCTTTATTGTTAAAAACAAAACAAAAATTGAAAGTTGACCATTTCATTAGAGACTTCAAAATTTCTTGGAAAGATAAAAAACTTCACTAAACTATTGAAGCTTATTATTTTAAAAACATATTTTTTTTTGTTTTTTTACATTTAAAAAATAATTCCTTATTCTAAGTACAAAATATTTTTACAATTATATTAAATAAAAAAATAAACAACATTTAAAGTCAAATGATTACTGATTAGTTCATTTAAAAAAACTTTCTGGCTTTCGTAATGACATTTTTTATTAAAAAAAGTAATTAGCATTTATTGACTTTAATTCTATTGAAGTTTTATTTTATTATTTAGCGCAGGTTATACTTTTTGTTGAAACTTAAGTGTATAATGTAATGTTTTTTCATTACTTATACATTACAGTTTGAAATATAAGTTATATGTAAATTATCAATTCGTTTTTAAGTTTAAATTAAGCTTTAAAGTTTAGCATTTTTCGAGTGCTTTAACTAGTAATTTAATTTTTCTAAGAGTTAAATTAACAATGTCCACTTTAATTAAATTACTTAAAAGAATGTTTAAAAACAAATGAAGAAGTAATTTTGATATAGTTTGAATAAAAATTTGTGATTTATGATATTAAAAAAGAATATTGAACCGATTTTTTTTTTAATTAAGCTGATTTTACGACTGATAATTATCTGTACTACTTTGTAAGCTTTATAAAGTTTTGGTTAAAATTTGTTTTAGTTTTTAGCGCAGGTTACACTTTTAATTGTAACTTTTGTGTAAAGTGTAAAACCTTTTTTCAGTACCTAAACAATAAAATTCATTTCAAAATCAATACAGGTTTGAATCTAAATTAATCTTTAAGATTTAGCATTTCATGTGTGCTTTACTTTGTAGTTTATTTGATTATTTTAAAAATTGAATTTACAATGTTTTTTTGTTTGAATTTACTAGTAACTTATTTATTCTAAAGGTCAAACCTACAGTGCTCATTCAACTACTTGATTTATTTTTACGAGTCGTTAACTCGTTTTAAAATTTTGGAAATGTAACTTTTAGTGTAAAAAAAGTTAAAAGATATATAAAATTACTTACTTATTATATTTTGATATTCACTTCCACTTCCTAAATTAATTATTATGCAGCCGCTAGAGGCATTTTTACATATAATTAAATTGAAAACTCACACGTATAGGATTTATACTGTTTTATTTATAATATTTAGTTGTTTACAGTGTTTTTCCAGTAAAAAAAAAAATTAATGAGTTCATTTTATTTATCTCTAAACATATAATTAAAAAGAGTTGAAGCTATTTCGATTTAGCTAATTTAGCTATTTAAATTAGTTTAAATAGTTTTTGTTTCAGATAAGTAAATAAAAAACTAACAGATTATTGCCTACTTAAATGAACTTCTAATGTTTAGTTATATTTACCAGGTCGATTGTTTAAATAATACTAATTGTTTTTCGACAACTATTTTTGCGATGTTATAAGAAAAAAACTTATGCGACAACTATTTTTGCGATGCTATTAGAAAACATTATTTGCGACTATTATTTTTCTATGCTATTCGAAAAAATGTTTTACTATAATTATTTTTCTGATGATATTAGAACAAATGATTCGCGACAATTATTTTTGCGATGCTATTAGAAAAAGTGTTTTGCAACAACTATTTTTGCGATGATATTAGAAAATAAACTTACGACAATTATTTTTGCGATGATTTTGCAAACAATTGTTTTACCGCATTTTCTGCCATACTTTTTTAACAATTGGTTTCTGCATGAAAAAAAAAAAGACATAAAATGCCTTCATTTATTTGAAATAAACTTTCTGTTTTTGAATTAAGTTAATTAATGTTATTCTAGTTCTTATAACATGCTCAGTAGTGCAAAATTTTAACCTACAAAATTTTCAAAAATGAATTTCAATTTCTGTGCAAACTTAAAACAGTTGTACTTTTGAAGCTCTTTATTTCTATAAAGCAGGGGTCGGCAAACTGCAGCCTGCGGGCCAATTGCAGCCCTTAAAGTAAAAATCTGCGGCCCGCAAGCTTCTTTTTAGCCAAAATTAAAAGTTTTAAAAACAATGAAAAATTTTGTGGTAAAAACTTACAATTAGGCTCCTGATTCAATAAATAATCTTTTTAAGTGCTCTAATATTGCTTAACTTTTATATTTTTGACCTTAAATACTTTTCTACTAATGACAAGAACTTTTTTTACTTAACTGCGGCCCTCAAAGGACTTTTTATACATAAAGAGGTCCGCGAGCAACTTTTCCTCGGAAAATTGGCCCGCGAGTTACAAAAGGCTGCCGACCCCTAATATAAAGTGATATTTAAATTGGAATCAAAGTGCAAATAATAATTTAGATTTCTGGTTAACATTTTTAGCTCAAAAATGTAAGAAATAAAGAAGCATAACATTATAGTAATAAATTAACATTTAAAGCAAATATAGTTTATAAAAAAATTAAAATATTGTAGTTTGTTAAAAATAAGTTAAGTATTAGTTTTATGTTATTTAGTTTATATTTGTATTCGTACAGAAAACTATAATCGAGTTTGAATAAATAAAAAACAGCTCTTGTTGTTTGAAAAATGCTAAATTTTGAAATAAATAAGTTTTTTATAAGTATTAATTTTGATCATTTTTTTAGTGAAATTACTTTAATTGTACTATTAAAACGAGGCTATTATATAGCTTGTAATATAAGTTGTAATTAATAGGAATTTGTTTTTAAATAAACAAATTTTGAGCACCCCAAAACTATAACATCACGCTAAGCGACTTTAAAATTACTAAATCTAATTTTATAACCGATGCTACGTTTTACTAATACTATTTTCATTTTTACAAAGATTAAACTAAAACATGCCTTTAAAAACAATTCTAAAGTACATACAGAGTAGCTTTTCATCAGGTCTAGTAGATGGGTCAGTTTAGTACAAAGATACTTTTGCATGTAGTCATTTTGAAGGACAACTTCATACGAGTTGATAAATAAAATATTAAGAATATATAAGAATATATAATATAAAATAAAAAGATGATAGAAAATAATAATAAATATACTTTGATAGATGTAAAGTAAAAATTATTTATAAAGTTATGTTATAAATATATCAATCTCAGTCTTATTTGTAACTTTAAAACACAAAGTTAAATAAATAAAAAGTATAATGTTCATAGTTAATTTTTGATGTAATAATAATTACTTAAAAGAGTTTACTTTATCAATATATTCAATTTAATCGGAAGCAAACAATAACACTATTTTTTGAAAAAAAGTTTGTTTTATTTTCTTAAAAAAAAATATATTACACTGTATATTATGTAAATTAATTTAAACAACTTTAGTTGATGAAATAAATTTATAATTCTCAATATATAACTGTTTTGTTAAAATTTGTTAGTATAAACAGCTATGTTATTTTAAAACGATACGTTTTATTGAAATTTTCATTAGATAAAAAAGTTATCACGAAGTTAGTTCAACTTTAATAACTAAAGAATAAAAGTATTCTACCAAAAAGTTGGTTTTTGGTTTTTTAATGAAACAACTCGTTAAAACAACAATAAACCGTTGTTCATTGACAATGTTGTAAAATAACAACGAAAAATAAGTTCTGTTTTAACTTCAGTCTCTTTTAAAGCTTTTATAAGCATTTGCTTCAATGAATTAAGAAAGTACAGATCTTCTAAAATTTTGGATTTTGACTTGGCTCATCGAAACTTTTGTTGATGATTAAATAGCAAAATTTCTATTTTTATTTTAAATTTTTGTATATGCGAGCTAGAAGCTCGTTTAAAATTAGCGATGAGAAAGCATACTAGTGCGACATATTATTTTAAAAAAAGTTCCAGTATTTAAACTAAAAGCTAAGCATTCAATTTGTTACTTTTTGCACATGTCGTCACTAAGATCTAAAGTTTTGCAACGAATTTTATCGCAGTTTAATACTAACATATTTTTACAGTAATTTTAAGCGTTAGTTAGACTTTTTGATTATAATTAAAACTATATACTTTTGATATAAGTCACAATCTTGTTTATTGTTAAAGTATTTTAAAGCATACTTAAATAAGTTTACGAATAGAAAACATTGTGTCTTTACTTAATGAAAAATAAAATAATTTCATCGACAATTATTAACTTTTTTCTCATTTTATTTTGACGTAAATATTTAGAGATATTTTAGTCTAAAGACTCAACGTTGAGGTACTAACATAATATAAGAATACATAGATAGATAAAATAGAATTGATTTGCACTGTTTTATCATTTAGAGTTTTTTTATTTAAAACACAAAGTTAAAAGTGATGATTTAATCGTTAAATAGAAGTTTATCTAATACAAGTTTTATTTATTTTACTGCTACTCAATTTTTTTAACAAACATTTTGTATAAACTTAGCTACTATCTTGTTAAATATATCAGAATTATTGTTACTATTTGTTTATTATGACTAGCATTATACTTGTTTTATAACTATGACAGGCGTTTGTGTCACTTTAAAAAGTTTATTAACAAAAACTAATATGAAAAAAAGTTAAGTTGTAAGTAGTAAGATCGTTGTAAACAAGTCTTATATGATGCCATTAAATTGTAATAACTCGAAAGACTAAAGTCAGCCTAATTTAATAGATAATATAATAAGAACGAAGACGAAAATTTTAGAAAAACTGTTTCGTTTATACCATTTGACATGCTGTTTTGAGGCGTTTCAAAGCTATTTGTATAACATATTAATAAATTGCAAATTTTATTTTTGTATTTTGTTATAGTTCATTTATTATTCTGTGTTTGCAGTTCCTAATACAAACAAACTTGAAGATATGTGTTTGTTTGAGATTAAAGTTTAGTTTTAAATTCGAGCTTTGTGCTCGTTTAAATTAATGTAGAGAGGTTTTTGAAAAAGAAATTGCGTATTAAAAAGTTATCTTAGTTTATATATTTAAAGCTAAATGTTTGATTTGTTGTGTTTTTTAGGCATGACGTCACGTAGATATTAAGTTTAATTTTGCGACAATTATTTTTGCGATGCTATTAGAAAAAATTTTTTGCGACAATTATTTTTGAAACTCTATTGCAAATAATTGTTTTACCGCTTTTTTTGCCATACTATTTCAGCACTTGGTTTGACATAAAATATTTACATTTATTTAATATAAACTTTCTGTTTTAAATTTAATTTAAATAATGTTATTGTAATTCTCATAACATACTTAGTAGTGCATATTTTTAACTTTGAAAAAACTCATAAATGAACTTTTATTTCTTTTAAAACTTAGAAACTTTTATACTTTAAAAGTTCCTTATCTTTATAAAGTTAAATGAAAATTGTAATAAAAATGCAAATAAAAAATGTTAGATTTCTGGTTAACAATTTTGCTTAAAAATGTAGAAAATTTAAGTTCTTAATTTTGTGGTAAGAAACTAACATTAAAGCAAATAAAATCTATAAAATATAAAATGTATACTTACATCATGTTATATATTCACAAACTTTTGTAGGTTTAAAACATTAAATTAATCGCATATAATCTTAAAAATGTTGTTTTAGTAGTAAATTAGTAATGGTGTTTTATCCGATTAGAAATTAATTATGAATAGTCATATCAACTTCAATCCTAAATTTATTTAATAAATCGTGACCATTGATAAAACAATGGTTATAATCAAATTAAACTAATTTTCATTCTAAAAAGTAATGCTTTTAATTAAATAAAATTAAACTTTTCAAAACAAAATAAAAATGTAAAAATAATTTGTTTCTTAGAATTAATTGCCATGTTTACAAATAAATTAAAACTATTTATTCGACTTGGTAACGAAATATGTTTTTTGTATTAGTTTTTTTTGACCAAAAATTCTTAATTCATTTTTTGCTGTTAAAATAATGGAAAAAAAATTCTATACAGTTTTTAAAAGTAGTTCAGTAAGCTTAAAACTTGTAAAAAGAAAAAAATAACAACTATAAAACAATGTTCAAATGAATGTCACTTTGTCACAAATATTTTATTTAGAATCTATTTTAATTATATTATAATCTAAGGGCAAAGAGTAAGAACCCAGTAAATCTAAACAAACTTTAAAAAACTATCTAGTTAACTAATTTTACTATCAAGTTCTTACAAATTTTCCTAGACTATAGCATAAACGTGATGTATTTCATTGCTAATTTTCTTCAAGCAATAACAACAAGTTTAACTTAAGTATCAAATTCGATTAATCTAAATTTAACTTTTTGTATTTAATCAAACGTAAAGCAAAACTACATATTTTAAAAGTTTTCTATTTATTATTGCGAAACTTTATTTTTATTATCGTAAGCTTAACACACGTTACAAATTCGAATGAAAATAAACTTTCAAAAGATACAGACTCTTTTAAATTTATAAAAAAAAATGTGTTTTTTACTTTTATAATATGTATGATGTCATCTAGAAGTTTAAAAAAATGTTTAATTTAAATAATCATATCTTTTTTATTTTGTTAATCAATATGTTCTAGTTTAGTTGTATGCGTAAAAGTATTAAAAAAGATAAAATAAAATTCAAGAAAAAACTAAACAAATAAACATAACATATATGAATTAGATATATTGACTATATTTTAATTGTAAAAAAATATTTTTATGACAAATGTTTAAAAACACACGGAAGTTTAAAAGTTTTAAGTATTTTAATAAGCAAGGTATTTAAGTATTTATTTTTGATTTAATTTAGACTCGTTTGTTTTAAAAACGTAAAAAATTTTAAGTTAAACTATCACCTAATTGAAAATGCAAATATTCTACTATCAATATAAATTCTTCAAAATATAATTCAAATTTTATAACATACAAATTAAGACGTTAGTTGCATTAATAAGCGTAGCTTTGTTTTTGTACTCTATTAAATTGACTTTTTTTTTAATTTTTATGCAAATAATACAGCATTAAATAAAACCAGACTTTCCTGAAGGAAATAAAATCAAACACTCTTTTTTACGATTTTTAAACTTGTTGCTATAAATGATAAGCACAGTACAGTTAAAACACTACCTTAAATATAATATAGTTAAGAACAAACTAATAAAGCTTAAATTATCAAAAATAATGATTTTTGTATTTTGTCATAACTCTGTTTTTATTCTGTATTGTTCTTAATACGAACAAGATTGAAAGTATGTGTTTGTTTGTTATTAATTTAGTTTTAAATACGAGTTTGGTGCTCGTTTAAATTAGTGTAGAAAGCGTCCAAAGGAAGTTACATGGAAAAAAGTTAACTTGTTTAATATATTAAAAGCTGAATATTTGATTTGTTGTGTTTTATGCGCATGACGTCACGTAGAGATTAAGTTTAATTTTGCGACAATTATTTTGCGATGCTATTAGAAAAACTTTTTTGCGACAATTATTTCTGTGATGATATTAGAAAAAAAATTGCTACAATTATTTTTGCGATGCTATTAGAAAAAATGTTATGTGACAATTATTTTTGCGATGCTATTAAAAAAAAAATTTGCGACAATAGTTTTTGCGATGCTATTAGAAAAATGTTCTGCAAAAATTATTTTTGAAATGTTATTGCAAATAACTGTTTTACCGCTTTTTTTTGCAATACTAATTCAGCACTTGGCTTTACGTAAAATAATTACATTTATTTGAAATAAACTTTCTGTTTTAAAATTAATTTAAAAAATGTTATTGTAATTCTTATTACATATTTAGTAGTGCAAATATTTAAACTTGAAAACTTTCACAAGTTAACTTTTATACTTTAAAAGCTCTTTATCTTTATAAACTTATATTTAAATTAAAGTAAAAGTGCAAATAAAAAATGTTAGGTTTTTGGTTAACATTTCAGCTTAAAAATATAGATAATTTAAAAGCATAATATTTTGGTAAGAAACTAATATTAAAGCAAATAAAATCTATAAAATATAAAATGTATACTTACATCATGTTATATATCTACAAACTTTTGTAGGTTTAAAAAGTAAAATTAATAGCATATAAACTTAAAAATGTTGTTTTAGTAGTAAATTAGTAATGGTGTTTTATCAGCTTTTGAATTAATTATGAATAGTCATATCAACATTAATACAAAGTTTATTTAAAAAGTTGTTATCATTGTTGAAAATAGTGTTTATTATTAATTATATTCAAACTTTTCAAAACAAAATGAATATATAAAACAATTTAATTTTTAAAATTAGCTGCCATGATTGAAATAAATTAAAACTATTTTTTTGATTTGATACCAAAATATGTTTTCTCTAGTAGTTTTTTTGACTAAAATTTATCAATTCAATTTTCGCTGTTAAAGCTGAAAAAAAATTTCTAAACAGTTCATAAAACTTAAAACTTGTAAAAATAAAAAAATTAACAATTATAAAACAATCTTCAAATGGATGTCACTTTGTGACAAACATTTTATACAAAATCTATTATAATTATATTACAATCTAAGGGCATAGGGTAAGAGCCTAGTAAATCTAAACAAACTTTTGAAAATTATTTAACCAACTAATGTTGTACTAAAGTTAACATTAAATTCTTGCAAATTTTCCTAGACTATAAGATAAACGTGGTGTATTTAAATACTTATTTGATTCAAACAATAACAACAAGTTTAACTTAAATATCAAATTCGATAAATATTATTTTTCATTTTGTATTTAATCAAACGTAAAGCAAAACTAAATCTTTTTATAATTTTTCTATTTATTATTGCGAAACTTGATTTGTATTATCGCGAGTTAGAAATTAGAAGGGAAATAAATTATTAATAGATTTTAAATTTTTTAAACTTATCTTAAAAATACGTGTTTTTTAATTTTATAGTATGTATGACGTCATTTAGAGGTCTAAAGAAATTTTTAAGTTTAATTAATCATATTGTGCTTATTTGTTAATAGACGCTTTTTAGTTTAGTTGTATATGTAAAGGTATCAAAAAAGTTAAAAAAATATTAAAATTAAAAATAAACAAATAAACAAAACATAAATTAATTGGATATTTTGACCATATTTTAACTGTAAACAAAAAATTTTATAAGAAATGTTTAAAAACTCTTGAAAGTTTGAAAGTTTTAAGTTTTTTAATAAATAAGGTGTTTAAACTCTTATTTTCTGATTTAATTTAGAATTATTTATTTCATTAAAGTAGGAAAAGTCTATAATGTTAAAAAAAAACTATTACTTCATTTTATAACAACAAATTATTTTTAGGTAAAATGTGAACAAAAAAGTAGTTATTTATAACTTAGCTACTATGTTTTCAAATAACTTGAAATTACTTGACGTTATCTATTTTTAACTAGTAATACACTAGCTTTAAAATTGTGATAGTCATCGATTTTATAAGAAAAACGTTGAAAAACAAATTTTAAAAAGAACTGCAAGTCAAAGCGTAACTTGCAGCAAAATTGCAAATGATTTCTCTAAGTTCATAAAAATGCTAAACTATTTTTTATTTAACACTTAAATTACTACAAGAAAGTTTAAAAACAAAATTTTTTATAGAATTATAGAATACGCTCTTTTTATAGATTAGTGTTTTGTTTGTTGTATTCTATTTATTCTACAGTTATTTTCTAAATTATTTATTTGTAGTTCTTGTTAAGCTATGTTGAAGAAATCAGCTATATTAAAAATTATATATACATTACTACTATGATTTTTAAATTAATAGTAAATAATTAAGCAATTTTACTACGCAGTAAATCAAGTAAAACCTACACTAATCAAAATCAGTTGTATTAAATTTAAAAACATAAAACAAAAAAAATTATTAAAACCTAAACTTTTAGAAAAATAAGTTTTAGTAAAACCTCTACCAGATGATATGAAAATGTAAGTAACATTTTCATTAGATAACAAAATAGTTTTAGTCCTTACTAGATATAAAATATTTTAATAAAACATTCATAAAATAATACAAAAACAGGTTTAAGTTAAAAATAATATCTAGAGTAGATAAATAAACAAAAAACTTATAATATAAAAATCGAATAAATAATAATAATCGACGTTAAAAAAGGTATCCTTCTCTGCTGAAGTATATTAACTTTCAAACTACTAACTTATACAAAACATTTATCAATACTAATACATGCACAATTTCAAATGATTTTTTATTGGTAATTTTATTTTGTACTACAAGCTTAGTGCTTGTTTGAAAAACTGTTTTTTTATTATTTCTTTTCATTCCAGACAAAAAAAAATTATTTGTATTAAAGCTAAATTAAAAGAAGTCTGATTAAAGCTTTAACTTGCAGTTTATTGTGTATAACGTCACTAAAATGAAAAACATTTCCGAGATGTATAACATATCAGCAAAATAAGAAAGATATTTTATTGTTGTAAAACCTTTGTTTCAATTAAAATCGATTATTAAAATTAATTAGTTTTAATTATATAATTGCAAAATATTAAAAAAACTTTTGTTAAATTTTATAATTAAAAAATAGTTTAGTTACTGAAACTTACTTCAATAAAGATAAAAAAATTTGTGTTTTAGCTTTGTTTATTGCATAAAAAAAAGTAATAATATTTGAAACACTTCTTTCATAACATTAGTATTATTTGTATTAATATTAAACTATGTGCGTAATAATGCAGTTATTATATGTTTTGATTTTTAGATAACATATAAAGAGATCTCAAATACTCAACTACAGAAATAAAGAATTTATTCATTTAAGACTATTTAAGGACTGACGAGATCTTTGACAGAGACTTAGTTTGTAAAAAGTCTTGAAAGAATAAATTTATAATGCAGTTTAAAATAAATTAAGTATTTATAAATTATTTATTTTAATGTAGTATTTAGTAATAATTGTGTATAATATTAATATAATGTAATATATAATGTTACATCATTTGCTCAGTTTAAATTCATTTTGACGAGCTAGTTGTTCCATTTTAAAAAACTTACTTATTGCGACATCATAAAAAGATTGTGCTTTTCTTATTTAATAAAACTAAGGCTCTTTGTTGTTGTTAAGTAAAACAAAACGATTTAGTATACGAAAGCTTGCAATTATAAACTTATATAACAAGGTTACTGACAAACAATAGTGATTATATATTTAAGTTTTATATAACAAGCTTGATGCTTATCCAAATACTTTACAAATTAAATTACTTATCAAATTTAAATATTTTAAGACTTGAACATTAAAATAATACTTTAAAAATATTTTATTTTTTTATAAACCAAGTACCTAATTAATGTACTTAGGTTTTAAACTTTTACACTACTCCATTTAAGTTGTAAATATTTTAACAAACTACTCAAAACCCTTTTTTGTTTAGTATAAATGATGTTTTTAAAATTTAAAAATATCTGTAACTACAATACTAAAAAAAGCCATTAATACTTTTTTATAAGTAATAAAAATGTTATATTTGTATTGTGAAAATGTTTTAAATAACTTGAAAACCAAAAATTACACTTTGTAAAACATGATTAACTTAAAAAGTAAAATTTACATTGTATTACTGCAATAATGAAACAACGTATTATTTATATTACGTATACTAAAAGTAACAGAATATAAGTTAATAAAACTCAAAATAAAAATAAGTAAAAAAGCATTATTTACTTTTTTACGTAGTTTTTGTATTAGATATAGAATAAATGTAAAGAAAATAGATCTTTATTGTGTAAAACTAAAAAAAAAAATTATAAAGTTTCATTTATTTGTAAAATATTTAGTGTATGCGAGCTTTATACTCGTTAAAAATCCAGCACATTAGCAGATCGCTAAAATTAGATTTTTTTCTGATAACAAAATAAAGTTTTGGTCTTTCATTTGTAATTTAATAAGTATAACATCATTAATAGCTGAACATATATTATGTAAACTTTTTATATTGATTTAAAAACTGTAACATATAACATTTTTAGATTAAAATTAAACTTACCAATAATAACTTTTAGAAATTTCTTTATGCGTTGAATAAATAGTATATAAAAATAAAACGAAAATTACTCTAAGAATTTTCAAACTTAAATTGAATAACTTATAAAAAAGGAAATAAATAAATTACAATAATACTTCAAACTTTATTTGGAAGATAAAAAACTTAAATCAAAGTTTGTATCGAAGTCGTTTAGCTCGTTTTTGTTTGGTATTACAAAAACGTTTAATTCGATAGGTGCTAAGTGTAACCGAAAAACTTTTTTTTTTTTAAATTGTATATCATCAAGCTTTAACCTATGTTAAAAAAGGTTTTATCATTAGTTATTTTTTTTTAATATAGTATTAAAATTTATAGAAATATTATTCATTTTTAAGTTGATTTAGTAAAATAGTCTAACAGAATGGAAATAAATTTTACATTTTAAAACAAGATTACATTCTATTTTATTTTATTCTATTTAAGACTACACGTATTATTGTACTTTTATGTAAACAAAAAAGAACTAAAAATGTTTTAACTGTTTAATTAAAGTTTAATTATATAGTTTTTAGAGTTTTTAACTTGTCCTAATTTAAAAATGCTTACTAAGTCCTTAAATTGAAAAACTATATGTTTCATATTAGCATTGGAAAAATATTAATTTTTTAGTTTTATGAGATCTTCAAAACATTGAATGAAGCTTGAAAAAAAATTTATTTTACCTAAATGTATTTAAATTTAAAAGATATTTTTTTTAATTAAAAATATTTAAATATTTAATGACTAAAAGTAATTACTTTTTATTTCCTTGCTAATAGTTGTTTGAAGAACAATAAATAATCTAAATTAACATTATACTATATAAAAAATAAATTAGCTTCTAAGTTTACCTTAAGATTTTAAAACTTAGAACTTGTTTTTGTATAAACGAGTTTGGCATAAATTACAGAAAAAGATTAATTCATTTTATCAAGATGTTTTTGAATAATATTATAAAATTAAAAGCTTTGACTAGTTTTATTATGCATATGACCTCACTGAGCGCTATATAAGCAAATATAAATAAAAATAAAACTCACATTTAAAAAAATATCTGAATACTAAAGGATAATTTTATATTATCTTGTACTTTTAATAAACATTAAATAAAAACTACTAATTTTCTTTCATGTTATTTAGTCGGCTAATACCTTTTACATCCCAAAGAAGATTTAAAACTGTAAAAAACTATAACATATATTTTCTATATGCAAGCTTGATCCTAGAGAAAAATGTTGATAAAACAAACAAACTTAAGTACATTAAATAATTTAAATATATATTAAAGTTTACGTTTTACTGGAGCAATATCACATATTATCTAAAAGCTTATAAAACTTTAACTTAATATATACAGTACATTTTTTATTTCTCTTTAATGACTTTTTAATAAAATTTATAGATGTTCTTATTTTACTTGTGCTAAAGACTACTTTAGCAATTGTTAATTATAATTTTAAACGACTGAGTAAAAATAAAGACAAAACTAAAAGCATTGCACAAAGTTAAAGTTTTTTTTTTCGAAAAAAAAATTATTATTAAAAAAAATATTTCTTTGTATTAAAAAAACTTATTGATAAATATGTAATATAAACCAAAAAAAAATTGTTATTATTATTGAAAATATTGGTTTATATTACATATACATCAAAAAGTTTTAAAAAAAGTTTTTAATAGTGAGAAAGAAAAAATATTTTTTTATTGTTTATCCGTAGAGATTGTCAAAATTTTTAATAAAACCTACACCAAAATACTTTACCGATAAAAATATGTCTAGTTTGTTAATTATCCTATATATTGTAGTAAAGTCTTGAAGGATACTTTTAATTATGCAAGCTATACAGTTGCTCAAAATTGGTCTAAGTGATGGAAATATCGAAGAAAAAATTAATATCATTATAAAAATCAACTTTTGGCTTTCACTGATTTCAGAATATGCATAACGTAACTGCAAGCCTTAAACATTGGTTTACCCAAGATAGGCAATGACAAAAATTTATGTCTTTGCGTTTTTGATGAAGGTTTTCGGATAATATTATTGAAGGAAGCCATAGCTTTTATAATTTCTTTAAAAGTTGCTCAAAACTTTTGAAAAAAAGGTTTGGGAAACAGAGCTTTAGACAAAATATTTACTAAAAATATACTAAACACTTGTAATTTTAAAAAACGATTAAAAGTTGAAAATTGAAAAATAGGTTACTTAAAGAAGGCATTTAAATTTTAAGCTTAGTTTAAGGTATAACATATGAAGCAGTTTATAATTTTTTATTATTGTAATACTTGAACAGCATCTAATAGACAAAATTAATTTCTTGAGAAATTAAATAAAAACATTAAAAATGAGCAACAATTTTTAAATTAAGTACCAAAAGAAATTATAACTAAACATTGTTTACAAAACAGTAAGTGGCATAATAGTTTTTTTAGCGAAATTTAATTAAAATACTTACTCATTAATGCTAAAACTGTTGTATTTTTTACTACAAATAGTTAAAAGGAGTATTAAGTTATAATTTAATGTTTATTTGTTTAAATTACATTTTAAACTATTTCTCGCTATAATGTCAACCTTCGAAATGTTTTTGTAAAACTTAAACACTAAAAGTTGATTATGTTTTGAAATTATTTATAAATAACAAACTAATGCTTTCGAAAACAAATAAAAAAAAAAGTTTTATTAAAAAAAAATTGTAATCTACAAGCAAAAATTAAAGCTTTGTGTCTAATTATATCATTACATATCAAGTTTTTAACATTAATTTTTCTAATTTTGACGAACAAATTTCAAACATTAAGTTGTTTTTTATTTTGTTTGTAATATTAATATAACATTTGAAAACTTTTAAAATACTAAAAATTGATAACCGAAAAAGAAACATGATTTAAATAGATGACTCTTTGTTAAAATATTCCTAGTAAAATTTTTGAAAAGTTTATTATAGTTTATAAAATTATTAAACCAGCTAATTTGATTAACATAAACTGTTGAAGTATTTTCAACTTACTAATATAGTATTATATCTGTTTGCAATTTTTTTATAACATAACATGAATGTGGTTTTATTGATATTTCATTAATTCAATTGTAAACAACGATGTCTGTCATTTATGTTTTAGTTTTGCAAAATATAACATGACATTTGATTTAACATAAAGTATGTCTATGGAAAATATTGAAATGGGCGAGCTTTACACACGTTAAAAATTTCACTGAAAAAATTTATTTATATAATTAGAAACTCTTTTTATATAAAACTAATGTTACGGATATTATTAATTTATAATCTAAATGACGTCTTTTAGAGAAGTTTTAAATAGATTATTATCTTAACGTGTATTACACTCATTTTGTTTCTAAAATCATTCTGATTTATTTTATACGTAAATTTTTAGTAAATTGTATGTTGAGATTTATTATCGAGTAAACAATGAAAAATATAAAGAAAATTTAAAAACAACTTTTAAAAATGTATTTAAAACATGTACGAATTATATATGTAGTTATTGTATTTATTTACTTTTCAAAAGTTTTAAAGCTCTTAAATTTATACAATTTTAAGTATTTATTTTAATTACCTACCCAAACTTTATAGTTTTACTTTTCATTAATTTCAAAAACACAAATTGTTAAAAATTTAGATTATATCTAAATATATTTACTAAGAATTTATATTTCTTAACAAATTAAAGTTAATAAATATAATATATACTTTATTATATACACTTTAGGGTCATTTTTACTTAAATAAATTGAATTTTATTTTTAATCTAACTTAAACTCATAATAAAGTTCTGTAAAGATAATCAAGTGAATTAAATAAGAACAGGTTTTCCGATAGCAAAGAAAAACAAGCACTTTTTATAATGATTTTTATAAAGTTTTATTGTTATAAATTATAGGCATATAATCTATAAAGTACTGTTTTAAACATACTATTGTTAAATGCAAATATACTAACTAAGTTTATCTAATCTATCTATTTACGACAGTGTACTGTTGTACTGTGTACATGTACTTAATGGTTACATCAAAGCTACGTTTTGATGCTGTTACATTTTTTACGAAACAAAAATGTTATTTCGTGCTTATGTGACGTAAAATTAAACATAGATAGCTTTATATTTGGTTTTATTTTTGAATAAAACAAAGGCATTATCTGCAACAATTGTATTCTGAATGTCTAAATTGCATTAATACAGTAAAAAAAAAGAATTCAAAACAGCAGAGATGCAGTACAAAAATATTTAAACAGTTTCGTTGTTAGGTATATGGAAAATAACTTAAGAATTAAAAGATATTTTTGAATAAATACATTTTATGCGTCCTTTTACTCAAAAGTTAGATACATTTTTTGAACCTTAATCGCAAATTTACTATATATACAAACCATGAAAATTATTTACAAATTGAGTTACGTTTAGCAATGACAGATTGAATTATAAAAATTTGCAAGACTCAATGTAAACACTAATTAAAAGTACTTTAAATAAATATAATTACGACGGTTATTTGTGAAGTACGTAATTTTTAACTTAAACAGTTTTCAATAAATAGTTACGAGCAGTGATAAAAAACTTAAAAATTAAGTAAGCTCAAAAAACATAGTTAAATCTGTTGAGTAAGTTGAGTAAGAAAGCTTACTGTTTGCAGTAATGCATTTAATAGTAAGAAGTAAGAGCAATAGTTAACGCATGCGAGTTTACACTCCTTTAAAATTCAAATCTAATGTGAAACCCATAAGTTGAAAGTTATTTGAATATATAAGAGTATTTTTAATTTAATTTTGTGTCAATTCGTATTACGTTACTAAATCTTAAAAAGTTAAAACTTAATAAGTACAAATGACTAAAGAATTTTTTTTAAATTTACTTTTAAATTATATAGTTATGACAAAAATTCACTTAATATGTTTAAACTTACTTTATGTACTTGTTTTGATAGCATTTAAGAATATTATAAACTTGAAACATTTAAAATAAAATTTATTAAATATCAATTTGGATAGTTGCTAACTTGACATAAATGTCTTAAAAAGATTTAATCTATTAAATTGATACTACATTAAAAACTCTGAATAACAGCATAAAGAAAAAGTAAAAGTTTTATTTTAGAGTAATGTCTAATAAAAATCATTTTAAAAACTTCCTACGAGTTTTTTACTTTGTTTAAAACATGTTAGGAACTTAAATTTAAAAACTATACTTTATGAGTTTTGAAAAAAAGACTATTTGATGATTATAGAATAAAATAAGTTTTAAAGAATAAATATACTGTGATAAAGATGTATCATTTGACGTAATTATTTTTTATCTTCAAATCTTAAAATTAACTAAATTTAAAAATTAGTTAAAACAATTTTCAGTCATTTGATTGCTAAAAAGCATACTATATTTATACACAATCTTAACTTACTTTAGGTAAATGAAGTGTATATCACCTAAATTTTTGCAAATTATAAAATTAAAGCTAATTTGTGAGCATACGAGTTCGACACTTATTTAAAAAAACTAAAAATAAATGTCATCTCAGGTGGCAGAAGCATTGGTATAGAAAATAAACTGCATTTACTAGTTTTATAATACGTATGACGTAACTAATAGCCTTAACAGTTTTGAACAAAGTAGTAAATTTATAAACAAATTTTTAGTTAAACTAAAAATGTAAACCGAGTTTAAAATTATTTTTTTTTTGTTAAAATTTTGCATCAGCTTCTCTTTTACTGCTACAATCCAAACTTTTTTACTTTATTCATGGATCTCATTTATGCTTAAAAAACAATTGTTTTTGATATATATATTACTTATAAAGCTTTACGCAGACTTATTATAAAACAGAATGTTTAACTCTTCTTTGAACTTCATCATAAAAATTGATATGATGTACAAATACTTATTCATCATTTATCAAAAAATCAACAACTTTTTAATTTATTTTTGATCGTAAGTTTTACTGAATATATAAAACATTTTATTTATAAAAACCTAAAACAGTAGTGCATAAAACTTACTTTAAAAATTAAGTTTAAACTTACCCTGAATAACCGGTCATTATCTATTTGATTTTTTCTTATATATCCTTTTTTAAGTTTTTATAAAGTGTGCAAGCTTGATGCTCGTATAAAACTCAGATAACTCTTCTAAAATTAGTTTTTAAGACACTGTATTCTTTCTATATCCAAATTGTACACTTTAATTCGTTTTATCTTTACAATGACGTCACTCAAATAACTTCAAAATTCAGTTATATTATTTAGTAACTTATTTTTGAACCAGTAAAAAGTCTTATACATAATAAAAGCTTTGCTAGCAGTATATTAAGCTTAATGAAAAACTTTTGTGTGCGATAAGTATAAACTTTAAAACATAGAAATTTTGTATTTAATAACAAACATTTAGCATTGATTTTATTGTGATACTTTAACACAACTACTATAATACCAAAATACTTTAAAATAATTGGCACTTTACTCAAGCCAAAGCCGCTGAAAAGGTTTTGGATGCTAGTAAGCACATACTAAAAGTAACTCTAAGCCGACTAATACATCAGATCGACACAAATTTTTGTCTGAGCAACCAAAAGTTCAGTTGATGGAATCAGAGGGTTATATTACCATGTTAATGTATGTTATAAAATTTCGAAAAAGTTTATAATAATTCATACAAAACATAAAATAAACAACTTTCAAATTTAATGGCAAAAAAGCTTCTTAGTTAGAGATGCACAAACAAAACTTGCTAAAACTATAAAGGTAAAAGGAGTTTAAAAAATCTCACCTCACTGTAAATATTTAAAAAAAAAATAAATAATAATTTTTTAATTTGCGAGCTTGACACTCGTTTAAAATTAAAACAATGCTATCCATACTATGACAAAAACGTTATTGAATATATAACAAATAATCTTGCTTTCATTAGTTCTATAATATGTATGACGTCAATTAGAGTTGTAACGGTTGTGACAAATATATCAGAATGCTAAATATCATACGAGTTTTGTTTTAAAACTCATTAAACTTTACTATAAACGTTCATTTCAAAATGGTTTTGGTGTTATGATACCTTCAATGATATTTTAATATAACTTTCTAAGTGTAGAAAATATTTTAATGTAAAGGTTGGGGACTTTAAAAGTTTTAAATATTTAAACAAACCTTCAATCATCAAATAAAGAAAAAAAAAAACTAAGCGTATTTATTGTGTTGAAATCTTTTATAAAAAGTTTTGTTAAAACATTTAACATAATTAGTTATATAAACTTCATTTCAAGTGTCTGTGAACTAGATATAATACTAGTTCACTTAAGTTTTATTGTTTTTAATATATGTCTAGTCTATTTATCCTCAAACTATACTTTTAGATAAAACTCTTTGTTAAATAAAACTAAACAAATATAATATTAAGAAATATAGAAAAGTTATTTTTGTTTTTTTATTCATACCTTATTGTTATTTTTTGATTACTATCAAGTTATTACATCTGTATTTATACACAAGATTTAGCAAGCTCAAGATAAAATCAATTTCTATATATTCAACTTCTTACGATTAGATTAAAAGTAGTTTATTTAACATTTAAAATATTTTGTTTTTAGGTTTTTATAAAAGCTATATACATATATTTCTGTTTAATTACTTAACAATATATCAACTAACAACTACTTAAAGTAAAAGTGTAGAATTGTAGAACTTAGAATATGTTTAAAGTTTTATGGACATAAGCCCTTGATTGCACTGCATGACCATCAGAAACAATAGGCTTAAATTAGAGATGACAGAGAAACAAAAGGTGATTTATAGATTGTCTAAAAATTTTCACAAGTTTTATACAAAAGTGACAATTTAAGCAAAGTTTATCTATATTTACACTTAATTAGTATAATAACATTGTGGTGAAGTATAGTTTTCATCAAGTATTGTGTAAAAAATTACATATATATTGGAAAAAACCAGTTTACAAATTCGAACTAGTTTTTTTGCACAAAACTTTTATGCTGAGCAAAAACTACGTTTTAAACACTAGAATTGTTTTATTGGTTTTAATGTAGTGGTAAAACACTTCATTACTTTTCGAAAATTAGAAATGTAAAATTTATTTCAAAAAGTAAAAAATACTTTAAAAATTTGTTCAATAACCAAACAAAACTAAGTTTAAAGTATTATCTTATTAGATGTACCGGGTATAAACTGTTAAACAAATGCTAAACACATGTTTTTAGTTAAAAGATAGTTTTTGGTTGGTCAATTAACTAATTAATTAAATTTAATACGTTTGTTAAACTTTAACTATTAGTACAAAAGAAATAAATTATCAACACTAAAGTTTCATAATAAAATTTATCTAACAATGGGATTAAAACTATGTCTGCTTTAAACACTTTAATTGGTTAAATTAAAGTTAAAAACCTTAACGGCATGTAAGTAAAACAAATTCGTTACGTTGATTTGCTTAGTTGTACTTAAATAGTACGTTTTATTATTAAAAGGAAGTTGTGAGTAAACCAAATTTAAAACAATCAAAAACAATATTAAGTATAGAAAAAGAGAGCATAATAAATCTTAAAAACGTCAAGTAAACAAAGCTTACAATTTAAATTTTACTCAAATATTTCAAGTTTATAAATCATGCCTTTAAAGAAGCGAACCTAAACTAACTTAAAATCTTAAATGAAAATGAACATCTGTAACTTAAGAATTTTTTTATTTAACAAAGTTTAAAGCAAAATAAAAACAGCTTATAATTACACTACTTTTTAAGTATTTGAAAATATAAATCATGCTTTTATAAAGACGAGCTTAATACTCGCAAAAAAATTATAATCTAGAAAAATATCTTTATCTTCAGAATTTATTTTTATTTATAATAATGTTTAAGGTGTCAATTCGTGTTTTAATGCGTATATAAAACCAATAAATATCAAAAATCTTAAATTTATTGAAATTATTATTTTATTTTAACTAAAGTACTAATTAACATGAATTGCTGTCGAGTACGCACGTATGGACACAATTGCACGAAGAGTCATTTTTACACGAAGACACTATTGCGCGAAGAGTCACTTTTACACAAAGACACTTTTGCACTGGTTGATTTTGTTCTTCCATCACTATTACTCCTAACCCTGAATCTTGGTCGGTTTTCTTCTTACTAATGTTTTTTTTTGTTATTGGTTTATCTATATCATTTTGTTAGTTACTTTTACTATCGCTATTACCCCTAACTTGTACCTATCAGCTTTATGTTTTATTTTTTAGTTTTCCTTTTTTTCAACTAATTATTTTGTTAGTACCACTGTTACTCCTAAACCTTTCCCTTGGTAGAATTTTTTTATTTATTTAATTATATATATACATTTTAAATATTCTTATGCAAAATTATCACTTGTGCAAAATTGACTTTTCAAGCAAAGTTTCTTCGTGTATATTTGATCCGTCCTTATCAACATAGACTATCAGCTAGTAGTCTATCAACATAGACTATAGTATAATTATGGCTAGTAGTCTATGATACTTTATTTTATGTTTGTTTAATATTCAGTTTGTTAGTATTTTTTTAAATATAAAATAGTCTTCTCAGATGTAAACCGTTTCTATATTTCAGTTAAACAAAAATTTCAACTTGATGTTATTGTTGCTCTGATGTTATTATTGCTCTATATATTATGTCTAGTTTCAAACATAATATATAGAGTAATAATAACATCAAATACAACAACCAAACAGTACTAAAGATCTACAGGAAATGGCTTCAAACTAAAATATAGAAACCACAAATAATTATTCAACAACATTAATAAAAAATACAACAGAAACTGAAAAATACATTTTGAATTTAAAAGATAACATTACAGACTACAAAATTGAATGGGAAATGTTAAACAGGATAAAATCAATAATATTTAATTTCAAAAAATTATTTATGTAAGTAGTTGTTTATGTAAGTAAATTATATTCAACCTACAACTTTTTTTTTAATTTATCTTTTATTTCCTTGTACTATTAAAACTTATATACTACGCATAGATATGTAATTATTAGCTTCAAACAAGTAAATATTTATGAAAACATTTATCATGCTTTCATTTAACTGTGTTTATTCTAAAACGCTAGTTTAGAGTTCTAATGTTGAAAAAAAACAACAAAAACTGTCTGCTAAACTCAAATCATAAGTTACACTAACAGAATTGTTTTCAAAAGCATCTAGTTCTAAATAAATCTCAATTGTAATATTCTTTATTTTCATTAACATCGCTCTTTATACGATTTTTACTTTTATGTTTCCACCAGTGGGTATGTAGGTGTCAATTTCAATTTTCTTTAATTTTGTTAATATCGCTTTTTTATACGCTTTTTACGTTTATAATACAATCATTAGGTATGTAAACGTTGAATTTAAAGTTTACAGTTTCTTTTATCTAAATTTGTAGTATTTTTTAATTCATTTTATTCAAATGTTTTACTCATGGGTATATAATTTTAATTTGCACTGTTCGTTAACTTTGTAAATAGATAAACTATAACATGTTTGTCTCCAACATTGGATTCGATATACAGTTTGTAAGTTCATAACTTTTTTTGTGGTTACTTTAGTTTAAAGCTATTTAATTTTTTATAAACAAACTATTTTGAATATGAAGCTTTTGTATAACTAAATTATGGTTGTAAATTCCAAACTAAGTAAAAATTTCATTTCAACACAGCATTTATCAGTTTAAAAGGAGGTAATATACCGGCAGTTCGTACATAGTTTATAGAGAACTGTAAAATATGTTTTTTTTAAGACTAATAAAAACTTTTTTTTATAATTTGATTAAATTTGATTAAAACTATTAAAAGCAGCGATGAAGAACTTAAAATTGTTATTTTTATTTCTAACAACCGTTCTAGCAATAAGTCTTTTAAAATGATAAATTAAGCAATACATTTAAATTTCCATTGTACATTTCAAATACACTTTTTTAGTTCTATATATAGTCATTTCTGCAGGACTTATTTGAAATATATATATTATTAATCTTGTATTTAATTTAAGTTAAATAAAACATACTATAACTTAATAAACTATAAGTTAGGTTTTTGATAATAGTATTACTTATTAATGAGTGTTTTCAATCAAATTTTTTTTTTAATAAAAGTTTGTAGAAGCTTATACTATTAAAACTTAAAAAACTTAAGATATAAATACTAATCATTAGTTATGCGAGTTTGTCGTTCATTAAAACTTCTTTTGATGTTATCCAGAACTGAGTTGAAACTTATTTGGATATATCGTAAATTTATACGATTTTACTGGTTTCAATATGCGTATAGCGTCAGTAAACGAATTTTAAAAAAGTTATTTATTTAAAATTTTAAGTACTACATGTATGTTTTAAACAAAACCTATTTTTTACATCTGTTTAATAAAGTGTTAATGTTTTATTCGCCTGCCAGATGATGAAAATTTAGTCCTTAGCGGGATATAGCACTTTGTTTTTATTTAATATACAAAAGTTATTCGTTCATTAAACAATTTCGACAAACTGCTAATTATTTACGAAATTTTTTATTAAATCTAATAAAAGTTTAAAACTTATGTAAACTATGCATCAAGTCTTCAGTTCTGCCGGCTAGATTAAAATTCTTGCTAACCGCAGTTTTACCTTTTGTCAGTTAGATTCCACTTAATTTATGGTATAATTAGCGGTCATCTTTACTTTGCGCTTCTTATTTGGCCCACGAACGTACGTTTTCCTCCCGTAATTATTACATTAAGTAATTCTTAGTAATAGAAATTCTTAATAAGTTAAACTTAATTTCTTGTATACTTCAGTACAGGAATACTTTAAAAACTATAAGTATATAAAACAACACTTGATATATGTATATACATCGAACGAAATCATGTAATGTAAAAAAAATTCAAAACTTTTATAATTTTTTCTTCAATTATTCAGTTAAAGAGCAGCCAATAATGTTGTAAGAAACTTGAGAGCTAAAATACAAAAAAAAAACTGTTTAATTTAGAGTTTTTGTATACTTTTAACAAACGCTAAAAAAGTTCTAAAGCGCTAAAAAAGTTTGTTCCAAGGGTATGGTGTACGAAAGGACCTTAAAACTATAAACTTATATACATATTAATGTTTTGTCCTGGACATTAACAAGTATTATATAATGTTCAATAAAATAAGGTACGCTTATATAATAAAATTTACTACGACTGATTTTTATTTTATACTACTGTAATACTAGCTAAACTTTAAGTAAATAAAGCAAAATTTAAATCGAAATTTCAAAAGCTAACTTAAAACGCGTAATATAGGTTTTTACGTAATTTTTATGAGGTTGAGTTAGAAATTAAATGTATGAAAATAAAAAAATTTCGTTTTGTTAAATTTATTATAACAGTTGTGAAATTATAACTAATTGTAACATATTTGTGAATGCGAGCTTTATACTCGTTCAAAATCTAGCACAAAAATCAGACCTTAAATTTAGAAAATATTTTGTTATTATAGCTAAGTTTTAGGCTTTCACTTGTGATGTAATAAGTAAACAGTCATTAATAGCTAAAAAAAATTTGACACAATATACAAGTAAAATATTCGAATTTTTAAAATGTTTAAATCAAAATTACATACATCACTGACAAGTATTTAAACTATTTTTTTTATGCGTCGAGTAATATATATAATTATATTGAAATTTACCACAAGGATTTCTTAAACTTAAGTTGAAAACGTTCTTGTTACAAAAGGAAATAAAAGAATTAAAACAATAATACTTTTAACATGTTTTTTTTTTAAGTTTTAATTTGAAGAATGTATACAAGTTTTTTTAGTGTTTAGTGTTTTTGTTTTTACAAGTTTTTTTAGTGTTTTTGTGTTTAGTTAAGAGAAAATGTTAAGATTGATAGAAAAAATAGTTACTTATTTTTACCAAAAAGATTTTTGTTGAGAAAAATGTTTATATTGTAAAGGTATCTTAAGTAAAAAAATAAAAAGTTCAAACAAATGTTATCTCAAGTGTTCTTTCCTAATGTAGTTAAAGATTTTAAATAAATCTTCGATCTTAAATTAGTTTAGTAAAATAATTCAACAGAATGCAAATCAACTTTATATTGCAAACTAGCTTTCGAAGTATTCCCTTTTAAAATAAAAGTATTTTAATATAATACTAAAACAAAAAATAACTTAATATATAAGATTTAGTTTAAATAAAACTTGATTCTTTCAACGTTAAAAAATTTAGACTTGGGTCAACTTATAAAATCAAATTAAGTGCTTATCTTCATTAAAATATGTTAAATATTAACTTTGTTGAACGATGAATTATTTAGATTTAAAATAGTTTAGTAAAATTTAAATAGAATTTGAATAAAGCTCTATATTAATTTGTTGAAATTATGTTAACATGATTTATAAGTGATTATTGGATTAAAAGTAATTATAACATTTGATAATTATTAATAAATAACTTTTATTTTTGTTTGCTCATATTTATATTAAGTTTATAAGGTAATCGAAATTGACATTAATTTTTATCAGTAATAATTTAAAACAAGCTTGTAAAGTAAACTTAAATATTTGTAAAATTTTAATTTTTTTTATTTATGCTAGCTCGTTGCAAAATACAAAAAGCTGTTGTTTTGTTTAATCAGAAGCTGTTTAAAATATAAAGTAAATTTTAAAGCTTTAACTTCTTTTATTATGCTTATGACTTCACTAAACCTTAATAGTTTTTATTTAATTTATACACATATAAATCTATCAATTTTTATTAAAGCACTAAGTTATTAAAAATTGTTAGATTAACTCTTTTCTAAAATGATGTTTAAAAAGTGCGAGCTTGATTCTCATATTATTACAAAATGAAGAATTTCTAATTCAAGAAAAGACTTTTTTGTATAAAATAAATAAATTTTCGCATTAACTTGTTGTATATTATTATTACATCAGTGAAAGCTTATAAAATTATGCTTTAATTTATATGATTAAGATATTACACTTTTTTTTCGAACGAAGAAAGTTTTAATTTTTTAAACAAACAGTATCACTATTTAGTGATCTGTTATTTTACAAGTAAAAGTCTAATTTGTGATGAAAGCAACAATAAGAGTATGTTAAACTTAAATAAAATTTTATTTGTAAAAAAAAAACTAATTTTTGTGGTAAATGTAATTTACTATTTTTTTTAATATTAACTTTCACACTATTAGGATTTTACTAAAACACTTTAAGACATTTGCATACTTATCTTATCTTTATCGCTTATAATACATTTACTAATTAACTGAGCGATGACAAAAGGTTTGATTATAAAAATTCAATCCTCAGACCACAAGCCTTAGATAGACTGAGACTACTTTCGTCAATAATAGGACTCATCAGTCAAACTCTACCGAAAGATTTGTATACGGTGATCTACAAAGGGACTATATATGCAAGCATGAAGCGACCGTTTGCTGGCATTGATCAGCACTGTCAGCATTGTCTTTTACCTACAAGTCTTCAAATTGTGACTAACTGGTGATTTCTAATCAGGACGAAACCGGTCTAAGTCTATCGAAGGCTTGTGGTCTGATGATCGAATTGGTATGATCAACCCTTTAGTTAAACTAGAGCTTGTCTCACAGCATACAAAAGTCCAGCCCTCTGCACTGTAGACTTTAAGACTTGCACCTGTTGTTCTTAAGCGATGGCATCAACATTTTGTATGCTAGTTTTATTGTTAAGAATATTATCCAGTTTGATTAAAATTTTTGTTTTTTAGTAAAAACTAGATATTAAGTAGAAATTCATTAGGTATTAGTCAAACATTTTTACTTTTAAAAATAGCGATATGAACTTCTTAGTACACAAGTAAGCATATGAGATAGAGTTAAATATTCTAACTTTAATTTAAAAACAAAAATATAGGTTAAAATAAAAATTATGCTATGAGTTTATTTTTTTTTATTTTTCTTATACTGAAAAAAAGAAAAAACTACCATCTTTAACTTTAATCTTAGAAATAAGAATATAGATTTTGACTGTGACACAAGTAATTATTAACTTAACAGATTTTATTTTAATTTTTTAATTTTTATTTAAGTGTTAAAAAAATATTTTAAAGGTAAAGAAGATAATAAATAAAATACCAGAATTATTAATAACTGAAATAGTAGTATCTATTTTTAAAATATTTTAGTCATCTGTTATTCTTAAAGTTAAACTGAACAATTAACACATTCTTTTTCAACTTCTGACTTGCTTTCACAACAAAACAAGTTTAATTGCTGTTCGAAAATTAAACAAAGCAAATGTTTAAGTAGTAATCATACTAAAGAATGTGCTTGCAAAATCTTATAGCCAATAAAAGTTTTATCTATTGTAATCAATTTAATGCTAAAAGCTTGATGCTCGTTCAAATAGCGCTTTAATGACCTTTCCAAATTGTTTAAGATTAAACTAAAATATATTATCAAATCTTAATTTTTAATTGTTTTTTAAAGCACATGACGTCACAATTTGCATTACTTTTGTTGTTAAAGAGAGCTTTTAAAACAAAATTTAATTTACTTAAAACTATATTACTTAATAAATATCTTTAATTAAAGCGTTCATGTTTATATGGATATATTAATTTTGCAATGAATAAAACTTTAAGAGTTGTTACTGAATACAAGTTTGAATATTTTTTTCTAAAATAAAGATTGTTTTATAGCGATAAAGTTTTCAAGACTTCAAAAATCTTATAAAGATTAAAAGAGTTTTGTTAATATTATCATGTAAGTAAAACATATTAATAGAGTATATATGAACTAGACATACTTGTTTTATTTTATTGTACCCAAAACGTTTTGTTCAAAAAAAAAAAACTTAAGAAAACGTTAACAATAAACTTTAATAGTTTAAAACTTCCAAACATTTGTTGTACTTAAATTAAAAAAATTACAACTTACTTTATTAAAACTAACATAAATAAACAAACAGTTAACTGTCAAATAATGAAAAGTATTTTTTGCAAGTAATAAAAATTAAAAAAATTTAATTCATAGCTTTTTATTTTAGGAAGGGTAAAATAGCCGAATATAAAGTTTTATATTCACACTTAACTGCTTATAAATAAATTTATACAACAGCCAGCAAAAAATGTTTTCAAAGTTTATAACTTTTTTTTTTAACAAGTCCTAAAAAATTATTTTAAGATATTTTTCATGTTTGATTACAAATATCTCCTTAAATAACCACTAAGTTGTAAAAAATTGTAAACTTTAATATATATTTAAATGAACTTTTAATAGTGCGAGCTTGATGCTCGTACAATAACAAAATGAAGAATTTCTAATTTATGAAAAAAACTATTTTGTATAAAATAAATAAATTTTCTATTAAACTTGTTGTATACTATAATTACATCAGTGAGAGCTTATAAAATTATGCTTTTATATACATGATTATAATTATACACTTTTTTTTCAAACAAAAAATTTTTACTTCTTTTAACAAACAGTGTCATTATTTAGCGATCTATTATTAAGTAAGTAAAATTTTTATATGTGATAAAAGCGACATTAAGAGTATGTTAAACTTAAATAAATTTTTATTTGTGAAAAAAAAATTAAAACATACTATTTTATTTTTGTGTCAAATAATAAATACTTATTATATATTCACTTTCAAACTATTGATATTTTACTAAAAAATTCTAACACATTTGCATATTTATCTCATCTAAATCGCCTATAATAGACAATCTACCTAACTTAAGCGATGACAAGAGGTTTGATCATAACTATTCAATCATCAGACCACAAGCCTTTAATTGACTGAGACTAGTTTCGTCATTATTAGGACTCATCAGTCAGACACAACCGAAAGACTTGTAGTCGTTGATCTACAAACGGATTATATGAAGCAACCGTTCGCTAGCATTGATCATCATTGTCAGCATTGTCTTTTGCCTATATAATTTTTTATTTTAATTTTTATCATAAGATATAGCGATATGAACACATTAGTAAATAAGTAAGCGTAATTATAAAAATAAAAAAATAATAAAACAAAACGATTATTGAAGTAATAAATATACGATTACATGTGCTAGCAAACTATTACAACTAATTTAATAAAAAACAAAGTTTTATTTTTTTTTCAATTTTATACTACAAGCTTGATGCTCGTTCAAATACCTTTTCGATGACCTTTCACATTTGTTCAGGATTTCACTAAAATGTATTAACGAAAGTTAATCTTACATTTGTTTTTTAAAGCACATGACATCACTAAGAACTAAACCGTTTTAATTAATTTTTATTAGAATTTACATACTAAAAAATTAAATAACTATTAAAGTTTGCATTACTCATGTTGTTAAGGAGAGTTTTTAAAACAAAGTTTAATTTACCGAAAACTATTAATGAATTTGTATTAATAATTTAAAATATGTCTTTTTTTTTTTATAAAAATTTTGCTTCATCCTTTTTTATAAAATTTTATTAAAAATTACTCTGTAAACTTTATTGTTGTGTATCTATATTTATCAACAATCAAGTGAAATATGCTTTAATAAAGACTACAAGTTTTCAATTTTTCTACTAATTTTAAATACAAGGTGTTTTTACAAGCGTTAGTACTACGTGAAAAAAAATGTTTATTTATAAAAAACAAAAACAAAAAAACCTATCTTTAAAAATTAAGTTCAAACTTAATTTGAATGCCACTCGATAAAAATTGTAAACGTCTAAATTAATTTATATTAATGTTTACGTATCAAGTGTGAAAGTGTCACTCTTATAAATGTCATGTCCAGTATAGCTGTGATTTTAATACAACTTTTATAGAATATACTACAAAATTTACGCTTTAACTGATTTTTATAATGACGTCTTTTAGACTGTAGTTGTTGTCATTGTCATTTTGTCATAAGTGTTTAATAAAGGTACTGTAAAAATTTTATTACATCAAAAACTCTTGATAAAAGCTTTTAAAAATTTTATAAAATTAACTTACAATTACTACGAGATTTTTGAAAATTTTCATATGTAGTGTATTTTACAATTTTTAGTTTTTTTTTAGCGATGATAATAGTATTTATCATATTTGTTTAATATTTTTAAGGTTAAGTTTAGTATTTACTGTTTAACCCAAAAGATAGAAAATTTATTTAGTTTTGGAATATACATTTAACAAAATTTTCAATAATACTTAATGCCGTTTTAGGAATAGTAATTTAAACAAAAAAATTGTTTAATGTACAGAAAATATAAAGTTAAGTTACAAGTAAACAAAGTTTATTATACTGTTATTTGTTTCAAAACGTTAACTGTGCTTTTATAACACCAACCTTAGATTGATGAAAATATTTTTTAACTAATCTTTAAAAACTACATTTGTTTAATTTGAAAAATTTACAAAGTGTTACTAATCTTACAAAAAAGCTTTCGAGTTTAAATATACAATACTAAATTATTACCCTCTTACAAAATTCAAAAATTTTGGAACAATTACAGTTATTAGAACTTTACATAAAATATTAAGTGTTATATTATCTAAAATATTTTTTTTATTTGCCAAAAAAAATTTATTTTGTTACGCAATCTAAAATTGCTTTAGGTAAATCAAGCGTCTATTATGAATATTATTGTAAAAATTAAAAACAAAACTACAGTAACCTCTCGCTTATTCACTCACATTGTGTCCACAGAAAAAGTGCGTAAAGATATGAGAGATCGTAAAGACACGAGAGGTACCAAATATACTTACTATAATGGTTTTTTTTGACAATGACTCTATTTAAAAGCATACTGGGGACTTTTTCTCTTACAACAATTTGTTTTTTATATATATATAAAAACGAAAGATAAAACTATACTTATATTAAAAAACACAAACTTAAGTTTATATAAAATAATGATACTTGTAGAAAATTGTTACTAATTTTGATAATAAGTAGATCTTATCTTGATCTATATGTGACTTATTTAATACTTAAAATTTACATTGTGTTCTAGTTAGCAAATTTAATTTATAATTAAGCATTTGTTTACAATTAAGTGGTGAGGTGTCTATATTAAAATTTGTTTCCATAGCCTTTCATTAAAATATGCATTTGGTGCTGTAATGAATTTCTACTTTTAAACAAAAATATATAAAGTATAAGAAAAATTTTATAGTAACTGGTGCTGGTGAGGATTACGAAGAATTGAAGGCAACGTGCGAAAAATTTCAACGCTTGCTGTGTTACAAAGGATAAACTAAAACTAAAAAATCATCAAATAAAAATTAGTGATATTTTTACTAATAAAAACAATTGAGATTTGTGTTAAGTGTAAGCTCTATATTTGTTAAGTATCACTGCTACTTTTTGCTAGGAAATTTTAGAAGCGTTCTTTTTAAGATGTTTATTCATATATAGGGCAAGAGTGCTGTACTATTTATTTGTGTTTTAGAATTTCATTATTTAACACAGTCATATTTCATTTAGAATTTTAACCTAATCTTTTATTGTTAACAAAATTGCTGATATACTAATAACTATATGTTTTTCAATTAGTCAAGGAACATAAGTTAACAAAGTTTAAATATATAGAGAGGTGAGCTATCATTTAAAAAATACTTTTATTTAAAAACACAGACTAAACCTATTTTATGCAATATTGAAAAAACATATTTTTTAAGTTTTTAGAATTCTACAATGCGTAACTAAACGAGAGTGCGTAACGTCACGAGTGCGTAAAGATGCGAGAGGTTACTGTAATAAAAGTTTTAAACTCATGCAAGCTTGACACTCGTTAAATAATCAAAACAACATTATCATTATTGGTGACGGAGACTTTATTAAATTAATAACAATAGTTTTTACACTTACTAGTTTTATAATACGTATGACGTTACTAATAGCTTGTAGAAAATTTAAATAAAATATTGTACAATAAGTGCTACACAAATTTTATTGAAAACTGTGTTATAATTTTGTAATGCAAGTGCAGTTTAAACATATTTTTATTATGATTTACTGTTTAGAGTTTACTTTAATATTGTATACTGAATTAAACATTTAAATATTTATAAAAACATTTTACATTATGTTTTTTTGAAAATTTAAAATAACCAAAGCTTAAAGATTATTCTAACTATATAAAACTTACCAAATTAAATGTATTAAGTATTTAAACTTTTTTTATATTTTAATATTTTAGTTATTAAAGAAAGTAACTAAATTTGATTATGTATTCCAGTCAGTCATAAAAATAAATTTGATGAGTTTTCCAAAATTCTTTTGTTTTCTTTTTTAAAATTATTTTGATGAGTTTTAAATATATATTTAATAAATTGTATGAAAGTGTTGCTTCTAATAAAATTATCACTAAATATTTGGTCAAGTTTAGTGTTACCCATTTTTAATAAAAAATTGAATAAAAATATTACATTTTTAAACATAGATAAAACTGAAATTTTAGTTAAAAACTTTTTACAAAGATAAATTGTTTGTTTTATACATTCTCATATATGTAACTTTACCTTTCTCAAAAACACTCATAGCTATCCTGTTTAAAAAAGCTTGGTGTACTGAAAAAAAAAATCTTACAAAAACAATTAATCATTGTAACAACCTAGCACAAATTAAAGGAAAAGTGTAGAAATGCACAGATTTAAATACGTTTTAAATTTTTGTGGAAGCACTAAACTGCACTGCACTACCATCGACAACAACGAAATCTGGTTTTTAACAATAATGCGTAAAACACTAAACTAAGTTTTAAGTAATCTGCATAAAACTTCTCATCGAAAACTTATTTAAAACAAACATAAATTTGTTAACATTTCTGAAACTTTATGAACATAATTTTGATTTTTCTTATTTAAAATAGCATAAATAATAACTTACAGTTTCTAAAATAAAATAAAACTAGATTAATAAATTAAAACTTGATTTGAAATTTAAATAAGCAAAACAGTCAAAATGTTTAAAAGAGTATCATTATAAGATGTAACAAAAGTAATTAAAAATGAGAAAATTTTTGAAGTTAAGGCAATGGAATGTTTTATCAATTATTTAATACTTTTTATAAAACCTTTTGAAAAACTTAAATTTTTTCGGTACACTTGAATAAGTACAGAACTCATTTTATCAGCATGCGAGCTTAATACTCGTTTAAAATTTAGCTGAGATTAACTGGTACAACTCTAATAAACTGAATTCACCATATAATAAATGTTGAAGCTTTATTTTATATTTAAATGTCCGTGACGTCACTTAAAGCTTGAAAAGTTTGAATAAATATAGTTTTTTTGAAATAGTATATATATTTATACATAATGAATATGTCTATGATATAACTCTATATTATTTATCATATATAAATAACGTCTATGATATAACTCTCATTTTTTGTTTTAAAGCATGTTTTATGTATATAATTTTAAAAATACCTAAAGTTCTAATTGGATAATAAAGAGTTTAAAGTTGTTTAGAGATAAAATAAAAAGTTATAACATTTTTATTCAAATGATAGCCATAAAAACCTGAGTAGTTTTTTATAAAACTCATAAAGTATTAATAAAACTTTTGATAAAAGCTGAATGAATAGAATTTAAGGTTTTTAAATCAACTCAAACCGAAAAAATGTCTCACAATCAATTTAAGGAGTTTGTAAATTTTTTATATCACATTATACTATTAGTAATGAACTTTACTCGTTTATTTTATTCTGTTTAAGCGATTTCAAAAATTTTTGTTATTTATGTTTCAGTTTTGCAAGACTTAATTAAGTATTTACATATTAATTTGAAATAAAGCGAAACTGCTAAGTTTCGGGATAAATGTACGTATGCGAGCTTTATACTCGTTAAAACTTCCACTCAAAAATTTTTCTGAGATACAGTAGCTCTTTTGAATATTAAGCAACAGTTTCTATTTTCATTAGTTCTTTAGTATTTATGACATCATTTAGAGCCTTATAATTTGATTTTTTTAATACCCTATAATGCTACACTTATTTAGTTTTTAAAGAATTCTAGTTTAGTTTTATACGTAAATAGTTGATTAAGTTGTAGATTAAATCTCTTTGTTAAAAACATAACAAAAACTTAAAGTTAATCAACAAAGTTTAAAGATCGTTATTGAATAAGTGAAACATATAAATAAAACATGATTAAATTAGATATTTTTTGTATTTTTATTGTTAATAAAACATTTTGATGACGAATATGAAAAAATCTATGAAAGTTTAAAAGTTTTAGATATCAAACATTTACAAAACTTCAACTTTATATTTCTTAATTGTATTTGTTTTAAAAAAAATAAAAAGCATAAAAGAAAACTGAAAACTAGTTGAAATTACTAAGGATTGATTATTTATACACTTTTTTCAGAATATAATTTAATATTCGTGGCTAGGTGGAAGTTTTCGGTATAAAGTTCTTTAAAGTTGTGTTTGATAATTTGTTTAAACTGCACTTCAATGAAAACTCAAACTTTTGTTGTCAAAAGTCGTATTACGTTTTCTTTAACAATATCGTTCAAAATTGTTTATCTATAAAGGTTAAAATAGTTATAACTTTTAACTTTTCTTTAAACATTCGTAAAAAAAACAAATGATTTTTTTTGAAAACTCACTGTGATCTGGACAGATTTGAACATAAGATTCAGTATTAAATCTTGTCTTTAAACATTTTGAAAGTTATGAATAATGTTTTGAGAAATATGCATTCCAAAATTTGCTTAAAACTCGATCAAAAGATATTGTTAATTGTCTAAAGCTCTTTTGATGTTACAACAAATTATAAAAATTTGTTTTTTTTTGCGCTTGGTGTCTTTATTATTATTTTAAAAACATAAAGTTATTAACAACAACTTTAACATAGTTATTTTATCAATTAAATAATCAATTATTGACAGTTAACTTTTGAACAAAGTATGCTATTTTTAAAGTTGATACTGTTGCTTGATTTTTTAAGTAATCAAAATTTTTAAAATAAGAATAATGTAGAAGTTACTAGGAAAAAATGAAAAATAAGGAACTGAAAATAAATATAATTTAATAAATATTGTATCAAAACTTATTAAACTTTTTAAAAAAGGATTGTTTAATTCTTTAAGGGGTTTTTAAAATAAACTTTGAACTTTAATGTGTAAAAAATAGCGATATTAA
This sequence comes from Thalia democratica, assembly GCF_965202585.1. Taxonomy (NCBI): domain Eukaryota; kingdom Metazoa; phylum Chordata; class Thaliacea; order Salpida; family Salpidae; genus Thalia; species Thalia democratica. Next base: position 3,511,389 of record NC_139170.1, read on the forward strand.
CAAAATTAAAGAATAATGCAACTGACACATACATACCCAATGGATGGAAACAAAATGTAATAGTTGTGTAAAAAGTAGAAATAAATGGAAAATATAACACTTCAATTGATATTTAACAAAAACTAGATCTTTTTGAAGATATTCATGATAGTGTATCATTAATTGTGTTTAGCAGACATTTTTATTATTCTTTTTTTTATTAATTTTAGAACACTGAACTAGCGATATAGAATAAATACAGTTAAATAAAAACGTAATAAATGTTTTCATAAGAATTTAATTATTTGAAATTAATAACAACAAAGTTATATGTTATATATAAGTTTAAAAAGCACAAGGAAATACAAAGTACATCAAAAAAATTGTTAGCTGAGTATAAACTACGTTTATAAATAAATACTTGTATATAAATGCATAACAAATAAACTATAGTTTAGTTAATATATTGTTAAGAGGACTTTCTCTAGATTTCAAAAAGCTTGCGTATTTATTGCCAAAGCTCCAATACCGATAATTATTTCCAAGTACTAAAAAGGTATGTCCGATGTGAGCTTAATAGTTTGATATCAATGTTTATCGAAAATAAAATTCCGAAAATAAATACCTAAGTTTCTCGAAATGGACAGACAGCCGTACTAACAGTATCTTAACTGAATTACTGTTATTAATTTTTGTTTTAAAAGCACATTTTAAAAACCCTGTACAACTATATCATAATTAATTTAAGATTTTTATATCAACATTCAAACTGTATAAAGTTTCATTCAATTTTTGAATTAGAATCTGAGATAAGATTCGAATACCTTTATGTTTAAAAGAAAAGGTTTTGAATATTAAAGATATATTCTTGTCAAATTGTAAATGTTATTTAAATACAACAAACTCCCAATAGATACTCAATTTTAAAACAGCACAAAAATGCTTAAGAAACTGGCAGCGTACCTTAGGAAATTTTGGAGTTTAACTAGCTACATTAAGCCTAATGTGAACATGTTAAAAGTCACTAAAGTTTACAAATGAAAGAAAAATAACCAAAAACAAAATGTTTGATCATAAAAGCAAAACATATTTTTTGAAGGGATATTAAAATTTACAGTACTTATTAAATTAATTTATTTATATAAGTAGTTGTTTATGTAAGTAGTTTATATTCAACCTACAACTTTTTTATATTTAACTTGTATTTCTTTAATTTATTAAAACTTATATACTACGCATAAAAATGTAATTAATAGCTTAAAACAAATAAATATCTATGAAAACTTTGGTCATACTTTCATTTAACTGTGTTTATTCAAAAACGTTAGTTTATAGTTCTAATGTTAAAAAAAAACAACATAAGTTGTCTGCTTTAACCGAAAGGATAAATTACATAAACAAAATTGTTTTTAAAAGCATTTAGTTTTACATAAATCTCAGTTGTAATATTCCTTATTTTTATTAACATCGCTCTTTATACGATTTTTACTTATATGTTTTCATCAATGGTATGTAGGTGTCAATTGCAATTTTCTTTAATTTTGTTAATATCGCTATTTTATACCCTTTTTACGTTTATGATACAATCATTAAGTATATAAACGTTAAATTTAGTGTTTACAGTCTCTTTTATCTAAATTTGTAAGACTTTTTAATTCATTTTTTCAAATGTTTTACTCATGGGTATTTAATTTTGCACTGTTCGTTAACTTTGTAAATAAATAAACTACAACATGTTTGTCTTTAACATTGGATTTTATATACAGTTTGTAAGTTCATAACTTATTTTGTAGTTACTTTAGTTTAAAAGTAATTAATTTGTTATAAACAAATGTTTTTAAATTTGATGCTTTTGTATTAGTAGTTTTTGTTTATAAATTCCAAACTAAATAAAAATTGCATTTTGAAAACAGCATTTTTCAGCTTTAAAGGATGTAACATACCGGCAGTTCGTACATAGTTTACAGATAACTGTACAATATTTTTCTTAAGAGTAATAAAAACTTTTTTTATAACTTAGTTAAATTTGATTACAACTATATGAAGCAGCGATGAAGAAGTTAAAACTATTTTTGTTGATTTCTAACAACCGTTCTATCAAAAGTTGTTTTAAAATGATATATTAAGCATTTAGGCAATACATTCAAAGTTCCATTGTTTATTTTCAAATAAACTTTTTAGTTCTATGTGTAGTCATTTTTTCAGGACTAATTAAAATGTATATATGTTATTAAACTTGTATTTAATTTAAGTTAAATAAAACATACTACAAATTAAAAAACTAAAAGTTTAATTTTTGATAATAGTATTACTTATTTATAAGTGTTTTCAAAAAAGTTTTTTTAAATAAAAGTTTGAAAAAGCTTATACTCTTAAAACTTAAAAAACTAAGTATGTAAATACTAACATCAGTTATGCCAGTTCGACGCTCACTTAAAACTTTTTTAATATTATCCAGATCTGAGTTAAAATTAATTTGAATATATAAAGTAAAAATATACGATTTTACTGGTTTCAATATGCGTATGTGATCAGTAAAAGAATTTTAAAAAAGTTATTTATTTAAAAGTTTAAGTACTACATGTATGTTTTTTACAAAACCTTTTTTCTTTTTTTTTTGTTTCAAATATAGTGGTAATGTTTTAGTCGGCTGCCAGATGATGAAAATTTATTCCTTAGCTTAATATAACACTTTATTTTTATTTAATATACAGAAGTTATTTATTTAACCAAATAACTTCGACAAACTTCTAATTATTTACAACCTTTTTTATTAAATCTAATAAAAGTTTAAAACTTATGTAAACTATGCATCAAGTTTTCAGTTCTGCCGGCTAGATTAAAATTCTTGCTAACCGCAGTTTTACCTTTTGTCAGTTAGATTCCACTTAATTTATGGTATAATTAGCGGTCATCTTTACTTTGCGCTTCTTATTTGGCCCACGAACGTACGTTTTCCTCCCGTAATTATTACATTATGTAATTCGTAGTAATAGAAATTCTTAATAAGTTAAACTTAATTTCTTGTATACTTCAGTACAGGAACACTTTAAAAATTATAAATATATAAAACAACACTTGATATATGTATATACATCGAACGAAATCATGTAATGTAAAAAAAATTCAAAACTTTTATAATTTTTTCTTCAATTATTCAGTTAAAGAGCAGCCAATAATGTTGTAAGAAACTTGAGAGCTAAAATACAAAAAAAAAACTGTTTAGTTTAGAGTTTTTGTATACTTTTAACAAACGCTAAAAAAGTTCTAAAGCGCTAAAAAAGTTTGTTCCAAGGGTATGGTGTACGAAAGGACCTTAAAACTTAAAACTTATATACATATTAATATTTTGTCCAGGACATTAACAAGTATTATATAATGTTCAATAAAATAAGGTACGCTTATATAATAAAATTTACTACGACTGATATTTATTTTATACTACTGTAATACAAGCTAAACTTTAAGTAAATAAAGCAAAATTTAAATCGAAATTTCAAAAGCTAACTTAAAACGCGTGATATAGGTTTTTACGTAATTTTAATGAAATTGAGTTAGACATTAAATGTATGAAAATAAATAATTTTCGTTTTGTTAAATTTATTATAACAGTTGTGAAATTATAACTAATTGTAACATATTTGTGAATGCGAGCTTTATACTCGTTCAAAATCTAGCACAAAAATCAGACCTTAAATTTAGAAAATATTTTGTTATTATAGCTAAGTTTTAGGCTTTCACTTGTGATGTAATAAGTAAACAGTCATTAATAGCTAAAAAAAATTTGACACAATATACAAGTAAAATATTCGAATTTTTAAAATGTTTAAATCAAAATTACATACATCACTGACAAGCATTTAAACTATTTTTTTTATGCGTCGAGTAATATATATAACTATATTGCAATTTACCACAAGGATTTCTTAAACTTAAGTTGAAAACGTTCTTGTTACAAAAGGAAGTAAAAGAATTAAAACAATAATACTTTTAACATGTTTTTTTTTTAAGTTTTAATTTGAAGAATGTATACAAGTTTTTTTAGTGTTTATTGTTTTTGTTTATACAAGTTTTTTTAGTGTTTTTGTGTTTAGTTAAGGAAAAATGTTAAGATCGATAGAAAAAATAGTTACTTATTTTTACCGACGAGATTTTTTGTTGAGAAAAGTGTTTATACTATAAAGGTTATTTAGGTAAAAAAAATTATAAAAAAAAATTTCAAATAAATGTTATCTTAAGTGTTCTTTTCCAATGTAGTTAAAGATTTTAAATAAATCTTTGATCTTAAATTAGTTTAGTAAAATAGTTCAACAGAATGCAAATCAACTTTATATTGCAAACTAGCTTTCGAAGTATTCCCTTTTAAAATAAAAGTATTTTAATATACTACTAAAACAAAAAATAACTTAATATATAAGATTTAGTTTAAATAAAACTTGATTCTTTAAAAGTTAAAAAATTTAGACTTGGGTCAACTTATAAAATCAAATTAAGTGCTTATCTTCATAAAAATATGTTAAATATTAACTTTGTTGAACGATGAATTATTTAGATTTAAAATAGTTTAGTAAAATTTAAATACAGTTTGAATAAAGCTCTATATAATTATTTGTTGAAATTATGTTAACATGATTTATAAGTGATTATTGAATTAAAAGTAATTATAACATTTGATAATTATTAATAAATGATTTTTATTTTTGTTTGCTCATATTTATATTAAGTTTATAAAGTAATCGAAATTGACATTACTTTTTATCAGTAATAATTTAAAACAAGCTTGTAAAGTAAACTTAAATATTTGTAAAATTTTAACTTTTTTTATTTATGCTAGCTCGTTGCAAAATACAAAAAGCTGTTGTTTTGTTAAATCAGAAGCTGTTTAAAATATAAAGTAAATTTTAAAGCTATAACTACTTTTATTATGCTTATGACTTCACTAAACCTTAATAGTTTTTATTTAATTTATACACATATAAAACTATCAATTTTTATTAAAGCACTAAGTTATTAAAAATTGTTAGCTTAACTATTTTCTGAAATGATGTTTTAAAAAAGCGAGCTTGATTCTCATATTATTACAAAATGAAGAATTTCTAATTCAAGAAAAAACCTTTTTATATAAAATAAATAAATTTTCGCATTAACTTGTTGTATATTATTATTACATCAGTGAAAGCTTATAAAATTATGCTTTAATTTATATGATTAAGATATTACACTTTTTTTTCGAACGAAGAAAGTTTTAATTTCTGAAACAAACAGTATCACTATTTAGTGATCTGTTATTTTACAAGTAAAAGTTTAATTTGTGATGAAAGCAACAATAAGAGTATGTTAAACTTAAATAAAATTTTATTTGTAAAAAAAAAACTAATTTTTGTGGTAAATGTAATTTACTATTTTTTTTAATATTAACTTTCACACTATTAGGATTTTACTAAAACACTTTAGGACATTTGCATACTTATCTTATCTTGATCGCTTATAATAGATTTACTACTTAACTCAGCGATGACAAAAGGTTTGGTTATAACAATTCAATCATTAGACCACAAGCCTTAGATAAACTGAGACTAGTTTCGTCAATAATAGGACTAATCAGTCAAACTCTACCGAAAGATTTGTATACGGTGATCTACAAAGGGAGTATATATGCAAGCATGAAACAACCGTAAGCTGTCAGCATTATCTTTTGCTTTCAAATTGTGACTAACTGATGATTCCTAATCAGAACGGAACCGGTTTCAGTCTATCGAAGGCTTGTGGTCTGATGATCGAATAGGTACGATCTACCATTTTGTTAAACAAAAGCTTGTCTAACGGCATACAAAAGTCCAGCCCTCTACTTTGCAGACTTTCGCTGATGATATTCTGAAAGACATGACAACAACTTTTTGTATGCTAGTTTTAATGTTAATAATTTTTGAATTTGGTTAAAAGTTTTATTCATAAGAATAATTATATATTATGTAGTAATTCAGTAGGTATTAGTCAAACATTTTAAATATTAGATATAGTAATATGGACACGTTAGTAAATAAGTAAACGTAAGAGATAGTGTTAAGCATTACGAATTTAATTTAAAAAAGAAAACAATTGTTAGCATAAAATTGATGCTATGAGCTTAGTTTTTTATTTTTGTAAAATAAAAAAATTAAAACTTTTAATTTTCATCTTAGAAACAAGAATATAGATTTCCACTGTGACACAAATAGTTATTAACTTAACAGATTTAATTTTCATTTTTTCTTTTTTATTTAAGTGTTAAAAAAAATATGTTAAAGGTGAAAAATAAAATAAATAATATACCATAATTATTAAAATTTAAAAATTAGTATTTGTTTTTAAATATTTTAGTCATCTGTTATTCTAAAAGTTAAACCGAACATTTAAAACATTTTTATTTTCAATTTCTTTCTTGCCTTCACAACTAAACAATATTAATTGCTAATCTAAAATAAAACAAAACGATTTCTTAAGTTGTAAAAATACGAAAACATGTGCTTGCAAATTCTTATAATAATAAACAAAGTTTTATCTATTATAATCAATTTAATACAACAAGCTTGATGCTCGTTCAAATATCGCTGTGATGAACTTTTCCAGTTTATTTAAGATTTCACTAAAATATATTATCAAACCTTAATCTTATATTTGTTTTTTAAATCACATGGCGTCACTGAGAACTAAATCGTTTTTTTTTTTAATTGTTATTAGAATTTATAATTAAACAATTTAATAACTATTACAATTTGCACTACTTATGTTGTTAAAGAGAGTTTTAAAAACAAAATTTAATTCACCTAAAACTATTGATCATTTTGTACTAATATAACTAAACACATCTTATTTTTTTTTAATTAAAAAAATTATTTTAGCTTTTCTTATATTTTTTTATTAAAAGTTAGTCTGCAAATTTTATTGTTGTGTTTTTCTATTAATCAACAATTAAATAAAGTATGCTTTAATGAACTTTATAAATTATATATTTTTTTAATATTTAATTTAAATTAATTTAAACGCTTACGATTCTTGTCAAGTGGACATTTAAAGTAAGTTTGAACTTTGTTAATAAAGATGTTATTTTTTTTTTTTTTGGTTTTCGAAAAACAAACATTTTTTTTTCACGAGGAACTTACGCTTGTAAAAACAACTTTTTTTTTTTAAATATTAAAAAAAATATATAACTAATAGTGTTTATTTCTATTGAATTAAGTGTGAGAGTTTCACACTTATAAATGTCACGTCCAATATAATTGTGATTTTTATAAAAATTTTATTGAATATATAACAAAATTTACGATTTAACTGGTGTTATTTTTATAACGACGTTAATAAAAATCTTAAACTTTTCTTTTTATTTATGCAAATATAATCTTAAATTTTTTTTTCTTGAATCTAAAATATTTTAACTTTAACAAACAAACAGTATGATTGTTTTGTTATAAGTTTTTTATTAGTAAAATTTTAAACTGTGAATGTGATAAAAACTATAATAATCGTATCTTAAACGTATTTAAACTTAGTATGTAAAAAAGAAGTTTGAAGCACAATATACTTATTTATATGGTAATTAAACTATATTAATATTTAAATTTATTATAACTTTTAATAAATTACTATTTTAACTTATAATTTTAAACCAACTGTATATTTATCGTAATGAATGAATAGAATGTAAATATGCAAACGACAATGTATGAGTTATTAAAACGAATTAATACATGGCTGACTAGTTTAATAATCGGAATTTTATTGTCAATAAAAGATTTTTTTAAGTATTATTTTCAAATTTATTTAAGTTTGTAAATTGTTTTAAGTATATTTAAACTTTTACAATAAATTTACTTTATGTCTTTAATGTTTTAGACGTTATTTAGATTTACTTATCAAAATAAGTCTCATAATTATACATAATATATAATTCAATAAAAGTATTTTTTCACCCTACAATGTCTGTAAACTTTTATAAACATTAAACTCTTTTTACAAGTTAAAATGCTTAAAAAAGCTATGTTTTATTTACATTTAAGTCTAAAGTTTTTTTGTTGTTGCTAAGTCGGAATAAGGTCATTTAACTAATTACTAAACATTGTATACCAAACAAGCATTAATTCACGAAAAACATATCACAAAAGAAGCTTGTGTATAAGTTAAATTATAAATAAGTCGACAACTGTGTGGTGCAGTTTACTGTTTTATATAAAAAAACATCGCACCTTTGATGATTATAGCCGAAAGATTGTCATTAGCAAAATAGTTTTTATATTAAATTAAATTTTTGTTTCTTTTTAGATTGTAAAATGTTCAAACAAATAATGACTATATGTAAACAATGTAAGCTAAATAAATAAACTAAAAAACACTAGTTAGTTTGTGTATTGAACTATATGTTTAAATCTACACAAAATTTATAATGATGTATAAAATATCTTACAACACTTATTTGATTACAGTAAAACATGTTCTAAAGTTATAATAATACTATATTAACAGATATATATGTTTATGAAAAATTATTTTACTTAGAAACATATGATCACTTGTAAAAAAAGAATGATGCTTATGTTTAGAGTCAATAAAAATTTTGTGAAAAATGAACAAATATAAAATATTAAAACTGTTGCATATTCAAATAATATAGTTATCAATTTTATAATACTTATAAAAATTTTGATGCTAAAATTTATCAAGTACATTATTTTTACAAATATTAACTTAATATAAATTGGTATATATTTTTTTTGTTTTTATTTTTATTAGAAATAAATTATTTAAGATTCATAAGTAATATTAATATTACATAACTAGATATTTATATGGTTGTAAACAAATAATCTTTTTATACTTTCAAAAAAACTGAATATTAAAAGCATAATTATCAAAATTAAAAAAATTTCATTGAATAACTAAGAATAACTTAAGTAAAATTGCAGTATTATAGATACTAAAACATATTTTAAGTTTCATGTACATTAGACTATAGCACCACCAACAACAGCGTAGTGATATTAAATACTTACAGATCTTAAAAAAACCAAAGCTTTTTTTCAAGTTTATCTGAAAACTTTCACAAGTTTTATACATAAGTGATAGATTGAGCAAAATTTTATTATAAATCCTCTATATATCCTCTATTGTAAATGTTAACATTTTAAAGATATGGTCTAATTTATAACAACTAGGATTTTGAAGTTCGGTGTTTTACTTGTTAAAAAATAATTAAACAGTTTTTTGAAATACAAATAGAACTTTAGTATACAAAAGCAAGACAAAGTTAAAAATATTATTTTTCTTAGACATGTAAAAAATAATTTTTTATACAAAAATTGCGTTAACTTAAATATTTACAAGCTTAACATACTTTTTTAAGTTAGTTACTGAAAACTTTAACCTTATATGCAAATTTATCATGATTACATAGCATTTTACTGCTAATTTAGATAGTTTAAGGAATAACAGTTATATATATTATTAAAGTACCGTTTCGGTATATTTATAAAAAGTATAAAAAAGTTTATGATTTAAAAATATTTATTTACAGTTGTTTTTATTTTGATTTTAAGAATACTGATAAACTTTTAAACTTGTTTGATACAAAACTAAAACTTCCAATAGTAATAAGAATTTATTAACAGAATAGACTTAAGTAAAAAAATAGTTTATTACTAGCTATAAAAAAAATAATTATTAACATTAACACTATTAACAGTTAGATATAAGAACAACAGTTTTATGTATGCAAGCTTAACACACGTTAAAAACTTCAATGTAGCTGCAAAACAATTAAGTTGAGATACTGTTTTGATAGGTAGAAAAACATCAGAAGAACTCACTCTCCCAAAATTGTATTTTGAGTCTAGAACAAAGTGTATTTTGATAGTATAATATAAAAAGAAATAATGTGTATGGCGACACTGAGAATTAAAAAAAAATCTTTATCTAATTGGACTTTAAAGTAATGTGTTTATAACTTTTTTTTTTCTTAATTTATTATAAATCTTAAAATTTTTCTATGAGCATATTTAAAAATCCAAACGGACTGTAAGACATACAAATTTGAAAATAGATATGAATCTAAAAAAAATACATAAAGTATTGTTTTGAATGGTTTTCAATTTGTTACAAATTTCAGATAAATATTTTTGTAATATTAAATTTATAATAAAAACTCTGGGTAAATGCTTCACAAATTAATTAAAGCCTTTTATTTTGGAATTCAGTAACAATTTACTTACAACTGATACAAGTTTTTTACAGCTTTTCATATATTATAGCATAAACAAAGTGTATTTAATCATCTTGTTTGTTTTTATTTAGTGATGATAAGTTTAGTGTTAACTGTAATTTAACCAGAAAAATATATTCAGCTTTAAAATACATGTTTAAAATGAGTTTATCAAAAGTATTTTTATTTAGAGGTGTCTTCTATAAAGTTACAAATTATTTGTGGGTCAAAAATAAATACATGCAAACAAAATAACTTAACAAACTATTGTTTGATCTAAAGTTCAAATGTGACTTTCAAAACATTAAACTTGACTTTTATAGTGATGAATACATGTTTTAAACTTATATCTAAACAAATGTGTTTTGTGTGCTTTCTAAAGTTCTAGTATGTGATTAAAGTATAAAGTAAGCTTTAAAGATAACTCTTACTATTTGATGTATTTAAGTTTTTTTAAATAATTACTAATAATAGCTAAACATCAACATGAACTAATAACTTTGTAAAAGGGTGTTATGATTTAATATGCAATTTAAATTTGTTATACGTATAGGAAACTTATGACACCTTATTTTATTGAAACAATTTGAATAAGAAAAATACTGATTTTGTTAGTATGCGAGCCTAAGGCTCGTTGGAATTTTGACAATACTCTCCGCTCTAGTAGTATATACCTTATTTAAAATATAACAAAAGTTTTGGAATTTGTTTGTTTTATATTACCTATAACGTCACTAACAGTTTTATTTTAGTAAAAGTGTTATTTTCTTAAATACTACATGCCTTTTACTTAAAGCTTTACTTAAGTTTTGTTTTATATTTACATTTAAAAATGTTTTGTAGACGATGACAAATTTTAATAAATGTTTTAAATTATTTTATGAATTTATTTAATGTGTTAAAGCAAAGCATATTCGAGATCTTCAAACTTGTAAAAACACAAGTAAAGTTTAAAAAAACTATCAGTTAGTGATACAATTTATTTATTTTAATTTTTATAGTTACAAAAAGTTTTGATAAAGTATCATTAAAAATCACAAAGACTTTAATGATACACTTTAAAATTAATAAGAAAATATATTTCAATGTTGTTTTAAAAACCTTAATGCTCTTACTCAAAAATATTGTATTTATAAAGTACTATGTTGAGGAATAGTATTGAATAGTATGAATTTGAAAAAAAAATGTATTATTAGAAACAAGAATCAATCTAAACCTTATCTAATTTTGTTAACATTTTAAAGCTGTGATATTAATAAACCTTACAGAAGAAATTAAGTTAAATTTATGTTTAACTTACTTTAAAAATTAGTTGTTATTAAGTTTAACTTGAACAAATTTGTATAACAATGTAATACAGTTACACGAAATACTTTATTTATTTTCAATTGAGAAAATTTTTAATATCTAACTTTCAAACTTTAATACTTTTCATCCACGTAAGAAATAATCAACTAATAGTTATTATTTTACTATGATAGTTCTTTAGTTAGTTCTATAAAATACTTGAACTGTTAGAGGTTCTTTAATAAACAACAGCTAAAGATAGTTAAGCAAAGTCGAATTCGATAGGATATTTTTTAAGAGATATACTTTGCTTTTTAATGTTTTTTTTCTATGTCCAGAGAGGTAATGTTCAGTACTAATTAAAATAAAATAAAATAGAAAAAGAAGGAATTGTAAATTATTTAACTAAAAATATAGAGCTTGATAAAAATGATGACAAAATAACATAACATATTATTTTTTTAATTATGCTATATTAGTTTGTAGAAAACTCTTTAATGTGGTCAGATTGATAGAATGTTAGTTTTTTCTTTTATTACAAAAATAGAGATTAATATTTTTCAAAAAATTTTAAAATTTGTTTAAAAAGTAATAAATAATTCTTTTTAGGAAAACTTTATAATTAAGATGTTACACCTAATTAATAAATAGAATAAAAATAAGCTTTCATATCAACTTCACTACTTTTAAAAGGTCAAAATAAAATAAAAAAAATAGTTGTACAAGTTGTGTTAAACATATATTACATCTCATTTATCTTAAAGTTAAAATTTTACATTAGCTCATTTTTAATTGTTTAAAACTAAATTTTCAAGCTGCTTTTGCACTTTGTAAAAGAAACTTTAGCAAAAATCAAACGCTTACAACTCTTATAAGTTATACCAAAAGTAATAATTTTTTTTTTGATTAATGCTTAATACACCTATTTTAAAAGCTGTATATATTCTACAAACAATGAAAACAATTTTTAAAATGTAGTTTTTGCATTATAGTAGATTAAATACATTAAACTCTGTATATATCAATAAAAATATATATGTCATTTTATATTGAAAAATGTTATATATAGTATAGTATTGTTAATGTGTCTGAATCAGCAATAAGAAGTGTCTTTGAAAGCAGTAAGCTTAACAAAGCCACAAAAACAAGCCTGATACAACCTAGAAGAAAATATGATATTAAATATAAATTATTAGAAAAGTAAATTAGATGTTTAAAAAATGAGTATGAGAAGAAAATCAATTAAGTGGAAGTAAGCATTCAAAAATGCAGGAAACCCATTTACAGGTTTACAAGAAACAAACAGTTGAAGATTCTCTTGAACAGAAAATTAATTTGCTACATAAGAGTCTAATAGACCTTAAAAAAGAATTTACCAGCAAATTTCTAGGGTTTTGAAAAAAAATACTTATTAAATGCAGAAAGATCAATAATTCAAACACAAAACAATTTGACATCGTTAGTAACATCGATAGTAAACTGACACTAGTAACAAAAAAAAATAAACGCTGAAAGTGAAAGCAAACTAAAAGAAAAAAAAACTTTAAATGTCATAATTTTTGATGTTTCTGAAAGTTGTAACAATCAATCTATTTACACAGTTAAAATACTAAAAAAAAATTTTTTAAATTTCACTACTATATGTTTTTTTTTTCAGATTTGAGTTTTTTTATTTCAGCCAAGATTTCATTATTTTTTTTTTTTAACTGGACCAAGTTTCAATTAAATTTATTTTCTTAAGTTTTTATGTTTTCTGTTAGTGTTTTTTGAAACTTGCATAATGTAAATATTCGTCATTTTTATAAGAACCTATATAATTATTTTCGACAGTTTAAGTGATTTTCATTTTGTTTTATAGTAGATATTTCTATATATTTTGTTAAACTTTGGCGCAAATTTAAATAGAACCTTTTTAATCACCAGCACAGGTGTTTTTTCTAGAAAGTAGTCATTGAAACTAGCATAATAATTTAACGCAGATGTTACTAAAGTTATAATTATCTTAAAAACAGTAGTTTTTGCACTTAAGTAGAGTATATATATTAAACTATTTAAGTTTTTGTTAAAATGAAATAATTCACAATTTTTTTTTTATTAAATTCTAAAAAAAAAATTAATTTATTTTATTTTTTATTTAGATTTATACAAAATGCTTTTTTAAACTAAAAAAAAGCTCAAGTCATTCTTTAAAAAATAACATGATTTTCGTTACACACGAACGAAAACATTGGTGTTTAGATTAAAAAGGAGTAAATAAATATTTTAAAGTTATTAGAAAACATTTATTTTTCACGGAACCATTTTTTCACCTAAATACTAAATCACCGTGTTTAACCCTTAATCTTTATTATAAACAAGAAACTGTTTAAATATAGTATAAAAATAACTAAAGAAAACTTTCATCAGTAATAATACATGCACAATTTCAAATATTTTTTTATTTTATGAGGTTGAGTTTATACTACAAGCTTGTTGCATGTACAAAATATTTTATTTATTTTATGGTTTCGTTCCGTATAACAAAAACTACTTTTAAACTGGTTTTTTTATTGTGAATGACATAACTAGATCGAAAATCACTTGCGAAAAGTAGTAGTAAAAAATAACATGCAAAATAATATTAATCTTTTATTCTTAAATAAAATTTGTTTGTTGTTTTTAATATGCAAGCTTAATACTCGTTAAAGTTCAGCTCGACTGGAGACATTTCAATAACATTTATATACTTCTTTAAGTTTTTACGATAGTTAAAGCTGTAAATCGTATTATAATATGCATGACGTCACTTCTTACTTAAATGTTTTAATTTACTTTATACTTTATGATATTAAACATTTGTTTTAAAATTGGACCTGAAACTTCTTAATAATGAATGATGTGTTATTTTTAGTTAAAATTTTAAACTTATCGTAACTATTTACTTAAAGCAGTGGTTTTCAAGCTAACCAAAATCTGTGCACCCCAATGTCCATTTTCTCATAATATCTACTACAAGACTTTCCAAATAAAAAAATCTAAAGATCTTTTTAATTTTGCACTTCATCTGCAGCTCAAAAATATCTAGTGTTAATTTCTGATTTTATTTCATTCACACCAAAACAAATTTCGTGCACTTTAGTGTGCACCAGTGTACACCTTGAAGACCACTGACTTAGAGAATAAAAAATAGTCTCTGATCATAAACCAATTCAAAATTTTAAATAGAGAAAAACAAAGTTAAAACCTATTTTACTTAAAACATGTCAGTTTGTTATAAAACTCTGAGTAAGATTTTTATAATATTCATACTAAATTATCAAATGTCTGGTAAAGCATCATTAAATTTAGTGTAAATTAAAAAAAAATTATAAATAAATGGTATTTTCTTACAACTTATGTAGTAATTTTGTAACTTTTGCTTATTTTATAGCATACACATAGACTGTAAAGTATTGTATTTTAATATTTGTTTTATTTACTGTATGCAAACATAAAATTGTTAATTTCGACTAAAACCCTACAAATTTAAGTTTAATACTTACTCTTTGATCGGATATAAAACCGAAAAAATTAAGAAGTATTAAAATAATAACTTTATATGCACGCGAGCTTAATACTCGTCAAAATTTAATTGCAATAGAGTTATAAATGCAAATTAAATCTTTCTTTATTATAATAAAAGTTTTATTTGTTTAAGCCTTATAGTACATATGGCGTCACTAAAAGATTTAAAAACATTGATTTAAATATTATACTTTGAATGTTACACGCATTTTGCTTGAAACTTTATTTATACATACATTATACAAAATTTTCGAATGATGATAAATGTTTGGTTAAACACTTGGTGTGTTTTATAATTTAAAAAAGTACATTGTATAAAAGTGTTTTTGAGATTTGGAAACTGTATACAGATATAAAAAAATTTTAAGATTATTTGTTAATCACTTAAACATATTAAGTAAATTATTTTTGTATAATTTAAATAGTTCACAAAACGTATTGATAACAAATTTAAAAACGTTAATAATACAATTAAAAAATTTAAAAGGTCTTAGTAAGTTTGATTATCTAATTTTGAAGATTAATTATTTTATTTTGTTTTTTACAGTAATCTAAACGCAATCGTCTAGCACTAAGCCAAAATTAATAAACTTTACTAGATTTTAACAACTAATAAAATTCTATTGCATACACGAAACCGAAATGTTAAAAATATTAAATTTAATAAAAGTTTTATTTCTTTTTAAATAAAAATAATAATTGACATAAGTTGCTGTCAAGTATGCCTGTACAGACATAACTGAGCGAAGACACTTTTGCACGGGTTGATTTCTTTCAACTCTGATTAACCCTCAATCTGGTCTGTTTCCTTCTTGTTTATGTACTACAAAATTAACTTTAAAAAGAAAACTTAAGTGCACTTATGAACTTTTATAATAAATGACTAATAATAAAAAATGTACATTTTTTATTTAGTTATTTTTTGTAACAAGCTTAATGCTTATTCAAATACTTCACAGTTCAATTCAAACACTTTAGACTTGTATAGTAAAATAATACTTTAAAAGTAAAAATTTACTAAAAGAAGTATTTGATTTTTTTATTTTGCTTTAAAATTTTAAACTATTTCAACTTTAGTTAAAAGTATTAAAATAAATTACATTACAGGTATCACTTAAAATTTAATTACAATTGAAAATTATTATAATTACATAACAGAATCTACAATTATAGAAAATTTCATTTGAATGATTAACACTGTTCATAAAAGCTTAAGTTTAAATATAAACACTTATTGTATTCAAATTGTATTCTAAAAAAGTTTCAACTAGCTTTAAAAGTGCTTAAGTATATCAAATACAGGTAGACTTAAAAAGTAAAATATTTATTTTACCAGTTCAATATTGAAACTATGTAATTAACTAAAAGTAACTAAGGCATTAAATAAATCGACATTTAAAAATTTAAGACAATAAGCGTTATACACTTTTCTCATGTAATTTTAATGAAGTTGTGTTAGACATTAAATAAATAAAGAAATATATATTTTTTAATACTTATAAAAATAGTTGTAAAATTACAACTAATTATTAAATATTTTATATGTGCGAGCTTTATACTCGTTCAAAATTCACCTGAGATAACAGTCTCTAAATTTGGAATTTTTAATTATTTTAACCAAGTTTTAGGCTTTAACTTATGGTTTAATGAGTATGACCTCATTAATAGCTGAAAAACAATTTGATACAAGATACAATTAAAATGTTACAAACTAAAACTTGTTTAAATTAAAATTAGATACACTAATAAAATATTTTAAGGTCTTTTTTTAAGCGTTGAGTGAATATAGATATATTCAGAATGAAATTTACTACAAGAATTTCTTAAACTTAAATTCAAAACGTCCTTGTAAAAAAGGAAAACAAAAAAAAATCAATAAAGCTTCAAACATATTTTTGAATGTAAAAGTTTAAATTAAAACTATTTAAGTAAATATTTTATCCGCTTTTTGTTTGGTGTTAAAAAAACGTGTAGGTCGATGAACAAGAAGTACTAAGTGCAACAAAAAAATTTTTTTTTTGTAAAGAAAAAAACAGAGTTTATATCATCAAGCTACTTAAGCTATAAAAAAAACTTAGAAAATTAAAAAGTAGTCTTTTATTCTAAATTTAGTTTAGTAAATAAGTCCAATAGATTGTAAGTCTACAGTATTTTTAAAAGCTAGTTTTTAAGGTTTTTCAACTTAAACTAAGAGTACTTTAATATACTACTAATAACAATAAAAATATAAATATATAATATAATAATATAATATAATAAAGTAGTTTAACTTAAGGTAACTTTATAAATATGATGAATTTTGTCTTGTATCATTTTAGAAAAGCAAATTAGGAATTGATTAAAAAATATTTCTTGTTAACTGTCACAACTATGTTTTTAAAATATTTAAAAAAAGATTAAATAGAGTTTGAGTATAAACTCTACTTTAGTATTTTGTTATTATATTCAGATATTTTTAAAGTTATTTTTCAATTGAAAGTAATTAAAACATTTGATAACTGTAATTAGATTATTTTCTTTGCTCATAGCTGATTAAGTTTAATACTAAATCTAAACTGACATTATAAGTAATAAAAAAAATTAGCTTGTAAACATTGCTCAAACTTAAACTATTAATATTTTGTATATAAACTTGACACTTGTTATAAAGTACAAAAATATATGGCTTTAACTTATCAGGAGCTGTTTGAAATATATAATAAGTTGTAAAACTAAAATTAGTTTTATTATGCATATAACCTCACTAAAAGCCTTAAGTTTTTTTTATTTAATCTATAATTTTGTGAATCAACGAACTTTATTATGGTAAAATTAAAAAATTAAATTTTTATGAGAAGTGTTTTAATTGATATATTTCAAAATTTAACTAACAGGTGATTGAAACCATTTTGAAAAATTTGAAGTTTTTAATTGAAATTTTTATAAGCGGCATATTTTATTTTAGACAAACAGTTTTTTTATTAAGTTTATGTCAATAAACAAAACCTTAAGATTATTTATGACTTTATAAGACAATTTAACTAGTTGTATTAGTTTATGTTAGTTGCTGTTAAACGTTTTCTTTATGGAACGTTGTAAAAACTTACATGTTTTAAACACTTAACTTTTTTTTTTAGATTTGCTCTATACTTGAATTTGGTAAATTTTTAGTTCTTCTAAGTTTATTTCTAATAAATACTGCTAGTTCAGTAAAAACTTTCAAATTCATTACAAAATAAAATGTAAAAGATTTATTTTAGTCCCATAGAACACTTTAATTATTTCGGTAAGATTTTTTATGTGTTTAGAGATGTATATATATAAACAACACAGTTAGTTACTTTTAAAATCCAAGTTTGTATAAAGAGTTTAAGTGCTTACATTTGAAATAAAAATTGTAGAAAAATATTTTTATTTAAGCTCATAAAATATTTAAATAAAGCTTATATATTTATTCAGCAAACAATATTTAATGAAAGCCCTATTTCAAAAAAAAAGTGTAGCACAAAAGTAATTTTTAATTATTTCAATTTTTCTGGATATAATAAGTAGACTGCACTGTACGACACACAACAATAGTGTACTGTGGTCATCTACTTAATAAATACATCAGAGCTACGTGTAGATGCTGTTTTAAGTTTCATCAAAAAATCTAGACTTGTACTTATAAGACGAAAAATTAAACATAGACAGTTTTATACTTCAATTTATTATTAAATAAAAAAAGGCATGAATGGCAATAAATATTTCTTTTAGTATATATATAAGTTAAATACATTGGTACTAAAAACTCAATAAAATTTGATAAATTATTTTAAAAATTTCTCGTCTTAAGAATAGTTATAAATATTTATGTGAATATATACAAATAAAAAAAAAACAGTTTTTTGTTGTGATCGAAAAACTTTCAATATTTGAAACAACCATAAGATACTATAACTTGCTCAAAAAAGTTTCAAATCTGCAAAAATTAAAACATCTGATTTATGCGTGATAACATCCTAGCAGAGATACATAAATTTAAATTGCCTTTAATGTCAATATGAAAGTATACACATATCTTAATATTTCAAAGTTGTAATATGGTATAACTTGTAATAACTGTATACAAGGCATTTCTTTATGCTCAAATATGGCTCTTGATGATTTACCATTTGTGTAAACCCATAGAGCTTTCATTAAAAATAAAAACAAGAAAATAACATTTTAACTTAAAAACATTTACATTGTTTTCGAAACAAAACATTCAATGTTGCCAAAAGAAACAACATTAAATTATGAAAGTTTTTCTAAAATAACACTGTATGATTTCAATTTTTGAAGAAAAAACTATAGCTTCAATTAGAATCAATTTTATAATGCAGCTTTTTTACAAATCAAATCTTTTATTTATAAGATTTAGATGTATTTAATCAGTTTAATTTTTACGACAGTTGATATTCTAAAAAGTTTATTGTGTCAAAATTATCTCTCAGGATGGCATAACTAAGTATAAATGCATACTAAAAACTAAGAAAGCAGAGTCCTTTTAAGCTAAAAAAATCAGGTTTTTTCGCACAAAAGTATACGTTTCTGCAGAGTTGCAGAAAATGTGCCTGCTATGATAATATAATATATATACATTATTATCTTTTATTTGTTCACTGGTAATAAGTGTTGTACTTTTTTACAAAAATTAAATCAAAATTCTTTAAAGATAAAAAATCTTCTTGTTTATAAATTTACTTACTAGTTGTAAAATCTTGAAGGATACTGTTAATTATGCGAGCAATAAAGTCGTTCAAAGATGATGCTAGTTATGTCACTATCTATGAAAGAAATAGATACGATTATGAAAATAAATTTTTGACTTTCACTGATTTTAGAATACGCATGACGTCACTACAAGCCTTAAATATCGGTTTATCGGCATTAAAAAAAAATCTTTGCGTTTTTAATAGTAGTTATAGGAAAATATTGTTGGAGGAAGACATAGCTTTTTTAATACTTTTAAACGTTTCTCCAAACTTTTGAAAAAAAAGTATTGGAAAGTGTGCTTTAGACAAAATATTAACTATTATGATACTACGTGAATTTAATAAACCGATTGAATTTTAAAAAGTGAAAAATAGGCTACTTCAACTAAGCAGTTATGTTTTGAGCTTAGTTTAAGGTAAAGCATGTAAAACAGTGTATAATATTAAATAATATTTGAATACTTAAACAACATTTAATAAACAAAATTAATTTCCCGTAAATTGTAAGAAAACTTAAAAAAAAAGAACTTTTTAAATTAAGTACTATTAACTATTGTATTTAATTATTATTTATAACACAGTAAGGAGCATAAAAGAACTAAATACTATTTGTTTTAGCGAAATTAAATCAAAATATATAATCATCATTGCTAAAACTGTTTTGTTTTTTATTGCAAATAATTCAAAGGAGCATTAAATTATAGTTTTATATTTATTTTTTTACATTTAAAATTGTTCTCATTATAATTTTTACCTTCAAAATGTTTGTGTTAAATTTAAACACTAAAAGTTGATTATGTTTTTTACAAGCAAAAGAAATTTTTAATTTACAAGCAATAATAAAAACTTTGTGCCTAATTAGTTCATTATATGTCAATTTTTTACCTTTAATTTTTATATTTATTTTGACAAATTAATTTTAAGCATTTAGTAGTTTTTTATTTTGCTAGTAATTTTCATAAAACGTTTAGATTTTTTTAAAGAATTAAAGTTAATAACAGAAAAATAAACATAACTTAAATGGATAAGTGTTTGTTAAAATATTCTTAACAAAATTTTTGAAAACTTTTATTATTTTATCACATTCTATTAAACTCGCATTGAATTTTATGAAAACTGTAAAAATGTTTCCAAATTATTGATATAGTGTTATATCTACTAAGAGAGTTTGCAATTGGTTTTATAACATAACATAAAGTAAAGTTTTATTAATTTATTTTATTAATTTAATCGATAACAACAATGTTTGTTGTTTGTGTTTTAGTTTTGCAAGATACAATATAACATTAGGTTTTAACATAAAGCATGTCTATAAGATATATCGAAATGTGCAAGCCTTACACTTGTTAAAAATTACACAGCAAAACGTTCCTTCGATATACAGAAATTCTATTTATCTAAAATATACGGATGTTACGGATATTATCAGTTTTAAAAACTATATGACGTCATTTCGAGCAGTTTTTATTTGAAAATTTTCTTGAAGTATATTACATTAATTTTGTTTATAAAATAGTTGTGATTTATTTTATACTTAAAATTATAATAAATTCTTTGTTAAGATTTATTTTTGAATAAACAATGAAAAAATAAAAAAAAATCAAATATGTAAGATTTATGTATCTAGTTATTGTATTAAATTAGTTTTAAAATGTTTTAAAGTTTATAATATTTTTTAATTCTAAATATTTATTTTAATAAAATATTTAAACTTTATGGTTTTACTACTTCATTAATTACAAAAAACATAAACATTTAAAAATTAGGTGATATCTAAATATAAAAACTAAGAATTGATTAATATTTATAAAACTAGACGTATAATTAAAAGTATCTTATATAGATCATGTATCACATACATTTTAAGCACTCATCTACTTTCTATAGTAAGTTAGTAGCTATCCTGTAAAATTTAAAAAATCATTGATTTCGAACACTTAACAAAACTGAATATAGATTAGTCACATAAACCATTAACTATTGTTACAACTTACAACTAAGCACTTACTCAAGGAAAAGAGTAGAAAAAACGAAATATAATGTAATTTTGTAGAAGTAAGCACTAGACTGCAGTGCACTTCCATCGATAACAATGAAATCTGGTCTTTCACAATAATGCTTAAGACACAAAACTAAGTTTTATGCATACAATTAAAAACACTTCATAAAAAAACTTATAAAAAAACTCCAAAATTTGTTAACATTTTTGAAACTCTATGAACATAGTTTAGGTTTATTTTTTTTAACATCATAAATAATAACTTACAGTTTGTAAAATAAAATAAAAAGAGATTACTAAAGTAAAAACTTGATTCAAAATTTAAATCAGCTAAACAATCAAAATGTTCAAAAGAGTATCATTATTAGATGTAATAAAAGTAATTAAAATTGACAAAATTGTTGAAGTTAAGGTATAATGGAATATTTTATCAGTTATTTAATAGTTTTGATAAAATGTTTTAAATAACTTAAATTTGTTTAGGTACACTTGGATAAGTAAAGAGTTTCATTTTATTAGCATACGAGCTTAATACTCGTTTAAAATTTAGCCGAAATGAATTGACACTACTCTAATAAATTAATTTTATAATAAAATAAATGTTAAAGCTTTACTTTATGTTTTACTGTCCATGACGTCACTTAGAGCTTGAAAAATTGAATAAGTATAGTTTTTTTAAAATAGTATATATATTTATACGTAATAAATAGTTTACGATATATATTTAATTTATTGTTTTTAAGCTTGTTTTATGTACTTAATTTAAAAGTACTTAACATTCTAATTGGATCATGAAGCGTTTAAACTTGTGTAGAGAT
The DNA here is from genome assembly GCF_965202585.1 of Thalia democratica. Lineage (NCBI taxonomy): Eukaryota > Metazoa > Chordata > Thaliacea > Salpida > Salpidae > Thalia > Thalia democratica. The sequence continues at coordinate 3,533,961 of NC_139170.1, forward strand.
AAAAAGAAAAAGTTATAAAACTTCAATATAAATGTTTGCCAATGTTTATAAATAAAACATTTCAAACCATAAAACTGTTTTACAACTGATTTAAGGTTTTTATAATTTTTTCAAACATCACAGTATATTATTGGAAATGTACTCTACTCGCTTATCTCCTTTTGTTTAAGCAATTACAACAATTTTTATTATTTGTGTTTTAGTTATGCATGACTTGATTAAGTATTTACATATTAATTTAAAACAAAGCAAAACTGCTTAGTTTCGGGATATATTTATGTATGCAAGCTTTACACTCGTTAAAACTTCTACTCGAAAGATTTTTCTAAAATACAGCAACTCTTTTGACTATTAAATAATAGTTAATATTTTTATTAGTTGTATAGTATTTATGACATCATTTAGGACTCTAAAAATTTAAATTAATTTTTTTAATAATCTATAATACTACACATATTTAGTTTTTAAATGCAATCTAGTTTAGTGGTAAACGTAAATATTAAGTTGAATTGTTACTTAAAACTTTTAATTAAAACATTGTAAAAACTTTTTATAACTAATCTAATCTAATCTAATTCTAATTCGGTCATAAAGCGTTTAAACTTGTGTAGAGATAAGAAGAAAAGTTATAAAACTTCAATATAATTGTTTGCCATAAATAACTTTTTTTTATAAAACATATAGAGTGTTAATAAAACTTTCGGTGAAAGCTAAATTGATAAAATTTTAGCTTTTTAAAACAATTCTAACCAAAAAACTGTCTTACAACTAGTTTAAGGTTTTTATAATTTTTTCATACATCACAGTATATTATTGGAGATGTACTTACTCGCTTATCTCCTTTTGTTTAAGCAATTACAACAAATTGTTTAACAAATTGCAACAAATTACAACAAATTGTTTAAGCATGACTTAAATAAGTGTTAACTGATTAATTTAAAATAAAGGAAAACTGCTTAGTTTCGGGATAAATGTATGTATGCGAGCTTTTCACTCGTTAAAACTTTTATTCAGAAAATGTTTCTAAAATACAACAACTCCTTAGAATATTAAGCAATAGTTACAGTTTTAATTAGTTGTATAATATTTGTAACATCATTTAGAGCTCAAAAAACTCAAACTTTATTATTTTTAAACTTTATTTTTATGATAAAATGTGTATGATTTACTTTTTAGCTATTATTTCAACGATTGTTTTTTTGTACTTATTTTTATAATATCTTATATTTTAATCATATTATAAAATGTTTATAACTTTAAATAGTTCAAAATAATGCATACAATTTTGATTAATTAAATAGATTTCAATGTGTCATAAATGCCTGATAAATATTATGGTTGTACTAGTTAATTTCTATTAAAACAACTTTTGTATAAAATAAGTATATAAAACACTTTCTTCAATAACACTTTACAAGTTCATATGTGATATTTTAACAATATTTAAAGTAACATAATTTATACATTCTTGTTTTCTAAAATTCTAAAATATTTACATTCATGACTTTGTTAATTAAAAATCAAGTTCTTCACAATTAACTTTTTACGAATAAAAAAGGTTACCTTAATAATTCAAAAATAAAACCTTGTTTTTGATTTTTTATTAAAGTTAAAGTAAGCGTTTTGTTTTACTTAAAAATATATTAGCTAAGATTTTTTCAAGTAAGAAAGTAGCATTGTAAAAACTGATATGTGTTTTAAATTTTATTTAAAACGAACAGTACACAGAACTGGACGACTACCAACAACAGTGTGGCGAAAAAAAATTGCAGACTTCAGAAATATCACAGCTATGTTTCGGTTTATCTGAATATTTTTAAAGTTTTTGTTTTAAAAAAAATGCTGTACTGTTTCAAAATAAGTTTATAATCATTTTTATAATACAACAACATTGTGCTTAAGTACAGTTTTAATCTTTTGATGTCTCTAAAATTACAAGCATGTTAGAGATACTGGAAATATTTTTACAATTCTTATACAAGTAACATTTTAAATAAAATTTAGTCTTACTAATACTAGTTTAATTAAAAATGCAATACAGTATTTCTTTTAACTTAAAACAGCAAAAATATCGAAATACTGTTTTAAAAATGGTAATAAACATTTTACAGTGTGTTTAATAACTAAAGAACTTGTGAAAAAAGCAATACAAAGTTATTAATCGTACTATTTTAGACTTATATTAAATAAGTAATTGTTTTATTAAATACCCATTTAATGTAAACTCTTGACAAATATCTACTACATTTATTTAACAATATTTGCAAACTTTTTATAATTACGTTCTTTAAACTTAGTTTCGTGTTTTAGCCACTTTTAGCGGTGATAACTATTTATTTTAACCTTGAAAGTTTCGCAAGACTAGCTGAAGTTTTATAACAGCATATGTTTAAAAATATAATTTAAGTACAATGGTTAAGTTTTTTATTTAAACATAAATTTTAGCTTTTGGATGTTTTTTAAGTCGAAAATAAACACTTTTACAATTATTATACAACATAAAAAACAAATAAATTCAATATGAGTAATAAATCAAATGCTTGTTAGGTAAATTTTTTAGTTTCTAATAACATATTTATTAATTAGAATAAATTTAAACAAAAAAAATAAGGATGCGAATTTACTAGTCTTTTAAATATAATTGCAAAAAATAGGTCTAATTTATCAATAGTTTTAACATGTAAATATAAAATGTAAATACAGGCAAAGTTTTGTTATTCTTGGTTTGTTTTGTGTACATTTTTAGATTTTTTTGAATAATATTATTGGAATTGCAGCTTTTTTGTATTAAACACGCTTTTGTATATTATTTTTGTAGTTTTTTCAGTACGCGAGCTTAACACTCTTTAAAAATCAAAGAATTATACCACATACACAATAATAAAAAATCCTTGTTAATGTAATAAAGTTTGAAACTTTAATTTATGTCTTAATGCATATGACGTCAATAAAAGTTTAAAAAGATTGTAAGTAGAAATCACTACAGTTGAATTCTGTAATTATGAATAATTAATTATAATATATAATCTTAAATTTTATCTCTTATATTTGTTTGCTTAATTTGAAATTTTAATAATTTAAGAGACTTTTAAAGTGTTCAAAATTATTAAAAACAAAATAATAAAATGATATTGATATAAATAAATTTTAGTTAGTTATAAATATCTGATCAAGATTTTTACAGACTTTATTTTACAAAAAAAAATCATCTGAAAAAAGCACAGTAAACTTTACAAAAACTTTTTTTAATTTTCCTAACAAATAAAAATTTTCTACAAATAATATACAATTTTTGTAACTGTGTTATATATCATAGTGTATAGGTGGTGGTTTACTCATTGATTTTATTTTCTAAAAATAATGTTTGTCAATTTTATTGAAATTTACAACACTTAGTTAAAGATTTACTTTAAATATAACATAATGAATAACTGATTAGTTTTTGGATACGCCTGCGAGCTCTAAAATTGTTAGAATTTAGATGAAAAAACTTACGAAATAATTGAAACTCTTTTAAATATTTAACAAAAGTCATGGATTTTGTTTTGTAATACGTACAAAGTCAGTAAGAGCTGTTACATTTTTAATTAAAGTACCAAAGATATTTTTTAATAAAAGCCTTTTAGTTTACTTATATGCATTTATTTATTGAAAAGTTAAGGATTATTATCAAAAAAGAAATATATTTAACTTTTCTAAGTAAAAGTATATTTTTGAAGCATAACTTATTTGAATTTTTCAAAAATTCAAATAACAGGACTTCAAAAGCTTAGAAGGACTTCAAAAGCTCATTAGAAATTTTCAACTGTATTATTAATATACAGTTGTTCTAAAATAGATTTTATGACTAATGTAAAAAGAAAATGCTAGTTATAAACTTTAAAAGTTCTAAAAACTTGAATAAAAATTGTAGTTAAAATTAATACTTTTCAATTTAGTTTATTTTTAAAAAACCGCAAATTACTTACAGACTAACTGGTAAGAAAAAAATGTTATTATATTTAAGAAAATTATCTAAATTTTCAAAAATGTAGTTCATAACTTCATAATACCATACTTTGTAATTTTGTTTGAGGTTCATTAAATGGTTTTGTTTTTTATTTTAAATGACTTCATTGGGAACGGGTTAAAATTGCACGAAGAAAAAATGGCACGAGAGCAAATTTTGCACGGAGGCTCATTTTTGCACAAGAGTATAAATAAAATGTATAAAAAAACAGAAAAAAAAAAGATAAATTGATAATGAAAAAAAAAAGTTACTGACCGAGGGTAAGGGTTAGGGGTAACAGTGATAGTAATATTAATCACAAATAATAACAAAAAATAACTAATAAAAACAAAAAGTTTCTAACAAAAATTATTTCTAAAAAAATATAAAAGAATAAAAAAACATAAACTAATTTAAAACTAAATTAAAATGATAATTAAACTTATTACTATAATTCATTGTACAAAGTTTTGAAAAGTTGTTCGTATTTTTATAACATACACTTAAAGCGTTGCTAAAGGTTAATAAAACAAAATCTACTTTTAACACTGTTAATTTAATTAAAGATAACGTTTATTTACTTATCTACTTCTAAATAAAACAGTTGACACATATTCTATATATATATATTTTTGGTTTAAATTCTTTCTAAAACTCAATTACAACGATTGAAGTAAAATTTGTTTATGATATTTAGAAATATACAACTATGTTGAAGGCAACTTAAATATTGCTACAACTTTGTCTTAGTTTTATAATAGGACCGTTACTTACTGAAGTTAAATGTGTGTATTGCGCATAGGAGATTAAAATATATATTTTCTAATGTTTTCATTAAAAAGTACACAAATAAAACTTGTTAAAACTTATAAGTTTACATCAAGATAAACCTAAAGAAGTCTTTTCACTCATAAAAAGTAAATAATGAGTTTTAATTTAAAAACTGTTACAAACTATTTTGGTAGTATAAAACATAGAATTTAGAACTTTTATAAGTAAAACAGTCAACAAGTTTAAAAAAGTACTATAATCAAGTTTAGCAATGAACTATTTTCAATTTAAAGACAACCACACTCTAATATTTTTAGTTTAAAACGATAATTTATTAATTATGAAGTACCTTTAATAAAACTTACTCATAAAATTTCAATTCATAATTATGCTATTAGTAGATATTATTAACTATTAATTTAGTATGCAAGCTTAACACTCGTTAAAATTTTTAACTTGCTCTTTATATTTTATAACAACTTTATAAAATTAAAAGTATATACTCTTATAAGTTTATTCTACCAACTTAAGTTAATAGAGAGAGAACAAACATGACGTTGGTTTGATATATACAGGGTTTACAGATATGTAATTATAGTAAATAACGTATTTATAGACAAAAAACTACTGATAGAAAAAAGACAACATATAAGTCAAATAAGAATAACTTAGTTTAATCTTGCTAAAATTTGTTAGTTTTAAAAAATCATCTTTAAAGATCATCTTGTAAAGAAGATAATATATACATTGATGAATGAATAGTTTACTACGCTACTTTAAAAAATTTTTTTAGGTTTTCAAATAACTACCAAGTAGTCAAATTTTGTTACAAATAACTTTTATTTATTTAATGTTATTAGATATTCCAACTACACTATGACTTGAAAGTTTCTTAAAAATTTTAATTGTCTGAAAAGTATATTATTTTTTAACATGTAGTCATAAACGAAATTACTGACATTAAAATTGAAAAGGGCTTATATATTTGTATATGACTTTACCTATAAAAAGTTTATATTTTTATGGTACAAGTTTATTGTTTGCTAAAAATTTTGACTGTAAAATATATAAGAAAAACATTTTTTCAACTAGTAACAAATTTTTTAAAACTTAAGACATCACTAATAACTTTTATAAAATACTGACTTGATATACAGTTCTTATAATCGTATTTGTATCTTCTTTAATTACTTTATTTTACTTTACATAGAACATAATTTTTCAATAATTTTCGAAAGAAGTTTTATTTTGTTTAGAAAATTTACTTTTAAAACAAAAACTTTTGTATTGTAAATTAATAACAAAAGTTATAAGAGAAGCTTAAAAAACTAATAAACAAAGTAAACTATTTACATAAATGTCTCATTAATTGTCTATCAATTTTTTCTGAGTATTTTTGTAAAGTTTTTTAATATAAACATTAGATTTTGTCAAAAGAAGTTTTTTATTTAAAACTATCTATAAAAGATTTTTTTATATATTGTTTTTTTATCGCTTTATTTAATGCAGTAATTAGTTTAGTAGTAATTTTTTTTTTAATTAGTTTAAAGTCATTTAAAGTTTTATTATATAGTGTATATTAGTAATAGATAAACGAAAAAAATAAAAAATATTAAAACATAATTACATAAATTTAACATTTATCTATCTAAAATGCGTAAAGTTTTATTTTTAAAAGTTGATTTAGCTATCAACTTTAATTTAATCTATTAAGAAATTTATTAAAAAAAAATTCAAGTATACGAGTTTTAACTCGTTCAAATACCTAACTAATGGACTAGTATAAACAACCGAAAACTATTTTGTTAATATAATAAAAGTTTATATTTTGCTTGTTTTGTTGCACACTTTACGTCAGTAAATACATTTTAAAACTCGTACATTTATATATATATAGTTATATTTTATCTTAAATATAACAAGTTTCGACAGTACGACAGTTAGAAACATAGTATAATATTTTTAGAGATAAAAACTATTTAATTAATTATTAAACTACTAAAGAACATATTTATCCAAAGCTTTGAAAAAAAATAACTAATTAACAATAACTGAGTTTTTTAGTTTATAGTTACACAGTTTTTTTTCAATTAGTTATTATACAAATCATTTAAAACAATGTTCGTATTTTTATAATACACACTTAAGTTCGTTCTCCCTATTTCTGTTAAGAATACTATCTCTTTTAATACACTCTTAAATTAATCAAAAATAAAAGTATATGCATTTATTTGAGTTGAAATAAAAATGGTTATAGCTATCTTTATTATATTAAAATAAACTTTTAGGATGTCAAAAACCGGTTGAGTTGGAGGTAACTGGTATGCTGTTACATAGATTTTAGTAAAAATTTAGATGAAGAAATATATGTCAAAACTTCTGTAATTGTAACAATAATTGTTTGAAAAACTTTTCCTCACTTATATTAGCATAAACATTTATTTAACGTTATAAAAAGAATAAAAACTGCCCTAGCAAGATATAACACTAAAACTTAAAACTATATATTTGAATAAGTCAATTTGAAAAAAATGGACATATATTCAGTGGAACACACATAATTTACTTAATCAATTTGATTAATAGTTTTATTATTCAGTATTTTATTAATCATTTATTGTTTTTAACAAAACAAAAAAAAAATCGAGTTTGGGTTAAACTTTTGGATAAGTAAAAATATTTATTCATTATGCAAGCTTAACGCTCGTTTTAAAATTCCTTGTGGTTTTAGATTACTGATTATCTGAAACTTTTTTTACAATATACAAATAAGTTATAGTTTAACTTTATATTTTAATACGTATGACGTCACTAATGGCTTAACACTAATAAGTAGAAAACGCTACAGCAATATTTTTGATTTAGACTTTAAAACTTTAATTTTATGACAAAAGTCTGTGATGTACATTTTAGTTATTAATTGTATTAATTTTAAGGTGAGTAATAATACCACAATAAAGAGCTCAACTAAAAAAGAGCAAATAAACATTAGTTAGACAATTTCAGACTGAGAGTTTTATTCAACACATTGTTTCATGCAAAGCAATGATCATTAACTATCTTAAATTTAATGTCAGAAACTATCTTAAAACTAAGAAATTAATTTATCAAATATCTAAAAATCTTAATTAAACGTATTATAATCTATACACTTTAAAGTTAAATATAAATAAGCTATAAACTTTTCTTTTGATATGCGAGCTTAGCACTCGTTAAAAATTTGTAGTTGAACACTGTACTTAATATAAAAAATTATTTTTTCTAACAAAATAAGTTAAAGATTTAATTTATCTTTTGATGCAAATGACGTAGCTGACAGCTTAAATAGTTTAATAAGTAGAAAAAACTAAAATATATTATTTGAATTAGACTTTCAAGATATATAGTTATAATCAATAGTTTATATAGATTGTTTAATAAATATCATTTTGCTTATTTTATGAACTTATTATTATGTCCTGAAAAGTACGTTAAAAGGTGTCCGTGGTGTACGACTCGATTACCGAAAAGTTTCTTCGTACATCAGGTTTAGGAACAAATATTTTAGCGTATTTTTTTTTTTTAATTGTTTAATAAAATAGTTAATAATAATAACTTATATTGGAATTATACAACATTCTAATCGGTTCATAAACCGTTAAAAGTTTTAAATAGACAAAAAAAAAGTTAAAAATGATAGAATTAAATAGGTAATTTTTTGTCAACGTTTGAAAAAGAATTTTTGATAACTCGTATTACGTCACACAAACTCTGGATAACAACATTTAAAATTTACCAAAAATTTTTTTTTAACTTTTAAACAACTAAAAGTTTCTTAAAGTAAATAAAAACAGTTTTAGAACATTTTCATATATTAAAGCATTAAAGTATTGTTTTTTACCCTATATTTGATTATCTTTAAGCAAGGACAACAATGTTTGTTATTTATGTTTTGATTATGCAAACTTAAACTTTTGTATTTTTTATAACAATTTATGAGTTTTATTGGTATTGAAATAATAATGACATTACCTAGAACGTTAAAAATTTCAATTAAATTTTCTTATAATTTATAGTACTACACATATTTTGTTTACTAAAACTTTCTACTTAGGTTATATCCGTAGTTATAATACTTATTTGTAATTTTGTTTTTTTGTTTAAAAATAATAGGAATTTTAAGAGTAACAACATAATTTTTAGAGCATTGTTAAATAAGTAAAGCATAAATAAAACATAGTTAAATAAGATGTATTTATTGTATTTTAACTGTTTTAACAAAATTTATTCGCAAATTTATGTAAGTTTAAAAGTTTTAAATGTTTAAACAAATAAGATACTTGAATTATTTATTTAAAAAAACATAAATAACTTAACTTGATAAATATTAAGAACTTTTTTAAAAAGTAGCAATTTGATAACATACACTTTGAGGTGTCTGTTGCTGAAGTGAATGTAGCTTTATTTTCTAGTCTGCTGGACTAGCTCCTAATAAAGTTGTATGTACATAATTGGTCTTGTTCAATAAAAACAGGCTTCCCAATAAGAAACAAAACAAAATTGTATTTCCATCTAACTAATCAAACAACTAAAAATTGACGAAAACAACAGTTAATTGACTATAAAATACTTTAAAATTTGTTGTATTTTAAGAGGAAGTTGATTTTTGTACTGAATATTTGTAATGTACAATATTCAATTCTTACGTCATATTGTTTTTGTTTTTTTTAAACGTTTGCATCTTTGTTTACCAAAGTGCTTTTTGTTTTAAATTTGAACTGGCTAAAGATTTAAGACAATCTTTTTTGTCTTTATGAAACATATGTTCCATTAATTTTAAAATCGTCATTTCAATAAACTCTTTAAAAGCCCTTCAAATGGGCTCAGTAGAAGGTGTTCGAGTTTGAATATTAACCTTATTTTATACATATACATATATATATATAAATTATTAGAAAAATAACATTTCAAAAAACACTGGTATACGTGACTAATAATAAGACTAATATATATATATACGGTTTTAAAGCCCTTCAAGTGGGCTCTGTAGAAAGAAATGTAATTGAATGTCTATTCTATTACATTTTTAATATGTAATATGTAATTGAATGTATATTCTATAATTTTGAATAAGATGTCTGAAAATTTATATTAGATTATTCAAACTTCTAATAAAAGCTTATTAAAATTAATAGAATATTAAAAAAAACTCTCTACAACTAATGTAATAAAATAACAAATTAAATTCATTTTTACACAAAAAACATGTTATGATGGATTTGACATATTCAATTTACTTACGTTAAGTGATAACAAAACATTTGTTTTTCAAATATTTTAGAATATAGCTAGATTAGTTTAAATAATTAACTACTTTTAGTTAGAACATAAAAATTAGTTGTTTTTTAGAAAAATGCTTTATAAAACACTTTACAAACTCTTAAAGCAGTGCAAGAAAACAAAAAGAACCAAAGAAAACGTTAAGCTATATTAAAAGAAACTGAATCACAATAAAAGAAAAATTTATAGATCATTAAGTATTGAAGGTTATTGTGTGTAATTTTACTTTTACCTTTCAGAAATTAAAGAATAATATTTTTGTGTTCACAAGCTTATTTAAATTGTTTTTGTGTTCACAGATGCTTATTTAAATAAGTTTGTTATTGAGTCAACTACATTATTTAAAAATGACTTGAATTTATAAAACTTTCAGGTTTTTAGTTGTTTTAAAGGTGTATAATTTATTTATTTCTCTACTCTTTGTTTTACCAATTTTGTTTTGTATTCTAGTGTAAGTATTGTTGAAACTTGTTTTTGTAAGTTAAAAAATTATGGGTGGAAATAACATAGAATGTAGCTAACTTAATGTTTTTTTGATTTCATTAAAAGAAGATGTAAAAACTATTTATTTAGTTATTTTTTGTAAAAAATAATTCTAAATTTTGTTTTGTTATCAAATATCATGTTTACTTAAACCTGTTATTATTTTCAAATATGTAAACTTTATATATAATAGTAATAAACTAAAACTTAGTATAAAAAAGTATACAAAAATGAAAAAAAATACTTTTTTTGATAAACTTCTTGACTTTAACCAAATGCTATTTTATATTTGACTATTTATTACGAGCTTGTTGCTCGCTTTAAAATTTAAATCACCCGAAATATCGAATAATTGCTATAAATGTTTGAGCATAAGCTACTTTAAATATGTACTAAACTTTGCATTTATCATTTGCGTTTTATTTTTCGTGACGTCACTAGGAGACAAATAAAGTTTTTTTTTGATGCGAAATAATCTCATAACTTTAGGTTTGGGTTTTTATAAAAAAGATTAACGCAAATCGCTAATAACCAGTTAAATTGAAAAGTATTGGTAAAAATAAATTACAAAATTTAATTTATAAAAACTTGTGATAATTAAGTTTTTTTTTTTTCTATAATTTAATAAGTAAATATACAGAATTTAAAAATAAATACTTAGTAAAACTATCAATATTTAAAGAAATATTTTAGTTGATTATAAAAAATATACCATTCTGATATTGATCTGTCAGTTATTTTATTAATTTTATTTCAAACTAGTGAAACTTATAATCTTTATTATATAATTACCTTTTTAAAATCTAATTTCTTTATATATTCTCATATGTAGTTAAATAGAAAAAAAATATTATGGTATTTAAACTTTAAAATTTTTATTTTACTTTTAAAAAACAAATTCAAAATCAACTTGAAATTAGAAATAAAAACAGTAAGATTAGTTTAATAATAGGGTAATAAAATTTTATTTTTTTTACTTTTTCTTTTTATTTACTTTACACAAAACTTTTTCTTTAATTTAAAACTATAGTTGAAAGAAAAATTGCACCTTTATAATGTTAATATAAAGTAAAACTCTTAATAAAAAGTTTTCACTTTTATTAACTTTTAAGCTAAAAGTCTAGCTTCTTTTATTTAGGAATTTAAATGTTTAAAAATCTTAAAATAAAAAGTGTTATGATAAGTAACCTATTAATTATAATTTTTCTAAAACATCATTTTGAAAAAATTTTGAAACTTTTTAACCACCTTTTATAAATGTTTTATAAAAGTACTTGAAAACTAAAAAATCCAAAAATATATTAGAGACAAATAGCGCTTAATTATAAAAATAACAACTAAAACAGTAAACTTATAAATTATAATCAATTTTATCTATAAGTTAAATAGTAAAATTTACCAAAACTATATATGTTTCAAAAGTCTAAATGGCACCTTAGAAATGCAAGCTTAGGCTCGTATAAAAAATTAGTGAATTTAAAAAGAATAACAAGTCAAAAACTCTTTTGAAAATATAACAAAGTTTGTGACAATAATTTGTCTATATATACCTGACGTGGCTTAAAAATAAATAAGCTTAAAGTTTATAGAATCATATGACATCAGACATTTTTTTCTGATTAGCTTCAATTTGAAATACTTTAAGTATACGATTGTTTAGTGATATTTTGCAATATATATTGGAATCTTCTGATTAGTTCAATTTTACTTTTAATGAAAGTTTTGTTATACATGTTAAGCTTAATTTTAAATGTATCTGTAAAAAAGAAAAAACAATGTTAAAATCAATATCTTGTTTTCAAAACACTTTACAAATTATACTATAAATATAAAATTTTGTTAGATAATGTTAAAATAAAGAAAAAAAATCTTAAAAATATTGAAAAAGGCTGTGGATTTAAAATGTTACTAAATGACGTTTTAGAAATGCAAGCTTAAACTTATAAAAAAAATATTCACGTAATAACATTGTAAATGAGTCAAAACACCTTGACTAAATGATTTTTTTGGCATTTCTTATAGGTTAAAATAATTTAAAATAGGCATTACAGTTTAAGTTTTTAGTTATTTTTCAGAGATATATTTATGAAGCTTGTAACTAGTTTTGACTTAGCTATATTATAAAACTTTTTTTAAATTGTTTATGGCCTGAATAAAACTGTGTTATTTAGTTTAGTCTTAAATGAAACGTTATTGAAAAAAATAGTTTTATAAAAATTTTAATAAGATTACTTAAATTAAGATGTAAAACCACATAATAAAATAAATATTAGTTTACTTCACTGTTTGAAAAAGTATAACAAAATTATATTAATATAAAGTATATTGCGAGCTTGTAGCTCGTTTAAAAACTTCACAGAAACTTTTCCGAATCTTGAGTCCTTGTACGTACGAAAATGTTTAAATATATTGTCAAAACTGAAACTTCGATGGTTAGTTGTGTATGATGTCACTTGAATGTTATGCAATGCGATGTTTAAGTAAGATTTAGTTATACTTTTTTCAGATTGTTTTTTTAATGTCATTTTTTATAGTTTATAAATAATTTTTTTAACCCTGAATGCTCGGTAAGACTGCAAATGAATTATTTGTAGATCTCATGTATTTCAATGTTCAGAAATATACAGATACGTTTGTAGCGCTATTAAGCGCGTTACCGAAAAGCAAAGTAAATAAGTATGCTACTTAGTATTTTATTTAGTTATGATGTCATGCTCGATTGATTTTTTGGCAATTTCTCCATAAAAGTATAGCAACTACACCTACTACCGCTCGCTTAACACCACACTTTTGTCATCTAGTGTCAAAAAGCTGTCCTTAGCCATCGATAAGTTTCTCAAGTCCTTAATAAGTTGAAAAAAAATTATACTAAAATATTATTCAAAACTCTTAAGTTATCCTGAGTACTGAGCTTGAGTGTAATGACCATTCCGAGTGTGTGGTAAGTGGGAACACTGTAAAATACCTAGCTCAACAGTTAAACCTTCAAATTTTAGGAACTTGAGTACAACCATTGGCCAGCATTTGGTAAGGTGCATACTGGGTTTGAAGTGCGCAGGCAGCATGAATCATGCGCTACTGATTAACAGGTAAAATTTATGGAGAAACCCAGTTATCCAGCTTAGCGACAATTTTACAGGCTTAAAATGTGGATCCGTGTAGTTGACGTGAAAAAATGTTGGTAGAACTTTTGCATTGCGACCACGTTGGAGCAGCTTTAAGACCAAGTTCAGTGTTAGTAATTCTGATATGTGAAGTCTGAATGTCCTGTAAGTGCAACCAAGCAGAACTTAATGTTTCTTACAGTTTTGTAACAACGAATGTGAAGTTTGCTTGAATAATTTTTTTTTAAATGTTTAAACTTTAGATCAAATTATTTTTCTTATTTTAATAGCTAAATAAAAACTTTTTTTATTTTAGAGAGCGGTCCTTTGTTTTTAATATATAGAAAAAATCCATTTGATTGGGGCTTTACTTTCAGTGTTGGACCCCTTAGAAAAAAAGAGTTTTTTTTATCAATTTTTACTTAGCTCGAATTTAAAAAATAAATAGATAACAAAACTTTTATTTTTATTCTAATATTCATATTTATTACCATATGAATTATATATAACACTTTTTTTTTTTTCAACTGTTAATATTTTTTACTATTTAGCCTTATTCTAGAAATCCTAATTCCAGCTATTCGAGCTAAATAAAATTCGATAACAAAACTCATATTTCGTACTGTTTGGCCTTATTCAGGAATTAGGAATTCTAGAGTAGATGAAAATAATCAAAAAATTAAATTATTTATATGGTTTATAAGATAAGAAATACTTAAGAAATTAGTTTTCTTAAATTTACTATTTGTAATTTAACTAAGTAACTATAATTAAACAATTTCGAAATAAGAATGCAGTATTATGTTATAAACAATTACATCACATAATTAATTTAGTTATTCTGGATCTTTATTTAATATTATTTTTAGTTTAATAAGAATTTCTGTTCATTATTAGCAAGGTTGCCTATAATCCTGGAAAAACCTGGATTTTCAAACTTTGGAGTAAAATAACCTGTAAAGCCTGAAATGTGATTAACTTTGAAAAAAAACTGGAATAATAAACAATTTTTTACATATAAAATTTGATTATAACAAAAAATATATTATTAAAAAATAATTGTTTCTATATATTTTTCCATTAAGAAACACATATAGAGCACAAGTAGCTTAAGCCTACTAAAAGATAATTTGAAACAGTCTGTAACTTAAAAACTTACCTTTGTTATATTACTTATATAACTTTAGTAGGTTTTGCTTAGCCTTAGATGTAAAACGTACCACTGACTCTCAATGACTAATTTCTATTAATTATATTGGTTGTTTCAAATTTATGTAAAGTTAACTTTATCAGGGTTGCCAAAAAACCTGGAAACATTAAAATACCTGGAATTTGAGAAATTTGGAATAAAACCTGGAATTTTTAACAAAAATCACTAAAAAAACATGGAATTTAAAAAAAATTTAACAATCTAAGTAGTAAAATTTCGACTTGACACAAAAACCTATCATATTAATAATTTTTTTGGTCATCATCAACAAATTATTTTTTTAATATGTATATATTATTTAACACAGTTTCTTATCTTAAACTTACCTTTAAACTAAAATTAGACTCAAAGATTAGTATTTTTAAATACCTGAAGAAAACCTGCCTAAAATATTTGGCAACCCTGGTGTATACAAAAGTTGTATAAATTTTTGTAAAGATTAATATACAGCACCAATTTTTTTTATTGCCTTAAGTTATGAAAATAACTAAAAGAGGGTTTAGACATAAAGTTTTTTAATAGTTAAATTTGATTTTGACATAAAAAACCAAAGTTTTATAATATTGTTTTTATTTTCAGTGTGAAAAATAATCTTTTGATCTATATCAAGGTTTCCTAAACATTTTTTCAAAAGCCCTTCTTTAAAAAAAAATTGGAAAAGCTATGGCTTCCGCAAACGATGTTACTCCAAAAACTAGAATTAAAAACTAATACGATCTTTTTTTTAACTTGCTCTTCATTTGCATCTCCGGAATATTTAATTTAAGTTTCGAATGATGACCTCATGGCCCCCTGTAGCTCATTTGCTGATCATTTCCCCCTCTGTTTGGTGGCTTTGCTACTCACAACCCAATAGGAGGCCACTTGGCCAACTTTTGAAAACCCTGGTGTATATTGACTTTTGTACAATTTGTTATAGTTTCAAAGTTAAATTTTGTATATGTTCTATTTTCTGTCTGTAGTATTAAAACATTTACATAACTTTTTGTTGAAAATTGTAAAATTAATATTTTATAAACAAATATTTTGCATAAGTTTTAAGTTATACTAAGTAAGCAGGAAAATCTTACAATTTGGAGTTAATCTAAACAAATAAATTTTTTTAAAATTAGTTTTCATTAAAAAGTTTACTTTTGTCATATTTATTTTAAATGCAAAAATGTGTTATTAGAAAATTTAAGGATAGTTTAAAATATTTTTTTTGTGTTGCTTACTTAAATTAATTCAAAATATTTTACGTTCTTCTCCATATTTTACATTGAAAAAAGTTATTTTATATTTAGTGTGACTAGTGTAGTTATGCTCCTATAAGTACTTGTTATTTAACAAATAATATTTTCAAGTTTCTAGTTTTAAAAAAAGATGCAAGTTAAAATGACGAGTCTGCTTGTAATTACAGGCAGGTCACTAGTTTTTTAGAATTTAAAAAAAATTGTAAGTACATGTTTTTGGTCCATTTTTATTTTAAACTTAAGTAAAAGTTTAAAAACTATGTTAAGTAGTATAACAACATAACAACAAGTTACTATGAATGAGTTTTTCATTAATTTATTTTGATGATGACAAAAAAAATATTTTTGTATAATAGAATTTTTGTGTTAGTCAAAATGTAACTACAGAACATGTAAAACTTGTTTAAAAATCCAGATTTTTTTTTTTATTTTTCAAGCATAAGATTTTTAAGCCTAAATTATAAAATTCCAGGATTCCAGGGTTAGTGGCCACCCTGTAAGTATTATATTTAGTCAGGGTTTATGTAGGGTTTCAATAATAGTATTTTTTATTGATTATACGACTTTATGCTAATTTGAGCTTGCCTCACAACACTTGTTATCAATCCTTTGGCTCTGATAAATTTTTACTCATGTTTTCTTCAAGTTTAATCCAAAGTATTTTGCTTAAAATTTAAAACAATTACTTGTTTCCAAAATTTTAGTGTGGTGCGAATTTAAAGGTAGTAGGCATAGCTGCTATATTTCTTTAAGAAAATCGCGAAATAATTATTTGAGCAGTAAATTCTAAATAAAAACAGCTAAATATTAAGGTAAGAGAAGAAAAAATATATCTGAATACTGGGTAAACTATTATTTTTTAAGCTTAAAACAGTTTTAAATGCATTTTCAAATTAATTTTGAATAAGCCTTTTATGAAACTCTTTTAGATGAAACTTAAATAAAACATCAGCAAAAATTTTTCAAAAGACAAATTCTAGAATAGATCATCATGTGCCGTGAGACAATCTCAACTTATCATATAATAAGCAACGAAAATAATTATCAGAAACTCAATGTAAAGCACAGATTATTTTTTTTATTACAATAGTATTGTAGTATTCTAGTACAGTTTTTATTACATTTTCTAAATATAAATATCTTAATTATTTTTATTGATATATTGTTATATTTATAGTTAAATTTATTTTTATGAAAAAGTTTTTTGACGTCACAAAAAAGCATAAAATTAACCTTGAAAAAATTAGAAAACCCATGATTCACTCTGACAAGTTTTCTTGAAAAACTCATCCTAAAAACACTTAACATTTATGTTTTGCTTGTTATCATCAACTCCATAAATTTTTGTGTAAATTTTATGTTATAGCATTGTGGCCCCCATTTACATATTATAAACCCCCAACATTCTGAAAACTTCCGATAAGATTTTTAAAAGTATTAAAATTACCCTAAATACGCCAGGACCTTTTTTATGGCTCATCAACTTAAACTTCAGAATAATAAGTGTAAGTTTCAAATTGTGGCTTTGTGGCCCTCTTCTAACAGCTTATAACCTCTAAACTTCTTAAAAGTTTGCATAAAATCAAATAAAAGCTTAAAAACTACCTTTAAATACGTTTAAGATATTTGATTTTGCTTTTCACCATCAATTATTATCAAGACTATCTATTTAAAGTTTCAAATTTTAGGCTCATGGATCCCCTATGTCCTGTTTACAACCCAAAGACCGTCTTTGCATCTATTGCCTTCTAAATTTCTAAAATGAACTCAGCCTTTAGGAATCTCTGTTATACACTTGTATACATTTAGTCTTAATTTTTTTTTTACAATAAACAAATTTTATTTAAGTTGTACTTATTTATTGTTTGTTTAATTTTCAGATTATACAGTATTCCTTAACTTTAAAAATGTCAAAAAACCTCAAAAGAACAACGCAGAAGGAAGCCAAAGAAGAAAAAAGCTGCTTTAAAGAGCCAAGTAGAAAAACAACAAGACTCGAATATGCCACACAAAATATATTCAAGTCGCTAACAAATACTTATAACCTAAACTGCCATGAATTTGTTATGCTGAACAAGAAAGCAACTTTTGAAAAAATGAATAAAGTGTTTTATAAAGTCAAAGATTTCGGGAAGCAAGGTTTTTTATTTTTTGTTTTTTTTTTTTCATTTAAAATTTGTAAATAATTAAGTATTTTTTGATTTAATTATTTTTTTTTACTTTTGTAGTTTCTTTTGCAAATTCAATATAACAGTTCAAATTTTAAAATTTTTCTAATAGTAAAATCATTTCGTTATTTAGATTTTTTTATTAAAAACTACTTTAATAATTTTTAATGCATCAGTAAAAAGTGTAAGACTAAATCAGGGTTTTACAAACTTGTTTTCATAAATGCCCCCTCGGTATCAAGCTTTAAAATAATAGCTTTTTTACTAGTTATCTACCTATTTAGTTTTCGTTTATTTACGAGTTAGTGTTGCCTAGTACTGAATTTTTACATAAGGGTGATATCTTCTATGTTAGAAAACTCTAAAAAAACTAAGGACCTAAATAAACGTTTTTTTATTTGAAATATACGACTAAACTTTATCTTTTTATTTAAAATGTAATATCTACAGAAAACCCTATCATGGACATAATTTTGCCAAATGTAACATTTCTCGCGATTTGCTAAGCAATGTTAAGGATTAAAAAAATGCAAAAATATAACGTCAAAATTGATATGAAAAGCAATTAAGTAATATATATCTTGTCGAAAAATTTTAAGCTATCAAATTTAGCTAAAGTTTCTATGAACTTATAAAGCGATGTTTTCCAATGATCGCTTATTCTAACAAATTTTACAGTTCATAGTTTAGCTTTTCTAAACCCAGAAACTTTTTTTTTAGATTTTTGCTAATTAATAAGCTAAGGTGTTCTTTGCGCTATAGAAAGTGTAAAACTAAAGCAAGGTTTCAAAAAAATAAATTTTTTCATCTCTTGCTATGAAAAAGTTTATATATTATCGCTCCTTCTATCATATGTAGCCCTTTTAATATAAAACGACTCATCCAAAATTTACCCCCTTGCTTGTTAGTTGCCCTGATAAAAAAAGTTTACGCAAAAATTTACGCTGAGGGCAGTTTTCCTGATAAAGCTAGAGAGCTCGATATAAGTTGTTATGATTACATGATACATTACAATAATCAGGTTACAATAATAATATAAATTAAAATGTTTAAATTGTATTACTTACAGAAAACTTCACTATGGACGAGTTAGAGCTTGTGACGTCAATGAAATTAAACAAGATTTTACTAAACAAAATTGAATATGATAAAATAAATAAAACTATGATGTCCAAGACTGATATAAATAACTGTCTAGCTATACTTTACTCATCAGATATTTTCAACCTATCAAGTTCGATAAAAGTTTCCATGAACCTTATTGAGCGCTTTTTTCCAATGATTGCTGACTCTGACAATTATTTAGAGTTAGACTTTATCTTTGTTCGAAAGTTACAATCAAGTACTGGATTGGTTGTTGATTCAGAACTACAAGTATTTGATGCAGTAGATAGCTGGTTGTCTCATGACATAACTGAACGTAGCAAATACGCACAAGATCTTCTGTCTAAAGTTCGACTTGCGCTTCTATCAATTCCAGCGTTAAAACTAATTTTAGACAGAGTATCATCAAAGTTTTGTGAATGTGGTGATACTATTGCAGCAGTTTTAAACAACAAACAACAATTAAACACAAACACTTCTAATACCACTAGCAGGTACTGCAACCAAACTAGTTTTAAAATATTAGTTTGTGGGGGTCGAAATACTTATACACCTGTCAGTGATGTCAAATCTTTTGATGCAAATGATGTTAGTCAAGCTGATAATCTTCCACAAATGAAAGAAGTCCGATGGTATTTTGGAGCTGTTTGTATCAAGGGTGAAGCTTATGTGTTTGGTGGTTATGATAACAACATAGTTGAAAAGTATTCACCTGTTACTAACACTTGGGAGTATGTAACTAACATGATAGACAACCGTATACATTTTTCTTCTTGTTCTTTTATGGATTGTGTATACTTTATGGGCGGCGAAATTGATCGTGATTCACAACAAGATACAGCAACTTGTTTTGAGTTTGACACAAAAATTCTTGAATGGAAAGAAATATCAGAAATGAACATTGCAAGAAGAGTTTCAGCTTGCTCGGTGTTTGAAGGAAGAATTGTCGTATCTGGTGGAATGTATAACAATCCTGGAACTGGATTAAGCAATGTTGATGCATACGACCGTGTAGCTGATACATGGATAAAAATGCCCAATATGATCCATAGAAGATTCTACCACAAAACAGTTGCGGTAAAAAATAAGTTATTTGTTGTTGGTGGACTTGGTATAAACAACTGTGAAGTTTTTGATTCTACGACTACTAAGTTTACTTTGTTAAAACAAATTACTCCGAAATATAATTTACACATGCCTTTCGAAGTGGTTGCAATTGGAAGCAAGCTTTTTGTGTTTTGCAACAATGATGATTTAATCACTTACGATTTTGAGAACGATGAGTGGTCAGAAGTAACATGTGAAGCGACAAAAAATGTAAAATGGTATTCTTGTGTTAAAATGCCTATGAAAACTTGTTGAGAATTGTTATTAAATTTAGTATAAACGAACAAAAATTTGTAGGTTTTTGTATAACTATAATTTTTTTAGTTTTCATTTTCTCGAGTGTTATATGTTCGAAAAAGAATTTAAAAAAAGGGTTGGCTATAAATAAAAGCCATATTTTAAGGTTTATAAGGGCTAAATATTGTAGCTGAACATAAAGTTTAGTAGCACTGCAGCTTTTTAACTATACTTTTTTAATTTTTAATGTAAAAAACCTTACTGCAGATTTTTAACAATACCTTTTTTTTGTAATACTGAAAATTAAACATTTAATATGTATTAATAAATATTGTTTGGTGTTTTCTTTTTAAACACTCGTTTCATTGAATAGGTTATGTAGTATTATTTATTGCATAATTCTTACACGTATATATAATATATCATATTTTTGATACGTATTCGTTTTTTTTGTAGATAATTTTTTACGTTAGATGTATTTACCAAATAATTTTAACTTTTATTATTTACCAAATAATAATTAATTTTTTTATCTTTTATTATTTAAAAAAATAGAATTTATTATCGCTTAAACACACGTCTTAACAAGATAAAACTTTTATATAAAAACTATTTAAAAATGTTGTTTTAAAACGTCTAAATTATAAACATAAAAGCCCTCAAGTTTTAAATTAAAGAACAAACCATAATATTCTATAACATATACTGAGAATTAAGCGGTAAAATAAGTAGAATAAAATTTATCAGGGGCATAAGATCGACAAGCCTTGAAAAAATGAAAACAACTTAAAATAGAATTTTATTAGCCAGATAAACATGATTCCGAGCCAAAGAATTAAGTTCCTTCTTCAAATGTTTTTATTTTAATAAATTAATATAATACTTAAATATAAAACGCGTTTGTTTAATCCGCGCAAGTATTTTTTATTTACAGTTAGTAAGTGTTAATGTTTTGCTGTAATGTTAGGAAATGTAAATTACTTTTTCTTTCATATATAAAGCATGAGAGAAGTAGCGTTCGTAGGTTAGTATATTTACAGTTTGAATTAATAATTGTAGCTATTGCTGTTTTTATATCAATATAGCTTAAAATAACTTCTGTAAAAAAACAAAGGTATTCATTTACTAAACAGTTTATGTGTATATGTATATTTTACATATAAAGAGCTTTAAAAATTCAATAAGTTTCAAGTTTGTAAAAGGTTTGCTAGTTGATAAGTTTATTAATTATCTTAAGTATGTTTTTAAAAGACTTTTAAAACTGTTTGGTTATTGATCTTTGCAGTTTTTATTTGGTTATTAGCGAGCAGTTTAACTATCAGACTAGACGTAATAACTATCAATTAACTCTTGTTCTCTATATAGTAAATAAATATTGTTTGTTTAGCTGTTTATTATAACTTGTCCTGTATAGACTATATAAACAAAGTGTATTTAGTTGCCATTTACATCAAAAATAAAAGTAAGTATTCAAAATAATCTTTTGAGAACCGCTTAAAAGTTTTCAGTTCAAAAATCACATTTCCAGTTTCTATAATTAATTTATAACTTTTTTTGCTATAGATTGCATTTTTTTCAAACATCACTAAAGGAATAATTTAACTATACTTCAACGAATACTTAGCTTACGTTAATTTTAAAAGAATTATCAATTATAAACTATATTAAGTGTTTTAAAAATAATACAGTTTATTAATGTTGCTAACACTTTAAAATTTAATTTGCTTCTACAAAAAAAAGAGTTAACCTTATACTTGGTCAGTGTTTCCCAAACTAATTACTAAATCGCAGTATTTGAATAAAAATTGTCCCTCCCCCATGTATTTATACAGTAATTTTCCTCTTGAGTACGCACTTTTCAGCCAAAAAATGTGTTTGAAATGTAATTGATACCGGTGCTTCTTAGGCACGCACCTATGGGCTGTGTTCAAATTAGCTTACACAGCGTGAGAAATAATTTGCAGTTAATTTATTGTAAGCCTGGTAAAGTGCTTTATAATGTTTAATATTATAAATCCTTGAGACTTCTGTAATAAATTCTGTTCAAATATGAATTTTTTCGAAATTAATGAAACCTTTAGGTTAGTGGTGGACTAATTTTATAGTCAACAGGTCATGTTTTCTAAAGACGGATGTTCAATTTTAAAGGGTAATTTAGTAGTACTTATTACAAAAATCAATTTTTAAGTAAAAAGTAAAAAAGGTGAATCTTATTTCTATATAAGTTTTTATATTGATCTTAGGTGTATTTTTTTTGGAATTTTTGTTTATCTTTTTCATAAACTACGTAGTAGTATAAATAAACGTTATAATTCTATAAAAATTACCATAATAACTGCCAATTTTATATCAATATATTCTATAACTTTTAAGATATTTCTTTGTAAAGCAAGCGGTAGGTACTTAATAAACAAAGATTATATGTTAAGTAACTGTTTAGTTACTGTATAAACTTTTTTTTCGGGTGTATTTTACTAAATTAAAAAAAAAACTATTGCAACTTGAAAATTGATATTTGAAAACGGCGATTATAACTTTTGTAGTTTGTTAAAGATTAACTTAAAATATATATATAATTATTTCTAATATACTTGTTTTAACTATCAATTCGTAATTTAAAAAGTAAAATGTTTATACTATCAGAGCATATCAGAATAAAATATATCAGAGAGTATTTCAGTATCAAAAGAAATAATGATTTCAAGAAAACATTTAAAGAGTACGATCTAGATTTGACATCGACAATAATGTCGGGAGAAAATGAGGTAGAGAAGTTGCCTTTCCTAGATATTGAGCACATTCTTACTGGAATAAACGAAAAAAGTTTTTTCTATACCAGAAAATTTAAAAAAACTACCGATGTGAATTCTACTTTTTTGAACGGAAAATCTTTCCACCCACTGAATATCTTTAAAGGTATAATTACAGGCGAAAAAAAAGAATGGAAAGAATAAATGAAAGAAAAGTAGATTATTATGAGAGTTTGAAAAAACTTAATACTAAATGTCTAGCAACCAATTTCAACCCCAAACTAGTAGAAGACCAATTTAAGAAAATTTATTGCAAAAATAAGAACGTTCCAATTGAACAAAAAGACATAACTAAAAACGAAAAGGTATATTGGTCTAATCAATTTAAGAAGCTCCTAAGTTTCACTAAAGAGGAAACAAAACTTTTCCTAGTGCAACTGAATTTCTTTCACTGGATCTTTGTGCTACCCACTCCGATAAATTGATGAATTATCTGCTATAACACCAGGAGGAACTTGCTTCTTTATTAGTATAGATTTACGAGAGGCTTATTTAAGCTTGCCTATGAGAAAGTATGCAGCAGTGATAACTTATTACGGAGTTTTTATCCCATCACGTTGTCAGTTTGGGCTGAAAATGCGCCGATGCGCTTTCAAAGTATGATGGAAAGCTTATTAAGAGAATGTGGGAAATTTACGCGTACTTAGATGACATCCTTGTACAATCAAAAACAGAGGATGACCACCTTATGCATGTGAAAGAAGTCTTAAAGGTATGTCTAAGTCTAGGTCTAAGTCTACTTTTGCTAAACCACAACTAGAGCTTTTGGGACATTCAATAGGTGTCAATGTAATAGACGTGTTGAGTACAAAGGTACAAGCTATAAGTGAATACCCCATGCCAATTACAAAGGAAAGATTTGATAAGATTCTTTGCTCTCGTAAATTACTACCATAAATATGTACAAAAAATGGCAGAAATTACGGCACCCTTAAACGAAATCTCAATGGGCCCGAAGCAAAAAAACAGGACAATATTACAACTAAACGATACACAGGTTCAGTCTTTTGAGAAAAAAAAATGTGCACTGGCAGAGGCGGTAACTTTAGAGTATGAAGACAATGACAAATCCTTGTACTATCCTCCAAAGCTTCCGACACTCACTTCGGAGCTGTCCTAGAAAAAAAAGAAGAAGGGAAAATGGTTTCTTTTGCATTTTTCTCAAAATGTTTGCCAAGACTCAGTAGAGTGCGGTCTATGTTCTACAAAAAACTGCGAGCCCTTTCACTAAGTATGAAACACTTTCATGCAAGAATATTAGGAATAAAATTATTTGTCAAATTCTTTAGCTCTGGTGAACGCAGTAAAAATGATTTAAAAAACCTGCTTACTTCTAAGCAAAGGTATCTGCAAAGAGTAAAAGAATATGACCCAGAAATCATTCATATTCCAGAGTCAGAAAATCTCAGTCGCCCACCCCAAGTAACATCAATGCATCTCTGACGGTATGAGTCAGACTGCAATTGTGAGGAAATACTTGATTCTGAATCAGAGGTTGAACAGGAGCTGCAGTACGAAGGAGTAGATGACGACGGGGAAGTAATTGGCTAAGAGAGTCTTAATAGGGGATCACATGCGACAATCCAGAGAAATGAACCCAACCTCATAGAAAGAGCTACAAGCCTTGAAAAAAAGCTTGAGTTTCTTCAACCAGAAAACCAGGTGCTTATAGTTAAGGAAATTACAGGATAATTTTACCAACTGATTTAAGATTAGCAGTTTTTAATGTGGCCCACCTACGACTTCATCTGGGTATAGAGCAGGGTTTCCCAATGAGTAGCAAAGTGGGAAAAGGGGGCCATGAGCAGTAAAGGAGCCACAGAGGGGGGGGAGGTATGAGGCCATAACTTAAAACTTACACTAGATAATCTTGAGTTGCAGATGAAGAGCAAAAAAAAAGAAGGTCGTATGTGTTTTTTATCGTTAGTATATGAGTAATCTTGTTGAAAGGGGCCATTGCTTTTTCAAATTCTTTAAAGTGGGCCATTTGCAAAAAAGTTTGGGAAACCGTGGTATAGAGAAATCAAGAATGTTAGTGGCACAATGTTATTGGTGGTCAACTTTAAAAAAAAAAAGTTGAACATGGAAATTGGTCGCGCGTTGAGTGCCAAGCTGTCAAAGTAATCCGTCACATTAGGCCAAAAATTGTTATTTTTTTCTTTCATCAGGGGAAGAACGCTTTCAGTTCGTCCACATTAATACAGTTGGTCCAATGGATGTGATTTCAAAGAGTAACAAATATGTTCTAACCATGAAGGACCGGAGTACATGCTCTCTAGTAACAGTACCAATTCCAAACAAACGAGCAGAGACTGTCAGAAATGCATTTATTGAACACTGGTGTGGATACTTTGGGATCCCACAGGTTGTTATCAGTGACAAGGGGGTAGAAGTCAAGAACAATCTCCTTGAAGTAGATTGCCAACAACTATGAATTGATCATCGGACAACAGCCCGCAAACAAATGGTTTCATTGAGCTCCAGTATCGCGTTATAAATCAAGCTCTACGCGCTGAGACGGTCAAAACAAACTGGGCATTAAGATGCCTTTAATAACAGTAGCTATCAATAACACGGAAGGAACCTCATCACACTATCACAATACGCATTTCGAGCGTGTTTAAATCTACCTGGACAAATATTCATGGACAAAGTTCATGGAGAGATGGTAAACTTTCCTGAAGCTGTCATGCGGCTTTTATTGAAAAATATTGGAAAGAAAAGCAGGAAATACAATAACAAATCAAAGCAAACATGAATACTCTTTAGCGCCAAGTTACAAATTAGTGTTGCAAAAATCAAAAATAACAAAGGACAGTTTGTTACAATTTCACTTTGATATTTTTTTACGTCAGATTTATAATTTCTAACCTTTTTTTATATTTTACTACACGCATTAAATGACACAATCAAATGCTTGGTAAGTGTTTTACTGTTAGTCACTAGTATTTTCTTCTTAAAAGAAAAGCAGTTTGAATGCTCAATTGAAGACTAAATGAAAGGCATTATTTTTGTGTAGCGTCTTTTTAAAACCATATCGATCCCTTTTTTAATGTTTTTTATTATTATTGCAAAACACGAAGATTTAAACTAAAACCTACATATTTTAAAAGTTTTATTAGCCAAAATCATTTAGTGTTTTATAAATTAAATGTTTTTGTAAATTATTTTGCATGAAGTTTTTTGCATTGTTTTTATAATATTTTATAAAATAAAATCTATATGTATAAATAGTCTACTAAAACAAATAGTTAAGTGGAAGCGTATGCAAACTTATTTTATTATCTTTCCTAACTTTCCCCAAATCTTTATAAGATCTTAATAAAACGTTTTACTTATTGTTGTAATAAAAAGATTTCAAAACTAATTAAAATTTATTTACAAGAACTTCTTTTACTGTTTGTTTAAGGTTTCATTAAATTTGTTTGATTATGGACTCTAAAGTTTTGAAATTTAACTAGTATTAAATAACGCGTAAAAACTTTGAAATAAAAGTTACATCTAATAAAAAGTATATATTAATAAATTAAGTGTTTTTATATTATTAAAATCTTTCCAATACAAATGTGGTTTTACTAAAAAATTGCTTATATCAAGACTATCCTGGACAATGAAGTTTAAAAGTAATCGTGGTGTACGACTCGATAACCGAATGGTTTTTCGTGAACTAGGTATATCTTCCATATATTTTGAGCGTATTTTTTTATTCATTCAATAAAAAATTAGTATAATACAGCTCAAGTTTTACTAGAACTGAGTAAGGTAAGTTAATAACTATAAGTAATAATAATTTTTTTAATAAAAATAAAATTCAACTTAATTTTGAGATCTAATCAAAATTTTAATAAATATTAAAAAAAAACTAGCACACAATTAAACAAAAACGAAAAATTTTAATTATGTAGCTTTTTAGATGTAAACTACAATAATTTTAATAAAAATTGTAATCTATTGTTTGTATTTTTTTTAATTTTCATAATAGTTTTAATCTTTTTTGTTGTAGGAAATAACAAACTTAACTAAAAAATCTAATACAGAATTTAAATTTGTTTTCTATTAATAATAGCGTACTCACTTAACGAGAAAACCGTACTTAAGCTAAAAAGTACTGTTATGAATACTGAAAAAAATCAAACTCAATTTATAACACTACATTAATTAATGAAATACTGTAACATAAAACTTGCTTAAAATTTTGCAAAAATTTCAAACTTCTTCTTTGTCAAGTAGAAATTTCTATTTGGAATAATGTAGTTTAACAAGCTTCGAGCTTGTTTTAAAAATTCAAGTTGAAGAAATACTTGAACACATACTTATTTAGCAGAACTGTTATTAATATATAGTTAAAACTTGAGCTCTAGTTTGCTTTTTTTGTACGCATGACGTCACTATTTGAGATGCTGGCATTCATCGTCATTAAAAGTAAAATTATACTAACGTTGTTACCCGCCAAAATGAACACTTCTAAAATGTCGTAAACTTTAGTTTTTATGAAAAAGTCGCTTTTCATTATAAATTGTTCAAAGTTGTACACCTTAGAACTATACAAAATGTTTTAACCTTTTTCTTTATGTTATAGATAAACTAAAACATAAAAAAAAAATTTAAAAACTTGACAATAAATTTAAAATGAGCCATTTTATATTTTATTATAGTTAAAGATGTGAAAGATTTTTATAGTTTAGTTTTGTCTTGTCCTAAACAAGATAAAAACGTTAAATTGTATCCAAGTTGCTCACGACTTAATAAGTGAAATATTCATGACCAAATATAAGCGTTTTTTTTTTGGGGTTTAATAGACATGATTTTATTTTAAATACATTACTAAAATTTAATTTAAATTAATTGTATACTTATTCTTTCAAGACTAATTTTAAAGTCAAATTCGAATTTCGATCCGGTCTAAGGCTAGTTTAAAAATAATATTCGGATTCGGGTAACGCTTATTCCAAAATTTATGTTTAATAAACTTTTGAAATTAATTTAAATAAAAAAGTTTTAAAAGTGGTCTATTTCTTTTTTAATTATAGCTACATAATTTATTACCTATCTTAATAACTTTAACATAAACAGAGTTTAATTTGACAATCAAAATACTTTTTTTAAATTTTAACATAAGTAGTTCTTAAAAATTTTTATTAACACTTTCAATAAATATACAAAATAATTTATAAGTTTACTGCATCAAAGAATTAGTTATTCGAAATAATATAAACTGATTCTTTTTTATTTGTTAGCATATTTGTGAAACTATTTTGTTTCAGTCAAAATAAAACTACAAGCTGTTTAATTTGAGATAAACCAACATTATTTAATATTTATAAATTCTTACTAAACTCTGGTAACCCTGCTCGTAAGTTGGCGCTTAAAGTATTTATTTGATTTTTGAGAGTTTTTTAAATGCTTTTTTTATATAATAAATTTATTTGCTATTATATGGTTCACAAAAGTATTACATGTTAAAGTACACCATAAAATTTAAGTTAACAAAGTTTTACGATTGAACGCAAATAAATAAAGACTATGAAAATACAGAATAAATAATTTTAATCAAATTTATATGGAAAATAATAAAAAGTTAATTTTTTTCTGTAATAGAAAATTTTTACAATAAGTTAAATACAAATTTAACAACAATTATCTTATTTTGTTTGCTAACTAGTCACTGATACAAAACAAAAATGTTTTAATTTTAAGGGACTTACCCTTTAGCAAAAGTTAAGCAAAACAGTCTCATGCCAATATCAAAACAAATATTCTAAGCTACAGTAACCATCAGTTCTTACAAAGTAATTTTTAACAAGTGTTTTTTTTTTGAGGTGTATGAAGTTTTTTGAAGAAAATTTATACAGTAAATAAATGTTTATGGAACTTTGATAAAAACTGTTTGTTTAAAGTATATTAAAAATTAGTAAAGCTATTTTTATTTTTTTTAAATATAGCTATAAGTAGTTGTAGTTAATTATACTATTATAATAAATTATCATTTGAAACATACCATGTAAACTATTATAAACCACTTTCAATTTAAATGTAAAGAGAAGTAATTTCATTAAAAATCTTATTTTTTACAGTCATGAACATGTTTAAGATTTGTTTTAGCCATTTGTTAATTTATACCACATTTACACTATTCTTTAAATACAAAAAGTTTCTTGTATTTTTCATATTTACAGTTTTAACAAAAAAATGTTTTAAGTTTGAGGTACATGTCAGAAAGAAATATACTTTTGGAAAACATTAGCTTCAACTGCATACCAAAAGTTACAATGGTTGAAGTATTTGAATTTTAAAATAACCATTAAAAGGTGCTTTTTACCAATTTAAAAGCTGACAGATTAAAATTGTGTTTAGTAGACTATCATTAGGTATTCTTAGACACTACTAATGGTAAAAATTTTTAATTGAATTATTTCCTGTTCAATAGAAAATCATTTTACTATTCTAAGTGGAAGTGAGTAAAATAGTACATAATGGTTTTTTTTTGTTTTATTCTAAACAACACTTAAAATATAAACAATGTTCCATTGACTGTTTTTTTTTTATTTCAAGATGTTAAGTAGAAAAAAAAACTATTTACTAGGAAATAAAAATATATTTACTATCTTCTAAAATAGTACTGTATAGATTTTATATAGTTTAAAAATGATGGTTAAGGTTAATAGTAAGAAACTTACCATTTTAAAAAGGTATGTTACTTTTTTAAAAGTATTTAAAAATTTTTAAAAGAGCAATGTTAGTTAATAATACATATTAAGTTTTGATAAATTTTAAAATTGTTATCAGATATCTTTTCATGCAAAGATTAATAGATTTTAAAAGAAAATCTAATGTAAAACTAATTTATTTTCTAAAATTCAATAAATTTATTATTTTAGTTTTTAATTAAGATAATTTTTTTAGTGTGGTCATTTAAATTGACCTTGAAAATCTTGAAATTTTTAAAATTTGGACAAAACAAACATGCAAAACCTGTAACTTAATATTTAAAAAAAATCAAAAAGTTTTGATCAATAATCATAAAAGTCCTTGAGTTTTCAACAAATTTCCAATGTAAAAATTGAAGTTTGGATAAGATACAAAGTATCTACTCTATGCAATAAAATATATTTATAGAATTTAAACTTTTGTTAAATACATTTTAAGTAGAGCTACAGTATCTTTTCAATTTTTATTTACTTTTTAAATCAGTGTTTGACCTTAAATTTAATTCTATACTTAAAATGAACAAAAAACTTGTAGTTTTAAAAACCTGAAAGAAAATTCAAAAAAGCCAGTTGCCACCATGTAATTTATATTTGGTCTCCTGAAATCTTATTAATATTAAGATTTTTTTTTAATTTGAGCATAAATTATTTTAGACCAGAAAAGTTTATCTTATTGAAACATTTTTAAATTTTACAGTACTTGTTAATAAAATGATTTTTTTTATCTATGTACAATTATCTACAAACATATTTTCTTTATCATTCGTGCAAAATTTTATTTGTTGACACAATAAATTTTCTTTGTTATGGTGTTGGAATGCATTGAAATGTATTTTTTATATCTTAAATGTTCTTTCAATCTCCATTAAAACCAATACTATTAAGTATGCTTGTAGTTTAATATACAATTACATTTGTTAAAATATAAAATTAGAAATATAATTTATATGGGCTTATACTGAAAATATATGTTACTCACTGAAGGATTTGAATAAGACTTTTCCATTTTTTTATTGCTTAAATGAAAGAAATATTTAATCTTTAGAGTAACCTTTTTTGAAAGCCAAGAATTTTACCTAATTTTATTAAAACTATGCTACTATCAGATAAAAAACAATAACATTTAAAAAAAAAATCTCTAAATATTTAAGCTGATCAAAGTTAAACAATGAAGTTAATTATCAAAATTATTAAATGAACGTTGTACAAAAACTACAACCCTTATATATTTACAAAATTTTTAACATAATATAACTGCCATAAAAAAATTTTCTTTAATTTTTTAGCAAAGTTTAGGTAAATAGTTTTTAATCAAAGAAAGTTTAAGCTTTTTTTGTTTATATCATTGTTAAGTTTTACTTTTTTTCTTGTGTTTCTATTTTAAGTAAAAGTTTTAACATATACTTTTAATAAAAATTCTATAGATGCTTTGACTATTTATGTATTATAAATAGAAAAACATTTTTTCAGACATATACTTTGAAACTTAAAAAGGTCTACTTAAGTAATGTCCACACATGAAATGAAAGTTTCTGAACCGAATGAGGAAACAACCCCAACAAAAACCAACAATGAGAAGTCAGCAGGTGATACTGATGCAAACAAAAACCACCAGATTTTGAATGGTGACTTTCCAAGCAGAAATGAAGATGAGAACAACAATGAAAAATGCAGCAAAACTATTTCATTTTCAAGTTAGTTTGTGTGTGAACTTGTATTATAAAAAGCTAAAATTTTATTTTATATTGCAAACTTTTTTCTAAAATTCTAATATTTTTTTTTAAACTATCAAACAAACACTCATTATTTTTATTTATGTTGCTAGATAATGTTTTAAATTTTAATTATTTTAGTTTGTGTTTTTTTAATTATCAAAATCAATCTTTTAATGAATTCATTGAGTAATTTTTATAAAGTTATGTTTAGATTATTGGACATTATTCATTATTGTTGTAATCTTCTAGTTTTTAAGTTTATAAGAGTTTAAATTATTTAAGGATTGTTTTGAATTAAAAGGTAAACAGTGTAATTCAAGACAATGATGGTATTACAACTAACAGATAAAACTGGTTTTATTAATTAGATCAAATTGTATTTTATGCATTTTAAATACCTTTTAATCTGTTTTTAATATCAAGTAATTGTTAGGTGAAAGGTCAGTAATTATAATTTTTTTTCAGCATTTTAATAAATTATTTTGTAAGTCAAATAATTAAAAACTTACCACAGGTATTTGTTGAAGTATACTTATTTTTTGACAGTATCATTTTGTTTTAGTGTTTTTGTTCAAGTTTTAACTTGTTTTGAGAACTAGTATAGTGGCAGCATTTTTTAGATAGATAAAATTTAAAACTTTTGTGCAAAAATGCAATGAGTTCTAAAGTAGCAGGGAATATAAAAGTGAAATTTTATTAGTCTCTTTATTAGTCAAAAAAATTTTTTTTAACACAAATCCTAAATGTCTTATATTTATGCAATAAAAAATTATGATTTTGTTTTCTATCACATACAGAATACTGATATTTTCTGGTTTTTAACATATTAAATTTCTGAAATTTTAACAAAAAAGAAAGTTGTTTCCTACAGATTTAGTTTTTAGTAAGTTAATAATTCAAAAATTTACACTTATAAATTTTTCTACAATACTTCTCCTTATATCAACTTTCTGAAAATTTTTTATTGAAATAACAAAATACAAAGTAGTTTATTGTTGCCTAAAGTTAAATTTTTTTACATTTAGTTTCGTTTTGAAGTAACTAAAGTTTTTCTACATGTCTTGTGGTTACTTAATGTTGGTAGTTTGTTGTTTAATACATTAAGTTCCTAAATTTTTATTTGTTTTGTAATAAGCAGAACTGTAAATTAGTTTCTCATCATAAAACTTTTTTTAAATATTAACCTCACTTGTAACAATAAAATGAAGAAGCTTTATTTTAAAATTTTATGATTTGATTAAACTGCAGTTAAATTTAAGTAAAGTCTGAAAGTCATAAAATGTAAATATTTGTAGAAATAAAAAATATTTTGTCAAATAAGTAGATTCACTAACAGTTTGTTAATCCTTTTTATAAGTTTCATTCATTTGTTTTGTTTAAATGCTGTATTTTAAATTATTAACAGTAAAGTAGAATCAACTTTAAAACAGACTTTTAATTTTATAAGCATAAAAACATTAGGTTTTTATTACTGTTTTTATTTAATTAAACAAGTTCAAAAAAATTTCTTAGGGAAAAACATTACTAGATGAATTTGTATTAGTTCAAGAATTAACTTAAGTAGATAAATAGTATATGCTTATTTTAATTGAGTTATTAACAACTATTGGATCAGGTAGAGTATAATTTTTATGGTATAAATACTGTAGTTTTAATACACTACTTCTGTACAAATATACAGTTTCACTTACAATTAAGTATTTCGTAAACTAACGTAGTTGAACTGCTTTAAATAATAAAATATATAAATTTTATTTAAAACAAACCATAAAGACAACATGAGTATTTTATTAGTTTAGAAAAGGTCAAACAACTATAGAATACATGATAATAATTTGATACTTATTTTGAACTTATTGTTTGTAGCTTAAAAATAATTAATCGTTTGATTATACTGAGTACTTCAAGTTTTAAAAATAACTGTCCTTACTTTTTACTAATCGTGTAATTCGTTGTTGTATATTTTCTAAACTCAACAAGTTGTCATAGTTCTAATTCAAAAGTTATTGTATATTAATTTGAAAGTACTAGAAACATTTATTCGAAGTCTATTGTTTATTTACCACAATGGTTTTATGAAGAAAAAGCTAAAATTTTATATGTAAATTTTTAAACAATTAAAAAAAGATATCAAATGGGAAGAAAGTTTAAAAAACATTATTTGCATATAGCTTAAACTTTTAACTAAAATAAATAGTGTTCTTTTTACTTTAGTATACAGCATAACACTTTAATTATTTAGTTTTTCTTTTGTCATAAACCTTTATATTTTTACAAAAGATAAACATAGATATTAGTTTAAATAAGCAAGTAATTTTTTTGTTAAACAAGTTTATTTAAATTTATTTTCTAAACAGTTTTGTGTAAATATATTTTTATAACATTTTATTACTACTTAATTGTCCTAAAAAAATATTTTTTAAATATTAAATAACATTTATATGAAAAATACTATGAATATAATTTTTATAAGTGTTTTTTTGTAATTGAAAAATTGAGTAAGTATGTTTGAAAAAGATATATTATGGTTTTATTCTTAACTAAGTAGTGTAACTTGACTTAGATTATGTCAATTAATAAACCATGATACAAAATATAAATCGAAATTTATATTTTGGTGTAAAATACATTTTAAAGTGATAGATTTTGGTTTTATTTATTTTTACTAAACAAGTTATAAATGTAATAAAATTGCAAAACTGTTTTTTATTTTTTAGAATAGATATGAAAAACCCAATTTAATTTAAATTAACATATTTGTTTTGTGAGAATTAATTATAATTTAATGGTTCTTAACTGAAAAATTTTTTCCTTCAATATTTGAAAAATCATAAATAAGTATAAAATTGAATAAAGACTTTAACACTATAGTTTATGATAATACGTAAGACTTTTTAACATCTAATAAAAAATAGTAAGGTTTTGTAAAACAAGCTCAACTTTTAGCAACAATGTTTGAAAATTCGTCTACTAACTAAAAAAGTTTTTAAAATCATGAAACAAATTACAATACACATTACTTTAAAAAAAGACTAAAATAACTTTTTATATAATTTTTAACTTCAGGAAAATTTTTGCTTCAATTTTTACCTAAATAAAAAAAAAACGAAACCCAAAATAAAGTTTGTAAACTTTTACTTGATTCTATTACATAAACTATAGTTTGCATTAAAAAAAACACTTTGACTGAAAAAGGTTTTGTAAGATAATGTGAATCACTATTTTCAAAAAAAACTTAGTTATAAAAACCTTTAAAGTTTGAAAGAATTTGTGAATCATTTTTTTGCCTTTCAAAAACTTTTTACTTCCGTTATTGCTTTCTACTTGCTCAAGTTCCGGCTTGGCTCCACCTCTCTTAAACAGCTCGCTGTGACGTCATAATAGACATTCCATTTGTATGCAATCATCGCCAGTCGCTACTGGTCTTTATTGTTCGTTTGTTTATAAACACAAGTTTTAATGGAGATTTTTTTATATCAGAAAGTAGAGAAAGCTTTCAAAAATGTGTTTTTTTTTTGTTTTTCAAAACGTTTGGAGTATAGAATTGTTTTTTTTTGTAAAGTTTAGAAGAGTCTAGTCAATGTTTTAAGCAAGGAGATGCTTTTTTTTATTAAATATTTGTTAAAATTAGTCAATTAATGACAAGAGCCTCTTAAAAGTTTTTTGTTGTTTTAAAGATTAAAATTTTGAATTATTGCTTAGTTCTACAATTTTTGAAAAACTTAAAGTATGTTTTTAAGCTTAAAAACTAAATAGAACTGTTGATAAAACAGTAAATATTATCAAAAAAGCGTTGGAATACCAACACTTTAGGTAAAATTCAGTTTTAGTTTTAAAATGTTTTAATCTACAAAGCACTTTTAATATAACTTTATTTACTCACAAAGATTAAAACATTAAGTTTAGTTTAAAAGAGCTTATTATTTGTTAAATTAGTTTCAGTATGATTAACTTAGTTATTTTGTTTTAATCTGATTTTGGATTAAAAAACAATAAATGTTGATAAAAACAGTTTAAAACTTAAAAATTGAACAGTAACTTTTTAATCACGTAAACATTTATTTATTTTTTATTAGCACGTTTTATTCCATAGCAAAAACCGTGAACAAATTTTCAATGACCTGTTTTATTTCAAACGAGCGTTTGATATTGCGTTAAATCAATTGCAAAACTCAACTGCAGAGTGTGCAATAGTTTATTCAAGCCTTATGTGTTGTTGTCGTGATCACAGTTGCAATCGCACAAAGTGAGTGCTCTTAACATGCGATAAGCCCCTAATGAAGTTTTATTTGAAACCTCTTGTTACATATGTGGTTCCAATTTGTTGTTTTGTTTGGTTTAAATTTTTTTTTAAGTGTTATAAAAACTTAAACAGTCAATCAAATATCAATAAACCCAATGTTGTTTTTTTAAACGTTTTAATCTAATTACAAAGTACTAGTTTCTTAAAATGTTAATATTTTTCGATAAATTTTCAAGAATATTTTAAAAGGAACTCTGTTTTGGTTTTTAGTTTTTTAAGTTCGTCTAGCTAGCTATCTATAAAAATTACAAAAAATTGTATTAGTCATCAATCTTTAATTTCTCAATCTTATTTCGTAAAGTTAGTTAATTAGTGCATTTACATATAGTCAAAATAACTTATAACTATATAACCTGTAGTTTTACACTTTAAAATATAATGCACACTAAACACAAATTTCAGTTATGGTTTTATATCTTTTTATATTAAAATATATATATATATATAAATAAGTACTTTTCAAATTAAGTTTTGGTTTAAGCCCTGTAAATAATTATAAAAGTTAAAAAGTTCGTTAGTTTGATATTCAAGTTGTTAAAGTTTCACAAGACGTCATTTTTAAGACATAATAGTTTTTCTCGAAAGTTAATGACTTCCGCAAACAATAGCAAAAACACCCTTAAAATTTTACGAGCAAAT
This sequence comes from Thalia democratica, assembly GCF_965202585.1. NCBI lineage: Eukaryota > Metazoa > Chordata > Thaliacea > Salpida > Salpidae > Thalia > Thalia democratica. The sequence goes on from NC_139170.1 coordinate 3,570,858, forward strand.
AACTCTCTCAGCAATATAAACTTTTTTTACAAATTCAAACTGTAAACGATGAGAAAAAAGTTCTAGTGTTTCTGACCTTATTTCTAAATTAACTTTTTATAATGAGAAAAAGTAATAAAGAACGTTTAGATATTGCTTTTAAGTCAAACTTTTTTCAATTTTCTATAAAATTCTCCGAACTTACAAGTTAAGTTTCCGTTTAAAAGTAAAGCTAATAGAGAATAATTAAGATTTTTTAAACACTTTAACAAATTTTCTCCGTTTTTTTTTGTAAACATTACCAACAAATTAGCGGTTTCAAAGCTGCACCTAACGAAGAAAATAAAACTTTTTTATGCGAAGTCATTTTTGCTTATTGAAATGAAATAACAAACAGCGAGAAAACATTCGCGGAAATCGGCTTGAAATTAGTGGAAATTATTCACTTTTTCTTGTGTGTCTGCTGCACAGAACAATACTGGGCTTTTCAACTTCCGCCAAAACATGAAAGAAAGCCTTTCATGGAATTTCTTCAACTAAAATAAACATTAAAAAACTTTTCAGCGCAACTTTGAGAAAATTGAAGTTGGATGTTTTTACCGGAAATTTGTTTTATTTGCTTTTCGCCTTTTCGCTTTTTGTTGAAACAATTACATCACAGTGGAAGGTTGGAACGTTTTGTTTATAAAAAGTAAACACAGCTTATTTTGAAATGAAAACTTTTATTACAGCGGACAAAAAGTTTATGTAACTTGTTGTTTTAAAGCATTTTTAGTTTTAGTTCCGGAAAATAAGCGTAGCTTTGAGTATTCAGCAAATACTTTTGTTAAAAAACTGGTCAAGTAGTTGGAATTTTCTCAAAATGCAAAATTTTGTAAACACAAATCACTAGGGACTTAATTGGTCAAAAATTACAAGGTTGCGAATTTTTTTGCTTGCTTTTAACTTTTAAAATTTAGAAAACTACTTTACATATTGATGAGAAAACATGTTTTTTTTAATAAAAACAGTTAGAGCAAAACAACATGTATAAATCTATTCAGATTTGTAGTTGTTGTCAAAGTTGCATCGTAATTCATCAAAAGGAAGTGTACTTAAAATTTTCACAATAATAATTTAAAAAGAAAATTGGTATAAATCTATTTTTATTCTTGCAGCTTATGTGAAAAGTATTGTGTTAAAACAGCTTCCTGTAGAACCCATGTAGCATTATTTTCCTGCTTGCAACAGCTTCACAACTTTTTTTTTACTTGCAGCTTTTTGCATTGTGTTTTTACGTTGGGCTGTATGTGATGAAAAAAAATTGTTTGTAGTTTTTATTACTAGTTGTACAATTTTTATTTGTTTGTAAAGTGTTCATAATTAGTCGTAGAGCTGAACATATTGTTTTACAATTAGTTGTTTATTTTTTATAAATATTAGTGCTGTTAGAATATTATTTCATAATTAGTTATTAAAATATAGGTGTTTTTAATTAAATAATATTTCTATAAATTATGCTATTAACTAAAATTAATTGTGCATTTATAATTGAAAACTTTTTTATGTAGTGTAATTAAGTAATTTGTTTTGGAGAAACTTTTCAACAAATAAATAATTAAGGTACACAGTTTATTTATATGACAATACTTAATTTGTTCTAATTTAAGGAGAAGTTCTAGTTGGCAAATTAATAAATAAAACATAACTGGTGTATGTCATTAAGTAATAGTTATTAATTTGTTTTCCAGAGAAAATTTAATTAAGGTTTTAAACTTAATACTTAATTAGCTTAAATTTTTGGTTCATCTTGGTTTGTAAAGGTGCTTTTAATTCCAATTTATCTTCATAAAAATAACTTGAAGTTAAACTGTATTAACAACGTGTTCTAAATAATTAAAAGTTTAAAGCCTTACAGAAAATGAGATATTTTGTAAAACTAACCTTTGGTAATAGTTGTGTTTTAGCATTTTGTTGTTTTTTTTTTTTTACACATTTGTTTTTAATTAGTTAAAATGAAGTTTGTAAATTTTAGTTATGATCCAAACACTATAAGCTTTAGAACAAAGTATTTGTAGAAACAGCTTGTATAATTATGCTAAACTGTTTTTTGTTTTAAGATGTTTCAAAACCAACATATACTATATTACTAGTGATGATGGTGGTGTAAAACTTGATTTAAAATTATTAAAAAATTAGTCTCATTTCTAAACAAATTAAAAAAATTATACAAACTTATCTTATACCTAAAAACATAAATAATCCAAATAATTTTTAATTATATACCAAAATATATAGGTCAATAATTTTTATAGTCGGAACTTAAACAATCGAATACAATAAAAGCAAACTCATTTTTTGTTCAGGAGCTAAGTTTTTAGCGAAAGTGTTTTATGCAATAATAAATTGAAGCTACGCTACTATAAATTTCATCAGTTTGATTGATACCTTTAACTTTTTTCATAACGTAAAAGTTACATAAAAAATTTGGCACTTTATTAGCGGAAGGTAACATTAAAGAGAAAAAATTGACTAAAAAAAGCAGCAAATTTGAACAGCATAAATAAAAATTTTGTATAAAAGTTAAGAAAATAATCACACCCTAAAGTTAAACTTTTATATACAGCTACGCCTATTTTGTTGTTGGTAAATTTTTAAGATCGTAATTCTTCATTCATAGTACATTATCAAACACAAAATTCAGTTAATTTTCGTTTAGTTTTCTTTTATTTTTCTTTTTGTTTAACTGATTGTTTTATTACTAAATATTTAAATAATTAAATGATAAAAAAGCTATGTGTAATAGCTCGTAAGAAACTTTATAAGCATGTGGTGTACGACTCGATAACCAAAAGGTCCTTTGTACACCAGGTCATTAGACCAAACTTTTTGAACGCTTTTTTTTAAGGAGTTTTAATTTATTTTATTTTACATTTCTTCTAAACGGCTTTAAGTCTTAAAATAAATTAACATTTGTAATTAAAAGATTATTCACAGCTTAAAGTATTACTAGAAATGCGATTAAAATATTAATAGCAAAATAAAAACTCTTACATGTAAAAAACTATCACATATTAAGTTAACTTGGTAAACTGTAAGGTTCTAAAATAATATTTTAACACCAAGCTTTGCATTTTACAGTTGAAATATAAACATTAAACAGATCTTTTTTTACATTTGAAATATGAACAGTAAATAGTTTTCATATTACAACTGAAATATGAACTTTAAATAATTTCCATATTACAACTGAAACGTGAACATTGCACATTTGTGTTTGCAAAGTACAAAGTTTGCTCTCTCACTTGCTTCCTGTTTAAATATTTTTTAAACTTAAAACTTTTATAAATATTTCTTTTGTAGCTGTTTTTAATATTTTATACCTTTGTGCTAACAACAAGTTGTGTATTCAGCTCAACCGATAGAAACAGCAAGCAAAATGAACCTCTCAATGGAACTTTCAAGATTACCTGAAAACGAGGTGGAACTTTCAAGATTACCTGAAAACAAGGTGGAACTTTCCAGATTACCCGAAAACAAGGTCGAACTGTCCAGAATACCTGAAAATAAGGTAGAACTGTCCAGGATACCCGAAAACAAGGTCGAACTTTCCAGGATACCTGAAAATAAGGATTGCTGCAAGGAAGAACCGCTTCAAATTCACCAAAACTCCAGCAATAACCTGCCTAAAGGTTGGTTGTAGTTTTTAATGATCTAAACTAATAATACTTAATTAAGATTTTCAACCTTAATTTACAAACTCTAATAACAATCTCTATAAATCTAAAAACTCTTTGTTGCATTTTACTTGTTTTTAAAATTGAATTAAAGCATGTTTACTGATTTAGTTTTGTTATACTTAATCCAATGTTTTATTTGTTTTATATATAATGAGATTATTTACAAGTCATAATTAATTTACTTACAACTTATCATTCAATTATTTACTGATAAGTATGGCAGTATTTTCCTTCGAATAAAAAAACCATTCTTTTTTTTTAACAAGAATATCACTCACACATAATAATCTACTGTTCCTCACAAACTTTCTTTTGTCAGCCAAATTTTCATAAAGCAAATCCGATCACACTTGAACTTCTTTTTACACAAAAATTAAAATGCTTGACAAGGTAGCAGCTATTCGTATGTAATGCTAATTACCCGCTCACACAAAAGCCGAGCACAGTAGCTGATGAAGACACACTCATGTAACAAAGCTCTCACATGCAGTACAAGGCAGCACATTGTGAAAAATTTTGTTTGTTTAGCCTACGTGATCTGCGCGAGAGACAATTAGCTTCTGCATGAGCTTTCGCACGAAATGTTCAGTGTGCTAGCGAACTTCTTGCGACCAATGTTACCTTACAGTGTTGTTTTGGTATACGAGTTTATTGTGGTTTTGCTCATTTTCTGCCCACAATATGAACCATGTAAAGACTTGTGTATTGGCGCTTAGAACGCCAAAAAAGGCAATTTTTTTAATGTCACTTCAACCGTGAAAAAAACAGGCGGAAATTGATTAATCACGTCGCGCGCTGAAATATGTCGTTAGTTCAATACACACCGCAAACGTTATTTATTTTGTTTGATGAAAGTTGTCATAACAACTTGTGTTAGCTCCTGTGTGCTCATTCACGCGTGACCGAAATCACGTGGTCTGTTGCGCTTGTTCAATAAAGGCTGCTTTTTACTTGAAAACATTTAAAACAATTATATTTTAAAAAATATTTTTTCGCGTTTAACCTTAAATGTTCAAAAACAAGGAATAGATCAGATTTAAATGCTGATAATCTGCTTTTAATTATGGTGATTAGTGTGTGAAACATGAGTGATTTCGAATTTAACTTGACAAGATGTTTTAGAATATTTTAAACTGAAAAATATTGCTTTTTAATTATACATGAAGTCATTTGAAATCTTTAATACTGTATTTTCTTAATTTGTTTATGACAGTTTAATTATAAAATTAATCAGTGTCTTCTTAAAATAAAGTATGTTTTCATCGCTTTTAAGTGCTCTACATCAAAAGTTTATATTTTGTAACAAAACTAAAAAACAACTTCAAGTGCGATTTACATGCTCATTAAATCATACTTATATATCTTAAACATACAAACAAGTCTTATAAGTTCTTTGTACTAAATTTAAATATAGCTGTTACTTTTTGACGTTACAAATTATAGCCGAAATTAATGAATTTTCAATACAATTCAGTTGTTTGACTTCTTGTTTTTCTACTGTAAAAGTATTTAAGCTGATGGATTGTCACTTATAAGCTTCTTGCGTTTAAAACAAAGTACAACAAGTTTAAACTCAATTAGCAAACTAGTTTTGATGTTGTTTTGTTTTGATTTACTGCTATCAATACTGATATTAGTGCTAGCTTTTGTTTGCATATATATCTCAATAGTTTAAGATATAAAGATGTTGCAAATGGAAAGCTTTTAGCACAATTCTTGTTGTTGTGTCACTGAAACTGTTGCCAGGAAGTGATAATTCCCATGGGGTCTCAATAAGTCTACATCGGTTGTACAGTCTCGTGATATATATGACCTTGCGATATTAATTTGTATTAATTGCACAAATTCGTGTGATCTAACCAGCTGCTATTGGTTTGACCCTTTGACATTGTTTTTACCCTTTTTATTTTCAATTTTTTATGTCTGCATTTTTGAATAAAATGTTTTGCTAAGCACGTTTTTTCTTAGTATTTGCAATGCGTTGTATTTAGTTTACGATTTTTGTTTCACCGAGCCTAAAGTAGACTTTATGTATTTTGTTATGGCTGTTTATTTAAATTACAAACATGTTTGAAACACGATTTTTCACAAAAGTTTTAAAACGTACAAGCTGAAGTTTAAACAAAGCGCATACTGTGTTGTTATAAGACAGAGCTTTAATATAAATATTACGTAATATTTGTGCAATAAACTGTCTAATGAGATACTTAGCTTCTCATTACCTTTTAAAGTATTATTGTTCAAGTACGTCATTAAGTACTAAATGGAAGCTTGTTTACAAAAAAGTTTAAGTAAACTTGTCCTTTTTTACATAAAATTAAAATATAGTTTTTAAAAGTTTTAGCTTTAAGTTATTTCTAAGCTTGTTGAATAAAGAAGAATTTTTAACAATAGAAATTAGAGTTTACATAATTGTTAAACTTAATATTGAAAATGATATTAATAATGGTTTTAGGTCTTAGAGAAATTTTAACAAAACTGAAACGTTGATTAATAATTGATGAGCCACTACTATGTATTGTAGCATATTCAAATTAAATTTAATTTAATAATGTCAAAACTCTAGTTTGTACTAAACTTGTACTTTGTAACGTTTAAATATCGAATTAAATTTACGATTACTAAGCGAATAAACTGAAAAAAAAAAGTTTTAAATTTGTTCTCATTAGCAAACTGATAAGTTCAAGTCGAAAGGTCATTTTTCGACTACATCTAACAAAATAAGTTTTAAAAACTGTTTTTTTTTTAAACTTTAGAAAAAAATTGTTTGCAGAAAAGTTTCTTTGCGGTTTGCAGATAGCACACTTTTTTTCCCATCACATTTTCACACAAAGGTTATACTTCAAAGTTATTGGTAATTTTCGACACTGATTGCCTTTTTGTTTTTCTGCACCTTTTCAAAGGACAACAAACAATTTGCTGATTACGTTTCTGCGCCTCTTGCTTCACCTCCGTCTGGCAGTAAACAAATAAACTTTGCAAAATCGGTGATGCTTATCTTAACTTTTGTTTGAACTCTACCCCCTCGAAAACTCTACCCCTCGTTTTTTATTTCACGTTCCGTAGCTTTTGTTTGTTTTCGTCAAAATTTATTATTTTTTGTTTTTTTGAATTTTTCATGCTGTACAGTTTGCGCCATGACTTACATTTTTTGACCCGTTGAAATTCGTGTGCTTGTTTTAAAATTTTTAACTGGAAATAAATGAACTTCTTAAGGGTACACCTGTATAACTCTGCTCCAAACAAATAGGTTCCGTTTGTTTGATTAGTTTAAGTATAATTGAAACTTTTTTTGAAAATTGTAAGCCGCCTAGAAATAAATTCAATGAGGTTTTTTTTCGCAACTAAGTTCTGCCGCAAAGTCTTTTAAGTAAGCCGTCCGAAATACCTCTTTAATCACTGAGGTTCCGCAGAAAACTGCATTTTTTGTTTGTTTTTCTGTGAAATTGCTTTTGTTCTGCTGACCTTCTGTTTGTTTGCGCCTACACATTCGTCTTTTAGTTTTTATAGTTTACAACACTTACAGAGGAATTAAAAAGGTTTTTGTGAGCAAAGTTGACGGTATTTCGATTAATGTAAAACAGCTCAGAATTACATATTTACCACCCAAGCAGGCTATTTTCTCAAAAAGACATTTTCGTGTTTATATAATACACAAGTCATTATGAATATATTTAAATTTTGAAGTTTAACCTAATTGAGTGCATTGAAGTGATTAAAAAATTAGTTAATCACGGTATTGTTACGTCATAATATCCCGTTAATAAAGTTGGTAAAACATTGAAAAACATGAAAACTTTTATTTTAGTACATACTTGAAAATATTTTAGCAAAAATGTGAAAAAACAACACTGTTGTAAAAGTTCTTGCTATCAAAGAACAATACTTTTATTTTACAAAAAAAGCAAAGTTTTTCTTAATGTTCTTGTGGAGTCACAACTTTTTGACTTCCTCGTTTCAAGCTGCCTTCCGCCCTTTGTTGTACAAAATTTCTTTCCAGTCACACACATATCACATGTGCCCATCATGAGCTCTTTCCTTTTTAATTTTTTTGTGCTTTTTTATTTTAACTTTTTTATGCGCAAAGGAAGCAGTAACGAGATAGCTTCCTGGTTCGAAGTGTATTTTGAACTTTTTATTTTTCATATACGTGTTCAAATATTGCTTCATCTTGTTAGAAATAGCAGCTGTTTTCAAAAAGTCACGTATTTTTTCCACCGGTCTTTTTCAAGTGTTGAAACGGAAAGCTTTCAACTCGTTTTCTAGACTTGAAAAAAGTTGCAAGTATATTGCAGTAAGTGTATTTATAACAAAAATCTTCGGTATGTAAGATTTTTTTAGCTATCAGACCTAAAATCCAATAATTTTACTAGAAAAAGAAGTTATAAATTTATAATTAAAGAAAGGTCAGTGTTCTTCAAAAGTTTGCATTCTTTTGCATTAAAAGAAAAACAAATATAAAATATAAATTTAAAATGCTTTTGCTCATGTTAGCATTTCAAACGATTATCATTACGACTCAATGATTTACAATGCTTTTTCTTTGAAAATCAAAAGCACACTTTATGGAAGAAAACAGTATCATTGAACTACAAAAGCTCATGTTTTTTATTTGTTTTTTTCGCTGTTTCAATTCATACCAAGTTTCGATTGTTTCGGTTCAGTGGTTTTAACGAGGTATTCTTGAAACCGGCGCATAAAAGCTCACATTCCACTGTGACATGTGAGTACGCTTTGTTACGTCATAATGCTTGAGTCAACATTCAGAAAGCCCCGTCCAAGGTTTCATGTTTCTGATTTTCGACGGTTAAATGAAATACAGTGGGGTGTAGTGAGCTTTGAAGTCGTTTGTATGCAAATAATTTTCTTTAAAAAATGTGTACTTTTAAACAGTTAAAAAACTATTTTAGTAATAAACATTTTATTACATCAAAACAATAAGTTATTTGAATCTTAAACTTCACATTTATTATTTTAGACGCTTAGTTGAGTTAGAGTCGGGGTGCTTTGTGATAGAATCGTTGAATCTTTTATATGTAAAAAAAAACTCCTTTTCATCAGAAAACAATTTTGATTTAAATACAATTTGATCGCTCGCTAAAAAATAGAGTTAAGTCGTTGTAGAAGAATATTCGAGCAACTTTGTCGCAAATGAGTTTTTTTTTTGTTTTTTGATTAGAAACCGAAAATAACATTTTGAATTACTCGAATTCTGATGGCTGTTAAATAGAGCAAATAAAAACAAATATTCTGAAAACATAAACTATATAAGCCAAAACAATTTTTTTATAGTATCACTTATGAATTTTTCATGTAGCATATACCGAGCACAAAACTTTTCTGCAATGACTCATTTGTCAACTTCAAGCGGGAATTTTTTATTCATCACAAACTTCATCTCAGAGTGATGACGTCATAGCTTCGTTATTTTCACTTATGACGGCGAAAACCTTAAAAGTTCAAATCTTGAAATCGAATATTTGTTCTACGTACAATTACTACTCATGAATTGTGTGGAGTAGCTTCGAATGATTTGGTTTAGTTTAAGTTTGGTAAAATAATTGTGTTTGAGATGACCAGAGATTCAGAATAAGAAACAAGTGCAAAGTTCTAAACTTGATAAATGTAATATCCTTTGTTTAAACCACTACTTACTTGAAAGTTATTATTACGGAAAAAAAATTATATTCTTTAAAGATGATTTTAGTTTGCTTTATAGTAGATATCTAACAAATAATTTCGATTAATATTTTTTAAAAGTCAGTTGATAATTATGAAAGAGATCGCACATACATATAGCTGTGTGCATAGAAACCTATTTACTTGAACTAATTGTTCTATATCTAAAGTGTTATTACGCTGTATTTGTTTAAAAGCGTTCCAACTTTTTATGTAAGCAGTTAATCCACGGGCTTAGCGCTTAACATCATTTTATCTGCTCGATAAATCTATTAAGCAACTCAACTCGTTCAGACTGTCAACTTGTGTATGAGTAATTGAGAGTAATACAAATTTCAAAATGGTGGGTTGAAGAGTACTGAAGTTTTGATTAATTTGAAAAATTGTAGTGTTCATTTTGAAATTCGACTCAACTTGAAAAAAAAACTGATGATCAGTTATTTCTTTAAATTGACTTATGGTCTAGTAAAATATTTGCTACAATAACTTTGTTTAAATTGTTTAGATTGCTTTTCCGGTTTTTATGTTTTTTGATACTTTAAACAGAGTTAATTTTTTCTTCAAATGTAAGAACTTTTATTTGAAGATGTTCTAGTCTTAATGTAATCCATTAGTCATGACTATTGACCTTGTTCAAACTGTCTAATGACGTTTAGTGTAGTTAAAAGAAATACAAACTTGACCACTTTTTTTTGATAAATATTGAAACTTTGATTAATTTTTTGTTTTTTAAGCTTTAACCTTGGTTGACTCAACTTTTAAATTTTCTGTAATGAATTATTAATTAGGCGAGCTAATCACACAATCATTTAAGAACAATTATGCTTAAGAAGTATATAATTGTTGTTTATTTTGGCTGAAACTGTTGTTTAGTCTTATTCATTTTACAACTATGTCAAAGTTAACTGTCACAATTATAAATGATTATAAATTATAAATTTTATTTTAAAACAAGAAGAACTAAAGTTAATTTAATTATCTACATTATTTTATTTTAGTTCCTTATTTAACAATTGAAAAAAACAGTTTTTAGTTTTCGCTAAAAGTTTATACAAAAGTTTATTTGAAAAGGTGTGCTATTTGGTTCTTAAAAAATTTGTTTTAGAAAAACAATATGTAAATTAAATAAGTTTTTATCAGAACATAAAACTGAGAACAACATAAAAAAGCTTATATTTAATTATCACGTAACATTCTTGTATTAAAAGTAATTAAGGATTTCGACCTACATTTACCACAACGAATTAAACTTTTTGTTTGACTAATCGTTACCAATAATGTCATATTAGACCGTAAAAATGTTTATGTTAATGTGTCCATAATTTCTTCATTCCTAAATTCAACGTGTTATTATGGCATTTCTTCATGAAACTTATTAACATAACATAAATATGTTTATCATAATAAACTCATGTTGTTGCAGTTGAAGCTCCTAAATGATCACAACTGTAATTTTTTACTAAAGTTACTTTATTTTGACATGTTCGAAAATATTCTGATTTATTTTTCCAGTCCTAGATCTGAACGTGACGTTGTGGCAGTTCCTGCTGGAGCTCCTGAACGATCCCCAGCACGCCTCCCACCTGATATCCTGGACGTCCAACGACGGGGAGTTCAAGCTGCACGACAGCGAGGAGGTGGCCCGGATGTGGGGGATGAGGAAGAACAAGACCAACATGAACTACGACAAGCTTTCGAGGGCGTTGAGATACTACTATGACAAGGTTGGATAATTATCATATTATATTTATTATATTTGTTTTTATTGTTGTTAACATGAACTACGACAAATTGTCAAGAGCGTTGCGGTACTACTATGATAAGGTTAGATATTGATACGTTTATATAAGACCAATTATATATTTAAGTTTATTTTAGTTACTTTTAGCATGAACTCCTACAAGTTTTCCAGGGCTTTGCGACATTACTATGATAGGCTAGATTTAATTTGTGTTTTTTATTATAAAGAATAAGACCAACATGAATTGTCCAGAGCATTGCGGTACTATTATGATGGGGTTGGTTAAACTTAAACTGTTATTTTTTTACTGCCCTATTAAAAATTTATCAGATAGTTAATTTGAACTAAATAGGCTTTGAGATTTATTAAAATTATTTTTTATAAGAACACAATAAAGGATACTGTAAACTTTGATAAACTGGAATGTTTTATATAATGTATAAATTCAATTTGAGTTTTGTTATAGGATATCTAGGCCATTTAGGTATTATTACAATAGAATACCAAAAATTCTACAAACTCATCATTATAAAGTAAATAGAATTTTGTTGCATGATGGTGTACACTTACTATATACACAGCTGCTTTAACGTAACAAAATAAATAAAATTACTTTGCACATATTTATCATGATGCAGCAAAATACAACACTTTTGAAATAACTTTTAAATAGATTACCTTAATTTACACGCTTGTTAGATATTTTAAAAATAAGATATAAACTTGCAGATAAAACCATTTATATAATTACAAGATAAAACATTTACGTATTTTGATATAATTTTATCAACGGTTTTTCCTTATTAAAAACTGTCGTATACTACTTTGTTGTGTTTCATTTTCAAAGTAATTCTCAAGCTAAGAATTTTGATGATAAAATATGAGTTTCAATTTATACGGTTAGTTTTAAGAATTAATGAAATTATAAGTTGTTTTCAATAAAATAGAGTTTTTAAAATAAAATATTTTGAATGATCGATTGATTATTAATAAAATATTTAGCATACTAAACATTTTTAAACAACGCAACTTAACTAACTTCACTTTAGTTAAACATTTTTTATATATTCCTTCATCTTGAATTTTATACAACATAATATAACACAGTTAGATTAAGTTTAATGACACATTATTTAAAAACAATTAATTAAATTATCAAATAAGTGAAAAATATAAATAAACAACATACTTACAAAACTTACTTAAAATTACAGAAGTTTAGACAGGCTGTTTTTTTTTATTATTTTTTACTTTTTATACTCAAAGTTTGTACAATACATTTTAAAGCAGTTTCATTGAGTTAATTTCTGTAAATACAATCAAAAGTTTAAACTAAAAATTACAAACTTGTCAGTAATTGGTTTTATCAATTATAAATTAAACTACCAGACTTGTGTTGTAAAGTTTACTAAATTTAGAAAGAAGTAAGCTGAAATGACGTTTTCAAAAAAGACATTTCTCCATACATTGAGTGTTAACACAGTTGGTTTTTGTTAAACTTTTCTCAAAAAGTTTTTCTCGTCAAAGGCTACACTTTTATTTTCCGTTTTTCCGCGTAAGCATTTAGGAAGGCCTGAGTAAATCGGCGCAAATCAATTTTTGAAAGCTCAGCTAATTTCGATGCTTTTAGAAAAAAATTAAAAGATGTAAAGAAGCTATATCCTGTTGGCTATGCGTTAAAATCCGTGTGACATTTGTGAAAAACCCGCTTTGTTTTAAGTTGCACACAAAAAAAACACAGTGATGTATCTTTGTTCCTGTTAAAGTTTTTAGAAGTTTGAAAAATTGTTGCTCTACAGTTTTGTAATAGGCTACCGAAGTTCTGTAAATTTTAGCATAGATGCTTGTTATTAAATATTATTTATATATTAGACTTCAATGGTAAGAAAACAAACATTTAAATTGGTTAAGTAATTAACTATGGCTTATTTTAATTGCAATTTATTTTCTTTGAACAAACAAATAAAGCTTTGTTGCAAAATTTAAAAAGAAAATTCACCTCTACATAAAACTCAAAAAACGGATTTATTTCTGCTTGTAGAGCTTGTACATTTTAAGTGTTCTTGCTACAAAACGTGAGTTAGTTTTATGTAAAAACGAGTATAAAACACGGTTACTTAGTTGTATTTCGTTTTCGTATTAATTTTTGTCTACATTTTGAGTTGTTGGCAACACTCTAATAAAATTTTTTATTTAATTTACAAAATCAAATTATTTTGAACTTATAACATATATTTTTTTTATACTAAGTACTTCAATGAGTTCTACTAAAACTGAATAACATTTTTTATACAAACTGTAGTAAAACTTTAATATCTTTTATAAGCGATTTCCCGTCTAGTCACAAAAGTTCATATATTTTCCACATTCAAATACATTACTGTCAAAATAATGTATTTAGCTATAGACATTTTTGTTTTCGTATAAATATCTACAAACGCTACTTCTAGTTTTTAAAGGTAAATTAGCAAACTAGTGTATAATTTCATACTGTTTTTAACAGTAAGAGAAAGTTTTACTACACAAATTCTTTACATATTTTATTTTTATTAAATTAAAAACAAGAAACTTGGTTTATTTAAGTTTGAATTTTATCAAATGACAAAATGAGACATTAGGGTTAATTTGAAACCATTTGTAGAACTCTAACGCTACTAATTATATTTAAAAAAATACATTATATAAGATATACAGATGAATTAAACATACATACCTGACTTTATATTTAATCACGTTTTAAATACGGTAAACTTAAATTAAAAAACACTTGAAGTTATCTTTAAACTGTACAAAACTCAAAAAAGTTTTTTTTTATTACTTAACCCTCTTAAAATGTTAAGTTAATTATAACACTTAAGACTTTACTATATGCCAAAAAGTTAAAAAAAAAACTTAATACATTTTTGAGTTAAAAATTGGATATTTGATAATCCAATGTAAAGTTATAAAGTCCAAAAGTATTACTGCTAGAAAATGTTGTTCTTACATCTGCATATCAATTAAATTGCCTTCTGATTTTTGAAAACTTTCCTTAATGAGCTTGTTTTAAAATATATTTTACAATTAAAACCATAGTATAAAAATAAATACATTTTTAAACGCTGAATCTAATAACTTTTTAAAATAATAATTTTATGTAGAAAGTTTAAAGTTCTTTAAATGTTTTTTATTAAAACTGATATTCACATAATTGCATAAACGTTTAAAAAGTTTAATATTTTTTTCAAGTGTGATCATTTTAAAACACTTGTAACACTTAAGACTACAATAAAAATGCAAATAAATTCAAAATATTATTTTTCACTATATTTTAAGTGTGCGGTCCAATTTATCAAATACTTGGAATTCAAAATTGCTTTTTCACCTGGCTAAACTGTTCCGCAAAAATTCGCAAATCTGCTATTATATTTACCAAGCTTTCTAATATGCATATTTACATCAAAGAAGAAAATAAACGCTTTAAAAGTAATTTAGTAAAAGTTTTCGTGTAAGGATAATTAGTTTAATCGGTAATTCTATGTAATTTGTCAATCTTAAATTATTCTAACGCCTTTATAAATGTAAATTTATTATTTTACGCAAAATATAGTTTTTCGGTAAATTTTTTTAATTTTACAGCAATACTTTTATAAGCTTTCGTAAAAGCTTGTTTTTCTACTGTTTTTAAAAAAGTCAAAAAAAAAGTGTTTTTTATTTGGTGTCAATATCTCCTAATAAGTTGATGCAAAAAAATAAAAACACAAAGTTTGGTGTTAAAAAACGAGTTTTAAATTTTCTTGTAGTAAAACAACGCGATTTTACAATCCACAATAAACTCTTACGTTGTTTCAAACATAAGCAATAAACTTTTACTTAAGTTTACACACAAGCAATAAATCCACGTTTTTACATTGCTCTTGTGTTTGAATTGTCAAAAAAGGGTAATCCCCTCTTCGCGAAGTCCGCAGACGAAACTCGTCTCGTCTTTTGTTGTTTCGGCGGAGAATTAAAAACATCATTTGTTGTTATTCGCAAAAGGCAGCCAATAAGGAGGCAGTATTCTTGTCACGAAACTTTTCACTCTTTTTTCTGCCATCACAAATTTTTCTATGATTGTATTTTTAAAATGCTCATACAACTTAATTTTCATAAAATTTATTTGAAATTCAACAATAAACACTCGTTTTTAATAACGTTAAAAAAAAAAGGATTGAAAAACATCATCAAAACGAAAATCGCACAGCGTCATGAATTTTTTTCAACAACAAAAAGCCTTTGGTGAGAAGGTTATCGTTTGTTCGCGCAATTTCCATTGTGACGTAACGCCCCGAACCGGAAGCTCTCGGCTTGAAAAATTGCGCGCGTCATCCCAACAGCATCCGGCAGCGAAATTGGCAGGAAATCCAGCGTTGCTGCTGGCAACGGGCGAAAATTAAATCATCACCGATGAAAAAAGAAAAATAAAAAAAAAACTGAGAACTTCACCTTGTGTTTCTTGTGTGTCACGCGAGCTTTTTGTGATTTTCTTGGCAAAAAAAAATCGACCTTTCGAGCGACTCTCTCCTAACAAGCGGAAGTAATTTCGGTTTGTGACGTCATAGCAACAATCACAAACCGGACGTAAACGTAAATGGAGGGAGAATTTTCGGCGGCTTTGTTGCTTTGATGCGTCGGTTTTTAATGTTTGAAGATTTTTCATCTGGATGTTTGAAAAAGTATTTTATATGAAATTTGATTAATTATCGAGTTACTTTTAATTGCTACCAATTTAATTCGATAGGTTAAAGTATTCTAATGCGTTGCAAAAAATAATACATAGCTTTTTTAATTTATTTTAGTTTTTCATTTATGTTTATTTCTTGATTTTTATTTATTGCTGTTTTAAAGTACTTTATAAAATATATTTTTTTAGCATATAATTATGGTAACTAGAAAAAAAAAACTGTGGTTTAATTTTATTGAAGCTGGCAAACTAAAACATCCGTCTTAAAACTATTTTTTTTTCTTTTATTATTCAGTTATTAAAATATTTAAACTTTTAACCTTCAAATACTTATTTGATCAACAAATTTTTAAATCAGCTGAGTAAACAAACTAGGCTATTATATTATACTTAAAAATTTAGAATATTAAGGATGTTATTAAGATATATTACAATAAATGGTAAAATATATACTTTTAAAAAGCGTAAAATTATATTGTTTGTTGAAAATTAGCTCAAAAATAGACTAATTTTATTTGCAAAAGCAGTAGTCAAACAAATTGTTTAAACAAGATAAAGTTTTTAATTAGTTTGTTTCTAAAGCCTGTCAAAACTTTTATTAGTTATTGGATAGGATAAATTAAGTGTTAAGTAGTTTTAAAAACAAAAGTTTTTTTATAAAAGCGGTACTTAAAAAAATTGTGTGAAATTATTTTATATTTAGCTTATTATTTAAAACTTGTACTGCTTTTAAAAATACACAAAAAAACATTGAGGTTAGTACTAAATACTTATTTATAAGGTAGTTTAAATCATGACAAACTAATAAGTTGAACAAACTTTTTATTTCAAAACATCAAAGTTCAACAGTCGAATGTTACGTCACACTAGCGTTAATACGTCACAGTAGTCAACGATGAGCAAACAGTCGGCAGCTGATGCTGGCAGGAAGTCGAAAATTTTGTAGGCGGGGTTTAATTCGTGGTTTAGCTGCTAAATTTTTATCAACTCTCCTTAAATCGTCGCTAAGTTTGTCTAAAAGTATGATACTTTTATGAGCTGCTAAACAAACCTTGGTACAACAAAATTCTCTACATAGTATCGTTTTCATATTGTTGTGTATTAATTTATTCACAAATAACTCAAAATCTTTGTTTCTTATACAAGTCAGTAAAAAATCAAGTTGTTTTAAAAACTTTCTTAAATCTGATAGCCACCAGAAAATTTCTCTTTTTTTTTGTTTATCCAATTGTCGGTTGCTTGCACGGGTTTTGGCGCCAACAAGCTTGCAACATCCGCCTAACTATGACGTCATAACGACAGATTTTAAGCGTGGAAACTCAGCACGACACTGAAGCGTCGCCATGGCAACCAGCTGATGAGGTCGCAGTTGATTGCCCACCGTCGAAATTGCTAAGTTGAATTATGACGTCACAGCCTCTATATATACCAACGGATATTAACAGCCGCTCCGATGTAGCTTGCTGTGATGTTTTATGGTTTCCTGCCGAGCAATGAACAGTTGCTCGCATTCCGTGTAACTTGGAAAAGATTGAATTGTGTTTTGGAACAAGTCTAATTCGCAATGCATTTAGAATAAAGTCGGTTGTGTGTTTGAGTTTTTTAATTTGCTTTACTTTGCAGTTTTGAAAAAGCTGGTGATTTAATATTTAACTTGGTAAAGTCGATTATAAATTGTAGTTTAAATTAAGTAAATCTTAAAGATTATCCTCTGTTGCCTTGAAAACTCGACAACATAATTAGTTTTCATTAGTTTAAATTAAATTTTGAATAAAAAAATGTTTATTAAAAAGTTTTGAAGTAATTTGGAGTTTGAAAAGCTTTGATCTAAAAAACTGTATACGAAAATAAACTAAAACAAAATAATTAAATCATGTTTTTTAAAACTTTTGAGTTATACTGAACGTGTAGAATGAGCTGGTACAAATTTAAGTTTGAGTTTTCTAAAACTTTAAATAAATTATTTTGATTAACATGTTTTAATAGATACATTCAACAGTATAACAACATATAAATGTATAGAAAGCATATTTCATATAAGTATTCTTTTCTTTAAAATTTATAAAAATAGACAATATTTAGGCTTAAAGGTATAAACTTGTATAGGTTTTTGTTAAAAAAAGCTACTTGAACAACAATTTTGCGTGGAACTGTTTTAAATCAAAACTGAATTTTTGAAGTGTATAATGCATTTAAGCTCAAAGCTTTATAAAATCCTTACCTATTATTTCAAAATTTTAAATAAGTAAAAAAGTTTATTTGTCGTTTATCGTGAGTAGTCCTCTGTTCAAAATAGTTTTATTTCTTTGTTCGTAAGGCTAAATATTGTTAAACAGCCAAGTTTTTCTAATTTATCGTACTAACAAAAACTTATGTTTTGTTGTAATAACACTTTTCTATATTCCTTTATTGCGTTGAAACTAATCAAAACTTATTTTTTATTTAAATAACACTTTTCTATATTCTTTTATTGCGTTGAAAACTCCCTCTTGCTATGAATGATTAAACGAGCTCAAAGTCCACCTCCTCAAAGACACTTTCGACGCAAGCGTTTGCGACCTTGGCTCAAGTGCCCGTCTTGAGCACTCGTTTCAAACGTGACCCCATAACAAGTGCGCCCGTAACAAAAAGCCCTAAAAAGTTGTGACCGGCCCTCGGCATTATGACGTAACAATCCCTTTTGTTGTTTCAACCTCGCACCACGGCGGTCGCTTTGTAATGTTTTCTCTCAATGAGCTCTTCAGATATCTGTGTGACGTGTTTAGATGCTTGAACTTCGAATTTATTACAAATGTCTCGTTCGTTTTGTTTGTAAACACAGACAATTTGTCTTGTTAAAAAAAATCAATGTTGTATATTATCAGAAAAAATAATGTCTTTTTGTAATTTTAGTATTTCTTAATGGTATAAATAAATATTTCATTGCCATCAAATACTCCAATTTTATTTCCACTGTTAGTAGTCGAAATTTCCTTGGTGAAATATAGATTTATTCTATTGATTTTTTAGATTAAAGCTCAAATATCTTTACATTTAATGTTCGTTATTTGCATGGTCTCGAAAAATAAATCACTTTTTGCTTTTACAAACGGATTATTCATTACTATAACATTTGCAATATTCTCACAAAACACGAATGTTGATTAATAATTTTATTTCCTGTTGTTTTTGTTGTCCTTCCGCTATTTTTCTCATTATCTCGAGTATTTCGCAACCGCGTTTTGAGATAAAGCAGGTTTTTTGTTGTTTGCATTTTGAGTGGTGTTTGTAATGTGTTAAAAGGAAAACACAATGACTGTAAAAGTCCACTGTGTATTGAAATTCAATTTTAAAGATTTGTATTTTATATTTCATAATTAAGTTTTTATACTAATATGCAAATATAAGTATTGTTTTTAGTATTGTATTTTATAGTTATTAGTTTAAAATTTGTTGAATATACAATGAACACATAAATAGAAACTTATTTTAAGTATAAATGTTGCGTTGTATTTTATGTCTATACAAGAATTATTAACAACTTAAATAATTGCATAAGTTCTATCTAAAAGTATCTAAAAAATTTTTGTACGATAAACAACTCATACAAAAACATATTTTTAAAGTACTTTAATTAAATTTAATCAAAAATTATATTCAACAAACAGTAGATATCAGTTTAAACAACTATCAAAAAACTTAAATTTTCCACAGAACATAATAAAGAAAGTGAACGGTCAGAAATTCGTGTACAAATTCGTTTGTTTGCCGGAAATTTCGAAGGAGGCAAAAGTTCCCTTCAAAATACGAATGGAACGACTTGCGATGCGTAACCAGCAGAATTCCCGTCAACAATCAATTATGACGTCACAGCAACAAATCATCACGTCACACCAACCAATGACGTCACCGCCTTCGATGGTCGTCAGCCACGTCGCCAAGACGACCGCCCCGACAACCATAAGCCCCAGAAACTCGTTGCTAAGCAGCAAGAAGGGGTTCGAGCAGAACCACCGCAGGAGCCCAAAAAACCCCCAGATGAGAAACTATCGCCGCACGATGAAGAACAAGCCAATCGGCGAGCTTGATTCTTTAAAAGGTGATTCCCCTTTCACGACCAAAAGTTTGCTGCAGTCGGCCGCCTACCTGAGGGTCTACAACCAGATGCAGATGCTGAGACAGAACGGGGGATTGCCCTCTCAAAATGGGGGAATACCCCAGCAAAATGGGGGCGGCAGCAGCTGCAGCTCGCCCACAAACTTCAACCTGAACAAGGATTTCATAAAAAACTTCAGCAAAAGTCAGGATTTCATGGAAAACTTCAACAAAAATCAGGATTTCATGGAAAACTTCAACAAAAGTCAGGATTTGGCGACGTTTCAGCAGCAGAAGATCGGAGAAATTCTCAAAAACTTCACTCTGCAAGGTTCGTGCTTGTTTTGATATATAATAGGAATGTTATGTAGTATTACTTACATGATTGAAAAAAATAATAAAGGCCTGATATTAGCGACTTTTGAAATTAGTGGTGTTGAGATTCATACAAAAACATTTCAATAATTATGTATACATGGTAAACAAGCATAGTACTTATATATAAATAGATTACACATGTATAAGTATAAGTATATTAGTATGAAGTATAAATATTACTTAGTTTATAAATACATGAGTTTATTGAATTTGATTATATTAAGGTTTAATATATATATATATATTTCTAAAAACAGATTTACGTCATGTACGTATATGTGTTAACAGTAACAAATTAGAAAATAAATATAGCTTAAGCAAATAGAAAATATAGTTTCTATAAAAGTTATAACCACCTTTTTCTCCATACAAAATCAATCTAATAACCATTTATAGCAAAGTATGTTCTTTATTATTTCTGTAATTTAAAGTATTTCCAGAACTTATTGTTACAGCCCAACTTCCGTCTGTGTATAACAAAAAGCACTTACGTATAGCAAAGCAGTAGTAAGTATTCCTTTTTGTTGTCAATTCAGGTTTGACGACTGTTTGAAACTATAAGGAGATTAAAACCATTTTTTTCACGGTATTCAGAAAGTGAATGGACCGAAAAGCTGGTGTAAATTTATGTGCAAACACAAGTGTTTTGACAAAATGACGTTTCTTATACATTTATGACGTTTATATTTTTAAATGATAATACGTTACGCACGCAAATTTTTACTTAAATTAGCTTTTACGTTTCTATTTTTACAAAGAAACTTTTTTAACATTCTCCTTGTTAAAGTTTTTACCTAAAAGTTGAAACACTTGTAAGGGGTGTAACTTTTTATTGACAATACTAAAATACAATTTTATGGTTTAATCTTATTAATTTAAGCCGCAATAGCCTTTACTGTGCACATGGTCAATGTAAGCAAAAATAGTAAAATTTCTTTGTTTTTATTATGTTTGTAAACATTGAACATTTTAAGGAATAAAAGTTTTTACAAAACTGATAAGATCTTTAATAAGTAATTACAAACATTTTGTATGATAAAAAGAAAGTATAAATGTTGCGGTATCTAACAAACAGAGTAATTCAAATTATTATCAAGCTTTAGTTACAAGGATGAGTAAGCACTAATATTAAAATGATAAATGTAAATACAGTTCACAAAAAGAACCATAACTATAAATTTTTGTGATCTCCAAATAGTTCTAAATTTGTGAATTTATTTTTTACAAAAATAGTAAGTTCTACAAAACAGATAACATTTGACAACAAGCTTTAATATTATCTCAAATTTGTTTCTTGTAAATAAATTGGCCAAAGTGTACATATTAAATCTGCTATTGCTGCTACCCTGTATCAAAAGCGTGTATTTTAAGTTATTAAACTAAACCCTTTTAAATAAATATTTATGACATACCAAGTTTTTTAGTTACTTTATATACTCTTACAGGCGGAATGAACGGATTTAACTTTCCAACGAATCAGCAACAAGTTTCAGGTTTTTCAGCCAATCAGCAGCAAGCTTCAGGTTTTTCAGCCAATCAGCAGCCTTCAAACTTCCAGCAGTGGCAGTCCGCGCAGCAGTACACTTCCGTGATGCAGAGGGCGCTGCAGAACATGTACCAGCACAGCAACCACTATAACCAGCAGTTGAATTGTCACCAGCAGCTCAACAATCAGGAGTTGAACTGTCACCAGGAGAGCTCGAACATCACGAACAACAACAACAACCTGACCAACTTGGAGCTGATCAGAGAAAACCACCTGAAGCTGCAGCGAGCCCTGCAGCAGAGGAACCCCCTGAACAGGAGAAACGAGAGGAAGCGGAAGGGGGCGAGCGAATTGCAGAGGGGTCACAAGAAAACGGCTCCCAACAGCTTGCTCATCCCCAACGTTCAAACGGGATCCGTGGATCTCATGCGGAGGTCATCTTTGCTGAAGAAGAGCTTGGAGTTGGCTGAGGACAAAACGACTTATCAGAGCGGCCTTGCTCCCATGATACATCACAGGAAGTCGGCGTCTTTTCCGTCGTTTGCCGCGGAAGATCTCCAGGAGAAAGATGAACAGTCCCCCGAGAAGATCTCCAGACAGAGCGGATCTTCGTCGAACGACGAGAACGAAGCTCGAGACAGAATTCGGAAAACCCAGGATTTTAGTTTGGACAGGAGCAAGTCTTTTCCGGACCTCCAAAACTTTCCCAACATGAAACTACCGACCATAAAAATTGAGCCTGCGGGGAGCAGCGATGAAGCGAAAGAAGAAGAAAGCAGTTGCGAGAAAGATGATGCGAAGATCACAAAGAATGACGAAAAAGAAGAAGACAAGGCAAAAAAGACCTGCGAAAAACCTTCCAACATTGACCTGTCAAAATCCAACATAACCGACTCGCTTTTGATCAACGAAAAGGGCGAGGACTTGTTGAAGCAGTTTCCCGGGCTCAAGTACCCCTTTTTAAACGGGAAAATCCCTGACCTGAACAAACCGATGACCCCGAATGAACTTTTGTCTTTCTTCAGCTCCCAGAGTCAGATTCAGCCTTCCAATTCAACAGCTCCATCCCCATTGGTTTGTTTGCTTTTTTTTTGAAGAAGTTGTAACAACATACTATGTATGGAAAAAAAGTTATTGAGTTATATATATTTAATTTCATCTATAAATTAATAGAAGCTAACCATTATTTACATAGTTTCAGAGATAATTGTTTGCTAAACAATTAAATTAAACAATATAGAGTAGACAAAATTAATAAGATTTTGTTAAGTTTTATTTGTTTAAATAACTATAAGCAACATTTAAGTATGTTAATGTCAAACGAATTTTTTTTTCTAAACTAATATATTTTCTCAGGTCATTCCGAGCATCACTTTTTGGAGCGCTCTTAGCCCCAATCAGCTTCAAAAAACCCCCAAAACCAAGAAATCGCCTCAGTCACGTGACGGTAAAACTCCCTCAAGCGAAGACAACCTGATATTCCAGTTTCCATCGTCACCTGATAACCAGGTTGCCATGGAAACCATGTTTGGTGGCGTACCCGTCAGACCGGTGGCGGCACTGGCGTTGGGGCAACCCATTCCGTGGGAAGTCCCCACACAAAATCAGTCGTAGTTCCGACTTGGGGGATTTTTTGAATACGAACATTGAGTTTTAATGTGAAAGGATTTTATTGAAAGTCATGACTATTAATCGGCAGATTTGATAGTTATGTTGTTTATTTTTTTAAAGTTATTAATTAAGATATACTTTATTATGGACTTCATACTAGTTTTTTAGACTTAAATATTATTCTTGACTTGTCATTGAAATAAATGTAATAAGTTTTAGATACAAGATCATATTTCTGCTACAGTTTTGCTTATCATAAATTATTATAATAAGATTAGTTTAAATGTTTTAAAAACTGTAGATATATATTTTATTGTTCATTGAAAAGTTTACCCATATTGCTTGTTAGTAATTATAAAAAAAAATGTTTTAATATAAATAAGAAACTAAAGTTGCTTTAAATAGGATTTTTCATAGTTTCTACTTTTCATAAAAATATATTTCGGCTAATTTTTATTAAATTAATTTTAGTCAAACTTAACTATTTTTCTAAATACTTTTTGTAGATTTCTGTTAAAAAAGTTTCAGAAAAGCAAAGAATTTATAAGTTAAGTTATTAAAAAGTTATTATATAAATACATTTTTTTAAATTTTATATACTTTGTACATGACACAAAATTCTATTAACAAAAACCTTTGTTCTTCAAAACTAAAACTTCCACATAACAATTATATTATTGAATTGAGTTTTGCTAGCAAACGCTCACCCAAGTAACAATATTTTAGATATATTTCTCATTTTTCTCAATCAAAATTCGTCCGATATTTTAACACTTAAGTTGTCGTTTTTATTTAAATATCGATATTGAACATTTTATAGTTGCCTTACTTCAATTTTATTTTCTCGTTTTACTTTTATTATAAACATGTTCTTTTGTTGATTTTAAGCTTTCAGTAAATGCGTATAATACTCAGCTTGAAAAACTTTCTTAAATTTTTTTTACCAAAAGAATTGCATAAAAAGTGTTTTTCGCAACCAAAGACGTTATAATTTTTAAATAATGTATCTAATATGCTTTACATCAGTCTAATGTTGCAAACATCATCATTTTGTTTTTCACTGTATGCAAACTATTTCTACCGAAGAAGAACACCTTTTTATTTCAATACCTACTTTAGTCTGCAAAATGAAGCTATGTTTAAACGAACTAAATATTGTACTTTGCAAATGTCACAAAAAAATCTTTAGGTAGCTAAATTAATTTTTTGCTCTTAAGGTAGCTAATTTTAAGTTTATTTTTTGGTACTCTATATGCGGTGCTAATGTTTTCTCAATTTGTTAAATAGTTTTCTTTTTGACGGTGTTTATATTTTGTTGCCTTAAATCTTGAGTACGTTTTATTTTTGTGTGATACAATAAATTTTAAATATAAAGTGATTACTATAAAGTATTTTTTTTGACAACATGTATAAAAAATAAAACAGAACAATTGTTTTTCTTTTACTGTAACTTTTTAAATTATTTCAATTGAAAATATAGTAACTAACTCAGAAAAAAACAATTAGAATAAATCGTATTATGAAGAAAAAAAACTTTTCTGAAAACATATACTTGTTAAACAAAGTTATATACTTTTATTCTATAGTTTGCTTAATTTAAACAAGTATAAGATAAATAAAACATTGGCAAAATAGACTAAAAAAATAAACTATAACCTACTTAATTAAATATTTATTTACTACTGAAAAATTTTTTATGCTCTCTTGAAAAGGTATACTAGAGTATTTTTGTCAAAAAACTAGAGACAACTACAAATTTTTTGTAGTTCAAAAGGTCTTCTGTCATATTCTACTTTTATATTCTAGTTTTAATGTGAAATTATTACCTATTTAAAAAAGTATAAAATTTATGTGCTAAATACTAAAAAAGTAAGAAACACCAGCACAGCTACACAAAAAAATAAGAATTAATAAAAGTTATGCTAACAACAAAAAAAGGTGATTAATTTAATTATTTTCATGCTTAGTTATACGAGTTAGGTCTCTTTAAGCTTTAATTTATTTACAACTATTTGTTACAAGCTAGTTTTAATGATTAGTTTAAAAGTGTTAAAAACATTGATAATTATCGTATAAAGTATTCTGATACAAATTACTCCTACCAAGATTCAACAACAAGAGAGTCACTAATCGTTAGCTTACCAAGGTAGTAAAATATGGACTGAGCTACCATTGTGTTCAAAAAATCTAAGTCATTTGAGAAAGCCTCATGATAAATTAAAAAAAAATATTAAATAGTGATTAATAATACCATAAGTGACTATTGCTACTTGTATATTTAGTTTTGTTTAAGGAGTTAGTAGTAATTGTCATCTGACACACAAAAACGTTTGTTCAAAAGTTGTTTTGTTATTTTACAATAACAGTGGTTCATCCATATTTCCAGCATTTTATATCTAGCTATTCTTTCGATTATTTACTAAGATTACCACTACGACTACTATTTTGAACTTATACAGAACTTTTACTAATTTCTTAATGCATATATACAAAGATTTCTGTAGAATGCCCAAATAAAAATTAAGTGATAGATTTTCTTTTTAAGAGAGAGTTAAGTAAATATATAAATGGTAAGCTGAGATCACTATAACAAGTTAACAATTAATCTAATTTTTGAGGAAAACTAAAAATGTTTCTTTTTTTTTATGTTTTGAAATATCATTTGCATCTTTATAGTTACATTTTTGGACTTAGTGAAATGTTCAGAGAAAAAAAAAATAATCGAAGAAAATTGTTTGTTGTTATTTTATTCATTTTAACTGTTCTTTTATAAAGTGCATAGTTTTTAAATACTACGCTGCTTATTTTTGTATTATCATTTATAAAAATTAATTTTAGTTTATAATTAAGTCAAATTATTTCAAATGTAATAAAAATTTAATAATATTTTGAAAGATAAGTGCGTATTTTGTTTGCGACAACATAGAATGTTTGTATTTAAGCCTGTAAACTATTTTTCTTATAAAGAACTTACGCAAAAATCTATTTTTAAACAGTTTTTAAATAAAAGCATTATTAAAATAAAGTTTAAAGCTATATATCTTTAAAAATATTTTTTGTTTTCAGTGAAAAACAGTTCTATAACAAAGGTATACAAGTAGAACTCATAAATGTGTTGTAAATTTCTTTTTATTTCGACTAATGTAATTGTTTTGGTGGTATAGTTATTCTCAAACCTATGATATATCAACAAAATTTAGAAGTAACTGCATAGAACTTAAGCTAAGTTTGTGAGTGTTTCGAACATTGAAAGTTAATAAAAATAAGTATGTGTTTGTTTATTGTACAGCAGCAACTTAAATGCTAATAATGTAAGTGTCAATAATGCTTTTTATAAAATTATATACATGTAACTATTTATCTTCCATAGAAATAATATTGATTATCATTTAATAGTTTAATAAAAATAACAGTTTGCACAGTAGTATCTTATCACTTAAGTAGTTTATTTAGATTAAAAAAAATACTGTGTTTAAAATAATGTTATAATATTAAACTTGATAATAGTTGTTTATTATCTAATGAAAAAGCACAATAAAGCCTAGTTTAGTAGTATTTTATACCACGACGAAGCTTTTAAACTGAGTTTTAAAGTTAGTTTTGATTGCATATTGCTTACGAGGTTAAGTAAAATGTTTATAAGATAGCTTTATGACTATACTTAGCTTTGTTTGATGTACTCATGACTTATGTTTTTTAGTTTTGTTGAAATGTGTAACTTACTAAAAATTTATAAATTATTATTAGGTTTTTATTACGTCTTTAATTCTTTTTAATTAACTTATAGTTTGTTTTAACAATTTCGTACAACTTAAAAACTCTTACATTTTCTTTTTATGCCGCTAATTTTAATTTTTCACAACTTATCACTGAACAAACCAATGGCACTTATCTATTATTAGATATAAAAGCTTATCACCACTGTTTTTTTTCTTTTGGTTACAACAAATACTTTTATCATATCAAAAAATTTACATAGAATGATAAAAGCTTCTTTCTTTTAGTTTTTATATTAATGATAAAATCAACTTTATTACACATAATATTTTAAAATTTAATATAAAAAATAATTTAAAATTGACTACTTGAAAATCTGAATATTTTACTTTAAAAATAGTTTTGCAATTTAAGCACAACATAGCAAGGACGTAGCTAAATGGAAAAAGTTACCAATCTGCAGAAAAATATAATGAAACTGAAATAATGCCCTATGAGCGGGAACAGAGCAATTCAAACTCACTCTAATGTTATTGTAGTTTATGTTAAAGTATATATATATATATATATATATATATATATATAAATACATAGTTTATTAAACGACAAAATATTCCCTAAAAATGTTTGATTTAGGACATGGTGCATAAAAGTTCATTTGGTAATGGAGTCGCACACCACGGATAACTTTTAACGTCTTTTCAAGGACAGTTAAAAAATAAATGGAAAGTTGAAGTATTAGTAATAACTGCATACAAAGCAATTTATTTTGCTCCATATCATCAATGATTCTTTATTCGTTGCCAATTGTGTAAACACATAAAAAATATTGACATGTTTATCAAATCTAATTTGGTTTTTGTAGTTTCTGCTAGTAGTTTCTTAATTTTCCCAGCTCCATTGAAGTGCGTTAACCCGGTACTTTAGATTTACAAAATTTCTAATTGTTGTTAGTTAATTTTTTTTAGTAATACAACCTTTTTTAATTGATTTGAGGAATATGTTTAACCTAAGACTTAAGTAAATATAAACTTAAATAATTTCTTTAACTAAAATTAAATTACTATTCTTTGATTATTTAACAAAATTTATGTTTAATTAGTTATAACTGGTTAATAAATATTTGAATTAAATATATTAATTTAACTCTATAAGAATTCTTGTTTCTAACAAATTATGCGCGTATTAAAACATTAAGTAACTGATTAATTGATTATGAAGAAAAAGCTAGCAAAATTTGTTTTTGACTTACAAATATATAGTCTGTCTTACTAATGGTGTAGAACCAACTAAAATAAGAAAATAATCAAAAACGCTTTAGCGAAAACGACTTGTTATAGAACAACATCATAAAAAAACTTTGTTGGTATTTTTAGTTAAATTACAAAATACCTAATTTTGTATAATTTTATTGCTGTACTTACAAGTTTGCTTTTTACTGAATAAAACTTTGCTAAAGACGCGTATTAAACGCAGAAACAGCTGTCACAAGTAAAAGTTTATCTTGTGTATTTTAGTTATATATATATACATATATATAAAAAATTTTATGATCATTTAAACTTAAGTGCTTTCCACAGAACTCACTTGAAGGGCTTTTAAATAATTAAAAAATTTTAAAAACGATATTAAAAAACAAGAACACTCGTTTTGTTGTAATAATATTAACTTACACCAAAAAAAAAATTAGTTATTACAACTTATCAACTTAATATTTCTTTAGCAAAGTGCTGTTTATTTAAAACCGTACAACAATAAGATCAAAAACGTTTTTTTTTTATACGAAACATATTCTCCAGTTTATTCTTAAGTCGACTTTTCTAAATAATTTATATTTACAACATATTCATAAATCAAAATGCAAGATTGTAATTTTTTAATCAAAAAATTTCATGTTATAATAAAAAAGTATTTTATATTAAACACTTCATCCATTTATGACAGTTAATAGTTGTTTTAATAAGCAGTTACTTTTTTTTTGATAAAAATTGTTCAATTAAAATAATGTTTTACATACATTTATTTTATCAAACACAAATAAAATATTTAAAAAGTTATAGAATATAGTTAACTCAAAAGAACAAATATATAAAAGTACAGTAGTTTTTAATAGTTTACTTCGCCTAGTTTTTTTCAAGTAACTGAGTTTAGAAAGTTTTGATTAGATATTTATCCTTTTAAAAAATAGTTTTGACCACTAGTATAAAAAAAATATTTAAAACTAATAAAAAGATTATTAGTTTAGAAAAACAATTAAAATCAGTTTGTTTTTTTTGTACACAATATATTTTTTAGAAAATTTCAGCTTACAATTTTTAATTCACTTTATAAGCACGAAACTCACGTTAAGTTCTTTGTGTAAATAAAAACCTAGCATTGTACCGTTTTTAGTTTTTTTTTTAGATTTTATTGGTTTTGTTCATATATAAAAATTAAATTACATTAGTCATCAAAAAATCGTTAGGGTTTTTTGAATAGTTTCAGTTATTAAACAGAATATACTTTTTAATTATTTTTTAAATTATAACCCATGCTTAATAAGAATAGGCTTTTAGCTAAATAATTTAAGATGTTTACAATTTGCGATTACTAACTAAATATTTTTGTAATTTATTTCACGAGCTTTATACTCGTTTCAAAATTGAGGTACATCAAAAGAATAAAAAAATATGGTCATAAAAGCTAAATATGTTAAAATATATATTGAAACTTGAAGCTTTAATTTGTTTTACAATGCGCATGACGTAACTATGAGTTTAAAGGAAAACACGCATTTTAGAAAGATTTTAGTTGCATTTTAGTTGCATTATTTTATACCATACAGTTTTTACTTACACTGGTTTTACTTTTAGTTGTAAGGTTTTATTGAATTATTCAGTATTTCGTTCAAGTATTGTATACGTAAAGTCTTTCGTTAAAGTATTGCTTTGAGATCATGAGATAGTGTATAAATAACTTTTAAGAGCATAATTAATTATTTAAACACTTTTTAACTTAATTATTCTCTTATTTTTGATTTTGAGCACGAATTTTAGTTATATAACTTATCAAATATCGTTGTATTAATATTTTTAAAAGTAAGTTTTAAGTATTTGAAATTCAGTATCTTTAATTGTAAAAAATGTTTATAGAAATCAGTTATTTATTGAAAAAAATACAAATACTTACTTAAAACTTTGTCATGGTTTTATAAATTACAATCAGCACAGTTGTTTGTAAATCTATTGTTATATTATTGAGTATAAGTTATGATAGATACTTTTCTACTTAATTGAAATATACCACATTACAATAACTAAAAATCTCTAATTTTAAACTTCTTTAAAGTTTATTCAAAACAGTAAAAAATAAAATATGAGATTTCTAAAATAAAGTTAAATACATATTTGGACTTTTAAACATGCAAAATGTTAAAATTAAAATTAAAAGGCTTAAATCTTTAGTTTGTATTTAAAAGCATTTAAACAGAAAGTTAATTAATCAAATCTTAAAAATGTTTCAGAAACTTTTGAACAATTGTTAATCATTTTTATTGCATAGAAAGGTTTGTAGTAACTTGAAGCAATTAAAGTTCTACTTTAAGTAAGACAGATAATATTATTTTTTTACTTATCCTTATAACCTTTAAAACAACATAGACGTCTAGTATTAAGTACCATCTTTCATTACAGTTTTGAAAACGAATGAATCAGTTCTATAACTGAAAGCTTAAAATATTGTACAAAGTTTTAACATTATTAGATAACTGTTAATATATTTAAGTTTTACTAACTAAACACAGTTTAATAAAATTGAAAGACCTTAAAAATACAATATCAACACACAAAATTAAAAATTAAAAAATATTAAACATTTTTGTAAAAACATATACCAAAATGTTCCTACTAACTTATATATTAAAAATAAAACACTATAAAACTTTTATTAAATTATTCATAACAGGTTTTAATTATTATAATAACAAAGTGTTTTGTGTTTAAAACGTTTTTTTTTTGTTTAGTCTTCTTTTTTAAAATTTTTCTTAGTAATCAAATTTTTTCTACTACTTTATTCAGTTAGTTTAAACCAGGGTATCCTAAAGTTTTTTATTCACAAAGTCCTTCTTTAAGTTAAAAGCTATGGTTTAGAACCCTCTCTCAAAAACAAATGTTAAGTTCGCCTAAAAGTTTTTTTTTTTTCTTCGTCATCAATTCAACAATATTTAGTATAAGTTTTGAAACTACCCTCAAACACGGCCAAGATATTCTCTTTTCAAATTAACGTCAGCTTTTAACCCTTCCTTTGGCCCCTGTGTAGCCTATATCTAACTTTCGGAGATCGTTGTCTAAAAGTTTTTTTTTTGAATTTTTATTTTCATAATCTGAAAGGCACGAGCTTGACAGTCGTGAACCCTTATCAAAAACTGCTTTTTTAAATAAACAACCAAAATCAATTATAAATGTTCTTTATGTTGTTTTGAGTTTTTAAATCAAAATATAGTTTATATCACATAAAAACTGTAACCAGTATTTGAGTCATCGTTTTATATAAAATAACGATATCTTTAAATTCATGGTAAGATTTCTTAGGAGAAATTTGTTAATCGAAAACGAAAAGTTTATCAACTTAAGTTTCTTTTAAGTTAGCTTTTTTAGGAATGAATAAAAAGATATATTCTACTTTTTTTTTTAATACTTCAAAAAACTTATTTTAAATAGTTACACTCAGGGTTATTTTATAATCAATTAAATACATTTTAGATCTAGTAGGATATTTGCAAGACTATTATAAGAGTATTGACAAACTTTCAGATGTTATCAAGTAAATCATTCAAATACTTTTCATCATTTGGAATTCTTTCTTTCGGACTTTATAAACTCTGTCTTGTAATACTTAAATTATATAAAAATTACTTATAAAAAGTTTCATTTCAAATCTATGTAAAACTATTCAGATAGTTTTATTGGCTGCAATATTCCAAAATTTCCTTTTTTTTGGAAAACGATTTAGTAGAAAGTAAATTTGTTTAAAAGGTCATTGAGTGCATTTTTATAAACTGCGTATTAATAAAATGTAAGAGATATATACTAAAATGAAAACAGAAAAATATATTATATAAAATATTATAGTCATTGATTTCATTTAGTCAGATTATTTTTAGTGTTAGAACTTTCTTCAAAAACTAGAGAAATAATTTAATATTTTTTTAAAGGTTTTATTTCATTTTAAATAAGTTTAGGTAACAAGCTAAATTTTAAAACAGTTTACGATTTAGCGATAACTTATTAATTATATTATATAATTCATTTTTATTTTACGAGCTTAATGCTCGTTCAAAATTGATACCGTCGGTCAAATGACAAAAATTTGAATTAAAAGTTAAAATTACTTTAAAATATATATTTAATCTTGAACCTTTAATTTGCTTTGTAATGCTCATGACATAACTAGGAGTTGAAGAAAAACACGCATTTTAGTCGCATTTTAGTTGCATTTTAATCGCACTATCTTATTAAACATGGAGTTTTTAATTACACTGTTTTACTTTTATTTATAAATTTTTATTGCATTCTGCAATGTTATTTTCTAAAAACTTTGTTTGGATCATAAATTAGTGTATGAATAACTTCTAAAAGTATAATAAATTATATAAAACTTTTAAATTTATTTATTCGATCCTTATTATAAAAATTTGAGCAAGATTTTAGTTATAAAAACAATCAAGTATTATTGTATTATTTTTTTTTTAAGAATTAAGTCTTAAGTAAAAGAAATTCAGTTTGTTTAGCTATAAAAGCGTTTAAAATTATTAATACTAAATTTAAATTATTTTTTAGTAAAAAATACACGAATATTTACTTATAGATTTATCATGTTTTAACAATTCACAATCACAAGAGTTGTTTGTAAATCTATTATTATACTAATTAATATAAGTTTTTAAAAAACTTAACTACTTATTTAAATTATACCACATTACAATAATTGTAAAACTCTAGTTTAAACTTTTTCAAAAAAATATTTAAAACAGTTACAAATAAAATATGAGATTTTTAAGAAAAAATTAAATACATATTTGAACTTAAAAACATGCAAAATATTAAAATTAAAATGATTATTAAATTTTAGTTCTTTTTTAAAAAGCAGTTAAACAGAGTTTTCATAAACTAAATTCACAAAATGTTATAGAAACTTTTGCATAATTGTTGAATATTTTGTTTGCATAGCAATGTTCATACAAAGTACTAGCCTTTAAAAATCAGATAAACGTCAAGTTAAAGTACCATTTTAAACAAAATTTTTAAAGACAAATTGTAAAAACTTATTAAAAGTTATTTTTTAATTTTTGTTCTAAAACAGAAAAATTAAACAACATTTTATGTTAGCTATAAATAAAAGCTTAATAAAATACGTAAATTAGGTTAAAACAGTAAAATTTATAAAAATTATTTTAAATAAAATACATTTGTTACTTAAAATATCTACAGTAGTTAGAAGAATATGTTACGTAAACTATACAAAAGAAGATCTAATTTCAAATATTCCACTGACTTTGATACAAAAAAAACATTTTTTTTTTCCAAAATAAATGCTAGCTAAAAATTTATAATTGTATTTCGTGTATACAATATTAAACTTGATTTAATTTTATGACTAAACTAATTTGGTATACAGTCTATAGTTATTTTAGTTTTAATCAAGATACGGAAAATAATATTAAAAAAATAACTAACTTATATCTTGTTTCAATATGCAAAGTTAAAAATTTTAATTAGCTCATGCTAACAAAGAAAAGTAGAACATTTTTTTTTAATCAAAAAAATGTTTTATATGTAATTGCAAATCTTTTAAAATAAAAAATCTAAAATGTACTACAGGCCATAACAGAAGTTGACAAAAACAATATTAAAATGATATTTATAGTGCTTTTAATAAAACAGTTTTTTTACATGTAATTTTTAACAAAAACATTTAATATCAACTAGTTTTATTTTATCTAAACTTATGTGTTTAATAGTTTTTTGTTAAAAGAACATAAATTAAATAATTACAGACTAATTTTTACTCATAGTTAAATGTTAAACCGTTTTTACTGACAAAAACTAGCGTAAAAACTTAAAAAAAAACAATAAACCAGTTCTATAACAAAAAGCCTAAAATATTGTATCTTTTTTTTACATTACTAAATAAATTTTAGTATATTTAAGTTTTACTAAGTAAACATAGCTAAACATAAATAACAATCCTTACAAATGGAATGTTAACAAACAAAGTAAAAAAAATCAAATTATTCATAACATGTGTGAATTAATGCAATAATAAAGTATTATCTGTTGAAAACATTTTTTTTTGTTTAGTCTTCTTTGTTTAAATTTTTTGAATAATATTAATTTTTTCAACTACTTTACTTAGTCAGTTTAAACCAGGTTTTCTTAAAGTTTTTTTTTACAAAGTCCTTCTTTAAGTGAAAAGCTAGAGATTGAAACCCTCTCTAAAAAATGTTAGACACGCCACTTTAACATGACTAATCAACAAAATCGGCGAAAGTCTGCAGAACAAGTCCGGACTTTCGTTTGCCGTGAGACAAGCTCAAATTTAACAAAAGGGTTGATCATGCCAATTCGATCATCAGACCACAAGTTTCGGTAGTCTGAGACCGGTTTCGTCCTTATTAGGACTCATCAGTCAGTCACAACCGAAAAACTTGTAGTCGTCAATCTACAAACGGTTTATCATGCCAACATATATTATAATCCATTTTTATTATTACGAGCTTAATGCTCGTTCAAAATTGACACCAATGGTCAAATGAAAAAAAGTTGAATAATATGTTTAAAATAAATTTAAAATATATATTCAAACTTGAACCTTTAGTTTGTTTTATGATGCAAATGACGTAACGAGAAGTTTTTATGAAATCTTAAGAACAAATTTTAATCGCATTATTTTAATTAACTGTACAGTTTTTAATTAAACTGGTTGAGGTTTTATTTCACTTTTCAATATTTCTTTTAAAGTATTGCTTTGAGATCATGGAGTAGTGTATAGTCTTGAAAAAAACGTTAAACGGTATCTAATGTGTGCGACTCGATAACCGAAAGTTTTTTTGTGCACCAGGTCCTAAGACCAAATATTTTTAATAAATTAATAATTTTATTGACTTCTAAGAGTATAAATAGGCATATGAAAACTTATTTATTTATTATTTTTAATTTGAAATTTAGCATTATTATTTCGTTATAGAACTGATTAAATGTTAATGTATTAACTAACAAATAAAGATTAAGTTTTATATAAAATAAGTTTAATTTAATTAAACAAGTTACAAAGCAACTGATGGTCTGGCAATTAATAAAAATATCTCTCAAAGTAAACTTAATATTATAATTAGGCCACTAATTTTTAAGAATCTTTCTTCAGATTTTTCAAATTTCTTCCACGAATAAAGTATATATTTTAGGTTCTAATCTTAATTAAAAAAAAATTGTGGTACAAAACTGCGTTTAATGGTATATAAAATAAATTATAAGTCATAGATTATATATTTTAGGTCTTATTCTTATTTTAAAATAAAATTTGTGGTACAAAATTGCGTTAAGTAGTTTATAAAAGTTAAAAAGATAATGTAAAGCAACCTTAAATAAGTTTTTTCACTAAAAAGTTTAGTCTTGACAAACATTTTTGTGTATATGGTAGAATTTTTGAGTCGAAACAAAGTTTTGCTCTTTAGGTTTTATAGTGGTTTTTGTAAAAAAAGTACTATGTTTTTCTTTTTTTTAATTTTTTAATTTTAAGTTTTCAGCCATACTTTTTTATTTAATCTTTAAATGATTGAACGTAAATTCGATTTAATATTCTTTGTATGTTTTGTTGTTTTTAAGGGAGATGGCAACCGAGAATTTATTATTTTAATTATCGCAGAGATAATGCGTTAATGGTAATAAATTAGTGCAACTATCAACCTGCTTAAATTATACCCGAATTTTATGTTACATACATTCAGGGACGTAGCTTGGTACAATTCTGCAAACCTACAGAAACATATACTTATGTGCAAAAAATCTGGTTTTATTTCAGCTTGAAAAGACTCTGCTTCCTTACCTTTAGGATTCATTTATGCTTAGTTATGCACTCCTGAGAGACAATATTGACATATATGTACTCTTTAGCGTTTTTGGTTTTTAAAAATTAAACGAATTAAATACATCCAAATTATAACAATTACCGCTTTAAAGCTTTAATTTGTCAAAAAGCTGCATTTCAAAATTAATTCTATAAGAATTTGAGACAAAAATTCATTTTGCAGTTTATTTTATTTTTTGTTAACTAAAAATTTTTCAATCTACCCTTTTCAATAGTTCTTGTAGATAACTAAATAGATTTTTGTAAAATAGTAAACTTAATATAGTTGTAAGATTATGCGTCATAATAAGTAAATAAAATTATATGTACTATGCGATGCTATTATAAAATTGTTTAACAAATTTTAAAGTATAAAGCTTAAGTACTAGAAATTGAAACCATTAATAGCAATTTTAATAAGAGGAAACCGACTTATTTAAACTTTCTTTAAAATAAAATTAAACAACAAAAACAAAACTTAGTAGCGAATTTAAAATAATTTAAACAAATTAGAGTTATAAAAAAATTTTTGTTTGCATAAGCTTGGCTTATTAGTTTTTATAAATATAGATTCTAAAACATTTTTATAATACATGTTACGTCCTTTACAAACAATTAAAAACATATTATCGTTATAGTTTTTTGCGCATTCTGAATTATTTAACAAATTTTCACCTATTGCCGATTGACTTTTTATTGGCTTATTTGTCCCATAGATCATCCAGTTTCTTAAGGCGTTGGTCACGTGTTGGTCCCTTCTTATGTGGAATCGTTGCGAAGTTCTCCCAATATACTCACTATCACAGTG
This sequence comes from Thalia democratica, assembly GCF_965202585.1. Taxonomy (NCBI): domain Eukaryota; kingdom Metazoa; phylum Chordata; class Thaliacea; order Salpida; family Salpidae; genus Thalia; species Thalia democratica. Next base: position 3,607,854 of record NC_139170.1, read on the forward strand.
GCTTTTGTATTAATAGATTATATTGCATTTTTCTCGATCAGGAGTGAGATCTTTAACAATCTCGTTAAGGAGTTTTCTGATGGAATGAATAATTCTTAAATATACTTCCCTAAAAGTGTTATCTACGGTTTCTAAAACTTAGTTTTTAAAAAGCTTAGCTTCCTTTCCTAAATATGGAAGTCTTAAAATTTTACTACACATTAATTTCGGCCGTGTTTTGTAAGGCTGACAAGCTTCGCTGTAGACCTATTAATAGTTTTTTTTTTCAATAACTTCTAAAGGGTAACCTAAGGAGCCAAAAATACTTTAAATATTATTGATTTCTTTATTAAGTTTCTTCTTAAAACATATTTTATGTGTTCACAAACTAAGCACGATATTAAGTTGGTGTTTTGTGAGACTATAACGACAATATGATTTTAATTGTTTGTAAAGGACGTAACATGTATTATAAAAATGTTTTAGAATCTATATTTACAAAACTAATAAGCCAAGCTTATGCAAACAAAAATTTTTTTATAACTCTAATTTGTTTAAATTATTGTAAATTTGCTACTAAGTTTTGTTTTTGTTGTTTAATTTTATTTTAAAGAAAGTTTAAATAAGTTGGTTTCCTCTTATCAAAATTACTATTAATGGTTTCAATTTCTAGTACTTAAGATTTATACTTTAAATTTTGTTAAAAAATTTTATAATAGCATCGCATAATCCATATAATTTTATTTACTTATTATGACGCATACACTTACAATTTTATCAAGTTTACTATTTTACAAAAATCTATTTACTTATCTTCAAGAACTATTGATAAGGGTAAATTGAAAAATTTTCAGTTAACAAAAAATAAAGTAAGCTGCAAAATGAATTGTTGTCTCAAATGTTTATATAAAGTTATTACCGAAAAGAAGTGATTTAGTAAAATTGATTCTAATGGAAGCTGCAGCTTCAAAAATCAAAATCATACAATTTTATGTTACAAAAATTAGCATAATTTGTTATAACTATTGACTACAGTAAATGTTTGATATTTTAAAACGGTATAAATGTTATTGAGTTAAATTGTTTTTTTTATACTTATTTTTAATCAATGTTTTCTGGGTTTACACAAGTGACATGACATAAAGAGTCATATGGGGTGTTGAGCAAAATAAATTGTCTGTATACAGTTATCACTCGTACTTCAACATTTTATTTTTGATGTGTTAACATAACTGCATATTTTCAGATTAAATTCAGTAACATTAGAGATATTAAAAGTTGCTGTGTTCCTGCTTAGACGTGTTATATCAGATGTTTTAATTTATGCAGATTTGTAACTTTTTTAAGCTAGCTACGTCGCGGCATACATTTAGTACTTTAAAACATTTGTAAAAAAACTGAGTTTTACTCAAAACTAAAAAATAAATTATGAACACTTTAAAGTTAAGTTGTATTATTGAATTAAAAGTATTGTATTTCGTATTTGAAGACCTATTTTAATGAACGTAGGTCTGATTACTTAATAAAACCTGGTATGTTTCTAATTTTAAATGTCATGCTTGAATAGTTAGTATCTTTATAACGATTAAAACTTGGCAATTTAACAGCAGTTTGCGAAATGGGACTTGTTAAATACAACAGTTTTTAAAAATACTTTATCAAAATACTTTTTGTAAAGTTTTAAACGTTTAACTTACAATAATGCTAATTATTTGGTAATAACTCTTTACTAGTGCTTAAATATTGCTAATTTTTACATATTTGTACTTGAATGTTAAATATATTTATATAACTGCAGACGTCGAGGAACTTTTTTCTAGAAAAATAAGCGCAGACTTATACAAAAATGCTGGGACTGACCTGTGTTATAGATGGAAAAGATTTTAATAATAAAATTTTATTGTTGAAATAACTCCAGCATTACATTTAAAGTTTATTCTAATACTAGTTAGTTTAGAACAGGGTTTCCCAAAGTGGGCCCCTTGGATGGCATGACAAATACTCAGGGGGAAACGATCAGCAAAGGGGTAAGAGGGGCATGAGGTCATAATTTGAATATTTGTATCTTATACTAGATATTCTGGGAACGGGTCACTTTTGCACGAAGACTCTTTTGTACGAGGGGACACTTTTGTGCGGCAACTCTTTTGCAGGAGCGTAACTTTAGCACGAGGAACATTTTTGCATGAAGGGCCACTTTTGCATCAGGGGACACTTTTGCAGTGTCGTCACTTTAACACAAAGGGACACTTTTGCAGAGCGACTTTTTTGCACGGAGGGTCACTTTTGCACGCAGGGTCATTTTTTGCGTGGCGTCATTTTACCCAAGGAGACACTTTTGCACGGCGACATTTTTTCACGATGACAATTTTTTACGGCAGTCATCATATTTTATACATTTTTTTCGACTTTCCTATTCTACACTATTTTTAAACTAAGATTTAATAGAAAATAACTAAAACAAAATGTGTTTATTACAAATTTACAAATAGGTTTTTAATTTGTATAATTAATTGAAAAAAAATGTAATTCAATATGTTTAAATATTTAATTTTATTTATAGTACATGTTTTATATATAATATAAAAAACGCACACAATAGATTGAGGTTTTATCCAAAAACTAAATGAAAAACAATTTACTGCTTTGTAAAATCTAAACGTAAGATAGCACCTGCTTTTTCAGTATTGCATAACGACAAAAATAATATCTGATTATGTAAAAGTCTTGCAAAAGAGTCGCCGTGCAAAAGTGTCCTCTCATGTAAAAGTGACGACCGTGCAAAAATGACGCCATGAAAAAGTGTCGCCTCGTGCTAAAGTGATGCTCGTGTAAAAGTGTCCCTTCGTGCAAAAGTGACACCCAACTAGATATTCTTGAGTTGCAGATGAAGAACAAAAAAAATAGTCATAGCTGCATTTTATGGTATTTTAGAAACTTACACTAGATAAAAAAAGGTCTTAGGTGTTTGTTATGGTAGTTTATGAGTAATCTTGTTCGAGAGGGCCATGGCTTTTTTAATTTCTTTAATGGAGGCCATTTGCAAAATTTGAGAAACCCTGGTTTGGAATTTAGTTTATTGCTTAGTTCTGGCATTTATGCAGAATTTTGAATGTTGAAAAAAAAATGTTTTGATCTTTGTCTGGCCTAATGACAAAATTGAAGTGTTTTATGTTTCATATGTAAATAACATAAAATAAGTATCTATACTTAAATATTGATTTTTAATATACAATTGTATCTTTACAATTAAGCTAATGAGTTGATTTTATTTATTTAGAATAAAAAAATATTATTTTAAAAACAAATCTTTGTAATGTTTACTTCTTTATGCTTAAATGCATGTGTTTTTAATTTTCTGTTTATTTTATTGTAATTTACTGAAGAATATAGATTATTACTGGTTCATTTTAAATTTAATCAAAGAAATGTCTTAAGTAAAATTAGAGTTTCTGTTAAATGAAATACTTTAAAAATTTATATTCTTAAAATTAATTTCAAAACAAATTTATATTAGCATAGTATTAAAAAGGTTTTAGTAAAACAGATTAAAACTTAGTTAAGTACTTAACAAATAAAACTGTTTTACAGTTAATATAAAGTTAAAAATAATAAAAAATTTATGGTAAAAACTTGTACTTGTTATATGAAATACTTTAAAACTTTCTATTCTTCAAATTAATTTTAAAAACCAATTCATTTTAGCATAGTATAGAAAAGTAGTTTTTACTCAAGTAAATTAAAATTTAGTTAAGTACTTAACAAATAAATTTTTTATACAATAAAATTAAAGATAAGTATTATAAAAAAAGTTATAGTAAAAACTTTTAGTACTTATGCTAAAATTCTGATAATGATATTACCATAGAGTACTATAGAATTTTCTACTTTTGTATTTAATAAGTTTATTTACATAATTCAATTTGTGTTCATAATATTACTATTATTAATTTAGTCTTGAAAAAATATTATATTTTCTACATTTACAAAATAAAAGAACTTGTCAGAGGTAGGGATAAAAAAATTTAATAAAATTGTTAGTTGAACTTTTTTTTCTTTCAGTTTGTCTTAAATTTTAAAATATTGTAGGAAAAATGTTGGTATAAGGTTAAAAGTAAGATTTTATAAATTTTTTAAATACTTTAAACTTTATTATAGCTCAGGCTTACTTCTGTAAATTTCATAACTAAGGCTATTTTTTTTAATTTCAAAGTCAAAAAATCTGGAATTTGAGAATTAAAAAAAAAGGAAAAAATTAGTACTTCAAAATAAGTCTAAAAAACCTGGAATTTTAAATAATTTTTACGTATTGAAAAGTAAGACTTTGATTTGACTTAAAAAATCCACCATATAGCCAAAAAATTTATGTCAATACAAGTTTTTTTTTTTAACACATTATAAATAGATTGAAATTATCTTTTCAATTTTTATATTCTTTTTATATACAATTCCTTATCTTAAATTTAGATTATACTAAAAACAAACCTAAAAATTTGTACTTTACAAGACCTTGAACAATTTCAGAAAACCTTGAAATTTCTCAAAATAAGTGGTCATATAATTGAGTTTATAAGGGAAGTTTAAAAATAAGTTTTGAGTTTAACATACATTATAGTCAGGGTACTGTTTGCTTCTTAACTTGTAAATTTTAGGTAACCTATTAAATATTTTATTAAAGTTTTGAGAATGTCATGGGTTCAGGTACTCCTGGTTTCTCAGGAAAACTCTGAATAATTAGGGTTATGTTGTAAAACAGGTATTTTCTAAACTCCATGTATAGGTTTTTAATTTTATGTTTATTTTTTTACAATTTACTGTAAAGTATAGATTATTACTGGTTATTTTTTTTAATATAAGACATGTCTTTAGAAAGTTTAGAATATCTGTTAAATGAAATACTTTTAAAATTTCTGTTCTTAAAATTAATTTTTAAAACCAATTTTTTTAGCATAGTATAGAAAAGGTTTTCGTAAATAAATTGAGGTTCAATTAAGTACTTAACAACTAAAATTTTTTTACAATTGAAATAAATTAAGTATAATAAAAAAGTTTTGGTAAAAACTGATAGTACTTATGCTAAATTTTTGATAGTTATTTTATCATAGAGTACTATTAGAATTTTTTTATTTTTTATTAAATAAATTTATTTATATAATTCAAATAGAGTTAATCATATTACTATTGTTAATATGCTCTGTAAAAACTATTATAACTTTCTCTATTTTCAAAGTAAAAGAACTTGTCAGAGGTAGTGATAAACAATTTCATTAAATAAGTTTTTTGAACTTTTTTTTTTCTTTTACTTTAATCATTTGATTCAAATTTAAAATATTGTAGGAAAAATGGTTGCAATTAAAGTGTTGTTATAAGGTTAAAAGTAAGATTTTATAAATTTCTTCAAATACTTTAAAGTTTGTTATAGCTCAGGCTTACTAGTGGATTGATTCAAAACTTCAAAACTCAACCTTTTTTTTAACTCAAAAAACCTGGAACTTCAGAATTTAAAAAAAAACTAAAAAAAAAAAATTATTTTGAAAAATAAATCTAAAAAACCTTGAATTTTAAATGATTTTTATGTGTTAAAAAGCAAAACTTTGATTTGACACAAAAATTCTACCATATGGTCAATAATTTTATGTCATCACCATTTTTTATATAAAAAACACATTATGAGTAGCTGACATTACCTTTTCAATTTTTATATTCTTTTTTTAACACAATTCCTCATCTTAAATTTAGATTATACTTCAAAACAGACCGAAAAATTTGTACTTTATAAGACCTGGAAAAAGTTCAGAAAACCTGGAAATTTCTCAAATATGTGGTCATACAGTTGAGTTTATAAGGGAGGTATAAAAATATGCTTTGAGTTTAACATACATTATAGTCAGGGTACTATTTGCTTCTAAACTTGTATGTTTTAGGTTACTTATTAAATATTTTATTAAAGTTTTTAGAATGTCAAGGATTCAGGTAGGCTGTACACTCTGGTTTGTCATTATAACTTTGAATAATTAGGGTTGTGTTGTAAAACAGGTTTTTCTTAATTCCATGTACGGGTTTTTAATTTTCTGTGTATTTAGTTTCTATTTACTGTAGTTTATAGATTATTACTGGTTCATTCTTTATTTTAATCTAATACATGTCTTTAGTAAGTTTGGAGATTCTGTTAAATGAAATACTTTAAAAACTTCTATTCTTAATTTTTTATTTTAAAACTTATTTATTCTAGCATAGTATAGAAAAGGTTTTAGTAAAGTAGATTAAAAATTAGTTAAGTACTTAGCAAATAATATTTTTTACAATAAAAAAAAGATTAGTATATTTAAAGATATTTGATAAAAACTTTTAGTACTTATTCTAAAATTCTGATAATGATTTTATCATATAGTGCTATTAAATTTTTTACTTTTATATTTAATAAGTTTATTTATAAAATTCAATTAGTGTTCATAACATTACTAGTATTAATTTGGTCTTAAATAAATATTATAATTTTCTCAATTTTCAAAATAAAAAACTTGTCAGAAGTAGGGATAAAAAATTCAATAAAATTTTTATTTGAACTTTTTTTATTCTTTAAGTATAATAGTTTGATTTAAATTTTAAAATATTGTAGGGAAAAAGTTGTAATACAGAAAAGTAAGATTTTACAATTTTCTTTGAATACTTTAAACTCTACTATAGCTCAGGCTTTGCTGTAGATTGATTCAAAAATCAGCTATTTTTGATTTTTTTTTAATTTCAAGCTCAAAAAAAAAAAAAGGAATTTGAAAATTAAAATACTTGAAAACCCTAAAAAAACTGTGAAAAATTAGTATTTTGTACAAAATCTAAAAAACCTGGAGTTTTAAATGACATTTACGTTTCAAAAAATAAAACTTTGGTTTGACACAATAAGTCTACCATGTTGTCAAAACTTTATGTCATCACTATTTTTTTTTATAAAAACACATTATAAGTAGCTTGACATTATATTTTCAATTTTCATATTCTTTTGTTAGCACAATTCCTCAAATAAAAATTTTTATTATACTAAAAACAAAACAAAAATTTTGTACTTTATAAGACCTGGAAAAAATTCATATAATTTTAGGTAAACTATTAAATATGTTATTGAAGTTATGAGAATTTCAGTTTCTTGTAGGCTATACCTTCTGGTTTCTCAGGATATCTTTGAATAATTAGGGTTGTGTTGTAAAACAGGTTTTTTTCTAAATTTCATGTATGGGTTTTTAATTTTCTGTTTATTTTGTTTCAATTTACTGTATAATATAGATTATTACTGGTTCATTTTTATTTTAATCTAAGACATGTCTTTTGAAAGTTTAGGGTTTCTGTTAAATGAAATACTTAAAAAATTTTTATTCTTTAAATTAATTTTTTAAACCAATTTATTTTAGCATAGTATAGAAAAGGTTTTAGTAAAGTGGATTAAAATTTAGTGAAGTACTTAACAAATAACATTTAAAAAAAATAAAAATAATAATAAGTTTATTAAAAAAGTTATGGTAAAAACTTTAAGTACTTATGCTAAAATTCTGATAATGATTTTATCATAGAGTACTATTAGAATTTTTTACTTTTATATTTAATAAGTTAATTTATATAATTCAATTAGTATTCATAATGTTACTATTATTAATATAGTCTTGAATATTAATTATAACTTTCCTCCATTTTTAAAATAAAAGAATTTGTTAGAGGTAGGGATAAAAATTTAATTTAATTGTTAGTTGAACTTTTTTTTCTTTCCGATTAATAATTTGACTTAAAGTTTAAAATATTGTAGCAAAAATGGTTGCAAGTAAAGTCTTGGTATAAGGTTAAAAGTAAGATTTTATAATTTTCTTTAAATACTTAACACTTTATTAAAGCTCATGCTTACTTGTGGATTGATTCAAAACTAAGGCTTTTTTATTTAATTTCAAATTTAAAATTAAAATAAAAAAAACTAGTACCAATTTTACCTAAATACAGTAACCTCTCGCATATTTACGCACTCGTGACGTTACGCACTCTTGTTTAGTTACGCATTTTAGAATTCAAAAAAATTCAAAAATTTGTATTTTTCAATATTGCACAAATTAAGTTTATTGTATTTTTTACATTGAAATATGTTTTTAAATGCTAAGTCACCTCTCTATATCTTTAGACTTTGTAAACTTATGTTTCTTGATTAATTGATATATATTTAGTTATACTTCAGTATTTTAGAAATTTCGTTAACAATAAGAGATTAAAATAAAATTCTGAAGGAAATATGACTGTGTCAAATAATGAAATAATGAGAGTTTAATATACAAGTAAATAATACACTACTGTATATAGACATCACACCATTTTTCAATTGTAAACAAATGCTTAATTATGTATTGAATTTGCTTAGTAGAATAGAATATAAATGTTAAGTATCAAAAAATTAACATATAAATAAAGACAAATATAAAATCTACTTATTATTACAATTAGTAAATTAATCTACAAGTATTGTTATTTTATTAAAATTAAATCCTTTTTTTTTAATAAATGTTTAGTTTTATTTTTTGTTTTATATTCAAAAATAAAGTAAACAAATTTTTAAAAGTGGAAAAGTCCCCAGTCTGCTTTTAATTAGAAGCAGTATCAAAAAACAGCCATTATAGTTAGTATATTTGGTACCTCTCGTATCTTTACGATCTCTCATATCTTTACGCACTTTTTCTGTGGACACAATGTGCGTAAATAAGCGAGAGGTTACTGTATACTCTAACATGCTTGAGCTTTTGAATATGCAAAATTTTAAAATTATTTTCTTCACGCATAAATAAATTTTAAATAACAGTATAAATAACTAACATTGTTATATGCAGTTAAATATTTTATTTTTTGATTGAAAAGGTTACAACCTCCTGCCACCGAAACCGGTCGCGAATAAAATATACAATTTGCATAAATCTAATTAATTTCAAATTCAAAAAAACCTGAAATTTGAGAATTTTGAAAAAAAAGAAAAAAATAGTACATACTTCAAAAAAAATGTAAAAAACCTGGAATTTTAAATAATTTTTAGGTATTGAAAAGTAAAACTTTAATAAGGTTACTAAAATCAATAAATATCACTTCTTGAACAAAATTTTTGAAAAATTTTTGATCTATCCTGAGATTTTAATTTCAGAATCAAGACTTCCCTGAGTTATCACCAGTTTAAAAAAAACAGTTTTTAAAAACTAATTTAGTTTTGATATGACCACTTATTTTGAGAAATTTCCAGGTTTTCTGAATTTCTTCCAGGTCTTATAAAGTACAAATTTTTGGGTTTGGTTTTAGTAGAATCTAAATTTAAGATAAGGAATTGTGTTAAGAAAAGAGTATAAAAATTGAAAAGATAATGTCAAGCTACTTATAATGTGTTTCTTATAAAAACAACTGGGGTTGACATAAATTTTTTGACTATATGGTAGTTTTTTTGAGTCAAATCAAAGTTTTACTTTTTAGTTTGTAAAAATGATTAAAAATCTTGTAGCAAGTTCTTTATCTTCTACAAAATAACATTGTAGGTTATATTTTTAATCTGAAATTAATATTTATGATAATTGAATTTATATCAAACTGTTTTACTTAGTTGAAGTTTACATTAAATTTAACTATCAGGCATTTCAGTGAATACTTTATGTAATTAAACTTGAGTTGGTCAATTTAAAGGTAAAAAAAAACTGCAAACTATTTTCTATTAAGTAAGAAATTATTTAACATGTTTACATAAAATTAACTAGAAGTTTTTTTTTTAATCATCAAGGCTGAATCTTCAAAAACAGTACTTTTATATTTATAATTACAATAAACATCTAGTGAAGATGTATACATATACAACATTTGTTTTATTTATCTATAAGAAAAATAACATAAGGTATTGGTAGTTTGCCTCAGAAAAAATAACAATTTAGGGATTATAAAATCTTAGGTCAACAGTGTAGTTTTTGGCTACTAAGGAAAGTTTTTTTTTACCAAAAAAGTGGCAATCCTGTTCAATTCTAAAGAGTTGTGTTTTATTATGTTAAAACAGGATATCAAGTTTTACTTGATTACTGTGTAGACTTGGTTGGAATTTTTGAGCTAAAAGTTCATTCAAGCGGTTAAGAGAAAGCTCGCAAAGTCAAGTTTTATACTGATGCAAGATTAATACAGTTGACAAAAGGAGAAAATAAAGTGCAGACCTGAAGTTACTGATTTTATTAGTTTAAATCAAGATTTTAACAATTTTATGTTTAAAAATTCTATTAGCTTGAAGTAAGGGGTTATTTAATTGGAATAGTTATTAGGAGGCTTGACAATCCTAATTGTTTTAAACATTTTTTTTATATATAATCTTTTAATAAGTAATTGCCTATTCTTAAATATTAATAATTTAAAAATAAAACAAAAAAAAATAATAGTAAAATAAATATATCAGAAGTTTTATTAAATAACAAAATACGAAAAACTAAATTAATCAAAGCTTCTGAAGGTTTATTTTTATTTACATAGCTTTTTATACAATTTTTTAAATAAAGCAAAATTGTTTCAATTGCTTACAATTAAGCCAATGAGTTGGTCTTTTTAGAAAAAAAGCATTAATCTGAATGTACAATTTGATAATGGTTTCATCTTTATACTTCTATTATTTTTTTTTTATGTTTACTTCAATCCTTATTATTGTAAATCAGGGTTTCCCAAACTTATTTACAAAAGGCCTCCTTCAAAGAAATTTAAAAAATGTATATGACCCCCTCCAATAAGATTACTCAAAATATTACCATTAAAATACCCAAAGTTTTATTTTGGCTATTCATCAGCAACTACAGAATATCTAGTGTAAGTTTTCAACTTTGACCTTAAGGTACACCTTTGGCCCCTTTGCTGCTCATGGCCCACTGAACATCTGTCATGGCCCACTGAACATCTGTCATTGCCCCCACTTTGAAAAGCCTTGTTGAGATTTTAGTTTTTTATAATTTATTTTTTAGTGTGTATCTATATTATGTCTTTATTAGTTTTATAGTTTCTGTTGTATGACATATTTTAAAAATAATTATTCTTAAAACCAATTTTTAAAACTTAAATTTTTTATCAAAGCAATTTAATGATAATACAGTTAGTATGGTATAGAATAGGTAGTTGTAATCCATATTGAAGTACTTCAACAAGTAACAGTTTAGGCTATACAAAAAAAAGTTATTTTAATTTAATAAAGAAGTTAAGCTGACAATTTATAGCAGTAACCCTAATATTGTTATGATAAGTTTATAATAGAGTAGTACAGGAAATTTTTACTATAAGATTTATTAAGTAAATTGTTTAATAATTATTTTTTACTTGGTACTTTTAATATTATTTTGTTTTGTTTGCTTGTAAATAATTTTTCCAGTTTTATCCATAAAAAAAATAAGGGAAATTGTCAGAGGTAAGGATTCTTTAATTTAACTTAATTTGCTAGTTTAAAACTTTGTTTAGTTTAAGTTGAATTGATTGACTTAAACTTAAAAGTTTTGAATGAAAAAATGTTTCTAATTGAAGTGTGGGTATTAAAGTTAAAATTATGTATCTTGTATTATTATTCTAAATTTATTTAATTTTATGAAAACTGAGGCTTACTTTTGGATTGATTTATGTTTTAAAATATTTTGAGGTTAGAAAAAAAAATTGCTGGTTTATATGATTTCAAATTAACTTTTATTCTTTCTTTGTGTAAAGTAAAATTTTCTATGCCTAGCATTTCTGTTAGGTATTCTAGTTTGAAAAACAAAAAATCCAATCTTTTGATCCTTACTACTATTTTTTAGCTATAGGATAATCTTAGATGAGTTTTATTAGGGCTTCTAAAAGAAAAAGTCGCTATATGTTTAAAAGATTATTATGAGTTTTTAATAAGCTTAAATGATAAAAAATTCCATCGTTAGGTTAATAAAATTATTTTAATACTATTGTAACACAAAAATTAATGCTTACAACTGAAATGTGACTATAAATTGCTTACTACAAGATAAGTAACTTTCTAAATTAAATTATGTTAATATATCGAATACATATAAAAGAGACAGTAAAGACTTTCTTTATTTTAAAAGTAATTTATCAAAAGTACAATGTCTCTTAATTTTATTTATTTAATTAAAATTAAAAACATGTGAAACCCAAATTAAAAAAAAATCAAAGCCTATTATAATAGGGAATTTAAAGATACAAAAAGTTTTACTTTTACGTTAATTTTATTATTTTCAGGTATATCCATTTTCATTGATTTTTTCTGAACTATTCTCAAAGTCATATACTTCATTTTATAAGTTTAATGATTTTTTTATTTGTTTCTGTATAAAATATATAATTCTAACACTTACAAATAAGCTCAAAGTATAAATTGTCAAATTTAAATGCTATACTTATTTATAACAAGAGTGACTTAATAAATTGTTAAACAACACAATTATTTATAAAATTCCTCAAATAATATATATATATATATATAAAGATACCTAAAATACTGTATTTTACTATTTTTCCAACTCTAATACATTTATAGTATTTTAAAGTGTTACAAGATTTCCTATTGAATTGTTTAGGTGTTTTTAGATACAGTTCTAACATTTTACTCATAATTTAAAATATAAATTTTTAACAATTTCATTAATCTTTTACTTAATTTTTTGTTTTTTCAAGTTTTTAATATTTCTTAATTAAAAAAACTATTTTGTTTCAGTTAGTATGCATTAAAATAAAAAGTTTTGATGAAGAACAACAAAGTAAATGAGTTTAAGAATTATGCATTTAAATGTTTTGTTCAAAAAACTGCCAAATCTTCCAAAGAAAATCGTAAACAAGGTAAGAAAAAAAAAAGCTGTTTAAGAAATTTTAAAACTATTATAATTGTTTGTAAAATCGTAGCTAGTTTTATAAAAATTTAAAAAAAAAATTCAAATAAATTATTAAATATTGGTATTTATATATTTCACAAAACATTCTTGAATTACATAATTACTTTTAAACTCATACAGTACTATTTACATGTTCAAAAATTAAAGTTATTTGTTTGATAATAAAGATCTTAGCGAAACAAGTTCACTGGATAATGTTATAATAACACAAAGTACTCTTTCTTTTACAAACTAAACACATTTTTGTGTGTTTACAAGCTAAAATAATAAGTAAGTAAATATTAGAAAAATAATATGCTTACAATATTAATATACAATAATATTTATTTATTTTTCTTACTTTTAATATACACTTATATATGCCCTAGACGTTTTATTCTTACTTAAAGTATTTATTTTTATAATAGCGCAAGAAGCATGTGTAAGTTTAAAAAAGAGTAAAGCACTATTGAAACTAAATATTTATATTCCCTTTATAAAATGTTATTTTTAAAATAAGTTCAAACACAAAGTTAAAAGCCTTTAAAAGAACTAGTAAAAATGTATAATACATATATTCAAAACACTATGAGAAATAAAAAATAACAAATCAAAAATAATTTTATTTAAGTTTCAATCTACAGCGTTGTAAACCCTTTTTAGGTTAAGTTTACTTTTATAACAAATAGAAATTGACAAACAGTTATTGAAACAACTTATTAGTCTATTAATAAATTATTTCTATGTTAGAAACAAAAAATTTAGGTCTAATATGTAACATGGAAAATCAATAAATTACGATATTTGACTAAAGGAATTAATTTTTCATAAACATACGAACAGTTTGTATTATACTTTATAACATTTATTTTCCTTAGATAAAAGGAGAATTGAAGGAAACAATTTAGCTAAATCTTTAAAATGGAATAAATTGATGTTTGATAAAGAAGAATACCTAAAAGTATTCGATTTAATGAAGAAAAAATTAAACAAAGACAATGCTCTTCTCTATTATAGTTTAGCCAAATATTTCAACCTTCCTACTATTCCAGAGTCATCCTTGAATTGTATAGAGCGTTGTTTTCCGATTGTTGTTGAAAATGAAAGCTTCTTAAATCTAGATTTTTGTATTGTTGCTAAAATACTTGAAAGTTCCGAATTAAATGTTCACTCAGAAGTAGAAATATTCAATGCAGTATTCGCTTGGTTGAACCACAAAATTGAAGAACGAGGCAAATACGCAAAACAATTGTTACTAAAAGTTCGTTTTACTTTGCTGTCAGAACACGCATTAAAATATGTTTTAAACTGTTTCTCCACATTCAGTAAAAAACAGGAGTGTGATAAAGTATTAGAAGAAGTTTATTCAAAGTGTCTAAAAAACAAGTCAAGTAAATGTTATACAAATAGATATTGTGGACAAAACATGTTTAACGTTTTCATATGGGGTGGTTACAATGTTGAAAGTAAAAACGTTGTAAATACTGTAATTAAAGTAGATAGGCGTAATGTAAACAAAACGAAAGTTCTCTCTTTAATAACAACTGACAGAAGAGATTTCGAAACTGTATTTTTAAAAGGAGAAATATACGTGTTTGGTGGTCGTAACAATGCAGGTAATTTGGTAAAATCAGTTGAAAAATATTCACCTTCTACTAATAAATAGAGTAAAGTAACTAGCATGTTCGATAATCGTACACACTTTTGTGTTTGTTCATATATGGACAAAATATATATTTTTGGAGGCTATTGCTATCAAAACTCTGAAACATTTGATTCTTGTTTACAATTAGATACAAAAGAAGAAAGTTGGAAAACAACTGCTTATATGAATAAAGCAAGGAGTAATGCAGCTTGTGCTGTTTTTCATGGAAATATTTTAGTTTCTGGTGGAATGGATGATGATACTAATGATTTGAAATCAGTAGAATCATATGATGTATTTGCTGATAAATGGACATCAGTGCCTAATATGATGAGTAATCACAGTTTACACAATTTAGTTGCTGTAAAAGATAAGTTATTTGTCATTGGTGATGGGTCAGAAAGATGTGAACTTTTCGACAACGATTGTAAAAAGTTTGTTCTTTTAAAGCATCAACCTGGTTTTACTAATAAAAGTGTGTCGATAAGTAACACAATTGAAATTTTTCAAGAAAAGAGATCATCAATAATTTGTTATGATGTTGATAAAGATGAATGGTCTGAAGAATCATGTGAAGAAACGAAAGACCTTTGTGATTTTTCTTTGGTTAAATTACCTTGGTATTAATGTATTTTGTTAAATTATACTGATTGCTTTTTTTAATGGAATTTATAGTTTGTGCAAAATAAAGTTTGATAAAAACATTTTAAATTTACTTTTGTGCTTTTTATTTGTAGAAAAACTGTAAATGTTTGAAATATAACTTATTGATTTAAAGTATCATTTTAATTGAAAACAATAACATTCTTGTAAATTATAAAGTTTGTAATATTTTTATAACTAAACAAATATAGTTATTTGGGGTAGGGGTTTGCAATGATTTTAAAAAACAGAAAAATGTAGAAAAATACAATTCTCTGTGCTCAGTAGCATTTTGTAATCATTTCTTTTAATGAAATAATTTAAACTTGATATTATAAATAACTGTGTAAAAAATTGGCAATTTAATATTTCTAGGAACGTTAGTAGGAACTATTACACTAATAAAATTTTTTAGATAACATAGTTTGATCCAGGGGCGTAGCGTGGGAAGGGACGCTGGCGCATGCGTGCCACCCAAAAAAAAAAAAAAAGAAGTAAAAAAAAATGTAATATCTTTATTGTTTATTTTTTCTGATTAATTTGCCGTTTTTCAACTAAGTTTTTCTAGTATTTGAAAAGTAAAACGAAATTTCAATACTAATTAGTGACAAGTTAGGGAAATTACCCAGTATACTGATTCGGTGCGTGATTTCAAATGTGCACCAATGTTGATGCAAAACTCCATAAGGAAAAATTTTATAACTTCATAAGAATTTACACTCAAACAGTACGCAACCAGTTAGTGCACCGCAGTAGTATAACCTTATGAGAGAATTTTCTACAAGGACAAATGCTAACATTTTGTTTGCAAACCATAAAGCTAAACCTGTTTTATAGTAATAATGATTCAAGAATAAACAAATAGTAGCAAGAATAGCAATTATTAACTGCTAATAAAATAAAAATAAATTAATAATAAGAACAAAAAATATTAACAAAATAATTTAAAAGATAAATAACAAAAAAAATAAAACAAACAATAAATAAACAGTTCATACTGTGAATGCAGTTTTAATCTCACTGTACAAAATTTATTCTTTAAATTACCCTAAACTTAAATTTTTATTAAAAGTAGTTTCTCTTTTATTAAGATAACAAACAAATCAAACTTTGCTATTCTATCAGCCATAAAGTTAAAAAATTAATCAATTTTTGTAGCAAGTTATTTTAAAATTTATTCAGTCACATCATGAATAATATTATAGTAACTTGTAAAACAGATTTTTTACAATCAATATTTAGTCTTAAAGACTTATTTGATTAAATTTAAAATTATTTAATTTTAAATCAAGTTTAAATGGTATTTAAAAAAACTTCTTTCTACCCACTGTTTGTAGTATTTAAAAATGCTATTCCCTAAAGATCATAGAAAAACTGATCTCAAGATAAGTGAAAAGCTATATTTCTTGTGAATTTTTAAAAGCATTGAAAAGGTTGACCTTCAAAAATTTATTTTTTAAACTTTTTGTTTTGTATCAGAAAAATTTAGTAAAATCTTTCCACTCACTCAGGATAACTCAAGATTCTATGAAGTTTTGGAACACTTTAGTATGACTCAGTTAAAACCAGGATAACTTTTTTAATTTTTTATAAAATTAAGTATTTTTAAGCTCAGGCTGGCTAAGGATATATTTGTTTTTTTTTTTTTTGTTAATTCAATATAGATTAAGTGGTTTTAAAAGCTTTTTTTAACAGCCTAGTTTCTATTAGTTTAAAAAAAAATAAAAAATATCTTTAAAATAATTTAAAATGCCTATGATGACACATGATATTTTTAAACTAACTCAGGATAGTTATTTTGACTCAAAGAGTGGCAAGGCAAAGTTGGTTGTTTTTTGAAAATTTGTATTATAAAACTAAATAAAAAGTAAAAATCTGTTTTCATTAATTTTTAGATTATTGTTTAAAAAGTTGTGCAAAGTAGTATGGTATGGAATGTTGCAAGTCTAAAAATATTTCAGATAGGAAAATTATCTGAAGCTCAAAAACTTGAATTGAAAAATAGCAGACCAACACCAGATATTGCTATTACTCAAGACTGCAGTTTAAGTGGTATAAAATTTTAATTTTTGTTTATATTTCAGATTTTCTTCATTTGTTAAGATATATTTTTTACAGTTTTATATTGTAATATAGCCAAAAATGTAGAAGTTAAAACAAAAAAAAAAAATAAAACTAGCTCTTTAGATTCAAAACTTTTACTTTTAATACTGAAATTTTAACATTTTTATACAAAAGATAGAGATAGCATATTGAAAGCTGCAACAAACTAAAAGTATGAGTTATTTTAAGTTTAATAAAATTCTTTTTTGCTGATATAAAATAGATATTGAACATTATTTAGAAATTGCATAGAGAAAAATGTTTTGATGTATTAATTGTTGTACTTAGTTGACTATTTATTTGTAGTTTAAGGCCATAGGGGGGTAAGCCATGTTTTTTAGAAGTTGATCTTATTTTATAGATTTTTTAAAGCTTCAAGATACTTTTTGTTGTTTTAAAAAGTTCGATTTTTTTTTAGATATGAACAGTCAAAGTCGGGCCGCCTAATAGGTTCCCTATGGGTAGGGAAAACTAAAACAGCGAAAAAAGGCTAGTTTGTTTAAAATCTATCTACTAATACTTTTTTCAAGCAATCTTCTTCAAACTTTAACAGTTTAATCTTTATACAAAACCAAAAAAACATTACTTGTGAATTAAAAAATTTGTAGTAATTTTTTTATTTTTGAAAAAAAAAGACTGTATTTTTAAATTTTTTATATAAAATTTTTATTTATTTTAATTATCTAAATTCATAAGTACTTTTTTTTCTTGTAATGTAAGGAAAATTTTCTAAAATTTGAAGAAGATTGGTTGAAAAATGAAGGAGATAGATTTTTAGTAATTTCTTAAATTTCCGAGAAAATTGACCCCGAAAAAATTGCGGCCCAAAAGTTTTAATTTAAGGGATTTTTTGAGAAAAAAAATTGCGCACCCCCTGACCAAAATACCACGCTACGCCACTGGTTTGATCCATGAAAATTACACAAGATAGTGTTTGTCAAGACATACAATCATAATATAAGTATTCGGAAAAGTTTATTTTCGTCAAACTTTGAAATTTGTACAACATTATTTTTAAATAATTTGATTAACAGATAATATTAACTATAATTTGTTTTTTAATTAAATTAACAAAAAGAAAATATTGTTACAGATTTCAATAGTTTGAAGTACTTATCTTGAAATTGGGTAAAGTTTGTGAACTATAGATAAAAATTTTACCTTATAGCTTTAAGACAAATAATACCCTTAAAAAGTGATTAACAGCTAAACTTTTTATCATTATGAAAAAACAATTTCAGATTTAACCTAATAAACAGCAATAAAATGCTTAGAAAAAGTTTTTTTACGCTTTATGTAAGCTGAAGGTAATGAATTAAATAGATTTGCTATTCTAAATTCATAAATATTTAAACAACAAGTTATGGTCATATTATTTCGATCATCAGACAAAAGTTTACGATAGACCAGGACATGGACATTATACATAATAAAACTTGTTAAGTTATCGTAATAAAAAAGCTATAGTATTTATCCATTGGATAATTACTTTAAGAATATATATAAGAGATTGAAAATTTGATTTGCGTTTTAATAAGTTTGACGTCATAAAAATACTATAATACAACTTGTGCTTTTAAAACTACCAATACACAACAGTAAAATTAAAAAATAAAAACAACTAAATTAAATAAACTTCAAGGACATGTACGTTTCAAATTCTTAACATAATAGATTACTCAACTATTTATATTTACAAACCTTTATATTTTATTATTAAGATATAAAACATAAATAAAAAACATTTTAATTTGTTTATTCGATCATCTTATTTTTTGGCTTAAGAGCAGTGTCCTTGTTCTTTAGTGATATACTAAAAACATATTTAATCAAAAAAGTTTAAATTTCTTTTAGATACAACTTAATGAATATTTATATATGAAAAATTCACGTATTATCTGCAAATTTCTTGTAATAGAGTATCAACATTTTGTTTAATGTTAGATAGAATAATAAGCAGTTAGATATCGTTAGAAGTTTTCCTAAAAGAACACAAGCACAAGCATAGCGGCAGGAATTCCATACAACCTGGATTTCGAGAACTATATACAAAACCGAAAAAGCTTGAAGTTAAAAACAATCAATTAAAATTATAAAGTTAAAGAGAACTTTCACATGTAAAATTATAAGTGTTTGGTAAGATATTCAAAATCTTTCTTATATAAACTATATTTTTTGATTAACTAGAAGTTTGATTATTATTAAAAACATTTGTAATGACATTACAGTATTTTTATAAGTTTTTTATACTACACAAGATAGTTTTTTTAACTTGAATTTAATTTTGTACTATAAATAAACGAAAAAACTTGTACCTTAATCTCAGTAGATAAGTGATAAAGTTTTTTAGTATATGTCAAAGGTCTATATCCTCCTAGGTACTTTTCTCTAAGACATCATTGTTTTTTAGAATTAATATTTTTATCAACAAAGATTTCTCAAAAAAATTAAAAGTAATTTGACAAACAACTTTGTAACCTATATTATAACATTAATTTCAAGGAAGGTAAATCATTTAATTTATTATGCTATCGTTTTAGACTTATTATTACTTTTAAAATATAAGCAGTTGCAGTTTAAGAACTTTTAAAGGTTCTTGATAATAAGTAAAAGTTTAAAGAGATTTTTTTAAAACTTTTAACTGTCTCCTACATTTATTGAGTATGTTTTAAACTTTCCCATTCTAATCCAGGGGTCGACGGCTTTTTGTAAGTTGAAGGCAAATTTCCTCCAAAAGTAGCATGCTTACGTTTTATAAAAAAATGCTTTCATATATAGCTTGTTTTTTAAACAAATCTCGAGTAATCAATGTAAAGACCAGGGTTGTAATAAACCTTGAAAACCTGGAATTTGAAAACAATTTAGGCCAAAAATAAACATTGAAGTTAGATAACTTTTAGACAAAACCTAAAGCTGCAAGTAAAAATACTAAAAAGTCGTAAATTTTGAATTTATTACATGTAAAGTAATAAAACTTTCTTCAGATAAAAGTATCTCTTAGAAAAAAAAATGTATCAATTTCATTTCCATTTGAAAGATATGTAGTAGTATTTCAATGTTGTTATACTATTTAAAACATTTAACTTATTTCAGTTTAATTTTAGTTTATAATGAACCAAACAACTTGTTTTTTTAAAATCTAAAAAAATATCTGAAAACCTTTAAGAAATTTACTAAATTTTAAATCTGAAAGATACTATATACTTGATTAGAAAATTATTAGGATTCATTGTAGTCTGCGCTAGGAATACCAATCTATGTTTAACAGATCAAAATACCCAACAACATACTGAGAATAATTATTAGGACTTTTTTATATTATTTTAATTACATTTTATGAAAAAAGTGGGGTAAGGCAGACGCAAAACTATTTTATTTTCAATTTTATTTGAATTTTTTGTAGTACATATTTATTCAAAATTTGTTTTGTTAATAGAGTTTAAACTTTTTATAAGTATAAAAACATTAAGGTAAGAGAAAGCAACACCTCCAACCCAACTTTACTTTTCCTATCATTTTGGATTATATCATAGTTATAAGGATATTAATTATTGAGGGGTAAAAATGTAATTTGCGTATGAGTGATAAACTTTATCCGTAACTTACGAAAATATTTAAGTTAATACGCCAACTGAACACTGAATAAAAATATTGTTTTAACTAAAATGTCACTCTAGAGTAAATACTGGCTTTTACAAAAGTAAGTTTTGGTAACTTCACATTAGTTTGTGAACTACAGCTTGTTAATCAATTCTGTTGATGAAAATATTTTTTTTCAGAATAGATAAAAATGATAAATAGTTTAAGCTTACGATATGGTTTATTGTTAAGTAACAACACTTTACTCAAAGTGCTCAAGTTATGCCTATTTAACTTACAATTGATAACCAATTGTTTTTTTAATAACTGCAGACGTCGACCAATGTTTTCTAGAACATTATGACATATACAAAGATGATGAAACCCACCCGTAGATATATTAAAAATTAACAGTAAGATTTTTTTTTAAATAACTGAAACATAATATTCAAAATTTTAATTAACATAAGTTTGTTAGAATTAAATTTAAAGCTCAGTATTGGTATTTCTGCATACAATTTTCAATAAAAGGGTTGCTAATTTTTAGTTTTGTAAATTTTTAGTTTTGTTATAAAGTTTATACTTTCAAATAACTTTTAATTTTTTTTTAAAGAAATAAGTTCTAGTTTAGAACATAAAAAGTCTACTATATACTACTTTTTGATTGTAAATAAAAAAGGATACCTGCCTGACATAAGAAATTTTTATTTTTGTTCTTTTGTATTTCAATATGTAAAGTAATGCTAATTATGTGTGTATTTTCACATATTGATATTTGAAAAAAATAAACAAAGATTAAATTTAAAGAATATAAAACTATACTAGAAGTGTTGTTTAACATTAATTACAAATTATTTAAAACGTTAACTTATTTAAAGCTTCAGCAGATTCAAGTGTAATTTACACAGCTTTTTATTTAAAGTTTTGAAAATAATCAACATTGTTTATGAAGTTGATTGCTTTAATATTAAGCAAATAAGTTTTAGTTATTTTAATGAAAAATATCTTTGTTCTAAAAAATAGTTTTATAATGTTTATTTTTTTTATGCTTTTATGTAATAGCTTTATGTTTATGTTTATTTTCATCTTATTTACTGTAAATTTTATACTTTTACTAGCTCAGTTTTAATATGTATCTAGAACATGTCTTTAACAGTTTTATAGTTTTTGTCAAAGTTATATAGTTATATACACATAAATATATATAAAGTAATTTTTTAGCTATATACAGAAGTTTTATAGCTCAATAATATCTTTAAAGAGTTTCTGTAAAATAAGTTTAATTTTTACATATTTACATTACATAAGCTAACTATATAAATTGTCAAGTTTAAATACTATCTTATTTATTATAAAAGTTACTTAATAATTAACAAGTTATTTTTAGCAAACCTAAATTGCTTGTATAAAGATACTTAACATGCTACAGTTTACAATAATGTAATTTTAATATATTTAAAACCTTTTCTAGTTTTAAAGATTTTAGAATGAATTGCAAAAAATTTGGAAAACCTGCAATTTGAAAACAATTTAGGCAAAAAATAAACCCGGAATTTAGAAAACTTTTATACAAAACCTAAAATTGCGAGTAAGATAACTAAAAAGTCTAGATTTTTCAACTTGTTTACATTTAAAACAATAAAACTTTCTTTAGATGAAAGTATCTGTATAAAGAAAAAAGTTATCTTTTTTTTTCCATTTACAAAATATGTAGTATTTTTGCAATGTTGTAATACTATTTAAAACAGTTAACTTATCGATGTTAAATTTTAAACTTATACTAAATGAAATAACTTGTTTTTTTAAAAGCTGAAAATTCTAAGAAAACTTGCAAAAAATTTACTAAATCTTAACCCTGAAGGAAATTATGTAATTGAAAAGAAAATTAGTTATAATCATTGTAGTCTGCGCTAGGAATTGTCCAATCTATGTTTGGCATATCTAAATACCCAACAACATAAAAATTATGATCATTTTAAAAATAACTTAAATTTTTATAATTACATTTTATGCAGACAGTAGGGTAAGGCAGACGCAAATTTTTTTTTTTTTTTTTTGAATTTTTTTAATACATAAATATTCATAATTTGTTTTGTTAATAGACTTTAAAATTTTTATAAGTTTGAAAACATTAAGGGAGTTTCTGTAAATGACAGCAAAACCTCCATCTCAACCCTACGTTTGAATTATTTTATAGTTAATAGGATATTAACTATTTAAAACGAAAAATGTAATTTGCTAATAAGTGGTAAACAGTAATTTATCCGTAACTTACGAGAATATTTAAGTTAATACGCCAACTGAACACTGAATAAAAAATATTGTTTTAACTGAAATGTCACGCTAGAGTAAATAGTGGCTTTTAAAAAAGTAAATTTTGGTAACTTCACAGTAGCTTGTGATCTGCAGCTTGTTAATTAATACTGTTGATGAAAATAGTTTTTCTGAATAGAAAAAATGTTAAATAGTTTAAACTTACAATAAAGTTTATTATTTAGTAACAACACTTTCCTTAAAGTGCTCAAACTATGCTTATTTTACTTATATTTGATAACCAAATGTTCTTTTATTAACTGCAGACGTTGACCAATATTTTTTAGAAAATTATGACTTATACAAAGATGATGAACCCGACCCGTGGATAGATTAAAGTTTAATAGTAAGATTTATTTTTGAAATTACTGAAGCATAGTATTCAAAGTTTAAAATAACATAAGTTTGGTGGATTTTAATTTAAAGCACAGTGTTGGCATTTCTGCATACAATTTTCAATAAAAGGGTAGATGATTTTTAGTTTTGTAGAAAAATTATAAACTTTATAGCTTTAAATAATTATTAAATTAAAAAAAAAAGTTCTGGTTTAGAACATAAAAAGTCTACTATATATTACTTTTTGATTGAAAATTGAATATGATCCCTACCTGACATAAAAAATTTTAACATTTTGGTTTTTAGTAGTTTAATATGTAAAATAATGCTAAGTTACTATTTGTTTTTATGTTGTCTACTTTCATGTATTGATAATTGAATAAGTTAGACAAAGAGAAAGTTATGGAATATAATAATACTAAAAATATTGTGTAATTAAAAGTTATTTAGAAATTTACTTATTCAAAGCCTCTGCAGTTTTAAGTGTAATTCACACAGCATTTTATATGAAATTTAGACAATAATCAAATTTTATATAAAATTAATTGCTTTAGAATTAAGCCAATAAGTATTTGTTCTTTTAATAAAAAACGCTTAATTCTAAAAAAAGAATTTTATAGTTTTTAGTTTTTATGCTTTTATGTAATTTTTTTTAGTTTATGTTTATTTTAATCCTATTTATTTTAAATTTTATGTTTTACTAGCTTAGTTTTAATATGTATCTGAGACAAGTCTTTAATAATTTTAAAGTTTGTGTTAAATAAATATTAAAAAAAAATATTCTATAAATCAATTTTTAAAACTTTTTTTAAGTGGAATTAGTTTGGTAAATAAACTTTTGTAATAAAGCATTTTAAACTTAATTTAAGTTTAATTAAGTAACATCTTGTGCCCTACATATTCAGTGGCGATTACATAAATTTTTTTTGAGATAACTGATAGTCTTTAATAGTAGACTTTTAAATCTCAAATGTCACAAAAGTAAAATAATCAATGTAAGCATCAGGGTTGCAATAAACCTGGAATTTGAAAACAATTTAGGCAAAAAACGAACAGGGAATTTAGAAAACTTTTTTACAAAACCTAAAATTGCGAGTAAAAGTACTAAAAAGTCTGGAATTTTTAATTTGTTTACATTTAATGCAATAAAACTTTCTTTAGTTAAATGTATCTATATTAAAAAATATGTAGTAGTTGTTCAATGGTGTTGTACTATCTAAAACGGTTCACTTATTTAAGTCTAATTTTAAACTTATATTAAATGAAATAACTTGTTTTTTAAACAGCTGAAAGAATTTCCGGAAACCTGCAAGAAATTTACTAAATCTTAACCCTGAAAGATACCATCTATTTAATTACACTAATGCAGACAGTGGGGTAAGACAGACTCAAAATTATCGTAATAATTTGTTTTGTTAATATAGTTTAAATTTTTTATATTTTTGAAAACTTTAAGGGAGTTTCTGTAAAAGACAGCAACACTTCGAACACAACCTTACTCTTCTTACTATTTTGGATTATATTATAGTTAAAAGGATACCAATTATTGAGGGGCGAAAAATGTAATTTGCGGATAAGTGATAAGCAGTACTTTATACGTACCTTACGGGAATATTTAAGTTAATACACCAACTGAATAAAAAAAGATTATTTTAACTGAAATGTCACGCTAGAGTAAATAGTGGCTTTTAAAAAAGTAAATTTTGGTAACTTCACAAGAGCTTGTAATCTGCACCTTGATAATCAAAGCTATTGATGAAAATAATTTTTCAGAACAGAAAAAAATTTTTAATAATTTAAACTTACAATATGGTTTACTGTTTAGTAATAACCCTTTACTCAAAGTGTTCAAACTGTGCTTATTTTACTTATATTTGATTACCAATTGTATTTTAATAACTGCAGACGTCGACCAATATTTTCTAGAGTATTACGACTTATACAAAGATGCTGAAGCCGACCTGTGGATAGATTTAAGGTTAACAGTAAGATTTTATTTTTAATATTACTGTAGCATAATATTCAAAGTTTAGAATAACATAAGCTTGTTAAATTTAAATTAAATCTTAGTGATGGCATTTCTGCATATCATTTTCAATGAAAGGGTAGATGATTTTTAGTTTTGTAAAAATATTATAAACTTTATAGCTTTAAATAGCTTTTAAGTTTTTTAAAAGATATAAGTTCTATTTTATAACAAATAAAGTCTACTATATATTACTTTTTGATTTAAAGTTAAAAAGAATTCCTGCGTGACATAATAAACTTTTAACATTTGAAAAAAAGATTAAGAAAAAGTTTAAAGTTTATACTTTCAAATAACATTTAAATTTTTTTTAAAGAAATAAGTTCTAGTTTAGAACATAAAAACTTTACTATATATTACTTTTTGATTGAAAATTAAAAATGATCCCTGCCTAACACAAGAAATTTTAACATTTTGGTCTTTTGTATTTCAATATGTAAAGTAATGGTAATTTACTGTTTATTATATAGTTGTCAATTTTCATATACTGATAATTGAAAAACATAGACAGAGACTAAGTTTTAAAATGTAACTATACTAGAAATATTGTTTAATTAAAAATTATTTAAAAATTTTCTTCTTCAAAGCCTCTTCAGGTTTAAGTGTAATTTACCAAGCTTTTTATATAAAATTTAGACAAAATCAAATTTTTATGAAGTTTATTGCTTTAGGAATAAGCCAATACGTTTTTATTCTTTTCATGGAAAAAAGCTTTTTTCTAAAATAAGAGTTTTATAGTATTTAATTTTTAATTTTTTATGTAATTTTTTTTTTGTTTATGCTTTTTTTAATCCTATTTACTTTAATTTTTTTATTTAACTAGTGTAGTTTTAATATATCTAAAACAAGTCTTTAATAGTTTTACAGTTTGTGTTAAAAGAAATTAAAAAAAGAATATTCTATAAATCGATTTTTAAAACTCTTTTTAAGTGGAGTTAGTTTGGTAAAGAAACTTTTGTAAGAAAGCAGATTAAAATAAAATTATGCTTTCTAATTACCTAACAACTTGTGCCCTATATATTCAGTGTCATTTACATAAAGTTATCTTTGAGATAACAGATAGTCTTCAATGTTAGATCTTTAAATCTCAAATGTCATAAAACTAGAGTAATTAATAAAAGATGAGGGTTGCAACAAACCTGGAAAATCTCAATTTGAAAACATTTTAGGCAAAAAATAACCTGGAATTTATTAAGCTTTTATGCAAAACCTAAAATTGCGAGTAAAAGTACTAAAAAGTCTAGATTTTTCAACTTGTTTATATTTAAAACAATAAAACTTCCTTTATATAATAGTATCTATAGAAAAACAATTTTTTTTTTCATTTACAAAATATGTAGTAGTATTTTAATGTTCTTACATTATTTAAAACAGTTAACTTATTTATGTTTAAATTTTAAACTTAAATTGAATGAAAAAACTTGTTTTTTAAAAAACTGATAAGATTTAATAAAATCTGCAAAAAATTTACTAAATCTTAACCCTGAAGGAAATTATATACTTGAAAAGAAAACTAGTAATAATCATTGTAGTCTGCGCTAGGAATTATTCAATCTATTTTTGGCAGATCAAAATACCCAACAACATAAAATAATCATTTTAAAAATAACTTAAATTTTTAAAATTACATTTTATGCAGACATTGAGGTAAGGCAGAAGCAAACTTAATTTGTTTTAAATTTTTTTGAGATTTTTTTTTAATCCATATATTTCCATACTATATATATATACATAAATATTACATATTTATGCAACACCTCCATCTCAACCCTACTTTTCCTTCATTTAGGATTATTTTATAGTAAAAAGGATATTAACTATTAAGAACGAAAAATGTAATTTGCGAATGAGTGATAAGCATTACTTTATCGGTATCATACGAGAATATTTAAGTTAATATGCTAACTGAACACTGAATAAATAAATATTATTTTAATTGAAATGTCACGCTAGAGTAAATAGTGGCTTTTAAAAAAGTAAATTATGGTAATTTCACAGTAGCTTGTGATCTGCAGCTCGTTAATCAAAGCTATTGATGAAAACAGTTTTTCAGAAAAGAAAAAGTGATAAATTATTTAAACTTACAACATGGTATATTGTTTATTAATAATACTTTACTCAAAGCGCTCAAATTGTGCTTCTTTTACATATATTTGATAACCAATTTTATTTTAATAACTGCTGAAGCCGACCAATGTTTTCTAGAATATTATAACTTACACAAAGGTTCTAAAGCCGACTCGTGGATAGTTTAAAGTTTAACAGTAAAATTTTATTTTTAATGTTACTGAAGCATAATTTTTGAAGTTCAAAATAACATAAGTTTTTTAGAGTTTAATTTAAAGCTTAGTGTTGGCATTTCTGCATATCATTATCAATAAAAGGGTAGCTAATTTATAGTTTTGTAGAAAAATTATAACCTTTATAGCTTTAAATAACTTTTAATTTTTTTAAAGAAATAAGTTTTAGTTTAGAACATATAAAGTTTACTATATATTACTTTTTGATTGAAAATAAAAAAGGATCCCTGCCTTAAATTATGAACTTTAACATTTTGGTCTTTAGAATTTTAATATATAAAGTAATGCTAAGTAAGTGTGTATTTCCACATATTGATAATTGAAAAAATTAAACAATGGTTAACTTAAAAGAATATATAACTATACTAGAAGTATTGTTTAATATTAATTACAAGTTATTAAAAACGTCAACTTATTTAAAGCTTCTTCAGGTTTAAGTGTAATTTACACAGCTTTTTAAATGAAGTTTAGAAAATAATCAACATTTTTTATGAAGTTGATTGCTTTAAATTAAGCAAATAAGTTTTTGTTTTTTAATGAAAAACAGCTTGTAACTATTCTAAAAATAGTTTTATAGTGTTTAGTTTTTTATGGTTTTATGTAATTGCTTTATGTTTATGCTTATTTTCATCTTATTTACTGTAAATTTTATATTATACTAGCTCAGTTTTAATATGTATCTAATTAATAGTTTTATAGTTTGTGTCAAAGTTATATAGTTAAATACACATAAATGTATATTTAGTAGTTGTATAGCTGTAGACATAAATTTTTTAGCTCAATGATATCTTTAATTAGTTTCTGTATAGTAAGTCATATTTTTACACACTAAAATTACATAAGCTACCTACATGAACTGTGAAATTTGAATACTATCTTAAATACCATAAGAGTTACTTAATAAGTATCTATTAATCAACAAGTTATATATAACAAACCTAAATTGTTAATATAAAGATACTTAACATACTACAGTTTACAATAATACAATTTTAATACATCTAAAACCTTTTCTAATTTTAAAGATTTTATAATGAATTGTTTGTAACTTTTAAATATAACTTTTTTAATTTTATTCATAGTTTAATATATGAATTTAAAACAAATGTATAAGAGTTTTATTTTTGGTTATACTTTGACAAGTTTTACAATTAAAAAAAAATTCAGATTTTAAAGTAACAATTTAAATAAAAAGTTTTAGTCATGTACAAGTTAATTGATAAGTTCAAGATAAATTATGAAAAAAGTTATGAAGAAAATATTGCAAGCTCTTTTATAGAAAATTGTAAACAAGGTAAGTATAAATAAAAATAATTAGCATTAAATTTAAAGATATTTTTTAAAGCAATCTTGAATTACATACGATTATAAATTTAAACAATAAAACTTAACTCATTAAAATTTGAAGCTATTCGATTGCAAAAAAAGTCCTAGCGAAACAAGTTCGCTGGATAATGTAAAACAAAAAAATTACAAAGTACTCTTTCTTCTTCAACTACACATGTTTCTGCATGTTTACAGGAAAAAATAATAAGTAAATATCATAATAGTTGCTGTATCTACAATATTAACATAAAATAATCTACAGTAATAATTCTCATTATTAATAAACCCATATATATGCCTACTTTAGCCTTAGTTCTTACATAATAGTATATTTTTTATTTTAGCTCAAGAAACATGTGTAAGTTTAAAAAAGAACAAAATACTATTGAAATTTATTGTTTTAATTCTGTTTATAAAATACCATTTCTAAAATAAGTTCAAACACAAAATAAAAGCCTTTAATTGTACTAGTTGAAAATATACAATAAATATATTTTTAAAGTTATTGGAAATAAACATTTGCAAAGTGATCAATAATCAAAAAGACCCTAAAGAAATTAAAACAACAAATTTTTACTTAAGTTTTAATCTATAATGTTTCAAATCTTTTTTCTCTTTTTTTAAATTTAAGTTTATTTTTATAAAGAAATAGAAGTTACGAAGTAGTTATGAAAACGTTTTATTAATCTATTAAAAACTTTTGCTAACTTAGAAAAGCATTATTTTAGGTCTAAAATGTAGCGTAAAAAATTTAAAATTTACTATATCTGACTGAAAGATATAATATTTAGTAAACGTATAAACAACTTGTAAATAAGATTATACAATTAAACTTTTTTTTAGATAGATCAAAGACTAAAGAAAAAGGATTAACAGTAGATTTAAAATTAAACAAGTTGGTGTTAAACAAAGAAGGGAATCTAGAAATATCTGATTTATTGAAGAAAAAATTAAACAAAGACAATGCTCTTCTCTATTATAGTTTAGCCAAACATTTCAACCTTCCTACTATTCCAGAGTCATCCTTAAATTGTATAGAGCGTTGTTTTCCAATTATTGTTGAAAATGAAAGCTTCTTAAATCTAGATTTTTGTATTATTGCTAATATACTTGAAAGTTCTGCGTTAAATATTCACTCAGAAGTAGAAATATTCAATGCAGCAATCACTTGGTTACAACACAACATTGAAGAACGTAGCAAATATGCAAAACAATTGTTACTAAAAGTTCGTTTTACTTTGCTGTCAGAACACGCATTAAAGTATGTTTCAAACTGTTTATCAACCTTGAGTAAAAACCAGCAGTGTGATAAAGTGTTAAAAGAAGTTTATTTAAAGTGTCTAAAAAACAAGTCAAGTAGTTGTTACACAAATAGATATTGTGGACAAAACATGTTTAACATTTTAATATGTGGTGGTTATAATGTTGAAAGTAATAACGTTGTGAATACGGTAACTCAACTAGATGGAAGTGATTTGAAAAAAACGAAAGTTCTCTCTTCAATGACAATTGAGAGAAGAAGTTTCAAAGCTGTTTGTTTAAAAGGAGAAGTTTATGTATTTGGTGGTCGTGATAAGTATTGGACTGAAATAACTTGTATTGAAAAATATTCACCTTCTACTAATAAATGGAGTAAAGTAACTAGTATGTTTGACAATCGTAGGTACTTTTGTGTTTGTTCATTTATGGACAAAATTTATGTTTTTGGAGGTTCTTGCCGTCAAAACTCTGAAACAATTGATTCTTGTATAGAATTTGGTACGAAAAAAGAAAAATGGAAAACAATTGCTAATGTGAATGAAGCAAGAAGTAATGCAGCTTGTGCTGTTTTTCATGGAAATATTTTAGTTTCTGGTGGAATGGATAATGATGATAATGATTTGAATTCAGTTGAATCATATGGTGTATTTGCAGATAAATGGACATCAATGCCTAATATGATAAATAATCATAGCTATCACAGTTTAGTTATTGTAGAAGATAAATTATTTGTTATTGATCAAGGGAGAAAAAGTTGTGAACTTTTCGACAACGCTTGTAAGAAGTTTGTTCTTTTAAAGCATCAACCTAGTATTGACTTTAACAAAAGTGTGTCGATAGGAAAAAGAATTCTAATATTTCAAGAAAACTCATCATCTATAATTTGTTATGATGTTGATAAAGAAGAATGGTCTGAAGAATCATGTGAACTAACGAAAGATCTACAACAGTTTTTTTGTGCGAAATTACCTTCGCACTAACTTTTTGGGTTAATATAAGACACTTAATATTTTTATGCTACTTATTTAATAAGATGACTGCAACAATAGTTAATGTACACATAAAATCACGAAAATATATAAACTTTAAAATGACTCTTGTATTTTCTTTGAAAAAATTATTGCAAAGTTAAGAAAAAATAACGCATTTTGCAATTTAATAAACTTGATTTAGTGGTTTATGTTAATAGTCAATAAATAGTAAAGTTAACGCCTTGCCCTTGCCCTTGTCTGGTTGCAGTTGAGTGAACGCCTTCCTCTTTTCAGCTTGCAGTAGAGTATTTAAGAGCTGGTTGTAGATAGGAAACTGGAACTTAGAGAACGTGTAAAAAATATTTATCCATATACTTAAAGTAACTTTATAAACAAGACTGTAATAAAAACAAATATTAAATAACATTACCCATTTTTAACCGATATCAAATTTATAACTTAAATACTTATTGTTATATGTAAAAAAAAATATTGTATGACAAAAAATCACGAGTTTTTTGCTAAATTATTTAACATAGACTTAAAAATTCTAAGAATTAGAAGGAAATTACAAAGTCTAGCTAGAGGTACGGTTAGTTTCATAAAATACTGTTAAGTACGTCTAAGTTTTTTACAAAATAATGGTTTCAAACTTAACTTGTTTGCATCTCAAGAAATGCCAGTTTCATAATTTTAAACATAAAGTAAGCACTACTTAATAAGTACTAATCTAAATGCAAAACTCTTAATTGAGTAACATTTTTTTGTAATGGTAAGTGCGTACTTAACACAAAGTTTATACCGAAAAGTAATACTCGACAGATAAAGAAGAATAACTTACTATTACAAAAAAAATTGTATTTAATTGTATCTATTTACTTATAAATAGCTCTGTTTTAACTAATATTTAAAGTAAAATATTAAAAAAAAACATGCCATAACTAAAAAAAAAAATTATTATGTTTTAAAAACAAATAACAACAAGTTTTTATATTATTATATTCAAATTCAAAATGCTTTCTTTAAACAATTATTTCATAAACGTTCAAAAAGGTAATTGAATAAAGCATTAGGCTAGTAAGAAAAGTATTTACATTCGTATATTCTAACTTCGTAGTTTTAAATTTTTGAGCGTATGTTATATAACTTTAAAGTCGCTCCAGATAATATAACTTATTTAAGTTTTTATATTAAATAAGTAAACTGATTAAACTAGATTGTTAATTAAAATTAGTTTGAGTTCAAGTCTAACAATTGTTTTATTCTATTGTGCGTCTTTAAATAAAATTTGTAGTTTTTTTATATTTAGTTCTTTGCTCTTGAAAACCTAAGTATAATACACACATAATTGAACCAACTTTTTAATGTTGCAATATTTTTTTCCAATGATTTCAATCATTCAATATATTTACGGACAGTAAAATAATTTGTTTAATGAGAAGCTGTCAAATTTGCACGAGCGTACGAAACTGCAAAGGGGCACAAAGTTGCACGAAGACACTTTTGTACGAGGAAATAAAATTGCACAAAGAGACTTTTGTACGAAGAATCACTCATACATGAATAAACTTTTGAATGAGCAGACAATTATGCACGGAGAAATTTTTGTATAGTTGATGTTTATTTTATTGTTTGTATTTTAGTTAGTTTTTTTTAACTATTTCTGTTACCCCTACCCCTAACCCTCAGTTGGTAGCTTTTTTTTTCTTTTTAAATTTAAATTTTTTTTTATTATTTTTATTAGTTGTTTAATCATTTTATTTTTTATTTTTACTATCAATTTTACACCTAACCCTTATTCTCGGTAAATTTTTTTTTCTGGTTTTTTATATAAATTAATCTTTTAGTTATTTTTTTTCTTTATTTTGAGTATTGTACTCTCGTAAAAAAGTGTAACTTGTGCAAAATTGACCCTTGGTGCAAAAAGATCTTTGTGCAATTTTGTCCCTTCGTTAAATTTTGTTCCTTCGTGCAAATTTTTCTTCTTGCAAAAGTATCTTCGTGCAATTTTGTGCCCTCGTGAAATTTTGCCTCCTGCAATTTTGACCCGTTTCTTGTTAATTGTAGTTAGAAATTATAAACAATTTTATTTAAAAATTTGATAACACATGTGTTTGTTACATGAAATATTTTTTAATTATTTAACCATAAATTAAGTTGTTAGTGACCTCATTTAAATTTTATAGACATTAAATCTTACCATAAAAGTATTTAGCCTAACAACTTTTTAAAATTTTATCTAACTTTGGATGCTGGAGTTACTTATATGAGCATAGAGCTCGCAAAATATTTACATCTTAATACAGATTTTTTAATAATTTTTAGTTTAAGAAGATTTGCAAAGCAATTCAAGATAAATAACAAACTTCAGAAATATTTTTTTTTACTTTATATGAAAATTGTTATAAATTCTTTATTTCAAGAATTCTATCATGAAACAGATTCATTGGGAGTTGCTTGCAAATGACCGTGCCAAATGGAGATCAACTATACACAAAAGACTGCAAGAAAGAGAAAAGGAATATTTTAGAAAAACGAAGAAGAAGATGAAGAAATAAGCAGCAGAATGAATTTAATTGTTTTTTTTTTTTTTGTTTTTGTGTTTGTGTTTTGTTTATTGCATCACTGTATATGTTTTTTTTTTTTTTTTTTTAACATGTAATTTTTTTTTCTTCTCTGTGCACAACACGCATAGCCGATCTCGGCTGATAGCGGGCCTTATTATTATTATTATTATCATAAAACAGTGTTGTATCAAAACAATATATTATATATTTATTTATAACTAAATTTCAAGACTATTTAATATTGTTAATGATATATTGGATTTATTACAAGTTTAAAAATCTAAATGTGCTAAAAATTTTTAATGTTGTTATAAAAAGAAAAATGATTACTTATTTTTTACTCACTTCTACTTTGAAAATAGTTAGTATGAGTGGAATATTATTTTTATTATTTTATAGCATAACGACTTTCATGATTTGTGTTAAGTGAAAAAAAATTACTAAATGTTTACAACATTTTAAATAAATCTAAGTAAACATTTTTTTTGAAATACTTTTATAAGGTAACAAATTTTAAAACATAAAGCTGAAACATGTCTGTAACATATTTTGTTTTATTTATATTTAACCAGAGTTATGTAATAGTTCATAACTTATTTATTTATAAAAAAATTAAAAAAAATCAAAAACTT
The DNA here is from genome assembly GCF_965202585.1 of Thalia democratica. Lineage (NCBI taxonomy): Eukaryota > Metazoa > Chordata > Thaliacea > Salpida > Salpidae > Thalia > Thalia democratica. The sequence goes on from NC_139170.1 coordinate 3,642,399, forward strand.
GTATTGTTAAGCGCATTGTAACGGCAAGTGAATTGACTAAGCAAGTTAAATTTCAGGTTTTGAAAAAGATATTTGTTCTATTTTTATCTTATTAAGATATATAAATGCTTAATAACATATTTTAATACAGGTTAATTAGATTATTATTTTTTAATTACATCTGTTTACCTCTTATCTCCTAATAATTTCAAAAAAATTATTAGTTTTATTATTTTTTGTTTTTAAAAATATTTGAGTCAATCATTTGATACCGCAAAGTTTAAGTAAAACATAAAACTTTTAAGTAGTTAATCCTATTCTAATATTTTTTTATCATGAAAGTAATAAAGTCAGAACAATTAGTTGCATTATTATGCTTTTAGGGACGTCATACATTAAATAAAACAAACGAAATTACCGTTTTATTGTATATATTTATGCTTAAAGCTGTTAATGTGACTCAGTTGTTTATGTAGCTCATTAACCTTTTAAACAAGCATAAGCTCATAAAGTTATATATATTTTGAATGTTCTTAAATATTAAATATAAGTAAGCTTCAAAAAAGTATGACGAATAAAGGATATACATTATAGTTAATAATTATTAAATTGATTATTTCTAAATAAACGCTAACGACTGTGAAAACTAAACTTAAATGAAAAAAAAAATAAAATCCTTTGTTTTATGATTTATAACATAAACTGCTTAATATGGTATATAGAACTATCTAATAATGACAAAAAAATTTAGTTAAAAAAAATTCTAATCTTTATAAATAAAAACGTGAAATTTATAAAAAAAAATATGTTTCTTGATTTGAAAAATAACTAAAATACGTATTTATGTTTAAAATTTTAAGAAAGTTTATTTGATATAAAATTTTTTTTTAAACTTCAATTTTAGTTTTTGGTAATCAGATTTTAACATCAATAAAAAAATTTTAAAACTTTAATTTTTTTAAGACACTTTAACCTACTACTTTTTTCTAGAAATTTTTCTTTATGTGTGACCTTTTTACTTTTTTCATATATATTAAAGTTATATTTTTTCAACACTATACAAGATAACTAATATGTCATTTCAAATTTTAATGGTTTTTAAAAATGTTGTACTTAAGACTCTTATAAAGTTAGTCTAAAATTCCATTAAATATCAGTATTGGTTCAAATAAAACGATATTGTTTGGAGTATTTGGATATAATGAGTGTTAAGTGTCGCAAAGGCTGGTTTTAAAATTTTCATAATGCAATTATTTAGATCATAAAGTTTTTATAAGTTGCTAGTGACGTCACGTGCTATAAAATCGCAAATCAAGGATTCAAAATTTTGATATATTATTAAGAAATAGACTTTATTTTAAAATTTACTAAGAACAACGAAATACAAAAGCAAAAAACAGTAAAAATTTAACAACCTTTAACTATTTAAACAAATCGGTAAACAATTATTTATTTTTTTTATTTCTACGCTTTAAAAACTTTTTTGTGAGTATTTTTGCAACGAATTTATAGTTTTAAGTTTCATTGTAAACTTTATACAACTGTAAAATATAATAAGTTATAAGATATCATCAACTTTTATGTTGAAATTTTAGGCACAGCAAGTTCTGGTACATTAATTTACAAACTTTTCTAAAGCTGTTTTGATTTAAAGTATAGACTATAGTATCATTATATAGTTTTAAATGTTAAAAAAAGAACATTTTTATATAATTAGAGCTAAAGTAATCATTATTCAAAATAAAGATTGTAAAACCAACACTATAAGTAAATAAATAATCTTATTATTAGTTAGAACAATAAACCGAACAATAAATATTATTGAAACAAAAAATTGTTCATTCAAATAGTACAAGACTTATATTTAATTATTAATAAAAAGTATAGGGTAAATCTTTAATTGTAAAAAATTGTTGAGCTTCTTATAACGACAACTAACTAAAAGGATAATAAAGCTTCACTTAACATTTATAAACTTACTTTTAAGAAACATGAACAATTCATAACTTTAAAATTTTTTTTAGCTTGAAGCATTACGCTCGCAATATACATTTATCATAAAAAAACATATCTAGTAGAATCAGTTTAAACAAGTTTCAGTTAAAAACTGACTATTTCTTAAAACACATAGACAAACAATTTTTATTGTTTTAAATAACCTGTTTGAACAAAGAATGTTGACATAATATTAACTAACATAAAAACAAAACAAGATATACAAATAAAAGCAATATACATTTAACCACTAACCAGAAAAGGTTGAACATTATATCGCTTTTTGTTTTACAAGACGGATTAAACTATAAACCTGGAAAGAGCTAAAGCGTATTTTGTTGTGTTTGACAAAAAAATACTTTTATAAGATAAAGCTGAATTTACAAGCTAATGATGTTTGAATTAAGAAATTTATATAGTATTAAATTGAAGTTAAGATAAATGCGCAGATTAATTTACGAATTTTGAATTTACAAAGAATCTAAAACGCATTGTAATTTAAGTGTGATAAGATTATTAGAAAAACTTTTCATTAAAAATCTATGAAAACATTACATTTTAATTATTTTTAAACATTTTATTATTATCCTATTGACGTCATGCATTTTTATCAACAAGTTAACGCCTAGTATGAAAATATTAAAAAAAGGAAATTTCCAATTTCATGTCATATTTAGCAGTAAAAATTTTCAAACAACTATCAAGGTTGTTATATACGTTTAATAAGTTCGATGTTTTATAAATCGAACAGTGGCGACCCGTTATATACTTGGTAGGATTCGTAGATACACTATAAACTTTAACTAAAACCCTAAACTACTTTAGTAAAACATAACTGCTACAATTAGAATAATTTTTTATTATGTCATATATTTTTAATTATTTTAGGTTAAGCTTAGTTCTCAACGCGTTAAAGCGATAACCCTTTTATCAAATTATATTTCAAACAAGCTTGACAAAAAACATTTCTAAGTTGTTGTCAAGAAAGTAAAATAGAATTGAAATTTTTTATAAAAACTTTCAAACGTTATTATTTTTGTTCAGTTAAATTACACTATTGAGACAATTTTAATTACTAAACTTTTGTTAATACATTTAGAATGGTTAAAGTTCCGAAAATGTTTTGAAAGTTTATAACATAATTAATACAGTTTTTGTTCAATTTAGTTTATGTTTCTAACTTTAAAGCTTTAATTATTACAACGAAATCAAAAAACATAATCAAACTTTAAATAGATAAATATTTTAGGTTTAAAATAGTTCTACATTAGGTTTCAAACATGACAACTTTTGCAAAACTTTAGACATGCATCAAGCTCGCAATATATTATCTAAGTAGATTAAATACTTTGGGTTAAACATTTATAATTTAATTTTGATAAGTTTCTTGTTTTTACAATCACTTAACTATTATGTAGTTTAAAATAAAAATACATTTCGATACACGAAGCGATAGTAATATTTAGTTTTAAAGAACTTGAAATTTTCTTAGCTGTAAATTTTTATAACTGATTTTCAAATGCAAATTGAATACAAATAAGCATAAAACTCCTATTTTGTTAGTACAAGGAACTATATATCACAATCTACAAAAAAAACACATTTTCATATTCTTACTTTATTATATTATTATCAAAACTCAGATTATTATTAAAAAAATTACAATTTTATCAAATATGTTTTTTTAGATTTTCTTTTCAGACTATAGATCATTAAATTTTATGAACCATATATACTTTGTTCTTTAAAATAGACATATATGTTGAACTTTACTGCGTATAGTTGTAAAATGTATTCTTTGTTACAAACTTAATTTTACTAGCCAAATTTTTAAACATTATAAACATAAAATATTTTATTATAGTTGAAAAAAATTGGACAAACTACTGAAATAATAAATCAAACTTTTATTCAATTAAGATTTAATTTTATTTACAACAATACTTACTAACGTTGTTAGTCTTTGCAAAAGAAAAGTAAGAAAATAGTTATATATTACAAATATTTTTAATTTTATACAACTTTTAGTTGATAAGACAAACAGTTATATATAAAATTAAGTCTGTATATATAATATATTAAACTTATGCTAATTACAAGGTTTGGTCATTATAAAACAACTAAAAGTCTCTACTTTATAAAAACAGAAATTTTCTATCATAAATATTTTTATGTTGCTTTTAGGATCTTAACAAGTAGATTCGCTCGCTTAAAATTTAAGTTATTTCTGAAAAACTACGTTTATTAAGTACATTAAGTATTTTAAAATCCTTTTATTTTTAATTTTTATTATAGCATCGTTGTTAATTTTAAATATTTTTTATCTACTTTTTATATTAGTTCAATACAAAATGTTTACTATTAATAAGTGATAATAAGTTAAATAACCCTAATTTGTAATAGTTTAAACTATTTATTTGGTTCGAGAGTTAGTTCCAATACTAAGATTTACATCAAACTAACGTTTAAGTCAGTGAAAGTATATAATTCATAGAGATAAATTGAAAAAGATTTACATTCTTCAAAATTATAATATCAGAACAAGTTTGATTTGTTCAATATTTCAAAATAAAACGATAAATGTTATTTATCTATCTTTGCTAGTTAGAAGATTAATAATGAATTTACTTAAACTATATCGACTTTTGTTTGCAACATAAAATTCATATTTAAGGCTTTTTTTAAACGAGCAAACTGGTTTTTAATTTTTTTTTTGACTTCATTAACGTCTAAAAGCAACTTGAAGCTTAACTGAATATATTTTTCCAATAAAGCTTGTAGTTATATATGATGGTGAAAAAGGCTATAATTAGATTATCACAATTAAGAGTTTGGCATTTTATGTTTAACTCACTCAGTTTTAATTAAGGTTGTTTTACTTATTTGTTTATTTCTAATTTATTATGTTCTTTAATTTCTGCTTAAAAACATGTTACAATGTTGTTGAATATTAAATGTTGTTGTCAAAGAAATAAAAAATTATTAAGAACTTGTGGTGACATCTGTAATGAATAAGTTAATGCTTTAATACTTAAATCTATAGTATTTTATACATTATGGTTAGCATTTTATCTAGCTAAAAGTTTAATGAGTCTTAACATCATGATTCTAAGTAAAAATGAAATAGCTTATATTACTAGTTACGACATGTAAAAATTTTTATAAGTAAAGTATAGCATATAAAGTTTTTGTCGAAAAAATAATGAATCAAACAACATTGTAGTTGAAAATTTATGGTGACCCCAAAAGTAATAACTATTTTATTGTTAAATATAAAAAGACATCTTTGGAAGTATTAATAATGCAGTAAGCATCATATCTAGCTTAATTTTCAAATGAGAATTATTATCGTGATAGAAATTAAAATAAAGTAAAATATATGCTACAACCGGTCACGACATAGTTATAAAGTTTATAACTAAAATATTATTATTTACTAATTAATTAATAAACAGATAACATTTTACTATTTTTGAATTAAGTTTGAACACTTTGATCTAGTGAAATACTAATATCTAGATAAGTTTCAAAGTGCTGAAAGAATTTTTTTTAATATTTTTAAATATATAAGTAAGTGAATGTTTGAAGAATGTACTTTACTTAATCAAACAACAAAAACTTTATTTATGAGTGTTTAAAACAGTATATAATAAAATATAGAAAACTTAGCTTTTTTCGATTACTTTTTGGTATTATATAGTTACAGTTTGAAACTTAAAACATTTTGAATTTGTTTAGTTAATGCTTTAAGTACGTTTTAAATACTTTTTGTTCGATGATCTTTCGTCTAGAAATTCAGTTTGATTCACTTGTAAAAGCTATTCTGGTTTCATGAAAACCTTTTGGATAAAATAAAAAAATTTTATTGCATGTTGAGTTATAAATATTATTTGAAACTTAAATTATCGATACAAATTTAAAACTGAAGTTTTTTATTGGAACAAAATACTTCTACAGACAGCTTTCTTTTTCAGTTTGTAAAATTGTCTATTTAATTTTATATTAAATTAGCTAGTCTTTAAAATATGTTTAAATATGAGACTAATAAGTTAAAAATTTACAGTATCTTGTTTTACGACACAAAAAAAAATATTAAAAAACATCATCTATATTATAGTTATTAGAAAGAATAAAATATATTTAGATCATTTTGACTTTAAACTGCGAGCATGACACTCGTAACAAATTGTGAAGATTAAAACTAAGTAAATTTGATTATATAAAATATTATATATACGAATAGCTAATTTACTTTCTTATTTACATGACGTTAATAGGGATTCAACAAGAACAAAGTTTTATTAAAAATTATATTTAGTAAAAAAAATATGTTTATTAGTATTATAAACTTCTCAAAATTATTTATTTAGAACATAATTGTTTTTAAACTTTGATAACTTACAATTTTATTTTAAACTTAGTTTTTTAAACAACCTACAATCTAAAAATGATACCAACATTTTAAAGCCAAATAAGCATTCATATTAAAAATAAAACAGTATACCTTTTAATTTACAATTTTTATAAATATTACCAAGTATTCGAATTTATCGGTTATTTTATTAATACAACAAATAACTTGTTTTTTACTTATACTGCTCAAGTTAGATCAAAAATTGCATCCACAGTGTAATACATAAGTCATCAAAAATGCAAATCAAAACTTAAAAGCTTAAGTCAAATATATAAACTTAAGTAAAAAATACTCGATTATAATATAAACTCATTATAAGCTTTAGAAATTTACCACCTACAATAAGCAGCTTTTAGAATGAGCTTCAAACTTTTTTATAACTTATTTAAGTCTATATATAAGTATACCAACTTTCCTACTGTTTTTGTTTTGATGTGATTAAAAAGAGTACAACGATCTAGAGTATCACACTTAAAGGTAAAATTCAGTGCAACTGAGTTAGAAGCTTGGTGTTTTTTTCATTGAAGATTTAATATAAATAACGTAAATAATGTTAAAATGCTTAACGAGCAGATTTGATTGTTTAAAAGAATATAATTTCAGTATAAATTATTTTAAGTAGAGAAGAGTTGTTTTTTTTGTTTTTGATTGCAGTTTTTATTTTCATTAGTGAAAAGTTGTTAAGAGTTTTCTGCCTATTCTAACAAACACAAAAATAAGAGTGATAGCAGAAATACTTAAAGATTTACCAAAAAATTAAGATATAAACTGCAATAAAGTTTAAACAAATCAGTACATTGATGTAATTGTGATGCAGTTTTATTTTACTGAAAAGTTTTAACGAGCTTTTTGCCCATTTAAATATTCTATGTGATGCTACTGCAGCAATGACAAATATATAATTCATATTATACAAAAAGTTGTTTATTAACTTTCGTTGTTTGCAGATGACGTCAGTAGAAGTTTATAGTCACAAAAACAAACATGTTTTATCCATTTTTATTTTAAAAGTTAGAAAAATTTAGTTGAATTTAAGTTTTTTAACTGCTTTAATTTATACAAGAACTTTTTCACTACAAATACTTCTAACTAAAAGGTAATGATTTAAATTGACGGATTGTTAAGTATTAATAGACGCAAAAATTATCCTTTAAACAAAATTCAAATAATTTTTAGTCCAAGTTAAGTACATTTATTCAATGGACTCTTCAATATAACATACATTTTTGTTCCTGAAAACTTATACGAGCACAAAGCATCGTACAATAGAAATTATATGTTACAGTACTACTTGAACTAAATTTTAGATGAGCTTTTTTTATAAAACTATAAGTTTTTTCTTACTTAAAAGCCAGATACAAATAAAAGCTATGAGGCATATTAAAATTAACCTTATTCATAAAACTTGATCGTTAACAAAACTTTAAAACATATAGTTTCAAAATCAACTAGTATAGTATTTAAGTCTTAAACTTTCTTAGACGTCATACGGATAATAATTAAAAAAAAAGTATCAGACATTAAGTTTAATATTTAAACTTCTTGTTTTAAGTCAAAATTTATTACATTAGTTGTTTTTTTTTAATACTTAATCAGGTATTTTACTATGATAACAGATATAAAGTTTGATTTATAACAACTTAATTGTAACAATGAAGTATAAGCGTTCATAAAACAAGTTATGTTTAAGTATTGCATCATATTTTATATAAATACAATTTACTAGCTTTTAACTTAAGTATAAATATTCATCTTAATTTAAGCGATTTTTCATTACAATTACAACTTTAAAGATCGTCAACTAAAGCAAGATACTAAATAATGCTTTTTTTTTCTTTTGTTATTTTATATAAACTTTTTCATAAGTTTACATACTTTATTTATGAGTTTATGATGCGAGTTTGATTCTCGTTAACATTTAGAGCAGATGGAACACCGATTAAATAAAAATTTATTTTAAATATTAAGAGAGAAAATATGCTTGTAGTTACTTCTAATTTTCAGTGACGTTAAAGAAAGCAGTTTTAATTTTTCTACAAGTCGAGTTAAACTAAATTATCGAAACTTTTAAAACTTGGTTCTAAAATTAAATGTTTAAAAAATCATTTTTATATAAAAAGCACTATAATAAATAAATAATTTTTTGTTTTCTCAAAATCTCCAGTACCAATACAAGTTATAACACATGCAAAACAATAAAAATATAACTGCTTAACCAAGAATTGTCAACATACTGATTTAATTCATCTATTAATAAATAATGAATTAAATAGTTACTATAACAAAAATAAACTTGACTATATAGTTTCTCCAATTTCTTATAATTAATACTAAGCATTTTGTTTTTATCTTTTCAATTTTAATTTAGATTTTTAATAATTAAATGCATAACACATATACAAAAAACTCTCCCTATTATTTCTGTGATACTTTATACGTATTACACTACTGTTTACGTATAAACTATCACAAAAAAATTAGAAGAGTGTTTTATATATCACTTATGCTTTTAAATAAATTATCAGATAATGTTTAAAGTTTTAATAGTTATTAAAATTTAATGTTATAAAATTAAACTAATTAAGTTTAACGTAGAAAAGATGTAGTTTGATTATGATTTTTTTTTGTGTTTTATAATAATTTTGCCTTAATTAAGAATACGTAGTTGTCAAATTTATTTTGTAAAAAGAAATAGTTTTTAATTAAATCATAAATATAAATATAAAACCTTGATAATTAGACAATCACTGTTTCAAATGTGTTTACACTTTTTTTATATAACAGTTTTTTTACTACGGTTGCAATATATGTTATTTTTTATGTAAACCAACTTAAGTGTCAAAAGAGAGATATTCGCAATGTGACTTCCAAAAACATTAGGAAACATGTATTTATAAAGTATGCAAACGAAATAAGTTTCTTAATATTTAATAGTTAAACCTTCCAAATTACTTGTTTTATTAAAACTAACTTACATTACTCTATGTCAATTTAATAACATAATTACACGAAGTTGTAAAAACACATATAGAAGTTTAACTGAGTTAAGTAAGTATTTTAATTAATGATAATAAAAAACTTATCGTTTTTAGTAATCTATTGAATAAGTTTCTACTTAAACGTGAACTAATTCTTTTTCTAACGTTTTTAAACTAACTAAAACTTATATTCAACCATCAAAATTCAAGGCCTAAGTATTATAAGTAGTGGTTAAAAGTTAATTGAAATATTATTAAACTATATTAAAAGTACTACACAACTACATAGAAAGATTTGTGTATTTATATTAATCTTGTGTAAAACTTATAACGAGCTTTGTCCTCATTTAAATATATCCTTAAATACAAAGCTGCCAAAATTAAAAAAAACAATTTAAATATTTATGCATAAATGTAGGTTTTACCTTACTAATTCTGTGTTTTTACGTCAGTAGACATTTTCTTTATTTTTATGTAACATTATTAAATTTAAAAAATCATTACTACATTAACTTTACTTTATACGGTTTTTAACAATAAACGTTAGCTCTTTAAGTTTCTTTTTGAATAATTTTAATTATTTTATGAGAAGATTTGTTTATTAAGCTTTTTTCGGTATTTTTGACATTATTTAGTTTATACTTTGTGGTTTACTTATATTTTGAAACTAAAAAAACAATAACTATAAATTATAATCGCGTTGTGCAGCTGAATGCTTATTTTAGATGTAAAACAAAACAATGCATTGAAGCTAAAATAGTAATGTTTAATGAGTAAATGTTTAGTTTAGTATTTGATTTCGAGTTTAAACTTTAGTTATAAACTATATTTAGTAATTTTTAAGAGCCTGCTGTTCGTTCAAACTATCATCATAAAATTAAAACACAAAATTATAAAAACTTACTTAAATATAATTCTAATTAAATTATAATTTACATTAGTTTTTTGTTAATGACTGACTAAGAGACTAATACAATATATTAGCTTTATCCTACTTATTAGATAACAAGATTTTATAACACTTTATATATTTATAAACTAACATTTATTTTTTTGTGCTCACAAGTTAACACACTCTGTAAAATATGAAATCTGTAGTAAAAGAAGAGAAGCTAACAAAGAATTATATATGAGTTTACTAAAACTAAGCATACTCACTATAAAATTATGGTTAATAATAGATACAATATATGATGTTAAATCCGACTGTTGTAAAACCTTATAATAATTATAATGATCTAATCTAAATATTAAAGTTATAATAACGTAAAGTAAATTAAAAATTGAAATAACAAATCTAAATGAAAACTGCTCACATAAAAGCAATACTAAGATTATTTTTAGCAAACACGTGTATACACCTACTTTAGCTACTATTCTTTCTTACCTTATTAATTTTTACAAAGCTTCGTTAAACAATTGTAAATGTAATAAATAAAGACTACTTCGAAATATTATCTTTTATTACAGTGAATTGGCATTGCAAGGACCTCTATAATAAATTTATCTTTTAATTTCTGACGTAATGAGAAACCTCACAAAAATTATTGCTCAACTTGAATACAATCTTTTTTTACTATAATAACACTTATTAACAATGAATCATGATTAATAGTAATTTTTTTAATGTCTGACGTAAATACTTTAAACTAATAAATTTAAGTATAAGAAGGTTTTTTAAAGTATTTATATACTATTTGCAACTTATTAATAATATGTTGTTCATTTTGTTTTATATTTTATTACATGCATAGTAAACAATGAACTTCACCGCACGATCAACAATAACAGCATCCGGGACAATCCTACGACCGGTTTTGTCTTAATTAGTACTCATCAGGCAGGAATAGTAGCGAGAAACAGGTGTTGTGATCTAACCAAGCGGGCTAAAGTACGAAATACTGAAGCGACCGTTTGTAGGTAAAATCCGAAACATTGACGCAGGCATTATTATCGATGGCATAAAAAATCTCAACTTTGTTGATGATGGCCTAAATAAATACTTGCTTAAATATTTTATTACACAAAACTTTTTAAAAATATATGAGTTTCATTTTCAAGTGATAATTGTTAATAAAACTTTAAAAAATAATGGTAAGTAAACAGCTTAAAAACTACTCTAACTACTCTACGCTAAGGTTGCTCTTCCTCAGTCAATGTTTATTTAACGCTGACAGCTCATAAAATCGACTATTCAACATTTAAAAAAAATAAGAATATTAACACAAAAAACGAAAAGAAAACAGAAACCGAAAGCTGCTCTTATTTCACCACAGTTTATGTAGGTAGTTGTTCAATAAGATTCCAAAAACGAATAGCATCAATATTTCAAAAACACAACATTAATATTAAACCGGCCTACACCAGCAAAAATGATTCTGACTACTTTAGCAACAAAAGTAAGTGCTTGGAAGTATTTGACGCAAATGTTATTTATAAATATACCTGCTGTGCAGATCAGAGCATCTCTTACATTGGAGAAACATCACGGCAAATATTCCGACAAATTACAGACCACTGCGGAACAGATAAAAACAGCGCAATATTTGAACATCTTTTTAATTGCACATTTGTCAAAATTCTGACATAGTTAAAAATTTTAAAGTTTTAAAACGATGTAAGAAAAGCGAACTTTACAGCCTGGATTCAATATTGATTGAGGAAGAGCGACCTAACTTAAATACGCAAGTAGCATTAAATGGTAAAACAAAATTATTAAAAATCTATTGATAAACATACCTTTAGTTTTAATTACTGAATCTCTAATTTTTGTATTTATTTTAATTTTTTAATACGTCATAATTTAAAATTATTTTTTAAGCTATTCTCTTAACAAATTTTTTTTCAAATGTCATTTAAAATTTGTCACTTGACAAAGAAATCTTGTATAATTTTGAAAAGCTTTGTGTAATAAAATATAAAAAACAAAATGAATAATCTATTGATATTAAGTTGCAAATGGTATATGAATTAAATTAAATGTCTTGCAAATCAAGTTTAAACTGAGGTTTCTATTTTGTTAGTATTTTATAACAAGAATGTTTAACTTAAGTTACTACTTAATAACACAAAAAAATATTTAAAAACAACAAAAAAAGTATATTAGGTACCAAATGGGAATAATAGAATTTTATAGATGTATTATTATATATAGATCTTAAAAGTTTTTATTTTTAAGTAAAAATACTAAATAAACAATTGTTGATGTAGTTTTTTGTATTTTTATCTGTAAGTATATTATTTAACAATAAATTATTGCGAGTTAATGTTCGTTTACATACTAACCCTCAAACAATTGACGTAGAAAACTAATTCACATAAATTTGTTTGTAAATTTTATATGTTAAGTTATGGTTTTCGGAGATAATATCAATAAAATTTAATTACTGTTTAATGTAATACTTTATATGATCAAAAAGTTTATTGCTTTAAATAAAGCTTAACTCTAAAAAACTAACTATTAATATAAATTGTTTTCTTTAGATGTATTACAATGAAAAATATTTCTTGTTTTAAAAGGTGTCTTATATATTCTTGTAGTATAAACTTCTTGAATAAAAATGTACTAATTACTAAAAAATATTTTTCTGCTGTTTTTGAAATAAAAAAATTAAATGTGGTATGTACAATAATAAACATTATTAATCAAAATCAAAATGATGAACTTTTGTGACTAATCAAAAATAATACTTAGATAAATTATCCGTTCTTGCATCATGTAATTAACTTTTTATGCAACAGTTAAAATATATATTTCATATAAACAAGTACAGCGAGCTCGGTGCTCGTAAAAAAACTCATCGTTGAAAAAGGATAATTTTCTAGTATTTCGCTCAGTTAGATAGACTAAATCTATATTATATATTGCTTTATGAAACTAATGACGTTATTAGTAAACTAAAAATAATTCAAAAAAATTGATGGAAAAAACAGTAATTTGAAAAAAAAAGTTAAAAGAAAATCGTTACTAACTGAAAATATAATATGTGCACCATCTATTTTTTTGTGGAAAAATTAAATAGTAATAGTATTATCTAGTTTGATAAAGTTCGGTTAAAACCTGAAGATGAAATTATGAAAACTAACTTGTATAAGTTCTGAAATGAATGCAAAAAATATATTTTTACTAAACTTATTTTTTTGTTTTGTATTGGACTACTCAAAACTATTTTTATTTATTCTAATAGTCTATTATGCATTGTTTGTTTGTTTGTATATATATATATATATATATGTATATGAAATTCCACATGTTCATGTATAGATTATTTACCTTAACTTGCCTCATTCAAACGAAGTCACTGGAAATAAACAAACGACTTTCTTATAACTATTTTTTTGATGATATTTTTTTATGTTGTACATTTTAAATAAATTATTAGAATAAAACTAACATTTAACTTTGCTAGTTCTTCCTCTTTAAAAATACTAGTTTAGTTTTCAAAAAGCGTTTAAAATCGACTGTAATACGCAATACGTGCAGATATGTCAAATATGTAGATAGGTTTTTTTTTGTTATGAATCTATTATCTATACATACACTAAACTAAATTAAGAAGACAAGTTTTAATCTGCTTAACAAAGTGGTAGATTTAGTTGTTTTAAATAAAGCATTATTTGTATATAAAAAAGAATATCAATAGAGGGGCTAATTATGGTGAATAGGGAATATAAATGGTATTTTATAAGACATTTAAAATTGATATAAAGTCAAATAAAAAAATAATATCATGAATAAAAAGGCACAAAGATAGAAGATAACTACATCACACTACACTTAAGTTGCAGTTAAACTTAAACGATCAAAAAATAGTAATATCTATGATAGAGCTTAAGTTTATCGTATTTGTAATACAATATTCTGAAGCAATCGCCTGCACAAATTTCTGGGAGAGAATTAAAGTAAAATGTTTTTATACGCATTTCGAAATATTTAACTCCTTCTAATAAAACCATTTTATTTTTTTTAGCAGTTTACGGCATTTCAAAGTGACAATTTAATGAAATATTATTATTATTACAATTTAATGAAATATATTTAAAAAATTCCATATTAAATCACGTGCTTAAAAATTAAAAAATGAAATGCTAATTTAGTTACAGAACTTTTAATTTACCTTAATGCCAACAAAGTTAAGTTTTGAAAATTAAAAATATTTTGACATGTTTTTATAAGTAATAGAATTAAGTACTTAGAATAAATATAAAAAGATACCAATAACACTTTTAGTCTGCTTAAGTAGTTACAACATGCATATTAAAACCATTCAAACTTGGTAATATTTTTAAAGTAATTAATACTTGTATTCAACTAAAACATTTTAAATTAAAAAAACTTAAGTTAAAAAGTAAATTTGCAAATCTAGGAGATACGAGCTCACTACTCGTTAAAATACTCAAAATAAAAAATAAGATATGTTTAATAATATTTACTTTATAATATGTGTTTAAATGTAAGCTGTAATTTACTATTTTTTCGTATGACGTCAGTAGAGTATTAGTTTATTATACATTAACCTTTTTATTTGAAAAAGTTGTTAAACTTAAAATTTTAACAAACTTATCTCTACAAAAGTTCTTTTTTTTAGTGTTTAAGGGATAAACTATAGTTGTTTGGCTGTGTTTCTAGTTCGATTAAAAACAATATTAATATGAGTTGTTACTTAGATTATTGACACTCTTATATTAATTATCCGTTTTACTTGTATAACTTTTACAACAAAACAAAATAAAAAAAAATTTAAAAATTGATAATCGTTTGGCTTAGTTATTGTGATTAACGATACAAGATCAAATAGTCTAGTTTTAAATAACAAAATTGGTTCAGCAAACGTTCAGATTTAAAATTGAAATACTTATACTAAATGGATTAAATATAGTAGTTTAACTCTGTATGACGTTTGTATTATGAGCCTGCTCCTTTAGATTTTCAAACAGATAACACTTTTAATAATAACAAACTCGTAATATATATTTTTAAATAAGATAGTATTTATCTAATTAGTTCAAGTAAAGTATAGCAAGCACACTTGCATTTTTGAATGCAGTTTAATGCTAGCTGTAGATAAATAAGGATACAATTTATTGAATCTAAAATAACAAAAATGTAATAGTGTTTATTTACGTTTATTACTTATCAAAAATTTAAAAGTCAATTTTTTGTAATACAATAGATATTTCATAGTTATAAAACAAATTTGATTTTTTACGGCGAGATTACGAGCTTACAGCTCTTACAAATAATCAATCAGAAAGAGAAAAATAATTAACTTAAATAATATAATTTATACGTAAACACAAAAGTTAAAGCGAGCTATTTTCGTTTATTACGTCATAAGAAGATAAAAAAAAAGTTTTATGATTTTTCAAATTATACAAATAAACACTTTAAAATTTATTCATCATTAGAATTTTCGCATATTATATTATATTTTGTAGTTTGTTTAAAATAAGTGTAAAGAAAAATCGTATATTTAAATATTTTAGTATTATGTGGAAGGATCATTTTAATAAATAAAATTTATTGACGTTGTAAAAATTAAACTATATTGCATAAAATTATTAAAAAAATTGTCTTAATAGTCAAGTGGTGCAGTAAAATGCTAGTTGTAGATTGAAAAAATAAACTGTTGAATTTAAATAATAAAACAATTTAGTAAACCTACAGGTATATTATTAAATGCCACTTTAAAACTCAAATAATTGTCCAATAAAGTTTAAACATTTAATTTTAGTTTTGTATGACAAGGTATTACAAGCTTGCTGTTCGTTCAAATTATTGATTAATAATAATATTTATTATATAATATGAACGAAGAGTTGATCATAAATGAATTTTATTATCTTTATATTAGATTGATTTCTTTTTTATGTTCTTGATGTCGCTTAAAGACTAACGATTTCTATTTATTATTTCAATGTTTTTTAAACGTTATACGAATAAAAAATAACTTTAAGCATAAGTTTAAAAAGTATTATGTTATAGTTTATCATGGCTTACCATGTCATATCGAATTTGTTATACGAGCCGTAATGTCGCGTTATTAATTCAAATAAAATTTGACAGAAAAGTTACAACGGCTAGTACTGATATGTGCTTAAATTAAAATTCTAATGTAAAACATGACGTTTAAAAAACCTTAAAAGGATAATTCAGAATCAAATTTTAGACATAATATCAAAAAAAGACTTGTTTACTAAACACGTCAAGTAGAGTAAATAGATAAATAATTTATTTCGAACATTCTTCTTAACAATATTTTTACCAGGTAACAAAATTACGCTTTATAAAATAACTAATTCATATAACAAATAGAAATGTAAGATTTAACTATATTCTACCGTGTATTACGTCAGTAGATTTTTTCTGTCGTTTATATGTAAAAACAATGAATACAACAAATATATCATTATAAAAACAAAAACCAAGGGATTTATAACTTCAACTTTAGTTTTTTAAATTTTCCTCAAAATAATTGAATTTATAAGAAGGTTTATTACTTTTTAACTGTTTACGGTATTATGATTATTATTCAGTTTATTCTTCATAAAAAACTTTAATAAATGAATATCTGACATAGGTATGATTTATTGACTAAAAAATGTTAAAGTTTTTCAAAATTTTTTGGTTCAAGGACCTGGGTACAAAAAGAGTCTCTCAGTCATCTAATTGCATATCTATAAGATTGTAAGAGCAAAAAAATTAAAAACATAAAACTTAACAGTAAAAATTTAAACTATAAAACGGAAATTTGTATCAGAAATGAGACTATTTAACTTTACAACAATAAAAAATTTACAGTAAAAATTTTTCAGTCAGTAATTTATAAAAGAAAATGTTACAGCTGCTAGGATTTTTTTTAAATAACTAATGTTGTACATTAAAACTAATGCAGTTTTATTACATCTTTTATTAAAACTAGGTAAAGTTACCTTAACACTCGTACTTAAATTGTAAATGATGAAAAGAAATGGTAATCATATTTAAGTATATGTTTTTACTTCAAAATTTAGGATGCTTTTTTATTGTGCATAATTTTAATTTATTTAAATGCTTTCACTTTTTCTAAATAGGAAACTTAAATTATACAAAGTGTTAACTACTTGAACAATATAACAAAGAAAAAAAGACAGTGTTAGATACTAATTTTAAACAGAGAACAAATAAGTTATTTTAGAATTGAATAAATATAAATCTACTTAAATATTTATTAAAAATTCAAATGTTTTATCTAGCTAATACGTATTTAACAGTAATTTAAAACATTAAAACGTTTGACGATTTAGAAAAATTTAGCTTTGTGTTTAATTTACTTTCTAATGTATCTTTAACCTACATAGCTAAGCTTTTACCCATTAAAAATAAAAGGAAATAATCTATAGAATTCAAAAAAAAAAACAGTTGAAAAAAAAAACCTCTTTTACTTTATACTCAATAAATTTAATAAAACTAGAGAACTCTGGGTTTATCCCTGTTGTATAGCAATTTAATAAGTTTTGAATTCAAGAAGTTAGTAGCAAAAGCTATTTAAAATTGAACTTAAGAAATTAATAGTTAATAATTTTAATTAAATTGTTTTGAAAATTTTAATTGTTTTTAGAACTTATGACTATAAAAATAAAATTAATAAATTCTGATTTTTTAGAAACTATATAAAGATAAATCTCAAAGAAATTAACACATGACAGAAAATAATAAATTAGTGTAATTTTGTGGTATTAAAAAAAAATATTTTTTTATGAAAGTTTATTGTAAGCTTACTTCTCTTAGAATTTTTTAAATAAAAAAAAATTTTTATTCAAAACTTCCTAAATTTATTTATTGTTTAACCTTAGGATTCGTTGTTTGTAGAACATTGTTTATATTTAATTTTTTCACTTGACTTCACTATGAACTAAAAATTGGTTTAATATTAAAAATTCATCTGTTATTTGCTTAACTATTAATAGTAAACTTAAATATGCTCACATTTATGATACACTAAAGTACAAGTAAATAATGACAAAAGCATTATTTTGTGTTTATACTAGTAAAAAAAAATTAATAGAAAAATATACGAGCTATTCGCCGTTTAAATATTCGAAGAAACAGTAGAAGGAAATTCAAAATCATATCTTATCTTATACAAAAAACAAACTTATTGAATTGCGTTATTTGCATATTACGTAAAAAGAAACTAATAGACAATTCTATGTTTTAAAATTTATGAGAAAAATACCTTTTATATTTTGTAAAAGCTTTGCATTATTATTAAATTCCACTATAAAATATTACTTTTTAGTTGTTTTGATACTAAAATAATTATTGAAGCGTAAAAAGCGTTTATAGTAACGATCATGTACTTTATACAATGTACATATATTTAAGTATTTTAGAGAAAACCAAACAATTAATTTCATAATATACATTAAAATTAAAAAAATAATAAAATGACTTTTATAAGAGTGTTTGAGTATGAGTAATTCAATTTGGTATAAATGTAATGTATTTTTAATTGTACTTGAAATTGTAAGCATAACATTAAGTATTGCTTACAATTTTAAGATAAGCAATTTACAAAATGATATTAAAAGTTATTATAATTACAGTTTTATGTACAATTATGTTTGCGAAAACAAAATACATACTTTAACTGTTTTAAAAATTGAAAGAAGATTATAACTTTCAAAACAAAGAATATTAAACTTTATTATTTTTGTTCCTAAGATTTTTTATATCAAATTATAAAACAATACCTAAAAGAAATATAAACTTTTAATTTTTTGTATTATTATTTTAATATAAAAATTCAGATTATGGGTATAAAGATGTAACAAAGTTTTATCAACTAGGTTTTTAAAGCTTTGTTTAGATCAGGGTTTCCCAAAGTGGGCGATATCGCCCCCCTGAAGGCGATTTTAGTAAGTCGGGGGGCGATAATTAGTAAGGGGGCGAAAGGGTGGGCGATAACTAGTAAGGGGGCAAAAAGGGGGCGATTTTAAAATTTTGGGCTGTCATAAAACTTTTACTTTTTATATAGCTAGTTTACTAATTTTTGCTTGCTATTTAATATTTGACAAAGAGGTAAAACTTAAACAAAAAAAAGTTTATTTTGTTTATGTAAAATATAGAGAAAAAAATCAAGTACTTATGACTCCTACTTTCAAGTAAATTAGACATTTTCATTCATATATTTTCTTATTTAACAATTACATAGATCATAGACTATCGGAATCCCTCTCACCATTTTATAACCTGACATATATGTTATTTGGGATAATTAATGAATTGTAAGATCTATGTTATATATTAAAATTCATAGGTAAACTAGCAACCCTGTATACTTTTACTTTTATTGAAAATATAATGAGGTGATAGTTAAATAACCTCATGATATTTCCAATTATTTTTTGAAAAGTAAGTTAGTTAGACTAAGAAATAAAACTATACAGGGTTGCAAATTTACCTAGAAACTTGGAAAAACTTGGAATTTGTCAATTTAGGCAAAAAAAAATTAAAAAATCTGGAATTTTTAACAATTTCTACATATTAAGCAGTAAAATTTTAATTTGACACAAAAAAGCTATCATATAGATAAAATATGGATCCCTTCGTGGCATATTTTTGAAGTAAACTACTTAAAGGAAACCGTCTCAGACTTACAAACTGACCTTGAACTTAAAGTAAATTTTTAAAGAACGATATGATAGCTTTTGGACACAACAAAAACTAAGGGAAAAGTATCCAATCATTTGAGAGGAATTTGCATTGTTGTTTATAGATTTTCCTTCTAGCTATGTTGTTGAGAAAGGTTTCAGTTCAGTTATCAACATCTTGAGCAAAAGATCTAATCTAGATATTTGTAAAGTAGGCTTTATATTACTGATTAAGAATCAGATAAGAAAAACTTGCAAGCAGTCAAAACCTCATCCTTCACATTATATTAGCCTTCAGTAGCAGACATTATTTAATGAAAATTTTTAATCTTATTTGATCTTTTAAAATACTTCTTATTTATCCTGGTTTGTATGGTATTTAAGTAGTCTTTTTATAATAAAAATTTTATTAAATTATTTATTCTACAACAGGTTTGCATAATGCCTAATAAATATTAATTACGGTAGACTTCCTCTTAACTTCGCACTTTTTACCCGAAAAAAGTGCAAATTTTCATTTTCTAAAATTTAACTTAAATAAAGTCTATTACTAACTATTAATAAAACAAAAAATACATAATGTTTAAAAGCTTATATATATATTTTTTAATGAATGTTTGTTTTATGTTTTAGTTGATTTCATGATTATGCATAACGTTATTGCATATAACATATTTAAATTTATCATTTTGTAAAAAAAAATGTTAATAATTTTTGAGTTTGCATTTTTAGAGTTTGTTCAAAGTGCAAACTCAAGCGGAAGTCTACTGTATTTATCAAATGGTTTATGTTTTAAATCTTTTAATAGTTTTATTTTGACCTGGTAAATTTTGTAGTTTATATTTGTTGTTTTACATTACACTAAAAGTTTTTATAGCATAGTGATTAAAGTATTGTTTGAAAGAAATTTGTTTGAGATATTTTTGTTATTACTTATTTAATCTGTATAAATAAAAAAAATCTTGATGACCATTAAAGATTTTATTTCAATTTTTTTTTTGGCTTTAAAAGAGTATAGATTTGAGGTCTCTATTTGAAATGACTTTCAAATATTTCGAAAACAACTTTTTCGGCTCAAAAGTTTGTACTCAAGAGAAAAACTACTATGTAAAATCGCGGGGGGCGATTATTTTTCAAGTTTCTGAAAAGGGGGCGATTTAGAAAATGAGTTTGGGAAGCCCTGGTTTAGATGTAGATAATTTATAGTATGTTATCGATTCAAAATTACTACGTTCAGTATGATATAATAACTTTCTAAAAGACTATTTTTTAACTTATAATTTGTTTCGAATTATAAACATAAAGCGCCTGTATTGTTATTGCATACAAAAAGGAAAAAAAAAATGACACCAAATAAAAATTATAAACATTTAGTTGTAGTTTTTTTCAACAAAACTTACAAATGTTGCAAATCTTTACACGGAAAAAATATAATTTTTTTAATACTATATATAATACATTAAATAGTTAATTACTATTAGTCTTTTTTGTGATTTTAATTAAAAATACAAACAGATCTACCTAAAATATTTTGAGTAGATATGACTTATTTTTACTATTACTATATACTTTGTTTGAACAAACAATAAAGTTTTAACTAGTTTGGTATATAAGCTTTCTTCTGCTTACATAATTGGGCCTTAAAAATTGAGTAGATAAGGCTTCTAGAAAATGCAACTGAAAAGTGTTCTCAACTCTCACTCATTGCTGATTAGCACCCGAAAAACTTGAAAAGCTTATTTGATGGCCGTTCGGTGAAACTAACGAAAAAATACTTCTCAGCGATAGGGAAACATTTGTTTGACAACTCTGAGTGTACTAAAACCTAAAGGATCAAATAAAGGAGAACTTTTCAGTTTTAGTTAGAGTTGAGAACTCTTTTCAGCTGCATTTTCTAGAAGCCTTATGTATTTAATCTTTAAGGCCCAGTTTATATAAGCAAAAAAGGTCTTATACCAAACTACAATAATTACATTTCAATCTGTTATGAATTTTAACGAGCGTTAAGCTCGCAGTATAAAATTATTTAATTAAGTTTTTATACGTATGGAACAGTGTGTGTAAAGTAAAAAACAAAATTTATAACAGTACGTTGTTTTACTTTAAACCAAATATAAAAATACCAAGTGCTTTTAAATAATATTTTGTAGTAGCATTTATATCTAAAAATATAAACATTTATCAAAGTTTTTTTTATTAAAATTAAT
This sequence comes from Thalia democratica, assembly GCF_965202585.1. Taxonomy (NCBI): domain Eukaryota; kingdom Metazoa; phylum Chordata; class Thaliacea; order Salpida; family Salpidae; genus Thalia; species Thalia democratica. The sequence continues at coordinate 3,664,607 of NC_139170.1, forward strand.
ATAAGATACGATGTACTATAATGTCAAACATTTTTCCTAAACTGCAAAAACAATATAGTTAAAATAAAATAGTAAAAATTAGTATTTTAGAAAATTTTATATTAAAACACTGATAAATTTTAAATGAGTAACAGAGCTTAATCTGTAAAATATGTATATAATAGGGTTAGTTTTTTTGATGAACAAAATTTTATTAAATAGTGATTTTATCAAATTATGATTTAACAAATAGAAAAATGTTATCTTTTAAAAGTCTGCAAAAAAAAGAATATTTTGAAATGTAGAATTTTTTTTTAAAAAGCTGTAAATAAAATAAGTTTAGTAATTACTAAAAATAACTCTGGCATTTATATTAAGGAAAAGATAAATAAACTCAAAGTTAAATATATTTTTTTTTACTTTTTAACTTTGAGTTACAGAGCAGTTTAAAATTTTTTTTCTAATTATATAATATGCAATTAAATTAATAATTATTAATTGTTATTAAACTAAAATATATAAACTTAAAGTACATACGTATTTTTTAGTAAAATTGCATTTAGAAAAAGCATAGTGATTTCTTTAGATTATTTTAGTTTGTAAAATTAAACAAATGATTTTTTAATCAGATTTATATTAATAATAATTATTTTCATAACTAAAAACTATTATAATTTATGTCTTTTAAAGCTTAAAGTATTATGTATCAAGTATCACGGTTGATGTTTTGCTTTAAGTATATAACATTGTTCTCAATTATAATTCTATTTTAAACAATATGGACTTGTTTTTGTTCTTATACAAATAAATAATCTAATGCAAGAAAAAACTTATAAACCTTTTTTACCAGTTGTATATTTTATCACAGACTTAAAGTTATATTAATTATTTATAACTAAACAGCCTTTTTAGATAACTACTTAACTTCATATTTGTTAAACAGTAACTTAAGGAAATAAAGTTTTCGCTTTGGATAGTTTTAATATGAACAGAGATAAAAAACTTTGTAAAACAAAACAAAAAACTTTTATAAAAAACGTAATAAATATACTAACAACTCTCATTAAAATGTTAAATTACTTGAATGTTTATTTGTGTTAATGGTAAAAATAAAGTACAAATATATTTTATTTTTTTTAGTTTATAAAGCGCAGTAAAGCACGAAAATAATTTTGTTAGTTTTTATTCTAAATTGATATAAAAACACTCGATGGTAGTAAATAGTAATCATAAACTTAAAGTTCAGAAAAAAGCATCAAGCTCGTAACGAAGCATTATACTAATTAAGTTATTAAAATAACCCATTTTATATGTTTTGAACCTTTTTCAAACACTACAAACTTTTAAAGCACAAAATTTAAGTTACTAAAAGATTAATTTAGTTAATTTGCAACGGCATTCAATATTTTTTTTCTTGTAAAGGTTGTAACTATAGAAAACTAAAAATACTAAAAAAATAATCAAGAAAAACGTTTAAATATGATTTTTTTTTTTTTTAATCTAAATTTTATTTAATGCAATATTGAACTGATAATTTGTTTTAAAAGAAATAAACTTAGCTATATAACTAAATCTATTAACTGTGTAAACCGTTGCTTTTAGGTTATTTTCTACGAGCGAAGCAAGTATAAAATTCTAGGCTGACTAAGACAAACACTTATTTATATTTCGACCTCTAAAAATATATATTAGTATTAGCTTTTAGACTTAATAACCAAACAAAACATGCTTTTAGTAACTCTACTTTCAATGTCGGCTTAATAAGATATAAATTTAAAACTAATTAATGTTACGTGCTTAATGCTCGTTTTAAAACTTTTAAACAAAACGACTTTTACACGAAAATGAACACTTTAAACAGTTATATAATTGATTGAAGCTTCAATTTTTTTTTATTGATTATGACGTCACTAAGATACTTATATGCAAATTATACATTTATAAATTCTCAAAGAAAACAGCAAAAAGTTATTTTATGAAGAAAATAACTTATTTAAAATATAAGACATTTAAAAGAAAAGTCTTTTATGAATCTTAATCTAATTTAAACTTTTTAATTTTATCTAACTTTAAAATTATTGAAATGAGTTGCTTTTTCAAATTTTAATAAAGTTTGTAAAACGAAGTTGTGAACTAAAATTATTCTTTACTCAATGCCAAGGTAGAACTTTTAACTTTTATCGAACATTTTTAGTGAAATTATTTAAATGACTCGTTTATGGTTCAAATTAAACTAAATTTATTTAGCTTAAAAATGTTTGAAAGATTTCTGATATGCAAGTTCGTGATTTGTTATAAGTTTATCAACAAATACTTATTTATTATGATTATCAATCTTGTAAAAAACATTTGAAAGATATTAGTTCATGTCATTTAAGCTGCTAATTTAACTCTGATTTTTTGCATTCTAAAGGTATTGTTTTCGCTTACTGGGATTAAAAACAGGATAATTTTATTTTTAAGAATATTTTACTGACTAGTAATTTATATTAAGCACAAAGTTTGTTTTATTTTCAGTAAGTTTAATTTTTTTTTCTATACAATTAAACTGTTGCAATATATACAAAACTTTGTACACTGGTTTTGAATTAGTTTGCGCATATTCATGTGCGTTGAAGTAAATTTTTAATTCAAAAGTTAATAAATTATTTTTATAGTTTTTTAAAGGACTTCCGTATCCTTTATGGATTAGTTAGTTTTAAGCTCGATATTTAAGTTTAAATTAATCTAAGAGTAGTTTGATGTCAAAGTTATAAAAGTTTGTATACGTATAGTACACATATATAATATACAAACACTTAGATAATCAAAATGTTTGAAAACTATTAAAATTGTTTTTTTAAGTTGAATGATTAAATTACCTCAATTAATTCTAATTGAAATCATATAGCTTCAACGCAAACATAATAGAAAATCATAAAATATAAGCTTATACTTACTAGGAATTTTTTTATTAACTTGCCATCGTCATGACTTTTAGTTTTTTAGTTTAAATTATAGTGTAGTTTGTTTAAGAATGTTAGTCTAAAAATTATAATGTAGTTAAAAAAATTATGCTTTAATTTGAATTAACAAAGTTTTAATTCAAATTAAGGTCAAGGTAATACGAAAAAATACGTTTTAGTTTTAATTAAACACTTTAGTTGGCCACTTTTATGTACTTGTTTTTGACAGCCTATCTTTCAAATAGTATTTTAAATTTACTTGTATATCAATACAGCTTAGAATAAATAGCTAAATCTTATCTCGATTTAACTACATACAAATAAAAACAGAGGCAATCATATTACCCTATAATTGTAATTTTTGTACAAAAATAAAGTTGTTCATTAAAATATGAATTCTGCTAATAATAATGAAGAAAAAACTTGCTAATAAGGATAAATTTAAACGTTGGTATTAACAAAAAACTAGTGTTTCAATGTTTTCAATTGGTCACTTAAAAACAAAAGTAGTAAATATATTGAAATATTAAAAGTATATACAATTAACAAAAATGTGAAAGTTCTTCAAAGCTTTAAAGTAATAACATTTTAATTTTTTATGTAACATTAAAAAAATATTTGTTTTTACTATTAAAAGCTTTAATATTATTAGAAACGAGCTTTATTCCCGTTTTAAAAGTTAAGTTTAATAACGTGCATTTACCAGTATACAGTTTAAATTTTAAAACACTATTGCAATTTATACAAAACAATAAAGCTTTAGTTTGCTCTTTTATTTATATGACGTCACAACGAGATTTTTTAGAAAAATTTTGCGTCATTTTTTCCGTTTATCAAAAGTTTTAGTAAAAAAATTATATTCATTAAAAAAGTTAAACTTATACTTATTTTAATTACTGCTTAATAAAAAATAATCTATGTTTTGTTTTTAAGTCCAACTAATCGAAATACTTTATAAATAAATGCAATTTTTAGTTACAAATCATTAATTTCTTTTACTTTAAACTATTATGATACCTTTTTTTATAACAACTTTAGTAAAATTTTAATACAGTAACAAAAACATTGACAATTCAAAGTATCGAGTTTTTAATTAAAGTTTATTAAGTATTAGCGAAACTTTCTTACTACAAAACCAAATGTTATTAGCTTCTCAAATTTGTTTTGTTTTCGATTAAAAGTAAAAAACAAAGAATTTTACAGTATTAAATAAAATACACCAAGTAAACTCGTTAAAATAAACTACTCAAAAGTTTTAGCTTTACAAGGTTTCAAATATGAAAATAAAAGCAAGTATCATTTTCAACTTTTAAGGCAGCAACGGTATTTTTTAAATTACTTCAAGTAGTTGAACAAATTTGATTTAAGTTGTTTTTGTTTTAGTTAAAATATTTTGTAACTGTTTATTAAAAACGAACTTTGATTTAAAAGTTAGGTGACAAAACTTTATCCACAGTAATAAAAACAATAGATTAATCACACTAAGCTTATTTATATACCTCATGCTGAAGTATATTGTTTAAAATACGGTTTGGTCTTTAGAATTAAAAAATGTTTTTTAGTTTTTTTTATACTTCGGTTATTTAAATACTGCAAATATACTATTTTTTAACGAGTTTTACACTCATTTAAAATCTTAAAGACAAATATCTTTACATCAAAAACCTACTTCAAGTAGTAACTAGTTTTTGTATAATCTAAAGACTGTAGATTCAGTCCATGGCTTTTGTTCGTATGACGTCAAAAAGACTTGCGAGCAACAATTAATAGGTTTCAAGATATGCGAGCATAATGAGTTGTTTAATTTTTTTGTTTTAAAACTTATCGTTGCAAATTTCTTATGGTATAAAAGTTTTCTTAACGTAAAAAAAAATATTAAAAGTTTAGTTTAAATAAGTAGACCTTAACTAATTATTTTAGCTTAGTTTTAAGTTTAGTAATGTTTATGTTTAAGGTTATCGCAAGTACATGACTAATTAATTCAGTAACGTTGATATTGTTAAAATCTTAAGTATTTACGACTTAACAAAAATCAAATAAATTTGGCAATTATGAACACTTAATCAAATTATTGTTGATATAAAGGATAGTTAATTTACAGTTTCGTGTTTTATAAACTTATAACTCTACTAAAGCAGTTTAATTTTTAGTAGAAACAATATACATTTATAACGAAACTAATGCCTGTTTTTAATTATTAAAATATTACACGCTAGTGTCAAAAAAGAAGTTAATTGTAGCTACTTTATCATATACTCTATAATAATTTAATAGTTGAATGAAATTTTCTAAAGGTATTTTTTTAAATATTCAACACAGTAACTTTAACTTGCTTTTTTTGTGCATGACGTCACTATATTTTTGAGTAACATATATTTTTACTTTTGATTAATTTGGTTTGTTTGATTATACAAAAAAAAAACCTTTAGTTGTAAACATATTACTTAACTTAAAATAAAATTTAAATTAAACTTAAAACTGTTTTAATGTTTTAAGTTGCAGCTTATTTTATATATACTTAAAAATTGAAAAATCCTCTGGTTGAAAACAACTTGACTAGTTTAATTTTAATGATTTTATTTAGTATAGTACTAAATAGGTTTAGCATATAAAAGAATTTAGTACGGTTCTAGCATCTAGAAAAGAAAACTTTGACCGTATTCTCATAAACTACAATTTAGTTTGTACATATTTCACAAGTTTTTAAAAAAAAGAACAAGCACTTAATCGAACAATGGTGTAATATGAATATACTTTTTTTTAAATAAATACTGCAGAAAGTACAGTTTGCTATTTATTAAGATTGACTTCACTAAGAGCCTAGTAAGCAATATACTTCAAGTATTAACAAATATGTTTTTATATAATCAAACAAACTTAGAATTTACTTTAGGTCTTCAAAACGTTTTTTTTCTAATAACTTTTACTAACTACTTAATTGATTAAAAAATTACTTAGTTTCGAGTAGTAGATATTGTGATTTATTATTGTAATTTAATAAGAGAAACCTTGATTCATATGTAATAAGCAAGATATTTAGTTCGAAAGTATGTTACAAGTTACTAAAGCTTGTTAAAAAAATTGAGAAAAATAGCTACATTGTAGAACAACTGATGTTTTTAAATATTTTGTTCTATATATATAAATTACACAGAACATACAATTTGCTATTAATTGTGCATGAGGTCACTAAGAGCTTAAAAGGTTTAAATTTTTATTTTACCAATTGTACATTCATTGTATTTAATTTAAAGTAGTTAAGCTTAAAAAACTATAAGTGTTGTAAACATTATTTTAATTTTATTAAACTAACGTAATAAAAATATTTTAAATATCCATATAAATATAAGCATGATAGATATTGCTTTCAAATGTATAACTTGTTACAAATTTAAAACTTTAAAGTATATGCTTTTTGAATAAATAATTTACAGAGAAAACTGTAAAGATTTTAAAGAGTATACATTTTAGATCTAGCTTTGTATAGAAAAAAACATTACAAGCAATTTCATTCGTAATAATATTTACATGGTAACAGCAGCATATGTAAATTAAAATTATATCTAATATGTTTGAAACATCGATTTGATTGTTTATTCTGCATTAAGTCAATATAAAATAGTCAGATAAAAAAATCATTGTTTTTATTTTTTGCTTTAAAAACTCTTATGTATACTGAGTAACTTTAAACAGATTTTTATAAATTAAATAAGTGAATATATTGTTATTACTGAGGTTAAAACGAAATTTGAAAAAAAAAACTGAAGGAAAAACTTTATCATTTTTTTCTATTCTAACCAAATACTTTTTACTAGATATACAGTTTGTATACTTATTAGTATATATTTACAGAGTATGTATAGTTATTTACTCTAAAAGGAAATTGCTAAATTTCATAGTATACTTCTATTTAAAAATTCAAATTTTACGACTGTCATAGTTTAAATTTTGTCCAAAATCTTAGTTTATAGAAAGTATAGTAGATAAGATATTAGTTAAATCAAAGTACATCCACTTAAAATACTTCTACTTTTGAATTTATTAAATTAAATATTGTATTTCTACAGTTTAAAATTCACAACACTACTTTAAAGTCAGAATTAAGTTTTGTGTGAACAATCAGAGTTTATGACTTCTCTAAGGTTTGTTTAAATTTGATGGTATATTTTTTGAAAAAACAAATCTAGCTTTATACTATCACCTAGAGCGGGCTTAGTGCTCGTACAAACTCAGAACAAGATGTGTAAGGCCTAAAAATTGTTGAATTAGGAAATATATCAAATTTAAACTCTATATAATTTGTTATATAAAATTTATGACGTCAATAAAAATTTTAAACTTATTTAAGCTTAAACCAAAATTTTTGATATATTAGAGAATGAGAAAAAATTAACTATTATAATCAGTGCTTTACAACTTATACTATTTGTAAAAAGTAACTTTGAAAGTTATAAATAAAGTATTTAACAAAGTAACTAAAATTAAATTATCAGACTCCAAACTAAAGCTAAGAAAGTAAAGCAACTCTAAATACGATCTGTTGTGACTTTTAAAATTTAAAATTTTGTAAGTTTATTTATGTTAATAACTTTATTGTAAGCCTATAATGAAAACGTCTAAAAGCATATAATTTTTTCTAACGTATGTTAAATCAAACTTTTATTTTGACTAAAATTTCAAACTTGATATTACATAAATGTAAGTCAATATCTAACTATATGTACTAAAAAGTTTATTATAACCAAACTAAAGGTTTTTATTATTACTATAATAAAATGTTTTATTAAAACTTCTACTTGTTTTCATACTTTTATTATAAGTACAAGGTCATTTATCTAAATAAAGTAGAAAGCTTTTAATTCTAGACAATTATTATATGAAAAAGATTATAGTTTAGAAATTATTAATGTAAAAGTCCATTTACTTTTTGATATAAACATATATTGTGTATAACTTTAATTAGTAATAATATTTATAAAGTTGTAAATAAAATTATAAAGTTAAAATAAGTTGCCTTAATTAAAATGCGTACTGTACATAAGTTTTACTGTGCAGCTCTTAAATTAGGTCTTAAAGCAAGTTTAGTTTGGAGAAAAATACGTTTCTTTACATTACAATCACAATTTAAATTTTATATTTCTATATACTCCGATGTTCACCTTTAATATATTTGTTACGTATAGCTGGTTTCAAGTCTTAAACTAGATAAAATTTAAGTCTTTCTAAAAAACTTAATAAACTCTTTTTTACATCAACAAAATTTTAGTTTTACCACGTATAACAAGGTACTACGAGCTTGCCGCTTGTCCAAATACTTTCCATGTGAAAAATAGTAATGTTTTCAAAAACTACTTCAATATAATTGTAGTTATGTCTGTTTAAGGTATTTTTTTGTTGTAAGACGTCATTAAGAGAATAAAAACATATACAGCAAAACTTTTTATACTGTTTACTATTTATACTGTATACGTAAAAACTGTTTTTTGTTCAAAAACATTGTAAAAAAATTAAATGAATAAATAATATAGTGTTTAACACAGTTTAACTTTATACATAGCTGTATATTAAAATTAAACTGTTTATTTTACTAAAAACAAACTTATTATTTTCGCTAATTATCTGAAATTTTACAATAATTTAATGCATAATATTTCGGCAGAAACTTATAAATATATAACAAACTACACTGAACACTGACATTTTATGTAGAGTACATTTTTCCATTTTCTTTACGTTTTTTCGTAATATTATTTTAAATAATGCCTGGAAAATTAACTGTGTTAATTTTACTGACGTCACTTGTAAAAGTAAAATAATAGTTAACATCAATTTATACTATTTTAAAAAATTATTAAGTTTAGATATCAAGTATATTCAAAATCAAAGTTTTTGACGAGCATAAAACTCGTAATAACAAATATAATCTTTAGTAGACTTTTACCTTAAAGATATAATAAATATTAAACCTACATATAGTTATTTAGTAGAATGTTAGTTTATTTATAAGAAATATAATTTTTATAATGATTAGAATAGCATATATAGTAATTCATATTCTTTATTATAAATTATAGTCAACACTTCCTTTTAGAATGTAATAATGTTAAGTAATTTTAATAGAAAATAAAAGTTAGTAAGAATCAAAGTATGAAGATATTTATAGTATTTAAGAAACTATTATTTTGTTTTAAGTTTATAACTAGTCAAAAAATATATTAAAAAATGTTTAAATCTAAATTAATTTTTAACTGGAAGCACATCTCAATTCAAAATCAAAACGGTATTTAAAAAAAACTGTTCATGTACCCATCTCACTGTTAATAATCATAAAAAAAACATTAAGCATAAACTACATTTATTGTTAAATATTACTGATAGCTAAAATCGATTCAAATCTAAATAATTTTACATTATAACGGACTTGAAAAAGCATAATACTTATAAATAGTTTTTTTTTATACAGAGCTTTAAATTGTATAACTAAAATGTTTTGGGATTAGACTTAATCTTAGAAATAAAGTTTTGCATTTCTCTAGTGAGGTCATGCGCAATAAAAAGTTAGTTCAAGTATAATTTATAAGCTTTTAATTAGAAATTTCTTAATAATGATTGCATATTTCGCCTATGTAAATTTTTGACGAGTAAGAATCTCTTAAATTGTTTTACAAAAGTGAAAAGTTTGTCGCATAAAAAAAAATATAAAGTAAATTTAAAAGAACTTAATTTAATTTTTGTTAAGCTTATAAAAGCGTAAAGACAATTTCTTATAAACATGTTTTAATACATATTTAAAATTATTTAAATATTTATTTAGTATTTTATTTAACCTGAGGAGTAAAGTTTGTTTGTATTTTTTAGTGACTTTATACGCAATTACAGGTAGTTTTGACTATAAATTATAAGTATATATTTAGATATAGAGATAATTAAAGATTCGTTTATTATAGTTTATAGGTTAGCTTTTATCGTTGCTCGCATTCTAATTGCATTACTACTTGTAAAATACACCTTTCTGTTCACAGGATTTCATATAAGACATAAGTAAAGTTAGTTAAGCGTTTAGTAATTGTCTATTAAGATTGTAGATTAAATAACTATAGTAGTTAAAAACTAACTTAGGAGTGTCTATTGTATAATAAAAAATGTTATTGTTAGTTATATACCCGTGTTGTATATATAAGTAGGTATATTTTTTAAAAAGTATTTAACTACATAGAATATGCAATTTTTCTGTTTTTAAGTACAATATAAGTTCTATTGTACTTAAACTACAGATATTGTAAACTAAATTAGTTATATTATATAACTAATTTAGTTTAATATAACCAAGTTCTACTAAAAAATACAAACTTCTACTATCTTGTAACAAAAATCATAACAACTTGTTTTTTCTGCTAAAATATTTTGTATATCTTAATGTTTCTAATAAATTTAAAGACTTTTTTTTTAAATTTTGAAACTGATTTTCTTTTATATAAATTTTTAGTAAAATAAAAGATTATTGTTTGTTTAAATTTAATTTACAAAATACTTTGTTTAGTAGTTCAAGAATTAAAAATATATAAAGATAATAAAAGCATTTTACGAGCTGAGTTTTTTCAATGAAATTTTTATTTTAACTTATATGTGTTTACTATTGATGTCACTAATTAAAAAATCTAAATTAAATACAATGCTAAATAAACTTATTTACGCAATTTATTAATACATAAGCATCTTTTTTATCCTAATTTTATACGAGCACTGGCCCGCTATATTTAATTGTATTTAACAAAATATATCATGTATATATAAGAATTTATATATATTTTTTTTCTATTTTCTAATGACTTATATTTCTAGTAAGTCATACCGTATTCTGTAATGCAAACTTTAAGTAGGATCCTAAATCTTAATTAAAAAAAAAACATCATATCAAAGAAAAAAACTCTATCTTACTACTTGACTTTTAAAGTTTATACTTACCTACTTATATGAAAAAGTTTTGTTTTTGTATGAATTTATCCTTCAAGTTTTGAGCTCGTTATATAACTTGGCAATCAAATACTTTGCCGAAAAATACTGTACCAAATATTACTTTTTAAGTAAAAATAGATGTTTTGTTTCTTTTTCGATGAGAATGATTTCGCATAATATTTTAAAGTGATATTTTTCCTCAGTTTAATAACATTAATATAAAATTAAATTGCCGTTAGGTAAAACTTTTATAGGTCAATAAAAAAAAAAATTAAAAATTAATAACTTTTTTAATAAAAACGTTAGCGATTACAAGTATAAGTTAAAATTTACATATAATAATATTTAGATGCAATAAAATACCATAACAGGCTAAAAAAATAAAACTTCATTTAATAGCTGTTAAGTTTTGATGTTCAAAAAATTTTTTTTTTGTGGAAATAATAATAGGTTATTTTTAACTTAAAACTTAACATATATTCTTAATTTGTTTAATTTATTAAAGCACTTACTGCTGTTGTATTGGTAAGTTTTTTAAGAACATAAATTGCATTATCTGAGTGACTTCATACTAAATAAAAAGCAAACTAAAGCTTTAAAAATTTGTTTATAAAACAAAGTAACTATTGCTCAATTAACTTATTGTTATTTGCAAAAGTATTTTTGATTCTAACTTTTAAAACAAGCATCAAGCTCAGAATATTAAGCTATTTTATAGTCAAAGCATTTAAAGCTAAAGCAAACAGGCAATAACAGTAGTGTTTCTCATAAAAAAATGGTTTGCTTTGTTTATCTAAGAGCTTTTTATTACTTAAAGTAGATAAATATTTTTGAATGACGCAAATGTATACAAGTTTTTTTTTTCTAATCATCTTAATTTGTATATAACAAAAGAATGAAAACTGGTTCACCTTCTAGCAAATATCTAATTCAATGGTCTAAATGCTTACGAATTTAATCAAATTTAGCTGAGTTCATTAAATTTTAACAAGTATATAACATTAAATTAAATAATTGAAAAATAGATTAGAATATTTATACTAATTTCAAAAGAATAATATAAAACTTATTTAAATCTATAAATAAAAACATTATTATAAAAACAGTAATTATATTATAAATATACTTAAAGTATGTTCTTAAAATAACAATTCTAAGTTGTCATCAATTGTATAACAGTATGATAAATAGATTACAACAATATCAAGTATATTATGAAAATACATCACAAGATCAATGCTGTTTACAAAACCTTTGTGTTTAGTAAAAGTAATAAGTTTTTATACGTGATAATATCTAAGATCAAAATATAAACTAAAAGTTATAACTTAATGTGTTTGATGTCACTTTGTAACCTTTTTTTTTCTTTTTTGAAATAAAAGTAAACTTGAATTAATTAAGATTTGAAAAGAGTTGTAAATGTTTTTGTTTTACGTTTTATACGAATTAGTTTAGTTTCTAAAGATAATTTATTCGTTTCTAGCCAAACTATCTTAAACAAGAATTTAATAAATTTAAATTAGTTTCTTTATTAATTGTTAATTAATGTTAATAAGTGTATTTATAGATTGTTAATTACAACCTCATTTTTCAAACTTAGTGTAGTCATAGAAAGTACTTACTTTAATAATATAAAACAAATTAAATTCTATAAACTAAAATAATACTTTTTTGAAATATAAGTGTAATCGACAAGTAAATTTTTTATTAACAGTAAAATAAGTTAAAAAAAATGTTATAATAATATATTCTTTATCATACTCAAACTTTTATTTTAGATATCAAAAAACTAATTAGATTTAAAAACTATACACTATAAAAATAAATAAGTACAAACTTGAGTACGGATGATGAAATAAAATATATTTTTAGTGAAACAAAAACATAAACATATTATTAGCTTTGAGTTTATTTATGTTTTTATGAATAGTAATGGTTGCACTTAAAGAAAATTAACATTTTTTGTTGCATCTAAAATATATTTAAATGTTAAAAATTAAAAGCAATTTATAAAACTTTGAATACTTTTTTATTATGTTTGATCTCTTTAAAGTTATTAATGAAAACTTTGTAATAAATTGAACAAAGCAGCATATCAAAATTTCATTGTTAATCTCGTAGTGACGTAGTTGGAAGTTAAAATCAACTGTAATCATAAACATTCATCATATAAAAAAACTGTCATATTTACTATGTCTCATGTTTATTGCTACTGAATTTAAACGAGTGTTAAGCTCGCAACACAAACTCATAAAGAAATTATCTACGTTTATGAAAAATAACAACAAAAAAAATTATTAGTAAAATATTATTTTTCATTTTGATTTATTTTCAAAATAATATTTGACGTTTTTAGTGTCTTGAAATATTTTTTTTCTTAATTTTCTGTAAGTTACATTATTTTATACTAACATGAAAATTAAAAATAGTTATAACTTAGTTACTTATAGTAAATGATGAACTTAAGATGAACTTAAGATGATTTAAGATGAACAACATAAGCATTCGAGACAATCTACGACCGGTTTCGTCCTTATTAGGATTTATTAGGTAGGCATAGTCGCGAAAAACTGCTGTGTTTAATATTCATGTTTTATATTAACAAATCTATTGGTTTCAAAAATGATTAAGTTGTTAAACTCTTACTTTTAAATCAAACTTGCTTAAACAGAATAAAAATGTTATGTTTAATACTTTTTGTTGTTTTTCAATAATAAGCAGAATTAATATATTTTAAACTTGGGATGGTTTATTTACTGATTTTATAGTATTTAAGCATTTTATTTTGCTGTAGTATTATTAATAAACCTAAACAATATATATATAATGAAAAAAAACTAAAATTTTCTTTTTAACTTATAATAGCTTTTAAATGGGCAGGAAATGTTTGATTTAAAAAAAATTTCGAAAAAAAGTTTTGTGTAAGAAATTAAGCTTTACTTATATAATTACTAACTAATGAGAAAATGAACTCATCGAAATTGAATCAGAAGTCTTTGAAATAAGAAATCAATTGTAAAAACATTTATTATATTTTAGGTTATTTTCATATTATCTTCGTTGAGCTTTGTAATTGTATTATTTCTAAAGCCAGAGAGAACTATCTGGTTGTTATATTTTATTTAAATAAAAATAGCTTTACATCAGATTCAAGTGCAAGAGTTTATTTTGTTATTTCAAAGGACAATAATGTCGTTCTCTTCAAGCGTCAACAAAGTTTATTCAAATAACATAAGTATTATATGAGAAAGAGAGGAGAAATGGCTTTAATTTTAAAATAAAAAATCTTAAGTATTTTACTAGTGATTTCAAACATAATAAAAAGGAAATCGAAGTTTCTATTTTGAACAAAATATAAAGTTACTTTCGAAACACATAATTCAACTGTTGGAATCTAACAAAGGTATATATTTGCAGATGATCGGTGCAGTGTTCAAAAATATGTTTATATTTAAACAGCATTTTTATGTACAGTAAGAATTTTCATTAAAGTAATTTGTTTTAATTTTAATCGTTATCAGTATTTTTATTTGTTTAGATTTTTATAGTATTTACTACGAACTGGTTCCCCCGTACAATTTTGTCCCTTTGTGAAAAATCTATTCGTGCAATATTGTATTCGTGAAGTTTTGACCCGTTACCATATTTTAAATATGAAGTACTTTTTATTAAAATCAATTAGTTTATTAGTGTTTATTATATCTTTTATAAAGAATTAGCGCATCATACTACTAATTAAAATTACTTTAAAACAGTTTTCTGCAAATTTTTAAACTTAGTGGCAAGTTTATTGGATTTATATTAAATGGTCGCCTCAAAACTACTAAAAGTTGAACATTTATGTTTCCGGCTTTGTTCTGTAATTTTAATTCATATGACGTCACTAAAAGTTTGTTGTAGTTGCGAACAAAAAACTGAAAAACATAAAAAATAAACATAATAAACAAACAACTATTTAGTGCATTTTTGTTTGTAGTCATCTGTCTAAAACATTAAAATATTGCTCAATTTAATTTTATGTAAAGATTATTTAAAAAGTATTGCTAGTATAAATTTACTAATTTCTTTATTAAAAGCCTTCGGTAGGAGTTATTGTTTAAAAGAAATATTAATTAAATAGTAGATAAAATACTAAATCTATAGCCATAGATATGATTAGTTGATATACTTTATAAAAACAGTTAAAAAAAAGTCTTATAAAGTATTGACGATTGTTTTAAAGTGTGACAATTTTAATCATGTGTTAAAATTATCAAAACCTAACAATTAATATGAAAACTTTAAGCTTGCATTTACTGTTAAAGTGCTACCAATACTACTAAAGGATTTTCGGTTGTCATTAGCTTTGAAATGATAATAACTTACAAATTTATTATCCAAATTAAGTATTCATAGTCCTACTAAAAATAAACATGACTGAATTTTATAATTAATCATAAAAGTATTTAATAAAAAGATGCATTTAACGATTGTTACTTTATGAAGCACAATCAGTTACTTAGCGAGCTTGATTCTCGTATAAAATTTAGTGAGTTGGCAAAGATTATGTACTAATAAGTTGCCAAAATAAGATTATAAAAATTAATATTTAATTTGCCTTTTTTAATTTTTGACGTCACTAGTAAAAAAAATCTGTTTAAAAAAAAAAAATAGAAGAAAATCGGTATTAAACAAAAAACTTGATGTTTGCACTATAAATGTTACTGTGTTTACATAAAGGATATATTATATAGGAATGGGTCAAAACTTCACGAAGACAAAATTGCACGAAGATACTTTTACACAAAGACAATTTTGCACGGGTTACAATTTTTCACGGAGGGTCATTTTTGCAGGAGAATAAAAAAACAAACAGAAAAAAAAGTTAAACAAAACTAAAAGATAAAAAAAACTAACAAATAAACTGATAAAAAACAAAGAAAAAAAAACTTACTGACCGAGGGTAAGGATTAGGGTAACAGTGCCAATAAAAACAAAAATTATTACTGAAAAAAAAGTGACTGGTATATTTGTTTAAAAACTCCAACTTAGACTTGCGTTTTTATTGTGCGTGACGTCACTTCAAATCTAGATGAAAAGTTTAAAAAAATAAAACCCTGCCCTTTTTAAGACCCAGAACATAGTTAACTTACTAAGCAGTCATAAAAATTTTAAGTATAACCATTAACTTTCAGAAACTATTAGTGGTAAAAAAAATTTAAGCTACTTAACAAAATTATTTCTAGTTATATATTATTTATGAACAATTAAAATAACACTTTTGATTTTACTAAACTGTAATAGAAAAATAATTGAGCATTAATTTGAGCATAGTTACTTGTGGTTTCAAGTTTGAGCTTCAATATTTAAAGTAAAATAATTCGATTTTTTTTATGTTTTACAGAAATATCTTCGTACCCAAACACTTTTAAACAAGTATTAAACTTAAACCAATTAAATTTAATTACTGATACTATTTTGCATCGTTTTGAAAATAAAACTTTTTAATAATACTAACAAAGTAATTAACAGTATATGAGTAAAACTTTGAGTTTCATTTATATTCAGGTAACAACTCATAGTTGTATTCATTGTTAATACGAGCATCAAGTGCGAAACAACTTGTTTTTATAACTTACATAGTTCTTCTTACAACTTGTTACGATTTAAGTTAAGCTTATTAGTATAATTAAAATATTAAAAAATAAAGGTTTTAAGTGTAACATTAATGGAAGAAACTCGGAAGCTAAACTAAAATAAAAGCTTTACTAAAACTTAAACAATGTACAACTGTATAATTACAATACTATTACAAATAAATTATACCATTTGACAGTTAAAGATGTGTTTAAGACATACGTATAGTATTTTTTTCAATAACGATTTATGTTTATAAACCAAGATTTCAAAGTATATTCTATGTAAATGCAATGTTTAACCTAAATGAACTAACTGTTAATTATTAGATACAAAAAAAAAAATCAATTTGTGTTGAATTATAAATCTTTACATACCTTTCGCTAAAAAAACTTGTTGAGTTAGATTAAGGAACTATATTAGGTGGGAATTGTGCGCGGGTTTGAACTAAATGTATCCCTTTATACAGTGTTAAATTACTAAACTAAATCATTTACTAGCTTGTCTTCGGTATAGATTTTAGCTTATTGTAAAACTTTTTCCCCAAAAACTTATTTTTTGAAAAAAATATTTGATCCCTTGTTAATTTTACAAAGATTTTAGATGCTTATCCAGATTTTTTTAGATAAGTTTTTATAAATTTATAAATTTATGTCTAGAATTCTTAAAGGTTTACCATCTGGCTAGATTATAAATGCAAAAAAAAAAACTTTAAGCGACAGTAAAAGGCATCATGTACAAAAATGTACTCAGTTCCAACTAATCAAGTCTTAGAACCGCTTACCGAACAATTTCTAAAAGTATTTTTGTGATTAAAACTACCATTACTTATGAACATAATGGCAGTTATAACAGAATGTTTAAATAATTTTACTTACTTTAATACTAAATTTATTAAAAGGACTATATAAAGTTTATATTATACAAAAATAAACTAGTTTTTTGACTAGATCATAGTTTAAATTTCTGAAATGTTAGTAATTTTTCTTATAAATAAAGTAAAAATATTACATTTAGTTTAATATTGTTTTCTTGAAATCTGCAAAAATCATTCTTTAAATAAATATTTTTATTTACCTTAAAATACAAATTAAAATTTAAGACTTTTTTTCAGCAGCTATTCATAATAAGATGTTATATTTTTCTATTTTAAGCTTAAAATTTATTATGTTTAAAGTTTTCAATTATTAATTCATTCTTAAACTATGAATATTATATTACTTTGTATGTCTTACATTTAATACAAAACCAGTTATTTAAATAAAAAGTGTTAAAGTGTTAATTTTACAATGAAGGTATTTAAACTTTAAATTATAATTGTTTACAATTATTTATACGACTATCTATTAATAGATTAAGTTTATTAATTATTGCCTTATTTAATTTATTATATATAAATTGTAAGACACAGTTTAGATTTACGAGCTGGCTGCTCGTTCAAATATTCTAACAGTAAAAGTTTTCTATATTATTAAAATTATTGCATTATATCAACAGTCATATCTGCTTTAGAATGCTTTTTTATTGTATGACGTCACAGAGAGACTAAAAGATAATTTAGCAAAGTTTTGTTTTTTATATCTTTGAAATTGTATGTTATTACAATTTTTCAATTATAACCAAATTAAATTAAAATCTTGCTCTACTTTAATTAATTAAATTTTACATTTAAAGTACGTTGTATTACTGATCTTTAAACATTGTTCAAAACTGTTTAATTTTTATTTTTTTATTACATTATAAATTTTTTATATAAACTATTTTTAAAATTTTACTTAAATACAAAATATATTACAAATTAAGTAATTAACACAAAACATTGTTTAATCAATATAATAAAGCTAACATACTAAATTATTTATGCTACACAGCAATCAGTAGTCATGATAAACATATGTCGTTAAAATAATTTTTAATTTATAACTTTCATCTGTATGTCAATGAAAACGTAATTATGCTTAATTTATTATTTTGCAATGAAATGTTGTTTAAATAGGTCTACTGCTGGCTACCTTTTAAATTAATTTGTGAAAGATAACCAATAGAAAAAATTTATTTTAATATCTATGTATCTGCCTTAAATTGCATTGTTCGCAGGTGACGGTACCAGATTTTAAAATATTTTAATTTTCTTAATAGATCCAAGTATATTATTTATTTTTTAAAGCTAATCAAAGTATGTGTTAAAGTTCGTTGTTATAATAACAATTTTTATCTGTTTTAATTTAAAAATAGTTAGTTATTTTTTAATGTAAAAAGTCCATTATGTCTAAACTGTATATGTTTTTAAATGTTTAAAGAAATTAAGATATGTATATTTTTTACTTATTTTTATTTTGTATTGCACTCACCAGAGCTAAAAGTAGTTTTGTTTCTCTCAAAGATAAATAGTTTTATAGTATCTAAATACCATAAAAAAGTCTTTTTTGTTTAGTTCTAAAAAATACTAAGTATTGCATTAAACTAAAATGTAAACTGCAATTAGTAGTTTTTACTTATGATTTAAATATTTATAATATAATAATTTATCATGGAACTTAGTTTAAACTTTTAAATTTATTAAAGTTTACTACAAATGAACTAATAACTGAAATTCATAAAAATACTTATTATGACTGGTTATATTTTAGTTAAATATTTGCGCTAATCAACCTGGTAAGTTTTCTTTTCTTTTCGTGTTTAGAAAAAAAAACTTGCAAACTTATTGACATTCAAATATTCAACACAAATATTATCTACTAAAAATAGTTATGCCTCTTTTTGTTTTCATCTTAAAATTTGTCTACAAACTTTCTGCACGTTTAAATTATATGCCACGCACTGTTACTACTAAAAAAAAAAACTACATATCCTTACGTAAAAATTATTTACCTTAATTTGCGCTGTTTCCAAATGACGTCACTTAAAATTAAAAAAAGAATTTTTTTTAAACTTTTTTTTTTTCTTGTTTTTCAAAGTTACAATATAAAAGCTCATTAATATATTTTTTTTCGGTTAAAAATAACTTATGAGTTTCAAAACATGTCTATGTGCAGATATGTACGTATGTTATGTTAATTAGTTGTTTAATGTAATGTAATAATAATAATTTATAACTTTTAAACTAGTTTGTTAAAGACATGTTAAACATTAGCTTACAAACTAAAAAAAATCTGAAAATATTTTTTTATTTGACATGTTTTGAAATGATAAATAAAGTACTAAAATTTTAATTGAAATTACAAATCTAGTTATATTCATAACAAAGGGTTTTTATACACCAATTTTCTTTAGTAACTAAACTTACGCATTATTTTTAAAGATTACTGGCATAATTCGTACAATGTTAATTATTTCTTTCATTTACTTTTGATGACTACTTGAATAACAAGTGAAAAAAAATGTTTAACTAAACTACCTGATATTTTCATAGTGACAGCATTTATATTAAAAAATAAGTAAAACTTAAGTTATAAACATTAAATCGAGAAATTTTTTAAAAATACTAATTTTATGTTTTTTGTCAAGTTTTATACGAGCATTCAGCTTGCAATATTTAATAATATACGTAAAGTATAGAAAAAAGATTAAATTGTTAAAATTTTAATTCACTTTTTTTATAGTAATTCTCTTTGTTTTCTTTTGATCTCTGTTATTTACCCTAAAGTTAACATTTTAATATTTTTAATGAAGTTTAAATTATAAGAGTAAATTTTAGATACGGTTGAAAAAAACTAGGATAAATATAAAAACTAAAATGTCTTTAAAATTTATTTTTTGATAACTTAAAAAAATATTTTGATACGTAAAATTATTTATCTTTGACTTTTATTAAAATTTTGATAGTGAAACAAGAGCAAACTGAATTTTGTTCAAATTGGTTAGAGATAATATTAACTTTGAGCTAAAAACAAGCTTTTAGAATTTTTGTTTAAATAACATGATTGTTTAAGTATTTCAATAAAACTAAAGCATTTAGTTTTGTTGCGTTTTACACTCAAAGCAAGTTCATCAACATAAATTAAACATTAGACATCCAGAGAAACTAAGGCTTGGCTTTGTTTAGGTTTCTACAAAAACATAAACAAAATGTACAAATTAATCATAAGCCTATTAGTAGTCATAACCTTAAAAAATTGTTTGTTCAATTAGTTAAATACTTGTTTGAGTCTGATTAGTTCTTTTAGATTCTATAGTTCGTATTTAATATAGTTTTTACAACATTTATCATAAATAATATGCATATAGTTTAGATAAAGTTAATAAAAACTTTTTTTTTAGTTCATAAGGTAGCTTAGGTAAGTGTATAAGGTATATAACAAAATTGTGTTAGACTAAATGAAGCATCAAGTTATTAATTGTTAACAAAATAAAAAAGGTGTAGTATATAGTTAACTTGTTTTTGACCGTCATTAAACCGTATTTATAGCACTTTTCTTAATGATTTAACACACATCCTTTTTTACAAAGTCTAAAGAGATTCAACAGTTAGAATTAAATATTCTACGTTGGTAAGAATAACGACCTGATAATGATTAAAATTTTATACG
This sequence comes from Thalia democratica, assembly GCF_965202585.1. Taxonomy (NCBI): domain Eukaryota; kingdom Metazoa; phylum Chordata; class Thaliacea; order Salpida; family Salpidae; genus Thalia; species Thalia democratica. Next base: position 3,685,632 of record NC_139170.1, read on the forward strand.
AGCAGATAGCTTGCAGATTATGTTTATTATATGTAAGATATGACATAACAATCAGTTTTCATTAACTAACTTTAGTTTTTTTAAGTTAACTTTGTTAATAAAGCCTAAGTAATTAAAACATAGTAGATATAAAACAACACAACATAAAAACTTCTAATAAAGTCTTAAATGCAAATATACATAAAACAAAAAAAAACATCAAAAACTGCATAAAACTTTTATATCTGTATTGATAAAAAATCAATAATATAGTGAAGTTTCCTTAACTAGATGTAAATTAGAGTTAGTTAAAATATCAAAAACTCATTGTATTTAACGATTTTAAAATTTTTTTTATATAAAGTTATAAATTTAAAAGTTAAACTACAAACTTGATGTTCGTTTGAAGTTTTTAAGCATTTTTCAACCTACAGTTATCTTAATTTTTAATGATCTATAGAAATTTATTAAACTGTATTTGATTTTGAATCATACATTATGTAACTCTAATTAAAGTTAACTTTATATTTTAGATAAATACAGTAAATATATTTACTCGAAAAAAAATTTGAATAAATTTTTAGGATAAAAAGTTATTAAGTTTTTTTAAAGTTATTACATGACTTCAAAAATGAAAACTCTCTTTAATTTCATGAAATAATGACAGTATTTATTTAACAGAGTTTAATTAATTTTTTGTTTAACTTTATTTGTTTTACACCGTTTCACTGCAGAGCAGCTCATTAAATACAAAAAAGTTGTAAAACAAAGACAAAGCGATAAACTAAAGAAAAAATAATTTAGTTTAAATTTTAATTGCAAAGAGAATGATCTTTAAAGACTAGTAATATTATAATGTATAACTGTTAAAATAACTGTAAAAATAAAATTAAAAATAATTAAAAATAATTACGAATTGTACTCTTACATTAAGTAACTATTGAAATAACTGAAAATGTTCAACAAGAACTTTAAAAAATTGTATACTGATTCAGTTATTTTAAAATATATTTAAAACAAAGAAAATTTCATATTAATTTAATTTAGAAATTCGCTGTTAAAGTTTGTTATTTTCAAAACTAGAGATTTTATTTTCTTTGGCTTGCAGCTGTATTATTACTACACTAAATTTGATGGTAATTGTTCTACATCAAAACGTAAATAAGTATTAGTTTGTGATTAAAGTTTTGCTTTCTATGTTAGCTTTAAATTTTGTATCACGTTATGTTGTTATCATTCTTTTAATAAATGATTTTTTTTGTTAATTTTAATTTGTTTGTATGTGTCTCTCAGTTTAAGTGGTCTAAGTTTTGATGTCTACGTCAATCATATGGACAAAAAACTTTTAATCGTATAGTAAAATATATAAAAAGACATAGTTGTTAATTAATATAGTAAAAATCAAAATAAACCAGAACAATGTATTTACATTTAAATTTTTTTTTTATCTTAGTTTCTAAATAAATTAAGTCTTTTGTCCCTGGTATGAGTCTTTTATAAATAAATTTATTTGATTTTTTTGTTCGTTTGTTTCTCACTTTTACTGTTTAAGGTTTTAAATTTTTTATTATTTTCCTCTAATATAACTATATTATAAAACTTTAGCTTTCAGCGTCTGATTATGTTACAGATTTGGTACTAGCTAAATAACTTTTAATCGGCATGCATGCAAAAAAAGTCATCGTGTAAAAATGTCGCTGTGCAAGATTTTCATCGTAAAAATATGACGTTTTGAAAAATTATTGTCGTGCAATAATGATGCCGTAAAAAAATTGTCACAGTGAAAAAGTGTCCCCGTGCAAAAAGGACGCCGTGCAAAAATGACCACACGTGAAAAAGTGGCGACCGTGCAAAAATGTCACCTCGTGCCATAGTGACGCTCGTGCAAAAGTGACGCCGTGCAAAAGTGTCCCTTCGTGCAAAATTGTCGTAGTGCGAAACTGTGACCTCGTGCTAAAGTGACCTTCGTGCAAAAGAGTCGCGGTGCTAAAGTGTTCCCTCGTGCAAAAGTGACCCTTCGTGCGAAAGTGACGCTCGTGCAAAAGTGACACCCACCCACTTTTACAGTTATTAATTTTTGATATCAAATTTTATACGAGTATAAAGCTTGCAACTTTTATTAATTTAAATAAACAAATATAGTTGTGAAAAGTAATTGTAGTTATAAAAGACTAATAAAGTAATTAACTAATAAAAGTAAGTAGCTTGAAAATTAAAACAATATAAAAGCACATTGAGCTATGAAAACTAAATCTAAAACTAATAATTTAAAAAGTAAGATATTTTCGAAGTTATTATGGATTTTCGAAATTAAGTTTAAAATTCTTACTTGTCGATTTTATTTGAAGTATAGAGCTGAAAAATTTTTTAAAATTAAATTAATATAGTAAACTTCTTAATATACGCCACAGAATGACACTTTAAATTAGCTTATTTATTTCGATTTTTATATTAGTGTTAATTTTTAATAGTTTGTATCTAGTTGTATTTTAACATTTAATGTATCTAAACTTTTTTTTTTATAAACGGTAAGATAAATGTGTTCAAAAAGTTGTAATGAATTGATACTCCTACCGTATGTACAAGAAAAATTAATTTAGTAGCGTAAAATAAAAGTTGAAGTCTAAAGTATTAACTCATTTTCAAAAAAATTGTTAACATTAAAGCCAATCATTTATTTTAATTGAAAGCTTTATACATCTACAAATATGTTTTAGTATAAGTTGTTTAGCTTAAAACATAGTTTTTTTATTAAAATTTTACACTAAATGATGAAAACTTTTTTTGATTCACCTACTATCATTATAACCGTTATAGTAGTTTAAAAATGTATTTCAATGTTAATTTAACTACAATTATATTACTAAAACTGTATTACAATATTTAGAAATCTAAAAAATTTCAAAATATTCAAAGAATGTTTCTAATTTTATTCTTTAATTACTTAAATAGAAAGAAAATGGATTAAATTTGTTCCATCATAGCATGCATGTGAAAAGAAAACGTTTTATAAACAAATATTTAGTTCGTACATATATTACAAGCGACTAGCTTGTTAAAAATGTTAAGAAAAATGACTACATTATAGCACAACTGATAACTTAAAAAATTTTGGAATTATATATATATTTGCGACAGAACGTACAACTTGCGATTAATTGTTCATGACGTCACTAGAAACATAAAATGCAATTTAATTTTTAACTTAGTATTTCAGCTCAATTGCAAATAAAAACATATAAGTTAAACACTAGTTTTACATATGAATTTTGATAATTTTGAATAATTAGAAAATAAAACTGTAGTTCAGATAAAGCCGAAAAGATAACAATGATTTTTCGATAATCAAGTTTAAAACTTCTTATTTATCAATTTAAAATTAATGGAAATTAAGAAACATTTTTTTTTAATGTGTTTGTAAAATTAGAAAAAAACACGTATTCTATGTACTAGTAAAAATATTATTTTTTACAACTAAAATAATTAATAATAATATAATTATAAACTGTTGTTAAAGATTTTTCAGTTACTTAGTAAAAAGTATACATTTCAGTAGAATAAGTTTAATAAAGTTAAGCAAAACAAACCTTGTGGCCGTTTGAAGATATTTAACTAAAATATGGTGTTTCAATAATTAATAATGGTTTTTCATTTAATCTTTAAAAAAAGAATTTTTCTTTAAGCTTCCCAATTATCAATCAAAATAAAATTTTGTGTGTTATTACTATTAAACAAAACTATTTTCCCGTAGTTAGAAAAAAAAACAATATTCTTTGTCAAATTAAGAGACGCTTAGGTTTCAATGATTATAAAGCAGATGTTTTTAGGTAATAAAAAAATAAGTTATTTGAATCATTACAAGTAATAATTCTAAAAACTATGCAAAAACTCATAAAAAGGAGGTAAACATGTATTTAAGTCTGAGGAAAACATGTTGTATTAATTTCAGTTACTTTATAACGACTTTTTAGGTTACGGAACAAAACTAAAAAGATATTAAAAAAAGTTAAATCGTTGTTTTTAGCTATTTTGTACAAGGTTAGCAAGTTTAAAGTATTTTGATAAATATAATTTTAGCTGATTTAGAAAAAAACCTTAAAAAAGTTTGCAACCTCAAAAATAGTAATTCACCGTAAGCAAAAGTTATTAGATATAATAATTAAAGAAGATAAAAGCCTTTTTAAGTAAAGAAGAGAAAAGCCAAGTGTCAGCAACTTAACTTTTAATTTTTGCTTTAGTTTAAAAAGTTTGAAAGTTTGATTCAAAATGCATTTATGTTACAAGCATGACACTCGTATTAAAAGTTAATATAAAGTTTTAGCAAACAACAATAGTTAATTTAAAAATCTACTTTAAATCTATACAAGAGATTAAAGCTTTGAAATGCGTTTTATTTAATTCGAATTCACGAAGATACTTATAATACAATTTGTGTTTTTAAAACTACAAATACAAAAGCAGTAAATTTAAAAAAGAAAAAAACTAAATTGAATAAACTTAAAGTATATGCAAGTTTTTAATTAATAACAGAATAAATTACTCATTTGCAATATTTAAAAACCGTTATATTTATTTTTAAGACAATAATTCTAAATAAAAATTGTTTTAATGCGTTAATTTATTTTAGAAAATCATTATAAAAAAATTTAATATGTTTAAATTTACGGTTATAAATACAGTTTTTTTAATTTTTAGTTTTTTAAATTTGAAATTATAAAAACATACATTAACATAAATCAACTCGAATTCTTTGGTTTTTTTAGATACTTTCATGTTATTTTTCTAATGTTTTCACAAGTTATATTAAACTCGTTTTAAAATTTCTGAAAGCTATTTAAACGAATGATTTTGCAAATGTTGTTGTTTAAAATTTATTAAACTCAAATAGTTAATGCTGTTTCATATGTGATATTTCGTTAAAAATAAAATAACATGAGTAAGCTCATAGTGACGTCATACGTTAAAAAAAGCAAACAAAAGCATCGTTTTATTGCATATAAATTAAATTGATCTTTGGTTATTGTTTTGATTTCAACCTTCCAACAGCCTACAACTTTTAAAACGAGCATAAGCTCGTAAATTTAAATGATGAATCTTTATAACTTTCAAAAACAAATAGTTTCAACTATGCTTAGAAAAATAAAACGAACTGCATATATTTACTGGTTTATTGTATACATTTAAATTAAATTTCTGCATTTAGAAAAAATTGTAGTTTGTCTTTACTATTTCTAAAACTCTTTAAAATGAGCATAAGCATAAATTGAGTAAAATTAAACGATAAATTTCTTGAAAGCTCTAAAACACAAACTTTAAGTAAGCTATTTAGAAATAAAATATGACGAAATTAATATACAAATTTGAATAAAACTTTATTGAATTGAATATTTTTTGTAAGTTTTGTTGTCTCTTTTAGCTTAGTTCAAGTGAAAAAAAAACTTCTCAATTTTATTATGAGTTAGAGAAATATTTACTTATATAGAACTGTAAAATATTTGCAAAAAAAGGCATTTAGTTTTTGAAAATTGCAAAACCTTTAAAACTACAACATGCCCTTAAAAAAAACAAAACTATTTCTCAATAAAAATAACCTAATAGTATTTATATTTAAACCTTAATGAAAAGTAAATTAACTTTATTTAATAAATATACCTATTGTATCATTTCAACTCTGCTGTTTAAAAATGAAATATTAATTTTGATGAGAAGGTTTTTACAGTTTAGGTTTTTTTAATCCCCTTCTATGTTTTTGTAATTGTATTTATTTAATATATAAGCTTTTAAATTTTTTTGTTCATATAAAAAAGTTTACTTTTAAACTATGTTACTTTATCGTTTTTTAAAGTTATTAACTATTAGCAGTAAACGAAGTTGTTGCTAAACTACTTAAAACTTTTTTTTTTCCAAAATGTTATACACAAGACTTAAATTTTATTTTTGATCAATTAACAGTTCCGTGTTAAAAAAAACTTAATACTCTGAAATTCATTTTACTATCCTAGATAACTTTTAAACGTAAACAATAAACGCTTTAAAGGGTTTATAAATAAAATAAATATATACTTTATTTTATAGTGGTAATGTTTAAGTTAGTCAAATAATTGCGTTCAACACGGTACATGAACTTTTAATAATTTTAAATTTAAATTTTTGTTTCTATTATAAACAGTAAAAAAAAATTAACAGGAAACTATACTTAAAACTAATACTATTACAATAACGTTCTAATTTTATCAAGTTTACAACTAATTATTCGTGTTTAGCTGAGACCAAAAAATTTAATTTTCATAGCATAAATTTTGTTAAATTTCTATAGTTTACTTTAAGGATACACACTGTTTTACTTTAGTTATTATAATCCATTTAATTAAAACACAGTTAATTTCCTTATAAAACTATTAGTGATATTAATAAAAAAAAACTGCATATTATAAATAAAAATATCAGTATTTTTTTAGATATTTATAAGCAAATAATAACGTTTCAAACTATAACAGCCAATGCTAATACGAAATTTAGTTCTAGTAATCGAACTTGATTATTATTTTTAGTGTTTAAGATAAAAATCTGCTTTTAAATTGTTTTTATTTCCTAAAAGTTTATATGAATGGAATTTCTATAAGTTTTAGATTAACATTTGTAAATACAATATTCTAATCTAATAAATTTGGTTTACTAAGTCTTTAAAGTTAATTTTAAATAGTTTATAATCATAAAGTTCTTAATAAAATTATTTTGCGCATGGTTCTTGTATTACACGTTATACCACTCAATTAGTTACATATAGTTTGTATTTAGTAGTAACTAGTGTCATTATTTGTTATTAGTAAGGTAAGGTTTAACTTTGTAATGGTTTGTAAAGTTTACTGTAACAGTACAATTTATTAATTTAAGATATGTTTATGATAGGTTAAACAATTAATAAAGTACATAAATTAAAAAAGTTTAAATCTGATCTACGAACTTGATATTCTATATATAGAAAACTATAAAGCCAGTGAAAACACAGGCTGCTAGCTTATTTTTTAATTTGTATTGAATTTTTTTTTGCTAGTCTACATCTATTATTAATTGAAAAGTATTACATTTATTGTAAAAGTAAAATGCAATGTTCTGCAAACTTATATCTTATATAAAAATTTAAAGTTTTAAGCTACTATAATTCTATTTTGCATCTAGGAAATTTTTAATTCTGCTAATCAACTATTTATCTACCTTTTTTTTACATTTAAAATAGATTGGATTTCTTATTTGCTTTACTTCTTTAGATATTGTTTTATTTTTAATTTTTTCAGTACAGTATGTATAAATATTTTACATAGTTTATTGTTCGAAAACTAAAGTTTATATAGAAAAAATTACAAATTAGTATTTTAACTAAGAAAATTATTTAATCAATGTGATAAAACTAAAATATCAGATAATTGACGCTGATAGTATTCCTCAGTTATCTGTCTTCAAAATAATCATTTTCTTACTTAATAACGCTTACAAAAAGTAGTCATGCCTATTGTTTTCTAGTTATAAGTATATGTTATTTAAAAAAATACGAGCTGGCTACTCGTTAAAATAATCCGTTAAAGAAAACGAGTTGATAAATGTAAAATAATAACATACTTATATTTAAATTGTTTGCCATAATTTGCGTTGTTTTCCGATGACGTCATTAAAATTTAAACTAATAGAATTTGTTTGACAAAAGAAAAAAAATTCAAAATGGTTAACCAGTACAAGTCCTAAAAGGTCGTTACTATATTAACAGTTTTTCAAAAGTTTATACAAATTTTTACAAGCTGTAAACAAATGCTTTCTGGAGTTAAGGAAGTTGTACGTAAATTAAATAAGTATGAATTTAATTCTATTCAGCAAAAATAAAACTATTAGTAACAAAAATAAATCAAACTGTTTAAAAACAAAAATCAAAAAAAAAGACAACACGTCCTTTAACTAAGTATAAATTCAATTCTATTAAACGAAAAAAATTTAAAGTAAAATAAAAGAATTAAACTGTTAAAAAACAAAACACGTCCTTTAACTTGTTTTAGTATAAATGTATTCCAATGACATATTGTTTTGCAATTGGTTGTAAGTTTAGGCAATTTAAATTATTATAAATTTATTAAAAACTATGAAAATTAAAAGTTATTTCTACAAAAATATTCAAAAATTATTGCAGAAAAATTGTTATCTTAATTTAAGAAAATGTAATTACTTTGCAATGCACAAATAATATGCAGATTTTATGAGCAGCATGTATTTCATAAGTTTGACATTATTAATATTTTCAATTATATAGCTAAATTTTAAATTTTAAGACTAAAACGCAGCTATTGAACTTTACAATACGTCCGTACTTATATTAATTACTATTTCAAATACAACAGCAATAAGTGCCTTAATGAATAAAGTAACTTAAAACAAAATATAAGTCAATTACATTTTTGTTTGAAAATATGTGTTATAAACGAAGAAAAGGCTTATTTTGCTTTAACGCATCCAAGTCTAATTTAAGCTTTGTTTTACGAATTTCACCCTATTTAAAAAGCATATACTCAAACAATAAATTACTGTTTTTATTTTCAAAATGTTATGTAAAACAATGCTCTAACTAAAAAAGATTTGTCTCAATCAAAATAATAGTTTTTAGTTTTCTCAAACTTTTTTGTTGATAGTTAGAGTAAACGACATGTTTATAGAAGTATTAAACAAAATTTATCACTATCTTATTACTACCTGATCAGTTTTTTAAAAGTATTTTTTGTAAATACGTTGATGATTAGAAACAATTTTGTTGATAAAACTATCATAAGATACTAATTTGAAAACGACCTACAACCTTGTTCAAAGTAACTAAAACATGTCAAATATATATTATGTAAGCTTTTAGTTGGCTTTTTTTCACATTGTTTTTGCAAACAATAGGGTTAATTTTAGTTTAAAAGTTTTAAAACAGAGATTATTTGGTCTATATAAATATTGAATTATTTTATTAGTAATTTCTAATGAACATATAACTTGTTTATTTTCTACGATTTATAATTTGTTTTTATCACAAATAGACTTGAACTATTTATAAAACTTTGTATTTTGTGAAAAAAAAATGTAATTTTTCATAAATTAAATTTTGTTACTACCTTTTCTACCTAAAGCTACTTAAACTCATAAAATAATAAAAACGGATACCTAAATTTGAATGCAAACATATAGTAATTTTTTTTTATTACAAATTTTTTACAACGCTATTTTCTTGTCGGACTTGAACTTAAATATATAGCTTAAACTTAATATTATTTAAATAAGTTGTATTTCGAGATATTACGAGCTTGAAGTTCGTTCAAATATTTTACGATCAATGATAAGCTATTATTTATAGATTTGATTTTTAATATATAAATAATTGTAGCATTAGTTTACTACTTTTTTAAAAGACGTCAATATACTATGAAATTGTATAGAATTTAAAAATATTTTAAATAAAAACTTTTAAGATTTAAAACTTATTTAACAACATTTTAAAATTTTAACGATAAACCTGTTATTCGTTTAGTTATTTAACTGTGTTATTAGTTTGCTTTAATAAAATATTAAAATGATTTAATGAAGTTATTTAATTTTTAGAAATACAATTACACTGTTTCACTGCTAAGCCGATTTTTATTTGTAAATCTATTAAATTATAATATCGAAACAAGAGTAAAACTAAAATTAATTAGATTTTCAGTGCCAAATTTGAATTATTTATTTTGAATATTACAACTTTATTTTGGTTAAATTTACTAGGATTTATGAGTTAACTACAGTCAGCGTTATATTAAATTTTTGTTTTACTTTATATAACTTAATCGACGTTAAAAAATAATTAAAAATAAATTTTAAACTGATTCAAATCTTGTGGTTTTGTAAAATGCTGGTTTTAAACGGAAAAATAAATGTAGCGTTCAATATGTAGTAAAAAAATTGATGTAGAAATAAATTTAATTTTATAACTTATTTAGAAATTAAAATTGTATTTTGTAATAATACTATATTCTTTAAACGTACAGCAAGCTTCAAATAAACTTGTATAAAAATCTATAACTTAAAAGTTTGTTTGTTATGACAAGTTATAAAAAATTATAATAAGTAAAAAATAATAAAAGTATATAAAGTATCTTTATATATTAACATTTCAAAATTTCGATTTTTCTATTAGATACGAGTTAAAGGTTAAGCAGAGCAATATCATATTTTAATGTGCAATTTATTAAAATTACGTTTAGAAATGCTTTCGATTATATCAATATCTTTTTTTTTAATTTAATAGTGCAAATTTAGCTGTTTGATTTTGGTTTAAAGTAAATATTTTTTGTTTGTTACTATTTTAGTATTGAAAATTAAAAAAAAAAACACTTTTTTGATATTTATTGACAGTAGCTATAAATTGTATAATAAATTAAGTTTTTGGATATTTTAAGAAAATTTTAAACAATAAAGTTGATTCTTTAATTAACTTTTACCTAATCAAAGAAGTTTGTTTTGTCTTTTAATATGTTTTTAAGGTACTTAATTTTTTTTTAATGTTAGAAAAAGAACATATTTTTCAACACTTTAGTACTTCAGTTAAAATTTTTCAAACTACTAAACAAAGTTTTTTGTTACTTTAAATTAGCCCTACTACAATTACTGATTTTTTAAAATGTGACTAGAACTTAATCAGCTTTAAATTAAAAAAAAACATTTAAATTTATTTAATAAAATAATAACACAAAATAAGTTTTGCAGCAAAAAAATATTTATTGTTGACTTTTGCATTTTTTAGGGAAACTTGGTAATTTCAAATAAAACTAATTTTAATGTAATTAAAAAAACAGAGCACAAAAGCATACATAGTTGAAAACATTTACTTTGACGTTATTAGCAGTATTTTTTGAAAGTTATTCTTTTTTTCTGAGACTACATCAAAAGACTTATATAACAAATATCCTCAAAATTACGTTGAATATAAACAGGTACATCAAGTATAAAATTAAAATATGTTTCCTGTTATGATTTTTGATTATTTACACATATCTTAAAAAATTTTTGTTTTAATTTATATAAATGACATCTTTAGAAACCAAACATTCAGTCTACTAAACTCAAGAAAACATTCAGTTTTTATGTTTTTAATAAAATACACTATACAAATAAATTTAATCATCTCTAAACTATTTTTAAAGGTCCTTCGTTTGACATTAAACTTTGTTAATAATAGTAAAAATATTAACAATTATACTTGCTCTGATGTAAAACTAACATTCAAATTAAATATATAATTATTAATAAACTTTTTTATGTATATTTAAAATAGTATCATACTTTTTAGTCGATATTGTATTTTTATATTAGTATTGATAAAACTTTATCTATTTGAAATTTTATTTTTTTTACAATTTAGCAAGAAACTAAATTAAATAGTAGGTATTATATTTAACATAAATAATATTTTGATAGTTAAAAGTGCATACAAAGTTTATAGCCTCTGGTTATTAGAAAAAGTATAAATACAAAACTCAAAAAGGTTTTAATTATTAACACAAAAAATCCTAAAAAACTATACATGTATTTTTAGTTGTTTTTAAGGCTAAATATATTTAATGAAAAGTCATTGCGAGCTTTCTGCCCGTTTTAGATACTATCAAAAATTTTAATGAGGACCAACAAAAAAAAATTTTAATTTATAACAAAAAGTTTCACATTAACTTGTGTTGTTTGCAGATGACGTCGTAATGAAATTGAGAAATAATTTTTAATTTTGAATCACTTATAATCAATACAACACCTTTACTCAAAAATTTTAAAAATAAAACATATTCATATACTTTTCTTATTGTAAAAGCTTTAATATTCTGTTATAGTTAGTTTAAAGTTGTTTTAGTTTCCACAATAAAATTAGTTTTTTTTCAAGCTATATACTTTTAAACTTGGAAATTTTTTGTTTTTAGAAATAAAAATGAAAACCTTGCTTATTAACACTTACATTAAAGTAAGTTTGCTTTTTAAATGAGTGTTGATAAGAGCTTAAATAATGTTAAGATGTATGATACTAATATTAAAAATTTATCAAGTAATTCTTATAATTTAAAGCAGCAGTATAAGACAACGGTTTAACAACAACTATAAAACATAGATTTTACAAAGGTTAAGTAACAATTTTTAACTGTTAAAACTTTTGATACTTCAAAAATTATTGAATTTAAATTTTTTTTACAAACAAACGACTATAATGTTTTTTAACTCTAAGCCGACCGTAATTGAATTTAAGGTGTTAAGTTACGCCACACACAGTATAAAACGAGTTGATGCTTTAATTGCAATTACAAATTCATGTAGATACTTAAAATATAAAAAACTAGCCACATAACTAATTTAGTTGAGTACCAAGTTCACATAATCAAAAGAATAATTTAATATTAACATTTATCTAAAGAATAATAAAATAACATTTATCATATACAACCCTTAGTGATTTAAGTTTAGCTTAGTTGTTACTTCAGAATTTTTATTACTTGAAGACGAAAAAACATCTAAATTTTAAGTTTGAATTTAATTTAAGACATCCGAATGTTTTTGATTTAGCTTAATTAAAATAGTTTTATATCTAAAAACAGAAAAAAAAAACTTTAGAAATTCATTAAATAAACAGAAGTAATAACAATTATTTATTTTTTTAAATTTATATATTTAAAGTGATTATATATACAATATCAAGTTTACGATCGGTTGAAAAAATTCGTTAAGTAAAATACAATTTAGGCGATAAGTAAACGAATGTAAACATATTTTTACATTTAAGTATAAAGAAAACATATAAGACAAATATAATAAAAATATAATTTGATTGTATATTAAGCCCATAGTCATTTACAGCCGCTTTTTCTAATTCTTAGTGATGTAATACGCATTCAAAAAGAAACTAAAAATTAAGTTTAAAAGATTTATTCGTGTACTATATCAAGATGTTCATACTCTGGATTACTACGGGATTTTTAACGAGTGTAAAGCTCGCAAAAAGAAACAAGATTTTTCACCAAACCATTTTATTCTAATTTAATTTTTCCTGATTTATGACTATTTTCTTTCACATTTTTTTGTTTAAAAAGTTGAAGGTCATAAAAATATTTCTTGTTGTTAAACAAATATTATTAAAATATATTTATGTGAATTTCCACTTTACTCACCTAATCGTATTGCTTCATACTTTTGAACGACTGTCAAGCCAACTGAAAAATTTAATTTTGAAATAATTTTAACCCGTTGTAAATTTAGCTTACATTTTAGCAGACTTATAGTATTGATTGTTTGAAATACAAACGAAGTGAAGTTCATTTTTGTTAAATATGTTAGGCTTAATTTAAACTTTTTTTAAACAATCTAAGACTGTGATATTTCAAAATGAAGGTGCTAACTCACATTTTATATGTTTATATAAAGTTTTTTAACTCTTTTATTCTACAAACAAACAACACTTTCGGTAATGTTTGTTTAAACAGTTATAAACTTTATTCAAAACATTTTAAATTAAACTTCATGCTCACAGCTAAATATAATAAACAATTTTTAAAACATTTGATTTTTAGTTTAAAGAATTTGAATTGTCTGCAAAAAATCACATTACAGATTATTAATTAAACTAATTAAGAAAATATAAAGATTTACATTTATAGATTTTAATCAATTTTTAATTAGTTGATTTTTAATAATTGTTATAGACTGTGTCTACTAAATTCACGTAAAAAAAATTTAATTATTTCTTTATTGGGTATTATATAATCAGTAATGTAAATTATAAAAAACTATATAACGTAAAGACTACAAAAAAAAAAGCAGCATTTAGTTTTAAAATATTGCAAAACTTTATAAATCGCAACGTATCGAAAATGAAATTTATGTATCAATATAAATATGACTAATATATCTTGACAATTTTTTTGAAAATCTAATGATAAGTTAGACTTTTACTTTTGAGATTTTAATGATGGTAAGAATGATTTTAGAACTTACTTTCTAAGGATTTTTAACCCCCTGCTTTGGATTTTAAGTGAAACTATTTTTAATATAATTTTTATTGCTTTTTTTTTATGCGGAAAATATTATTTTTCAATTTTTTTAGCTAATCTATTTTGAAAATTTTCTATTTGACCTCTAAAAAAGATAACCCTCACTTTTTTTCAAACTAAAAAAGTTTTCAAAATGTCATACTTTAGACATAAAATGTCAAAAATTACAAAATTTTATAATACTTTTGATTTAAGAAAGTTATGTATTGATGAAATGAAAGACAATTTTTATTTTATTGCCTTGTGATGTCATAAAAAGAATAACTGTACATCCTGTACTTAAATTTTTTTATATTTTATTTTAAGCTTTTATTGACACCATATGCAATACAAACTCAATTTGAAGCTTTGACTGTTAAATTATTAAAGTTACTTTGTTTTTATTAAATGTTGAGTCGTGCGTAGAAAAATTTAAATGAGTTTACTGCTCGTTGTACATAATTCTTCAACTATAAAGCACTTTTAACTGTTTAACAAATTACACCAAGCTAAAGTATATTGATGTGAATAATTTATTAATAAGTGTATCTCGTAGTTCAATGGCAACTAGGTTTATTAAATTTACTCACTTATACATATCAAAATTTCAAAACATTTTAATTTACACTGATGTCATAAAACTTAAATAGAACAGTTTATAATATTACATACATTAGTGTGTATATAAAGTGTTTAGAATTTATTTCATAAGTATACTAAACCTTTTGACTTAGTATATTTCAGAAATATTTACTTTTGTAAAATTAAATAGTTTATTAATGTTTTAATGTTAAAGTTTAAATCATAAATATTAATACATTGATGACTTTAGTTATTTTGAACACCGATTACTACTTATATTTAAACCATCTCAAAAACAAAGTTAAAATAGTTTTTAAAAATATTATCAAATTTAATGTAGTATTAAACATAAAATACTTACAAATCATTCAAAACTATGTCTTCAAAACAATTTCTACATCACTTAAAAAAAAATAAAACTGAAATTTATACAAACAAAATTATGGTCTAAAAGTACTTTTTTATAATTTTTAAAGCTATACTTTAAAAAAAATATTTTCAAAGATGCTTTATTTAAAACTTTAGAGTTTAATGCTTTAATTTCCAGCAAAAACTCTGAGAATTATAACTTTGGAATACTATAAAATAAAAATAAAACTGTAGTACGCAAAAAGGTAATTTAAACAATTTATTAATAACTAAGTTTTTACAGACTGAAAAAGATAAACTGCTTATTCTGATTTAAATTAAGTCATGCGCACTAAGACATTAAAAAAATGATTAAAAAACTATTTTATAAGCCACTACATTAGTAAACTTATGTAAAGTATTAAAATTTAACTATTTTGTTTAAACTTTACTAAATTGAATAGTGTAAGTTTCTTTTTTGAGTTGTCTACAAATAGAACTATTGACGGTTTCAGCTTGCTAGAAATTATTAACTGACTTCATTTACAAGTGTAAAGCAACTAAAAGCATTATTTTGTTCTATATAAATTTGTTAATGTTGTAACAGTTAATAAATAAATAGAAGGCAATCTTTTTAACGTGTATCAATCTCGTAATATAAACTCTTAGCCAGATAGCTTGTTTAAAATAAAAAAAGACCAAATACAAGCTTTTACAAAAAATAGTATACTTATTTTAATTAAAAACTCAAACTGTTGTAAAATATTGTCCTATTTTTTTCTTTTTTTTTAAGAAATTTTAATTATATTTATATCAGTTAAATACTAATTAGAATAAAATCTAAAACTACATCTCTCGAAACTTGTAATAGCATATTAGTTTTTAAAACAACATCGATATGAAACTAATAGAATTTTTAATAAACATACAACTAAACAAGGATTTTTTTATTATAAATTATTAGGAGCTTTTAGCTCGTTCAAATTCTTTTCAAAACAATAGCAGTAAAAATACAAGACAGCATGATTTTATTTTAACATTGTCTACCATAACTTGTGTTTTTTGCAGAAGACGTCAATAAAATTTGTTTTCAGTTAACTTTATACTATTACATGCAAAACACTTAATTTCTTTTACGAACCTATTGAAATGAAGTTCAAAAAATATATTATAAATGTTAGTGTTTAAATTAGTGTTAAACCGTTTAGTATATTAGTATAAATGTTAAGTTAGTACAGTAACCTGTCGCTTATTTACGCACATTGTGTCCACAGAAAAAATGCGTAAAGATATGAGATATCGTAAAGATACGAGGGGTACCAAATATACTTATATAATGGTTGGTTTTTTGATAATGCTTCTAGTTAATAGCAGACTGGGGATTATCCCTACTTTAACAATTTTTTTAATTTATTTATAAATATGAAAACAAAAGATAAAGCTATACATACATTAAAAAAACGGTTTTAAATTTATGTAAAATAATAATACTTGTAGAAAAACTTTACTAATTTTAATAATAAGTATATTTTTGCTTTATCTTTATTTATATGTGACTTATTTGATACGTAACATTTATATTCTATTCTACTTAGCAAATTCAATTTATAATTAAGCATTTGTTTACAATTAAGATATGGTGTGGTGTCTATTTTAAAATTTGTTTCTATAGTCTTTTACAAAAATATGCATTTGGTAACTGGATTTCTTCTTTTGAACAAAAATATGTAAAGTATAAGAAAAATATTTAATAAAAATGGTTTATGTTACTAAAACATTTTTTATTTGACCTATGCCCACATAAGGATAAACTTGTCTTGCATTGTATTAAAGATGTATTAACTAAAAATTTATCAATAAGTCAAGGAACATAAGTTTACAAAGTCTAAAGATATAGAGAGGTAAGTTAGCTTTTTAAAGCATATTTTAAATTAAAAGTATACAATAAACCTATTTTGTGAAATATTAAAAAAAAAATACTTTTTGAATTTTTTAGAATTGTAAAATGCGTAACTAAACGAGAGTGCGTAACGTCACGAGTGCGTAAAGATGCGAGAGGTTACTGTACTTACATTTTTACTACAAACCAATACTTTAAAGCTTTTGGAGGTTTTAAAATTTTTATATAAGTGGAGCAAAAAAAAGGACTTAAATCTACTTATTAAAAAAATATTGTGAAATTATTAGCAGACACGTTTTCATAGACATAATTATTTCTGTTGTTAAGCTTTAATTTAATTGCATACATTCAACTTCTTTAAAAATTGTTCACGGCAAAGTGAAAACACATGTATACAATACTTTTTAATGATAATTTCAAATTTTACGAGCTTGCTACTGGTTTAAATATTTGACATTCCACAAAGTAGATACTTTACTCGAAACTGATTTATAATATACATAGAACTGCAAGCTTAGCTTACGATTTTTTGTGTGTCACGCCAGTAGAAGATTGATAGCAAGTTTTTTCACTCTTATTTGTATGTATATATTTGTTAAATTTATAAACAAAAAAAACACATTTCTATAACAGTATTCTTTAGAAGATTTTAAATTGCAAACTTTAGTTATTTATATTGTGTTTTCAGTTTATTTTTATTAAATATGAAGTTTTTTTTTTTTTATTAGTTTACTTAATACGTGTTTAGTGACATTATAAAACCATTATCAAAAATTCAGTTTTACGAACTTTTGGTAATCCTGTGTTGTAGTGAATGATAATTGTAGATAAATATACAAAAATACAAAATAACCTGTCGAACCTAAAATAATTAAACTAATTCAGAACATTTTTAGGTCTATATTTAATTACAAGTTTTAAACTGAAATATTTATAACATAAATTTAAAGAATTGTGTTGACAAATCTTTACATTCTTGCAGCAGGCAAAATTAAAAGAATATTTACTTATTAAAATCTAGTATAATAAAGTTATCACTAAATGTATTTTTCTAAATGATGTTACCAACAGACTAACAAGCACAAGTGAAAATGTTGTATTTTTCATTATTAACGTTAACTTTCGATTTAAAATAATAACTCTATTAAAAAAAATGTTTTCATTTATGATATGGTTAACGTCCAAAAACTCTAATTGTTTTATTTCATTAATAAACTTTTTTTTTACAAAATTTCTGATTATATTAGGGTAAAGGCGCTGAACATCCGCAGCTACTTAATAAATATTTTTATTATCAAATCTTTTTAAGATAACTTATTTTTCTAATTATCTAAATCTTCTAGATAGCTTTTACTGTCCTTGCAATACCGATTAGTTTTATATTTATAAATTTTTATACTTAAAGGTTTTATTAGCATTTCCAAAAAGCTTGTGATTCTTAAGGTAGTTTTTTTTTTCTCCGAAATGAATTAATCTAGTTGTAAGTCTATTATAACAGCTCTGAAATAAAAATCTAGTTTTACAGGCATTACGTTTCTACAAAGAAAAACAAAATTATAATTAGCTTTTATATGAAATTAAACTTTTCTAGTCGTGCATTTATTTAAATAATAAATCATTTGAAAAAACACGATCTTAATCGTCGTTACAAATTAATGAAGTCTTTGAATGTGCAATACTCTAGAAATTATGTCTATTATAAATAAAAGTATTAAGCTTTTATAAGTTGTGTGAACGTGTATGACGTCAAGATGAGGTTAATGACTTTACTCTTTAATCGTTAATTCTTCAAAATATTCAACAATGAAAAAATATTTAAACTCGAACTAACTGATTTTCTTTTAGAAAAATGTAAACTTTCTGCATATTAACACAATCTAATGTTTTCTAATTAAAAGCCTTTATATTAAAACCCTGTTAATTTCTATTTTTTTTTAAGTTTAAAAATTGTTATATTAAGTATAATTTAAGAAACTATAATGAGTTATTTTTGTACTAGCTAAATCAAAGCTGTGTTAAAAAAAGAAACACCAATAGAACATATAAATAATTGTCCAAATAGAAAATACTATAGCCGATCTTTGTAATGCAATTCTTGAAAATTGTTATTTAAGCTTTAACCAATTAGGTTATTTTATTGGTTTTTATGTTTTATGTCTTAACTACGTGGTCTCCAGTAACTTACTGACTGCTATACTTACGAGAAGCAAATAATATACAAACAGTATAAGTTACAAAACTATTTCCTAAGTTATGAATAAAACACACTTTGAATAAATGCAATTTAATTTATTTTCAATAATAATTCTTAGTTCTGAAGAAAGAAACTATTAAATCACGACACAAATAAAATCTATAAAAAGTATCAACAATCGTAAAGTTACATAAATACTAACATCAACTCCGCGATGTAGACGTTTTCTTGATTCTCGATAATTGAAGTAAAACGTTAAACTTAATCGTAACTAGATCATACCGCGGAATAATTTTTCAACTAACTTTTAACGCGTATTTGAAAGACAAACACCGATATATACGCGTCGGAATGAAATTAACTCCTTAAAATAATAAAAATGTTTGTTTTTTATAAAAATATGTTTGTTTTTTTATTACTAGAAGCACGTCACAAATATCTGCGCAAAACACTCCACAACATTCGCTTTTTAATACGAAAATGAGATGTTAATATCATTACATTGTTTCTTTTTTAATTTTCAATTTTAACGTTTAAAGCCTGGTTTTAAATAATTTAAATCCTTAGAATCCTACTTAACTTAAAGCTTTTTATAATTGTTTTTAGCGCGGGTTAGAAAAAAGTAAGAAAAAGAAACTGTATAACTTATTATCTCAAAAGTTACATAATTTACAAAAACTTAGATAAAACACAACATAAAGACAAAGTAAGTAACAATGATAGTCATTTAGTTGTCCTCAGGCTTCTTATCTTTGGGCTTCTTGTCCTTGTGCCTGTTGTCCTCGGGCATCTTCTATTCCGGCGTTTCACTTCCGATTTCTTCTTCTACGGTGGTTTATTTAGCAGGAACGAATTTTTTTAATTCGCTTGTTCTTCTCTAAACTTCAAATTCAAAAATTCATCAAATTCTTTTGTTGACATAGAAAATATTCATCTTTTCATTTTCCATCATTGTAGTATTCATTTGAAAGAATTCAATCCAAAAAATACGCGGCTCAAAAAAAGATATTCTTTCAAGAAAGTTTAGTAAAAACTACTATGTTATTATGCCACAAGACAATAACGAAACTGTCAGTATTTATTTTCAAACTCATTTTTTTATACAAAACAAAACAAAAATTAAGCATTTAAAGGTGCATTAAAAGAAAATTAATAGTTTAAAAAACATGAAAAACTTTAATTTTGTTTTTAACTTAGAAAAACATATGTTCTTAATATTCAACTAGCAAACTTTAATAAACAAAACAGAAAACATTTTCTTTAAATTATTTTACAAAACAATAAGTAGTATTTTCATGCACAAACTTTTAAAGGATTCAAGTATTAAATATTTCTATTTAAAATATTTAATAATTAATAATTTAATATTTAGCGAGTGCTTTTTTTCGATCGTTAACAGTCAAAACTAAATGGGAGTTGAAAATACTTTTAAATTCAAAATTTATAGGAAAAATTTATCACGAGTCGAATTTGAAAGCTTAAAACTTGAACTTGATTATTTTACGAGCTAAAAAAATCTGGTAATTTAGTTTTGTTTTAAAATTAGAAAAAAATGTAGTTACTAAATTTTTAATATAAAAAAATAGGCATATTAAACTTTTTTATTGTATAATTGTTATGTCTTAGCTTTTGATTAGTAGTTCAATTACTAAACTGTAATTTATAATATAAAAAACTTCATAACACATCATTAAAAGTAAAAAAGCTATAAAATTTTACAATTTAGAAAATTTATCAGAAAAGAATACAAAATAAATACACTTAATAGTTTCTTTCATTTTAAATTCTTAAAAAATTACCTGAGTTTAGAAAATATTTAAATAGATTTTCATGTTAATAAAAAGTTACAACTTTTTACCTTTATTAAAGTCTGTTTCGTTAGTTTTGTGAAAATGTTTATATTTTATCTTCAAAAGGGCTTTATGATAAATGGTAAAAGTTTTAGACCTGCTATTAGTAATTCTGACTCTTTTTTATTCTGTGTTATAATTTCTTTTTTGTCAAAGGAATTAAGTACCGTCAAATTGTTTTTCTCTTTAGCTAATATGTTGCTTGATACACTAGTTTCTGATTTTGTTTTTGAAGAATTGTAATAACCTGAATCTTGTTTATAACTTTTAAGCTGCACTGTTGGCACTTTATGTTTTGGCTCGCTATCATATTTTTTATTGTAACTGCTATTTTTCTGATGTTGTTTCTGATGTTTTTCTTTGCTAAGTTTACCTTGTTTTGCTGTAAAAGCAACAGCTTGCTTATAAGCTCTATTAGCTTTTATTTTCTGCTGTTGGAAGTCACTACAATGATGGTTTGCGTCAAATATTTTTTGTTTAAATTTTTGGTTGTAGTTTGAATTCTTATCTACAGCATACTTAGACCCTTGAACTGCTTTACCATTAGGACCTGCGACGTTTGCGACTTCTGGCATGTTGTTTTTACCTACGACAATATCAAACTGGACTTTCTCTCCTTGTGCAAGAGACCTTAAGAATTTGTTCGGGTTGTTTTTTATGATAGCTGTATAATGAACAAAAATATCGCTGTTCTGATCATCACGATGAATAAAACCGTAACCTTTGCGAACATTAAACCATACTACTTGACCAGTTACTCCAATCGCTATTGTTTTTTTGATTACCTTAGCTTTTTCTTTAACTGTTTGAAACTCTTTGATTGTATTAGATGTTTTTGTAGGTAAGTTTTGATGACATGACAAACACTGTGCTATGATAACATTATTACTACTATTCCCATTGTATGATTTTCTTGGTTTAAAAATATCTCTATCTTGGTTATGTTGACGATAATTGTAATTATGATTAATACCATTATCTCTATAATGAAAATTTTGTTGATAATTAGGACGAACTCGCTTATGGTAATTTATTTTAGACCTATGCTGACTTTGCTCATACTGCTGTAGTCTATTGTAATTAACTTGCTTAGGTATTGATGCGTTTTCTTTATAAGCATTCCATATGGCTTGTCCTTTTCTTTTAAAAACTTCTAAGCTTTCATCAAAATGTTCCCTAATCTTATCTTTGATCGAAAAGGGCATTAAGTATGCAAGAAAAAACTTAATTCTGTCCTGTTCTCGACATTTGGCCCAACTTACGGCTGTAGCAAATATTTTATTAAAGTTTGTACACTCATTCCAAATTGGAATTTTATCTAAAATTTCAGCTAACTGATTGTCCCTATTAATAAAAAAGTTTCTTAAAGAACTGTAATTTCTTTCACCTCGTTCTGTCATTTTATAATAGTCTGACAACTCTTCTCTCGGCCAAAGCCCAGTTAAAAATTTATACTTTTCTGTATTACTAGAAATATTTTCATTTAACATTTCCTCCTCGAAAAAACTAATAATATCACGAGGGTTTCTTACAAAGTCTAACCTTTTAAACTTTTTACTTAGTCTTTGCGCCTTAAATGTGTCGCTAAAAATGTTTAAATTATTTTGATTACTTTTTTCGTAATCATCGTAAAAAGGTTCGCGTTTTTCTAGCATCGCACGTTCGTAATGTGGTGATCTAGACTGCTTTAATCTATTATTTAGTTTTTTTATTTGCTTTTGCAAAATTCTTAACTCTTCTTCATTTGTTAGCTGCTTAACTTCGCTTAATTTTCTAAATTGTTGTTGAATGCTGTTTGACGGATAAAATTCAGCATTATAATTCATCATCTCTGCTTGATGAGAATTATTAAGATTGATATCGTCATTGTTGTTTGTGTGCATTTATTCTGTTGACTGCTTAAAGATTCCTACCAGAAGAAACAAGGTTCTTAAAAGACACTGCGTGGTTTCCACTTTAAACAATTGGGACTTTACTTTTGAGCTAGTTTAATATAGTTACAAACTTATTCCTAAGTTATAATAAAACACACTTTGAATAAATGCAATTTAATTTATTTTCAATAATAATTCTTAGTTCTGAAGAAAGAAACTATTAAATCACGACACAAATAAAATCTATAAAAAGTATCAACAATCGTAAAGTTACATAAATACTAACATCAACTCCGCGATGTAGACGTTTTCTTGATTCTCGATAATTGAAGTAAAACGTTAAACTTAATCGTAACTAGATCATACCGCGGAATAATTTTTCAACTAACTTTTAACGCGTATTTGAAAGACAAACACCGATATATACGCGTCGGAATGAAATTAACTCCTTAAAATAATAAAAATGTTTGTTTTTTATAAAAATATGTTTGTTTTTTTATTACTAGAAGCACGTCACAAATATCTGCGCAAAACACTCCACAACATTCGCTTTTTAATACGAAAATGAGATGTTAATATCATTACAAAGCTTTATTTGTACTTTTTGCTTCAATTTAATTTTAAATATATCCTTTAATAATGTCTGTCTAGTGCTAAAACTACAAACTTTTCGTTAAATATATAAAATTTTTTTTATTTTTCCAAACATTTGTCATTCAAAAACATCTGTTTTTATGAGTTACTAATAATAGAATTTGTTAAGAAATTATAACAGTTTTAAAAAGTAATCATTTAAATGTTATATAAAAACCATAAACTTCAAATTCTTTTTTTATTGTAACTAGTGTTGAACCGGACTCACTATCCGGGTCCAGATTCGGCCGGATATTGCCATTTTTGCCTGATATCCGGACCCGGCCTGGTCTTGATATGAAAAAAGATCCGGATCCGGTTGCGGCTGGATCTCGATTTAAAAAATGATACAGATCCGGTTCCGACAGGATCTTGATTTTTAAAAAAGGTCAGATCCGGTTCCGGCCGGATCCTAACAGAGATCCGGCTGATTCGGATCTAGTTAGTAAAAAAGAACATACAGAAAAGTAGTTTTTCAAAAACAAACCTTTGTGTAAATTAAAAAAAGTCATTTTTGTCAGTTAAAATTAAATACCTACCGTGATTGGCTTATTTTGTACACATGACTTATTTTTATTTGTTAACATTTAAACTATGAAATATACATTTCAGAAATGCAACTCTTTACCTATGTTGTAAATTAAAAACTTTACTACCAAGTTGTCAACCTTATAGCTAGCTGTTCTACTGATTATTAGATTAAAGCATTTTTTTCAGTTTTTAAAAACTTTATTCTGAATCAGGCTAGTTTATACTCACTCTAGCTAGTTTTTTTTTTTTTGACCTAAACGGTGGCAACCCTGCTAGTTTTAAAGTTTTTAAGAGTTTTTGAAAATATTATGCTGCCTCAGGCTAGTTTAATTTTATAAAAACTCAGGCTAGTTTTAAAATTTTTTGAAATACTCAGGCTAGTTTTATTTTAGATTTTGAATGAGTTTGAGCTGATCCAGTTTTAAATATTTTTTGATATTCTAGTTAATTTTTATCAAGAATTTGATTTCAGATTGTTAATTGTAAATATTACCTAAAATTGTCAACCTTGTGGCTTTTATTTACAACATACAATATAAGTAGTTTACACTTTGAATTCAGCAAAACTTATTGACAAGTTCCTAGTGCCGTTATATCTTTTATTTAAACAGTTAAAGCTTTAGTAAAAAGTATATACTGAAGCTATTATATTCTAATATTTTTTCGTCGTTAAATTTAGTACGAGCAGTAAACTCGTTGTTTAAAAAAACATCATCAACTTTACCTGTCTGATAAGTCCTAGTAAGTACGAAACCCGTTGTAGGATTTTTGGGTTGCTTTTGATGGTCGTATGATAAAGTTCACTATTTATTGTTGATGTTGCAAAACAACTTAATATTGTTGGTGGAGGCCGAAATAAATACAGTTTAATATTTCTACCAATAAAATAATATTATTTACTACACATAGTTCGAAAACTTTGTTCTTTGTTTGTTTCTTATCGAGTTTCTAGTGACGTAGTATAAATTAAAAAGTAGTATGAAACTTAAAATATTAATATAATTTATTTGATAAAGAACCAATTAGCCTTTCAAAAAGTTATGTTTAAATATCAGTCATACGGGTATCAAGTTCGTATGTATGTTTATCATATGATAAAAGTGGATTCGTTGACACAAAGAAACATATGTTGGTAGAATAAAGGAAGATTACTGTATAATTTGTTTTTATTTATATTCCAGTGAAGTTACTTTACTAGGATCTTTTGTTAGCAAACGATTAAAACTATATTTTGAACAGTTATATCATGTACAGCTCTAATTAGATTTTAGATTAATATTTTAAGTGGAATTTAAGTTGAAATTTTATGAAATTAGGGTAAGTTAAACTATAATAGAATTAATATATAAAAGTATTAACTTTATGATGAATAAAGGTTTTGACAAACTTTGATCAAGCATTTTTGCATTTTAAATGTCTAGAGACGTCAAATACAGTTGAATAATTGAAGCTAAAACCCATATCATTATTAAAAGCACAATTAAAATAAATATGTATTCCAAAGGAGCATACTGTAACAAACAACTGTAACTAACTACATACTTGTGATTTAAATTAAGCTTGATTTTTATTAAGAAATAATTGAAAGTATAGAAGTAAAACATTTTTATAATGCCGTTTTAAGACAATTTAAAAAGAACGCTTGTGTATCATATTTATTAAAAAGAGTTGAATAAAAGTAACAGATTTTTAATAAAAAAAACTTTTTTGAAAATGTTTTTTGTTTAGGTTTCTAAATTATATCAACCAATATAAAAACTATATTTGTAGATAATTTTAAAAAAATTGACCTAAAATTTTAAAGTTTTTAATCATTTTATTCATATACAAAAGTATATAATTCAAATAGTTATTAATATTTTGTTGTTACTAAAGGTATTAAACTTATTCATTTGATAGTAACAAAATTTCCTGAGAAAGTTTTTCTCTGATGTTGAAGGTTATGAGTAACAAATGCTAAATTTTAAATATTGTATTTCAAAAAACTCGTTCAAATTAAAGTGTTAAGTATAATAGCATCTCTACTGGTTTTATATATGTTATTTGAAATTTAGTAATATGTTAGTTTAACTAATTGATGTTTAGAATACAGCTTTAAATTCTCAGAGGTGAATTTTGTGAATAAGAAGAATATTAACTTAATTATGATTTAAGGAGTAAATGTAATACAGAAGTAAATACTATGCGCATAAATTTATTAAGATTAGTCGTGAATTATACTATTACAAAATAACAAAATCTTTTGAGCTTAGTGCTCGTAAAAACTTCTCTTACCACAGAACCTTATTTCTAGGTAAGATGCTTGTTTAAATATATTTTACTAAGTGTTTAAATTGTTTTAGTTTGTACATGGCATCACTAGAAACTAAACAATCACTTTCGTTTATATTGGGAAACTTTTTAAATGAAAATTATGTTTTTGAAGAAAAAATTAAGAATAATTGATATAATTTAAGTTTTGTGCACTATATGTTTTTATATAGATTAAAAAACAACAAATAAAAATTTTTAATACAATATCACTACTACTAAAAATTAGTAGGTTATTTTAGTTTAGTAGATGGCATAAAGAAAATAATGATCTGGGTGTTAATCTGCACACTGAAGGAAACGAAATGAATAAACTATAAGTAGTTAAACAGTATTTAGTTTTTTAATATTTGCAATTATATTGTGAATTAGAGAAAAAAAAATTATCGCTTAAAATATTACAAAGCTTGCCTGTTAAATTTAAAAAATTTTCATTCTATTTTATACTTTGTTTTAGTTATTTGTTTTATTATCTGATTATATATAAACACTGGTTTTGTATAATCAGAAACTAATAAAAATTTAAAATTACATTTAATACTGTTATACTTTTATATCTTTATTTAAAGAGAAACATAAAATGAACATTCGAACTCTACGTTTTTCATGATAATTATTAACAATATCTAAACAACTTTTAAAACTATTAAAAAGTATATTAATGATTAGTCAAAATTAAAAATTAATTAAAAAATTAAATATATAAGCTAATCATCTGTCACAAATTTCATTTTTTGATTTGTTTATAATTTTAAAACGAGCAAAAAAACTAAATAACTGTTAGAACATTGTTATATTATGAACTTCAAATAGATAGATTTAAACATTATTGAGATATCTTTTTATAAGTTTTAAATAAATTTATGAAATTTTATTATGTTTATTTTTGATAGCTGTTCTAATTAAGTAGTTCTTATTCTTTTATAAAATTTGATTACTTAAACATGTTCAAAAGTAGTTTTATGTATATTACATTTATCTATACTACCTGATAAAAAACACTTTATAATACACCATTTAAAATAACTAAAAATCAACTCGTGCTTTAAGACTTTTTTTTTTTATTAGATAAAAAATGATTTTTAATTAATTTTTTTTTTAATATTAGCTTAGTTTTTACTCAAATAGAAATTTTTCATTATCTAATTTTATATTTTAGGTGTTTTATACTAATAACATTTTATATAACAACTAAAATTCTGTTTTACAATATTAGAAATACAAAAGAACTTTTTACAATTATATTCCCTACTATTTCTAATGACTCTAAAACACAACAAAAATTTTATGGTTTTTTTTAAATATTTTTAATATTATTTTGATCTCTTAATTTATCAACCTCTCGTAAAATTTTTTACATAATATATATAAAACTGTATTGTATATATACTGTAATAAAAACCACTTTTTTTTTATAACTGACACATAGTACTTCTCCAATATTACTTAAAAATTCTCAACATTTTAATTTTGCAATCTAATATAAATTTTGTAGTAAAAAGTATAGATAAAGCAAGTTTTCTTACAAAGTTCTTTATGAAGTTAAAGTGGAACAAACTTTAGATTTTCTTTAAAATTTAGTTTTTAGTAATTATTAACTTTCTTCTAAACTAAGTTTTTAAAACACCTAGTTTGGAAGTCATCGTAAAAACATATTTACTTAATATACTTTTTTATAATGTAATATCAGTTTTAGTTTACAGCAGGCGATAACTAGTTAATTTAATAAAAAAAAGAGTAATAAACTAATCAATTGGACGATAAACATATCGAGCAAATTTTTTTTTAATGCTCTCGGTGACGTCATGCGTAGTAAAAAAGCGAGTTTTAGTATGAACTTAGATTATATAAACAAAAGTTTTCATATGTTTTTGTACACATTTACTTCAATGTTTACTTTAATGTTTTTTTTAAAACGAGTACCATGCTTGTTAAAACCTTAAATTCTTTACATGGAAATATATTTCCACACTCTTATAATACTAAGTTTTTAAACATATAAATAGTTATTTATTGAATTTTTGTATATTAAAAAATACTATCATTTTAAAAGTTAATTAAAGAAACTAGAAAAAGAACTCTTTTCTAAATACAAAACAATAACAAACTTCAAGTATACTACCTAATATAACACTATAGCTTTTGTGAAACTTGTTAATAAAAATATCTTTCTACAATAGAACAATTAAAATGCAAAAAAAAATCATCTTTGTAAGATTTGATAATAGAAAAATTTTATAGGTTAAGAAAGATTCATTTATTGTGTTTAAGTCATATTATGCGTAAAAATAAACGTTTTTGTTTTTAATAGTGTTCACGAAACACAATATAACAGTTTTTAAATCTGATTATATTTCTCATATAAACTTTAAATGGTATATAAAACATTTTCTCGAACTTTTATTAAATTTATTAATAAAATATGTTTTTTAAAAGTATAAAATCAAACGAAAAGCCATTTATAAGAAACTGAACTTCAAATGACATTAACATGAAAATAAATAAATATTAACATTTTCTACTATCAATTAATTAAGTAGATGATTGAGTTTTAAAAAATACTAGGTTCTTTATTAAATGAATTTTGATTAATTTTACAAAGACTAGTCGTTTTACATATAGTCTATTTTTTCAACTTATTAATTTTACTGAAAAACGATTGATTTTTAGTAACAACGTTAACTCTAACGATGATTAAAGGGTTTAAGTTAAACTTAACTCTTGTTTTTAAACCTAAGATGAAAAGCCTTTAAATAATATTCATAATGTTAATAAAAACTTTTGTTTTTATATCTAAAATAAAAACTTTTACTTGCGTTTTACTGCGTATGACGTCACTTGTAGCATAAGTCTACTTTACTTTTTTCTGTTGCAAGAACTTGTCAATATACGTTATTCAACTTTCAACTGTATACTTTTTTTGATATTAACTAAAAAATACATTTAAAATAAATTTGTTCTGTTTTACTTGTTTTGTCTTTTACCGATTTCTAAATTATATCAAACTAACATTTTTGTAATTTTAACTTATATAACTAAAGCTTTACTTTCTATACTGAAAAATTGAGAAATTTTATTTCTAAAAAAAAACAAAAGTTTAATTTTAAGCTTTGTTTTTTATATTTGGTTTATCTACTCTGTAAAACCTTTGAAGTTTTGTTCATAATGAAAAGTTGTTTCTTTTATCAGCTATGTTATATGATTTTGTATATAAACCAATATCTGAAATATAATTAAGTATATTTATTTCATAATTTTGTTTCTTCAACTAAATTTTGTACATTTAAAAGTATTATTTACAAATATTTAAATTTGTTTAAACTTTTAAAGCATGAAAAAATCAAATCACTTTATCTGTTTTTTTGTTATAATTTGAAATATTTATGTTATTCGAATATAATATAAACGTTAAATATAAAATTATAACAGAAGCTATATATCCTTTGTAAAATCTTATAAAGTATGAAGCCGAAATAGATCAGTATAATATTTTGATAAATACATGTAATGTATAAATAAAACAAAATGTACAACTTGGCTTTAGGTTAGCATGACGTTATAAAAACTTAAAGAGTATTTTTTATGTTAAACATATAATTTATTAAAGGTTTGGTGATGTTATATAATGTATTGAAGGTATGTTCCATCATGTAAAACGAAAACGTTTTATAAAAAAATATTTAGTTAGTACATATTACAAGCGACTAGCTTGTTAAAAATATTGAGAAAAACGACTACATTATAGCACAACTGATAACTAGAATGTTTTTTGAATTATATATATATTTGCGACAGAACGTAAAACTTGCGATTAATTGTTAATGACGTCACTAGAAACATAAAATGCAGTTTTGTTTTTTATCTTAGTATTTAAGCTCAATTGCAAATAAAAACAGATAAGTTAAACACTAGTTTTACATATGAATTTTGATAATTTTGAATAATTAGAAAATAAAACTGTAGTTCAGATAAAGCCGAAAAGATAACATTGATTTTTCGATAATCAAGATCAAAACTTCTTATTTATCAATTTAAATTTAATGGAAATTAAGAAACTGTTTTTTTTTAATGTGTTTGTATAATTAGAAAAAATCACGTCTTTTATGTACTAGTAAAAATGCTATTTTTTACAACTAGCTAAAGTTAATAATAATATAATTATAAACTGTTGTTAAAGATTTTTCAGTTACTTAGTAAAAAATATACATTTCAGCAGAATAAATTTAATTAAGTTAAGCAAAACAAACTTTGTGGCCGTTTGAAGATATTAAACTAAAATATGGTGTTTCAATAATTAATAATGGTTTTTCATTCGATCTTTAAAAAAAGAATTTTAATATAATAATAAAATTTTGTATGTTATTACTTTTAAACAAAACTATTTTCCCGTAGTTAGAAAAAAAAAAACATCATTCTTTGTCCAATTAAGAGACACTTAAGTTTCAATGATTATAATGCAGATGTTTTTAGGTAATAAAAAAATAAGTTATTTGAATCATTACAAGTAGTAAATCTTAAAACTATGCAAAAACTAATAAAAAGGAGTTAAACATGTGTTGAAGTCCGAGGAAAACATGTTTTATTAATTTCAGTTACTTTATAACGACTTTTTAGGTTACGGAACAAATCTAAAAACATATTTAAAAAAGTTAAATCGTTTTTTTAGCTATTTATAACAAGGTTAACAAGTTTGAAGTATTTTGATATATATAATTTTAGCTGATTAAGAAAGAAACCTTAAAAACGTTTGCAACCTCAAAAATAGTAATTCACCGTAAGCAAAAGTTATTAGATATAATAATTAAAGAAGATAAAAGCTTTTTTAAGTAAAGAAGAGAAAAGCCAACTGTCAGCAACTTAACTTCTAATTTTTGCTTTAGTTTAAAAAATTTGAAAGTTTGTTTAAAATGCATTTATATTACAAGCATGACACTCGTATTAAAAGTTAATAAAAAAAATTAACAAAAAACAATAGTTAAATTAAAAATCTACTTTATATCTATACAAGAGATTAAAGCTTTAATTTGCGTTTTATTTAATTCGAATTCACGAAGGAACTTATAATACAATTTGTGTTTTTAAAACTACAAATACAGAAGCAGTAAAATTAAAAAAGAAAACAACTAAATTGAATAAACTTAAAGTATATGCACGTTTTTAATTCATAACAGAAAAATTTACTCATTTAACAATATTTAAAAACTGTTATATTTATTTTTAAGACAATAAATCTAAATATAAATTGTTTTAATGCGTTAATCTATTTTAGAAAATCGTTATAAAAAAAACTAATATGTTTAAATTTACGGTTATAAATACAGTTTTTTTAATGTTTAGTTTTTTAAATTTGAAATTATAAAAAAATACATAAATCAACTCGAATTCTTTGGTTTTTTTAGATACTTTCAAGTTATTTTCTAATGTTTTCATAAGTTATATTAAACTCGTTTTAAAAGTTCTGAAAGTTATTTAAACGAATGATTTAGCAAATGTTGTTGTTTAAAATTTATTAAACTCAAATAGTTAATGCTGTTTCATATGTGATATTTCGTTAAAAATAAAATAACATAAGTAAGCTCATAGTGACGTCATACGTTAAAAAAGCAAACAAAAGCATCGTTTTATTGAATATAAATTAAACTGATCTTTAGTTATTGTTTTGATTTCAACCTTCAAACAGCCTACAACTTTTAAAAAGAGCATAAGCTCGTTAATTTAAATGATGAATCTTTATAACTTTCAAAAACAAATAGTTTCAACTATGCTTAGAAAAATAAAACGAACTGCATATATTTACTGGTTTATTGTATACATTTAAATTAAATTTCTGCATTTAGAAAAAGTTGTAGTTTGTCTTCACTATTTCTAAAGGTCTTTAAAATGAGCATAAGCATAAATTGAGTAAAATTAAACGATAAATTTCTTCAATGCTCTAAAACACAAACTTTAAGTAAGCTATTTAGAAATAAAATATGACGAACTTAACATAAAAATTTGAATAAAATTTTATTTAATTGAATTTTTATGTAAGTTTTGTTGTCTCTTTCAGCTTAGTTCAAGTGAAAAAAAAACTTCTTAATTTTATTATGAGTTAGAGAAATATTTACTTATATAGAACTGTAAAATATTTGAAAAAAAAAACATTTAGTTTTTGAAAATTGCAAAACCTTTAAAACTACAACATGCCCTTAAAAAAAAAACAAAATTATTTCTCAATAAAAATAACCTAAAAGTATTTATTTTTAAACCTTAATAAAAAGTAAATTAACGTTATTTAATAAATATACCTATTGTATCATTTTAACTCTGGTGTTTAAAGATGAAATATTAATTTTGATGAGAAGGTTTTTACAGTTTAGGTTTTTTTAATACCCTTCTATGTTTTTGTAATTGTTTTTTTTTAATATATAAGCTTTTAAATTTTTTTGTTCATATGAAAAAGTTTACTTTTAAAATATGTTACTTTATCGTTTTTTAAAGTTATTAACTATTAGCAGTAAACGAAAATGTTGCTAAACTACTTAAAACTTTTATTAGTTCCAAAATGTTATACATAAAACTTAAATTTTATTTTTGATCAATTAACAGTTCCATGTTAAATAGAAACTTAATGCTCTGAAATTAATTTTACTATCCTATATAACTTTTAAACGTATACAATAAACGCTTTAAAGGGTTTAAAAATAACATAAATATATACTTTATTTTAAAGTGGTAATGTTTAAGTTAGTCAAATAATTGCGTTCAACGCGGTACATGAACTTTTAATAATTTTATAAATTTTTATTTCTTTTATAAACAGTAAAAAAAAATTAACAGGAAACTATACTTTAAACTAATACTATCACAATAATGTTCTAATTTTATCTAGTTTACAACTAATAATTCGTGTTTAGCTGAGACAAAAAAAATAATTTTCATAGCATAAATTTTGTTAAGTTTCTATAGTTTACTTTAAGGATACACACTGTTTTACTTTAGTTATTATAATCCATTTAATTAAAACACAGTTAATTTCCTTATAAAACTATTAGTGATATTAATGAAAGAAAACATCATATTATAAATAAAAATATCAGTATTTTTTTAGATATTTATAAGCAAATAATAACGTTTCAAACTTTAACAGCCAATGCTAATACAAATTTAATTCTAGTAATCGGACTTGATTATTATTTTTAGTGTTTAAGATAAAAATCTTCTTTTAAATTGTTTTACTTCCTAAAAGTTTATATGACTGGAATTTCTATAAGTTTTACATTAACATTTGTAAATACAATTTTCTAATCTAATAAATTTAGTTTACTAATTCTTTAAAATTAATTTTAAATAGTTTATAATCATAAAGTTCTTAATAACATTATTTTGCGCATGGTTCTTGTATTACACATTATACCACTCAATTAGTTACATATAGTTTGTATTTAGTAGTAACTAGTGTCATTATTTGTTATTAGTAAGGTAAGGTTTAACTTTGTAATGGTTTGTAAAGTTTACTGTAACAGTACAACTTATTAATTTAAGATATGTTTATGATAGGTTAAACAATTAATAAAATACATAAATTTAAAAAGTTCAAATCTGATCTACGAACTTGATATTTGATATATAGAAAACTATAAAGCCAGTGAAAACACAGGCTGCTAGCTTATTTTTAAATTTGTATTGAATTTTTTTTTGCTAGTCTACATCTATTATTAATTGAAAAGTATTACATTTATTGTAAAAGTAAAATGTAATGTTCTGCAAACTAATATCTTATATAGAAATTTAAAGTTTAAAGCTACTATAATTCTATTTTGCATCTAGGAAATTTTTAATTCTGCTAATCAACTATTTACTTACCTTTTTTTTACATTTAAAATAGATTGGATTTCTTATTTGTTATACTTCTTTAGATATTGTTTTATTTTTAATTTTTTCATTACAGTATAAATATTTTACATAGTTTATTGTTCGAAAATTAAAGTTTATATAGAAAAAATTACAAATCAGTTTTTTAATTAAGAAAATTATTTAATCAATATTGTAAAACTAAAATATTAGATAATTTACGCTGACATTATTCCTCAGATATCTTTTTTTTAAATAAAATTTTTTTAATTTATAACGCTTACGAAAAAAAGTTATGCCTAATATATTCTTATTGCAAATAAATATTGTTTAAAAAACGTGCGAGCTGGCTACACGTTAAAATAATCCGTGATAGATATTGAGTCAAAATACATAAAAAAGTAACATATTTATATTTAAATTGTTTGCCATAATTTGTGTTGTTTTCTGATGACGTCACCAAAATTTAAATTTATAGATTTTGTTTTACAAAAATAGAAAAATTCAATAAAGTTAAACAATATAAGTCTTAAAAGGTCGTTACTATATTAACAGTTTTTAGTTGTAAACAAATGCTTCATGGAGTTGATAGAGTTATACGTAACTAAATAAATATAAACTTAATTTTATTAAGCTAAAAAAAATATTAGTAACATAAAAAAACTAAACTGTTAAAAAACAAAAAAACTAAGAAAAAAACACAACACGTCCTATAACTAAGTTATATGTTGTATTAGTTTAAATGTGTTCCAATGACATATTGTTTTGCAATTGGTTATAATTGTAGGCATGACTTTATATATAAAAGACTTAAAACCTTTAATAACATCCAAGTATTTTCGTTTATTTAATGTTAAACTTAAATTTACATCTCTTTTTGTTAATTATACAAAAATATTCAAAAATTATTGCTGAAAAATTGTTATCTTAATTTAAGAAAATGTAATTACTTTGCAATGCATAAATAATATGCAGATTTTATCAGCAACATGTATTTCTTAAGTTAGACATTATTAATATTTTCAATTATATAGCTAAATTTTAAATTTTAAGACTAAAACGCAGCTATTAAACTTTATAATACGTCCGTACTTATAACAATTACTATTTCAAATACAACAGTAGTAAGTGCTTTAATGAATAAAATATCTTGAAACGAAATATAAGTCAATTACATTTTTGTTTTAAAATATGTGTTATAAACAAAGAAAAGGCTTATTTTGCTTTAAGGCATCCAAGTCTAATTTAAGATTTGTTTTACGAATTTCACCACATTTAAAAAAGCATATACTCAAACAATAAATTACTGTTTTTATTTTCAAAATGTTATGTAAAACAGTACTCTAACTAAAAAAGATTTGTCTCATTCAAAAATAATAGTTTTTAGTTTTCTCAAATTTTTTTGTTGATAGTTAGAGTAAACGACATGTTTATAGAAGTATTAAACAAAATTTATCACTATCTTATTACTACATGATCGGTTTTTTAAAAGTATTTTTTGTAAATACGTTGATGATTAGAAACAATTTTGTTGATAAAATTATTATAAGATACTAACTTTAAAACGACCTACAATATTGTTCAAAATAACTAAAATATGTCAAATACATATTATGTAAGCTTTTAGTTGGCTTTTTTCCACATTTTTTTTTGCAAACAATAGGGTTAGATTTAGTTTAAAATTTTTAAAACAGAGATTATTTGGTCTATATAAAAATTGACTTATTTTATTGGTAATTTCTAATGAACATATAACTTGTTTATTTCCTAATATTTATAATTTGTTTTTATCACAAATAGACTTGAACAATTTATTAAACTTTGTATTTTGTGAAAATAAATGTAAATTTTTCATAAATTAAATTTTATTACTACCTTTTCTACCTAAAGCTACTTAAACTCATAAAATAATAAAAACGGATGCCCAAATTTGAATGCAAACATATAGTAATTTTTATTTATTACAATTCTTTTACAACGCTATTTTCTTGTCGGATTTGAACTCAAATATATAGTTTAAGCTTTATATTATTTAAATAAGTTGTATTTCGAGATATTACGAGCTTGCAGTTTGTTCAAATATTTTACGATCAATGATAAGCTATTATTTACAGATTTGATTATTAATATATAAATAATTGTATCATTAGTTTACTACTTTTTTGAATGACGTCAGTAGACTATGAAATTGTATTAAATGTAAAAACATTTTAAATAATAACTTAATTGACGTTATAAAATATTTAGAAATAAGTTTTAAATTGATTCTAATCTTGTGGTTTTGTTGAATGCTGGTTTTAGACGGAAAAATAAATATAGTGTTCAATATGTAATAAAAAAATTGATATAGAAATAAATTTAATTTTATAACTTATTTCGAAATCAAAATTGTAACCTGTGATAATACTATATTCTTTAAACGTACATAAAGCTTCTATAAACTTGTATTAAAATATATAACTTAAAAGTTTGCTTGTTATGACAAGTTATAAAAATTTATATTCAGTATAAAATAGTATAAGTATATAAAGTATCTTAATATATTAAGATTTCAAAATTTCGATTTTCCTATTAGATACGAGTTGAAGGTTAAGCAGAGCAATATCATATTTCAATATGCAATTTATCAAAATTACGTCTAGAAATGCTTTTGATCAAATCATAATCTATTTTTTAAATTTATTAGTGCCAATTTTGCTGTTTGATATTGATTTGAAGTAAATATATTTTGTTCATTACTATTTTAGTATTGAAAAATAAAAAACACTTTTTTGATATTTATTGCCAATAACTATAAAATCTTTAATAAATCAAATTTTTAGATATTTAAAAAAATTTTAAATAATAAGTTTGATTTTTGATCAATTTTTACCTAATCAAAGAAGTATGTTAAGTCTTTAAATATATTTTTGAGAAATAAAATTAAAAAAAAATTGTTAGAAAAAAAGCGTACTTTTCAATAATTTAGTCTAAATATTTCAAACTACTAAACAAATCTTTTTCTTACTTTAAATTAGATCTATTACAATTGCTGACATTTTTAAGAATGTGACTAGAATTTAATCAGCTTTAAATTTAAACAAATACATTTAAATTTATTTAATAACTAACTAATGTAAAATAAGTTTTGCAGCAACACAAATTTTATTGTTGATGTTTGCATTTTTTAAAGGAACTTATTAATTTCAAATAAAACTAATTATCTTGTAAATAAAAAAAAAAAAAAGCAAAAATAATTAAATACATTTTGTTTATCAATATTGAAATATTAAAATAATAATAATAAGTTACATCAAAATACTTCTAAAATTATCATCCTCTTAAATGATATGGAATATAAACGGATACAACAAGTTTAATGATCGTACAAAATTAGGATATAGCCACCAAAGTATTTGCTGATATGATGCTTGACTATTTATACATACCTTAATAAAATATTGTTCTTTTTTTTATGTAAATGACGTCATTAGAAACCAAAACTTGATTAGTCAACAGTTAAACATATTTTTAAAATAAAAAAAAACTCAAAAAATTTAAGTTCTAAAAATCTTTATGTACACTTATGAAATTAAATGTATGAAATTCCTATAATTTGAAATAAAGTTAAAATTTTGCGTTTAATTATGTTTAATAAGTGGAAGCTGAAAGTATTTTTTCTGGTTTCTTTAAGCTAAAACCGTTATATACTATTTGTATGTTGCATTTAGACTTCTTTACTGATTGATTCTTTAAAATTATTACTTACCTCATAATACCAAACTAAATATTGAAAAATAATTTAAATTCAATTCTACGTTAATTTTAAATATATTCCTTAAAAAATAAAAATGTTAACAAATGTTCTAATTTTAAACTTTATAATTGTTCTAGTTAACATTAGTTAAAGAGAAAGAGCATTCAAACTTTAATTTTAACGTTGAATACAATTGTTACTAGTAAGTAACTATATGTAGCATTTAGTATAAGACATAATAAACACAGCATAATCAGAACGTTTACAAGTATAAAATAATAATAATTAATAAGTAAGAACTAAAATGTCAATTTTTCTGTTTTTACTTGTAAATCAATAAAAACAGAAATAATTTACTATGAGCTTTCTGCGCTTTGAAATACCCGATTTCTTATAATAATAAAATAAAAAATTTAAATAAAATTTATCTGTTTCAACTTGCGGTGTTTGCAGAAAACTTCAATAAATTCTATTTTCTATTACTTTATATACCTTAAAGGCAAAAGAATTTCTATTAAAAAGCTTTCTATTTAACATTTACTAAAAAATTAGTTAATTTTGTTCTTTTACGTTAAGTAAATTTTCTGTTTTAAGTAGTATCATTAAACTACCTTTGAAATATAAAATTTCGTTATAAATTTGTGAATTATATTTTTACCTTAGGATTTAACTTACTTTGTATGGCAAATAGTAAATAATATACGCTATTATAACAATTTTTTATTTTAAATAAATATTGTTTTTTTGTTTATAGAAAAGATATTACATTTACACCATGTTACCAGTACTAAACAAGAATACCAATACATAATTTCAAGTTTTAAAGGTGTTTGAAAATATTATACTCAAGTTTTTTTAATTTCTTAAAGTTTTAATCAAATAACAATTTTCTTTTGAATAACGGTTAACGTTTGGAAAGTTATTAAACAAAGCTAAGTTTTAATAAATTTTATGATAAACAATTTTAAGATTTCGTTACATTAAACTAATATTTTGTTGTAAAACGATGCATTTGTTATTAAATATTTTCTTTCAATAAGATTTATAAACTTTAGTAACTTCTAATACTAAAACTGTCTTTTATACATACTAAATAAAGACATTTTAAAAGCTATATAACATAAAAGTCTTCAACCTTTTTTTGTAACAGTTATGTTTTAAATGGATTTCTTCTTATTAGATTCTTTATTAAAGTTTGGCTTTTACCAAAAATCAAAATTTTAGATATTTTTACTACAAGAATCTATCATCAAAATAATTAAGATCATACAACACTTTTTTTCAATATACTAAAACAAACTAGGTTAAATTAAATTTTACCAGGAGCAGTCACGTTTACTTTGATTAAATTATTAAGAACCAATATCAATTTAAATATTCTAAAGTAGTGTTTCATATTAATTAGTAAAAAAAAAACTAGTTTTAGTGTTTACACGTAGTTTATAAGGAAATAGTCTTATTTATAATAAACTTAAATGTTTAAAAAAATTCCTTTTTTACTTTTGATATGAATTTTAAAAGTGATGACAATTTAACTCTATAAATAAAAAACGTTAATAAATATATAAATTTTATTTAAAACAATAAATAATAACAACAGACTAATATGTTTCATAAAATAAAAAAAAATGTTGTTTTAAAAATTTTGGAATTTTATTTCTTTAGAAATAAAATGGTGCATAAAAATCCGAATTATAAATAATAAAAGCACCTAGTACGTCATGAGCAATAAAAACGCAAGTTGAAGCTCTGAAAGTGTGTACATAAACTTACTTGATCTTAAATTGATTCTTAAACACTCATGAAAGTTTTAAAGAGCTTACAGTTCGTAATACTTATAAATACTTATAAATACTTAAATAATCATAGTTTTTATTTAATGGAAATTTTTAATAAAATGTATGAAACTAAACTATTTTGTTGTATTGAATAACTATCTCAAACTTATTGCAAGTATATTTAAAAACAATGATCATTATTTATACTCGTGTATACGCATCGAGATTAATATTCTAAAAGAATACTATTACATATTTATTATATTAACACTTGTTACGTATATAAGTTTGCAAAAAAAGCATTAAAAATTTATTTAAAAAGTGCATTAAACCTATTGACTTGGTATATTTCTCTTTTAAAAATTAATAGTTTATTAACGTCTTATTATTAAAGTTCTATTAATAAAAATTAATATATTGATTACTTTAGTTATTGTAAAGATCGATTATTAGCTATACTAATACAGTCTAAAAAAGAAAAAAAAACATCTAATTTAGTTTAACTGAGTATTTAAAATAACGTGTTTAGTATTTATAAAAAACTTGTCAG
This sequence comes from Thalia democratica, assembly GCF_965202585.1. NCBI lineage: Eukaryota > Metazoa > Chordata > Thaliacea > Salpida > Salpidae > Thalia > Thalia democratica. The sequence goes on from NC_139170.1 coordinate 3,725,787, forward strand.
ACAACTACTATGTCACTAAAATTTGTTTCAATTAATTTTAATACGATACTATTTCAATGAGATTTAACAATAAGAAAAATATTAAACCTAAAACCAAGAATAAAAACTTAGTAATAACAAAGTTAATTTTTAATTAATCGCTTCAAAACTATGTTTAAATCAAAGTATTGCAAAAAAATGTTCAATAAAATACTTTAAATTTTTTAACGCTTGATTTTCCCAATAAGCTTAAAAAACTACAATTTTGGAATTGAATACAAAAATTAAATAAAATTTTTGTTATGCAAAAAGCAATACTAAAAAGAATAAAGGAGTGTAAAAAAATGAGACAAATTCATTTTATAGACTCCTTGTTCAATAAAATTATGAAAACTGCTTGTTATGTTTGAAGTGACGTCATGCACATCAAAAAGCAAGTGGTATCTTCATTTTGTTATTTATATTTTTAATGAGCTTTTGATTAACATATTGTGAACTTTATTTCCTTTGAATTTTTTATACAAGCAATAAAGATTGTGATATACAACTTAATATTTATGGCTTCTATAAAGCTTATACTTGTTGAATTCTTTGTTATATCAGTGATGAAATTTAAACTGAAGACTAGAAATAATTTGTTTTCAAAAGACTGAATCACAATTAAACTTTTAAATATCCCAAATACTTCTCAAAGCTATAATTAAATAAAAGTTAACCATGTGTTTTTAATACAAATTACAAATAGTAGAAGTAAAAAAATATATCGCAAACGTACTTGTATGCTTGTATGTGAGACGTTAAACACTTTTAGTTTTAGCTGTTTGTTTTGGGTGCTAAATATTTTAGTAATTCAAATATGTAATTGATTATATGTTATTGATAATCCCAAAATCTAATAAACAGTAAGTGTTTAATTTTTAACAACTAACGATTGTTGTAATACATAACTTTTTTTTTAGATTAGAACTTTTAGCATGAAGCAAAGTTAAATGTAGATAATTAGCTTTAGTGAGCTGATTATTAATATAAACTTACATTATGTATCTAGTCATTTTAATGTTGTAGTATTACAGTATTACTACACCATTACAAAACTTATTAAAACAAAAAAATTGTTTATACATATTAAATTAAAATAATTTGTATGTTAAAAATAATTTATATATTCTATCGTATATTAAGACTATTTTTGATACAACTAATAAGGAAGTTATAGCAAAACTACAAATATCTTTACAAACTTATATACTACAGAAGTACACATTTATGAAAATAATTTATAATAATCAATAAGTACTTTCAAAAAATTAAAGTGATTTAATTATTTTTAAATAAATTAAAAAAAAATTATATTAACTTATATAAGAAATTTACTGTTAAAGCTTATTATTTTTATAATCATTGTGGTTTCTTTAACTTACAGCTGTATTAGTACTACATTTCTGTTTTAGAAATTTCAAGCAAAACTCCTAACGACGTCATGGAAAATAAAGATATTAAGCAAAGTTTTAGTTTTCTTTAATTTTAGTGATGTAAAAAAATATGGTTTAAAAGCCCAAAAGTTGTGAAAATATACTTTTTGTTTAGAACTACAATTTTATCAAATACTTAACATTTTGACAAAGTTTTTATATAAGAGTTTTATCATAACTTATAAATTAGTATAAATTTCACCTATTTGTAACGCAAAGTTCTGAAGCACATCGCCTTGACAAATTACTGCGAGAGATTGCAAGTAAAATATTTTTCATACGCATTTCGAATATTTAACTCCTTCTAATAAAACTGTTTTATTTATATTTATAATAATATTTTATGACATTTCAAAGTGACAATTTAATGATATTTATTTATTTAAAAAATCCCATATTTATTTACACGCTTTAAAATTACAAGATAAAAAACTAATTGAGTTACAGAACTTTTAATTAAACATAATACCAACCAAATTAAGTTTTAAATAAAAAAGTATCTTGATACTTTTTTTATAAGTACTATAATTAATACTTAAAATATGTTATAAGTTAGTAATAAGCTTTTTAATCTACTTAGGCATTTAATACATGCTTCTTAAAATATTTTATAATTTATAATTTGTTAAGGTAATTAATACTTGTTTTCAATTAAAACATTCTAGACTAAAAAGTATAATTTATAATTAGTTATTAACTGTTACGTAAATATTACACAAGAATAAACATAAAGTTATATACAAACAAAAGTTTAAAAAAATGGCAAATCAGGGAATTACGAGCTTATTACTGCTCGGTCAAATGCTCAAGTGTAGGAAAAAATACATTTTATAATATTTACTTTAAAAAATGTGTTGAAATGTAAGCTGTATTTTACTTTTTGTTTTTATGACGTCAGTAGAGTATTAATTTTATATACATTAATTTTTTTATTTGACAAACTGTTAAATTTAAAATTTGGAAAAACTTATCTCTACAAAAGTTCTCTTTTTGAGAATTTAAGGGATAAACTATAGTTATTTGGCTCTGTTTCTACTTTAGTTAAAACAATGTTAACATGATTTGTTACCTAAACTATTTAAAGTCTTATACTAGTTATTTATTTTATTTAATAAAAGTTTTACGACACTAATTGAAAAAAGTACAATATGAAAAGTTTATAACTGTTCGGCTTAGTTAATTGTGGACTAAACATACAAGACGAAATAGTTTAGTTTTCAATAACATAGTTAATTCAGTAAACGTTCAGATTTAAAGTTGTTTTCAAATTTAAAACTGAAGTACTTATATTATAAAACGTAAATATCGTAGTTTAACTCTGTATGACATCCATATAACAAGCTTGCTGCTTTTTAGGATTTCATCAAGATAACCTTTTTAATAAAAATAAACTATTATGTATATTTGTAAAAATATAGTGTTTATCTATCTAGTTTAAGTAAAATATAGCAAGCACATTTGCATCTTTTTGAATGCAGTTTAATGCTAGTTGTAGATATATAAGGATAAGACTTATTTAATCTAAAATATTTAAATTGTAACAGTGACAAATATTCCGAGTTTACTGCTCTTTTAATCAGATTAAATAAAGAAATTATTTAAATAATGTAATTTTTATGTAAATACGGAAAGCTATGCAACCTAAATTTTTCTATTACGTCATGAAAAAATATAAAAATAAGTTTTTCATATAAATGTCAAGATTTATTTCTTTTAACTTATATAATAACACACTAAAAAAACTTAAACATCATTACAGTCTTTAATCTTTTTTTTACTTTGTAGTTTATTTAAATTAAGTATTAAGAGTATTAGTTTATTTAAATATTTTGCTATAATGTTAAGGGTTCATTTTACTAAATATAATTTTATTGACGTTGTTAAACTAAAATTATAAATCAAAAACAAATGAAAAATGTTGCATATAATTATAAAAAAATGGTTTTAAAAGTCGTGTGGTGAAGTAAAATATCAATTGTAGATTTAATAAAAAAAGCTGTTGAGTTTAAAAAATAAAATAATTCAGTAAATTTATAGCTATATTATCAACAGCAATTTTTTAACTCAAATACTTGTACAATAAAATTTAAACATGCAATTTTGTTGCTTGCTGTTTGTTGAAATTATTGATTATTATTAATGAAGACTGGAACATAATTAAAACTCAATCCATTTATAACCAAATCAATGTTAAATTGCTACTTTATGTTCTTGATGTCACTTGGAGACCAACAATTTTTGTTTATTTTTTTAATGTCCCATTAACGTCATACGCATAAAAAAATTTTAAAATAAAGCATAAGTTAAGAAATAAATATTTTATAGCTTTTGTTCTTCATACATATCATAGCAACTTTTTAATGCAAGCGGCAAGGTTGCTTTAGTAACCTAGATAAATGTAAAAGATAACGATACAACTTCTGGTATTGCTGAATATTTTTATTAAATTCATAAATGAATCATGATGTTTAAAAGAATTTTAAAACATTTTTTCAGAAATAAATTTAAGATAAAATATAAAAAAAACTTGTCTACTTCAAATAATACGTTAAGTACGATTATTATATTGTAAAACGTTACTTAAAATTATTGTGAGTTGGATATGTAGTAATAATTTGCTTATAATAATTTTATATTGCGAGGTTAGAGCTCATAGAAAACTTTTAAGTAAATGTAATTTTGTTTCAAGTAATGTATACTTTTATTTTGCTAAATAAATCAAAAGTTTTGATATTTGCATTAAGCTTAATTTATTTGATTTATTTGAAGATCGTTACTTTAGAATTACGAATTTGTATAAAATTAGAATAGTTAAAAAATTTTTTGATACTCAAATATATTGTAATGTCATAACTATAATAAACGGCTAGTAATAAATTAAAAAATTTTTAAATAAAAAAGTAATACGAGCTTTTTGCTCGTTCAAATATACAGATTATAACTGTGCACGATAATCGAACACATAACTTATTTATAATAAACATATTTTCCTTAACTTGTGTTGTTGACACATGGCGTCATTAGAAATTAAACAATACTGTTTTTATTTTAACATTTTATTACCAAAATGCTTCTTTTTCATTTAATAGCTAAATATTGTAAAAGATCACAATTATAGGGTTAAATTTTAGTTTTCGTTTTAAAAAACATAGTTATTTAAGCATTAAAAATGTCTTTAACTTACTTCGTTAAAAAAGGTGTAAAAACATGTAAATATATTTTAAAATAAAAATAGATATTATAAATGATTGACTCCAATTTATTACATTGATAATCAAAATTTAAAACAGTTAAAATTTAATTTTTTGTTTAACAGAATCTAAATGTGATGAAACTAAAATATTTAAATTTACCACATAAAGTTATTTATTTAATTTACATTAAATTTTAAGCATACTTCTTAGTACTTTTTACAACTTTAACGATTTATTGCACCTTAGAAATTTTAAAATGCATTTATAATTAAATGATATTTATATTAAAAAGAAACTGAAATAGCTTTTTTAAATATTCATTTTTAAGTTAACTTTGCACTGAAAAAATGTTGCACGCTTTTTATTATTTAAGTATTTCAATACATTTCTGAAACAAAAAAATCTGACTATCTACTATCTACTAGTAGTATATTTAAATTTAAAAATTAAAAATTTAAATATAAATTTATTAATTAAAAACGAACAAAGCTTGCTTGTCCTTTATCACCTTAATTAAAATCTTATAAAAAAGAATTACTTGTCACTTTTTTTAACACTATATATTTTAAAAACTTCTAAGTATAGAAAAGTTACTTCAATGAGATATTAAAAACTAAAACAAGTAAACGTTTTCAAGGAATTTTTAATACAGTTCGTATTCAGTTATCTGGACTTCACTTATCCGGACGCTCACTTATCCAGACAGTTTTGGTCAAAAAAAAAAATTGAAATATAAATTCAAAAAAAAATTCAATAGTAAACACAAAATTTCATTCAAAAAGTTTCGCAACTTTTAAAATTCCATAAGTTTTCTGCTGAAAAATGTGGAAAAACTATGAAACAAACGTATATTATTTCTAGTTTAAGTAAAACTTCAAATTAAAACTAGTTTGTTAGGAGTGATATGTTACCGTTAAATTGACTTTAAACTTGATCAAAGTTTCCCGTTTTCTTTTTTTAATTTTTTTTACTTAAAAAAAAATCATTTCATTTAAAGAGATAGGTTTACATTATTTTTTGTTTTTAAGGACAAATTTAATTTATTTTTTCTCTTAAACAATATTCAATATTTTTGTTAAATTAATAGTTAGGGCAGATGCAATAAAAAATGATGAATTTTAATTGCTTAACCCATAAAAAATGTTTTTAGTTGCAGAGGGTTAGTAAGTCTGATGTTTTTCTACCATAAAAAAATAAATTAGTTAACCTTAAGTTTAGCTTTTATTATTTATTATTTTATTTTATATTACTTACAATTACTATGTATTTGTTTTTACCGTAACACTTTTATAATGCATTGCATTATATATAGCAGTTATATTAATATATGAAAAAAAAAATCTTGTAGTTATACGGATTTTTAGTTATCCGGACATGTTTACAGAAAAATCTTGCCCAACGTGTCCGGATAAGTGAATAAACACTGTACTTCTTTTTTTATTTGATTACTAAAAAGAAATTAACGTAATTTTAACTAAGTAACATATAGTAGCTTTATTTTACTACTTAAATGTAAAGATTGAGCTATTTACAATGATCTATTTTAAAATATATGTAACTAGACTTATTAAAAAATATATATAAATATAAAAGAAAAATTAAATTAATCATCATGTTGTTTGTTTACGCCTATCACTGGTGTTACACATTCAAGTTATACAATCTTAGTGTAAATATTGTATAAACAAGGGAAATAGTCTAAAATTTTTCAAGAGTGGTAACACAATTTTTTCATAGTTAACGAAAAATTTATACAAAAGTAGAATTTTGTAAAAGTTACTAATACTATGCTCTAGAAAATTACATAACATTTTACTACTAAATAACTAAAAGTTTCTAAGGTACACATAAATGTTCAAATTTTAAACTGTTTCAAATTAACACTAAACCGGAATGTGTTCTTAAAAAACAAAGTTTGCTGTTTCGAAGCTTAATGAAAAAAAGTTGAGTTACACAGTTTCAATTTAAATTCTCTAAAATCTAATTTATTTAATAACTATATATTCTTTAAAAAAAATTGAACACATTTAATATTCATTACTGCTTTTTCATAAACGTTTCTCAAAAAATATGGCAATATTATTAACATTAATTAAAATGGTTCATTATTTGTGACTACTATTACATCAAGGTTTTTACTACAAAAGAATTATTAATGGTCTCCATATTCTATAAAAGACATCAACCAACTAGAATCTATTCAAAGAAAATTTACGAGATTAATCTTTAATCGGTGCAACATTTCATATACGTCTTACATAGACAGACTAACAAAGCTTAATATTAAAACTTTAGAGTACAGAAGACTTGAATTTGATCTAATTACTTTTTTTAAACTGATTAACAATGAAACTACTATTGATTCTCAAACTTTCTTTAAACCTTATGAAAATAAATACTCACTCAGAGGTAAAAATAGAAAATATACATGCAAATATCATTTCAACTATGTTGGTTGGCAGTAATCTTTTTTCTATCGTTCAGTAAAAATGTGGAACAAACTTCCAAATGAACTAGTATCGTGCAAAAATCTTAAATATTTTTGATTAAACTTAAAAATATTTGATTTAAATAAAATATTTACCAGTAAAACTTATAAGTGATTAGTTTTGTTCATCTCTTAAGCCATTGATTTGGTGTGTGGTATGTAGTTTATTGGTAGTTTAATCTGTAAGCTACACCTTCCCCTTATAGATTTTAGGTACTTTTCAACTTTGAATTTTTGGAAGGGCTGTTGTTAATGTGCTTTGGGCTCTAGATTTTGAAATTATTGGAAATTCAGTTGATTCCTAAGCTAGATTTGTGAAGTGTTGCTGCCAAATTTTTGAAATGATTTTTGACTGAATTTGCCGTCATAACGAGTGGCAAATAGTAGCTGAGATGAATGTTCTGCAAGATGAAGACATCTTCTGAAGATTTGACAGAAATGCTTGTTACAGGGATTTGTTGCTTTGGAACGTATAATTGGAGATTGGTGACTTTGGAATTGTTGAATATTTTGTTGTGAAAGTTTTAATTTATTCAGTTTTTGCCTTGTATAAGTTTTAAGTTTATGTTTATTTAATCACTGTAATTTGTTTTTTCTTTTTATGTTAGTGTCTTTCAGTTTAAGCGGCATAGGTTTTAATGCCTAGGTCCTTCGTTGGACAATAAACTTAATAATAATAATAATGTCTAATAGTTTTAAATACATTTGTCATCAAAGTTAGTGTTCAGTTTTAGAAATATAAAATAATTTAGCTCTGCGTCTATGTCAAAATTAACATTATTTTAAGACACCATTTTACACATTTCTGTTTTTAATCATAAAACATATCTTGTCTGTCTTTTAGTAAAGTTGTTTGACTAATTGTTTTTTAAAAACTAACTTTGCAAAACTGAAATATTCGAGTTAAAACCATAAAAGCTTTAGCACAAGAATGATATATTGGTTTTTATATAAACTGATTAAAAATATAACCAATAAAACATAAACCCCGGTTGAAGTTGAAAAGTATCTTGGCAAAACTTTTTTTTCTTAAGATTTTTCTGTTTGTTGCTATAATTGCCATATATTTACCATGTTTGCCCTAGTGGTCAAATTTTGCGATGTTTTCTAAAACTTGCTATATTTTGCTAAAATATTCTATCAATATGTTTAACATTATAAAAAGCTACACGTTGTTATAATAAGTATAAATCGGCTTTATACCTGATAAAACAGTTAAAATTTGTTAGTTTTATATTTAAAGTTTTTGTCTCTGGTATAGTGGTTTAAATTATTTAACTTTAATAGTTGTCATGTTAGCACATGATTCGATTTAAGTTATACAACTTTACTGTGAATTTATCTATAAACTAGGGACGTGTCTAAACACTTCAAGTTGAGTAGCACTTTTTTTTTGTTTTATTAGTAAGAAACTATTTATAAAAAATAGTTCTAAAATAGTTAAATAATACCGCTACGAAAGTAACATAACTTTTTCTACATAACTATTTCAACATTAAGAGGTACATAACATAAAAAGCTTTGAAATATTTAAAATTAACAGTAAAAAACAATGCAAAATTCTTTGCAGTTGTATAACTTTTAGGAGAATAATTAAAGAATAAACGTAAGTCCTGTTAATATTGAAAAAATGAACTTATACTTAACATTGTAAAGTTAACATGTATACCGAAACTTTTATACATGAGAAACTAAAAACAAAAAATTATCAAAATAAGCAATTAAATTTTCTTAATAATAGATCAACCTTTTTTAATGGTTTGTAAATAATATACTAGGTCAAAATGTCCCACTTAAAATATTTAAGTTGAAAAACATAATTAGATTAAAAACAAACTGTGTTTTCAGGTAAAATAATAGCAGGCGTAAACTAAAAAGTTTTTATAACGTTATAAAGTTGTTGTCTAAAAAATAATAAGTTAAATATAACTAAGAACTTCTGGTGACATCTATAATAATGTTTTTATACTAAAAATAAATTTTTAGTATCGTAAATAATGTGGTTATCATTTTGCTTAGTTTGTATTAACATCATGGTTCTAATAAAAATTGAGTTAGCTGTTGTCAAATTAGCTGTTGGTACGACTCGGTAAAAATATTTATAAGTAAAATTGAGTATTAAAATTTTTTGTCGAAGAAAATTAATCAATTAACACTGTAGTTGAAAGTTTGTTGTGACCCTAATAATAATAACTATTTTATTGTTTAATATTATAATTAATTTTCTTTTAGTGTTAATATTGTATCTAGCTTAACTTTAAAAAGAAAATCATCATCATAATAGAAACTAAAATAAAGTAGAATATATTTTATAACTAGTGACTACATGGTTGGAAAGTTTATAGTTAAAATGTTATTGTTTTCTATTTAATTAAGAAACAAATAAATTTTTACTAGTTTTTAATAAAGTTTGATCAACTAAAACTAGCGACATTGTAATATCTATATAAGTTTTAAAGTGCTGAAAACAAACTTAATTAATATTTCAATATAAAAGAAAGTGAATGTTTGTAGAATGTACTTTACTTACTCAAGTATCAAAAACTATAGTTTTAAATGTTTAAAACAGTTTAAAGTAAAATCTAAAAAACTTAATTTTTTCGATTACGTTTTGGTATCATTTTTTTACAGTTTAAGACTTAAAACATTTTAAATTTGTATAGTAAATGCTTTAAGTACGTATTTAATACTTTTTGTTCGATGATTGTTTTGTCTAGAAATTCAGTTTCATTCACTCGTTAAAGCTTTCTGGTTCCATTACAATGTTTTAATAAAAAAGAACAATTGCATTGCTTGTTGAGTTATAAGTATTATTTTTGGAATTCAAATAATCGATACAAATTTAAAACAAAAGTTTTATTATTGAAACAAAATACTTCAACAGATATTTTTCTTTTTCAATTTGTTAATTTGTCTGTTTAATTTCAAGTTAATTCAGCTGGTCTTTAGAATATGTTTAAATATGAATCTAATAAGTAAAACATTTCACAGTATCTTGTTTTACGACACAAAAAGAAAATAATTAAGAAGCCTTATATATATTATAATAATTAGGAAGAGTAACGTTTATTTAGATCATTTCGACCCTAAATTGCAAGCATTGCACTCGTAACAAATTTTGAAGTCTAAAATTAAATTTGATTATATAAAATTTTATATATACAAATAGGTAATTTATTTTCATACTTACATGACGTAAATAGGGATTCAACAAGAACAAAATTTTAATAAAAATTATATTTAGTAAACAAAAATATTTTTATTAGTATAATAAATTTCTCAAAAGTTTTTATTTAGAACATAATTGTTTTTAAACTTTGATAAGTTACAATTTTATTTTAAACTTAGTTTCTTAAACAACGTACAATCTAAAAATGACACCAACTTTTTAAAGCCAAAAAAACATTCATATTAAAAATAAAAGAGTATACCTTTTAATTTACAAATTTTATAAATATTACCAAGTATGCATATATTTTTAAACTGATCATATGAAAACAAAATTTTTCGAATTTATCGGTTAATTTTTTAAAACAATAAATAACTTGTCTTTTACTTATACTGCCAAAGTTAGATCTAAAATTGCATCCACAATCTATTACATACGTTACCAATAATGCAAATACAAGCTTAAAAGCTTAATACTTATATGTAAACTTAAGTAAAAAAACCAATTAGAAATTTACTACCTACAATAAGCAACTTTTAAAATGAGCTTCAAACATTTTCCATAACTTATTTAAGTCTTCATATAAGTTTACCAACATTCCTACTGTCATTGTTTTGATGTGAAAAATAATAGTACAATGAATTTGAATATCACACTTAAAGGTAAAAGTCAGTGCAACAAAAATATTTACAAATATTATTGCAAAATTTAGTATGTCAAAGGTACAGCAGCAAAATTAGCAAAATCTTTACAAGTATATATGCTGTTACATCGCTTTAGTTTGCTTTTAGCAACCATGACGTCTATAACAGGTTAGTAAATAAACACATTTAAAATGTATTTTTATTAGTTTGTTAGTAAAATTTTGTTTTGACTAAAATCTACTCTAAACTTTTGTATTATTTGAATATAAATAATTATTTTTATTATTGCAAATTCAATTTGTTTAAAAAAAATAAACATATCGTTATTAAGTTCTTGAAATTAAAGTACGGTATTTTTCGTTTAATATCTTTTCCCACCCTATTAATTTTTCACAATTAGTTTCCACCCAGATCACTTGCCAAATGAATCAATTTCCACCCGAATCAATACCGGTCAAGTTGTCCGTCACTTTTGCAATGATCTTTTTTTTTCACGGCACCATTTTCATACGAGTTTCATTTTTGCACGAAGCGTCACTTTTGGACGAGTGTCTACTTTGCATGACAACACTTTTAAACAAGTCGTCACTTTTGCAAAGATAAAATTTTTGCATAATTTCAGTTTCATAACCCTTAAAATATAATCACGAAGATTATGTAAATAATACAGTGAATTAAAATGATCATATATGGGGTTTAAAATAAAGACTCAAAGTTGTTGAACTAGGAATATCAAAATAACAAACTTTATACAAAATATGTCATGTGTTAAATATATTAAAAAATTATATATAAGGCATCAAATACGGAATATAAAATGAAATAGCTGATATACACTTTTTCTTAATAACTTTGATTTTACAACTTACTAACGTTTAAAGTATAGTTTTCGGGTTTTTGTTTTATGGTTTTTTTAAGAACTTTTTCAACACTTAGCAATTGTAACATTAATGTAGTATTACTTTACGTATTATGTAGTTTACTTTTTAATATTTTAACCGAAACAATTTCTAGAATGGTATTATCACAAGTTAAAAGATTTTTTTTTAATTATGCACTTAATTATAATTTTATGTTTTAAGTCAAACAAAAAAATTAACAAAAAATAAAAACATTGATATATGACCTTTTTTAGTTTTATTTTTTTGCAATCAATACTTGTTTTACCCAATAAGATTTTTTCTATACAGTCTAAATCTATAAAGTTCAGATTGAAATTTTTTATTTATTATTTTCCTTAGTAGAGCTTAGTTTCAATTTTCGATCTACGTTATGTAAATAAATTAAATTTCTATGCTTAATCTGAAAATATTTATTAATTCAATATTTTTAGTTAGTATTAACTTTTTGACGGAAAAATTAAACAATCATAAAGCTTGCAACTCATATATGTTTTAGTTTTATGAAAAATTGAGTTTCTTAAATATTAAAGAATTTTTAGAACCAAAAATTTTTAATTTAGTCAAAATGCTACCTCGAGCGACGTCATGTACTATGTATTTGTAAAATATATGTAATAAAATATACGTAAAATATGTTGTTAAATTATAAAATATATTAGAAATTAAACGAAATTCATGTTCAAATAATATTTTAACATAGAGTTCGCATTACATACATACTGAAGCTTAATATTTTTAACGAGAAATTTAGCTTAGTAATAAATAATAAACAAAATGTATAGTTCTTAGATAATAAATCAATACATTTTGTTCAACTATATAAGGTAACTATAGGTTTTGTGTTTGAAACCATATTTTATAGTTTATTTATCGTAAAAAACAATTATAAATACACATCATTTTAATATCAATTGTAATTAAGTCTTGTTAAGTTCTTAGTGACGTCAAGCAAAAAAACGGAGCAGAATGGACCTACATGTTTTAATATATATTATACTAAATCAACAAGTTACTCGGATCAGCTAAAAGATAAAATTTTAAAAGAGCATCAAGTTCGCAAAATATGTTTGTTATGTGATTAATATATAACTTAAATGACTTTCTCATACGATACATAAAATACAGTTTAATACAACCAACTTTAAATTCACCTTCTCATTGTAAATAAGACCTGAGATATTAAATTATCATACATAAAAGAATCATAAATAGAAACTTCTGTTGTATTCTTCTATGTCGTTATATCAAGCAAATAAAAAGCATCGAAAACTTAAGTACTTTTATTTAATAACAAAAAATGTTAAAAATATTGAGATTTTTTAACTAGATTTAAATTAAATGTAGTAAAATTATTAAAAATAAATTGTATTTAAGCATTCTAAAATTATTTAATAGCTAAAGTTATGAAGTTTAAATTTGAGATCACGTGTTTGATGTTCGCTTGAAGTTGTTTAACCATATTATTAATGTACAAATTAGTATAGAACTATTAAACTAGCTTTGCTTTATATCTTAAATTACAACATTTTAAAAAAGTTTACTTTACACTTTAATTATTGTATACAATTCAACTAAACACTACTAAATAAATTTACTTGAAAAAAATTACGAGTAAAAAAATAAAACAAAAAATAAATGTTCTTAATTTATTACATGCTTTCAAAATCGAAATTCTTCACGATCGAAAGTTATATAAAAGTTATTATTTTTTTTTTCTAGGTAAACTAAAGTTGTGACTAAACTTTTTTTGACGTCTTACGGAGTTAAACAAATCAAGTAAAATATTGACAGAAAGTTTTTAATTAGAATAGGTTTAATCACTAGTCAAAATATTTCATTTTAATTTTTGTGGGATCATCAACCTTGCAGTATGTTGTTATAATAAAGCATTTTTACAACTCCTTTAGTTATATACAATTCAATTTTTACTTAAAAAGATTTTTTTACAAAACTTGAGTATGCTAGTGTAAGTGTTGTCAAGACAATTATAGATAGATATTTTTGAGATATTATGTTTACAAAGATATTAGCATCGTAATAACAAAAGTAAACTTATAAAATTTATTACCCGAACATAACTGTGGAAGAAATTTTTTTAAAAGAAAAGGTAGTTTTTTTTTCTGTAAAATTAAAAGCTTCTTTTTAATAGAACGATTATAAGTTTCAATGAAAAACCTTGAATGAAGTAAAAACCGCGTGAAAGTTTTACTGACAAAAATATAGAAAAACAATTAATTGTTCAGTAAAATAGACAGATTCATAATTTTTGTTTTTTAATAACTATATGAATCTATGTTTATAATTCAGGTATAATTTCACTAAAATAAACGAAGTTTTCATTATTTAAATTATATTATCAACCTTCATAAGATGAGTTAAAATTTTGATTAAACACTTAACTTTGTCAATAAAAATGATTTTATACTTTTAAACTAAACAACAAAAATTTATTAAAAAAACAAACATGTTTTATCCATCTTTATTTTAAAAGTTAGAAAAATTTAGTTGAATTTAAGTTTTTTAACTGCTTTAATTTATACAAGAACTTTTTACTACAAATACTTCTAACTAAAAGGCAATAATTTAAGTTAACTCGTTGTTAAGTATTAATAGACGCAAAAATTATCATTTAAATAAAACTTAAATAATTTTAAGCTCAAGTTAAGTACATTTATTAAATGGACTCTTCAATATAATATACATTTTTGTTCCTGAAAATTTATACGAGCACAAAGCATCGTACAATAGAAATAATATGTTACAGTACTACTTGAACTAAACTTTAGATGAGCTTTTTTTTATAAAACTATAAGTTTTTTCTTACTTAAAAGCCAGATACAAATTAAAACTATGAGGCATATTAAAATTAACCTTATTCATAAAACTTGATCGTTAATAAGTTTTTGAAACATAAAATTTCAAAATCAACTAGTATAATATTTAAGTCTTTAACTTTTTTAGACGTCATACGGATTAAAATAAAGTAAAAAGTATCAGACATTAAGTTTAATCATTAAGTTTATTGTTTTAAGTCAAAATTTATTACATTAGTTGTTTCCTTTTAATACTTAATCAGATATTTTACTATGATAACAGATATAAAGTTTAATTTATAACAACTTAATTGTAACAATGAAGTATAAGCGTTCATAAAACAAGTTATGTTTAAGTATTGCATCATATGTTATATAAGTACGTACAATTTACTAGCTTTTAACTTAAGTATTAATATTTATCTTAATATAAAACGATTTTTCATTACAATTACAACTTTAAAGATCGTCAACTAAAGCAAGATACTAAATAATGTTTTTTTTTTCATTTGTTATTATAAATAAACTTTTTCATAGGTTTACATACTTTATTTATGAGTTTATGGTGCGAGTTTGATTCTCGTTAAAATTTAGAGCAAATGGAACACCGATTAAATAGAAATTTATTTTAAATATTAAGAGAGAAAATATGCTTGTAGTTACTTCTAATTTTCAGTGACGTTAAAGAAAGTAGCTTTAATTTTTCTACAAGTCGAGTTAAACTAAATTATCGAAACTTTTAAAACTTGGTTATAATTTAAATGTTTAAAATCACTTTTTATATAAAAAGCACTATAATAAATAAAAAACTAAATAATTTTTTGTTTTCACAAAATCTCCAGTACCAATACAAGTTATAACACATGCAAAACAAAAAAAATATTACTACTTAACCAAGAATTGTCAACATACTGATTCAATTCATCTATTAATAAAAAAAGAATTAAATAGTTACTTTAACAAAAATAAACTTGACTTTATAGTTTCTCTAATTTCTTATAAATAATACTAAGCATTTTGTTTTTTATCTTTTTAATTTTAATTTACATTAATAATAATTAAATGCATAACACATATACAAAAAACTTTCCCAATTTTTTCTGTGATACTTTATACGTATTACATAACTGTATACGTATAAACTATCACAGAAAAAAATAGAAAATTGTTTTATATATCACTTATGCATTTAAATAAATTATCAAATAATGTTTAAAGTTTTAATAGTTTTTAAATTTTAATGTTATAAAATTAAACTAATTAAGTTTAACGTAGAAAAGATGTAGTTTGATTATGATTTTTTTTTTTTTAGTGTTTTATAATAATTTTGCCTTAATTAAAAATACGTAGTTGTCAATTACACATTTATTTTGTTAAAAGAAATAGTTTTTAATTAAATCAAAAATATAAATATAAAACCTAGTATAATTAGACAATTGTTTCAAATGTGTTTACACTTTTTTATATCACAGTTTTTTTAGTACGGTTGCAATATATGTTATTTTTTATGTAAACCAACTTAAGTGTCATAAGAAAGATATTCGAAATGTGATTTCCAAAAACATTAGAAAATATGTATTTATAAAGTATGCAAACGAAATAAGTTTCTTAATATTTAATGGTTAAACCTTCCAAATTACTCATTATTGAATAATTTATTAAAGTTCAAATTGAATTCAGTTTATTTACTTAAATTCAGAAGTACTGACTTTCAGAAAACTTATTTATGCATTTTTTTAAACTTTTTTTGAAAAATTTTTTTAGTTGTTTTGAAAAGTTTGGAAAAATAGTATTCGTTTAAAATTAGTTATTGAAAAGCTAACACAACTAAACATTAGTATAGCACCACAACTATTGTTTATGCATTTTTTAATTTGTACTTCTTTATAAGTGCTCAATAGCTACTAAAAAGATTAGTTTAATAGAAATAGAGTAATAAATTGGAACTTAGAACTGAGTATAGGTTTAAATTTGTTTAACTTTTTGGCTACCAATCATTTGAAAGAGACTAAAGTTAACTTAAGGGTTTTCAGACGTTCATTGTATTTTATTAATTACATAAACATCGCAACAAACTTAAACAGCAGTAAGTTTTTAAATTTCACCTCTATTAAGCTAAAAAGTAGAGATTTTTAATCAAACGAACATATTTAAAGTATTATCGGGTTTGTAAAGAATCAATCTGGTAGTGATAAAAATAAAATAACTTTAAATGATTCATTACATCACCAGCTTAATTCTTGTTATAAACTGAATCATGTTTTCTAAGCAATTTTAATTAAATTATATAAATAATATTTAAAGTTAAAAAAGCAACTTTTGTTTTTTATTCACATTTGCGACATAAGGAATTGATAAACTAGTTGACGCTTAATTTAAGTTTTATTAATAACTCATACAATATATGTTGTTTTCAAAGTTACGAAACACGTAAGTTTATTAAAGGTTTTAGTTTGAAAAAAACTAAAAGAAATCTTGTAGTTTTAATAAATCCTGTTTTTAAGTGTTATAGCTTATGAATTTACTTTCAAAACATTGTCTAGGAATTTTAACATAAAGTCTACAGTCATTACATAAGCTATTCAAAAATTTATTTAGAGTATTTTAATTAAAACTGCTTATAATAACGATTTACTAGAAAATATTTTCTTTATATTGAAGTTTTACTTCATATAAAGATTGTAATGCCCACAAATATGTTAATAGATAAATTATTATCTGTATCAATTTAAATACTAAGAATTATAATCAAGTTTCAAAGCAACAATTCTTTTATTAGAAATAGGGTTAGTAAAACTTTTATACTACAATATAATTTAAATTTGTAGACTAAGTTCATTTAAAAAGTTAATAAAAACACAATATGATGACAAATAGTTGTTTTTAATGGAACGCGTTGTAGTAAATTTATCAATATTTATTTATCTTAATCCAACAATTAAATAAACTCAGACATTTTTTCAAGTTTTGTACGAACATTAAGCTTGCTGTACTTATTTTTGTACTTGTTTATTTTCATTTAACAATGTATCAAATAAAAAACTGTCAACTTTAGAGAAGTCAAAATGTTAATGTTTTTATTAGGTATTGCGCATTTTTAATTTTTGGTATTTTAATATTTAGCTAAAAAATATTAAAAGCTTGAAAATTATTTATGATTATCCCTTGTTCAAATTAATATATTATAAATTGTTTTTTCTAAAAACAAAGTCTTTAGATACTTTTAAAACATGATAACACTAATTTATGAAATTCAAGATTTGGAAGCAAACTCTAAAGCTTAAGTAAATGTTTTATTAAGTAAAAAATATCTAAAACAATTTCATACGAAAAACTATGTTAACTATATGTTCATTTACTAAAAGAAAGTTAAAAACTATATAGATTAAAACTAAAAAAAAAATAAGGTTTTTCATCAGAATGTTTTATTTTTTTCGAACAATTGTGTTTAATTGTTAAAACTTCAAAAACCTGATTAAAGTGACTTAACTATTTTATAAGTTTTTAAAATTACTTTTTATTAAACAAAAATTTGACTTAGTTGTTAGACTTCTGTTGACGTCAAACAAAATAAAAAATTAAGTTCAGGTTGATGTTGTGAATTTAATTCAAAAATACTTCTAATTTTACTGAGCTGCAATTAACAGGATAGTTTTAACGAGTAGAAAACTCGGAACATTACATTTTAAAACTAGTTAACTTGAAAAAACAAACAAAAGTAAAGTGGTTTTAGTTATTAATATAACATTAGATTAAATTTAGATTAAGTTTTTTAGTTTTAAATTTACAACAAATCGTTAAACTCGTTAACAATACTAAATATCGTGCTCATTATTTAAATATTTTTTATATACCTTTTATTTAGATATTATATCAATATATAGTGGTTACACGTTATTGTTTTTGTAGTTATTTTCAAACATTGCAAAATTTTTGTTTACAAAAGCTGATTAAGTTCTTACTGACGTTCTTGATAACAAAAAAGTTTCGTTTAGTTTATTCTTTGCTACAAATTATAAGTAATACACAAAACTTTATAAGCTGATTTTCGTCTATTTTGTATCAAGCATCAAGATCGTAATATAGCAATATATAGACTATAACTGTAAATAACTATAAAAGTAAGTAAAATATCAAAAATCTCTGGTTTCCATTTAGCGTTATTGATACTAGTTTATACAAAATTTCTAGCATTCGCAACCAGCTTAAGTATTTAGTTAAAGAAAGTAGTTTTATACTTTACTAACTTACTAATACTTTTGATAAGTTTGTTTAATCAAAACTTTCTACTTTCTAGGTTAATGAAGGTGAAATTTGAAACGGACTAATACTTAGTTTGTTGCAAAACTTACAAAATTAAAAATAAAACAGATTTATTTTGCTAAAATGTCTAAAGCAAATTTAGTTATTAAAAGTAAATTAACTGTAAATTTTTACTCAATCCTTCGTTCTTTTTTATAAAGCTAATCTTCTTACTATATAATAAGCAACTAATAAATAAGTAAACATTAAAATTAGGTATAAAAAAAGTATGGTGCTATACTTATGTTTTTTTGTGATAAATGTTTTTATAGTTGAATTTAAAGCATTATAATTTTATCCTAATTTTTTCAAAACAACATCATAATTTATTTTAGAAACGTTTTTCAAAACTTTGTTAAATAGATTTTTCATAGTCAATTGTACTGTTTTAAAGTATAAAAATATAATTTAAGATAAGTTTAAACAATTTTGAACATTTATTACAGGTTGTTATTTTTTAGCTGTTGTTGCAAAGATAAGTTCTTGCTGACGTTATAAATATTATAATCGTTTCGTTTAATTGATTTTCTCTATATATTATGAGTAACACGCAAAATTTTACGTTCAAATATTTTTTCAATTTTGTACCGAGCATCAAGCTCGTAATATAGCAATATATATATTCTAACTATTATCAACCATGAAGACAAGTAAAACATCTATGATAGCTTATTTTCATATTGCGTTTGTGATCCTATGTAGTGATTTACACAACGATTTCTTACATTCGCAACTAGGTTAAATGTTTTTGTTAAATTCAATGATTACTAAAAGAATACTTGCTTAGTTTTATACTGTTCATACTTTATTAAAACAACTTTTATGTGATAATTAAAAAAAAATTAAGTAAGTTAATTTGTCTCAACTTTGCTTTTAGTTCTAAACTGTTAGGCGTACATTGCTGGAAGTTATAAATATAATTTGCTAACGTATTGTCTTAAATCAAAAATGATTTTAACATCAATTAAAAGTATATTTTCTTTTAAAAACGTATTTGTAAAAATGTGCTTTGGTTTTTAAAGTTTTGTTTCATTTAGTTTACTGAAAGTTAGAGTAAACCTTTTAAAAACCTTTTTAATTATTAATGTGCAATAAATTTAGTAGGTTTATTTTAATTTGATGCTTCTAATTAGTACCGTTGTAACAACAACAAAACAAGGATGATTTGTCCTCCTGGATAGATTAAAGTGTTATATTGTATTTATAAAGCTTGTCCAGAAGTAATATGTTTTTTTTCTACTAATTTTTTAATTGTTTGTATTTGGACAAATAGTTATTAAAACTTAAACTCATAAAGCTACATTTTTTGTAAAAAAAAAACTTTGAAAACTTTTCAAACGGTTTTTCAGTATTTTTTACATAAGCACGCTTGGTATGATCTCAGATGTGGTTTATCGCGACAATGCCTGCCTGATGAGTCCAAATAAGGACGAAACCGGTCTTAAGTTGTCTCAGACTCTGCTGTTATTAGTGTTGTAGTGAAGATCGTTATCGGTTAAATAAAAAACAATAAGTTT
Organism: Thalia democratica; assembly: GCF_965202585.1. NCBI lineage: Eukaryota > Metazoa > Chordata > Thaliacea > Salpida > Salpidae > Thalia > Thalia democratica. The sequence goes on from NC_139170.1 coordinate 3,746,267, forward strand.
ATTTAGTAATCATAAGTAAAAGTTCAGATTGATTTTAAACCAGAGCCCTTTGCTCGCTTCAAATTTAATTTTTATTACAAACATAAGTGATAAGAAAAAAGAGATAAATCTTCTTCGAATATATAACAAAACTTGTAGCTTAAGTTTTTTTTTCTTGTGTATGACGTCACTATAACCTTTTTATTCGCATTGCTTATTTAACTATGCTATAGTATTCCTTAAGTGTTTGAAAAAATCAAAAGTTTAAAAACCACTGAGATTTTTGTAAATTGTATTTACAAAACACGCTTTTTGCATAAATTTTAGATAATAATAAGTTCAACACCAATAAAAAATAAGTAAAATATTGAAAGTTGATTCAAACTTTTAAAACCAACATGTTTTTTAAAGCTTATGTAGATTTCTTAAACTAAATGATAACATTTTTACTTGTAATGTCATTAGATATAATATGACATTAAAACTTTGAAAACAGCGTATTTTAAGTTTGTATGTTAATATAAAAAGTAAAGTCTTACTTTAGAGATAAAAATAATTACAGTAATCTTCATAATAAAAGCTCGAAAATTGTTTTCTGAATTTTGTTTTTTTCTTTATTATCTTTTTAGAAAATTTATTTACCTAGTTGTAGTACAATGATTGGTGTAACTGATCTATCTATTTTTTATTGCAATTTTTTTTTAAGTAAGATAAATGTGTTCCAAAACTAAATATTTCCTTACTACTCTTATCAAAAGTACATGACTAATTAACTAAATGACGTTGAAATTGTTAAAACCTAAAATATCGACTACTGTTTAGAAAATATTAGTTTAGCAGCTGTGAACATTAAATCAAGTCATCGTTAATATATGAGCTAATTTATGATTTTAAAACTAGTAACTCTACTGAAAGTGCTCGATTTTAATTGTAATAGAAACTGTTTATAATGTATATAAATATACAGTTATAACGAACGTAATGCCTGTTTTTATTGATTACAAACATTACACACTAGTATCAGAAAGGAAGTTAATGGAAGTCACTTTGTTATATACTCTATGTTACAAAATTTAAATTGATTAAACTTTTTGAAGGTTATTTTTCATAAATTCAACAAAAAGTTTTACTTATATTTCTTTATGTTTGACGTCACTAGTTCTGTGAGTAATATAAAATTTAATTTTAGTTTAATTTGATTTGTTTGATATATAAAATAAAACTTGTTGTAACAATATTTCTTAACTTTAAAATAAAAGAAATTTATGTTGCTGTTACTAAATATCCCTTTTCTTACTGTTGACAGTAGGTTAAAATACTTGATATAAAATTTATAACTGTTTTAAAGTATTAAGTTCAAGCCTATTTTGTATACAATAAAATTCTACAAAGTTCTTCAATTAAATTATTTGTTCATCTGCCCATCTTTTATTAATAAATTTACGACTTCCATAACTTGAATTACACCTAGTAATTTTATATTTAGAACTCATATAATAAATAGGTTTTAATAAGTAAGTTAGAGTATAACCACATAAACTGTTCTGCTTTTGAAGTTATAACATTAAAAATCTTATAAATTTTACAATTCTACTCAAAAGCCAGATCTGAGTTTTGTGTGAAAATTCAGACGTTTCAGTTTTAATAAAGTAGTTTCGATTTGTATTTGAAATAGTATTCAATAAAATAAACCTGGCTTAGTAAAATCATGAATAGCGAGCTTAGTGCTCGTACAAAATTGAGACAAATTTAAAAACTTATTTAATAGTTAGTTTAAAAAATATAAATATAGTTTGAACTCAACATTATTTGTTTAAAAAAATTTATGACGTCAATAGGAACTTACACTCAGCTCAATTAAAAAAATTAAACAAGTTAAATTACGAGAAAAATATTTTTTGTAACGATAAATAATGGTTACTTTAAAATTTTTATACGGTTTGTAAAAAGTAACTTTGATAAAAATAAATAGAACATCTGTTAAAGTAACTAAAATTTATTTATCAAACTCCAAACTAAGCTATTTACGACATATTGATATTTTTAATTTTAAAGCTTTATAAATTTACTAAAATATTTAATTTATAGAACATTTTATAGATAGTACATGTTAATTTAATTAAATTAAAATCATACACAGTATTTATGCTTTTGATATTATAAAACTGAACAATCTTTATTTTAGCTTAAAGTTCATAATATTATTTGAATGCCAGAAATGATTTTTGTTTGAATAGTCACACATTAAAATTTTATTACCGTTGGTAAAAATTTTTTTGATATAGTATCAACTAATTAAGTCTAACATAATACAAATAAATAAGCGAGCTTGGTGCTCGTAAAAAGTTAGAAGGATGTTGTAATCAAAATTATTTGGTAATTAGAATAAATTATAAATTTTAAATCAATAATATTTGTTGTTTAAAGTTTATGATGTAAATAGGAACTTTAAACTCAGTTTAGCTAAATTTATAAAAAAAAAGTTAAAAGTTTTTTTATTAAACTTTTTTTAGAGCTCTGAATAAAGTATACAGCTTTGAGTTAGCTAAGAATTACGGTACGGTAAAATGCAGCAATTTGGGAGCTAAAAATATTTTTTAAACTTTAATTTTTAGCTAGAAAATGTATATATGGTGGATATTAGTACTTTTATTTTATTTGTAGGTAAAATAAGCTAAATATTGTTTTAGAATACATATTATTTAAAGAACCGTACAAAGTAAAACTATTTTATACTATTTAGTTTTTAGTTTGAAATAAAATGTAATATCAATCAAACCTAATTAAAATTATAATAAATAATTTAAAAGTATTTTTAAACCATAACTTATAAGTATGTGTGTTAGGTATTCACTAATATATTGAAGTTAATTTGTTAGGTAGCTTCCGTAATATTAGTAAATAATTCTATTTAGAACATGTTGTTCGCTAGTATATCCATAAAACACTCTATTTACCTGTAACTAGAAATAAAAAACTTAAATGGTGACTAAATGTACACTGTACAGAATTTGTGTATTGATTGTAATCATTTTTGAGTGAAAATCTACTTAAAGCTTTCTACTCGTTTAAATTTTTAATGAAAGACATTTAATGGTATAATTATTTCATTAAATAAAATAATAAAACTAGTATACACTTAAATTATAGGAAACTAAGTTAAATTTTAAAAGTACGAATACTTTCCAAAACCTTATATAAACAAAAATCAACCTAGTAATTTTAATCCAAACTACAAGTACTAGATTTTTAAGATACTAAATAAGATTTTAAATAATACAAAAATGTGCTTTTTGTTGAGTTTTTGAATTTATATCGCAAGCTTAATACTTATTTAAAGTTTTTGACACTACTATGAACCATGTCCTGCAAAACTAATTTTAAAACTATAGCAAAAATTTAAACTTGTACTTAATTTTAAATGTAAGCGACATCAATACAATATTATAGTTTATTAAACGAGAAAGAAGATGGTTAAAATATTTAGTCCTTAGAACTGATGCAAAAAAAATCTTTTCAGTTATCGAGTCACACACCACTGATACATTTAACGTCTTGTCCAGGACATATTTGCACTGAAATTTTGATTTGCTTATTTTATGAGAAAAATACAAAAAATATTAAACTTCATGAGTCAAGTTAAATATAAGTTTTAAAGTGTTTATATGTAATTTTATCTTTGATTTTTTAAATTTTATTTTACAAAATAAAGACTACTTTAAACAAAATAAAAAAATATATTAAGCTTTTAAAAAGGCTGCAAAAAAAGAGGAACAAAAAAAAAGTTTAATTGTTTTGCGAAACGTTTTCAAAAAAACAAACTAATTAGTTTGTTACTAAAAAATAACTCAAACATTTTTATTAACAAAATAATAAACAAACTCAAAGTAATAATTATATATCTTGTTTTTTTCTTTACGATTTAGTAAGCAGTCTTCTATTTAAACTTATTCCATTCGCAATTAGATAAATAGTTATTATTTTTTTATTATTAAACTTTTAAAGTTTGAAAAAGTTACGTATGACTTACATAAATTGCATTTTGATATAGCAAAGTAATTTTTATGTATTATTTATGTTTTTAAATCAGGTCAAGTTTTTGTTCAACTGAATTTCTATTATAATTCAGATATATTTAGACCTTTTAATGCAATTAAGTACCATTTAACTACAAGACAAACAAATTTTTTCATTATAAACTTTATTAAAACTTAAGCGCTTTCGGAATGTCCATATTCCCTTATCAAAATACTAAACACTCTCTAGTTAAACTAAGACAAAATAAATTGAGTGAAATTATATCATTTGTAAAAAACACAACTAATTAAAACGACAAGTAATTAACTAAAATGGATTTTTATAAACAATTAAAACAAAATGGATTATTTAAACACATTTATAGTTACTCTTGATCCTTTATCAGGACCAAGCTGATTATTCAAATTTGGCTGGAATTTTTTTATGAGTAGAGCTTCAGAAGATAATAATTCATTATACGAAGTGCACGTTTTAATAACCTTGAAACAATTATAAATATTTTTACAATTAGTACAAAATACACAATTTTCAATATGTTTAAACACCGCACTGTTGGTTGGGGTCACATGTTCTTTAATTCTGACGAAAAGTTGTCTTTCTGTCTCACCAATGTACTGGTTGTTCAGATCTCCTGGACACATAAATTTATAGACAAGACAACTCTGATACAAGCTACTTATTGAATCTTTTAGGGAGAAATATTTCCCTACTTTTTCTGATCTATAAGTAATGCGTACTTTTACCCCGATGCTTTCAAATACTGCTTTTATGTTCTTGGCGAATTTCTCTGATGTCTTTTTAACATATGGTATTGTAAAGAATTGTTTCTTATCATCTTTATTTTCAATTAATTCTGTCTCAAAGGTGTCTTTCTTTTGTATTTGTTCATCGATAAACTTGGCCGGAAATGAGTTTTTCATCAACAGCTCTTTTACCTTTTGCCACTCGTTATTTTGTAAATCTTCTGTAACGAGATTTTTGATTCTGTGATTCAGGTTTTTTACTAAATTTCTCTTCCACGACTGCGGTACACACGAGTTAAAATTCATGAGCACGCCCGTGCTTGTTGGTTTTCTGAATATTGATGTTATAAACTTGTTGTTTTTTATTGTCACCTGTGTATCGAGATATGGTAGTTTACCTTCTTGGCAAGTCTGGATTACAAATTTCATGTCTTGATGCATATTGTTGAGTTTTTCATCAAACCGATCTATTTGTTCTTTATTTTGGAAAATGCAGAAAATGTCGTCAACATATCTGCAGTACATTCTTGGCCTTGCAGTTTTGTTGAGCAGCTCTGTCTCCAATTGACTGACAAACCAGTTGGCCAGTAAAGGGGCAAGAGGAGAGCCCATTGATAAACCGTTTGTTTGTTGATATATGGTCCCATTGAACATAAAGATGCTCTGTGAGCATGCTCTTAGAAGATTTTTAAATACTGTTTGAGTCATTTTTGATCGGGCAAATATTGAACTAGGATTGTCTATGTATACTACTTTCGTAACCTTATTAATAGTCTCCTCCAACGGGACGTTGGTATACAAACTCTTGATATCAAATGTGACACAAATGTCTGTGTTCAATGGTCGAAAGTCTTTCAATTTTTCAACAAACTCAAAGCTTGAGTTAATAATCCAGTCACTTTTTAAGTATGGTTTAAGTTCTGTCTCTAGCCATTTACATAAGGCGTATTCTGGGGTTTTTGTTGCTGATAGTACTGGTCTAAGAGGACAATCAGTTTTATGGTTTTTAGCAAAACCGTACATTTTTCCAGGCTGTGTTCCTTTGGGTATTAACTTATAGTACACTTTGTCAGTGACTAATGGTTTAATGTATTTGTATACAAGTCTGTATATAGTTTTTTCTTTTAAGTACCAAGGTGCTCTGCTGTAGTTGTTTGAGTTTGGATCAAAGTTAAGTTTTTTGAACCTACTGCCATCTTCTAGAATCTTATTCATTTTATCATTGTAATCTTTTGTGTTCATTATCACAACTCCGTTACCTTTGTCCATATTTAGGCACCTAATGTTTTTATTCCTTGCAAGGTTTATTAGTGTTCTGTGTATTGCCTTGTTTTTGTTGGTTGCACATGCTTTGTTGCTCTCAGAAATAAACTTTGTGGTACTGTTTCTTAGACTTTCTAGCAAGTCATAATTCAGAGTTTTGTTTTCTTTTGAACAAACATTTTTGGTTTGACTCTCAATAGAAGCTTTAGTTTTTATTTCATCAATGTGTTTAGGCATAATGCTTCGTTTGAAACCAAACATCAATGCTGATTTTTCGCTTAGTGACAACTTGTAGGAACTTAAATTGATTACACAGTCTGGCGTTTTACTTTTTCTCTGTTTGTTCCACAAGTTGAAGAGCTTCTTTTGGTGTGTTTTACTCTTATCCGACACCATACATTTGATGCTGTGATCTCTGATCTGCTGTAATATCAATTGATATTGACATATAGTTAACCTATCACGGAGATTGTACATGATATCATCTCTTGATCTTTTTGTAGAATGAAACTCTTTTTTGGCTATCTTAATTTGTTCTAAAAGAACTTTACGGTAATACTTGTGCACGTTTTCATAAACGTTTAACTTTGGTGGCCTGAATTTCAAAAATTCAGGAATTAAGTCTAACTCTTCGCACTTTTTTAAATATTTAATATCCATTCTTCTCATACTTGTCTTAATCATTAGTTTTTCTAATTTTCTTAATTCATAAACTTTAACATCGGTCATACTTGCAGTTTTCTTGTATAATTCAGATATATTTAGACCTTTTAATGCAATTAAGTACCATTTAACTACAAGACAAACAAATTTTTTCATTATAAACTTTATTAAAACTTAAGCGCTTTCGGAATGTCCATATTCCCTTATCAAAATACTAAACACTCTCTAGTTAAACTAAGACAAAATAAATTGAGTGAAATTATATCATTTGTAAAAAACACAACTAATTAAAACGACAAGTAATTAACTAAAATGGATTTTTATAAACAATTAAAACAAAATGGATTATTTAAACACATTTATAGTTACTCTTGATCCTTTATCAGGACCAAGCTGATTATTCAAATTTGGCTGGAATTTTTTTATGAGTAGAGCTTCAGAAGATATTAATTCATTATACGAAGTGCACGTTTTAATAACCTTGAAACAATTATAAATATTTTTACAATTAGTACAAAATACACAATTTTCAATATGTTTAAACACCGCACTGTTGGTTGGGGTCACATGTTCTTTAATTCTGACGAAAAGTTGTCTTTCTGTCTCACCAATGTACTGGTTGTTCAGATCTCCTGGACACATAAATTTATAGACAAGACAACTCTGATACAAGCTACTTATTGAATCTTTTAGGGAGAAATATTTCCCTACTTTTTCTGATCTATAAGTAATGCGTACTTTTACCCCGATGCTTTCAAATACTGCTTTTATGTTCTTGGCGAATTTCTCTGATGTCTTTTTAACATATGGTATTGTAAAGAATTGTTTCTTATCATCTTTATTTTCAATTAATTCTGTCTCAAAGGTGTCTTTCTTTTGTATTTGTTCATCGATAAACTTGGCCGGAAATGAGTTTTTCATCAACAGCTCTTTTACCTTTTGCCACTCGTTATTTTGTAAATCTTCTGTAACGAGATTTTTGATTCTGTGATTCAGGTTTTTTACTAAATTTCTCTTCCACGACTGCGGTACACACGAGTTAAAATTCATGAGCACGCCCGTGCTTGTTGGTTTTCTGAATATTGATGTTATAAACTTGTTGTTTTTTATTGTCACCTGTGTATCGAGATATGGTAGTTTACCTTCTTGGCAAGTCTGGATTACAAATTTCATGTCTTGATGCATATTGTTGAGTTTTTCATCAAACCGATCTATTTGTTCTTTATTTTGGAAAATGCAGAAAATGTCGTCAACATATCTGCAGTACATTCTTGGCCTTGCAGTTTTGTTGAGCAGCTCTGTCTCCAATTGACTGACAAACCAGTTGGCCAGTAAAGGGGCAAGAGGAGAGCCCATTGATAAACCGTTTGTTTGTTGATATATGGTCCCATTGAACATAAAGATGCTCTGTGAGCATGCTCTTAGAAGATTTTTAAATACTGTTTGAGTCATTTTTGATCGGGCAAATATTGAACTAGGATTGTCTATGTATACTACTTTCGTAACCTTATTAATAGTCTCCTCCAACGGGACGTTGGTATACAAACTCTTGATATCAAATGTGACACAAATGTCTGTGTTCAATGGTCGAAAGTCTTTCAATTTTTCAACAAACTCAAAGCTTGAGTTAATAATCCAGTCACTTTTTAAGTATGGTTTAAGTTCTGTCTCTAGCCATTTACATAAGGCGTATTCTGGGGTTTTTGTTGCTGATAGTACTGGTCTAAGAGGACAATCAGTTTTATGGTTTTTAGCAAAACCGTACATTTTTCCAGGCTGTGTTCCTTTGGGTATTAACTTATAGTACACTTTGTCAGTGACTAATGGTTTAATGTATTTGTATACAAGTCTGTATATAGTTTTTTCTTTTAAGTACCAAGGTGCTCTGCTGTAGTTGTTTGAGTTTGGATCAAAGTTAAGTTTTTTGAACCTACTACCATCTTCTAGAATCTTATTCATTTTATCATTGTAATCTTTTGTGTTCATTATCACAACTCCGTTACCTTTGTCCATATTTAGGCACCTAATGTTTTTATTCCTTGCAAGGTTTATTAGTGTTCTGTGTATTGCCTTGTTTTTGTTGGTTGCACATGCTTTGTTGCTCTCAGAAATAAACTTTGTGGTACTGTTTCTTAGACTTTCTAGCAAGTCATAATTCAGAGTTTTGTTTTCTTTTGAACAAACATTTTTGGTTTGACTCTCAATAGAAGCTTTAGTTTTTATTTCATCAATGTGTTTAGGCATAATGCTTCGTTTGAAACCAAACATCAATGCTGATTTTTCGCTTAGTGACAACTTGTAGGAACTTAAATTGATTACACAGTCTGGCGTTTTTATGTATCAAGACATGAAATTTGTAATCCAGACTTGCCAAGAAGGTAAACTACCATATCTCGATACACAGGTGACAATAAAAAACAACAAGTTTATAACATCAATATTCAGAAAACCAACAAGCACGGGCGTGCTCATGAATTTTAACTCGTGTGTACCGCAGTCGTGGAAGAGAAATTTAGTAAAAAACCTGAATCACAGAATCAAAAATCTCGTTACAGAAGATTTACAAAATAACGAGTGGCAAAAGGTAAAAGAGCTGTTGATGAAAAACTCATTTCCGGCCAAGTTTATCGATGAACAAATACAAAAGAAAGACACCTTTGAGACAGAATTAATTGAAAATAAAGATGATAAGAAACAATTCTTTACAATACCATATGTTAAAAAGACATCAGAGAAATTCGCCAAGAACATAAAAGCAGTATTTGAAAGCATCGGGGTAAAAGTACGCATTACTTATAGATCAGAAAAAGTAGGGAAATATTTCTCCCTAAAAGATTCAATAAGTAGCTTGTATCAGAGTTGTCTTGTCTATAAATTTATGTGTCCAGGAGATCTGAACAACCAGTACATTGGTGAGACAGAAAGACAACTTTTCGTCAGAATTAAAGAACATGTGACCCCAACCAACAGTGCGGTGTTTAAACATATTGAAAATTGTGTATTTTGTACTAATTGTAAAAATATTTATAATTGTTTCAAGGTTATTAAAACGTGCACTTCGTATAATGAATTATTATCTTCTGAAGCTCTACTCATAAAAAAATTCCAGCCAAATTTGAATAATCAGCTTGGTCCTGATAAAGGATCAAGAGTAACTATAAATGTGTTTAAATAATCCATTTTGTTTTAATTGTTTATAAAAATCCATTTTAGTTAATTACTTGTCGTTTTAATTAGTTGTGTTTTTTACAAATGATATAATTTCACTCAATTTATTTTGTCTTAGTTTAACTAGAGAGTGTTTAGTATTTTGATAAGGGAATATGGACATTCCGAAAGCGCTTAAGTTTTAATAAAGTTTATAATGAAAAAATTTGTTTGTCTTGTAGTTAAATGGTACTTAATTGCATTAAAAGGTCTAAATATATCTGAATTATACAAGAAAACTGCAAGTATGACCGATGTTAAAGTTTATGAATTAAGAAAATTAGAAAAACTAATGATTAAGACAAGTATGAGAAGAATGGATATTAAATATTTAAAAAAGTGCGAAGAGTTAGACTTAATTCCTGAATTTTTGAAATTCAGGCCACCAAAGTTAAACGTTTATGAAAACGTGCACAAGTATTACCGTAAAGTTCTTTTAGAACAAATTAAGATAGCCAAAAAAGAGTTTCATTCTACAAAAAGATCAAGAGATGATATCATGTACAATCTCCGTGATAGGTTAACTATATGTCAATATCAATTGATATTACAGCAGATCAGAGATCACAGCATCAAATGTATGGTGTCGGATAAGAGTAAAACACACCAAAAGAAGCTCTTCAACTTGTGGAACAAACAGAGAAAAAGTAAAACGCCAGACTGTGTAATCAATTTAAGTTCCTACAAGTTGTCACTAAGCGAAAAATCAGCATTGATGTTTGGTTTCAAACGAAGCATTATGCCTAAACACATTGATGAAATAAAAACTAAAGCTTCTATTGAGAGTCAAACCAAAAATGTTTGTTCAAAAGAAAACAAAACTCTGAATTATGACTTGCTAGAAAGTCTAAGAAACAGTACCACAAAGTTTATTTCTGAGAGCAACAAAGCATGTGCAACCAACAAAAACAAGGCAATACACAGAACACTAATAAACCTTGCAAGGAATAAAAACATTAGGTGCCTAAATATGGACAAAGGTAACGGAGTTGTGATAATGAACACAAAAGATTACAATGATAAAATGAATAAGATTCTAGAAGATGGCAGTAGGTTCAAAAAACTTAACTTTGATCCAAACTCAAACAACTACAGCAGAGCACCTTGGTACTTAAAAGAAAAAACTATATACAGACTTGTATACAAATACATTAAACCATTAGTCACTGACAAAGTGTACTATAAGTTAATACCCAAAGGAACACAGCCTGGAAAAATGTACGGTTTTGCTAAAAACCATAAAACTGATTGTCCTCTTAGACCAGTACTATCAGCAACAAAAACCCCAGAATACGCCTTATGTAAATGGCTAGAGACAGAACTTAAACCATACTTAAAAAGTGACTGGATTATTAACTCAAGCTTTGAGTTTGTTGAAAAATTGAAAGACTTTCGACCATTGAACACAGACATTTGTGTCACATTTGATATCAAGAGTTTGTATACCAACGTCCCGTTGGAGGAGACTATTAATAAGGTTACGAAAGTAGTATACATAGACAATCCTAGTTCAATATTTGCCCGATCAAAAATGACTCAAACAGTATTTAAAAATCTTCTAAGAGCATGCTCACAGAGCATCTTTATGTTCAATGGGACCATATATCAACAAACAAACGGTTTATCAATGGGCTCTCCTCTTGCCCCTTTACTGGCCAACTGGTTTGTCAGTCAATTGGAGACAGAGCTGCTCAACAAAACTGCAAGGCCAAGAATGTACTGCAGATATGTTGACGACATTTTCTGCATTTTCCAAAATAAAGAACAAATAGATCGGTTTGATGAAAAACTCAACAATATGCATCAAGACATGAAATTTGTAATCCAGACTTGCCAAGAAGGTAAACTACCATATCTCGATACACAGGTGACAATAAAAAACAACAAGTTTATAACATCAATATTCAGAAAACCAACAAGCACGGGCGTGCTCATGAATTTTAACTCGTGTGTACCGCAGTCGTGGAAGAGAAATTTAGTAAAAAACCTGAATCACAGAATCAAAAATCTCGTTACAGAAGATTTACAAAATAACGAGTGGCAAAAGGTAAAAGAGCTGTTGATGAAAAACTCATTTCCGGCCAAGTTTATCGATGAACAAATACAAAAGAAAGACACCTTTGAGACAGAATTAATTGAAAATAAAGATGATAAGAAACAATTCTTTACAATACCATATGTTAAAAAGACATCAGAGAAATTCGCCAAGAACATAAAAGCAGTATTTGAAAGCATCGGGGTAAAAGTACGCATTACTTATAGATCAGAAAAAGTAGGGAAATATTTCTCCCTAAAAGATTCAATAAGTAGCTTGTATCAGAGTTGTCTTGTCTATAAATTTATGTGTCCAGGAGATCTGAACAACCAGTACATTGGTGAGACAGAAAGACAACTTTTCGTCAGAATTAAAGAACATGTGACCCCAACCAACAGTGCGGTGTTTAAACATATTGAAAATTGTGTATTTTGTACTAATTGTAAAAATATTTATAATTGTTTCAAGGTTATTAAAACGTGCACTTCGTATAATGAATTATTATCTTCTGAAGCTCTACTCATAAAAAAATTCCAGCCAAATTTGAATAATCAGCTTGGTCCTGATAAAGGATCAAGAGTAACTATAAATGTGTTTAAATAATCCATTTTGTTTTAATTGTTTATAAAAATCCATTTTAGTTAATTACTTGTCGTTTTAATTAGTTGTGTTTTTTACAAATGATATAATTTCACTCAATTTATTTTGTCTTAGTTTAACTAGAGAGTGTTTAGTATTTTGATAAGGGAATATGGACATTCCGAAAGCGCTTAAGTTTTAATAAAGTTTATAATGAAAAAATTTGTTTGTCTTGTAGTTAAATGGTACTTAATTGCATTAAAAGGTCTAAATATATCTGAATTATACAAGAAAACTGCAAGTATGACCGATGTTAAAGTTTATGAATTAAGAAAATTAGAAAAACTAATGATTAAGACAAGTATGAGAAGAATGGATATTAAATATTTAAAAAAGTGCGAAGAGTTAGACTTAATTCCTGAATTTTTGAAATTCAGGCCACCAAAGTTAAACGTTTATGAAAACGTGCACAAGTATTACCGTAAAGTTCTTTTAGAACAAATTAAGATAGCCAAAAAAGAGTTTCATTCTACAAAAAGATCAAGAGATGATATCATGTACAATCTCCGTGATAGGTTAACTATATGTCAATATCAATTGATATTACAGCAGATCAGAGATCACAGCATCAAATGTATGGTGTCGGATAAGAGTAAAACACACCAAAAGAAGCTCTTCAACTTGTGGAACAAACAGAGAAAAAGTAAAACGCCAGACTGTGTAATCAATTTAAGTTCCTACAAGTTGTCACTAAGCGAAAAATCAGCATTGATGTTTGGTTTCAAACGAAGCATTATGCCTAAACACATTGATGAAATAAAAACTAAAGCTTCTATTGAGAGTCAAACCAAAAATGTTTGTTCAAAAGAAAACAAAACTCTGAATTATGACTTGCTAGAAAGTCTAAGAAACAGTACCACAAAGTTTATTTCTGAGAGCAACAAAGCATGTGCAACCAACAAAAACAAGGCAATACACAGAACACTAATAAACCTTGCAAGGAATAAAAACATTAGGTGCCTAAATATGGACAAAGGTAACGGAGTTGTGATAATGAACACAAAAGATTACAATGATAAAATGAATAAGATTCTAGAAGATGGCAGTAGGTTCAAAAAACTTAACTTTGATCCAAACTCAAACAACTACAGCAGAGCACCTTGGTACTTAAAAGAAAAAACTATATACAGACTTGTATACAAATACATTAAACCATTAGTCACTGACAAAGTGTACTATAAGTTAATACCCAAAGGAACACAGCCTGGAAAAATGTACGGTTTTGCTAAAAACCATAAAACTGATTGTCCTCTTAGACCAGTACTATCAGCAACAAAAACCCCAGAATACGCCTTATGTAAATGGCTAGAGACAGAACTTAAACCATACTTAAAAAGTGACTGGATTATTAACTCAAGCTTTGAGTTTGTTGAAAAATTGAAAGACTTTCGACCATTGAACACAGACATTTGTGTCACATTTGATATCAAGAGTTTGTATACCAACGTCCCGTTGGAGGAGACTATTAATAAGGTTACGAAAGTAGTATACATAGACAATCCTAGTTCAATATTTGCCCGATCAAAAATGACTCAAACAGTATTTAAAAATCTTCTAAGAGCATGCTCACAGAGCATCTTTATGTTCAATGGGACCATATATCAACAAACAAACGGTTTATCAATGGGCTCTCCTCTTGCCCCTTTACTGGCCAACTGGTTTGTCAGTCAATTGGAGACAGAGCTGCTCAACAAAACTGCAAGGCCAAGAATGTACTGCAGATATGTTGACGACATTTTCTGCATTTTCCAAAATAAAGAACAAATAGATCGGTTTGATGAAAAACTCAACAATATGCATCAAGACATGAAATTTGTAATCCAGACTTGCCAAGAAGGTAAACTACCATATCTCGATACACAGGTGACAATAAAAAACAACAAGTTTATAACATCAATATTCAGAAAACCAACAAGCACGGGCATGCTCATGAATTTTAACTCGTGTGTACCGCAGTCGTGGAAGAGAAATTTAGTAAAAAACCTGAATCACAGAATCAAAAATCTCGTTACAGAAGATTTACAAAATAACGAGTGGCAAAAGGTAAAAGAGCTGTTGATGAAAAACTCATTTCCGGCCAAGTTTATCGATGAACAAATACAAAAGAAAGACACCTTTGAGACAGAATTAATTGAAAATAAAGATGATAAGAAACAATTCTTTACAATACCATATGTTAAAAAGACATCAGAGAAATTCGCCAAGAACATAAAAGCAGTATTTGAAAGCATCGGGGTAAAAGTACGCATTACTTATAGATCAGAAAAAGTAGGGAAATATTTCTCCCTAAAAGATTCAATAAGTAGCTTGTATCAGAGTTGTCTTGTCTATAAATTTATGTGTCCAGGAGATCTGAACAACCAGTACATTGGTGAGACAGAAAGACAACTTTTCGTCAGAATTAAAGAACATGTGACCCCAACCAACAGTGCGGTGTTTAAACATATTGAAAATTGTGTATTTTGTACTAATTGTAAAAATATTTATAATTGTTTCAAGGTTATTAAAACGTGCACTTCGTATAATGAATTATTATCTTCTGAAGCTCTACTCATAAAAAAATTCCAGCCAAATTTGAATAATCAGCTTGGTCCTGATAAAGGATCAAGAGTAACTATAAATGTGTTTAAATAATCCATTTTGTTTTAATTGTTTATAAAAATCCATTTTAGTTAATTACTTGTCGTTTTAATTAGTTGTGTTTTTTACAAATGATATAATTTCACTCAATTTATTTTGTCTTAGTTTAACTAGAGAGTGTTTAGTATTTTGATAAGGGAATATGGACATTCCGAAAGCGCTTAAGTTTTAATAAAGTTTATAATGAAAAAATTTGTTTGTCTTGTAGTTAAATGGTACTTAATTGCATTAAAAGGTCTAAATATATCTGAATTATACAAGAAAACTGCAAGTATGACCGATGTTAAAGTTTATGAATTAAGAAAATTAGAAAAACTAATGATTAAGACAAGTATGAGAAGAATGGATATTAAATATTTAAAAAAGTGCGAAGAGTTAGACTTAATTCCTGAATTTTTGAAATTCAGGCCACCAAAGTTAAACGTTTATGAAAACGTGCACAAGTATTACCGTAAAGTTCTTTTAGAACAAATTAAGATAGCCAAAAAAGAGTTTCATTCTACAAAAAGATCAAGAGATGATATCATGTACAATCTCCGTGATAGGTTAACTATATGTCAATATCAATTGATATTACAGCAGATCAGAGATCACAGCATCAAATGTATGGTGTCGGATAAGAGTAAAACACACCAAAAGAAGCTCTTCAACTTGTGGAACAAACAGAGAAAAAGTAAAACGCCAGACTGTGTAATCAATTTAAGTTCCTACAAGTTGTCACTAAGCGAAAAATCAGCATTGATGTTTGGTTTCAAACGAAGCATTATGCCTAAACACATTGATGAAATAAAAACTAAAGCTTCTATTGAGAGTCAAACCAAAAATGTTTGTTCAAAAGAAAACAAAACTCTGAATTATGACTTGCTAGAAAGTCTAAGAAACAGTACCACAAAGTTTATTTCTGAGAGCAACAAAGCATGTGCAACCAACAAAAACAAGGCAATACACAGAACACTAATAAACCTTGCAAGGAATAAAAAAAAAGGTGCCTAAATATGGACAAAGGTAACGGAGTTGTGATAATGAACACAAAAGATTACAATGATAAAATGAATAAGATTCTAGAAGATGGCAGTAGGTTCAAAAAACTTAACTTTGATCCAAACTCAAACAACTACAGCAGAGCACCTTGGTACTTAAAAGAAAAAACTATATACAGACTTGTATACAAATACATTAAACCATTAGTCACTGACAAAGTGTACTATAAGTTAATACCCAAAGGAACACAGCCTGGAAAAATGTACGGTTTTGCTAAAAACCATAAAACTGATTGTCCTCTTAGACCAGTACTATCAGCAACAAAAACCCCAGAATACGCCTTATGTAAATGGCTAGAGACAGAACTTAAACCATACTTAAAAAGTGACTGGATTATTAACTCAAGCTTTGAGTTTGTTGAAAAATTGAAAGACTTTCGACCATTGAACACAGACATTTGTGTCACATTTGATATCAAGAGTTTGTATACCAACGTCCCGTTGGAGGAGACTATTAATAAGGTTACGAAAGTAGTATACATAGACAATCCTAGTTCAATATTTGCCCGATCAAAAATGACTCAAACAGTATTTAAAAATCTTCTAAGAGCATGCTCACAGAGCATCTTTATGTTCAATGGGACCATATATCAACAAACAAACGGTTTATCAATGGGCTCTCCTCTTGCCCCTTTACTGGCCAACTGGTTTGTCAGTCAATTGGAGACAGAGCTGCTCAACAAAACTGCAAGGCCAAGAATGTACTGCAGATATGTTGACGACATTTTCTGCATTTTCCAAAATAAAGAACAAATAGATCGGTTTGATGAAAAACTCAACAATATGCATCAAGACATGAAATTTGTAATCCAGACTTGCCAAGAAGGTAAACTACCATATCTCGATACACAGGTGACAATAAAAAACAACAAGTTTATAACATCAATATTCAGAAAACCAACAAGCACGGGCGTGCTCATGAATTTTAACTCGTGTGTACCGCAGTCGTGGAAGAGAAATTTAGTAAAAAACCTGAATCACAGAATCAAAAATCTCGTTACAGAAGATTTACAAAATAACGAGTGGCAAAAGGTAAAAGAGCTGTTGATGAAAAACTCATTTCCGGCCAAGTTTATCGATGAACAAATACAAAAGAAAGACACCTTTGAGACAGAATTAATTGAAAATAAAGATGATAAGAAACAATTCTTTACAATACCATATGTTAAAAAGACATCAGAGAAATTCGCCAAGAACATAAAAGCAGTATTTGAAAGCATCGGGGTAAAAGTACGCATTACTTATAGATCAGAAAAAGTAGGGAAATATTTCTCCCTAAAAGATTCAATAAGTAGCTTGTATCAGAGTTGTCTTGTCTATAAATTTATGTGTCCAGGAGATCTGAACAACCAGTACATTGGTGAGACAGAAAGACAACTTTTCGTCAGAATTAAAGAACATGTGACCCCAACCAACAGTGCGGTGTTTAAACATATTGAAAATTGTGTATTTTGTACTAATTGTAAAAATATTTATAATTGTTTCAAGGTTATTAAAACGTGCACTTCGTATAATGAATTATTATCTTATGAAGCTCTACTCATAAAAAAATTCCAGCCAAATTTGAATAATCAGCTTGGTCCTGATAAAGGATCAAGAGTAACTATAAATGTGTTTAAATAATCCATTTTGTTTTAATTGTTTATAAAAATCCATTTTAGTTAATTACTTGTCGTTTTAATTAGTTGTGTTTTTTACAAATGATATAATTTCACTCAATTTATTTTGTCTTAGTTTAACTAGAGAGTGTTTAGTATTTTGATAAGGGAATATGGACATTCCGAAAGCGCTTAAGTTTTAATAAAGTTTATAATGAAAAAATTTGTTTGTCTTGTAGTTAAATGGTACTGAATTTCTATTACTATTAGTTATGTTTTGATCTATACGGTATTATATTTTACATCTTTTAAAGCTTAAATTATTACATATAACGTTTTGCTTTAAATATGAAAAATTTCTGTAGATTACCTTCTATTTAGTAAGGGAATATAGATTTGTATTTGTTTTGTATAAATATAAAAGCTAGTACAAATAGAAAGTACTTATTATACCAGTTGTATATTCGTTAACAAATTTTAAGTAACATTAATACAGTTTTACTTAAACAATCGTTTAAAGTAACTATATAACGTTTCCTATTTATTCAATAGTAACTTAAACAAATTGAGATTTTGTTTTAAATAAATTTACTATAAATGAGATAAATAACTATATAAAACTAAACAAAAACTTTTTTTTAAACTTAGTAAACATACTAACATCTCTAATTAAATCTCTAACTTTTTATAAGTTATTTGTACCCGTATGAAGTTTTTTTTTTTTACTTTTAAAATAGAGTCAAGCACTTTTAAAAAACTTTTTTCTTAAATATAAAGTTATTTGATAGTTGTTAAAATTAATTGTAACATTTAAAGCTTCAAAACAAACATATAGCTTGTAACAAAGCTACATACCAATTAAGGTACTATAATAAATCATTTTATATTTATATTTTTTTAGTAAAAATACTTTTGAGCACATAGTTTGAATTATTTAAAAAACTAATTCAGTTGTACGCGACTGAATCCCATATTTTTCTATTATAAAGATTTTATTTATAAAAAGTTTTAGTTATTAAAATTAATTTATATAAAAGTTTCACTTTGAAAAATTATAAATATTTCAATCTAAATTCAAGTTACTTAATGCAATATTGAATTGTAATTTTATTTTACTATACAAACTATAGTGCGTTTAGCATGCGAATATAGACATCTTTTTTAAACTGAACTAGTTATTTTTAATGAGTAAAAACTAAAATATACTTTTTTAAATGAGCTTTTTTGGTGTGAAACTTAAAAAAATACAAAAACAATTTTTTCTTAAAAAAAAAAAATAAAACTTTTTTTTTATAATGACGTCATCTGCAAACAACACAAGTTATGGTAAATGGTTTTTACATCATAGTGTGTTGTTTTTCTTACTACATATTAGCAGAGAGTTAGAGACTATTTGAACGAGCATGAAGCTCGTTTAAATTTTTAGTTTAAGTGAAAAAATTTTATATGAAAACAAAAAAAAAATTATGCATTATAATTATTATTAGCAAGTACTTTTTGTTTTAAATATCTAATAACCTTCAAGTTTTGTAATCATATTGATTACAAAAAATGAAGGAAACCAAAAACTATTTTTACGAATTGATAACGAACCAGGGTCATTAGCACAACCATTTGACATGTTATATTCATTGTATAAAATAATTTCTGTGTTGAGTTTATTTAAAGTATAATTTAATAAACTTCTAATTATCTTTCGTGTTAGATTTTTCCGTTTTGAGTTTTTTAATCATATTCAAAAATATATATCGCAGTTTTTCTATTCTAGTAAAATTAGCATTGATTTTTTAAAATCTATTTTTTTAAGAATTAAATAAAAAATATTGTTATGACAACATAAAGATGTAATAAAATTATTTTTCTTAACAGCAAAAATTGGAAAAAATCATTAGATTTGAGTATTGCATTAAAAAAAAGACATTTAATTTTTTTTTTTCATTACATACCTTGTACATTTAATTTTTAAAGCTTCGTTTATTTCTGGCTTTCACCATACTAATAATAAGAATTTTTATATTACTTAAAATTCCCACAACACAAAATCAACAATATTTATAATGCATATATCAAATTTAAATTTAATAACGATTTCGCTTTAATTTATTTTAAATATGATTGTACAATCATTCTTTACAATATATAATTTTTTACAAGTGACGTTATTAATTTTTAAAAACAAAAAAAAAAAGTAAATTTCATTTTTGTTTTTACGCAATTTCCTAAGAAACAAATTTTTTATATCAAATAAAGTTATACGAGCATTAATCTTGCCAATTTGTTTATATAAAACTAGTTTTGTTACATATAGCAAAAACAGGTATGTATTTACTTTTTTTTATTAATTACTTTTATGGTTAGTCACTAAGTTTCACTCGTCTTGATTTAAATTAGGATTATGAGTACTCAATTTTATAGATACTACATTTAATTTGCTTATTTTAAAGTCAGCAGAAATGTTATGTATGGTAATCATAGTATTTTAAACATTTTACTAGAAGAATTTTTACATTAGTTATTTGAAAGAGCTCATAATAACTTATATCAAAAGGGAGTTTTTACTGGTAAAAAAAAAACATATATCCTTAAAAATAAAATTAAATTTAATTTTATAAATAAAAAATATTTACTTAAATTTTTTTAATTTTAAAGACAAAATTCAGTAAGATTAATATTCGTAAAAAATTTATCAAATACTATGAACTACATATGGTACCTGACATATCAATTTTGTTCTTTTTTCTAAAATACTGTTTTAAAAAATATCAATGTAACCTCGGTTAAACAGTTTTGTTGAAAAATAATTCAAGTTAAATAATATTTGCAAAACATTTAATTTAAAGTATGTATATAAATAATTAAGTTTCAATTACTGTAGAGAATAAAAGTTTTATACTGGTTACAAAATCATTCATAAGTATAAAGCTGGATTTTTTATTTATAGTTAGCTGTTTATAGTTGTCTATAGAACATTTTTTGTTTTGAATATATTCAACAAAAGCCTTTTTAGCTCAGAAATGATTGTCAAATAAAAAATGAACCAAACTATTTATTCACAAAGCTTTCATCAGTTATTTGACATTATTAATGTAATAAACTGGTGTTAAAAGTCAAAAACTAAAATAAAAATACATAGTTTAAAAAAACAGGCGAAACTACTAAAATTACAAAAATTAAACAATTTAAAGTTTACTTATCTACACAAACTAATTGAAAGTTTTTTTTATAGTCAACTGCACAATAAAACATTTCACTAAATACTTAAAATTTATTTAAGTAGTACTTCAAGAAAATCAAAAAAATAAGGTTATAAACACTACCTTATTATTTTTATCATATCATAAGGCACTTTCATATTTAATTTTTTGCTTGAAAAAGTCGCAATCTCTTGCCACAAAATCAGGTCGCGAATAAAATATACAATTTGCATAAATCTATTTAAATAAGCTCTTTACATGCCAGTAAATTGAGCATTCTTTTTTAGTCAAGGCAAATAACTATAAATATTAAGAAAAGAACAAATTTGTATACAACAAAATTGATATATATATAAACTTACAAAAAATACATCATCTTACTAAAATGTATTTTTACTATTATACTCCTCTATAAGAAACTGTGTTGTGTTTAAACTAAGTGAATACTTAATTTTATTGATTCTTTATAGTCTAGATTATTAAAACATGGTTGTTCCAAAAAAAAAACTTTGTATGCGTCATTATTTTAAGGATCTCCAGATTGTTAATCTAATTTTCATTAGTTCTAAAAAAAACACAAAATTAAATTTTTATGTTTTTTTGTCCTTAATAGATTTCGTTAAAAAATTAAAAGCTTTAAAAATAAAAAAGTATATACGTGAAAACTTAGTAAAGAATACGTCCTGGACAAGACGTTAAAAGGTATCCGTGGTGTGCGACTTGATAACCGAAAGGTTTTTTCGTACACCAGGTCTTAGGAACAAATGTTTTAGCGTACTTTTTGTCGTTTAATAACCTGTTTATATATAAAAATAAATTACAAGCTTCGTGCTTGTTTTAAATTTTAGTTACTTGTTGTCATAAAAACAATCTTTTTCCAAATACCTAATGAAATATATTTCAGTATTAAAAGTATATACACCAAATTGTTTTTTAAGTATGGCTTAGAAATTTTAAGCAGCTCTGCTCATTTGTTTATAATTAGTTTTTTATTGTTTCATTCTTACATTTGTTAAAAAAAAATTTGATTGTAGAAAAAGAAAGTACAAAAGTTTACAGTAATAAAAATATATTTATTAGTATTTTACTAATTGAAATAAATACTAGTTTAAAAGCAAAATTATTAAATTTTTACAAATAAAATTTGATTAAAACTGACCAAAACCTTTAGATTTTTTTTTCCAAAAAAAAACAAGTAAAATATTTCTAAACACTAAAAAAAGTTTTAGCTTTGTTTATACGAAATATTATCAAAACTTTGCAAATGCACGTACAAAACAATTCAAATTAAAAAGTTTACTTTTTACTTAAACTAACTTGAAATTTATAGCTCAGGTTTATATTTATATAAAAAAAAAATTAATGGAAAAATAGAAAAGTATATTAAAATAAAACATTTAAAACAATTGATAGTTAATATTTTCTTTAAACAAAAGTATTATATATTTTGGGTGAAAAAAAATTTCATATAAATGTTAAACAAACACTTATAAGAGACTATTAGTAACTTTAAAACTATTTTAAAGAGATTTATGCTCGCTTATAAAGTTGTGATAAAAAGCTTATAAATGACTATTTATTCTGAATTTGTTTAATTTGTTTGAATATAATGAAAATTAACGAATTGTTGATTTGCGTTTTACTGTGCATGACGTCACTTGTGGCATAAGTTTACTTTAATTTTGTTTCAATTAAATTTCGTCGCAAAAAGTATACGATGTTTAACAAATAAAAAACTTATAATAATTATTATGAAGTTCTTAATGAAATCATAGAAAATAAATTTCCTCTAAATCATAAAATAATATAAGTTAAATTAATTTCTCTGATTTTAATTATAACTTTTAAATAAATTCACTATATCTTAGCTGTAAAGACTGATTTTTAAACAAGCACAGCTTGAAGCGCAAAACTATAATCGACTTGAAATATTTATTAAAAATTAGTTGTAGAGTTTAAGTACACTATTGATTTTTGTTAAAATTCAATTGGTTTTATTTAATTAAGTTAAATATCTACCAGATTTTTTTTTAGATATTTACCATTAGAATGTTTAAAAGTTTATATTTGTTTTGCGTTATATAATTATTTAACTATATGATATTTATTGCATCTATAAAACCATAAAAGTTATATCACCAGTTAAGTATGGCACATATTGAATTATTCTTCATTAAACTTTTATAGTTTAGTTTATTAAGTTCTTAGAGATTTAACATAGTTAAAAAACAAAGAAAAAAATACTGTATATTAAGAAATTAAATCTAGCAAATTTTTCACAAACTCTGGAAAATTCTAATAACATTAACAAAACAATATTAATCATTATTTTTTGAAATACAAACTTAGTTGGAAGTATAAACAATTTTTCAGTTTTATATTTTTTTGACAGTTAAAATTAATACTAATTATTTTTAAAATTACACACGTCGTTGAAAATTAAGATAAACCTCAATACTTAAAAGTATATAAATATGCATACTTAACAAAGTACAAGTTTGTATTTAGTAACCAATGTGGGTTTTCTGTTTGGTTTGGTTAACTGAACTAGGTCTTGATGAATAAAATATAAAAGCTTTAAATTATAATTTTATGGGTGAATGTCTAAAATGCACGAAAGGTCAAACATCCACAATTATGCTTTTGCACGAAAATACTTTTGCACGGCGTCAATTTTGCACAAGGCGTCACTTTTGCAGGGGCAGATTTTTTTTTATTACTTTTAGTTGTTTAATATTTTTTTTTTACTTTTATTATCACCCCTAGCCCATATCCTCTGTCGGTATTTTCTTATGTTTTTTGTGTTTTTTATAGTTTGTTTTTCATTTTTGATTTTATTTTATTGTTCTTTTTTTTACTAATATTTTAATTAGGTATATATTTTTTTATCACTCTTACCCTTGACCCTCACCTTTTTATTTTCTTGTTTTTTTATGGATAGTTAAGCTTTTTATTTTTCTTGTTTTTTCACTTATTTTTTTTTGTTTATTTATTCTCGTGCAGAGATGACCCTTCGTGCAAAAATTACTTAACGCAAATGTGAACATGGTGCAAAAGCGACCCTTTTTGAATTTTTGACTCTACGTTCAAAAATGTCTTCATGCATATTAACCCGTTTCCGTATTCTATATACATTTATGAACGCTTCAGTTTTCTGCTTTAGCTTACGTGATGTCATAAATAAATTGTTATCAGAAAACGTTTATCGTTGCAAGGGGTAGAGTTTGAGACTAATGTTTTTAACTATAAAAAAACATAAACAGTAGAAGTATTTTATGACTTTCTGCAGATATACAGAATGTATTTTAATTGTTATTGGTTTTTTTAAATTTGTTAACATACATTTATATTCCCACAATTTCTTAAAAAATGGGTTTAGAAAAGTAGTAACTTATAGTAAATAAAAATTTGTGTAAATTTTAAAATTTAGCTAGGGATAACAACTTATAAAATTTAATTGTCAAAAATATAGTGAATGTACGACAAGCATGAAAAATAAAAACTAAAGTTCAATTTTAAGAAAAATTAAACTTCAATAACATAGATAATCGAACTTACTATTTTATACTAGTAAACTTATCATGATATAGTTTCCGAGCTTTAAACACGTAGAAAACTTCGAAACGTTTATAATAAATGTATAAGTTATATATATTTAAAAACATAAAACTTAACTTTTATTTTATTTTTAAAATTAATGACCTCCATAGAAAACTAAAATCTGTTCAGGAAAAAATTGGTTGAAAAGTCTGAAAAAAAAACCAATAGATAAATTTTTAATTTTTTCATAATAAGTATTGCTCTTTTTACGTTGTAATTCCTTTAAATAAATACAAATTTAGTTATCTTTAATACAGTGAAAGCCAGAAAGAAACGAATTTCTGAAAATTAAGTGAATATTTTATAAATAAAAGAATGTTTGTGGTATATATGAATATACATTTTTATTCATAATTCTTTATTAGATCACATTAGGCTAAAAATATTTTTTCTCTTGAGATAATTTTTTTTGATGCTAACATAATGTCGTCGTTAAATTTGTTTTTGTTTAAATATTAAAAACAGTTTCTAAAATATTAATTATAATTATAGTATCAATAAATAGTTGCGATTAGTAGTTTTCAACTATGCTTTAATATTTAGAATGTGAAATCTACCATGTAAGGTATTGTTAACATATAAGTATAAATACACTAAATATAACATGTTAACTGGTTGTGCTGATCAAACTGGTTAGTAATCAGTTTCGTTGAATTAGTTTTGTTTACTTTTGTTTCTAGAACAAAAAAAAAAAAAGAAACCTGAATATATTTAAATAACTAATTTGAAAAATATGCATTTATAATAACTATTTATAGAATTTACCGTAAAAAAATTACCAGCTTTCTGTTATCTGTAAATAGATTATATAAATGAATATTTTGTTACGAACTTTTGTTAAAATAATCAACCTACGCATTGCTAGTATGTAAAAAACTAATATTACTTATTAATTTCTTATTTTAGTATCATAAATTTCAAGTTTTGTGCTCGTTGAAACACTTTACCACGCACGGTTAGAATATAAAAAAAACACATTTTAACGTAAAAATTACTTTAACTTTTGTTGTTTGCAGATGACGTCACTAGAAATAAACAATCTCTTTATTTCTAATTTTAATTGAGAAAAACTTCTTTTTTTTAAGTTGTCATTAAACAAATTGTTATAGAAAACTTAATTTTTTTTAGGAAGTAGAAGGTACGTTTTACTAAATTTAAAATATAAGTTATGATAAAACTACAATTTTTGAATGTGATTACGGTTACTGAAACATATAAAATTCTTTATTTTATTGTTAGGCAATTTTTTTTAGATTTAGTGAAACATTATAAAAACTAAACAGCTTAAATTATTTTTTTCAAACAATTTTAGTCTTTTTAACAAAAAAAGTGTATTGAAGTAGAAGTTTAATGTATTTAAAGCAACTAACCTTAGAAGGTTTTTATTTACGAGTATGACACTCGTCCAAAGTTTTAAAAATTGAGAAACACAATTTTTAGTAATAGTATTATAATATGTATTCACTGATTTAGACTTTAACTGATTCTTTTTTGAGCATGTCGTCAATAAAAATAAAAAATGCAAATAAGCTCATTTCTTATAAATAATGTTAAATTTAAAATAGTTTTGTTATACAAGCTTTGTGTTTGTTGCCTGTATTCAAATTACCTTCACATTTAAACTGACACTCGGTATACATTTCTTTCATAGTAACAACGTATACTACTATAATGAACTTAACATAATATTGTTTAACTTACAGCTGTATTAATTAAGCTTCAAAAGTTTAAGTTTAAACGTTTCTGATATCAATTTAGAAGAAATAGTTTATTTTATAAAATTTCAAATTTTGCAACTCTATGTGAACAGTTATTAGACAAACTAATAATATTTGTGTGTAACTAACTGCTTGTATTTAAATTTTATATATTTTGGTTTTAACAAAGTCATAATTGTAAAAGTAGCCTAATAAGTGCGTACAAAGTTACGTTTCACCTTATATTAAAGCATGAATTTTTATACAAAGATAATAGAAAATATGTTTATTTTGATATATTGTGTTAAACTTATACGTTACTATGGTAGGGCCGTTTAAAACAACTTCTGAAAATCAAGCTTGCCTAAACCAACGTTGTTTATATCGTATTAAAATTTCGCACTAGAAGGTGTATTTGTTCTATTACTTAATTTTGTTTCTTTTTGAAAATGTCATTTTTATAACCAATCTTGATTTAAACAATATTTATTAAACAACTTTTACAACAGTTTAACTAATTTGTTCAGATATTCCGAGCAGGATTCTCGTCAAGATACACGTGAAATACAGTTTCTAAGTATTACAATAGTTTATACGGAACTGACACCTAATTTAATTGATCTTTATAACTGACATTTTAATTTTGCACACGATGTTAATCTCAACCACTAAAACATTAACATGTACAGGAGGACTCAAGTAATGTGACGGTTAACACTATAATTATAACTTTTTTACAAATGTCTAGAAAACTTCACCTTTTTGACAATGATTTTAAAAGTTTTTTTTATAAATTAAATATAGTATTTAAAATCGTTTGTCAAGCTAATCGTTTGTAAATAAAGATATAAGTGAAAAAAAGTTCGCTGAAATATATAAGAATAAAATTCACAGTACTCTTTTTTTTTATAAAACTAGAATATGATTCAGTGTAATATAAAGTTATACTTTTTAATGGAGCTATGCAAATGTAAATAATACAACGTGTCGTTACAGTTATCTAGTTTTAATCACTTCATGTACATCAATTTACAAGTTAGTTCTTAGCCTAAAATAACTTATCAGAACAATTTTTAAACTAACATAAATCAATGAAGTAAGAAAATGTTTACGAACATCAAGCTCGCAACACATAATTATAGTTAGACATATAATTGTCTTTTAACTGAGTTATCTTTTAAACAGATAACAATTTGTCTTTTTCTTACAAAGAAGTTATACATAAAAATGTTTTGTTATGTAGAAAAACTTAAATAAAACATTCGATTAAGTTCTTAACTTGTTTCCAAAATTTATAGCTGTAGAGTAAAAAGAAAATAACAAATATGAAACTGTGCTAAAACTATAATTTTCACTACAAATAAAAAAAAGTTTATTCTTTTTTTTGATATTTTAAACAGGTAACAGTTTTTAACAAAACTGTATCTATTTACTATTTCAACAGTCTATAAATAAAACTAGCTTTTTCATATAAAAAAACAACAAAATAAAGTTCGTGTTTTGAAAAAAAAAACATTTTTGCTATATGACAAGAACTATTTACACTACAAACTTTTGCAGGCTTGTTCTTAATTTATTTAAATAGATAAAGTTGAACACAGTAAAAACGTTTAAGGATAAATAGAAGTACAATAGAACAACTGAAACTTTAAAATTATGTTACTTTAAAACAGACGAAATTGTATTTGAAATTTTTATATTGACGTCATAAGTATTAAAAATCAAGTTAACGCTATAGTTTTAATTACTAAATCATGTAGCTTTTTTTTATGATTGAACTATAGATATATAATGAGTTTTAAAATAATCATCTAGCTCACAATAAGTTTTTATAACAATTAAAACGAGTTTTTATCAAGCTAAAGTAATTGTAGTTTAAGCTTGGCTCGTTATTTTTTTAAACAAAATAATGCTTATAACCTTGATTTTAGTTTAATTATGTATGTTCAAAAAAAAAAATGTTAAGAAATAATCTGAGACCAAAGTAATTTTTATCTAAGCAAAATATATAAACGTTATAGCTTTTCTGTAGAAGCAAGAAGATTAAAAGTTCTTTTTTAGTCGTAATGTTTATGTAAAAAAATTATACAATTGATAAAATTTTAATAATTAATTAATATGAATTTAATTAAAAATGTATATCAATCAATTAACAACCATATTTTACTAAAAAATTTATTCTCTTCAATTTTAATGCTATTAAAGTTCAATTAACTACTTTTAAAGTTGATAGTATTCAATAGTTTAATTTTTCCACAAGATAGGAAGCAAACTTATAAAAACTATTATAAAAACAATACTTATTTTAGCGTAGCAAAATATGATATAATAATATTAATAACCTAATTGAAACTATATATTTGTTTTTTCTTTTAACTTATAGAAAATAACAATTAAAATAATAACTTTTGTAATTTGAAGCTAATGTATATACACGAAAGTTATAATTCAACACTAGTTTTATTGAAAATAAAATGTAGTATATATATTTGTCTGGTCATTAAACATATAATAATTGTTGTTTAACAGTAAAATGCAAACTCTTTTTTTTCTTATTTGACTACATTAGGTATACAATCTAAAACACTTTTTTTAACTAGTAAAGTACTGTCTTACTACAAAAAACTTCTGATCTAAATGAAATATTTTTATTAAAGAAAACTACTCGTGTAGTTTTTACTTACGTCCTGTCAATTAAAATGTAATTTATACCTTAACTTAAAAATATTTACAAATCAACTTTGACTATACTATATCTTTTCTTTAAGAAATTTTATACGAGCGTCAATCATAAAGCATATTAAAAATTCTGAACACGTTTTGTCAAAGTAAAATAATAAATTAGTTTAAATAGTAAAGTAAATTAGAGTTTCTTTGATTACTTAATTTTGTCAGTAACGCATAGTGATAAATAAACAACAACTTTTCTCTTATTTAAATAGATTATTAGGTAGTGTGTACGTTATAAATATTACGAGCTTAATACTCGTACAAAAATCCGATAAATGTTAAATACAGTTTACTAACAACTTTCTTTAATATATGCATTTTATTTAACCTATAACTTGTTATTTAGTGTGCATGACGTCAATTGAAACTAAGCAAATAACTTTTCGCAATCAAAATAATATCAATTATAGAATTTAATTAAAAATTTTAAACTGATATTGTTATATAAGTTTTTTTATATAGGAAATTTGTTT
This sequence comes from Thalia democratica, assembly GCF_965202585.1. NCBI lineage: Eukaryota > Metazoa > Chordata > Thaliacea > Salpida > Salpidae > Thalia > Thalia democratica. The sequence goes on from NC_139170.1 coordinate 3,775,806, forward strand.
TTTTTTTAGATAAATATATTTAAACGTTTTATTTTTTCTTTCTTAATATTTAATATGTAAAAAACTTTTAACTACTACAATATAAAAGTATGATTAAGTTAAAAAAACAATTAAATTATATAATTTATATACAATTTTATATGTAAAAGAGGGAAATAAATGTACATACTAGTTTAGTAGCGATTATAAATTGGTGAATCATATGCAACTTTCTAGTTTAACATTAATTTTAGTTATTGATTTAACAACGCAGTATTCTAGTAACAATCTTTAAAAGTGTTTTTTAATTGAAAACCTTATTTATGATTCTTAAGGCATTTATAATTTTGGGATGACTACAAAGCAAAAACAAGTTTTTTTAATGCAAATTATATCAGAAGAAAGTTTTGTAGATTTAAAAAACTGTATACATAACTTTATACACCTTGTTTTCATTACAGAAAAAGACTACGTGAAATGAGTAATTGTAAAAATTGCGTTGATGAAATGAAATAATAGTAATATTTCATATTTTTCCACTTACTAAAAATACTGATTTGAAATAACACAAAGTTTCCAAATCCAAAACTTAGTCGAGCATTAAACTTGTTATATAAGCTCTTATCTTATTGTAACTTTTCAAACTTCAGATTTGATGAAAAGTCAAACCCTTTTTTTATATAAATTGTTAGTTTAGTTATACTGATGTAAACATTCATAATACAATATTCAAATTAGCATAATTAGTTATTAATACACTTTTACCGATAAACAACACTAAATATTTGTTGTAAATATTTAATATTTTGAATTAATATCACTTAAAATAAATACTTAAAAACAAACAAAGTTTTAATTTTTTTTTACTTTTGAAAACTGACGTTTATATTAATTTAAGTATGAAAAAACTTCTAATACATAACTGAAAGTACATCGCTTAGACTATTTCATCCAACTCACAGTTTATATTATTTTAAAAACAACTTTTTTCTTAACTGAATTTTAAATGTCTAAATAATTTAAAAAAAGTTTTCAAAATCAAAAGGACGTTAAAAAAAGATGTTACTTATCGTTAGTTGTTTTTATAAATAGACTAAATTCAATTACCAAATGTTTAAGGTATCTTTTTAACTCAGAAGCAAAATTTTGCTTTTTTTTTGGGACATCTTGACGATTGAAAGTAAGCTAAAACATAAATTTTAGTACAAATTTAGATAATTTTTAGCAATTAATGCATATGACTACTTTATCGAATTTTGGACGATTTTTATTCTTGCTTACTCAACTATTAAAACAAAAAAAAAAGACTAGTATCGATTATTTTTTTCTAATAAGTTACTTTAATTTTAATTTAAAATAAAACTATTGCTACTTTAAAACAATTAAAAGATTGTAAAAATCTTAAAACGCGTAGAATGCGTTTTTGTGATGATTGCTACATGTACAAAAATTTGCAGATTAAAACTTTAATTTTAAATTCTTAAGGTCCCATACAACATTTATACGGGTTGTTTTTAAAAAGTGTTAAAAGCGCAGCGGTAGTAAAATCTAGGAAGCCAACATTTTTTGTGTTGTTTATGTATGTGTTTCCCAATTTTTACATTTATCTATATTTATATGACTTAAAAAAAATATTTAGAAGCTAAAAGAATTGGGAAACGGATGTACTTTACTGTACAGTATTTTAATTTTAAAATAGTTTTGTAAAGAAGTAGTTATATCTGTATTTGTTTTAAAATTATTTTCAATTAAAAATTTAAGGCAATCAATCTAAATTTCTGATGTAAAACGTATGTTAATACTGTTTATGTGTATACTTTATTTTAAGACCATTAAAAGCTTTCCGTTTTTTTGATCAATAATTAAAACAAAAGCTTGCTAGTAAAAATCTAATAAAAGATGAAGTAATGCTACTTAAATTTTAAAAAACTAACGAGAACTTATATTCAACGTTTTAAATCAAACTTAAGTTTTATAACTAATGCTTTCAACTACAATTAAAAGAAATAACAGCTATAAGCAAAACTTAAATATTTACAAAAGCACAAACATTACTACATATAAAATATACGTTGAGCTTGCTGCTCGATCAAATATTTGACAAGAAAGAATGGTAATAATATTGATAATAAATTTTTTTATACGTAGAAATGTAATCTTAAACGTATTGCTTTTGTGTAAGACGTCAGTAGATTTTTTTTGTTTCTATGTAAAATTATTGAATTGAATAAATATATTACATTAATTCTATTATAGGATTGTAGTGAACATTTTTTATAAAGTAATGTTTATTGAAATTGTTAAACTACAATCAAAGTGTTATATTCTTAAATTTAGATTGTCGTGTGGCAAAACGTAATGACATGTTTAGAATAAAACAACAAAATTAGTTATTTTATTAATTGCAAGTTTAAACCTCAAAAACTTATAATACAAAATTTAAAGATACAATTTTGGTTGTTTAAGAAAAATGTTCACATTTTATTAAAAAACAAGAAGATACAATCATACAAAACTATCAGTTTGACATCATCTATATTTGTAAATAACGTCACTTAGAGACTAACACAATTTCGTATTCTCAGTGACATCATAGAAAAGTAAGTTAAAGCTTAAATCTATATAAAAAAAATATTCTAACTGAAAATTGAAAAAAAGCGTCAAAATTAGTTAACATTAAGTAAAACATTATATAAAAACATTACAGCTGCTAGTAAATTAAGTTTAGGTTTAGACTGAAATTTACTTTTAAAACTAACTATATTCTTAAAAAACTAACTTAACATTCTGATAAAAAAAATTAGTTCAAATTTTAGATCAAAATCGTTTATTTCTCAAAGTAACCTCACACTAAAATAGTCAAAATAAAATTTTTTATACAGTAAGAAATGTGATATTTTGCTTTTACTAATACAAAAGCTTGTTTTGTTATGTCTTTTAATAAATTCAAAATACCTTTATTTAGAAACAGTAAAAAGTATTGAATAACTAAAGTCAATGACTACAAACAAGTGATATAAATGTTAAAATACCCACAAACGAGTATTTGTGTGAGTTTAAAGAGATTGTGTTTATTAAGAGTAATAAACACTACCAACTTGAATACATCAAACAGTTACATTAATTAAATTTAGACGCACAAAAATACAGTTATTAAAACTAAGTTATAAGTGGCTATAGTAAATAAGAATTACAAACTACAATTTTAAATTGTGTTGAAAATTGTATTTTCATAAAGTATTAACACTATTAATAGTATTTATTTTATTTGAATAAGTGTTTATTCAATTAGAATAAATTCGTTTGATTAGTTTCAGGCGAGTGAAACATTGTATTAATAATAAAATTTAAAAAGTATAATTGTAAAGTATTAATTCAAAGAAATAAGACTAATATAAATCTAAACAGAAAACTAGGTTGTTTTAAAATATATCATTTAGAAGAAATATGTTCATCAGTTTATACTTCTAAGATAAATTGTTATTAGTTATGAAATTAGATTTGGTAGCTGTAACTTGTTTATTGTTGTTTGTAGAAATACTAAGTTACAGAAATTACTCAAGATACTGTAGCATAGAAATATGTAGGACTGTCAGAATTTATTTTTAAAACTGTCAAACTCATCTTGAAAAGAGTATAAAAGAGTATTCATTTGAAATATATTAACTCCTATTTACGTTTTGAACCTTGACATCAACTGTAGAATTAAAAAACCAATTTGAGTTATAATTAAACATTTCTGAATAAAGCTTTTAGTTTATTTAACCATGACTCACCGATATAAAATTGGTTCAAATCTATATATTTTTTCTACTAATATTTCATGTACTTTAAATTCAAATTATAATTGCTAGTAGTTAACATAAAGTATATTTTTATTTTACAATATAAATGATTAGTTTTAAATGAACAATAACCTGCAAAGTGAACTTCAAAAAGAAAGATAACATATATGAATGAAAGTTAAAGTATTATAAAATATCTTAGATAGTATTTAGATGCATTATAATGCTTTATTAGAAATAATTTTATAGACGAGCTTTTTTTTAAATTCAGCTATTTAGAATGTTTACATAAGTATACGAAAACTTTTCTTTTCAAACGAATAAAAGAATCATGTGGTTATATGAAAAAAAAAGATATAAGTTGTGTTTTTTAAACTATCTTATTCTCCGATTTCTTAGAAAATATCAAGTCAAGTGTAAGGTCTTTAAATTAATTGAAGTTAAAATTATTTTTTAATATTAGTAGCAGCCAGTTAAGCTATATAAGCTAAGTTTACAATATGATAAAATTTTGTTTTTAAAAAATTCTTTTACTGCAAACGATAAATTATAACGATTAATGATAGAAAAGATGATGAGTCACAGAAATATGAGACTAAAACTTAATTTTAATGCGTATGGCGTCACCTAAATGTCAATTAAAAAAAGTTAAAAATCATAAAATATTAAGTTTTACAAAATGATTTAGTGATTAAATTCATGTTGTTTGTTGCGAGCTTGATACTCGTTAAAAATCCCTGGGCCTTTAAAAAAACAATTAACTTGTTAAAATACACAAATATTTTTAAATAACTTATCTTTTAGTTTGTTTTTTAAAAAGTATGACGTCAACAAGGTTTAAAAATGTAATACAGGTCTATTTTGTTAATACAGTACAAAACTCTAGACACTAATTTTGTCTTCTTATAAATTTCCTTTTTACTAGTTAATCTATTTGTGAAAAAATAAACATTTTATTTTGTTGCTTTATTAAAAAAGTTTAAACTCTAATTTATTGTTAAGTTGATATTTGAACATTTACTATTTTGTATTTTAATAATTAATTCTGATGAAATAGTTGTTCCAGTACAACAGCATTTTGTAACAATTTCGTTTTGAATTAGTTAATTAATTGTTTTGTTTGGATTAATTTTAGAAACATTAATTTATTACGCCATTAAAAAATTTTGATTGTTTTAAAAGTTTTCAGAAAAATTAGTTATACTTAAACGTTGATCATATTTTTTGTCAATTTTAGACAATTTTTAGTTAAAAAATATTTTTTAAGTAAATTATCATAGTAAAAAATCGTAGCTCACACAGTTTTAATTAAAAATTAAAAAAAAAAATAAATAGCAAAAAAACAGTATATTAAATTTGAATTTTTTATGTAAATAGGTAGAAGTAGAAAAAATTTATTTTTTGCATTTAGCTTTTAAATTCATATCAAAGATTACCATACATTAGGACAACCAATTAAACTTTTGATTTAAAGTGTTGATACTATTCTTGCATTTATTATAATTTAAAATAATAAACTTTACTTCGTCTTGTTTTAAAAGACTTAACGTAAAAAAAATCAAAAGCTTAGAAAAAACTTTTAAGAAATTAATGCAAGTTAACATAACAATAAACCTAGGGATAATGAGCCGAGGGTAATTCAATTTTTATAACAACTTTATAATAAATTGAATTTTAATTTCATTGTCAATAAGTAGAAGTAGATTAATCTTTTTTTTTTTAATAAAAGCAATCAAACAAAATCTAATATGCAAAAAGTTGATACTGCTTATGGAGGTACTTTGGACGAAGATTATAAAAAATGTTTTTGTTTTTGCTAGCTAGTAAAAGTCTTTTATTTTTTTTTATATTTTATTAAACTAACGAGTACTTACACTCAAACTTTAAAAATCTTAAACTTGAATATTATAATTATTAGTTTTGATATCAACTGTTGGGTAATTAATACATAAATAAAAGAAAAATATATATTTAAAAATACAAAGATATGCAAAAAAACTATTACGAGCTTGCTTCTCATTTAAATATTTGCTTAAAATAACTACTTTTTAATATACCTAGGAATGTAAGCTTTAGGCTACTAGTATCGTATAATAAGTCAGTAGAAAATTAATTTCATGTCAAATTATTAAATTAAACAAATACATTACTACAAGTATATACTTTATAAGATTTTTAACGATAAACGTTAGCGGTTTAAGTTTTTTCTTGTTAAATTAATTTAGGAGAAGGTTTGAATATTTAGCTATTTTCAGAATGGTATTTATTACTATTTTTATACTATATGATTTACTCATTTTGTAAAACTAAAAAAAAACTTAAATAAGTAATAATCGTAATGTAGCAAGTTGCTAATTTTAGATTAAAACAAAAGAATGTATTGAAATTAGTAGAGTAAAGTTAAATAAGTATATCGTTTGTTTAAAATAATTTTTTAATCTTAATTTAAATTACTTTTTATAGTTTGAAGTCTTTTGCTCGTTTAACTAATCTGTCTTAATAAGAAAAAATTACGTATTAAGAACCAACTTGATAACATTTTTAAAAAATCAGCTGTAGATTATTTTTTTGTTCATGAAAATATTAAGAGAAAAACGATGTTTTTTAAATAATTTTGTTAATAATTTTGTATCAAGTAATAACACATCGTACTCATTAAAAAAACAAGTTAAATCTTAAGTTTTTAATTATCTATTTTTAATCTATCAAAAGTCGTATTCAAAATTTGAGACTAGCGTTAATATAACTTTTAGTAAATAATAAACATTAGAATTCAAATAGATTAAGTTTCAATTCAATGAAACTACAATGTTATTGTGCTGTTTTAAAATAATTGAAGTTTGATTTTACTCCAAACTAATTTATATTTTAAATTAATTCAAATAAAATTAGATTATTGTTATATTTTTTTGTAATTTAGTTTGATTTTGTACTGGAGAAGTTTGAATTTTCTACATTTTTAATTAAAATACTTTAAATAGCTATTACAAACCACTAAAAGTTGTGTTTTCTTTAATTGATATTTTTTTATGATAAATTTTTTTATCTTATTTATAAAAGATTTATAGTTACCTAAAAAATAATTTAACAAGTTTAAAAATAAAATTAATAAGTTTTGAACAAATAAACGAAAATCGAAGGTCGATGTTTTCTTAATTATATAAACTTCATCTATGAAAGTTTAAAACTAATTGTTTTACTTGTTAGCGAAAAAAACAAGTTTTTTTATATATACTTATTTTCTAAAAAGATTTACAAAAATTTTCGGTTCTTTCTAAATTTTATGAATAACTATTTTAAATTTTTATAGATAAAATTTGCAAAATTTAAATGAAAAATTCTTTTAAAAGCACCAAATGACGTCACTGCTTTAAACAAGCGAACGGTAGTATCATCATTTCATTATTATAACTTATCATTTTTATCTATTTAGAAGTAGTTTATTAAATAAACTTTTTGATGTTTTTTCTAACGAGCTGGATGCTCGTAAATAAAACCTTATATTAGTTAAAAATAATAGTGTTCGTGTTATTACAGTAGGTTGAATAGAAAGAATAGAAAAAAATAGTTATTTTAATTATTTGGGTTTATAAAAGGTAAGCTAATTATTTATATTTTACTAAACTTTTTTTTCTGTAAAATATGGTTATGTTTGTGAAAAAAAATCTAAACTTTAACTTTTTTTTCTGGAAATTTTATGGTAAAATGAAAGACTGTCAAAGATTTGTTAGACGAATCTACGTTAATTATATTTCTAATATTTTTAAATGAAAGCGAAATATTTTAAGTATTTTAAATGTGAAACTTTTTTAACATTCTTTTTTGTATTATATTGCAAAAAGACACATCCACAAATAATTATTGTTGAAACTATAACACAGCTTCTCTAAAGTTAAATAAAACCAACTAATATTCAACCACATCAAGTATTTTTGTTTTTCATATAGGTAAGACTTTACAAAACGTAAAACATTTTTTTAATTATCAGTTTTTAAAAACTATTTTTTTTAGCTTGTAAGTTCGTACTTTTTTTAATTTTATACTTAATAGTCAGCAGAAGAATTTTCTACAGTGAATTTATAACCACAGACTTTTAATTTCTTTATACTGGTAATATACATTTTTAGAACTAATTTTTAATGCGTTAGTTATTATTACTAATATGTTATGTACAAGGTGATAACTACTTTAGTTAAAAGTCATAACATAACGTACTCAGTCTATTTTGAGTTCGTAACACAACATTAACAGTAACGTCTAAAACTATATAAATCTTTGTAATGTATGCTAAAACAAAACAGTAAACAACATTTTGAGCAACTTTTTGAACTGTTCATCACATAAGTGTCAATCAATTATTATATATCTAGAAAAAAGTATTCAACTAGAATAACTTATATATGCTTTTAAAGGCTTTTACTAGCAGAAAAATCTTACTTGTGAATTTAAAAATTTGTAGTAAAAATATTTTCTTTTAAAAGAAAAAGACTATTTTTTTAATTTTTGTGATCATTGTTCTATTTACTTTAATTATCTAAGTTCATAAGTAACATATTTTTCTTGTAATTTAAGAAATATTTTTTAAAATTTGAAGAAGATTGCTTAAAAAAAGAAGTAGGAGATAGACTTTTAGTATTTTTTTAAATTTCCGAGAAAATTGACCCCGAAAAATTTGCGGCCTAAAAGTTTTAATTTAGGGGATTTTATAAAAAAAAAAATGCGCACCCCTGACCAAAATATGCCACTGGTAACTTTTAATACTAAAACTGTTTTTTTATACATACTAAATAAAGAAATTTTAAAAGCTACACTAACATATAAATTTTCAAACTTTTTTAGTAACAGTGATGTTTTAAATGGACTTCTTCTTATCAGATTCTTTATTAAAGTTTTGTTTTTACCAAAAATTTAAGTTTTAGATTTTTTTACCACAAGAATCTATCATCATAATAACTAAGATTATACAACACTTTTTTCAATAAATCTAAAAAACTAGTTGAATTTAAATTTGACCAGTCACGTTTACTTTAAATAAATTATTAAGAACCAATATCAATTTAAATACTTTTAAGGTAGTATTTCATATGAATTAATAAATAAAGTTAGTTTTAGTGTTTACACGTAGTTATGTATTTTATAAGGAAAACTTGTACTTATAATAAACTTAACTGTTTAAAAAATTCTTATTTTTTTTGATATGAACTTTAACAGTGATAACAATTGAACTCTATTAATAAAGACGTCACTACATATATAATTTATATTAAAAACAATAAATAACAAAAGACTACTATGTTTTATAGAATAAAAGAAATAAATTGTTTTAAGTTTCTGGAATATTATTTCTTAAACAATAAAATTTTGAATAAAAACCCGCATTATAAATAAAAAAAGCACCTAGTGACGTCATGAGCAATGAAAACGCAAGTTGATGATTTGAAAATATATATACAATGTTACTTGATGTTAAACTGATGTTGAAGCATACATTAACAATTTCAAACAAGCTTACAGTTCGTAATACTTAAATGTTTAACTATCAAGCATTTTAATTGCATCAAATATTTAACAAAATGTGTGAAACAAAAGTATTTTAAAGTGTTTAATATCTCTCGTAAACTTAATGCAAGTATATTTAAAAACCATGATCATCAGTTATACTCATGTATATGTTTCGAAATTAACATTGCTAAAGAATAATAATACATATTTATTAATTAACACTTATTACGCAAATAAGTTTGCATAAAAAGCATTTAAATTATATTTCAAAAGTGCTTTAAACCTATTGACTTAGTATATTTCAGCAATATCTAGTTACTCTTGTAAAAATTAATATATTATTAAGTTTTTGTTGTTAAAACTTAATTAATAGAAAGTAATTGTTGATTACTTTAATTATTGTAAAGACCGATTATTAGTTATATCAACACAGTCAAAAAAGTTAAATATCTCCTTAACTTTTACTTAGTAATAAATATAAGGTGTTTAATATTTATAAAAACTTAATAGAAAAATACTATGCCACTAAAATATTTATAACTTACTATAATACGATACTATTTCATTAATATGTAAGAGTAAGAAAAAAATGTTTCGTAAGTATACCTAAATTTGTATACATAAATATAGAAAATAAATAAATAATACGTAAAATATTAAAAAGATTAAATTCATACAAAGTTAATTTTTAGTCAATCGTTTTTAAAACTATGTTGTATAAAAAGTATTGTAAAAACATGTTAAATAAAATATTTCTTTTTTTCTAACGTTGGATTTTTCCAATAAAACTTAAAATTAATGATTTTTTTACTGAAAAATGATGAATTGAATACAAGAAAAAATAAAGTCTTTAATATGCAAAAAAAACAATACAAAAATAACAAACTTAGTGTAATAAAATAAGTTAAAATTTAGTTTTCAGACTACATAATATAAAAAATTATAAATACTTGTTATGTTTGATGTGACGTCATGCCAATTTAAAAAGCAAATAGTAGCTTAATTTTTTTATTCATATAATTTCAAGCTTGTGATTGCACAACTGGTTGGTTTTACCCTTCTCTCTTCGAATTTTTCAAACAAGCAATAAAGCTTGTAATGTAAAACTAAATTTTAATAGTTTGTTTTTAAATCGAACTCTTTGTTGTTTTAGTGATGAAATTTAAATTAAAATCTAGACATAATTTGTTTTTAAAAGGCTGTAGTACAATTAAACTTATAAATACCTCTAATTTTTTTCAAAGCTATAAATAAAAGTTAACCTGGAGTATTTAGTATAAATAACAAATAGTAGAATTAAAAGACTCTGTCGCAAACTTTCTTGTTTTGCTGGTATAAGAGGCGTAAATACTTTTAGTGTTAGCTAAATGTTTTTAGTGCTAAAAAACTTTAGTAGTTTTAAAATGGTTTTGACTATGTTTTTCTTGTAAACTAAACTTTGTTAAAACAATATTTTTTGTGGTAAATGTTTAAAGTTATGTAACACAATATTTTGTAACCACTTTAACTACATACTCAATTAGTTAAAATAGTTTTAATAACATACTTCACAAATATAACAGATACTATAGTTATTTACATAGTTTTTATTTTATTCATAGGTCATAAAACAGCTGAAAATTATTATTAAAAAAATACCAGACTTATATATAGTAGAAATCAATAAGTTGTTTTAAAGTATTTGTTAAGCAAACATATATTACAATAGAATTAACCTGCTTAAAAATTTTAAGATAGTTATAGTTTAGATTTATAAAACCGTTTTCATCAATGTGATGCTAATAAATTACATCTATAAATAAACTAAACAGAAAGAAAGTGTTATTATCTTTCAAAATAAATTTAGTTTTTATTTTGATATTTTTGTTACCTTTAAAAAACTTTTCAAAAGACTATTTAAACACTACAGTAATAAATATAATATGAAGATTATGTACAATGAACGTATAGTTTCAGTTTAATTAAATAATACTAAAAAAATATTCTTGCAATAATTAACTTCATACTTGAATAATGTAAAAGTACAAAATGTAAACAACTTCACATTTTTTTTTCTTATACGGAGAGGTAACAATGATATTTAAAGTATAAGAATCTGATAACATTGAAAAACATATTGATAAATTAAATACAAACAGTAATAAACAGAAATAAAAGCCGACCAAAGTTAAAGGTTAGGGGTAACATTTAAAACAAAAAACAATCAAAAACAATTTGTGTCTAAAATATGCGACTTTTAAGCAATTTAAATAAAATATATTTCTAGTTTTTAAATAAGTTATGCCTGATATGTATATTACGTGATTAAAAACTTAACAACTTTGACTTTTGATAGTACTTATTGTGTAATTAGCAACACAATATGTGTGTATAACTATGTTTCTAATAAAAATATTAAATTTTTTACAGCGTAATTTTTACTTAATTTGCTTTAAATAAAAAAATATGAAACAACTTTTATACAATTAAGCTATTTCAAACTGGCCATAGATTCAAAACAACATAGTTTTACGAAATTAAAAAATAATTGTTCATGTTTACTTTTACTTTAAATAGTAATATAAAGGAAACTTGTTAGTAAGTTATTGTACAAACTTACTAAATTAGACATGAAAAGTTTAATATTAAAAAAATATTCTTAGCTACCATGCTAAATCGGAATTCTGTCTGTACATAGAATAAGAACTACAATTCACAAATTATAATAAAAATACCGGTTAATAAACGAATTTTTTAAACAAAAGATATAGTTTGAAATTAAATAACTTTTTTTTTAAATGATTAAAAATTTCAAAAAACAGCTGTTTAATAAAAACTTTTTTTTTGGTTTTTTGAATTTATTTTAACAACTACTTTTTTTTAGCTTTATAATTACGGAGCTGACGTTTCCAAATTTTTAAATTAAAATATTTGTAAGTTTTAGCGATTTTGTTTAGTTTTTTTGTTGAAATAAAAATTTAACGTGCTATAGGTTTTATAAATCCTTGTTTTAAAAGAAGAAAAACTCTTACAAAAATAAGATTTTATAACATACCTCTAAGTGACGTCATAAATAAAAAGCAAGCTAGGCTAACTTTAGAATGTATATCTAGAAGTAAACAACCATACAATGTTGCACATTTGATACATCGGATATTTGAACGAGTAGTAAGCTCGTAGAATTTTTCATAAAGTCAACAAGGATTTCTATTTAAAGATAACAACATACCCTACATAATTACTTAAACAAACTTTCAGAAACTGTAAAATAAAGTGTAAATATCTTTAACAGTTCTTAACGCTTACTAAAATCAACTAACTTTAATGTAACTCTTCAAATAACCTTAAATTCTCCAAATGACATAACTTCATTTATGTCAATGAATAAACTTAAAAGCGGAAAACATCATTATGTTTTGACTTGTAAGTTTGATTTAACTTTTATGAATAATAAACTACCTTTAAACGTCGTAATAAAAACTGCTGTAAAATAATTAACTCTAATTCTAATAAACAAAGATAAACATTCATTTAAACTGAACTTTTACTTTTATTTTCAATCATGAAACCCAAAAATATTTTTGTTCAACCAATTCGCTTATTTCCATAAACTTACACTAATATATTCCCTAAATATTTGATAAGGTTAATTACATGTTGCAACTTAAAACAGCTTTGTAAATTATTTTTTTAACTATACTGGAAGGTTTTTTATTTAGTCCCAGTATAACTTGCTGTAAATTGTGTAGTTCAGTTAAACGCTGATTTTAGATAGAACACAAAGAAATATTAAATACGAAGAAACGAATAAATACGAAGATAACGAATAAATTTTTTATAATAGATTTTGTTGAGCACATAAGTATGTTTTAACTAATTTATAGTTTTAGTCTGAAATACGTGTAAAATAATGTTTAAACTTATAGATATGGTTTTGAGTAACAATTTATTACAAGCTAGCTACTCGTTACAATATTGGGCTAAGTCCGAACAAAGCAAATTAGTGAACAATGATCATTTACTTCATTATAAATAAAAAATTTCTTCTTTATAGTATTTTTTTAATCATTATGTTACTTATAACAAGTTGATACAATAACAAATAACAAAAAATACTGGTAAATATTTATGCTTAAGATGTTATTCAAATTTCAGTATGAAATATGTTCTTGAAAAAAAAATTAACGTTTTATTTTAAACTTCATTATAAGTTTAGAACAAACTTTTAGATATTTCCAAGATAACTATATAACAAATATAATAAACAACAACATTTGATATCAACAAAACAAGTGTTTCTTTTATTCAATCATATTCAGAATAAGGTTTGTTATGTCCTTGTTCACAGTCGAAGTACTTTTATTTTTAAATAATTAAGTATATAATGTATAGAAAGCAATTAAAGTTTAGCTTCAGGACTGTTGTAAAAAAGACATTTTAATTTAGATTTCGTTAAATATTTCAACATAAATTCATATTACTTTCGAGATAAACGTCAATTCAAATGGATATAATTCTATGAGGTAGAATAAAAAGCACAACCTTTTATACATTATTTTGTGATATACATTAATAAAAAAAAATAGCAGTTCAAGAAATGAACTAAAAACAGTTTTATATACTTTAATATAATAATGTCATAACAAGTGTTAATTTTAGAGTTTTTGAACAAACAACGACGAATTATTTTTTAATAAAATTTATTTTTGCAATTACAATTAAGTTACAGTTTTAAAGTTAGCCATATCGACTTGAAAGATGTCTTTTTTTTTATATATCGAATCTTCTTGTTAAGTTCCTAGTGACGTAATTCACATAAAAAACTAACTAAAGTTAAATTAATAATGTCTATAAAATTAAGCTATACAAATATTGTGCTCATGAAGTCAAAAAATACCTTGGACGGGCAATAAGCTTGCAGTATTAACTTACCCTGAGATTGATACAGATTACATATTCAATTTGTTGATTCTTAGGTTGTTTATTAGGTTATTTTTTGTTTATTAATTAATACTGCTCTGATGAAACACATTAAAACATTGTTGAAGAAAAACTACAAGTTTATATATTATGTTCTGTTTTAAGTTATAAAAATGATGTCTAACATTTATATATCTATTTTTTTAAGTTTTACTATCCAACATTTTTATAAGATAATACTAAAAAATAACTTTTACAAATTGTATATGTTAATATTTATATATTTATTTTTAAATATCAGTATCAAAGTTGCAGTATAAAACATGCATATAAATTATTTTTTCGAAATGTGCACAGTAATACCTTACAAATAAACGATAAAATAAGTTTTTTAAACTTGTGGTGACCCCTATCGCAATAAGAAAATTAATTATTCAATATTCTAAAAATATGTCAAGTAATTTAATAAATAACCTTAGTAATTTATTAAACAAAATAAAACCCGAGTATTAAACTTATGATATAAATAAAACTTTAACAGTTTTGACGACAGTTCTGACAGGTAAACAACCTCAAAAGCAACTTTTTAAGTTATTTAAGAAATACTTCAGTTTTAACTAGTTTTTAAAAAAAGTTTACTTAATAAATAATTTTTATAATTGAATTTAGTAACCTTATACTATTTTGAAAACTGTAACACTATTCTAAACAAAGTAGCATTCAAAGAACAAAAGTCAGTGCCTTTTTATATAATTTACTTAAGCTATATTTAATTATAAATATAGACAATATAATATAAACTATATAATATATAACAAATATAACTAATTTATAAAACATTTGAAAGTTAACTAAGTCTCGACTTGAAAATAAAATGATTATATTTAAACAGTTTAGTGAAACAACTTAAGGTTTACCACTTCAAAAAACTTTAGTTAAGGCTTCAACTTAATATTAGAAAAATTACAAGCTTTTAACTTATTTAAATTTTGATTGGTCACTTACTACTACAAGTTATTATTTCATTTTTTCATGAAATCATTGTTATTCTAGTATTAAAAAATCATGCAGCAGTTCAAAATATTATATAATAAATATTCAGCTTAGTGAAAGAAAAATCACAAGCTTTGGGCTTGTTTTAAAACTTAGTAACATATTATTACAAATAATCACTCAATTATTTAAAAAAAAAACATTTTTAAATTAGTAATAGAAATTTGTGCTCCAATTTGCGTTTTACATACGCGTGACGTCGACAAGAGATTTAGATAAATATTTTCTCGCATATTTAACTTTGAGTATTTTATTATTATTATTTGTGACCAGATTTATTCACTAAATTTAAAATTGTGTATTAATTATAAGATACTTATAACTTTAAATAGATTTTTTTTCATTAAATTCTTATAATATCAATTACAAATTGTTTAAGACTGCAAAACCTTCTTTTAAACTTTATTATAAAACAAATATGATTATAAAGAAACTAATTGTCGGCATAACATAAAATAGGTGTTTTAGCTTTTCAATAAAATTATATTCACTTCTATTGTTAAAAGCAAAACTACTTAACTTTTTAAATCGAGTTTGAAAAATTTTCATAAATTTAGAGAAATTTTACTGCTTCGCAATTTATCTACGCAATTTACAAAAGATTTTTTTTTTAATTAAATATTTCATAACTCACATTTAGATATTATTTGTTGTAATGAAATTACAATTTCCATTATAACTTTTTCGTAACAAAAAAAAATTGAAAAAAAATTGCTTTTAATCAGATCAAAGTTATGCAAACAAAAAACATGTAACAAAAGCTAATCTAAAATCTATTTTTCTTTTTTTTTTTAAGTATAAAAATTGTTGTAAAACTCTAGTTTTACACTCTTGATGTCTATAAATTAAAAGTTCTGTTAAAAGTTTTTATGCAACTTTAAATGAAATATACCCGTTTTTTGTGAAACTTAATTATAATTTAGTTGTGAAACAAGGATAATTCTCAAAAATTATTAGAGTTATACTTACTTAAATTTTATGAACAAAATTTATTAGATGAGCAACGTGCAGTGAAATCATATGCAAAAAAAAAAAAAAACACATTTATTTTTAAGCTTTACAGTGCAACTTAAATTTTTTGCTCATATAAAACAATAGAATTATATAATACTCTTTAATTTCAAAGACGATCAAACAGCTTGATGCTTTAGTAAAGATCTTGATGCTAGTTGTTTTTAAAAGAATTTAAATATAGTTGTTATTGACAAATTCAGTAATGCATGATACTTAATAAAACATTGAACTATTGTTTATTTTGTTATATATAGTGTTATAGTTATGTATCTTGAATACTCATAACAACTTCTATAGATACAAGCCACTAATTGTTTAAACTATAAGTAACTTATTAATTAATTAAAAATAAAACTAAAATTATTGAAATTTTTTTTAATATTTAAATTATACTACGCCTTTATAAAAGTTTAAAGCTCAAAACTTTACAACCAACTGAAAAAAAAAACTAAACATATATTAACAATAAATTTAAAACACTAGTTTTAGTGTATTAAAAAATTAAAACTGACTTTTAATAAAAAATAGAATTTAAGTTTTGATATTTTACTGAATAAAGTAAAAAAAATTAACATTTAAACTAATTCAGTAATTTCTTTTTTTACTGTAGTTAATTTTCTTTGTGGAATTTTAACAAATTGATTATTTACCATTTTTCAAAAAGATAGCTTATATTACAAGTTTAATTCACTTATCAATCTTTCCTTAAAGTTATAATTTAAAATGTAACAAGAAAAATCTGAAACGTTTTACTGACGTCATGATTAAAAATAACAAACAAAAACTTACGTCATATATATATTTTCACAACCAATATTTCTATTAAGTCTTGTTTAGTCCAAATGCAATTTTTTGACGTGCAATTAGCACGCAATCTACTTTACAACTTTTTATAGGTTCACAATTAACTACAAATAAATATTATTTTTTTAGAAAGAATTCATTAACTACCTGAAAAAACGTTATTTCTTAAACACAATTTTTTCAATAAAAGCTCATTTTGAATTTTTAACTTGATTAAAATAACTTACTTAAAACTGCATTTTAAGAATGTTGCAATTGAAAACCTATTAATCAAAAGTCTTTGTTTAACAACTAATCATAATGGTCGAATAAATAAAGTAAATATAGTATGTTAGTACTAGCATATACTACTAGTTTTTTTTTAATCCTCGTTTTGAAAACTTCTTATCGCCTTTTAACTATGCGTGGGTTTAGTTAAAAAAAAGAAAAAATATTCTATCTTTTTTCTAATTAATTAATTTATCGTAACGTTATTTTTACAGGTTTTACATTGATAAAAGCGTATATAACAATTTAAGACTGGTTTTTTAGTCATTAAACGAACAATTACAGTAGTTAAACTTTTAGTGAGAAATAAAAACAACTCTTAATATAACAAAACTAGTTTTGAAGCTGAAAATGATTTTTATAACTACTAGTTATTTGTTTCTGTTACTGCTTATTTGTACAATTTTACCAGGGGCTTATACTATTAAATTGCTAGGTTTTTTATATTTGACTTATTTGCTAGTTTATACAACCTTGTTAGAACTGGTACTAATTTAAACAATTTTTTGTATTTGACTTATTTGCAAACTTTGTAGATTTGTATTTTTGTATTGAAATTAAACTTAATTAATTTATGATATTGCATATACTCTATTAATTTAATTAAAGTATCTTAGTCTAAATTATACCTAATATGGTCCCTAACTATAAACCCCCTTCTAATCTAGATGTAGCAAAGCTACCAAATAGAAAACCTTCCCCACAATTTAGCCACTAATGTGTCCACCACTCCGAAGCATTACCCCAAGTCAAAAGATTAATGCTCATTTACAAATTTGAAATGAAAACATATAAGTGATTAGTTAACTTAATCTTTTCAAATTTACTTCCATATATTTAAAGCTAGGTCTTGGATTTGCTTTATACTGTGCATGATGTCACTTCTAGTAAAATTTTACTTTTTTTAAATTTAACTTTTTATGTCGCAAAAACTTATCTGTATATGTTATATAAATTGACTTCGTATATATTTTTCTTAAAATTAACTAAACACTTAAGTTATACAAAATGTTAAAGTCCATTTGTTTTAACCTTAACAGATGTCTGCGAAGAAGCAATTTATTTACATTTCATTAGTTAATTTTAAAAGTTTATTTTAGAAATTTAGTTTAGCTTCCATTAAAAACTACTACAATTTCGTAAATTAATCGTAAATAAAAATTAACTATAAGAGGGTAGTTTTGTTTTTATTTGTTTTATAACATTTTATTGTGTATAAATAACTAATTTCAAATATTGAAGTAAAAGTATATCCAGTTTCTTTTTTCAACTAAATTAAGTGTCTTAAAATAGTTTTAGTTTTTTTCATAATTATCTTAAACATTATAGAGTTAAGTGATTTTTTATGTTTTGTGCAATAGTTTAAAAATATATGTATTTTCAATTTAATCCAAATTTAGTTTTGCTAACAAATATGCTTGACGTTCCTGGAACTTAAAAGCAGAGTTTTTTTCAATGTTATATCTATATTTTATTAAAGGTTGATACTTAAGAGAATTAACGCAAAATCAATTAAAGTTTAACATCAATAAATAGTTGATTCAAATTAGGTATTCATTCTGTTTACTGGTGAACAGAATAACAAACTTAGGTTATGCAATAGAAAATATTAAATTTGAAAATTATATAAATTTTTAAAGAAATGGGTAAAAGTGTAGTAAAATTAAAAAAAAGTGTTGTATAAACTTTTAATACTACATGGTGGCTAATTACGTCATGGTACAAAACTGAAATTAAATTGGATTTTAACGATTAAACCGTTGTATTTTAGCTATTTTGTATGAGGTAAAAACTTTTAAGTTTTTGATAAGAAAAATTGAGCCTGACTAAAATACAAAACTTATACAAGTTTGCAGCCACTTTTCACTATTGTATTAAATTACTTTGAGTAATAACTATTACATGTATTAAGAAAAGAAAAGCTATTTTTAACAGTTCTACTGTCAATGTCTGCTTTAGTTTTAAATAAATTTTTTAAAACTAAGTAGATTTGACAAAAAAAAAAACTGTAGGCACTAATTTATTTTTACTAAACTTACTTTAAGCCAAACACTGTTTGTGCAATAAGAAGCAATTATTTAATCTCCTTGTAAAAGTATATGTATTTAAATTCGATTTTTACAAAAGAATAAAACGCATAATAAATATTCTTAAACAAATGTAGATTTTACCTTAAAAATGTAGCTTAGAACCTGTTTTGGAATGTTTTTAGTTGTTCATTATTTAATTTGGATTAAAGATTTAAAGATTATACTTATCATTGTTGTTTTATATTATTATTATACTAAAATTTTATGATAAGTGGTTGCCTTTAAAGTCAGTTATTTTCTTTTAATAAAATTAAAGGTTTGATAAAAATAATAAAAACTAAAGATTAAATCAAATACTAAGCTTGTTTGTATACCTCATGCTGAAGTTTATCATTTAAAAAAATTCCGGTATAGTCTGAAATGTCTAAATATTTTTGCACAAAAGTTTTTGTGTAGTTTTTAATAATAAGTTAAATAAAGATGTGCAAACTAAATGTTTTATTTACAAAAACTTTCGGTAACAAAAAATTGCGACCTTTTCAAGTAAAATAAAGTAGTAAACTGAATGAGAAATTTTAAGTAAAATTATCTTAACGAGATTTACACTCGTTTCAAATACCTTTACAACAAAATCCTACTAACAATAAAAACTAGTTATAATATAAACTAAATATAGTAGTTTCTTATTTTAGCTTTTATTCGTATGACGTCAAAAAGATTTGCGACCAAATTTGAATGATTTTAATTTCTTAATTTTTGAAACTTAAAGTCTCAAAAATAAACTTGCTTAACATCAAAATGAAATCCCTAAAAAGTTTAGTTTTAGTCAGTAGATTATAATAAACTATACAAGTCCTGTTTTAAATAGTTGTATTCTGGTTACTGATATTTTTTTAAAGAAATTTGTCTTTTAGCATAAATATAAAAAGTAAAATGAAAAATAAACTATATATATAATGAGAATTTTTTTTTAATTTTTACATATACTATCTCTCTCAATTTTTCGTCAATTCCAATCTTGTATAATTAATTATTAAAACTGAGCAGTTTAGGGCGAAAAAAAAAATATTTTATGATTATACTAAATTAACTTATTTTATTGTCTTTTAAGAGACTATAGTTTTACATCTGTACTATACTCTGTCTGTTTTTAAAAATATTAGGATAAAAATGAACGTGACATGGATAAGTCACAAATGTTCAAGTTGTGAACAAAACAAAAGCACACGGCTGTTGGCGTTGTTAGATTTTTTTGACTGTATAACTGTATAATAAAAGCACAACTTATTTAAAAAAAGTATTGTTAGTCTTTTTGTTTGTTCAATGTTAAGTTTTTACAAAATATTTTAAAGCATAATATAATACTTTAGATAAACTTCTATATCTAAATGGTTGTTTTACTTAGTTTATTTTCATGATGAAAACATCTATAATAATATGCTTTATAAGTATAAGTAACTTTACTCATCAGCAAGGAATTTACTTTACCTGTTATCTTAAATAGATACAACTTTCGTAATGATTGTCTAAAACTCGGCAAACACTAATTTAAAACATTATAATTAGCTATATTTACTAATAACTAACTTTAAACTTTCATTTAGTTTTCTAGTTTTATGAGTTTACGATTTTAAAATACTAATTTAGTCTAATTTTTCAATAGGCTTTTAAACCTTGTAGTGAACTAATATTATTTGTAATAATTTTTTATGTTGTAAAACATTTTTAGAAGAAAATATATTAAGAATAACCCATTTTTTTTAAACAGTTATTCGATTGCAGCAAAGTGTAAACAGTTATATAATATTTTGTTCTAAATTTGTTGATTTAGTTGTTAATGTTTCCTATTAGCTATTAAATGAACTAAGGAAAATTATTAAAAAATGCAATATATTAAATTTTATCAAAATATCTTTAAGTACCTAGTGACGCCACGCGCATAAGAAACGCAAATCAAAGACGCAAGTTAGAAAAAATATGATTATATATTAGTTAATCAATACAATATACATAAAATATACAAATAAATTATGTTAATCAGTTGTTACAAACGATTGAGAGGATTTTTTAAACGGAAATTTTTCTCGCAATTTGTAGTAATTAAGGTAGTGTGTTTTAAGAAAATGCAAATATTTTAGTATTGATAATAATATCTAAAACTACCATGGTTTATTTATATCATTTTAAATTTATAATTTTATTTTTAGTAGTAAAATATCAAATTAAAAAACTTGAAATAATAATATAACTAATATAACTGCATACAGGTAAAAATAGTCATTTAACATTTTTACAGTTTGTTGGATTAGTTTTTAGTTTTATATTTGCTATAAAATAAACTTACCAGCATTATTAAGCTCTGCAATATTAGTTTTATCAAGTATCTCTAAGCACTTAGTGACGTCATGTGCAACTAGACGCAAAATACAGCTTCAAGACAAATATATAAAAAAAAAATAACACTTTTCTACGAGTGTAACCAGAAACAGGTTCCGATTATTTAAACGAGCATTTTGCTCGTAGTTTGAAATTATTACAGTAGCAAATTTTTAACGACATAAAGTTTTCAGGAGTAACAATAATATTAAAAATATGTCATGGTTTAGATACATAGTTTTTAATTTATAATTCTGACTACAAAAAACTAAAGTTTTAGTTTTTTTAACAAGTGAAGCATAATAAATTTAAATACAAAATGCTTATGCTTTTAAAACATTTTTTTTATCTTGTGAACTAAATGCTGAACAATAGTAAAAATATGTCATGGTTTAAATACCTAAATTTTAATTTAGAATTCTAACTACAAAAAAAAAAGTTTTAGTTATTTTAACTAGTCAAGCATTATAAGTAAAATACAAAATTCTTATGTTTTTAAATTTTCTTTTTTATATTGTGAACTAAATGCTGAATTCAGCATTTGAAGATTACCTTATTTTTCAAATTAAGAAATGTAAACATATTAGATTTCTTTTTTATAAAAGTTAAACAAACGCAAAAAATTAAATTATAAAACTACGTTTTCGTAACAAATTATATGAGTTATATTTCTTAGATTCAATAAAAAAAGTATTTAATAAAGTCAAGTTTATAAGGCCACCTAAACTAATGTTTGAGTTGTTTTTTATTTATATTTATTTTTGTAATATTAAATAAAGACAATTTTGCACGGAAACATTTTTGCAGTGGCTGATTTCTTTTTCTTTTCAAATGTTACTTTTTAACTTATTAATCTTAATAATCTTATTTTTTCTATCTCTGTTACCGCTAACTGTTACCCAGGTTCGGTAAATTATAATTCTTTTTCTATTATTATTTCGTTTTTAAATATATTTCTATTTTTGTTATAATTTTTGTTAACTTTTTTTTCTATTTTTACGATCACTGTTACCCCTAACCCTTACCCTCGGTCAGTAACTTTTCTTTTTCTGTTTTTTTATAGTTTACCTGTAAGTTTTTATTATCTTTTTTTTCTGTTTTTATTTACTCTCGTGCAAAATTTAACTTGGTGCAACTTTGTCTTTATGCAGTTTAGCCCATTCGTGTAAATTAGTATGTTACAGTTTTTTTCTGTCTTGCAAATTTGACCCCTTTCTTTGAAAATTATTTGTCAAAATAAAATTTTAAAACGTTAAAAAAAAAGAAATTATAAGTGGTTTTATATTTTAAAGTGTTCTAATACATATTAATTTATTTTTGAAAGCCGTTATTTAGACAAAATCTTTTTTTTTTTTGCCATTTTTTGAAAATTAATTTCAAATGTATTCGGTTTTTTAAATTGTAGGTACACTTATTTTATATTATAAATAATTAAAGAAATACAAAAATTTACAGAAATATTTTTCTCAAAGTTCTACGTGACGTCACTGCTATAAAAAAGCGAATGGTAGCTTCATTATGTCATTTTTATTACTTAAAATTTATATTATTGTAATAACAATTTTTATACTTGTTGACGTGTTTTTAACGAGCTCGATGCTCGTTATTACAATTTCTTCTAATTTTGAATATTAGTGCTTGTGTACTTCTGTTCGTGAATTAAGAAAAATACAATAGTATTAAATACCTTAGTAGTCTAAGTTAATATAGTTATTTGCCTTAACTAAAAAATATGTAAAAGATTATTTACTGGGACGTAAAGAACTTACTTAAACAGATTTATGCAAACTGTTTATTTTATTTGCGACCGGTTTCGGTGGCAAGAGATTGCGACCTTTTCAAGCAAAAAATAATAAACCATGAAACTGTTTCATATTTTATTTTTTGCTTGAAAAGGTCGCTATCGCTTGCCACTGAAACCGGTCGCAGATAAAATATACAATTTGCATAAATCTATTGTTATCTAAGTTCAAAAACATTATTATTTTTTTTAGAAAAATTATGTTTTTTTTTTAAAGTGTTTAAATTTCAATTTTTTAATGTAAACATAAAGGCTTATCAGATATTTAATATAAACAATAAAGTTAATTTTATTACTAGTTTTAAATAATATTTTAAGTATTTTAATTGGGATAGTTTTTAACAATAGTTTGTAATCTGCACGAATTAGAAGCAATACAAATAATCATTGCTAAAACTATAACATAGCTTCTCTCAAGTTAAATCAAACCAACTTATATGTTATTTTAACAAGATCAAATAATTATTTTTTGTTTATAAACAAAATAAGACTATACAAGTTATCAAACCTTGTTTGAATATTCATCCAAATAATGCACTAATTCTATTTGTCAAAAACACTTTTATATGCATACTGTATATGGTTTGATTTAACAAAATCTAAACTTGTTTTCAATAAAAAAGAAGTAAAGACAATGTACAAAGCTTACTAACATCATACACATCAATATATCGAGTTAAAACCAAAAAAAAGTTTATATATTAAAATAGGTAACAAATAGTTAACCAAAAAAAGCAGCTTTAAATAATTCTTAGTGACGTCATACGCATAAAACCATCAATTTTCAATTAAATTATCAGAACATAATTTATATTGTTTTTTTTATCACATAAGCTTTTTGACCAAATATACTTACGAAACAATTTTTCCAAACAAACAATCACCGCTTTATTTAAACTTGAGTCACAATGATGAAAAAGTACAAAATAATTATAGAACTGACAAAAATTTAATTAGCTTTTATAAATAATGCTTTAATTTTTATTAAACTTTAGTGTAGTTCTTTCAAACTAAATCATATTACTTGTTAATTGGTTGTCATCAGTCATTGGTTTAATTCTTACACCTTCATAAAAAATAGAAGAACTTATAGTGCTTAAAAAATTTCAATTTTACTACTCTGTTAAAATTAATTTGACTGTTGTTTTTCATAGCAAATTACGTAGGTTTTACAACTCCAGTTTTATTAAAACTGCTTGATAACTTTAGAAAATATTTTCTTTAAATTTCATTTTTCTAAAAACACTAAAAAAAATAATTAATAATTTTTTAGCAAGTACAAAATGAAGTTTTATTTTTATTAATACGACACATTTAAAATCTTTGCAATGTAAACTTACCTTTAAGTTGTATGAAATTGATTGTTTTTGTTTAAAACTAACATTAAACTCACAATTAAGGTATATATTTGTACTAAAAAAAGATATTTTGATGAAAAGTTATTCGGATAGCTTTAGCTAAAATATTCCTTTGAATTAGCGAATATTCACTAGTATTATTAAAAAAGTTTTTAATTTATACAACGAAAATCTACCACATTTGAATTTTCAACTAACACCTTTATATGACTTTAATATTCCTAAGAAAAACTCTTTTAACTTTTTAGCTTAAAGCTCGTTTACAAATATGCACTAATAGCTACTAAGTAAACATCTGGTCTTTTAAATTCACTGCATTACTTTTATATATTAGTGTAACTAAAACCTCCATTGGCGTTTTTCTGCTCGTGACGTCACTTGTAGCATAAGTTTTAATTTAATTCAAGGTAACATTTTTGTCGCAAAAACAAGTTTGCGTCCGCTATTCAAGTTCTAGATGTAAACATATATTTAAATGTTAGTTAAACAATTGAGTTAGAAAAAAATTGTTATATTTAACTAATTAAATATATTACAAGTTGCTCAGTGATATTGAACTGGAATTTTAATAATTTTACCTTTTAAAATTAAGCTTTACTTGTATAATTCAAAATTGCGATTTTTATTTGTTAATTAATTAAAGCAAATATGTTAATTATCTCAATTTAAATTAAACAAGTTTTTTGTTTCTACACACTAAATTTTACATTATCTTCAGTAAAAAAACACTATGTGATTAATAAGCAATCATAATATTTAGTCCTTAATAAACTTATGTATATTTTAGCACTAATATTTTTAATATAACGAATACATTTCTTAATTTAAAACTATTTTACTTACACTTCTTGTTTTACTTAAACTTATTTTTTAGAAATATTATGAACTTGTTTACTAACCTCTTATTATGTTTTATAAGATTAATATAATTTACAATCTAAAACTTAATTAAAACTTTTCTCAGCAAACAACTTTATTTTGTATCAGTTTTGAATTTCATTACTAGTGACTATGAGACAAAAAAAAAACAGGATATCTAAAAATTGTATTAATGAATAAATATAGTAGCATTACCATAAATTAAATTAAGCTACTTTTGGAATCTTGAAACCTTTATGGTATCTGAAAAGCATAAGATATCATAGGAACTCAGAATCATACTCAAAATCAATTTGACTGAATTTACTGTGGTTAAATAAATTTGATAGTTTGTATTTATTTAAACAGTGAGCATTACTTTCATATAAGTTTTAAAAATAATAAAAATTAACTACATTAAAAAATGAGATTTTATATATACTAAAGTTAATCTTTATTTTTTTAATTATTGACATCACTAGAAACGAAAACTTAAATTAAAAAAAATGTTATTTAAAAACCTTACGTTAAGAAAGTTTTAAATTTTATAAGTAATTAGTTGTTATGTAAAGAATAAAATATGACAAAAAGTCAATAAAAGTGAACATAAACAAATGTAACAAGCTTAACGCTCGTATAAAACTTGGCCAGCAAAATTTTGGTTAATATCTGAATAGATGAGTAAGTCAATATATACGACTTTAGCTTTAATTTATTTTCTTATTAATGACGTCACAAGTCAAAATTAACATTTCATGAGCAAAAAGCTTATTATTTTCAAAGCAATACATTGTAAAAGTTCTTAAGTAAAAAGTTATGTTTCAATGTTACTTAAATTAAATAAAATACTTATTGTATCCTAAAAAATGAATGCAACTGTCCCTGGTTAGAATCATGTAAAATGTGTAACTACCTTTTGAATAAATTTAGAAATTATAAATGGTTAACTTATTTAATTATACCGAAAACTTATACTTAAAACATATTTTTAACAGTGTCTAAATATGGTGAAACTAAAATATTTAAAGTTAACATATAGGTATAATTTTTTTGATTATATTTGAAATTATAAGCAGGCGAACAGTGTACAACAGTTAACAACTTTAATGATTTACTAAAAGTTTAAGTTTTTTATATGTTTTCGTTATTGAATAATATTATTTAGAAAAAAAACTTCTTTAGTTATACACTTTATACTAATCTTTGCATAGAAAGAACGTTATTACAAGCCTACAACTCGTTAAAATGTTTTCAGACTAATGGCATCTTTTTACGATAAAAATAAATTTGCTTGTTTATTTTACATTACGTCAAAGAAGTCTAAATTGAAATATTTTTGTTTTAAATTTTGCTTTAAAATAAGCTTCAAATACAACTAAGTTAGTTTAAGCAATTATTTTGAAATTTATTAAGTAAACACATTTCAATAGTTGAGTATTAAAAAATTGTTATCAAAACATTTAATTAAAAAACCCTAATTTAATGTAATTTGTTCTTTCTAGCTGTATATGTTTTAGTACTGCATGTAATTATAATAATATGTACATTTTATATTAACTAGTATTGTTACAAATAATATATTTATATTTTTACTACAACTGTATAATTGTATGTAATTAATACAAGTAATTAGCAAACAAATAAGAAATTTTCTTAAGTTTCACAATTTACTTTATAAAATTAATTTTGACAACTTAGGACTCCATTATTTAAACGATATTCATCACCTTCATTAATTTAAAAATTAGAATATGGTATATTAATTAAATCAAAGTGTAAATATATTAAAGATTTGTGCTTCTTAATTTATTTGATTAGATAGTGTATATCTATGTTTCACAGACTAATGTATTATTTAAACTAGAATTAATTGTCGTGTGAATAAACAGACATTATAACATCACTAAAATTGGTTTGAGTTGTACTTGATATACTACTAATTAAAATAAATATTGCTTAATACATTCAAATAAACGAGCTAGATACTCGTAAAAATTTAGGCAATTTTGGCAAGCTTAATATCTGTTAGATTAGAACGTATATACAATTGAAACTCAATATGATTTGTTTTTTAAATTTTATGACGTCAAAATTAACTTAAAACTCAATTTAGCTCAAATAAAAATTAAGTATTTGAATAAATCTAAATAAATAAGTTATTTAACAAAATTCGTTATAATTTAAATTATTTAAATAAAAATATATATATATATAAGAATTGCTGATAACAGATACCTTTTAACGTCTTTTCCAGCACAGGACATTGAAATGAGTTATTTTTTAGAATTAAAGACTATTTTGGAATAATTAGCTGAGTGTATTACTTTAAATTGATTGTTTGTCAATGTACGGTTAACATATGAAATAAAAATAAACTAACAAATGTTAGACTTTTTTTATTACCAAACCTTAAAGCTAAAATCATTGTTTTAAAAAATACTTTTGTTCAGCTAAAAAAATATGTCTATCCATATTAGTACTTTTTTCAATATTTCAGTACTTCAATAATTCTTTCTGAAAAAACACTTAAAAATATTTTACGTTTACAAGCATTAGTTTTAAAGATAATAAAAAAATAGTTATTAAGATTTATAAAACTTGTTAGTTGAATATTTACCGCAGTACGTATTAATAGTTATGTGTAGCATTACGTATATACTTATGGATTTGAACAAACTCAAAGACTTTTATATGTAACAATAATAAAAATTAAAATAATGAACAAAAATAAAATTTTACGTTTAAGTTGTATTTTATTACAAATTTTTTGTTTGCCTATTTATATCTTTAATTAAAATTGATATTTACTTGCCTTATTAAAAAATGACGTTAAATCTATATTTGTTATACTTTTTATAAACTTTATGTTTTTATAAATCAGTTAAAAATTAAATCAAAACAAATTTTACGAAATTTTAAAGATATAACATTCAAATAAGTCGACGTTGCAAAGCATCGGTTATTGAAACTATATAATATACACCGTAAGCTGTTTAAAGTATAAACATGAAAAAAATAAATTATGCCTGGATTTTGTTTTATTACCTGTAGTTAACTTTCTTATAAATAGTTGTTACGCTATTTCAAAAATATATTACGCTATTAAATTGTTCTTCGCTCGTTCAAATATGCATCAACTCACATCACGTGTTAACTACACGATTTTATGTAAAATTTGATTATCTTCCTTGCGTTGTTTCAAGAAATCCTCAGTATATTTTATTTTCTGATAATTTTTTACACTTTGTAAAAAAGTGCATTTTGCTTTTTGTTAAACTTTATAATATATAGAATTAAAAAAAAAAATAGATTTTCTTATTTTACTTAAAACAATTTTTATGTATTATAAATAGTATTAGATTTTTAAAATAAAAGTTTCAATAAACATGTAAATGATAATTGTACCTGAGAATTAAGCTTATTTTATGATGCAATATGCTAAACACTTAAAGTTTCTAAAATGCTTCATTTTACTTCAGCATAATTAATTTAAAACTATTTAGTTTTTTGTTTGTAAATTTTACATGTAATATTTTATTACAACAAAAAAGTTTAGGCTAAAACTTTTATATATAAGAAAAAGACTTGTAAAAGTTTTTAATACTTAAATCTTTATAATTATTTTTTATAAAAAAATTAATGCACGATCTATTTATTTTTACTGAGTCTGTAAATATTAGCAACTTTTTAACGCTGAAAGTTGATGTTTTTATTTATTTTATTTAAAACTGTTCCATTTACAATAAAAAATTAATCTTTTATTTTTCAAAATAATTTTTTTTAAGTGTTAAGATATAACGTTTTTCATGAAAAAATTATGCTACAAAATTTACCTGTTATAATTATTTAAAAGCTTAATTAAAGCTTAATGTCATGCGCACTAAATAAAGAAAAACATTAAATTAAAAAAGGACATTTGTCAGTTTTATATGCTTTATTATGACTGTTAAGTTTTGTATGCTTCTAAAACTTAAGTTCTCAATTACTTTAAAAATTTAATGAAAGAACTTATAATAATCGAAAAAGCAATTTTGATATTTAGCTTTCAAGTATATCTTAAATAAGTAAGAATATCAAGTTCAACAAAAGTTATTTGTTATACTAGAAGACAATACTTTACAGTACTTCTATCTTTTAACTAGTTTTATAAGTAAAAGAAAGTATAAACTTTTAATTTTTTGATAAATTTTTTTGTGTAAAAATTCTATTAATATAGTATAATACTCGTACTATATTACAAGTACAACTGAGATTAATATTTTGTTAATAATATTAAAATTAATTGATTATAAGTAAAATTTAAAACAAACAAAAACATAAAGCTCGTTTGATCTAACATAAAACACTTATTGGTATAATTTTCCAAAAACATTTTTTGTCTATATAGTTATTTGTTTTAACTAAATGTGATTGCGTTTTGAAGAAAATAGCAAGTTAAAAAATATTCAAACAAAGACAATGTAAAATTAAGTTACAGCTGCATAACAATAATTAAAACAATAATAATAAACGATAACAAAAATTAATAAATAGCAAAAAACAAACAAATATGTATCATGTAACTGCAGAAAGAAACGAACAGCGCAAGAAGGAGAATACAGGGCAGAAAATGTCATTCACCAGATAACAATAAAAACATACAATTCATCAAAAATATACATAAGACTAAGTGCCAATCAGCTGAAAAAACGTATAGCAACAAACAATATCATAACTTATAGCAAACCAAGCGAAAAATCTACTCTCAATACAAACAAGCAACTAAATTTTCAAAATTAGCATATAAATTAAAAAATGAAAATAAAAGAACTATAAGTTAACTTGGAAAAAACAAAACAGAAAGAACGTTTAAACAAGTAATAACAACATGCAGGTTGTGGTTAAAAGAAACTTTATTAATACTTGAAAATGATAAAAAATGCATTAACAAAAGAGAAGACTAAATGAACTCATGCAGGCGCAGAAAAATATTTCTATTGATAAACTGGAAAGCAGAATATTTTGTTATAAGTTATTTTTTTACGAGTAGACTTATTTGTGATAAAAAACAACACACACGTTTATTTATTATTTTAAATAAATGATATGAAACCTGTCATTTTTTAATTTATATTTCAATACTTACTATACTTTTTTTTTAACAATAATAGTTGAATCCAAGGGTGTTGTTTGAAATCTAAATTAATTTTAATCAGAAAATACTTTTCAAAAACTTATTTCCTTAAACTAACGCTTAACTAAGTTTCGAATTAAGTATGATGTTTATAGTAAAAACACATTAGTTTCATAAAAAAATATTCGATTAACTAAAACAGGTGCAGTTGTATATATATTTTTTTTAATAAAAATCTTTAGAATATGGTTATTTTTTACTGCAAAACTAAACTAACAAAAAAATAGTTTTATTAATTGTAACTTTTTATTGATCAAATTTACAAGAAAAAGTAATCTATCTTTGTATTGATGCAATAAACTAAATTTAATTCAATTTTACAAAGGTTATCTTGGCAGAAAAACAAAATACAATTATTTTTTACTTAGAACTATATAACAAAAAATAAGTTAGGGTTTAGTTCGTAATGTTATATGTTTTAGTTCATAACAGTTTTATACTACGAGCCTGACTCGTAAAAATTTTAAGGTTTCAATTCATCTTATGTTTAAAAGTATTACTTGATTATAAACTTTTGGCTTAAGCTTAAATTTGTTTTTATAATGTACGTGACATCAAATAGAGCTCACTAAGCAAATTCGCTTGTTAAGAAAACAATATTTAACATTAATTGTATATAGTAAACAAGTTTACTAAAAGACCAGTTAAATTTTCAAACAAAATTTTCATGCATGAAATACTAGCATCATACAAATTAATATTGATTATATTAAGTATTTATTTTTAAAGACAAAATTGTAATAAATTTAATTGTTAAAAAAACTTATCAAAATTTAACATCACTTATTTATTCTATGAAAAGTTTAAAGCAGTCGTGGAATTCAAATAATCAGGTAATACAAATTTACACTATACAAATAAAAACATCTATTTAAAGTTTTATAGACAGTTCTGATTTTTTATTACATATACAAACATAGTTTTACAATTATAAGCTAGTTGTGATTTAAAATACGACTTTTGTTTGCTACCAATAGCTTAATGAACAGAAAGTTTATGTTTTATCAACAAAAGTTCTTATTGAGTTTTTCGTGACGTCATGTAAACTATGGAGAGATTTAAGGCTTTTCTTTGAAAACAAAGAAGCATCCGGTTAATGTAAGAAAACGTGTTAGGAAATTTTAAACGAGCTTAAAGCTCGCAATTTATATATATATTTAAAATCTGTTGCAGTAAATAAAAAACTGTTGAGATAGTTAAATTTTAGTGTAGGGTAATATAGAAAGCAATAATGATTTTATTTTTTGTTACAAATGAAGAATCTAAATTATATCTAAACTAGAAACATAATGTTTGTTTGAAATTAACAAAGTTTTTTTGCCTTACAATTATTAGAATTATTAATTAAATAGGTGACTGTTGAACAAAAGTTAATTTTTTATTACCTAGCATTATTATGTGCTTTTAAAAACCTTTATTAAAATTTTACAACGAAAGTTTATCATAAGGAAAAATAAACTTGTTTCTAAGTTTAACATAGATATTGTACATAAGCAAGCTTGGTCTCAGATGTGGTTTATCGCGACTATGCCTGCCTGATGAGTCCCAATAAGGACAAAACCGGTCATAGGTTGTCTCAGAATCTGTTGTTGTTGGTGTTTTAGTGAAGATCGTTATCTATTAAATAAATAAAAACAAGTTTGTTGAATAATCATAAGCAACAGTTCAAATTTGTTTAAAACTAAAGCCCTTTGTTTGCTTAAAAAATTAATTTTCATTACAAACATAAATAATAAAACAGGAGATAAGTTTTCGTCGACTTATATATTAAAACTTGTAGTTTAAGTTTGTTTTTTTTTTCTTGCGTTTAACGTCACTATAACCTTTTTATTCACATTTCTTATTTCATTAAGCTATAGTATTACTTATGTGTGATAAAAAAATATAAAGTTTAAAAATCACTGAGATTTATAATTATTTTACTTACAAAACACGTTTTTTTCATAAATTGTAAATAATAGTAAGTTCAACACCAATAAAAAATAAGAAAAATATTAAAAATTAATTCAAACTTTTAAAAATAACATATTTTTTTAAAGCTAATATAGACTTTTTGAACTAAATGATAACATTTTACTTGTCATGTCATTAGATATAATATTACCTTAAAACTTTAAAAAACAGTGTATTTCAAGTTTGTATGTTAATATTAAAAGTGAAGTCTTATTTTATAGATGAAAAGAATTACGGTAATCTTCATAATAAAAGCTCAAAAAAATGTTTTCTAAGTTGTGTTTCTTTTATTTTTATCTTTTTAGAAAATATAATTACCTAGTTGTAGTACAATAATTGCTGTAACTGATCTATCTATTTTTTATTGCAAATTTTTATCAAGGTTAGATAAATGTGTTCGAAAAGTAAATATTTCCTTGATACTCCTACCATAACATGACTAACTAACAAAGTAACGTTGAAATTGCTAACCTTAAATAATGTATAGAAAAATATTAGTTTAGAAGCTGTGAACATTAAAACGAATTATCGTTAATATATAAGCTAATTTATGATTTTAAAACTAGTAACTCCACTGAAAGTGCTCGATTTTGTTTGTATTAGAAACTGTTTATAATGTTTATAAATATACACTTGTAACGAACGTTATACCTGTTTTAATTGATTACAAGTATTACACGCTAGTATCAGAAAACAAGTTGATGAAGGTTATCTGCTATAGATTCTTTATTTATTCAATTTTAATTTTGAAGTTTTTTTATTTAAATTCAACAAAAAAATTTGACTTGCATTTTTTTTTTGTTTGACGTCACTAGTTCTGTGAGTAATACATAATTTCAAATTATTTTAACTTGATTTGTTTGATGTATGGAAAAAAACTTGTTGTAACCATATTTATTAACTTTAAAATGAATTAAATTTATGTAGCTATTACTAAATATTCCTTTCCTTACTGTTGACAGTAGGTTAAAATACTTAAAATACAACTTGAAAACTGTTTAAAGTTTTAAGTACAAACCTATTTTGTATGTAATAAATATCTGCAAAATTCTTTCAGTTAAAAATTATTTGTTCATTTGCTCATCTTTAATTAAATAATTTACAAGAACTATAATTTGAATTCTACCTAATAATCCATATTTATATTTATATTATTATGTTATATTTATAACCCATTTAATAGATAGTTTTTACTAAATAAATTAGAGATAACCGCATGAACTGTTTTGCTTTTGAAATTATAACATTAAACATCCCATATAGTTTAAGTTTTACAATTCTACTAAAAAGCCATACTTGAGTTTTGTGTGAACAGTTAGACATTACAGTTTCACTAAAGTAGTTTTTAGTTGTATTTGAAATATTATTTGATAAAATAAACCTGGCTTAGTAAAATCATGAATAGCGAGCTTAGTGCTCGTACAAAATTGAGATAAATTTAAAAACTTATTTAATAGTTAGTTTAAAAAATATATATATATATTTTGAACTCAACATTTTTTGTTTAATAAAATTTATGTCGTCAATAGGAAATTACAACTCAGCTCAATTAAAAAAAATGAAACAAATTAAATTACGAGAAAAATATTTTTTGTAACGATAAATAATGGTTGCTTTAAAATTTCTATACATTTTGTAAAAAGTAACTTTGATAAAAATAAGTAGAACATCTGTTAAAATAACTGAAATTCATTTATCAAACTCCAAACTAAGCTAAAAAAACAAATCTATTTACAACCTGTAGATATTTTTAATTTGAAAGCTTTATGAATTTACTAAAGTGTTTAATTTATAGAAAATTTTATAGATAGTATATGTTAATTTAATTAAATTAAAATCATACACAGTATTTATGTTTTTGAAGTTATAAACTAAACATACTTTATTTTAGCTTAAAGTTCACATTATTACTTGAATGCCAGGACTGATTTTTGTTTGAATAGTCACACATTAAAAATTTCATTAGAGTTGATAAAGATTTATTTGATATAGTATCAACTAGTTAAGTCTAACATAATACGAATAAATAAGCGAGCTTGGTGCTCGTACAAAATTAAAAGGATGTTGTAAACAAATCATTTTGTAATTAGAATAAATTATAAATTTTAAATCAATAATATTTGTTGTTTAAAGTTTATGATGTCAATAGGAACTTTAAACTCAGTTTAGCAAAATTTTTAATAAATATGTTAGAAACTAGACAAGTTTTTTTATTAAACTGTTTTTAAAGCTCTGAATAAAGTATACAACTTTGAGTTAGCTAAGAATTACGGTAAAATGCAGCAAATTGGAAGCTAAAAATATTTTTCAAACTTTAATTTTTAGCTAGAAAATGTCTATTATTGGATATTAGTACTTTTATTTTGTTTGTAGGTAAGCTAAGTTAATTAATGTTTTAGAATACATCTTATTTAAAGAACCGTACAAAGTAAAACTATTTTATACCATTTTAGGTTTTAGTTTGAAATAAAATGTAATATTAATCAAACTTAATTAAATGAAAAGTTATACGATTATAATAAATAATTAAAAAGTATCTTTAAACGATAATTTTTAAGTATATGTCTTAGGTATTTACTAATATATTGAAGTTAATTTATTAGGTAGCTTCCATGACACTAGTAAATAATTATATTTAAAACATGTTGTTCGCTAGTATATCCATAAAACACTCTATTTATTGTAACTATAAATAAAAAACTTGAATAGTGACTAAATGTACAGAACTTTGTGTAAATAAAAACTTTAATAGTGATTGTAATCATCTTTGAGTGAAAAACTACTTTTAACTTTCTGCTCGTTCAAATTTTTAATGAAAGACATTTAGTGGTATAATTTTATCATTAGATACTAGTAGATTTCATTTACTAGAAATCATACATTAATCCTAAAACTTAAAATTAAAAGACTTTATTAAAAGGTGTCGCAACAAGAGGAAACTAAGATATTTTCAAATAACATATAAATAAACGTATATAAAAATATTTAAATGAAATGCATGATATTTAGTATTGCTTATGAGCATAACGATTTGTTGTAGATTTAAAACTTAAAAATTCAATCTATCGATATATTAATAATTAAGTAACTTTTTTTTTTTGTGCGTCAGTTAATTAGTTTTGAAAAATGTAATGTTGCGAGTTTTCTACTCGTTGAAATTCACCTATTTAATGCAGCTCAGTAAAATTAAAAAACTTTTTAATTTAAATTCACAATATCAACCTGAACTTAGTTTTTTATCTTGTTTGACGTCAACAGAAGTCAAATAAAAAATACTATTGTTTTCAAAATTTCTTTAAAAAAAGGTCCTTTTTAAAACTTACACATATAATTAAGTTACTTTAAACATATTTTTGAAGTTTAAAAAGTAAACACAATTAATCAAAAAATGAAAACATTGAATTTACAGAAAAAACCTTAACAAAAAGTTTTTTTTTTGTCAATTTTTTTTTTCTCAGCTGTGTTTTACTAAAAGAATATATAGTTAAAATAGTTATTTGTATGAATTTATTACAAAAATATTTTACAAATTAACAAATTTACCTAAGTGTTTTAGTTTGCTTCCTAATCGTAAATTTCATAAATTATTAACATCATAGTTTTAATCATATCTAAAGTTTTTTTTATTAGAATTAATAATAGACAGTATTTTAATTAAAGCAAAGTATAACTATATATAAAGTCTAAGCTTTTAAGAATATTAAACTAAATATCATATTATAAAAATTTAAAGTTCACAATACCTAATAAAAGCAAGAACTGAGTCACCATACAAACTATTTTGCTTTTGAAGTTATAACATCAAAAATCGTATATAGTTTAAATTTTACAATTCTACTTAAAAGCCAAATCTGAGTTTTGTGTAAGAATTCAGACATTGCAGCTTTAATAAAGTAGTTTCGATTTGTATTTGAAATACTATTTGATAAAATAAACCTGGCTTAGTATAATCATGAATAGCGAGCTTGGTTATCGTGCAAAATTAAGAAAAATTTAAATGCTTATTTTATCGTTAGTTTAAAATATATATATGTATAAATTAAACTCAACATGATTTGTTTTATAAAATTTGTTACGTCAATAGGAGCTTTTAACTCAGTTTAGCTCAATTAAAAAAACTGAAACGATTTAAAGTATAAGAAAAATTATTTTTATAACTTTTGTTATAGTTGCTTTGCCATATTTATACAATTAGTAAAAATTAACTTTGATAAATATTATTAGAATATTTCATAAAGTAACTCAAATTAAGTTATGTAACTTCGAACTAAAAAAAATAAAAGTATTCTATTCACGATCTATTGTGATATTTAAACTTAAAAGTTTTATAAATTTACTATTATAAAACAACTACATCCTCCTGTTTATAAGTTACTTCTACATAAATGATGTAAATTAGGTGAAAAAAGTTTTTGTTACGAGGTTTTACCCGTTAGAAAATTATAGAAAAAGCTGTATTTAATTGTAACGAAGATATACTTATTTAAATATTTAAAATAAAAACGCTTGTTTACGTTTTTTTAGTGCATGACGTCATTTTAAAATTAATGACTGTTTTGATCGACATTTTAGTTCATAAGTCGTTCACAACTTTTGAAATTTAAGTTGATAAGTTTCTATACACAAAAAAGTTTAAAAGTAAATGAGATTGCTTTAGAAAGATTTAAATAAGTTTTAAATGTGTTAAACTTTTATGAAAACAGTTGATTTTTTTTTAGACATCGTACAACTTACAGTTATAAAATATACAAAATAATAGATAACAAAGACTGTATTTTTTTAGCAAATACAAAATCAAACGTAACTTTTTTTTATGTAGGAGCTGAAGCAATTCTGTATACTAAAAAAAATAAAACCTAAAAGAAAAATAAAAACATATAAAAAAAACTTTTTTATTTTTTTGAATCTGTCAACAACTCAGATTAAGTTTTGTAACTAAATTATTTAGTAACATTAAAAAAAAAGCTTTAGTACTATAGAAACACTTAAAAATGAATTTTATAACTTTTGTTATCGTTGCTTTACCATATCTATACAATTGATAAAAAGTAACTTTGATAAATATTACTAGAATGTTTTATAAAGTAACTGAAATTAAGTTATGTAACTTCAAACTAAAATTAAGAAAATAAAAGTATTCTATTCACGATATATTGTGATACTTAACCTTAAAAATTTTATAAATTTACTAAAGTTATTTCTAAAACAATTTCATGTTTAAAAGTGATTGCTACATAAGGGATTTGAATTAGGTTAAAAAAGTTTATGAGTAAAAAGAGCATTAAGAGTAAAGAAAAAAAAAATTTATAAAAATATTTAAGTTCATAGCATTTTAATAAACACATATAGACTTTTCAGATGTTTCCCAACTTGCTGTTTTTTTTTTCTTTTTTGAACGATAAAATTTTTTTTAAAAGATTGTAGTTCGGTTCAAATGTAAAAAACTATATCTATTTTTATTTATTTTTTTTAGAAGCTAAAGTATTTTTAAAACATTAAAAATTAAAATAGAAACATTAAAACAATTCCAAGTATTTATTTAATATATATTCAAAGTCAGTCGTTTATAAATTTTTAAATATAATGTTTTAGATCTAATTATTCTGAAAAACCTTAGTTCCTTAGAAACTCTTTAAATTTAAACTAGTTTACAAAAATTACAGTGAAGTGTTTTCAAGTTGCAACAAGTATTTAGTTTCATCTTTAATAACCTATATTTGTAGAGAAAAGTAGTGAAATTGCATAATAAACTTTTTTTAAAAGTCATGTATAACTATAAACTAGTTAGAACTTGTGTTAGAAGATTTTTAACTTAAAATCTATTATGATATTATCATTACTGAAATTTATATAAACTCGATCTATCATCTTTAATTTAATGTAATTTTAGTTTCATAACAAGTTACATGCAATGTTTTAAAAATTTAAGTAAAATAGATTTAAAGTGTAATTTAACTTGTTTTTTCCAAACTATGTACAAATTTTTTATAAAATTTGAAACAGAGTAGTAAATTATGACCTTTTTAAACTGATAATTTCCGACTACTTATTTACAACTTTTTTTTTACTTCACAAAATTCAGTATAATATTCCTAGAAAATTATTAATACACTCTTAATAAATAAAATACACTAAAAAAATTATCTTTTTTGTTTGCATATTATTTGTTTCGTTTGCATATATTTTTTACATTAATAATAATCCAAGAAATTTTACGAATATTTTTAAACAAAGAAAACAAAAAAATTATAGAATATTGTAAAGAGTTACTTTTCCTTTATAAAAGTCTAGTTTTGAGTTATTAAAGACTTAAACTAAAGTTATAAATTTATTTTAAACAAGTAGTCAGTTAAGAAGAAAAAACAATTTTGTTTTTGATTCTTAGTGACGTCATTGATATTAACGTACTAGTTAATTCTTTGCCTCAATATAAAATTAATAGCTAACTACATAAATTACTAGAACTTTCACAGACCAAATTTTTTACGAGTAATAAGCTCGCAATATTATTTCATAAACATTAAATTAATACAAAATTTGAATCTGTTAATTGTTTTTTTTTTTATAGTTGTTTAAATTTTATTTGTTCCTAATAATCTTTTAATTAATCTATTCAAAAGCTTTTAAGAATATTAAACTAACTATCATATTATAAAAATTTAAAGTTCACAATACCTAATAAAAGCAAGAACTGAGTCACCATACAAACTATTTTGCTTTTGAAGTTATAACATCAAAAATCGTATATAGTTTAAATTTACAATTCTACTTAAAAGCCAAATCTGAGTTTTGTGTAAGAATTCAGACATTGCAGCTTTAATAAAGTAGTTTCGATTTGTATTTGAAATACTATTTGATAAAATAAACCTGGCTTAGTATAATCATGAATAGCGAGCTTGGTTATCGTGCAAAATTAAGAAAAATTTAAATGCTTTTTTTATCGTTAGTTTTAGATATATATGTATAAATTAAACTCAACATGATTTGTTTTATAAAATTTGTTACGTCAATAGGAGCTTTTAACTCAGTTTAGCTCAATTCAAAAAACTGAAACGATTTAAAGTATAAGAAAAATTATTTTTATAGCTTTTGTTATAGTTGCTTTGCCATATTTATACAATTAGTAAAAAATTAATTTTGATAAATATTATTAGAATATTTCATAAAGTAACTAAAATTAAGTTATATAACTTCGAACTAAAAAAAATAAAAGTATTCTATTCACGATCTATTGTGATATTTAAACTTAAAAATTTTATAAATTTACTATTATAAAACAACTACATCCTCCTGTTTATAAGTTACTTCTACATAAATGATGTAAATTAGGTGAAAAAAGTTTTTGTTACGAGGTTTTACCCGTTAGAAAATTATAGAAAAAGCTGTATTTAATTGTAACGAAGATATACTTATTTAAATATTTAAAATAAAAACGCTTGTTTACGTTTTTTTAGTGCATGACGTCATTTTAAAATTAATGACTGTTTTGATCGACATTTTAGTTCATAAGTCGTTCACAACTTTTGAAATTTAAGTTGATAAGTTTCTATACACAAAAAAGTTTAAAAGTAAATGAGATTGCTTTAGAAAGATTTAAATAAGTTTTAAATGTGTTAAACTTTTATGAAAACAGTTGATTTTTTTTTAGACATCGTACAACTTACAGTTATAAAATATACAAAATAATAGATAACAAAGACTGTATTTTTTTAGCAAATACAAAATCAAACGTAACTTTTTTTTATGTAGGAGCTGAAGCAATTCTGTATACTAAAAAAAATAAAACCTAAAAGAAAAATAAAAACATATAAAAAAAACTTTTTTATTTTTTTGAATCTGTCAACAACTCAGATTAAGTTTTGTAACTAAATTATTTAGTAACATTAAAAAAAAAGCTTTAGTACTATAGAAACACTTAAAAATGAATTTTATAACTTTTGTTATCGTTGCTTTACCATATCTATACAATTGATAAAAAGTAACTTTGATAAATATTACTAGAATGTTTTATAAAGTAACTGAAATTAAGTTATGTAACTTCAAACTAAAATTAAGAAAATAAAAGTATTCTATTCACGATATATTGTGATACTTAACCTTAAAAATTTTATAAATTTACTAAAGTTATTTCTAAAACAATTTCATGTTTAAAAGTGATTGCTACATAAGGGATTTGAATTAGGTTAAAAAAGTTTATGAGTAAAAAGAGCATTAAGAGTAAAGAAAAAAAAAAAATTATAAAAATATTTAAGTTCATAGCATTTTAATAAACACATATAGACTTTTCAGATGTTTCCCAACTTGCTGTTTTTTTTTTCTTTTTTGAACGATAAAATTTTTTTTAAAAGATTGTAGTTCTGTTCAAATGTAAAAAACTATATCTATTTTTATTTATTTTTTTTAGAAGCTAAAGTATTTTTAAAACATTAAAAATTAAAATAGAAACATTAAAACAATTCCAAGTATTTATTTAATATATATTCAAAGTCAGTCGTTTATAAATTTTTAAATATAATGTTTTAGATCTAATTATTCTGAAAAACCTTAGTTCCTTAGAAACTCTTTAAATTTAAACTAGTTTACAAAAATTACAGTGAAGTGTTTTCAAGTTGCAACAAGTATTTAGTTTCATCTTTAATAACCTATATTTGTAGAGAAAAGTAGTGAAATTGCATAATAAACTTTTTTTAAAAGTCATGTATAACTATAAACTAGTTAGAACTTGTGTTAGAAGATTTTTAACTTAAAATCTATTATGATATTATCATTACTGAAATTTATATAAACTCGATCTATCATCTTTAATTTAATGTAATTTTAGTTTCATAACAAGTTA
Organism: Thalia democratica; assembly: GCF_965202585.1. Classification (NCBI taxonomy): domain Eukaryota; kingdom Metazoa; phylum Chordata; class Thaliacea; order Salpida; family Salpidae; genus Thalia; species Thalia democratica. The sequence goes on from NC_139170.1 coordinate 3,817,494, forward strand.
CATGCAATGTTTTAAAAATTTAAGTAAAATAGATTTAAAGTGTAATTTAACTTGTTTTTTCCAAACTATGTACAAATTTTTTATAAAATTTGAAACAGAGTAGTAAATTATGACCTTTTTAAACTGATAATTTCCGACTACTTATTTACAACTTTTTTTTTACTTCACAAAATTCAGTATAATATTCCTAGAAAATTATTAATATACTCTTAATAAATAAAATACACTAAAAAAATTATCTTTTTTGTTTGCATATTATTTGTTTCGTTTGCATATATTTTTTACATTAATAATAATCCAAGAAATTTTACGAATATTTTTAAACAAAGAAAACAAAAAAATTATAGAATATTGTAAAGAGTTACTTTTCCTTTATAAAAGTCTAGTTTTGAGTTATTAAAGACTTAAACTAAAGTTATAAATTTATTTTAAACAAGTAGTCAGTTAAGAAGAAAAAACAATTTTGTTTTTGATTCTTAGTGACGTCATTGATATTAACGTACTAGTTAATTCTTTGCCTCAATATAAAATTTATAGCTAACTACATAAATTACTAGAACTTTCACAGACCAAATTTTTTACGAGTATTAAGCTCGCAATATTATTTCATAAACATTAAATTGAAACAAAATTTGAATCTGTTAATTGTTTTTTTTTTATACTTGTTTAAATTTTATTTGTTCCTAATAATCTTAAAAAAACATTTTGCATCAAGGTTAATATATGGTATCCAACTAACTGTAAGAATCATTTTTATAAGTCTTTATATAAAACGAAGTAACATGCCAAGTTTGCGCAAAAACACTTTTGAATGAAGGGTCATTATGGCACTAAAGTAAAAAAATGAAATCTGCATCGGACTCAAAATATTCAACTTTATAATTTTCAGCTGAAACTTATTTTAAAAGTTGCTTATTATTTATATATATATATATTGTTTATTTAACGATCAAAAAAGCTTTCCAAAAGTTTGGTCTAAGGAGCTGGTGTAAAAAGGAACCTTTTAGTTATCTAGTCGTGCACCACATGCGTTTAAAGTTTCTTACGAGCTATTACACATAGTTTTTTCTTTCATTTAGATATTTAAATATTTAGTAATAAACAATCAATTGAACGAAGTTAAATTAAACGAAAGTTAACTAAATTTGTGTTAATAATGTATTATGAATCTTGTTTAGTAACATATGAACTAAAAAATATATACACAAACATATAAATAAATATAGAAAACCACATTGTGCACAAAATAGACAACTTAAAGAATTTTCGGTAGAGGTAAATTTAATTTCAAGTAATTTTTATCCATTTTTGTAGTTTTCTTTAAACTCAACTTTTTTTTATTAAAAGAACTATATTTCAATCGTTTTAAATTGTGCACAGTGTGTTTTTTTGATAATTTACCACATGTAAAACAGTTTTCAGCTAAAAACCCTAAAGTCAAATTTTTTGCAACCCATAAAGTTTGCATTAGAGTATTTAGATAGTAAAAAATAGCCTTTATATTTACTACTCGAACCAGAAAAAATTTTCACATATGGTTTTTGCAATTCTCATAAGGTGAAAAATATTTTTAGTTGAAAGTTCAAAGATTGCTAATTTTTTATGCATCCTCTTGTAAATATATAACGCTTTTACAATCAATTTGTTTTTGGGAACGGGTTTAAATTACACGAATAAACGAAATTACACGAAGATGATTTTGCACCAAGGGTCAATTCAATACATTCAGTTTTTTAATATATATACTTTTAAAGTTTAAAAGTACGAGAAAAAGTTGTACATTTAATTAAAATAAAGTTGTACTTATGTCTACAATGGTGTAATACGCATAGCTAAATAAGTGTACGCTAAACACTTTGATATAATTATTGTAGCTTTATTAATTTATTTATAACAAGTCTTGATAGGATTAAAGAAATAAAGTTTTATTTTTCAATAACTATTTTAATAATTATAAAAAACGTTTATACTATCTGGATAAATGTTGAAGTGTGTTAAACACACGATAAATGCAAATGATTTGCTGACTTATTTTATAGTAATTAAACCAAGTTTCAACTTTTCCTCTGTAAAACTAATTTTAAAACTAATCTTTAAAACTAGTTCTGCTACAATTCTGACAAAACTATTTAAAACATACGTTCGCCCTAAACTTGAGTTTAGTACCCAAATTTGGTCACCCCATTTAAAAAAGGATATTAACAAAATTGAATCTGTGCAAAGGAGTTTTACCCGTCATATTTGTAGTCGTTGCAACATATCTTACACGTCATAAAATGATAGAATGATTAAATTTGGCTTGAAATCACTGGAATATAGAACATGGGAATTTGATTTATTATTTCTTTACAAAATTATCAATGGCAAATATAAAAGTTTTTTTAACCAGTTTTTTAATTTTTCCCAAAATAAATATCAACTAAGAGGAAATAATTTGAAAATAAAATGTAAACATGATTTTCAAAACAGTCAGTGGCAAGGCACATTTTTTCACAGAGCAAAAGCTATGTGGAACAGACTACCTCAGGATATAATATCTTGTGAGAGGGTAGAACAATTTCGTTTAAAGCTAAAAAGATTTGATTTAAATACGATAAATACCAGTAAAATTCACTAAGCTTCCACTGTAACAAAAGAAAAAATATTCGTTTCCCTACGCCTCCCCCCTACAAACTATTAGTTTACTTATATATTTCGTAGTTATGAAATTTGTTTTATAAGCCATGATTTTAGACAAACTTCTTTACTGTGTGTACTAAGTAATATATAAATTTGAATTTTTTGATCTGATTTTTCAATTTAGATCATTTGTTTATCATATTGTGTTTAACTTTGTGTTTTCATTTAAATTATGTTTGTATATATATATATAATTTATCTTAAAGTTTTGAATATAAGTTTATTTTCTTTTTTTCTTTTTGTGTGTCCTGTTTAAGTGACTTAGGTTTTGATGCCTGAGTCCAACATTGCACAATAAACAATATAATAATAATAAAATAAAAATATATTAAGTAGAAAAGTTTACTATGACATTTTTTGTGTGAAAAACAAATGTTTGGTTGGTGTTTCTTTTTAAAAAGTTTATATCAATAGAGATTTTAGTTAATTTGGCTGTGTTCAACAATTCTGGTAATTAGGAGTGGGTGTCACAAAAAGTACACAAAAAGTAAGTATAGCACGATGGGTCACTTTTAAAGGAAGACATTTTACTTGAGGAAGACATATTAATGTGAAGCAAGATAGTCGAGGTGAAGTACGAAAGATACAATTTCTACACCGATTTTTCGATTTTTTTAGGAGCACGTGAGTTTTGTGAATCCCACCTGTGGCTTGAGTATTCACGTGAGGACGTTCCTGAGTTTTCCATTCAGACGCTTCAGTCGAACATTCGTTTCGAAGCTAAACAAGATCTGAAGATAGTTGAAAAACAGATTTGTACAAACAAAGACAAATTTAAACCTTTTATCAAAATTTTAATTTTTTATTTTCAAATTTTGTAACAAGCATTGTATTTGGTTTTATTGATGTTATTTACAATTATATTATATTTGATTACAGATTAAGATAGACTATAATAGAGAAAATATTGCATCACCGTGCTATGGATGCTGTGCTTTGGATGTTTTTAGTATTCTTATTTATTTTTACAATCTATACACATCGCTACTACGTATAGTCGGTATTGGCTGATAGCGAGCGAAAAACAAAATTTGCTATTGAAACTTTAATTAATTTTTGTACCATTTTGTTTTAATTGGTTGGTGTACATATTGCAGTTTATAACAAGCATTAAGCTTGTGATGTTAAGAATCATTTAAAGTTTTTTTAATTTTAGCACAACCAGGTTGATATTCTATTAACTCTCAAGTACTTTTAAAATGTTCGTTTGATTAAAAATCTCTACTTTTCAGCTTAATAGAGATAAAATTTAAAAAACCTATTGCTGTTTAAGTTTGTTTACATCTTTACTAAATTTAGAAAAATCAATAAATGTATGTTTTCTGAAAAGCTTTAAGCTAGTTTTATTCTCTTTCAAGTGACTGGCAGCCAAAAATTTAATTAATGTAAACTCATATTCAGTCCTTAATTCCAATTTTATACACTCTTTCATTAAACTAAACTTTTTTTTAGCTATTGAGCTCCTATAAAGAAGTAAATGCATAATTAAAAAATGCATAAACAATAGTTGTGGTGCTATACTAATGTTTTGTTGTGTAAACTTTTCAATAACTAATTTTAAACGAATATTATTTTTCCAAACTTTTTAAAACAACTAAAAAAATTATTAAAAAAAAAAATTTAAAAAATACATTTATAAGTTTTCTGAAAGTCAGTACTTCTGATTTTAAGTATATAAACTGAATTTATTTTGAACTTTGATAAATTTTTCTATCATCAATATATAGTGGTTACACGTTAATATTTTTGTAATTATTATTCAAACATTGCAATATTTTTGTTTAAAAAAGCCAATTAAGTTCTTACTGACGTTTTTCATAACAAAAAAGTTTCGTTTAGTTTATTCGTTGCTATAAATTATAAGTTAAACACAACATTTTTCCTGCTGATTTTCGTCAATTTTGTATCGAGTATCAAGATCGTAATATAATCAATATATATACTTTAACTGATGTTAACTATGAAGATAAGTAAAAAATCTATGACAGATTGTTTTCGTTTAGCGTTTTAGATACTAATTTACACAAAAGTTCTAGCTTTTGCAACCAGCTTAAGTATTTTTGTGAAATAAAGTAGTTTTATAATTTAAAAACTTACTACTACTCTTGATAAATTCGTTTGATTAAAGTTCTCTACATTATAGCTTAATAAAGATAAAATTTAAAACGGGCTACTACTTTAGTTTGTTGCAAAACTTACAAATATTAAAAAAAAAGACAAATGTATGTTGTTTGAAATGTGTAAAGCTAACTTTATTTTTTAAAAGGCCACTAGCCGTAAAAAAAATAAATGTAAAGCTGTAATCAGTCATTCATTCTAAATTTAATGTTGTTTTTTTATATAAAGCCAAATTTATAATAACGTAATTTTTTATAAGCAACTGATAAATAAGAAAACATAAAAAAATTATACAAGAAAAAAAGTGTTGTTCTATACTTATGATTTATTGTGATAGACTTCATTAGTTAAATTTAAAGCTCAAAGCATTGTAATTTTATCAATAGCTTTTATTAAAATAATAACAAAAGTAGTTTTAAAAACTTTTTTCAAACATTGTTAATTAGTTTTCTCATAGTCAGTTGTACTATTTTTAAGTGTTAAAATATAACTAATATAAATTTAAACAAATTTAAATGTTTTTTACTGGTTGCTAATTTTTTAGCTATTTTTTTAATGTTGCAAAGATAAATTCTTGCAGACGTTATTCATATTAAAAACATTCGTTTGGTTTATTCTTCTCTATATATTATAAGCAACACGCAAAGTTTTGCATTAAATTTTTTCAGTTTTGTATCGAGCATCAAGCTCGTAAAATGAGCAAAATATATATTCTAACCATTATCAACTATGAAGATAAGTAAAATATCTATGATAGCTTGTTTCCGTTTAGCGTTTTTGATCCTAGTTTGCACAAAAATTTCTAACATTCGCAACTAGCATAAGTATTTTTGTTAAACTAAATTGTTACTATAAGAAGACTTGTTTAGTTTTGTACTGTTCATATTTTTTAAAACAACGTTTATGGGATACTGTTTAAGAATTTATTAAAATAATTTTAATTGTCTCAACTTTGCTTTTATTTGTAAGCTGTAAGGCGCACAATGCTGGGAATTATAAATATATTTCTCTAATAAATAATTTTATATCAAAAGTAATTTCAACATCAATTAAAAGTATATTTTCCTTTTATCAACGTATTTTAAAAAATAGCTTTAATTCAGAAGTTTTGTTTAATTAAGTTTATTGAAAATGAGAATAAACCTTTTCAAAATTTTTGTTATTTTTAATGTGCAATAAAGTTCGTAGATTCTTTTTAACATGATGCTCTTGATTTTATTTATTTGATACCAGTGTAATAATCACAAAACGAAGAAGACTTTGTCCTGAGCAGATTAAAGTGTTATATTGTATACTTAAAGCTTGTCTAGAAGAATTTTAAACCTTTTTTTATTAAGTCTTTAATTGATTATATTTGAACATTTAGTTTATTAAAACTTAAAATTTTAAAGCTACAACTTTTTTTATAAAAATCTTAGATATTTTTTAACGGTCTTTTCAGTACTTTGTACTTAAGCCCTACTGGTAAGATCTCAACTACGGTTTCTCGTTACTACGCCTGCCTGATGAGTCCCAATCAGGACGAAACTGGTCGTAGGTTACCTCGGATGCTATTTTTATTAGTGTTGTGGTGAAAATCATTACTTATTTAATCAAATTTCAGGTTTATTAAATAATTATAGGTAAAAGTTCAGTTTGTTTTTAATGTCGAGCTCTTTGCTCGTTTGAATATTAAGTTTCAATGAAAAAATGTGTGTGATAAATAAATAATTTATAATCCTTTCAATATTATAATAAAACTTGTAGCTTAAGTTTATTTTTTTCTTGCGTATGACGTCACTTTAAGCTTTTCAATCACATTGCTTTTTTTTTATTAAGTTATGTTATTGTGTATTAAAAAATCAAAACTTTTAATTGCTAAATTTTCAGTAAAAAATTAGGAGCTATTTTTAGTAGATATAAATAAACAGTTAAAACGAGCATAATGCTTGTTTTTATTGATTACAAATATTACATGCTAGTATTAGAAAAGAAGTTGATAGAAGTCACTTTGTTATATATTCTATATTACAGAAATCTAAATTGTTTGAACTTTTCGAAACTTACTTAACTATACATTTAATACAGAAATTTCAAATTCCTTTTTTTTTGTATGACATCACTAGTTCTTTGAATGATATCAAATTTTACTTTAGTTTAAATTGGTTTGTTTGTTTATATAAAATAAAAATCTTTAGTTGTAAACATATTTCTTGACTTTTAACAAAATTTAAATTTATACAGCTTTTATTAAATAATCCTCCTTTCTTACTGTTGGCAGAAAGCTAAAATACTTGAAATAAAGGTTATACTGTTATAATATCTTAAGTTCAAGCTTAGTTTGTATATATTAAAAATCAGCAAAATTATTAGACTTAAAAGAATTTGACTAGTTTAGTTTAAAGTTTGTATATAATATAGTACTATACTGGTTTAGTTTATAGCAGAATAAAGTACGGTTAATCACTTAAAATAAAAAACTTGGACCAAAATTTCATAAACTACAAATTTAGTTTGCACATATTTTACTAGCTAATAAACATATAATAAGTTTAAAAATAAACAAGCACTTAATCGACCAGTTTAATAATCTTAAGTAGTCTTTATATAAATATATACTGCAGGAAATACAACTTACTACGTATCGAGATTAACTTCACTTGGAGCTAAAATTCCAGAACATATGTTTTAAAAAGACTAAAAAAATGTCTTTGATATTCAGCTGGTTCAACTTAAAATAACACATATTGGTAAAAAGAGATGCAAAGTTTGTACGAAAAAACAATATTACGTAGTTATTGAATGTTGTACAGTACAAATATTCGATGCGAAATCTAATGTTCCATCTAAACCAAGGGCAAAAATTCTTTGAAATTCTTTTATTTACCAAACAAGAAGGTTGTTTTAATTTTATAATTCACTTCTTCATCTTTAATTAAATAACTTACGACTACCATAAACCATAAATTGAATGATACATAATATTTTCATATATTTAATACTTATAACAGGTAGGATTTATTAATTAAACTAAAGTATAACATACAAGCTGTTTTGCTTTTGAAGCTATAATGTTTTACATCCTCTTTAGTTTAAATTTCATAATTCTTCTTAAAAGCCAGATCTGAGTTTTGTATGAACAGTCAGACTTTATAGTTTTAATAAAGTAGTTTCGATTTATATTTGAAATACTATTTGATAAAATAAACCTGGCTTGGTAAAATCATGAATAGCGAGCTTGGTACTCTTACATAACTCAGAAAAATTAAAAGGCCTATTTTATCGATAGTTTAAAATATATATGTATAGTTTAAACTCAATATGATTTATTTTATAAAGTTTGTTACGTCAATAGAAACTTTAAACTCTTTTTAGCTCAATCAAAAAAAAACGAAACGATTTAAAGTATAAGAAAAATCGTTTTTATACCTTTTGTTGTCGTTGCTTTACCATATTTATACAATTAGTAAAAAGTAACTTTGATAAATATCACTAGAGTATTTCATAAAGTAACTGAAATTAATTTATTTAACTTCAAACTAAAATCAAGAAAAAAAGTATTCTATTCCAGCATATTGTGATATATAATCTTAAAAATTTTGTAACTTTACTAGAGTTATTTTCAAATATCTACAACCTCCTGTTATAAGTGACTGCTACATAAATAATTTAAATTGAGTGAAAAAAATATTGTTACGAGGTTTCTACTCGTTTGAAAATTTTGAAAAAATTTTCAGGTATTACAAATGAAGAGATACTAATTTAAATGTTTAAAATAAATTTCTTGTTTACGTTTTTTTAGTACATAACGTCATTTTAAAACTAATGAATGATTTGATCGACATTTTACTACAAATGTCGTTCACAAATTTTGATATTTAAGTTGATAAGTTTCTTTACACAAAAATAAGTGAATGATATTGATTTGTAAAGAATCAAACAAATTTTAAGTTTGTTAAATTTTATGAATACAGTTGGTTTTTTTTTAGATATCGTACAACTTACAGTTTTATAATATATAAGATAATAAATAACAAAAACTATATTTTTTAGCAAATACAAAATCGTATATTATTTTTATTAATTTTATGTAGCATCTAAAGTAATTTGTTTACTAAAATAAATAAAAAATCTTAAAGATAAATAACAACATATTAAAAACTCTTTTTGCGTTAATTGTGAATATATTTTGAATCTGTCTAAAACTCAGATTAAGTTTTTTATCTCAATTATTGAGTAAGATTGAAAAAAAGTTTAAGTACTATAGAAACACTTTTACTTTAAATTAATTTATGAAAATTGCAATGATAAATATTTTTAGTTTCAAGTGGTTTTTAATTACATTTACAGTAGTACTTTTCTGCATTCAGTGTCTCTAAGATGCACCAGCAGTTCAGTGAAACAATTATATATAAATAAAGTCTAGTGCAAATGTTACAAAAATATATATTAAAATTATTATATAATAAAACTACATACAACTACACACAACAGATGAATACTGTAGTTTCATAGAACAAAAGTAAAAATTTGTTTTCAAATTTTCGTGCTTGTATGAAAAATAAAATTGTGCATAAAAATCCTAATAGTAATTTAAAAAAAGCTCCTAGTGACGTCATGAGCAATAAAAACGAAAGTTGATGCATTTAAAATGTATAAATAAAGTTACTTGATGCATTTAAAATGTATAAAAAAAGTTACTTGATGCGAAACTGATGATTTAATTAGAGTTGAAAATTTTTAACGAGCTTATAGCTTGTTGTTCATAACTATTAAACTATTAAGTATCTTTAATCGATGAAAATATTTAACAAATTACACCAAAACAAAGTATTTTGAAGTATTTAATATCTCGTGTAAACTTATGGAAGTATAATTAAAAACAATGATCATTATTTACACTCGTCTATATATATCGAGATTAACACATTAAAAGAATACTAATACATATTTGTTAATTAACACTTGTTACGAACATAAGTTTGCATAAAATTCATTGAAAGTGTATTTTAAAAATGCATTAAACCTATTGATTTGGTATATTTCAGCAATATTTAGTTACTCTTGTAAAAATAAATAGTTTACTAACGTCTAATTGTTATAATTCTATTATTAAAAATTGATATATTGATAATTTTAGTTACTGTAAAGTTCAATTATTAGTTATACTAAGTCAGTTTAAAAAAAAACATCTAATTTATGCTAACTGGTTATTAAACATAACGTGTTTAATATTTATAAAAAACTTGTTAGAAAAATACTATGTCACTAAATTTATTTTTAATTAATTTTAATACGATACTATTTTAATAAGATCTAACATTAAAAAAAGAATTAAACCTAAAACTAAAAAAAAAACTAAGTAATATTATAAATAATTTTTATAACTAGGGTTACGCAAATTAAATTTAACTTTATTTTAATAAGTAGTAGTTTTTAAAATATCTATTTTAAAACACAACCAACAAAAAAAATCTTTTTACTGCAATAAATTAATATATTCTATATGAGTAATATCTATACACATTTTAGCTTTATTTTGGATAGAAAATAATTTTTTGATATCATCCTAAATTTAAATTAAAGATATTCAGCTCTAAAGTATTTAAAATGCTGCTAAAAGTCAGTTGGATAGTTAAGCAACTCACACAAATAACGTTTTCAAATTAAAAAAAAGAGCTTATCAAAAATGGTCATATGTAAAGGTTCTTTTTTAAAAATAACATATTAGTCCACATTATTTACTTTGAAAAAAGCAATGATTTAAAAACTTAAACACATAGTTTTTAAACCGAAAGTGATCTTATATTTTGTTTTGATGTTTAAGTTCTAAACTTTAACAAATACTTTATAAAAGGTATATTTGTATAAAAAAATCTGATTTGTTTTAAGTTATTTACTTATAATTTAATAACAAACTTTATTTACAATATTAAACGTATAACTAAACAATGAATTTGAAAATATTGAAAAAGTAGCTATGTTTGTTAGATATGTATTATGAGTAAATTTTGATTTTTAATTATAAGCTTGCAAATGGTAATTGAACTTTAAAGTAATTTCTGCTCTCATGATGTTTGCAAAATGTTTCGAGTTCAAAATTGTTAAAAAAAAGTTTCAATTTCAGTATTCCTATATAAAAAAAGAAACAATTATTGTTTTATCGTGTATGCACTTCTACTTAATAAAGTTTTCTGCTAAAAATGCATAAAAATTAACTATTTATGCCTCCTAAAAATCTATTTTATTGTTTTATTTTTGTGCTCGATAATGTTTCAAATCTAATAAACAATTTAAGTATTTTACTAATATGACCCTGGTTTTAACGACTTTTTTAATAAAATCAACTATTAATCATTTTTATCAGTCTCAGCATTTAAAAATAAAATTATTATGTTTACAAAAGTAATAAATAATATAAATTTAGTTAATAAAACTAACAAAAGTTAAGCGTTAGTTATTAGAAATAATTTTATTTCTTTTTCTACTATAAATTACTTTAAAATGAAACGTTTTAATTTTAATGAACTTTACTAAAAACTTACAATTAAAAAAAAATAAGGAACAATAGATTCAAATATAAGTAAATTATAGTATAGATTGTTAAGCTCTTAGTGACATCATTGCTTTAAAAAAGCTAATCGAAGTTTCAACTGTATTTTTAAATTTAGTCAATTTTGAAGAGCTTCAAAGATATTTTCTGTTTTGATAATATAACAAACTTTTAAAACGAGTATTATACTTGTTATTTTAACTATACCAACTTACCAAGTAATGTTATTCAGTTTTTAAAACTTCTAATTCTACTTAGAAATATTATTATATTTAAAAGAAGTGTCACTTTCTGGTTAATCTACACAATTTAAGCTTAAAAATTTAATTCTCTTGATTTTACATTTACTTAACAATAATACAAAAAGTTAATTACACTGCATTTTAGCTCTGGTTTTTATTCATTTCAACAAAAAATAAAAACATAAAATACTTTGTTTATAACTTAAGTAAGCTGAATTAGTATTATTTCTAAAAAAGTTTGTTTAGTTTAGAATATTTATTTTAATAATTTATATTATATTGAAACTAAAAATATTACTTCAAGCTAACAAATTAGTCTATATAAATACAATTTTCTAAGAGACAATTTGAAAAATTTTCACATAATTCAAAAATTTGATACTAAGTATTTTTCAGTTGTTTAATGTTACTAGAAACAATGATAAATACTTATTACTTATGGAATCTAATTAAGCGACTATTAACTAATTTACTCAACAAAATAATAAGACAAGTTATTAATTTACATAATTAGTTTTATGTCTTTCAGTGAATTTTGTACTAACTTTAATACTCTTATGTATATTAAGTTACTTTATGTAGAGTTGTATAAATGAAACAAATAAAAATATATTTTAGCTGAAATAAAAACGATGAGTTTAAAAAAAAATACAAATTGTTTTTATTCATTCTAACTCAATATGTTTTAGCACTGTGTTTCACTATAAGCACATATTGTTTTATTTCTGATTAGTATACAACGATAACAAATTATGTATAGGTATTTTGTTAATTTATTATAAAATTATATTACTTTATTATATTGTTATACATTACAGTTTACTTCCTTATCTTATATTTAATAGTTTATGACTACTTTAATTCAAGTTATATTTAAAATTTTTGTTTATAAAACAAGTAGTTGGTAGCAAATAAATTAAGTTCAAGTATATTAAAAAGTTTTTTTTCTCCTATTAAAGCTATATATTAAAATAGTGAATCTCTACAGCGTATAGTTCATGGTGCTACTTATAAGCAAGAGCTGAGTTATGTGTAAATAGTTAGACATTATAATTTCTCCAAAAACAGTTGTATTATTTTTGTAATTAATGAAATAAATATAATTAAATATCAAGTATAGCGAGCGTGGTGCTCGTACAAAACCCAGAACAACGTTTATGATTCGTTGATATCGGTGGACTAGAATATTTATACAACTTTTAATCAAAAAAAATTGCAGTTTACAGTTTATGACGTCAGTGTACATTTAAAATCAGTTTAGCTTAGTTTAAAACAAAAAATAATTAAGTTTTAAGAAAAATATACTTTTAATAACATTTATAATCATTGCCTTACCATTTTTATACAATAAGTATAATGTAAATTTAGTAAATATAAATACAAAATTTGTTAAAGTAACTGAAATTAAGTTATCAAACCGCAAACTAAAACTAAGAAAATAAATTATTTTACAATCTATTGTTATTTTTAAACTTTAAAATATCAGAAATTTACAATACATATTTAAAAAATAAAAACAATTTGCTGCTTATAAGTGACTTCTACATAAAGGATTGGATTTGTAAGAAGAAGTTAATGTTACGAAATTTCTACTCGTTGAAAATTGTTGAAATGAATGTCACTAATAAAAGTTAAGAGATACACACAAATAAATTCAGAATAAAAACCTTTGTTTGCATTTTATTGGACATGACGTCACTTCAAAACTAATGACTGTATTGATGGATATTTTAGTTCATAAATAATTCACAACTTGTTGTTTAAGTATATTGGTTTCTATATACAAAACAAAACATTATGAGTGAGGTGAGAGCGATTTAGAAAGAATTTAAACAGATTTATGTTTATTACATTTTTATAAATACATTTTATTATTCTATACTTTATAGATATCGTACAACTTGCAGTTACGATATTTTTATAATATATAAGATAGTTGGTAACTAAGACTGTTTTTGTTTAACAAATACAAAATTATAGACGATATTTTTTAATTTTTATATAGCAGCTAAATTTTTTTTGTAAACTAATATAAAATTAAAACTAAAAGAAAAATTAAAACACATAAAATTACTTTTAGCGTTTTTTTGAAACGTATTAGGAGTCTGTCTAGAATTTAGAATAAGTTTCTTTTTTTAAATTAGTTATTGAGATCTAGTTTAGGACTTCTTTTCACCACAATAATTGAATTTAAGTTTATTACTTTTAACTACATCAATTTCTGAAATTTTAGATGATGACCTCGACTTTAATTAGCAAGTAAATGCTTAATCTCAAATTATTTACAAAGAAACAAAATAACTTTTTAATAATATTTAATTTTATACGAGTGTATAGATCACAAAACTTAATACATACTTATATTGAACTAAATTTTTTGCAAATCTAATTTTAGTTGAGGTTTCTATTTCGTTACTATTTTGTTAACTAAACTATTAAACTTGAATTAATACTATTTAACATAAAAATGTATTTAAAAACCACAAAAAAAATTAGTAGGTAGTTATAAAACTTTATAGATGTTATATGATATATAGATCTTAAAGATTTTTATTTGTAAATAACAATACTAAAACAATAACTTTCAAATATAGATTTTTGTGATTTTTATCTGTAAGTATATTTTATTTAAAAAATTAATACGAGTATATGCTCGTTTAAATACTAACCCTCAAAGAATTGACGTTGAAAAATAATTCACATAAATTTATATTTATATATATATTAAGTTGTGGTTTTTGAAGATGATGTTAATAAAATTTATTGTAAAATTTTATGATCAAAAAGCTTGTTGCTTTTAACAAAGGTTAACTCTAAAAAACTAGCTATTAGTACAAATTTATTTTAGAAATTTATTTTACACTTAAAAAGATATTTTGATGTAAAAGAAGTCTTTTATTGTCTTGTAATTATTAATTACATAAATGAAAATGTACTAATTACAAAAATATTATGTCTGCTGCTTTTGAAATAACAAAACTAAATGTGATTAATATATATTATCAGTCATTCTTAAAATCAAAATGTTGGACTTTTGTGACTAATAAAAAAAAATATTTAGATAAATTATCTGTTCTTGCATCATGTAATTAACTGTTTATGCAACATGAAAAATGAATATTTCATATAAACAAATATAGCGAGCTCGGTGCTCGTAAAAAAACTTATCGTAGAAAAAGGATCATTTCCTAGTATTTCGTGTAATTAGATAGACTAAATCTATATTATGTATTGCTTTATGAAACTAATGACGTCATTAGTAAACTAAAAATAAATTCAAAAAAATTGATTGAAAAAACAGTAATTGAAAAAAAAGTATTTAAAACAAAATCGTTATTAACTGGAAATCTAATTTGTGCACGTTATATTTTATTGTATATATTGTGGAAAATTTTAATAGTAATAATTTTTTCTAGTTTAATAAAGTATGGTTAAAACCATAAGATTAAATTATGAAAACTAACTTGTATAAGTTCTGAAATGAATGCAAAAAATCTAGTTTTACTAAACTTATTTTTTTGTTTTGTATTGCACTACTCAAAACTATTTTTATTTACATATATATATACATGAAGTTCTACATTTAATATATGTTTAGATTGTTAGAATGTAACAGTGTTAATTTAAGTTAATTAGTTAATAAAAATATAAAAGTTAAACTTTTGTAACCCAGTAGATATTTCATAATTTCAAAACAATTTTTTTTTCTATGAATAAGAATAAACAAGATATTTATTAGAACAATATAATATATATGTAAGTACAAAAGGCTAAGCAAGCTATTTTTGTTTATTAAGTCATAAGAAGAGATAAAAAAAAGTGTTTTATGTAAATGTTAATATTTAGTTTTTTTAACTTCTTTTTTTTTAATTACATTTCAAATTATAAAACTTAAAATCATTACAGTTTTTACATTTTTTTTATTCTTTTTTGTAGTTTATTTAGTTTAAGTATTAGGAATATTTGTTTATATAAATATTCTAGTACTATGTTAAAAATTTAATTTATTAAATATAATTTTATTGACGTTGTTAAACTTAAATTATAAATTAATTATAATTTAAACTTTATATGTTGCAAAAAGTTGTAAAAGATTGTTTTAAAAGTCGTGTGGTGCAGTAAAATGCTAGTTGTAGATTGAAAAAAACTGTTCGGTTTGAAAAAGATAATCAATTCAGTAAACCTATAGATATATTATTGACTGCAACTTTAAAATTCAAAACTTGTACAATAAAATCTAAACATATAGTTTTGGTTTTGTATGAAAAGGTATAAGGAGCTCGGAGTTCGTTCAAATTAGTGGTGATTACTTTTGAAGACTGGCTCATGAATAAATCTCATTATATTCATATAACTGTTTATTGTTTTAATGTTTCTTTTACGTCATACGCATAAATAATAATTTGAAGGACAAGTTTAAAAATATATATATGGTACATAATTTTTTGTTAAAATACCGAATTTTTTATGCGAGTGACAAGGTCGCGTTACTTATCTAAATAAAATGTAATAAGTGACATTTAAACTGCTGATATTGCTGAATACTTTAATTGAATTATAATATAAAACGTGATGTTTGAAAAACTTTAAAGAAGTAATTTAAAAGTCAAATTTTAGATAAAATATGAAGAAAACTTGTCTACTTAAAACAATACGTTAAATATGATTATTAAATTATCTCACTTTATATAAGAGTGAGTTGGATACCTATTTGATACAAACTAGATTAAGAAATGATAAATTTGTTGAGTCTGTGTATTATCAATCAAAGTAGTTTAAATTTAAGCAAATAAACAACTTAACATTGCCGCACACTCAGACTAAGTCAGGCTAGTCTATAACCGTTTCGAATATCAGGCCAATTTAAGCACTTTTTCAGTTTTTTTCTTATAGTTTTTTATTCTAAAGAGTACATATAAATATTTTAATACTTTTTTACATAGCATAAAGGTGTTGAATTTATTTGTTACTAGTTACTGAATTTCTTAAAATATGCAAATTATTTAAAAAGCAAAAAATATTTTTAACAGTTACATTTTTTTTAAATATGAGAAGTGAATGTAAGTATAAAACATATATAAAAGTGACCTTTAGATGATTTTCGAGCTTGATTTTTATAGAGAGTTAGGTTGTAAAATAAAGAATATATTAAGTTAATCTTATTAACTTTTCAAGAAAGTAATAGTTTATTAAGTTTTGAGTATATCAGTCTATGAAATTTTTATTCAATTAAATATGTATAATTTATTTAGGTATTCTTTGTTTAGCTAAAAGTCATTAAAAATAATAAACTGAATAAAAATAAAAGTTTTATATTAGTGTCACTAAAACCAAAACTGCGGCCTGCGAAGATTTTGGAGACTTGAAATTTGGCCCGCGAGCACCAACTGCCTGCCGACCCCTGAGTTAGAATTATCTAAAACGCATTGTAATTCAAGCCTGATATTGATTATTAGGAAACTTTTTTACTAAAAATTCATGAAATTACCATATTTTAATTGTTTTCAAAAATTTTATTTTTATATAATTACGTCATGCATTTTTACTAACAAGTTAATACTTAGTATAAAAATATTTAAAAAGCAAATTTCCAAATTTGTGTCATATCAATTTGGAAAAATTCTCAAACAACAATCAAGGTTGTTATATACATTTGATATTAAGTTAGGTGTTTAATAAATCGAACAGCGGCGACCTGTGATATATTTGTTGAGTTTGTAGATGCACTTTAAACATTGAATAAAATTTAAACTATGTACTTTAACAATATCTAAATGCTACAATTAGAACAAATTGTTAATAAAAAAAGTTTATTAAAAATATTCAGCAGTTTTATTTTATAATAATTTATCTAATTTAGGTTAAGCTTAGTTCTTAACACCAAGCGACGATCCTTGTAACAAATAATATTTTAAATAAGCTTGACAAAAAAAAAAATTCAATTATTGTAAAAAAATTAAAATAAATTTGAAACTTTTTTAAAAATTTCAAACGTTGAAATATTGTTTAAATTAATCATAATATTATAGTAGCTTTAAGTATAAAGCTTCTGTTAATAGTTTAGAATGTTTGAAGTAGCAAAAACGTTTTGAAAATTAAAAACATTAATAATACAAAATATGTTCAACTAAGTTTATGTGTCTACATTAAAAGCTTTAATTGACATTAAGGAAATCAAAAACAAAATTAAACTTTAAAATTGATAGATAAATTAGGTTTAAAATAACTCTACTATAGGTTTTAAACATGACAACTTTTTTTAAACTTTAGACAGGCATCAAGCTCGCAATATATTATCTAAGTAGATTAAATACTTCAGGGTAAACATTTATAATTTAATTAAAAAAAGTTTTTTTTTTTCATTCACTTAACTTTTATATAGTTTATAATTAAAATACACTTAGGTACATTAATCTACAGTAATATTTAATATTTTATGAACTTAAAAGTTGTATAGCTGAGCTGAAATCTTCTTAAACTTAATACAAATAAGCATAAAGCTCCTTTTTTGTTAGAAAAAGAAACTATATAACACAACCTACAAAAAATATACATTGTAATATTCTTACTTTATTATAATTTTATCAAAACTAAGAATATTAACAAAAAAATTTAAGACTGCTTTGTCAAATATGTTTTTTTTATCTTAATTTCAGACTATAGATCATTAAATTTTTTATATTTTATAAACTTTGTTCTTAAAAATAAAAACAATATGTTGAAATTTACTGTGTGTGGTTGAAAAATGTATTTTTTTTTATTAACTTAATTTACTAGCGAAATTTTAAGTATCATAAACATAAAACATATTTTTATAGTTAAAACAAATGGACTGTAATATTTTATTATTAAATAAAACTTTTATTAAATTAAGATGCAATTTTATCGACAACAAAACTTACTAACGTTGTAAATCTTTGCAAAAAACAAACTAAAGTAATTATAAATTACAAATCAAATTAATTTGATAAGATTTTCAATTGATAAGACAAACAGGTCTACTTAAAACTTAGTGAGTATATACAATATATTAAGTTTATGATAATCACAAGTTTAGGTTACTGAGAAAACAACTAGAGGTTTATAGTTTGAAAAATAAATATTTTTATTTAAATATATTTGTGTTGCTTTTAATGTACATTACAATTCTAGAGGGGGCTAAACAAGTAGATTCGCTCGCTTAAAAAAGTTGTTTCTGAAAAACTATGTTTAGTAAATACATTAGGTATTTTAAGTAACTTTTAATTTTAATTTTTATGATAACATCGTTGTTAGTTTAAAATACTTTTTATCTATTATTTATATTAGTTCAATTCAAAAGGTTTACTATTTATAAGTGAAAATAAGTTAAAAAACCCTAATTTGTAATAGTTTAAACTATTTATTTGGTTGAAAAGTTAGTTTCAATACTAAGATCTACTTTAAGCTAACGTTTAAGTCAAAATAAGTATAGCAATCGTAGAGATAAATTGAAAAATATTTACATTATTCAAATTTATAATATCAGAACAGGTTTGATTTTTTCAATATTTCTATGTAGAATGATAAATGTTATTTATTTATCTTTGCGAGTTAGAAAATTAGTAATGAATTTACTTAAAAATACATAGACTTTTGTTTGCAACGTAATGCTTAAGCAATTTTTTAAACGAGCAAGTTGAATTTTAATTTTCTAGTGGCTCTATTAACGTTTAAAAATAACTTGAAGCTTAACTGAAACATATTTTTACAATAAAGCTTGTAGTTATATATGATAATTAAAATAGCTTTAATTAAGTTAACACAAGTAATAATTTGGCACTTTATGTTTATCTCACTCAGTTTTAATTAGGGTTTTTTTACTTATCTGTTTATTTCTTTACTATTATGTTGTTTAGTTTCTGCTGAAAAAAATGTTGCAATGTTGTTGAATATTAAAAGTTGTTGTCAAATAAATAAAATTTAAGAACTTGTAGTGACATCTGTAATAAATAAGTTCATGCTTTAATACTAAAATTAACTCTTTAGTATTGTAAACATTATTGTTAGCATTTTATCTAGCTAAAAGTTTAATAAGTATTAACATCATGATTCTAAGTAAAAATGAAATAGCTTTTATTACTAGTTACGACATGTAAAACTATTTATAAGTCAAATACAACATTAAAAGTTTTTGTCGAAAAAATAATGAATCAAATAACACTGTAGTTAAAAATTTATGGTGACCCTAATAGTAATAACTATTTTATTGTTCAATATTAAAAAGAATTCTTTGGTAGTATTAGTAATGTAGTAAGCATCATACCTAGCTTAATTTTCAAAAGAGAATCATTATCGTGATAGAAATTAAAATAAAGTAAAATATATACTATAACCAGTCACGACATAGTTATAAAGTTTATAACTAAATTATTATTATTTACTAATTAATTAATAAACAGATAACATTTTACTAGTTTTGAATTAAATTTGAACAACTTGAACTAGTGAAATACTAATATCTAGATAAGTTTTAATGGGTTGAAAACAATTTATTTAAATATTTCAATATATAAGTAAGTGAATGTTTGTAGAATGTTCTTTACTTAATCAAATAAACATCAAAACAGTTTAAAATAAAATCTAGAAAGCTCAACTTTATTCGATTATTTTTTGGAATCTTTTTTTTAAACTTGAAGACTTAAAACATTTTGATTTTGTTTAGTTAATGCTTCAAGTACGTACTTAATACTTTTTCTTCGATGATTGTATTGTCTAGAAGTTCAGTTTGATCTACTTGTTAAAGCTGTTCTGGTTTCATTAAAAACTTTTGGATTAAAGAAAAACAATTGCATTTCATGTTGAATTTAAAATTTTATTTGGTATTTAAAATATCAATACAACTTTAAAACAGAAGTTTTATTATTGGGACAAAATACTTCTTCAAAGAGATTTTCAGTTTGTTAATTTATCTATTTAATTTTAAATTAAATTAGTTAGTCTTTAGAATATGTTGAAATATGAATCTAATAAGTAAAAAATTTTACAGTACCTTGTTTTTTGACACAAAAAAAAACTAAGAAAACATTATCTATATTATAGTAATTATAAAGAGTTTAGTATTAAAACCATATTGACTTTAAACTGCGAGCATGACACTCGTAACAAATTGTGAAGTTTAAAATATAGTAAATTTGATTAAATAAAATACTATATATACGAATAGCTAATTTACTTTCTTATTTACATGACGTTAATAGGGATTCAACAAGAACAAAATTTTATTAAAAATTATATTTAGTAAAAAAAATATGTTTATTAGTAATATAAACTTCTCAAAATTATTTATTTAGAACATAATTGTTTTTAAACTTTGATAACTTACAATTTTATTTTAAACTTAGTTTTTTAAACAACCTACAATCTAAAAATGACACCAACATTTCAAAGCCAAATAAGCATTCATATTAAAAATAAAACAGTATACCTTTTAATTTACAATTTTTATAAATATTACCAAGTATTCGAATTTATCGGTTATTTTATTAATACAACAAATAACTTGTTTTTTACTTATACTGCTCAAGTTAGATCAAAAATTGCATCCACAGTGTAATACATAAGTCATCAAAAATGCAAATCAAAACTTAAAAGCTTAAGTCAAATATATAAACTTAAGTAAAAAATACTCGATTATAATATAAACTCATTATAAGCTTTAGAAATTTACCACCTACAATAAGCAGCTTTTAGAATGAGCTTCAAACTTTTTTATAACTTATTTAAGTCTATATATAAGTATACCAACTTTCCTACTGTTATTGTTTTGATGTGATTAAAAAGAGTACAACAAACTGGAGTATCACACTTTAAGGTAAAAGTCAGTACAACTGAGTTAGAAGTTTGGTGTTTTTTTCATTGAAGATTTAATATAAATGACGTAAATAATGATAAAATGCTCAACGAGCAGATTTAATTGTTTAAAAGAATATAATTTCAGTATGAATTATTTTAAGTAGAGAAGAGTTGTTTTTTTGATTGCAGATCAAAATTTTGTTGATTTAAACAAATCAGTATATTGATTTAATTGTGATGCAGTTTTATTTTATTGAAAAGTTTTAACGAGCTTTTTGCCCGTTTAAATATTCTATGTGATGCTACTGCAGCAATGACAAATATATAATTCATATTATATAAAAATTGTTTATTAACTTTCGTTGTTTGCAGATGACGTCAGTAGAAGTTTATAGTCACAAAAACAAACATGTTTTATCCATTTTTATTTTGAAAGTTAGAAAAATTTAGTTGAATTTAAGTTTTTTAACTGCTTTAATTTATACAAGAACTTTTTCACTACAAATACTTCTAACTAAAAGGTAATGATTTAAATTGACGGATTGTTAAGTATTAATAGACGCAAAAATTATCCTTTAAATAAAACTCAAATAATTTTTAGCTCAAGTTAAGTACATTTATTCAATGGACTCTTCAATATAACATACATTTTTGTTCCTGAAAATTTATACGAGCACAAAGCATCGTACAATAGAAATGATATGTTACATTACTACTTGAACTAAACTTTAGATGAGCTTTTTTTTATAAAACTATAAGTTTTTTCTTACTTAAAAGCCAGATACAAATTAAAACTATGAGGCATATTAAAATTAACCTTATTCATAAAACTTGATCGTTAACAAGACTTTAAAACATATAACTTCAAAATCAACTAGTATAGTATTTAATTCTTAAACTTTCTTAGACGTCATACGGATAAAAAGTAAAAAAAAAGTGTCAGACATTGAGTTTTTTCGTTAAACTTCTTGTTTTAGGTCAAAATTTATTACATTAGTTGTTTTTTTTTAATACTTAATCAGGTATTTTACTATGATAACAGATATAAAGTTTGGTTTATAACAACTTAATTGTAACAATGAAGTATAAGCGTTCATAAAACAAGTTATGTTTAAGTATTGCATCATATGTTATATAAGTACAATTTACTAGCTTTTAAATTAAGTATAAATATTCATCTTAATATAAAACGATTTTTCATTACAATTACAACTTTAAAGATCGTCAACTAAAGCAAAATACAAAATAATGCATTTTTTTTCATTTGTAAACTATAAATATATAAACATTTTCATAGGTTTACATACTTTATTAATGAGCTTATTATGCGAGTTTGATTCTCGTTAAAACTTAGAGCAAATGGAACACCGATTAAATAGAAATTTATTTTAAATATTAAGAGAGAAAATATGCTTGTAGTCACTTCTAATTTTCAGTGACGTTAAAGAAAACAGCTTTAATTTTTCTACAAGTCGAGTTAAACTAAATTATCGAAACTTTTAAAGCTTGGTTCTAAAATTAAATGTTTAAAAGAATCATTTTTATATAAAAAGCACTATAATAAATAAAAAATTAAATATTTTTTTGTTTTCACAGAATCTCCAGTACCAATACAAGTTATAACACATGCAAAGCAATAAAAATATAACAACTTAACCAAGAATTGTCAACATACTGATTCAAATCATCTATTAATAAATAATGAATTAAATAGTTACTTTAACAAAAATAAACCTGACTTTATAGTTTCTCTAATTTCTTATAAATAATACTAAGCATTTTGTTTTTATCTTTTTAAATTTAATTTAGATTAATAATAATTAAACGCATAACACATATACAAAAAACTCTCCCAATTTTTTCTGTGATACTTTATACGTATTACACTACTGTATACGTATAAACTATCACAGAAAAAATTAGAAGAGTGTTTTATATATAAATTATGCATTTTAATAAATTATCAGATAATGTTTAAATTTTTTAGATTTTTAAATTTTAATGTTATAAAATTAAACTAATTAAGTTTAACGTAGAAAAGATGTAGTTCGATTATGAATTTATTTTTTCTTTAGTGTTTTATAATAATTTTGCCTTAATTAAAAATACGTAGTTGTCAATTACACACTTATTTTGTAAAAAGAAATAATTTTTAATTAAATCATTAATATAAATATAAAACCTAGTATAATCAGACAATTGTTTCAAATGTGTTTACACTTTCTTATATTACAGTTTTTTTAGTACGGTTGCAATATATGTTATTTTTTATGTAAACCAACTTAAGTGTCAACAGAGAGATATTCGCAATGTTATTTCCAAAAACATTAGAAAATATGTATTTATAAAGTAAGCAAACGAAATAAGTTTCTTAATATTTAATAGTTAAACCTTCCAAATTACTTATTATTGAATAATTTATTTAAGTTCAAATTGAATTCAGTTTATATACTTAAATTCAGAAGTACTGACTTTCAGTAAACTTATTAATGCATTTTTTTAAACTTTTTTTGAAACAAATTTTTTAGTTGTTATGAAAAGTTTTGAAAAATAATATTTGTTTAAAACTAGTTATTTAAAAGCTAACACAACTAAACATAAGTATAGCACCACAAAAATTGTTTATGCATTTTTTAATTTGTACTTCTTTATAGGTGCTCAATTGCTACTAAAGTGATTAGTTTAATAGAAATAGAGTAATAAATTGGAACTAAGGACTGAGTATGGGTTTACATTAATTAAATTTGGCTGCCAATCACTTAAAAGAGACTAAAATTAACTTAAGGGTTTTCAGACGTACATTGTATTTTATTAATTACATAAACATCGCAACAAACTTAAACAGCAGTAGGTTTTTAAATTTCACCTCTATTAAGCTAAACTGTAGAGATTTTTAATCAAACGAACATATTTAAAGTATTATCGGGTTTATAAAGAATCAATCTGGTAGTGATAAAAATAAAATAACTTTAAATGATTCATTACATCACCAGCTTAATTCTTGTTATAAACTGAATCATGTTTTCTAAGCAATTTTAATTAAATTATATAAATAATATTTAAAGTTAAAAAAGCAACTTTTGTTTTTTATTCACATTTGCGCCATAAGGAATTGATAAACTAGTTGACGCTTAATTTAAGTTTTATTAATAACTCATACAATATATGTTGTTTTCAAAGTTACAAAACACGTAAGTTTATTAAAGGTTTTAGTTTGAAAAAAACTAAAAGAAATCTTGTAGTTTTAATAAATCCTGTTTTTAAGTGTTATAGCTTATGAAAATACTTTCAAAACATTTTACACTCACGTCAAACTAAACTCTAATTGTTAAAATTTAGTATAATGTTAAAATAATTAATATTTCAAGTAACAAAAAAAAGTCGAGTAAAATTTTTTGTGCATAAGTGTTTCTATACTTTAAAACTAAACTAAATATCAACCTTACCGTTTTTTGTAATAGTTCTATATTTACGAAATACACAAAAAGTGCTTATGATTTCTTTATAGAAATGCAAGCTTCTTTAGAAAAAATAAATTTAGTGCACAACAGTTATATAAATTTTATTAAAATGCACCTTTAAGCTTGAATTTTTGATATATACTGATTTTTATATTGAAATACGAAATAATAAAAGAACATTGTAATAAATTAGTGTGAAACGATTACAAATAAACATTAAAATATAACAAAAGTAGCTTTTGATAAACTTAACAAAAGTTCATTTATCTGGCTCTTTTGTGAATACATTTTTTAAACGATTATTATGATTGCAATACAAAATTTACAATAAAAAAATTAATTATACTTGTAAAAATGTGTAAGCTAATTAATTTTGAAATAATATTTTTTAATGATTTTATTGTCTTACTTTGCTTTACTTATAAGATATTTTGCTACCAGCAAATGCTTTTAAGTACTGTATTACAATGAAACATATTTTAAACGATTAGTAAAAACACGTATATTTATAATTATATCAGGTTTGATTTAATACTTATTTAAACCTATATTGTTCAAAGTGTGGTTTTAAATAACTTATATGTCGTATTCATTGATTTATAAAAGTTTTATAGTTTGTTGATGGTAAAACTTATCAACTTAACCGAAATCATTTTTTAGTGAAGTTTTCTTACAACAACACAAAATAAGGTAGATAATTTTCATATAAATACATAATGTTTTCTAATTTATCGTGATTTGGATAACATTAAATGTTTGAACGTGCTGATAGCCCGTAAAAATTTTATATAAAACTAGTGATTAAATAAAGAAACCTTTGCATAGATACATTTTTTATTTTGAATAGAAATTTGAGACATGACTTATTTAAAAAAAATTATATTAAGCAAATAAATAAAATGTTTTTAAGCGAACCGTTAACAAATATTTTTTTACAAACTAATTTTAAAATACTTGTTGAGTAAGTAAACAGTCACAGTTTTAGAAAACATTAAAATTGATAAAATTAAGAAAATTTATTTAGATATAGATTCGCAGTTCATAGTTACATAATTGCAAATTACTTAAAAATTTGATTAGAATAAGCACACATAAAAAATACAAGTAAAACAAACAATAAAATTAAATAAGCGACAAACATAATACATATAACAAACACAAAACATATAACAGCTTATAAATATTAGATTTATAAACGTACTTTTGATTGAATAGATTAAGTCCAAACGTTTTCATAAATAAATATTTTTAAACCCTTAGATGATAATTATTATGTACCTAATTAAAATTTAAAAATGATTATCATTAAGATTATTCGATAAGTGTTCAGCAATCGCTGATGACCTAACAAATGGTTTATACAAACCCTCTTCCAACTAACTTCTAAAGTAAAGCCGGGCAACGTTTTTAATCGGCAGGCCAAATCCGGTAATTTTAATCTCTAGCGGGCAGAAGCATAAAACAAAATATAAAATAACGAAGTTTTTTTTAACTTCACTTAAATACGTTCTAATAAAAATTTTAACCTAAAAAGTTATGCTTTTTTTTAATAATTCTTTATAACAAGCTAATATTAATTTAGTTTTAAGCTAGATATATAACTTCAATTCTCTTTTTAATATGTTTTTCTTAAAGTTTAATCATTAAAGACTTTTAATGGAGAACATACATTCAAACTAATTATTTATTAAAGTTCATGATATAGATAGTTTAATTCACGAGCTTAGCGCTCGTTTGAAAAGACAAGTTTGACTTTTACCATAAATTGCAAAATAAGCTCTATTAATGCATATTTAAATTATAACTGTAATTTGTGTTATAATCCGCATGACGTCATTAAGCGCCTAAAATTTTAATGGAATTAAACAACGTAATATAAAAAAGAAGGAGAAACTGAAAATTGAGTTTAGGTTATAAATTCACTAATTTGTATATAATGTTTTGTTGGTTTAATGTTTATATAACAGTTTCTATTGACAATTAATTTATAAAACTAATGTCTACGAGCAGTTTTAGGCTTATTTGATGTCATGCAATTTAAAATGGAATTTAAACGTTAAACTTTTGTATCATTTTAATCAGTAATTTTTAATTTTACGTTATTAACACTTGTCTAGAAATTTTAACATTAAGTCTTCAGTCATTACATAAGCTATTCAAAAATTTATTTAGAGTATTTTAATTAAAACTGCTTATAATAACGATTTACTAGAAAATATTTTCTTTATATTGAAGTTTTACTTCATATAAAGATTGTAATGCCCACAAAAATGTTAATAGATAAATTATTATCTGTATCAATTTAAATACTAAGAATTATAATCAAGTTTCAAAGCAACAATTCTTTTATTAGAAATAGGGTTAGTAAAACTTTTATACTACAATATAATTTAAATTTGTAGACTAAGTTCATTTAAAAAGTTAATAAAAACACAATATGATGACAAATAGTTGTTTTTAATGGAACGCGTTGTAGTAAATTTATCAATATTTATTTATCTTAATCCAACTATTAAATAAACTCAGACATTTTTTCAAGTTTTGTACGAACATTAAGCTTGCTGTACTTATTTTTGTACTTGTTTATTTTCATTTAACAATGTATCAAATAAAAAACTGTCAACTTTAGAGAAGTCAAAATGTTAATGTTTTTATTAGGTATTGCGCATTTTTAATTTTTGGTATTTTAATATTTAGCTAAAAAATATTAAAAGCTTGAACATTATTTATGATTATCCCTTGTTTAAATTAATATATTATAAATTGTTTTTTCTAAAAACAAAGTCTTTAGATACTTTTAAATTATGATAACACTAATTTATGAAATTCAAGATTTGGAAGCAAACTCTAAAGCTTAAGTAAATGTTTTATTAAGTAAAAAATATCTAAAACAATTTCATACGAAAAACTATGTTAACTATATGTTCATGTACTAAAAGAAAGTTAAAAACTATATAGATTAAAACTAAAAAAAAAAATAAGGTTTTTCATCAGAATGTTTTATTTTTTTCGAACAATTGTGTTTAATTGTTAAAAATTCAAAAACCTGATTAAAGTGACTTAATTATTTCAAAAGTTTTTAAAATTACTTTTTATTAAACAAAAATTATTAGACTTCTGTTGACGTCAAACAAAATAAAAAATTAAGTTCAGGTTGATGTTGTGAATTTAATTCAAAAATACTTCTAATTTTACTGAGCTGAAATTAACAGGATAGTTTTAACGAGTAGAAAACTCGCAACATTACATTTTAAAACTACTTAACTTGAAAAATTTAACAAAATTAAAGTGATTTTAGTTGTTAATATAACAATAGATTAAATTTAGATTAAGTTTTTTAGTTTTAAATTTACAACAAATCGTTAAACTCGTTAACAATACTAAATATCGTGCTTATTATTTAAATATTTTTTATATACCTTTTATTTAGATATTATATCAATATATAGTGGTTACACGTTATTGTTTTTGTAGTTATTTTCAAACATTGCAATATTTTTGTTTACAAAAGCTGATTAAGTTCTTACTGACGTTCTTGATAACAAAAAAGTTTCGTTTAGTTTATTTTTTGCTACAAATTATAAGTAATACACAAAACTTTATAAGCTGATTTTCGTCTATTTTGTATCGAGCATCAAGCTCGTAATATAGCAATATATAGACTATAACTGTAAATAACTATAAAAGTAAGTAAAATATCAAAAATCTCTGGTTTCCATTTAGCGTT
Source organism: Thalia democratica (assembly GCF_965202585.1). Lineage (NCBI taxonomy): Eukaryota > Metazoa > Chordata > Thaliacea > Salpida > Salpidae > Thalia > Thalia democratica. The sequence goes on from NC_139170.1 coordinate 3,846,066, forward strand.
ATTGATACTAGTTTACACAAAAATTTTTTGCATTCGCAAGTAGCTTAAGTATTTAGTTAAAGAAAGTAGTTTTATACTTTACTAACTTACTAATACTTTTAATAAGTTTGTTTTATCAAAACTTTCTACTTTCTAGGTTAATGAAGGTGAAATTTGAAACGGACTAATACTTAAGTTTGTTGCAAAACTTACAAAATTAAAAATAAAACAGATTTATTTTGCTAAAATGTCTAAAGCAAATTTAGTTATTAAAAGTAAATTAACTGTAAATTTTTACTCAATCCTTTGTTCTTTTTTATAAAGCTAATCTTCTTACTATATAGTAAGCAACTAATAAATAAGTAAACATTAAAATTAGGTATAAAAAAAAGTATGGTGCTATACTTATGTTTTTTTGTGATAAATTTTTTTATAGTTGAATTTAAAGCATTATAATTTTATCCTAATTTTTTCAAAACAATAACATAATTTATTTTAGAAACGTTTTTCAAAACTTTGTTAGATAGATTTCTCATAGTCAATTGTACTGTTTTAAAGTATAAAAATATAATTTAAGATAAGTTTAAACAATTTTGAACATTTATTACAGGTTGTTATTTTTCAGCTGTTGTTGCGAAAATAAATTCTTGCTGACGTTATTAATATTGTAAGCGTTTCGTTTAATTCATTTTCTCTATATATTATGAGTAACACGCAAAATTTTGCGTTCAAATATTTTTTCAATTTTGTATCGAGCATCAAGCTCGTAAAATGAGCAATATATATATTCTAACTATTATCAACTATGAAGATAAGTAAAATATCCATAATAGCTTGTTTTCATATTGCGTTTGTGATCCTATATAGTGATTTACACAAAGATTTCTTACATTCGCAACTAGGTTAAATGTTTTTGTTAAATTGAATGATTACTAAAAGAATACTTGCTTAGTTTTATACTGTTCATACTTTATTAAAACAACTTTTATGTGATAATTAAAAAAAAATTAAGTAAGTTAATTTGTCTCAACTTTGCTTTTAGTTCTAAACTGTTAGGCGTACATTGCTGGAAGTTATAAATATAATTTGCTAACGTATTGTCTTAAATCAAAAATGATTTTAACATCAATTAAAAGTATATTTTCTTTTGAAAACTTATTTGTAAAAATGTGCTTTGGTTTTTAAAGTTTTGTTTCATTTAGTTTACTGAAAGTTAGAGTAAACCTTTTAAAAACCTTTTTAATCATTAATATGCAATAAATTTAGTAGGTTTATTTTAATTTGATGCTTCTAATTAGTACCGTTGTAACAACAACAAAACAAGGATGATTTGTCCTCCTGGATAGATTAAAGTGTTATATTGTATTTATAAAGCTTGTCCAGAAGTAATATGATTTTTTTCTAATAATTTTTTAATTGTTTGTATTTGGACAAATAGTTATTAAAACTTAAACTCATGAAGCTACATTTTTTATAAAAAAAACCTTTGGCTACTTTTTAAACGGTTTTTCAGTAATTTGTACACAAGCACGGTTGGTATGACCTCAGGTGTTGTTTATCGCAAATATGCCTGCCTGATGAATCCCAATAAGGACGAAACCGGTCATAGGTTGTCTCAGATTCTGTTGTTATTAGTGTTGTAGTGCAGATCGTTATCTATGAAACAAAAAAATAAGTTTTTTGAATAATCATAGGTAAAATTTCAGATTGATTTTAAACAAGAGCCCTTTGCTCGCTTCAAATTTAATTTTCATTACAAACATAAGTGATAAGAAAAAGGAGATAAATCTTCTTCGAATATATAACAAAACTTGTAGCTTAAGTTTTTTTTTCTTGTGTATGACGTCACTATAACCTTTTTATTCGCATTGCTTATTTAACTATGCTATAGTATTCCTTAAGTGTTTGAAAAAATCAAAAGTTTAAAAACCACTGAGATTTTTGTTAATTGTATTTACAAAACACGCTTTTTGCATAAATTTTAGATAATAATAAGTTCAACACCAATAAAAAATAAGTAAAATATTGAAAGTTGATTCAAACTTTTAAAACCAACATGTTTTTTAAAGCTTATGTAGATGTCTTAAACTAAATGATAACATTTTTACTTGTAATGTCATTAGATATAATATGACATTAAAACTTTGAAAACAGCGTATTTTAAGTTTGTACGTTAATATAAAAAGTAAAGTCTTACTTTAGAGATAAAAAGAATTACAGTAATCTTCATAATAAAAGCTCGAAAATTGTTTTCTGAATTTTGTTTTTTTCTTTATTATCTTTTTAGAAAATTTATTTATCTAGTTGTAGTACAATGATTGGTGTAACTGATCTATCTATTTTTTATTGCAATTTTTTTTTAAGTAAGATAAATGTGTTCGAAAACTAAATATTTCCTTACTACTCTTATCAAAAGTACATGACTAATTAACTAAATGACGTTGAAATTGTTGAAACCTAAAATATCGACTACTGTTTAGAAAATATTAGTTTAGCAGCTGTGAACATTAAATAAAATCATCGTTAATATATGAGCTAATTTATGATTTTAAAACTAGTAACTCTACTGAAAGTGCTCGATTTTAATTGTAATAGAAACTGTTTATAATGTATATAAATATACAGTTATAACGAACGTAATGCCTGTTTTTATTGATTACAAACATTACACACTAGTATCAGAAAGGAAGTTAATGGAAGTCACTTTGTTATATACTCTATGTTACAAAATTTAAATTGATTAAACTTTTTGAAGGTTATTTTTCATAAATTCAACAAAAAGTTTTACTTATATTTCTTTATGTTTGACGTCACTAGTTCTGTGAGTAATATAAAACTTAATTTTAGTTTAACTTGATTTGTTTGATAAATAAAATAAAACTTGTTGTAACAATATTTCTTAACTTTAAAATAAAAGAAATTTATGTTGCTGTTACTAAATATCCCTTTTCTTACTGTTGACAGTAGGTTAAAATACTTGATATAAAATTTATAACTGTTTTAAAGTATTAAGTTCAAGCCTATTTTGTATACAATAAAATTCTACGAAGTTCTTCAATTAAATTATTTGTTCATCTGCCCATCTTTTATTAATAAATTTACGACTTCCATAACTTGAATTACACCTAGTAATTTTATATTTAGAACTCATATAATAAATAGGTTTTAATAAGTAAGTTAGAGTATAACCACATAAACTGTTCTGCTTTTGAAGTTATAACATTAAAAATGTTATAAATTTTACAATTCTACTCAAAAGCCAGATCTGAGTTTTGTGTGAAAATTCAGACGTTTCAGTTTTAATAAAGTAGTTTCGATTTGTATTTGAAATAGTATTCAATAAAATAAACCTGGCTTAGTAAAATCATGAATAGCGAGCTTAGTGCTCGTACAAAATTGAGACAAATTTTAAAACTTATTTAATAGTTAGTTTAAAAAATATAAATATAGTTTGAACTCAACATTATTTGTTTAAAAAAATTTATGACGTCAATAGGAACTTACACTCAGCTCAATTAAAGAAATTAAACAAGTTAAATTACGAGAAAAATATTTTTTGTAACGATAAATAATGGTTACTTTAAAATTTTTATACGGTTTGTAAAAAGTAACTTTGATAAAAATAAATAGAACATCTGTTAAAGTAACTAAAATTTATTTATCAAACTCCAAACTAAGCTATTTACGACATATTGATATTTTTAATTTTAAAGCTTTATAAATTTACTAAAATATTTAATTTATAGAACATTTTATAGATAGTACATGTCAATTTAATTAAATTAAAATCATACACAGTATTTATGCTTTTGATATTATAAAACTGAACAATCTTTATTTTAGCTTAAAGTTCATAATATTATTTGAATGCCAGAAATGATTTTTGTTTGAATAGTCACACATTAAAATTTTATTACCGTTGGTAAAAATTTTTTTGATATAGTATCAACTAATTAAGTCTAACATAATACAAATAAATAAGCGAGCTTGGTGCTCGTAAAAAGTTAGAAGGATGTTGTAATCAAAATTATTTGGTAATTAGAATAAATTATAAATTTTAAATCAATAATATTTGTTGTTTAAAGTTTATGATGTAAATAGGAACTTTAAACTCAGTTTAGCTAAACTTATAATAAAAAAGTTAAAAGTTGTTTTATTAAACTTTTTTTAGAGCTCTGAATAAAGTATACAGCTTTGAGTTAGCTAAGAATTACGGTACGGTAAAATGCAGCAATTTGGGAGCTAAAAATATTTTTTAAACTTTAATTTTTAGCTAGAAAATGTATATATGGTGGATATTAGTACTTTTATTTCATTTGTAGGTAAAATAAGTTAAATATTGTTTTAGAATATATATTATTTAAAGAACCGTACAAAGTAAAACTATTTTATACTATTTTAGTTTTTAGTTTGAAATAAAATGTAATATCAAACAAACCTAATTAAATAAAAAGTTATACAACTATAATAAATAATCTAAAAGTATTTTTAAACCATAACTTATAAGTATATCTGTTAGGTATTCACTAATATATTGAAGTTTATTTGTTAGGTAGCTTCCGTAATACTAGTAAATAATTCTATTTAGAACATGTTGTTAGCTAGTATATCCATTAAACACTCTATTTACTTGTAACTAGAAATAAAAAACTTAAATGGTGACTAAATGTACACTGTACAGAATTTGTGTATTGATTGTAATCATTTTTGAGTGAAAAACTACTTTAAGCTTTCTGCTCGTTCAAATTTTTAATTAAAGACATTTAATTGTATAATTATTTCATTAAATAAAATAATAAAATTAATATATATCTTAAATTATAGAAAACTAAGTTAAATTTTAAAAGTACGAATACTTTCCAAAACCTTATATAAACAAAAATCAACCTAGTATTTTTAATTCAAACTACAAGCACTAGATTTTTAAGATACTAAGTAAGAATTTAAATAATACAAAAAGCTGCTTTTTGTTGAGTTTATGAGTTTATATCGCGACCTTAATACTCGTTTATTCTTTTTGACACTACTATGAACCATGTCCAGCAAACCTAATTTTAAAACTATAGCAAAAATTTAAACTTGTATTTACTTTTAAATGTAAGCAACATCAATACAATATCATAGTTTATTAAAGGAGAAAGAAGATGGTTAAAATATTTGGTCCTTAGAACTGATGCAAAAAAATCTTTTCGGTTATCGAATCACACACCACTGATACATTTAAAGTCTTGTCCAGGACATATTTGCACTGAAATTTTGATTTGCTTATTTTATGAGAAGAATACAAAAATGATTACTTTTAATAAGTCAAGTTGAATTTAAGTTTTAAAGTGTTTATATGTAATTTCATATTTGATTTTTTTAGTCTTATTTTACAAAATAAAGACTACTATAAACAAAATACAAAAATATATCAAACTTTAAAGGCTGCAAAAAAAAAGAGGAACAAAAAAAAAGCTAAATTGTTTTGCAAAACGTTTTCAAAAAAACAAACTAATTAGTTTTTTACTAAAAAATAACTCAAATAGTTTTATTAATGAAAAAAATAAACAAACTCGAAGTAATAATTATATATCTTGTTTTTTATTTCATTCGCAATTAATAGTTATTAATTGTTTTATTGTTAAACTTTTAAAGTTTAAAAAAGTTAGGTATGACTTGCATAAATGGCATTTTGATATAGCAAAGTTATTTTTTAATATTATTTATGTTTTTAAATCAGGTTTTTGTTCAACTGAAATTCTATAACTATTAATTATGTTTTGATCTATACGGTATTATATTTTACATCTTTTAAAGCTTAAAATATTACATATACGTTTTGCTTTTAATATGAAAAATTTCTGTAGATTACCTTCTACATAGTAAGGGAATATGGACTTGTATTTGTTTTGTATAAATATAAAAGCTAGTACAAATAGAAATTACTTATTATACCAGTTGTATATTCTTTAACAAATTTTAAGTAACATTAATAACGTTTCACTTAAACAATCGTTTAAAGTAATTATACAACGTTTCCTATTTATTCAATAGTAACTTAAACAAATTAAAATTTTGTTTTAAATAATTTTACTATAATTGAGATAAATAACTATATGAATTTAAACAAAAACTTTTTCTTAAACGTAATAAACATACTAACATCTCTAATTTAATCTCTAACTTTTTATAAGTTATTTGTACCCGTATAAAGTATTTTTTTTTTTACTTTTAAATTACAGTCAAGCACTTTAAAAGATTTTTTTTTTAATATAAAGTCACTTGGTAGTTGTTAAAATTAATTGTAATATTTAAAACTTCAAAACAAACATCTAGCTTATAACAAAGCTACATACCAATTAAGGTACTATAATAATTCATTTTGTATATATTTTTTTAAGTAAAGTACTTTTGAGCACATAGTTTGAATTATTTAAAAAACTAATTCAGTTGTACGCGACTGAAACCTATATTTTTTTATTACAAAGATTTTATTTATAAAAAGTTTTAGTTATTAAAAGTAATCTATAAAAAAGTTTTAGTGTGAAAAATTATAAATATTTCAATCTAAATTCAAGTTACTTAATACAATATTGAATTGATTATTTAATTGAAAGAAATAAAGTTAACTAAATAATTAAATCTTTTAACCTTGTCAACCGTTACCTTTAGGCTATTTGCTATAAGGTACAAGCAATTATTAAGTCTCTTGTTAAAAAGAAATAAACCTAATAAAGATAAAAAACTTGTATATATATTTACAGACTCTATAAAAAAAATTGTTAGTAGTTTTTAAAGTAAATAAAGAAAAAAATATGGATTTTGCATTTCTACATTTAATGAAGACGTATTTTTACTTTCAATATATTGTATTTCAATTTTAAATGAGTTAATATTACGAGCTTTAAGCTCGTTTTAAAAGTTGATAATGCAATAACTTTATAAAGAAGAATCAATTTTAAAATTATTTATTAAACTGTAAGTTTTAAATAAAGAAGAGGCTTATTTTTCTTTAATGTTTCGAGTCAAATTTAAGCTTTGTTAACGAGTTTCATTCTATTAAAATAATCATATGCTATAAAAACAAGTTGCTGTTAAAATTTCTAGTAAAGTTATAAAAACATTACCGTTAACTAAAACTAAATTTTAACTTTAAGGGTTGATCATACCACAATCTCTCGTTAGATCGAGACCAGTTTCGTCGTGATTAGGACTCATCAGTCAGTCACAATCGAAAAACTTGGAGTCTTCAACTTACAAACGGATTATATATGCAAGCATGAAGCAACCATTTGCTGGCATTGGTTAGTGGCTGCAGCATTGCAATGTTCAATACATTGTCCAAAAGGCAAAACAGCTTTATTTTTAGTGATAGTTTGAGTAAACGACATTTTAAGAAAATAACTAAACAGCTTTTATTTTTCTGATGAAATCTTTAACATGTTTCTCATAATAGTGTAAGTTATTTCCCTTATGCTTTGTTAATACTATAAGTCGCTTTATTAATTTTTAACAGCTGTTTATCTTATGTTTAATATCTTTGCTTTAACTGTTTATCAGATATTTAAAATTGTCAACAAAATTTTAGTAAATTAAAGTCATTTAAACAAGTACAACATTGAATGTTGAATTTATTGAAAGTCGTTTTTAAGAAAAAAAATTGATTATTGTAACCGGTTTTAATTTTTCAATGAAGTAATCATAAAATGAAATACTAAATTGTTATGTAAACTACATTAAGATATTACAAATTGTAAATATGAGTAGTTGTTAATTTTTTTTATATTAGTTGATTTAAATTTTGTATATAACAAAACTATAGTTTTTAACTACAATTTTTAGATATAAAAAAATTTATGATCCTCTTATTTGTAGATAATAAATATCTAATATAACTTTGAAGCTGAATTAATACGGATAAATTAATCTTTAGGGAAAAATTTGATTACGCATGATGAGGTATTACGACCTGCTCGTTTAAATATTCACCAAATAAAGTACTCTTAAGCTAGTAGAAACACTTTAACATATTTAAATATATGTATGTCTGCTAAAGGTTGCTTTTTTTTCTAGTACGATGATATTAACAGCATAAAATGTGATTTTTTTATATGTTTGGACAATCTAAGTTTTGATAATAAGATTGTAAAACCTAATTTACAAGTTACCTAGTTTAAATTAATACAAGTAATATATAAGTACAGCAATTTATGCACTTAAAATAAAAACATTGACCGTTTTAAAATAACTTGTATTAAAGTTATTTATTAAAGCAAGTAAATTTTAGTTTAAAAGTTTTTATAAGTGCATAAAACATTAAAAATAACGTTTTAAGTTTTTTTAATAGGATTTGTTAGATAAAAGAGTAATCAAAAATGAAATAAAAAACAAGTTTAACCTCGACTGTAAACAATATATGATAAAAACTTCAATTTTCCTCATTTTTCATTTTCAAAATTTAGTTTGCGAAGTATACTTCTTTACTTGTTTTAGTTACAAGCATTTGAATGTTATAAAAAAAATGTAGGAATAAAATTATTAAAACTACAAACTTACAAAATTAAAAAATAAAATAAAAATAACTAGATTGTTTAAATACTTTATTAACATAAATAGTTCATTTGTTTTACTTATATCTACAATAATCAAAAAATGAATATACAACTATTTCAAACAAAAAATAAAAATCAGAAGACAAATACGTTATAAAATTTTAACAAAATATTTTCGTGTATAATATTTTATAAAGATATTTAGTAAATTGTCTTATATTTAATGTTTAGGTAAATAGGTTAATATAGACTTTATCTGAAAAAGCTGTACATTTTTTTTAACTTTTGACAAACAACTAAGTGAAATTTAAAAAGTTTAAAGTGGTTTACCGATTCCGAATCTTTTTTTATGAATCGGCCGAATCCAAGTCCGAATCTTGGACTCGGTAGATCACTATTAGTTAGTATTGTATGACGGTTGAAGTCAAAATACTAAAAACTTTACAAATAAAAATGCAAGCTGAGTAAAAAATTAAAAAAAATGTTTAATATGTCAAGCTTAGTATGAATGCATATTACAAGCTTTGTGCTTGTTTTAAAATCAGTGAATTTTTATTTTAAAATAGCTTATTTTAAATAGCAAATGATTTATTTAAATATTAATAAATCATGCTGCAACTTGCTTTTTTAGTGCATGTGACGTCACCAAAATATTTAGACCAGTTTTTCTCGTTCGAATGTAAGGTTTGTTTTTCGGTTTAATTCCTACTTTTATTTAAAATGAGAACTAGTTTTGACTGTAAAATAAACTTATTATGATATAACATATTTTATAAATCTAAATTTAAAACCAACTTTTAATGCAATGTTACTAAGTTTTTACTAATTAAGATTTTCAATTTTTTTTTAAAACTTTAGATTATTTTCTTTTAAAAATTATTGTTTTTAAAAATAAGGTAATTTTAAAATAAGGAATTGCTAAATACAATATAGAGTTTTAGTTTTATTTATATTACATTTATGATGTTTTGAGGTGGTAATCTATGCAGAAATTACTTAAATTGTTATAGTTTGATAAAAATGTAATAAGATAGTATTAGTTAAAACTATTAGTTTAAATTTACAACTATTTTATACTTTCCTATAACAAAATTGTAAAATTGTTTAACTAAAACCTGCTTAGTTTAAGTTTATATACTTCTACATTACTTTCATGTATCTTAGATACTAACAAAAATTTAAATACTATAAAGGAGCTTAATGGTCGCTTTCAAAATTTAAATGAAAAGTTCATAAGTGATTAGCTAATTGACTTTAAAAATTTCTTTTTTAGTGCAAACAGTCGTTTAAGAAAATATTTTTTTAAATAAAAATATAAACTCCGCACTAAAAATTTTAGCGAATTTTCGTTATTCTAAAATAATAAGACACTTGATGCATTAAAACAATTGAAACGAGCTTAACAGTTTTTTTTAGTTATAAAATACTGTTTGCAATAATAATCAATGAAATAAGCTTTGATTTGCGTTATAACCTGCATGACATCTTTTAAAGCAAAATATTTTCTTTAGTTTATTTTTTTTTGCACGAACTTGTCTGTATACTATAAACAAATTTACACTTTAAACATATTTCATAACATTGACCAAACAGTACATTTAAAAACAATGCTACTTTTGTGGCACAGCTTCAACTATTGATAAAAGTTTTAAACAAGCATTTAGCTTGTAATATAACAATTCTTTTTTTATATTGGTTCGTACTTTTTGTAACTGTACAACAATAATGATTAAATAATATAACTATTTGTAATTTATACATAAAGTATTTTGCACTTAGTGACTTTATACACACGTTAGATAAAGTTTCAATTTAGACTAATGTATATAAAATATATTGTGAGGAAGCTAGTAAACTGAAAAATCAACTTTTTTTCATCTTATATTTTACAGTAAAGCTTATAAAACGAAGTTAAGTTTATTTACAGAGTTATGTTTTTGCAAATATACATTTAAGTTTGTAATTATCCATAATTCCTTAATAAAACCAACTTTTTTATATGAATTACGAACTTGATGTTCACTTAAAACTATCTAGAATTTTCCTAGCTACTGAATAGAAAATGTTTTAATTAAAGAGAAAAATATGAAACTAGTTTTGTTTTTATTTCATCCACATCGTCACTAAGAACTTTAATACAATTTTATATGGTTGCTTAAATTCAATACAAAAAAATACAAAAAAAAAGATTTTGGTTTCCTGATAAAACTTTATATTCAAAAAAATTCTATTGATTTAAGACAAATAAATTAACATCACTTAGAAATTTTCAGTATTATAAATGTATATTTATATAAATGTTTATATGTAAAGAATTTAAATGGAATTTTTAAATTTTTGGATTAAAAATATAATACAAGCTTGTGCTGGACTCAAATTTTAATTATAAAATTATTCCTTTAAATGATGTTTGTAAGAGAGCTTTGTATTATAACCTTTAATCTGCTTTTAGTACGTATAGCATTATTCTTAAAACAAATCATATTTTTGGCACTGTTTTAAACTAAAAATATTTTTTTAGAGGTATAAAATCTGTTCTAAATTAAGAAAAGCGTATGTTTAATATTTAAAAAAATAACTAAAATAAATATATATATATGAAAAATAACTAAAAATACAGTAAAATGCCGTATGAACAAAAGTTTATTTATCTTTTGATGAAAAAAAATCGTACTATTTCTCGTAAAGATTACTTATTGACTATATATAGTCTCAATACACATGTTTTAATAGAAAATGTTAGCAGGTAGAACTAAAAATCTTAAACCTAAATTTTTTGTTTTTAATGTTTTTCAATTATTTTAAAAAACCTGCATTTAATTGCTCCTGAATTAACTATACAATTTTGAACTAATTTTTTTCAAGTCCTTTTAAAATATGTTTTATTAAATATACAGTAAAAATAATTACAATACTGATTCAGCTGTTCTATTCATTTCAGGTACTTTAAAACTATTATTTTCTTACTAATACTAAAAATATTGTTACATCGCATTTTAAAAACTTAGTGATGATGTACGTTTTAAAAAAGGCAAATTAAAGCTGTTGTTTTAGAAATAAATTTACGCAGGTTTTTAAACTATTGTTAGTGAAATTTTGTAGAATTTTAACGAGCATCAACCTCGCAATGTGTAGTTTTAATAAATGTTATTTTACAAATTTTTTTATTTGTGAATATTTTTATAAAAAATTGCTTTAAATAAGTACATAAAATATTAATTGATTGACTAAATTTATAATAACTGAAGACATATTAATTCATTTTACCTCTGTAAAAAGAGAAGTATACTTTCTAGAACTTTTAACTGTACTAGTTGTGTTTAAAATATTTTAGTAAATTTTAAAAATAAGTAATGCAGAACACTTACAATAATTCCAATGAATTAATCAAGCTGTATTATACAGAACACTGCCAACTGATGAAATATAAAAAAATAAATTTTTGTGTTAAACATCAATACTTCCTACTGTGTTTAATTGGTCTTTACATATAAAAGAACAAAAACTGTCTAATAGTATAATTTTATAAAGTATTAAAAATCATTAACTAATTAATGTAACCTTTAAACTTAGAAAACTACTGATTAATATGGTATAAAAAATTTCTAAATATAATACAGCTATTATATTCAGTTAAGTTTCTTTAAAAGCATTATTATTTTCCCTAGTACTAAAAATATTTGTAAGATTTACCGAAACTGAAACTTTGTTTTGATCAATACTTTAGCTGTAGTTATGAAAAGATATTTTCAAAGCTTCTTAAAATTATTGATAGTAAAATTTTAACGACCATCAAGCTTGCAATGTTTCATTGTAAGATATAATAAAGTACAAATAGAATTATTTGCAAACTTATTTATAAAAAATGCTTGAAGTAAGTACTTTTAAAACTCATTGGCTTAATATTTTTACAATAATTAAAGCTATAAAATCAATTTTACATCTTTAAAACAAAAGTATACTATCTATAACTTTTAACTGTACTAGTTGTCATTAAATTATATAAGTAATTTTTTATAATAATTAATGCAGCATGTTTGCAATATATCAAATAACTTTAAAAAGCTCCTTTACACTGAATATTGTCAACTGAAGAGTTATTTCTACACTATTTTTTTGTATCAAACATCAATACTTCATATTGTATTTAACTGTTCTATGCGTATTAGGCATTGAAAACACATAAAATTTTTATGTTCATTACACATTTGAAATCAATTAAAATGGTATTTACAAACTTCTTAAATAACAAATCAACATTTTTTAAATGTTTTAGATAAACAATTTTGTCAGTTGTTGATAATTTTAAGAACTAAACCAACATATTTTCATGTTTATATTTTTTATTCTTTAAACATACCTTTTTTAATACTAAATTTAAAATAATTAGAAGCTGAATTACGAAAAAAATTATACTTTGATAGTTTACATTATTTTTGATCAAAACATTTGCGATAATACATTAATATAAATAAAAGTCACTATGAATTTACAATGAACCTTAAATAGTAGTTAATATGTTTTTAAGCATAATCATGTTAATTATTATACATTGATTGTTTAATTAAAGCAATCCTAACTTAAATTTAATTTTAAGCTAAATTTCATTCAAGGTTATTTTGATATTTTTGAAGAAGCTGATTAGTTGTATTAAGTTATGTAATATAAACCATAAAACAGAGGTTTTTAAATTGTAAAACTAATATTTTCTGAGAAACATATCTAAGAGTATTCGAAAATTCTAACTTTATACGAACAAACTTAATAATTTTAAGCTTAATGATTAAGATTTTGTACTAAAATTAATAAAATAAAATTTGAATTAAGAAACGTCTTTTATTTATAATAAACAACTTTATAAACCTAAAACACTGTTTTTGACAACATAACCAATTAGGATAGTTTAATGAATAAATGAAATTAATTTGCAGTAGTAAAAACAATAAGTTAGATGTAATCTTTTACTTTTTGACATCTAAAGTGTTTACCAACTTATCAATTTTACCAGAACTACTTTTTAAATCGCGTTTTAATTGTAAAAATATTTATAAAAAGGCTAAAACAATGTTATTGTTGATGTTTGCATTTTTTAGGGAAACTTGGTAATTTCAAATAAAAATGATTTAATTAAATTAAAAACAGGAAAAAAGCATAATCAATTAAATACATTTCCTTTAACGTTATTGACAGAATTTTTTAAAGTTAATCCTTTTATTTTTTTCTGAGACTAAATCAAAATACATATAAAACAGTATCTTCTTAAATGATATTGAATACACACAGATACAGAGAGTTTAATACTCGTACAAAATTAAGATAAAGCCACCAAAGTATTTCCTGATATGATGCTTGATTATTTATACTTAACTTAATAAATTATTGTTTTATTTATGTAAATGACGTCATTAGAAACCAAACATTCAGATTAATAAAATGAAGGAAATATTTTGTTTTTTTTTCAAAAAAATTTGATTAGTAGAATACTTGATTTGTCAGCTGTAAAACACACTTTTAAATAAGAAAACACAAATCATAAAATTAAAGTTCTGAAAATCTTTATGTACACTTTCAAAAATAAATGTATGAAGCACATGTAACTCGCAAAATAATTGAAATTTACGTTCAATAATGCTTAATAATTGGAAGCTAATATTTTTTAAAACCAAAATCGTTTAAAACTATTTATATGTTGTATTTAGACTTTTTTAGTGATTGATTCTTTAATATTATTTACTCTCCTCATAATATCAATCTAAATATTTAAAAAAAATCCAAATTTAATTCTACGTTAACTTTAAATATATTTCTTAAAAAAATGTTATTACTTTAAACTTTATAATTATTCAAGTTAACATTAGGAAACACGAAAGAGTACTCAAAGTTTAAATTTATTGTATAATACAATCTTTACTAGTAAGTAACTATTAGTAGCATTTAGTGTTTGACATAATAAATACATTATACTTATTATGTTTACAAGTATAAAATGAAAAAAAAAATGATAATTAACAACTAAGGAGTCAATTTTACTGTTTTTACCTGAAAATCAATAAAAAATATTTTCTGCGCATTGAAATACCCGATTTCTTGTAATAATAAAGTAAAAGTTTTAGATAAAATTTATTTATATTAACTTGCGGTGTTTGCAGAAAACCTGAGTAAATTTTATTTTCTATTACTTTATATACCTCAAAGGCAAAAGAATTTTTATTAATAGGTATTTTATATATCATTTAACAAAAATTAGTTAATTTTGTTGTTTCATATAATTTCTCTGCCTAACTAACAAGATTAAACCATCTTTCAAATATAAAATTTTATTATAAACTTTTAAATAATATTTTTACCTGAGAATTAAACTTACTTTGTATGGCAAAACTTTAAATACTATACTTTTGAATAACATTTTTCTTTTCTAGATAAATATTTTTTTTTGTTCTTAAAAAAAACATCACATTTAGACCATGTTACCAGTACTAAACAAGGATACCAATACATAATTTAAAGTTTTAAAGGCGTTTGAAAATATTATACTCTTTTTTTTTTAAATCTGTTAAAGTTTGAATCAAATAAGGATTTTGTTTTAAATAAAGGTTAACGTTTGGAAAATTATAAAACAAAGCTAAGTTTTAATAAATTTTATGATAAACATTTTTAAGATTTCGTTACTTTAAACTAATATTTTGTTGTAAAATAACGATTCTAAAGTTTTTAAACATTTTCTTTCAATAAGGTTTATAAACCTTAGTAACTTCTAATAATAAAACTGTTTTTTATACATACTAAATAAAGACATTTTAAAAACTACACTAACATATAAGTTTTCAAACTTTTTTTGTATCAGTTATATTTTAAATGGACTTCTTATTATTTGATTCTTTATTAAAGTTTGGTTTTTACTAAAAATCAAAATTTTAGATATTTTTACTACAAGAATCTATTATCATAATAATTAAAATGATACAACACTTTTTTTTTAATATACTAAAACAAACTAGTTGACATTAAACTTAACCAGAAACAGTCACGTTTACTTTATTAAAATTATTAAGAACCAATATCATTTCAAACATTTTAAAGAAGTATTTCATATGAATTTGTAAAACAAACTAGTTTTAGTGTTTACACGTAGTTATGTATTTTATAAGGAAAAAGTGTTATTTATAATAAACTTAAATGTTTTAAAAATTCCTTTCATACTTTTGATATTGAAAATTTAAAAGTGATTTAACTCTATTAATAAAAAACATCAATAAAAATATAAATTGTACTTAATACAATAAATAGTAAGGACAGACTAATATGTTTCATAACAAAAGAAAAATTCTGTTTTTAAATTATTTGAATTTAATTTCTTTAAAATAAAATGGTGCATAAAAATCCGAATTACATTTAAAAAAAGCACCTAGTACGTCATGAGCAATAAAAACGCAAGTTGAAGCTTTGAAAATGTATAAATGAAGTTACTTGATGTCAAACTGATGCTTAAACACTCATGAAAGTTTTTAACGAGCTTACAGTTCGTATTACTAACAAATACTTACATATACTTAAATAATTATTGTTTTTATTTGATGGAAATTTTTAACAAAATTTTAGAAACTAAATTACTTTTGTGTATTAAATAACTATCGTAAACTTATTGCAAGTATATTTAAAAAAAATCATCGTTATTTATACTCGTTTATATGTATAAATATCAACACTCTAAAAGAATACTAATACAAGTTTACTAATTAACACTTGTTACGTACATAAGTTTGCATAAAAAGCATTGAAAATGTATTTCAAAAGCGCATTAAACCTATTGATTTGGTATGATTCAGCAATATTTAGTTACTCTTGTGAAAATAAATAGTTTATTAACATTTTATTTTAAAATTCTATTAATAATAAGTAATATATTGATTACTTTAGTTATTGTAAAGATCGATTATTAGTTATACTAATACAGTCTAAAAAAAAAAACACCTAATTTAATTCAATTGAGTATTAAATACAAGGTGTTTAATATCTCAAAAAATTGTTAAAAAAATACTATGTCACTAAAATTTGATTTAATTAATTATAAAACGAGACGATTTCAATAAGATTTAACAATAAGAAAAAAAATTAAACCTAAAACTAAAAAATAAGTAAGTTATAACAAAGTTAATTTTTGATTAATCGTTTTCAAAACTATGTTTTAATTTAAGTATTGTAAAAAATGTTTAAAAAAATACTTTTTTTTTACGCTTGATTTTCCCGATAAAACTTAAAAAACTTCAATTTTGAAATTTAATAAAAAAAACTAAATAATTTTTTATTATGCAAGAAGCAATACTAAACAAAATATATTTGTTGTAAAAAAATAAGATAAACTTATTATTCACACTCCTTGATTAATAAAATTATGAAAACTGCTTGTTATACTTGAAGTTACGTCATGCACATCAAAAAGCAAGTGGTAGCTTCATTTTGTTATGTATAACTTTAAAGAGCTTTTGTTTATCTAAATTGTGGACTTTACTTTTCGCATTTTTCAAACAAGCAAAAAAGCTTGTAATATAAAATTAGATCTTTATAGCTTTTATTAAGTTTAGCTTGTTTAAATAGAGACTTTTTTGTTATTTTAGTAATGTAATTTAAATTTACGACTATACTGAATTTGTATTTAATAAGCTGTAACTTAATAGAACTTTTAATAAGCATATAAATAAACAAAAGTTAACCTGATTATTCTAAATTACAAATAGTAGAATTTAAAAAATAAATTGCAAACTTACTTTTATGTTTGTATTTTTTTATAAAGCTTATATACTTTTTGTTTTAGCTGTTTGTTTTTAGTGCTAAATAACTTTAATAATCTAAAGATGGAATTGATTATTTTTTCTTGATAATTCTAAACTTTAATAAACAATATTTATTTAGTTTTTAACATTTAACGATAATAGTCATACATAATTTTTATCTAAATTAGATATAATATATCATGAAGCATCGTTAAATGTAGATAATTAGCTTTAGTGAGCTGATTATAAATAGAAACTGACATAATGTATCTAATTTAAGATAAAAATTATAAGTGATTGTTTATGGATTTAAATAAACTTAAATTAACAGCTTTAATACTTCTATATATATATTTGCATATATAAATTCATTTTTGTATTCTGAGCTCGCTACTCGTTCAAGTATTAGTCAATGATGAAAAATTTAACAAGATCTTATTATATATATCTACCGTTATATCCGCTGCAGTTTACTTTTAGTGTGCATGTCGTCACTAAAAGATTAAAAAATGTATTTTTTAATTTGCAAGTAAATATATATGTTTTAAAATTAAAATAAGAACTATACAAAATTAAAGATTGATTATTTTTAATGTTACATTTAAAACTTATTTTACTAATTAAATCATGAAATTTACTTAAAGTAACCACATAAACATTAAATTTATTTTCTAACTTATGAAAATTCTTGAAATATTTTTTGCGATGTCATGCAAAAAATCGAAAACTTTTATTGAAAATTAAAATTACGATTTTAAGAATACAATCATTTGACTAGGTTTCCTTAAATTTTAGACGAGCATCAAATTTGAGACATCTGCTTACAAAAAAAGCATTTACCATTTTGTTTAACAAAACTCATTGTAAGTTTAACTTAGTTATTTTTTACTAATTTACTTTGTTATTTTAAAATTTATCACAATTTTGTTCTTTTGTATTTGTCAAAAAACTTTGATTTTACAAAAAATGATTGCTCGTTGTATTTTCTAGTGACATCAAGTGCATTAAAAATAGTGATGTACCGGACTCAAAATTTTGGGTCCGGCCGGAACCGTATCCAGACTTTTTTTTTCAAATTAGGATCCGGCCGGAACCGAATCCGGACTTTTTTTTTCATATCAAGATCCGGCCAGATCCGGATATCAGACAAAAATGGCAATATCCGGCTGGATCCGGACCCGGATAGTGAGTCCGGTACATCACTAGTTTTCACATAAAAAATAGAGCTACATTTGTAGTTTCAAAGTTTCATTTCTATAAAAGCTTTTGTGATAAAAAAAAAATTATGAATAGTTTTAAATTTAGTTTAAGGAAAATTGATAGAAAGATAAAGTACATCACAGAAACAATATCTGGTAGCTAAGATTAATATCTATTAAATAAAATCAACTTGTAAAAATCAAGTAGGACCCCCCTATAGCCTTACCAATCTAAAATCAATTAAAATCAAGTTCTTGAACAAAATTAACTAAAAAATCACAAAATATAAACTGGATCAGCTCAAACTCATTCAAAATCTAAAAGAAAGCTAGCCTGAGTTTTTCAAAAAATCTTAAAACTAGCCTAACAATTTGGTAGTAAAGTTTTTAATTTTACAACATGTTTAAGTAGTTGCATTTCTAATTTTTTTATTTCATTTTTTAAATGTAAACAAATTTAAATTAGTCACGTATTCAAAATTAGCCAATCACGGTAGGTGTTTGATTTAAACTGACGAAAATGACACTTTTTAATTTACAAAGGGTTTGTTTTTGAAAAAATACTTTCTGTATGCTCTTTTTTTACTAACTAGATCCGAATCGGCCGGATCTCTGTTAGGATCCGGCCGGAACTGGATCCGGACTTTCTTTTCAAATAAGAATCCGGCCGGATCCGGATTCGGACTTTTTTTTCATATCAAGATCCGGCCGGATCCGGATATCAGACAAAAATGGCAACATCCGGCCGGATCCGGATATCAGACAAAAATGGCAACATCCGGCCGGATCCGGACCCGGATAGTGAGTCCGGTACATCTCTAATTAAAAAACGACCAAAATCTTTGGTTTTATATCATTATATAGGCAACAATTCTTATTTTTTTTTAGTTTTTACTGCTGAAGTCTATTAACTTGTGTTATTTATCTATACATTACTAACTACATTCGTTACAATTTATTTGAGCGATTAAGATAATTCAGCTTCTTAAGTATTTTACGGAATATTTAAAAGTCAAAAGTTAAGTGGTTTTTTTTTGGTGTTTTACTGTTATTTTAATATATAAAAATTACTTAACTACTTTATAAGCTTATTTTTCCTAAAGTTTTACTAATATTTTAAGTATTTAGTATTACAGTGTTACTACACCATTACAAAATTTATTAAAACTCAAATAATTTAAAACCAAAAAAATTTTATCCATATTTAACTTAAATTAATTTGTATGTTAAATTTTTTTTATATATTCTACCTGTATATTAGGACAATATTTAATACAACTAATAAATTAGTTATAGCAAAACTATAAATATCTTTATAAACTTATATTCTACAGAAGTACACTATTTTTTTGTTAGTTTATGTTTGTAAAAAAATATATATAGAAAGAAATCTAATTTATAGATTATATGCATTATCATAGTAGTGACATATATGTGTAATCACTGAAAAAATAAGCTATTTTAAACTTAACAGTTATTTGTGACGCCACTCAAACCATGCTACAGCTTATAATATTACAATATTAATTAGTTTTACAAAATAAATAAATTCTTTAGTTCCTACGTTTATACGAACATAAGTCTGACAATTTTATTCTAAAAAAGAGTTAGATATATTATAAAACAAAAAATATAAACTTAAATTAATTTTTGTTTTAAGTTTAAATTTTAGTTTGTTTTTAAGTTAAGACATTATCAGTCACTTCAATTGATTTTAATAGTTAAGTATAACTTCTAAACACGTTATTAAAACATATGCTTACAAACTAAAATATATCTAAAACTATTTTTTCATGTGTTAAAATGATTAATAATTTATTAAAATTTTTATTGATGTTCGAAATCTAATTATATTGATAACTAAGGTTTTTTATATAATAACTTTCTTTAGTCATTAAACTCACGCATATATTTTTTTAAAGGTAACCAGCATAATTCGTACAATGTTAATTATTTCTTTCGTTTACTTTTAATAATTACTAGTATAATAAGTAAAAAGAATGTTTAATAAAACTACCTGATATTTTCTAAGTGACATTATTTATAGTAGAAAATAATTTAAACTGTAGTTAAAAACATTAAATCAAAATTATTTTTATAAACATTGTATGTTTTTTGTCAAGTTTTATACGAGCATCCAGCTTGCAATATCTACTAATACACATACAATATAGAAAAAAAACTAACTTGCTACAATTTTAAATATTTTTTTTTATATTTATTCTCTTTGTTTTCTTAAATTATCTATAAATTTTGATCTTCGTTATTTACCCGAAAATTAACATTTTATTATTATTGATTGAGTTTAAAGTATAAAAGTAATCTTTAGATATGGTTTTAAAAACAACTAGGATAAAAATAAAAATTACAATGTCATTAAAATTTTTCTTTTTATAACTTAAAAAAAAACAAAATTTATAGGTAATTTAATTATCTTTAACTTTTATTAAAATTTTGATAATGAAACAAGAGCAAACTGAATTTTGGTTGAATTGGTTAGAGATAAGCTAACTTTTGAGGTAAAAACAAGCTTTCAGATTTTTTTTTGTATAATGTGATTGTTTAAGTATTTCAATAAAACTAAATCATTTAGTTTTGTTGCGTTTTACACTCAAAGCAAGTTCATAAAAATAAATCTAGCATTAGATATCCAGAGAAACTAAAGCTTGGCTTTGTTTAGGTTTCTACCAAAACATAAACTAAAAGTACTTAAAAATTATTAAGCATATCAGTAGTCATACACTTAAATAATTATTTGTTTAACTAGTTAAATAGTTGTTTAAGTCTGATTAGTTCTTTTTGATTCTATAGTTCCTATTTAATATGGTTTTTAAAACATTTGTCATACATTGTATGCATATAGATTAGATAAAGTTAATAAAACTTTTTGTTTTAGTATATACGGTAGCTTAGGTAAGTGTATAAGGTATATAATTAAGTTGTGTTAGACTAGTTAAAGCATCAAGTTAATAATTTTTTACAAAAGAAAAATGGGGAAGTATATAGTAAACTACGCTTTAACCGTCTTTAAACCGTGTTTATAGCATTTTCATTAATTTTTTAACACATATCCTTTTTAAATAAGTCTTGTAAAATTCTAAATGACATCATGAAAAATAAAAAGCAGACTAGAGATTCTACAATTAAAAATAAATATTCTACGTTGGTAAGATTAACGACACATGTATCGGCTGAAATTTTATACGAGCAGCTGGCTCGCAGATTATGTTTATTATATGTAAGATGTGACATTACTATCAGTTTCCATTAACTAAATCTAGTTTTTTAATTTAACTTTGTTAACAAAGCCTAAGTATTCAAAACATAATTGATAAAAAAAAACACAACATAAAAACTTCTATGCAAATATATATAAAACAAAAAAAAAAACATCAAAAATTGCATAAAACTTTTATATCTGTATTACTAAAAAATCAATAGTATATTGAAGTTTTCTTAACTAAGTGTGAATTAAAGTTACTTAAAATATCAAAAACTAATCTTTTTAAAGATTTTTTTTTTTTTTCTCGATAAAGATATCAATTTCAAAGTTGATTTACAAACTTGATGTTCGTTTGAAGTTTTTAACAATTTTTTCATCCTACAGTTATCTTAATTTTTAATGATCTATAGAAATTTATTAAACTGCATTTGATTTTGAATCATACATTATGTAACTCTAATTAAAGTTAACTTTATATTTTAGATAAATACAAGTAAATATATTTACTCGAAAAGAAAATTAGAATAATTTTTTAGGAGAAAAAGTTATAAATATTTTTTTAAAGTTATTACATGACTTCAAAAATGAAAACTCTCTTTAATTTCATAAAATAATGACAGTATTTATTTAACAGAGTTTAAATACTTTTTTGTTTAACTTTATTTGTTCTACACCGTTTCACTGCAGAGCAGCTCATTAAATCCAAAAAAGCAGTAAAACAAAAAAATAAGGGATAAACTAAAGAAAAAATAATTTAGTTTAAATTTTAATTGCGGAGAGAATGATCTTTAGAGACTAGTATGATCATTATGTATAACTGTTAAAATAACTGTAAAAATAAAATTTAAAATAATTAAAAATAATTACGAATTGTACTCTTACATTAAGTCACAAATGAAATAATTTAAAATTTTCAACAAGAACTTTAAAAAATTATATACTAATTTAGTTATTTTAAAAAATATTTAGGTTCTTAGTTTGTTAGTTTTTAAATCTTTTAAAGTTTCTTGTTTACTAAAAGTTTTATTTAATTTTGAGTTTATTGTTAAAAGTCTTTAAATAGATTTAAATAGCTTGTAGTTTCTAAAAAATTTGTCATAGTAAATTATAGTTTTGTATATGCTAGTATTTCTTGTTGTGTTTTATATAAAAGATTCATAACTCAAAACTGTCTCTCTGAATTATATAAAGTAGGCTAGAGTAGCATTAAGTATATTATTTTGTCCAACTATAATAGGATAAATGAGAAATATGAACAAAAAGGTCAGGTTGACTATCTACCCACAGTAAGTCACCCTGATCCAACTGAAGCTTTAGACTTTGGGCCACTAACATCGGTAGCCCACAATTTTCTAAAAAAATTTTTTGTCTGTATAGTTATTTGTCTTAACTTAATGAGATTGCTTTTTGAAGATAATAGCAGGTTAAAAAATATTTAATCGAAGACAATGTAAAATTAAGTTACAGCTGCATGACAAACATTAAAACACAATGAAAAACCACAACAAAAAATTGTTATCAGCAAAAAAGTAACAAAGATGAATCATGAAACTGCAGAAAGAAACAAACACACCCCTGTAAGGAGGAGAATACAGTCCAAAAATGTCATTCTATAGATAACAATTAAAAACACACAATTCATCAAAAAGATACACTGAACTAAATGCCAATCAGCATAAAAAAACGTACAGCAACACGCAATACCATAGTTGATAGCAAACCTAACAACAAAATCTACTTTTAATACAAACAAGCAACTAAAGTTTCAAAATTAGCACATAAATTAAAAAATGAAAAAAAAAACTACAAGTTAACTTGGAAAAAACAAAAGACAAAGAACATCTAAACAAGGAATAACAACATTTAAGTTGTGGTTGAAAGAAACTTAATTGATACTTGAATCTGATAAAAAAATGCATTAACAAAAGAGAAGACTAAATGAACTCAAACAAACACAGAAATAATTTTTTTTTTGATAAATTGGAAAGCAGAATCTTTAATTATAAGTAATTTTTTTACTATTAGTCTTATATGTGAAAAACTAAGCAACACACACGTTTATTTACTATTTTGAATAAATGATATGAAACCTGTCATTTTTTAATTTGTATTTTAATAGTTTCTATACTAACTATATTAACAATAATAGTTAAATTTAAGGCTGTTGTTTGAAATCATGATTTATTTTAATCAGAAAATAATTTTCTAAAACTTATTTGTTTAAACCAGGGTTTCCCAAACTCATTTACTAAATCGCCCCCTTTTCATAGATTTGAAAAAAAATCGCCCCCCATGATTTTATAAAGTTTTTTCTTCTCTTGAGTAAGCACTTTTGAGCCAAAAAAGTTGTATTCGAAATGTGATTTAGTCTGGAACTTCTTATGCACGCACTTTGGGCTGTGTTTAAAGTAATTTACAGAGCTTGAAAAATAGTTACAATTATTTTCTGTTAAGTCCAGTGAAGTGTATTAAAATACTTAATTATTAAAAAGCATTGTGTAATCTGTAACCAATTCAGTTTAAATATGAATTGTATTGAAACTAATGAAACGTTTAGGTTAGTTGTGGACGACTTTTGTAGTCAAAAAGTCATTTTTACTAAAAAATCCATTCTAGTGTCAACTTGTTAAAAAAATGTACTTGCGGGGTGCATAATTTATAGAACTAACATATTAGAAAATTATAAAACTCGAGCAAAATTGTAATAAATTTATTTAGTATTATTGTGATCAGAAAGTACTATTGTGAACTGGAAACCAAATTGAAAGCATATTTCAAAATATTAAGTATCAAAAAACTAAATTTTATTTGTTTTGCACAAGTAGTTTTCAAGTTACTTAGCGGGCAGAAATTTGACTTGATCTGGACCGTATGTTACCCATCTAAAATCTTAACTGAAACCTGACATTATAATAATCTTTTGTATAACGAATTTCGGACATTTAGAAGTGAAGCTAAGTAACTTATTTAAGTCGCACAACATACTTAAATTATTTTATAAATAGGCATATTCTAAAATTACTATACCATAGATTAAAAAACTACATAAGAATGTACAGCTTATTTTACACATAAAATATAAATATTAAGACATCATTGCTGGTCTAATTTGAGGAAGTTTAACCGATTGGTTGATTATCTCACATGAAAAGTGGTTTTACAATATCTTCTGTTAATGCAGTAAAATTATAAATTTTAATGCTGAAAGATAATATAAACAAGTTATTTGTAAGGTTAAACTTTTTTAAAAATCTGTTTCGTATTAGAATACCATGAAATAGTATTTGACTTGGAATAACCTTTACAAAACTATTACTTACTCCTAACATTTTTTTTTTATTAAATTTAAAAAAACTAAAAATAAAGGTTTTACAGTTGATTTTGTGATCAGAAAGTAATAAATTAAAACAGTTTTTATTAAATTAATTTTTTTTGTAACTGTAGCAGTCTTTTGATGGCTTATTTAATTCTGTTCAAAAATCAATTTATTTTCTAGCTATCAACCTATAAAAATTTAACAGAGGAAAATAGTGAAAAATTAAAAGCTAGGGTTGAACTATCAAAATAAATAACACATTTTAACTTTCAAAATATTTTGAACTGAGATGAAACAAAAAACAGTTGTACTACCATTTTAACATTCTTTATAATATACATTTTTAAACGATAATAAATCAAGTAAGAAAATAAAACTGACGTTAAGAATCTTTTAGATGAAATAGTGAAAGTCATTTCAAATAGAGACCTAAAATCTATAATCTTTTAAAGTCAAAAAATCCTTTAAAATAAAAATATTAATGGTTATCAATTTTTTTTTTATTTATACAGATTAAACAAGTATTAATAAAAAACTGTCAAATAAATATCTTTCAAACAAATATTTTATTCACTGTGTTATAAAAACTTTTATTGTAATGTAAAACGACAAGTATAAACTACAAAATTAACCAAGTCAAAACATAACTATTAATAGTTTTCAAACATAAACCACTCAATAAATACAGTAGACTTCAGCTTGAGTTTGCACTTTAAACAAATCAAAAATCGTGAACTCAAAAATACATTATCACTTTTTTTACAAAATGGCAAATTTCAATATGTTATAATGCAATAATGTTATGAAAAAACGTAAAATTAATTAAAATACAAAATAAACATTCATTAAAAAAATAGATTAATATAAGCTATTAAGTATATTAAAGTCTTCATTTTATTAATACTTAAGTAGTTATATAATTTTCTATCAAATTTAAGAAAATGTAAATTTGCTTTTTTTTTTGGGTAAAAAGTGCGAACTCAATAGGAAGTCTATCGTTATTAATGTTCATTAGGCATTAAGCAAACCTGTTGTAGAATAAATAACTTAACAAAACTGTTATTATAAAAGAATACTCAAATACATACTATCCAGGTTAAATAAGAAATATTAAAAAAAAGAATAACGTCTGCTACTGAAGTCTAATCTAATGTGAAGGATAAGTTTCATGACTGCTCACAAGTTTTTCTATATCTGATTCTAAATTAGTCAAATAAAGCCTTAAGTCACTTCCTTTACAAATATCTAGATTAGATCTTTTGCTCAAGATGTTGATAACTGAACTGAAAGCTTTCTCAACAACATAGCTAGAAAGAAAAGCTATAAATAACAATCTAACTTCTTCCCATATGATTGGTTACTTTTGCCTTAGTTTTGTTTCGTCCAAAAGCTTTCATATCGTTCTTTGGTAAAATTTACTTTAAGTTCAATGTCAGTTTGCACGTCTGAGAAAGTTTGCTGTAAGTCAACGTTTACTTCAAAAATATCAGCTTCTAAGGGATCCAAAATCCACTTTGGGACGTTTAATTGAAAAACGTCAATAAACCGTTTATCAATATCACATTTAAGCTGTTCCAGATGATTTGAAAATACTCACCTTAACTTATTTGAAGTTTAAAGTTTTAAAAACTTGCAAACTGTGAAAAGTGTTTTTGAATTTTTTCCATAAAGTTTAAGTTTGTTTCTGAAACTGGTTATCTTACTTTTGACTTTCACAAGATTCAAGTTTTTACCTTGTAAAGTTTTTTTTAAGATTATTGATCTTACCATACAAGTCTGACATGTAAGCAATGTCTATTTTTCTTTTAGAAAGATAGTCTATCAATACCTAATCAGAAAAAAAATCAATAACAGAATTAAAAACATCCAAAAATTTTCTAGACAGTTTCCTTTTGATAACCAAATAAATCTTTTCTGTATGCATTATCAACTTATCAAAAACTTTGTCATTGTCATTGCACACCTATTTAAACAGACGACTTTGTAAAGCATGCCTTTTTATTTTGTTGACAGCTTTTATCACAAAATTTAATTAGTCCTTTCAACGGACGCTAAGTTTTTTGCAACTAACTGTTGGCGATATATAACGCAATAAGTAGTAAATACGTCAGGGTTTAACTCTTCGTAATATGTGATTAATCCATGATACTTTTCTATCATAGACGGAGCACCATCTGTTGCAATTCCTATAAGATGTTTGGAAGATATTTTATTTACTTTAAAAAAAATTTCAATTTTTCAAACACATTCCGTTCTATGTTATACGATTCCATTAGTTGGGAGAACGCTAGTTCTCCGTATGTTGTATTATCAACTATTAAACGCACGAAAACAAGAAAGTTACATTTATTCTCCGGCAAAGTAGACTAGTTAACCTGCATCGAAAAAAATTATTGCACATCATACGAACTAACTGTTGTTCAATACGTTCTGAAATTTTATCTATACGTCTTTTCACAGTGTTGTTGCTTAAACGAATAGAACGTAAAACATTACTGGTGTTTTTATAATAAATGACTTTTTCCAAAACTTTTTAAGACAGGAATAAACGTTGTTTCCCTAATGGTGTGAGGCAGTCCTTGTTTAGGAACTATGAGAGACAGATAATAAGAAGCTAATTGCCCATCATCAATACTTTGTGTAGATATCTTAAACATTTTTGTGAATTTACATTGTTTTGTTTTCTCATCTCGACGTTTAATGAAAAACTCTACATTTTTATCTACATATTCTAAATGAAATCTATATTTTACGTAAACAAAATGGACTTTTTTGTTTAAGTTTTACCTCAGGGTCAAATATTAAATGGCAAGCTAAAATTAGTAAAAAAAAAGTTAAAATTTTATGATTACCCCAAAAATATAAAATTGCCCCCCATTCGCCCCCTTACTAGTTTTCGCCCCCCCTTTCGCCCCTTTACTAAAAATCACCCCCCGATTTACTAAAATCGCCCCCAGGGGGGCGATATCGCCCACTTTGGGAAACCCTGGTTTAAACAAACGCTTAATTTAGTTTTGAATTAAGTATGCTGTTTTTAGTAAAAACACATTGGTGTCATTACAAAATTATTCGATTAACTAAAACAATTGCAGTTGTAGATTTTTTTTAAATAAAAATCTTTAGAACATTATTATTTTTACTGCAAAAATAAACTAACAAAAAATATAGTTTTATTATTTGTTACTTTTTATTGATCACATTCACAAGAAAAAATAGTCTATCGTTAGATTGATGCAATAAACTAAATTTAATTCAATTCAACAAAGTTTATCTTGTCAGCAAACAACATACAGTAACCTCTCGCTTATTGTGTCCACAGAAAAAGTGCGTAAAGATACGAGAGTTCGTAAAGATACGAGAGATATCAAATATACTTACTATAATGGCTGTTTTTTGATATAGCTTCTAGTTAAAAGCAGGCTGGTACTTTACTACTTTTAACAATTTTTTCACTAAATTATTTATTAATATGAAAACAAAAGGTAAAACTATACATATATTAAAAAAAAGATTTAAATTTATAAAAAGTGATAATGCTTGTAAAATAATTTAAATAATTTTAATAAGAAAAAGATCTTATCTTAATCTTTATTTATATATGACTTATTTGATACTTAACATTTATACCTATTGTACTCCGCAAATTCAATTTTTAATTAATCTTATGTTTACAATTAAGAAATGGTGTGATGTCTATATTAAAATCTGTTTCTATAGTCTTTTACAAAAATATGCATTTAGTGCTGTAATGGATTTCTTCTTTTGAACAAATTATGTATGATATAAGAAAAATGTTTAATATTTTTTTTTATTTTACTACAACTTTGCTAAATTTGCCCACATAAGGATAAACTTAAATTTAATCTCCTATTATTAACGAAATTTCTAATATACTGATGTATAACTAAATGTTCATCAACGATTCAAGGAACATAAGTTAACAAAGTCTAAAGATATAGAGAGATGAATAGCATTTAAAAACATATTTTAAGTTAAAAATATACAATAAACCTAAGTTGAGCAATACTAAAAAAAATTATAATTTTTATTTTTTGAACTTTAAGAATTCTAAAATACGTAACTAAACGAGAGTGCGTAACGTCACGAGTGCGTAAAGATGCGAGAGGTGACTGTATAATTATTATTCACTTAAAATTATATAACCCTAAGTAAGTCTGGGTTTAGTTCGTAATGTTGTATGTTTTAGTTCATAACATTTTTATACTGCGAGCTTGTGCTCGTAAAAATTTTAAGCTTTCAAAAAATCTCATGTTCAAAAGTATTACTTGATTTTAAAGTTATAGTTTATGCGTAATTTTCTTCTGTTAAAGTACATGACATCAAGGAGAGCTCACTAAGCAAATTCGCTTGTTAATAAACTAATATTTAACATTAATTGTATTTAGTAAACAAGTTCAGTAAAAGACTAGTTATAGTTTTAATAAAATTGGTCTTGCATATAATACTAACAATCATACAAGATACTATTGATTATAAATTCTGATATAAATCTATAAATCTATCTGATTATAGATTCTAATATAAATCTGAAAATTTGACAGAAATGCTTGTTACAGGGATTTGTTGTTTTGGAACGTATAATTGGAGATTGGTGACTTTGGAATTATTGAATATTTGGTTGTGAAAGTTTTAATTTATTCAGTTTCTGCCTTGTATAAGTTTTATGTTTATGTTTATTTAATCGACGTAATTTGTTTTTTCTTTTTATGTAAGTGTCTTTTAGTTTAAGTGGCTTAGGTTTTAATGCCTAGGTCCTTCGTTGGACATAAAACTTAATAATAATATTAATAATATTAAGTATTCTGCTAAGTTTGTTTTTTAAAGACGATTTTATTTCTAAATTTTGTAGTTTTAATTAAACTTGAAAACATCAAAAAAATTATTCAGGAAAAGTTTAAAACAGTCATAGTGTTCAAATTATCTAGATATTACACTTTTGCACTATACAAATAAAAATACTTACTTATATTATATAGACAGCTCTGACAACTTTTTAATAGTTATAAATATAGTTTTACAGTTATGAACTAATTTTGATCTAAAATACTACTTTTATTTGTTACAAATCGACTAAAGAACAAAAAGTTTATTTTTAACAAACAAAAAATCTGGTTGAGCCTTTCGTGACGTCATGTAAATTATGATACGATTTTATATAAAATATACATTTCCTCAAACGATAATTAACTGTTTAAAATCTTTGTGGGTTTTAAAAGTTTTATTATAGGTTTAAAACTTATTTTAAAGCATGTTTTCTCAAAAAAAAACTTTTATTAGATGAGATAAAAACATTAAACAAATAGTAATATTATTAGTAGTAAAATATATATGTTTAGAGGTGCTATCAATTTAACTTTATTTTATTAATACTTATTTAAAACGTATCTAAAATAGACAACCAAAAACAAATTTTACGTAAAATTTGTTTTTTTTTATTTTAACATAAACTTATGTGCTTGATGACGTCATGCTTTTTTAAACGCAAATTAAAGTTTTAACTTTAGTATACTAAAATAATATAACAATTTACAGTCATTAAAAAACATATGTAAATACCAAACTAAGTTTTAAACTTTTAAAACGAGAACTAAACTCGTTATAAAACTATAATAAATATTAAATAATATGTTGAAAAAAAAGGTATTAAAATGTTTAAAACAAAAAAATTAAAAAAGTTAAAGTTCAAAGAAACTTTTAATTTCTTTAAAAACAGTAAGACATAGATTATAAAATATGAAAAAATAAATTGTGTAAACTGTACCTTTATTGCTTCAAGGTAATTTTTTACTAGACAACAGAAATCACTAACTCGTTTCATTTTATTCGTTGTTTTCTAACATGATGATTTAATAATATAGTATACACAATTTTTTTTTTTTTTTGACTATCATTTGTTTCAAAAAAATGTTCTTTTTTATACTAAAAAAAACTTATATAACTTCATAAACTATACAAGTGAAACTATACTTATGAAAAACTACATATATGTTATAAAATATCAAACCTTTTTATAGTATAGTTAAAGCCACGACTTTCAAACTGTAAGTAAAATTAAGGTGAAATCTTATCTCTTTAACGAGTACTATAACAAAAGTTACTTTGAGTTTATACTCATTAAACAAACTATTTTAACAATTAACTTAAGTAAAGCTTTTATTCACTTTTTTTTTTTTTTTCTACGTCTTTAGGATTTCAACCAGCAGATTGGGTTACTTTAAAAATAAAAATTCGGTGTGAACTAATTTTATTTTTAAGATGCCAAAATCTTTTAGATAAATTTATGTAAAATGTTAACCTCCATAAATTGATTATAATTTGACACTAATACTTAGTTTAAGTTCGTACATTTCTTTCAAAGTTTAAAAAAACAGTAAGACTGAACGAAAAATCAGTTTCAAAATTAGTTTAGTTAAAGTTTAGTTTTTATATTTATTTTACTGCACCTCTTTTATATTAAAATCATTTAAAACTTTATTTGTTTATACCTTTTATATTCTAGATTTCTTCATCACTTGCTCACATTTAAAAATTAAAACTTAGAACAACAATTCAATTTAAGAATAAAACGTTAATCTTTATTAATTTCAAACAGTTATTAACTGCGTTGTAAACTACTGGGAAAAACTGTTACAAAAGTTATTTTATTGTTACTACATTATTACATTAATACACGTTATAAGCATGAAGCTTGATTTATAACTTTTAATTGAAGGTCATTAATTCTTAATTAATAACAAAGTTTGTTAACTTTTATTGGACATGACTTTAATCTTTATGAAGTAAATGAATCACGTTATTATAAGAAATTTTTGATATACTTTTAAAAAGTTATGCTTATGCTTTAATACATTTTAGTGTCATACTCTTAATAAACTAACGTAAAATCTAGTTTAAAAAAAAACTTATATTAACTTTGTGCCCGATTAAGTATCCAGGGAAATTCAAATTCACTGACAGCAATAATATATTTTAATTTATATCAAAAATATTTTCCTTAACTTGAGCTGTGTTGTATGCATATGACGGCACCAAAAATTGATAAACATTTTTTATTTTAACATTTTATGAGAAAAATGCCCTTTTCTAATTTTTAAAGCTATGCATTGTAAAAGTTAACCAATATAGGGTTATGTTTTAGTTTTAATTATGAAAATATAGTTATTGGACCTATAAAAATGTTTACAAGTGTAACTGGTACGAATGGTGTAAGTAAATGTAAATACCTTTTGGAATATCAAAAGACATTGTGATTGAATAACCTCAATTATTATAATGAAAATTAAAGTTTAAAATATATTTTAACAACGGCTTAATGTGATGCAGCTAGTCTTTTAAATTAACATATAAATATAATTTGTATAATTATAGTTAAAATTATAAACATGTTATCCAGTGTTGCTTTCAACTTAATTGATTTGTTGCAAGTTTAAAGTTTCAAAAATGTGTTCCTAATTTAACATAATTATAGAAAAAAAAATGTAACAGCTTTTTTGATTAAACACTTTAAATTCAATTTTGCATATAAAGAAAGTTACAAAACTTCTACTTCTAAAAATATTACCATAAAAATAATTGTATATATGAAAAAAAGTATCTGTTATATATATATTTAAAACACCAACCTGAACTTTCTTATTTATTCTGCATTATGCTGATAGAAGTAAGATAAGAAATCAAACATTTTACTTTTTTGGCTTTGAAACTTATATGTATACTTTGTTATATGTATAGCAGATTTTTAATAATTGAATAAATAAACATGTTTAATAATTGAGGTAAAAAAATTTCAAACAATGAATATAAAGAAAAACTTTGAAGAATTGTTTTTTTTATTTTAACCAAATATGTATTAGTACTGCGTGTCACTAATAACATATATAGTTTATACATGTATTAGTATATCTTTGCAAAGGATTTACAGTTATTTACTAAATAAAAAAGTTGCTTAATTTTCTTGTATTTTATAGTTTACGTCTAACGAAATTTAGTTTAAAGAAAACATACAAGATAGTATATTCTAAACATTATAAAGTATAATCATTTGTAAAATTTCTGCTTTTGAAATTACTAAACTAAATATTATATCTAATATATTACAGTTGACAATAAAATTTAAAAGTCAGAACTGAGAGTAAGGTGAAAATTTAAAAATTATAATTTTAGAACACTAAAATATTTTACGCTTGCAAACATTAAATATAAAGTTTGATTGAAAAATATTTTTAGAACTTGTAAAATCAATTTATATGATAGTAAGAGCAATACAATTTAATAGTTATGTGTAGTATTATGTAACTACATATAAACTCAAAGACATATAAACAAAACATAATTTATATGTAACAATAATAAAAGTTTGGTTAATTAAAATATAGATTTTTCGGTAAAAGCTGTAGTTTATTACAAGTTTGTTATTAACCTATTTTTATATTTAATGAAATTTTATATTTAGCTTGCATTATTTAAAGGTGACGGAAATTAAATATAACTTCTGTTTGTTATGCCTTTTTATAAGTTTTATGTTTTGAAAAATCAATAAAAAGTTAAGTCATAACAAAGTTTGCGAAATATTAAAGGAATATTACTTGTTATAGAAATGTTTTTTTATGAATTTAAATATTGCAGAAACAAATAAGTCGACGTTGTAAAGAATCTGGTTTTTAAAAACGATATGAGTACATATCGTAAGGCGTTTAAAATTTATAACAGAAAAAAGAATTGAATTATGTTTAGGTTTTGTGTTATTATGTAACTTAAAATAAATTTTTTCATGAATAGTTTTTACGAGAATTTTTGCTCGTTCAAATACGCATCCACTCATATGTCACATAATATGTAAATAAAAACACGTTTTTATGTAAACCTAAGATATGTTAACTTGCGTTATTTTCAGAAATCCTCAGTGTATTTTATTTTCCGTTAATTTTTGTACTTTTTAAGAACCTTTATAAAACATAGAATTTATCAAAATAAAATTGGTTTTAGTTTTTTTACTTTAAACAACTTTAATCTTTTACTTATAAGATTAAATTCCTTTAGAAAATTAAAAACTTTAGTAAACAAGTAAATGAAAAATTATACTTGACAGTTAAACTTGTTTAAATTAAATGCTAAACACCAATAGTTGTGATTATTTTGTTTTACAAAAGAATATTTATTCTAAAAGCTCTTGTATTTCTTTTTATATTTTAGGTTGAGTTCACAAGAAAAAAAACTTTAGATAAAACTATTTTATAAAAATAGTTCATCAAACTTTCTACTAAGTTATCTTTATTTTTATCAGTAATGATTAAAGTTTTTAATGAATAATACATAAATAAAAATGTGCAAACTAAATATTTTATTCACAACCGGGTAAAAATGCGACGTCTTCAATATTATAAAATACTCAACTTTTTTATACTGTTTAAATTGAAGAAGTCGCAACTTTATGTCACCGAAACCCGGTTGTGAATAAAATATCTAATTTGCACATCTTTATTTAAATAAGTTCTTTACATTTTAGTAAACTGAGCAATCTTTTTTAGTTAAGTAAAATAACTATAATAAATAATATAAAATAAAGCCAAAAGTATAATACGTACGCCCAAGTTATTTTATTTTACCTCGAAAAACTTTTTGATATTGATGAATTATTACGAGCTATGTGCTCGTTCAAATGTCCGATCGATTACCAAGGGCAATAACTACAAACTTTAATTGTATTTATTTTGAAAGTTATTAGCTTAACTTGCGTTCTTTTACAAATGACGTCGTAAGAAGTTTTGTAACAAGTTGCTTGATTTTACATTTTTTGTGCAATACACTTTTTTCAATTAAGATCTGTGTACTACAGAACTTGTTTAGTTGATTTTGAAAAATTTAAAGTCAAATTAAGTATTAAACTATCAAGACTAATTTTATTTACTCTAATTTAATATAAATATTTTATTTTGAAAAAAAAATCTTGTATTAGATACTTGACACTTTTTTGAAATTTTTTTATGTATAAAACTAAAACAAGTTATTTAATATTTAAAGTATGAAGCTCTATGCGACTTCAAAAACATAAAAAAAAAAACAAAAAACTAACTTTGAAATAAAAGTAATTAGATTCGTTTTAAATTTTTAAATAAAAATTGTAAGCTAGAAATAAGTTGAGCAATGGTCCAGCTTTTTTGCAGTTTTTGGCAGCTGATTAAAACAAAAATAAACGAATTGGTTGTTATGTAACCAAAATAAATAGTTTTAAGTATATTGGTTCATTGAACGACAAAAAAAGCACTCGAAATATTTGGTCTAAGGACTTGGTACAAGAAAATCCTTTCGGTTAACGAGTTATATACCACGGATGCAGTTTAAAGTCTTGTCTAAAACATTAAGATTGTTATTTCAAATAGTACAATATCGTAAGTTAAATTTGTATACGAAAAAGCTTATTATAATAATATTATGGTATTCAAGCAGCTACAAACAATACTTCGAAGAACTTGCAACTCGTAAGACTTTTTTTATTCGAAATAGGGCAAGTATAAATTGGAAATTTTTCAAAAACTTTAAATCATATTTTTGATAAAGTTCTTATAGTTATAAATAAATTATATTTTTTAGCCCGTACTGCGAGCTTGACATTCGTTTAAAGTTACCGAACAAAAATTGAAACATTTTCTTAAATTAATTTGATACTGTAAGAAAAGTTTGAATTTAATGCCCAATGATGAACCCAAAGAAAACTTTTTTTCTTCTAACTTTGTTGATTTGTATATTGATTTATATCATTATCATTATCTTTTTTGTAAATAAGCTTGAGCAAATTTGTATTGCATTTTTTTTATAAATATAATTTGTGTTTTCCTTTTATTAAACTTTAGACTTAGAAGAAATGAAAAAACTATTCTTCTGATATAAAAACTGCAAAAACAAAATGAAAATAGTTTTGACTTTCTAAACAATGTCGATGAGGTAGACAAAATATTTTATAAACTTTAAACAGCTAATATACAAATTTTTAAACGCATAACAAAAATTTTAGAATTTAAAATTTAAAACGTAATTTAAATTGTCATAATGTCAATATGTTAAGTTTATAAAATGTAAATTTGATCATTCAGAATTTAGTAGTTTTCGTAATATTTTACGTAATATATGTAAACAAAAACAAAGTATTATTGTTTGAAACTACGTGTTTGAGGTATATAATTATGATTTAAGTAAACTTGCTTTGTGGGAGTTTTGAAAGAGTATATATTTTTTTACAATTTAATTGTGGAAAATTTAACTTGTGAATTATTTAAGTTTGAATTGTATTAGTTTAAATTTTTAGAATTTTAATATCAGAACTTCAACTGTCGTAACCTCTGTTATCTAAAAAGTCAAATATGATAAAGCGTATTCTTTAGGTAGATTTCGTTTTAAAATTTTATTAGGCCTATACACAAGTAGATGTAATTTTCAACAACGCTCATCAATGCTTAGTTAATTTTTTTGTTATAATACAAGTTACAATAATCTACCTAAATTTGATAACTAATGACTTAATAAATCTTACCTAATAAATTTTACAACAAAATATTAAAAAGGTCTCGAAAAAATTATCTTTTTTTTTTCTTAAACCTCTAGCATAAAAAAACATTTAGGTTATCGAATTGCAAGGCCAGACACCTTTTAATATCTTGTCCAAGACATATTACTTTCTATAGTAATTAGCTCAAGTAATATTAACTAACACTAAAATGGTTGGTAATTTAAAAACACTTTATCCACCTTATAATAAGTTTAAATTGCGAGATTAATGCTCGTATAAAATTTGAAGTTTGAATCGAAAGACATATAAATTAAAAGCTTTTATAAATACTTTTTTTTTAATCTATCTTTGACTTTCGTTTTGATGTATATGACGTCAATGAGAACTCAAAAAACAGATTATTTTTGTATGAACACAAACATAAATATAATACAAACTAAACTTTATAAAGAAAATACAATACTATAATTATTAGAAAAATTTTTTGTTAGATATATTTCAAATTCTAACTACATGGTAAAAGCAAAAACAAAACATACAAATACTAATAAATCCAACAGATTCTAGACCAAGCGAATATTTTATATAGCTCTTTAAAGTAATCCTTGCGTATAAATTGTTAAATGCAACTTTATAAAAGTTTGATCATGCCAATTCGATCATCAGATCACAAGCTTTTGTTTGACTGAGACCGGTTTCGTCCTTATTAGTTGATAAACCGTTTGTAAACTGACGACTTCTAATTTTTTCGGTTGTGACTTACTGATAAATATTTTAAATAAACCGTTTGCAGTTTTTTAGAGTAAACTTTTTTATTTAAAATAATAAACAGAACTTACTTATTACTTTCCACTGTTAGATTACTTGTTGATTAACTTGCTATTGATGCCTATTTATGTACTTCAATTTTACTAACTGTTACGGGTAAGTTTTAATGAGCCTTTTTTGTGAAGCATTGTAAACTAAGTGAAAACTTGTTTAATGAAGTTTTATTAATTCTTTTTAAGTCCAAACTCTCATTGATTTATTTGTTTTTTTTTAATTGAACAAAAAGATTGTTTAGATTCTATGATGTCACATATACCAAAAAGTAAAAAAGAATATTAAAAACTATAAATAAATAGACTTCAAACAACTAATAATCATATTTTTTGTTACAAATTTATACAAAAACCAAGCTTTCTATATCCTTTTATATTGAACTAGACGTGTTACAAGACTACTTGTGTGCAACTCATTGCAATTTTTCTGTGGTGATTTAATTTTGAAGAGGTTTTTAAATACATAATATTTTTTACTTTTCTTTTTAATTTAATGCTTCGGAACAAGAATCAGTATATTTAATTATATACTATTTCTTGTTAACAAGAAAATGTTTCGGTTATAGCATATTACTTACATAATACTGTAAAATTAAATGAATTATGTTGTATACATTATAAAAGTATTTCAAACATAGTTAAACTGAAAGTATTGAATTAGTTATTTATAAATTAATTTAGAACATCATTTATTAGAAATAATAAAACTAACCTAATAGGAAGAAGATAGTAGTGAAGTAAAATATTGAACATTAACTCGGTTTCAACAAGAGTAAGATGTGGTTATCCTAAAAAGTTTCAACAAAAAACTGAAAATTTTTAGGTAGATAAAATCAAACAGAAAATTTTTAGAACTGTTATTTGTATATAAATTAATTTTTGATGAGAAAATTATAACGAATAATTACTGCTTGTTTAATTTAAAATTGTAGTGTTGAGATATAATGGAAATTATTTGAATTTATATTTAGCATTTTAGCGTTAACTATCTTCGTTTTTGTTTTTAACTTTTACAGGCTAATCACTTATTGTTTTTATTAAAGTTGTACATTTAATAAATTAAACTTAGAGTAGTAGATTTTAGACTTTTTTTTAAAAGCTATTACTCCTTAAAAAAATTATTAAAAAATATTATGTTATAAGAGTTATGTCTGATTATGTTGGTTGATATTTATATTTTTATGTGAAATGTCTTTCTAAAAAGCTAAAGCAGAAAAAACTACATTAGTTATCGTAATTATTTTCTTTTATTTTAATGAAATAAAAAACAATAATTTTTATTATGTTAATGCATACATAAAAAGTAGCTTTATTAAAAGTAGTCATGTAATCAGCTGAAAGTTATAATACTCACACTTTACGCTTGTAACAAATAATAAAACATTTTTTTATATATTCATATTTATTTGAGTTCAGGTTATTTTTGCAGTTAAATATGTTTTAAGTGTGTTTTTTTTTTGTAAGTTAGTTGTTTATAATATTTAAATATTGATTTTTAAGTTTTTAGCAGAAGTTTCATAACTCAAAAAAGCTATAAGTAAGTAATTATTTAAACATTAGTGAAGCTATGTCTATAAAAATGTAATAAATTCTAAATTAAAACTAATTTATTACTAATTTAGAAATATGCTTTCACTTTAAAGTAATGTTTTTTTAACATAATAATAAATCAGTCATGTAGATAAAGTTAAAACAGTTTATCATAGTTTAATACTACAATATCACAAAAGGTTTTAATTTTTTTTTTTCGTTCAGGAAAATATACAACTTTATCTGTCAAATTTCGTTTGTTAATTAAAATGATTTTACTAAAAATGTAATAAGTTTTTTTTTACGACGTAATATTCAAAAAATAAGTTTTATTTTTTTTCTTCAAAAATGGTAAATGATTTTTTAACGACGTTATTAAGTATAAAATAACTTAATGCTTATTTTAACAATATGTAATTAAAAATCTTTTAAGGCAAATTGGTACATTTTATTCGTTGTTATGAAATACTATTTCACTAACTGTTCCATTTAGTTGAATAATGAAAAAAAAAACAGTCAAGCAGAACAAAATGTTGGTTTAATTTTAAAACTGAGATTAATAAACCAACTCCAGTAGACAGTAACAAAATGTAGTTTAAGTTAATAAACTTAATTACCATTTTAATTGTTTGTTTTTAAGTTGTTTTTTTTTTCAATTATATTTTTCTAAAATTTTTTATGATACAAAGTTCTATTTTATTAGTTATGATTTAAGAACAATATTTCTGATTATAATTTGATACAATTTAATACATTATGTAATAGTATTTATTAAACTTTCATGTGAGTGCTTAAAATTATGTTTCGTTATTTTATTTTGTATAATACTTAACTTCATCATAAATTAGACTTAATAATAACAAATGTTATATTTTTTTTATAATAGTCGGATTTCACATTATATATTGGATATATTATTAACCATTATTTTAAAATAAAAAATATATTTAATTCTTTTTTTAGATAAACACACACATATATATATACCTACTTTAGCTTCAATTCTTTCTTAATTGTATTTATTTTTTACAGAGCTCCATTGAATTTTGTTAACATGTTACCACACAGAAACATGTTTTAGTGTAAAAAAAGAGTATTCTGTAATTTTGTTATTATTATTTTATAATACAAATATATTTTGAATATTTTAAAAATAATTCTTCAATTCCATTTTAAATACATTCTAAGCTTAATGTTCAAAATATTGCTATTTTTTTCCTTGGTTATCTAAATACATTATAAAACTCAACTTGTTCTGTCTATTTTGTACATAGTGTCAATTAGTACCATTCATTATTACAAGTGTAGTTAGGTTTAGCTTAGTTGTGGTTTGTAAAGTGTCCTGTAACCTTACGAGTTATGATTTAAGTAATATTTATGATAAGTTGTATATTTTAATAAAGTAGTTTGATCTAATTTATTTTTAGTTTTGATCTGATTTACGAACCAGATGTTCGTTTAAAATTAGTAAGTCTAATTAGTAGTAAAATATTCATAAGCGTTCTAAATTTATAGAAAACTATTAAAATAGTTTGATTGTTTTTTATAACACTTGACGTCACTATAAGCTTTTGATAAATTTTGATTTAGTTTCATAAACTTTCATTAGTCCATGAACCAAAAACTTTACAGTTTTAAGTTTATTGTCATAGTAAAAGTTTATAACTAAATTTAAATGAAATTGTGTGACAAACAAAAGCTACAAACTTGTTATGCGTTTTTTATGGAAAATTTTCTTTACCAGTATATATCAATTGATAAGTAAAAGGTATGACAACATTTAGTCGTTTATACTTTAGTGTTTTTGACGTCATTAGAGAGGAGCAGGCACGTATAACTAAATTTAAAACAATAGTTATGATAAAATTACAATTTTTGAATGTGATTATGGTTACTGACACATATAAAATTCTTTATTTTATTAATAGGCAAATTTATTTAGATTCAGTTTAACATTATAAAAACTAAACAGCTTAAATTATTTTTTTCAAACAATTTTAGTCTTTTTAACAAAAAAAAAGTGTATTGAAGTAGAAGTTTAATGTATTTAAAGCAACTAACCTTAGAAGGTTTTTATTTACGAGTATGACACTCGTCCAAAGTTTTAAAAATTGAGAAATACGATTTTCAGTAATAGTATTATAATATGTATTCACTGATTTAGACTTTAACTGATTCTTTTTTGAGCATGTCGTCAATCAAAATTAAAAATGCAAATAAACTCATAAATTTTAAAGTAGTTATGTTATACAAGCTTTGTGTTTGTTGTATGTATTCTAATCAACTTCAGCTTCTAACCAAAGTTCAGTAGGTATTCTTCTCATAGTAAAAGAGTATAATACTATAATACATTTAACAAAATATTGTTCAACGTAAAGCTGTATTAATTTAGGTACAAAAGTTTAAGTGTAAACGTTCCTGATACAAATTAAGAAGAAATAGTTTTTATTATAAAATTTTAAATTTTGAAACTTTATGTGAACAGTTTTTAGACAAACTAATAATAATTGTGTGTAACTAATAGCTTAAATTTAAATTTTATATGTTTTGGTTTTAACA
Organism: Thalia democratica; assembly: GCF_965202585.1. Lineage (NCBI taxonomy): Eukaryota > Metazoa > Chordata > Thaliacea > Salpida > Salpidae > Thalia > Thalia democratica. The sequence goes on from NC_139170.1 coordinate 3,887,522, forward strand.
AAGTCATAATTGTAAAAGTAGCCTAATAAGTGCGTACAAAGTTACGTTTCACCTTATATTAAAGCATGAATTTTTTATACAAAGATAGTAGAAATAATGTTTATTTTGATATTTTGTGTTAAACTTATACGTTACTATGGTAAGGCCGTTTAAAACAACTCCTGAAAATCAAGCTTGCCTCAACCAACGTTGTTTATATCGTATTAAAATTTCGCACTTGAAGCTGTATTCGTTCAATCACTTAATTTTGTTTCTTTTTGAAAATGTCATTTTTATAACCAATCTTGATTTAAACAATATTTATTAAACTACTTTTACAACAGTTCAACTAATTTGTTCAGATATTCCGAGCAGGATTCTCGTCAAGACTCAGGTGAAACACAGTTTCTAAGTATTACTTATATAGTTTATACGGAACTGACACCTAATTTAATTGATCTTTATAACTGACATTTTAATTTTGCACACGATGTTAATTTCAACTACTAAAACATTAACATGTACAGGAGGACTCAAGTAATGTGACGGTTAACACTATAATTATAATTTTTTTACAAATATCTAGAAAACTTCACCTTTTTGACAATGATTTTAAAAGTTTTATTTATAAATTAAATATAGTATGAAAAATCGTTTGTCAAGCTAATCGTTTGTTAATAAAGATATAAGTGAAAAAAGTTCGCTGAAATATATAAAAATAAAATCACAGTACTCTTTTTTCTTATAAAACTAGTATATGATTCTGTGTAATAAAAAGTTATACTTTTTAATGGAGCTATGCAAATCTAAATAATACAAGTTGTCGTTATAGTTATTTAGATTTAAGTCACTTCATGTACATCAATTGACAAGTTAGTTCTTAGCCTAAAATTACTAATCAGAGCAATTTTTAAACTAGCATAAATCAATGAAGTAAGAAAATGTTTACGAACATCAAGCTCGCAACACATAATTATAGTTAGACATATAATTGAGTGAGTCCTTTAATTGAGTTGTATTTCAAATTAATAATAATTTAACTTTTTTCTCACCAAGTAGTTATACACAAAAATGTTTTGTTATGTAGAAAAACTTAAATAAAACATTCGATTAAGTTGTTAACTTGTTTCCAAAATTTAAAGCTTTAGAGTAAAAAAGAAAATAACAAATATGAAACTGTGCTAAAACAATGATTTTCACTACATATAAAAAAAAGTTTATTCTTTTTTTTTTGATATTTTAAACAGGTAACAATTTTTAACTAAACTATATCTATTTACTATTTCAACAGTCTATAAATAAAACTAACTTTTTCATATAAAAAAACAACAAAATAAAGTTCGTGTTTTGAAAAAAAAATACATTTTTGTTATATGACAAGAACTATTTACACTACAAACTTTTGCTGGCTTGTTCTTAATTTATTTAAATAGACAAAGTTGAACACAGTAAAAACGTTTAAGGATAAATAGAAGTACACTAGAACAACTGAAACTTTAAAATTATGTTACTTTAAAACAAACGAGATTGTATTTGATATTTTTATTGACGTCATACGTATTAAAAATCAAGTTGATGCTATAGTTTTAATTACTAATTCATGTAGCTTTTTATTATATTGAACTATAGATATATAATGAGTTTTAAGATAAGCATCTAGCTCGCAATAAGTTTTTATAACAATTAGAACGAGTTTTTATCAAGCTAAAGTAATTTTAGTTTAAGTTTGGCTCGTTTTTTTTAACAAAATAAAACTTATAACCTTGGTTTTAATTTAGTTATGGATGTTCAAAAAAAGATGTTAAGAAAGAATCCGAAACCAAAGTAATTTTTATTTAAGCAAAATGTATAAACGTTATAGCTTCTCTGTAGAAGCAAGAAAATTAAAAGTTCTTTTTTAGTTCTTTGTTTATGTAAAAAAAATTATACAAATGATGAAATTTTAATAATCAATTAACATGAATTTAATTAAAAATGTATATCAATCAACTAACAACCATATTTTTTTGAAAAATCTTTTCTCTTCAATTTTAATGCTATTAAAGTTCAATTAACTATTTTTAAAGTTGATAGTATTCAATAGTTTAATTTTTCCACAAGAAAGGAAGCAAACTTATAAAAACTATTATAAAAACACTATTTATTTTAGCGTAGCAAAATAAGATATAATAATATTAATATCCTGATTAAAACTATATATTTGTTTTTTCTTTTAACTTAAAGAAAATAACAATTAAAACAATAACTTTTGTAATTTGAAGCTAATGTTTATATACGAAAGTTATAATTCAACACTAGTTTTAATAAAATTCAAATGTAGTATATATATTTGTTTGGTCATTACACATATAATAATTGTTGTTCAACAGTAAAATGCAATTTCTTTTTTTTTCTTATTTGACTTCATTAGGTATACAATCAAAAACATTTTTTTTAACTAGTAAAGTACTGTCTTTACTACAAAAACTTCTGATCTAAATGAAATATTTGTATTAAATAAAACTACTCGTGTAGTTTTTACTTACGTCCAGTCAATTGAAATGTAATTTATACCAAAACTTAAAAATATTTACAAATCAACTTTGACTATACTATATTTTTACGAAATTTTTACGAAATTTTATACGAGCGTCAACCATAAAGCATATTAAAAATTCTGAACACGTTTTGTCAAAGTAAAATAATAAATTAAATTAAATAGTAAAGTAAATTAAAGTTTTTCTTTGATACTTAATTTTGTCAGTAACGCATAGTGATAAATAAACAACAACTTTTCTCTTATTTAAATAGATTATTAGGTTGTGTGTATGTTACAAATATTACGAGCTGAATACTCGTACAAAAATCCAATAAATCTTAAACACATTTTACTAAAAACTTTCTTTAATATATTCATTTTATTTAACCTATAACTTGTTATTTAAGTTGCATGACGTCAATTAAAACTAAGCAAATAACTTTTCGCAATCAAAATAATATCAATTATAGAATTTATTTAAAAATTTTAAACTGTTATTGTTTTATAAATTTTTTTTATAGGAAATTTGTTTTTTTTTAGATAAATATATTTAAACGTTTTATTTTTTCTTTCTTAATATTTAATATGTATAATACTTTTAACTTCTACAATATAAAAGTATGATTATGTTAAAAAAACAATTAAATTATATAATATATATATAATTTTATATGTAAAAGAGGGAAATAAATTTACATACTAGTTTAGTAACGATTATAAATCGGTAAATTATATGCAACTTTCTAGTTTAACATTAATTCTAGGTATTCTACGTAGTATTCTAGTAACAATCTTTAAAAGTGTTTTTAAATTGAAACCCTATTTATGATTCTTAAAGCATTTATAACTTTGGGATGACTATAAAAAAAAAACAACTTTTTTTAATGCAAATTATACCAATAGAAAGTTTTGTAGATTTAATAAACTGTATACATAACTTTTTACACCTTGTTTTCATTAAAGAAAAAGACTCCGTGAAATGAGTCAGTGTAAAAATTGCGTTGATGAAATGAAATAATAGTAATATTTCATATTTTTCCACTTACTAAAAATACTGATTTAAAATAACACAAAGTTTCCAAATCCAAAACTTAGTTGAGCATTAAACTTGTTATATAAGCTCTTATCTTATCGTAACTTTTTAAACTTCAGATTTGATAAAAGACAAACCCTTTTTTTTATATAAATTGTTAGTTTAGTTATACTGATGTTAACATTCATAATATTCAAATTAGCATAATTAGTTATTAATACATTTTTACCGATAAACAACACTAAATATTTGTTGTAAATATTTAATATTTTGAATTAATATCAATAAAAATAAATACTTAAAAACAAACAAAGTTTAAAAATTTATTTACTTTTGAAAACTGACATTTATATTAATTTAAGTATGATAAAACTTCTAATACATAACTGAAAGTACATCGCTTAGACTATTTCATCCAACTCACAGTTTATATTATTTTAAAAACAACTTTTTTCTTAACTGAATGTTAAATGTCGGAATAATTTAAAAAAAGTTTTTAAAATCAAAAGGACGTTAAAAAAAAAGATGTTACTTATCGTTAGTAGTTTTTAAAAATAGACAAAATTCAATTACCAATTGTTTAAGGTATCTTTTTAACTCAGAAGCAAAATTTTGCTTTTTTTTTTTTTTGGACATCATGCACGATTGAAAGTAAGCTTAAACATAAATTTTAGTACAAATTAAGAAAACTTTTATCAATTAATGCATATGACTACTTTATCGAATTTTGGACGATTTTTATTCTTGCTTACTCAACTATTAAAACAAAAAAAAAAGACTAGTATCGATTATTTCTTCTAATAAATTACTTTAATTTTAATTTAAAATAAAACTATTGCTACTTTAAAACAATTAAAAGATTGTAAAAAATCTTAAAACACGTAGAATGCGTTATTGTGATGATTGCTACATGTACAAAAATTTGCAGATAAAAACTTTAAATTTAAATTCTTAAGGTTTCATACAACATTTATACGGGTTGTTTTTAAAAAGTGTTAAAAGCGCAGCGGTAGTAAAATCTAGGAAGCCAACATTTTGTGTGTTGTTTATGTATGTGTTTCCCAATATTTACATTTATTTATATTTATATGACTTAAAAAAATATTTAGAAGCTAAAAGAATTGGGAAACGGATGTACTTTACTGTACAGTATTTTAATTTTAAAATAGTTTTGTAAAGAAGTAGTTTTATCTGTATTTGTTTTAAAATTATTTTCAATTAAAAATTTAAGGCAATCAATCTAAATTTCTGATGTAAAACGTATGTTAATACTGTTTATGTGTATACTTTATTTAAAGACCATTAAAAGCTTTCCGTTTTTTTGATCAACAATTCAAACAAAAGCTTGCTAGCAAAAATCTAATAAAAGATGAAGTAATGCTACTTAAATTTTAAAAAACTAACGAGAACTTATATTCAACGTTTAAAATCAAACTTAAATTTTATAACTAATGCTTTCAACTACAATTAAAAGAAATAACAGCTATGAGCAAAACTTAAATATTTACAAAAGCACAAACATTACTACATATAAAATATACGTTGAGCTTCCTGCTCGATCGAACATTTGACAAGAAAGAATGGTAATAATATTGAAAATAAATTTTTTTATACGTAGAAATGTAATCTTAAACGTATTGCTTTGTGTAAGACGTCAGTAGATTTTTTTGTTTGTATGTAAAATTATTGAATTGAATAAATATATTACAACAATTCTATATAATATAAATATTTAAACGACAAATTTTGGCTCACCACAATTGTTTTTAGTTATTGTTACTAAATTAATGAAAAAATTGTTAATTTAACTATTTCTGTTATTAGAATAATATTAATTTTATATAACATTGTTTGTTGACCTTGTAAAACTAAAACCAAAAAATCAGTTTTCTAAATATTGATATCCGTGTTGTGCAGTTAAATGTTGATTCTAGTAATGAAGGGAAAATGTAAAATTTGTTTTGTATATGTTAAGGTTTATAACTAATTTTAAATTTAAAATATTTTTTTTAATAGTAAATAAAAATATATAAATTATTTACTTATATAAAAGGTAATAACGAGTTTGCTGCTCGTACAAATTTATTAAAGAACAAGCAAACTTATTTAAAGTAAATAAAACAATAAATGTGTAAAAGTATAAGCTTTAGCTTAATGTTTTTGCGTATGAAGTCATCGGAAGAATCAAAAAAAAATTTTATATTTATATGTTAACATGTTAAACTTAAATTTTATAATTTTACGAAACAAAGGTTTAAATTATTTCAATTTTAACCATAAACTTTAGTTCTTTTTTGTATTTTATTTAAATTAATTACTAAGAATAACTATTAATTAAAACTTTTATAGGTTTGTAGTGAACATTTTTTATAAAGTAATGTTTATTGAAATTGTTAAACTACAATCAAAGTATTATATTCTTAAATCTAGATTGTCGTGTTGCAAAACGTAATGACATGTTTAGAATTAAACAACAAAATTAGATATTTTATTAATTGTAAGTTTAAACCTCAAATACTTATAATACAAAATTTAAAGATACAATTTTGGTTGTTTAACAAAAATGTTCACATTTTATTAAAAATAAGAAGATACAATCATACAAAACTATCAGTTTGACATCATCTATTTTCGTAAACGACGTCACTTAGAGACTAACACAATTTTGTATTCTCAGTGACATCATAGAAAAGTAAGTTAAAGCTTAAATCTATATAAAAAAATATTCTAACTGAAAATTGAAAAAAAGCGTCAAAATTAGTTAACATTAAGTAAAACATTATATAAAAACATTACAGCTGCTAGTAAATTAAGTTTAGGTTTAGACTGAAATTTACTTTTAAAACTAACTATATTCTTAAAAAACTAACTTAACATTCTGATAAGAAAAATTAGTTCAAATTTTAGATCAAAATCGTTTATTTCTCAAAGTAACCTCACACTAAAATAGACAAAATAAAATTTACTATACAGTAAGAAATGTGATACTTTGCTTTTACTAATACAAAAGCTTGTTTTGTTATGTCTTTTAATAAATTCAAAGTACCTTTATTTAGAAACAGTAAAAAGTATTGAATAACTAAAGTCAATGACTACAAACAAGTGATATAAATGTTAAAATACCCACAAACGAGTATTTGTGTGAGTTTAAAGAGATTGTGTTTATTAAGAGTAATAAACAATACCAACTTGAATACATCAAACAGTTACATCAATTAAATTTAGACGCACTAAAATACAGTTATTAAAACTAAGTTATAAGTGGCTATAGTAAGAAAGAATTACAAACTACAATTTTAAATTGTGTTGAAAATTGTATTTTCATAAAGTATTAACACTATTAATAGTATTTATTTTACTTGAATAAGTGTTTATTCAACTAGAATAAATTCGTTTGATTAGTTTCAGGCGAGTAAAACATTGTATTGTTAATAAAATTTAAAAAGTATAATTGTAAAGTATTAATTCAAAGAAATAACACTAATATAAATCTAAACAGAAAACTAGGTTGTTTTAAAATTTATCATTTAGAATAAATATGTTCATCAGTTTATACTTCTAAGATAAATTGTTATTAGTTATGAAATTAGATTTGGTAGCTGTAACTTGTTTATTGTTGTTTGTAGAAATACTAAGTTACAGAAATTACTCAAGATACTGTAGCATATAAATATGTAGGACTGTCAGAATTTATTTTTAAAACTGTTTAAACTCATCTTGAAAAGAGTATAAAAGAGTATTCATTTGAAATATATTAATTTCCTATTTACGTTTTGAACCTTGACATCAACTGTAGAATTAAAAAACAAATTTGAGTTATAATTAAACATTTTTGAATAAAGCTTTTAGTTTATTTAACCATGACTCACCGATATAAAATTGATTCAAATCTATATATTTTTTCTACTAATATTTCATGTACTTTAAATTCAAATTATAATTGCTAGTAGTTAACATTAAGTATATTTTTATTTTACAATATAAATGATTAGTTTTAAATGAACAATAAACTGCAAAGTGAACTTCAAAAAGAAAGATAACATATATGAATGAAAGTTAAAGTATTATAAAATATCTTAGATAGTATTTAGATGCAACTATAATGCTTTATTAGAAATAATTTTATAGACGAGCTTTTCTTTAAATTCAGCTATTTAGAATGTTTACATAAGTATACGAAAACTTTTCTTTTCAAAAGAATAAAAGAATCATGTGGTTATATGAAAAAAAAGATATAAGTTGTGTTTTTTAAACTATCTTATTCTCCGATTTCTTCGAAAATATCAAGTCAAGTGTAAGGTCTTTAAAATAATTGAAGTTAAAATTATTTTTTAATATTAGTAGCAGCCAGTTAAGCTATATAAGCTAAGTTTACAATATGATAAAATTTTGTTTTTAAAAAATTCTTTTACTGCAAACGATAAATTATAACGATCAATGATAGAAAAGATGATGAGTCACAGAAATATGAGACTAAAACTTAATTTTATTGGGTATGGCGTCACTAAAATGTCAATTAAAAAAAAGTTAAAAATCATAAAATATCAAGTTTTACAAAATGATTTAGTGATTAAATTCATGTTGTTTGTTTCGAGCTTGATACTCGTTAAAAATCCCTGGGCCTTTCAAAAAACAATTAACTTGATAAAATACACAAATATTTTTAAAAAACTTATCTTTTAGTTTGTTTTTTAATAAGTATGACGTCAACAAGGTTTAAAAATGTAATATAGGTCTATTTTGTTAGTACAGTACAAAACTCTAGACACTAATTTTGTCTTCTTATAAATTTCCTTTTTACTAGTTAATCTATTTGTGAAAAAATAAACATTTTATTTTGTTGCTTTATAAAAAAAGTTTAAACTCAAATTTATTGTTAAGTTGATAATTGAACATTTACTATTTTGTATTTTAATAATTAATTCTGATGAAATACTTGTTCCAGTACAACAGCATTTTGTAACAATTTCGTTTTGAATTAGTCAATTAATTGTTTTGTTTGGATTAATTTTATAAACATTAGTTTATTACGCCATTTAAAAACTTTTATTATTAGAATGTATTAAAAGTTTTCAGAAAAATTAGTTATATTTAAAAGTTGATCATATTTTTTGTCAATTTTAGACAATTTTTAGTTGAAAACTATTTTAAAGTAAATTATCATAGTAAAAAATCGTAGCTCGCACAGTTTTAATTAAAAATTAAAAAAAAAAGATTAAATAGCAAAAAAACAGTAGATTAAATTTGAATTTCTTTTGTAAATAGGTAGAAGTAGAAATTATTTATTTTTTGCATTTAGCTTTTAAATTCATATCAAAGACTACCATACATTAGGACAACCAATTGAACTTTTGATGTAAAAATGTTGATACTATTTTTGCATGTATTATAATTTAAAATAATAAACTTTACTTCGTCTTATTTTAACAGACTTAACGTAAAAAAAAATCAAAAGCTTATAAAAAACTTTTAAGATATTAATGCAAGTTTAACATAACAATAAACCTAGGGATAATAAGCCTAGGGTAATTCAAATTTTATAACAACTTTATAATAAATTGGATTTTAATTTCTTATATTAATTGAATAAGTAGAAGTAGGTTAATCTTTTTTTTTAAACAAAGGCAATCAAACAAAATCTAATATGCAAAAAGTTGATACTGCTTATGGAGGTACTTTGGTCGAAGATTATAAAAAAAACTTTTTGTTTTTGCTTGCTAGTAAAAGTCTTTTATTTTTTTTTTATATCTTATTAAACCAACGAGTACTTACACTCAAACTTTAAAAATCATAAACTTGAATATTATAAGTATTAGTTTTTATATCAACTGTTGGGTAATTAATACATAAATAAAAGAAAAATAAATATTTAAAAATACAAAGATATGCAAAAAAACTATTACGAGCTTGCTTCTCATTTAAATATTTGCTTAAAATAACTACTTTTTAATATACCTAGGAATGTAAGCTTTAGGCTACTAGTATCGTATACTACGTCAGTAGAAAATTAATTTCATGTCAAATTATTAAATTAAACAAATACATTACTACAAGTATAAACTTTATAAGATTTTTAACGATAAACGTTAGCGGTTTAAGTTTTTTCTTGTTAAAATAATTTATGAGAAGGTTTGAATATTTAGCTATTTTCAAAATGGTATTTATTACTATTTTTATACTATATGATTTACTCATGTTGTAAAACAAAAAAAAACTTAAATAAGTAATAATCGTAATGTAGCAAGTTGCTAATTTTAGATATAAAACAAAAGAATGCATTGAAATTAGTAGAGTAAAGTTAAATAAGTATATCGTTACTTTAAAATAATTTTTTAATCTTAATTTAAATTACTTTTTATAGTTTGAAGTCTTTTGCTCGTTTAACTAATGTGTCTTAATAAGAAAGAATTACGTATTAAGAATCAACTTGATAACATTTGTAAAAAATCAGCTTTAGATTATTTTTTTGTTCATGAAAATACTAAGAGAAAAACGATGTTTTTTAAAAGATTTTGTTAATAATTTTGTATCAAGTAATAACACATCGTACTCATTAAAAAAAAAAAGTTAAATCTTAAGTTTTTAATTATCTATTTTTTATCTATTAAAAGTCGTATTCAAAATTTGAGACAAGCGTTAATATAATTTTTTGTACATAATAAACATTATAATTCAAATAGATTAAGTTTCAATTCAATGAAACTACAATGTTATTAAGCTGTTTTAAAATACTTGAAGCATGATTTTACTCCAAACTAATTTATATTTTAAATTAATTCAAATAAAATCAGATTATTGTAATATATTTTTGTAATTTAGTTTGATTTTGTACCGGAGAAGTTTGAAGTTTCTACATTTTTAATTAAAATACTTTTAATAGCTATTACAAACCACTAAACGTTGTGTTTTCTTTAATTGATATTTTTTTTTATGATAAAATTTTTTTTCTTATTTATAAAAGATTTATAGTTACCTCAAAAATAATTTAACAAGTTTAAAAATTAAATTAATAAGTTTTGAACAAATAAACAAAAATCGAAGGTCGATGTTTTCTTAATTATATAAACTTCATCTATGAAAATTTAAAACTAATTGTTTTACTTGTTAGCGAAAAAATCAAGTTTTTTTATATATACTTATTTTCTAAAAAGAATTACAAAAAATTTCGGTTCTTTCTAAATTTTATGAATAACTATTTTAAATTTTTATAGATAAAATTTGCAAAATTTAAATGAAAAACTCTTTTTAAAGCACCAAATGACGTCACTGCTTTAAACAAGCGAATTGTAGCTTCATCATTTCATTATTATAACTTATCATTTTTATCTACGTAGAAGTAGTTTATTAAATAAACTTTTTGATTTTTTCAAACGAGCTGGATGCTCGTAAATAGATTTAGTTAAAAATAATAGTGTTCGTGTTATTACTGTAGGTTGAATAGAAAGAATAGAAAAAAATAGTTAGTTTAATTATTTGGGTTTATAAAAGGTATGCTAACTATTTATATTTTATTAAACTTTTTTTTCTGTAAAATATGGTTATGTTTGTGAAAAAAAAATCTAAGCTTTAAATTTTTTTTTGGAAATTTTATGGTAAAATGCAAGACTGTCAAAGATTTGTTTGACGAATCAAAGTTAATTATATTTCTAATATTTTTAAATGAAAGCGAAATATTTTAAGTATTTTAAATGTGACACTTTTTTAACATTCTTTTTTGTATTATATTGCAAAAAGACACATCCACAAATAATTATTGTTGAAACTATAACACAGCTTCTCTAAAGTTAAATAAAACCAAATGATATTCAACCACATCAAATATTTTTGTTTTTTAAATAGGTAAGACTTTACAAAACGTAAAACTATTTTTTTAATTATCAGTATTTAAAAATTATTTTTTTTAGCTCGTAAGTTCGTACTTTTTTTTAATTTTATACTTAATAGTCAGCAGAAGTATAAAGTTTAATTGAATTCTCTACAGTGAATTTATAACCACAGACTTTTAATTTCTTTATACTGGTAATATACATTTTTAGAACTAATTTTTAATGCGTTAGTTATTATTACTAATATGCTATGTACAAGGTGATAACTACTTTAGTTAAAAGTCATAATATAACGTACAAACTGAGTTTATTTTGAGTTCGTAGTACAACATTAACAGTAACGTATAAAACTATATAAATCTTTCTAATGTATGCTAAAACAAAACAGTAAACAATATTTTGAACAACTTTTTGAACTGTTCATCACATAAGTGTCAATCAATTGTTATATATCTAGAAAAAAGTATTACAACTAGAATAACTTCTATATGCTTTTAAAGGCTTTTATTAGCAGAAAAATCTTACTTGTGAATTTAAAATTTGTAGTAAAATTATTTTTTTGAAAGAAAAAGACTATTTTTTAAGTTTTGTGATAATTGTTTTATTTACTTTAATTATCTAAGTTCATAAGTAACATCTTTTTCTTGTTATTTAAGAAATATTTTTTAAAATTTGAAGAAGATTGCTTAAAAAATGAAGTAGGAGATAGATTTTTAGTATTTTTTTAAATTTCCGAGAAAATTGACCCCGAAAAATTTGCGGCCTGAAAGTTTTAATTTAGGGGATTTTATAAAAAAAAATTGCGCACCCCCTGACCAAAATATGCCACTGGTAACTTTTAATACTAAAACTGTTTTTTTATACATACTAAATAAATAAATTTTAAAAGCTACACTAACATATAATTTTCAAACTTTTTTAGTAACAGTGATGTTTTAAATGGACTTCTTCTTATCAGATTCTTTATTAAAGTTTGGTTTTTACCAAAAATTAAAATTTTAGATTTTTTTACTACAAGAATCTATTATCATAATAACTAAGATTATACAACACTTTTTTCAATAAACCTAAAAAAATTAGTTGAATTTAAATTTGACCAGTCACGTTTACTTTAAATAAATTATTAAGAACCAATATCAATTTAAATATTTTTAAGGTAGTATTTCATATGAATTAATAAATAAAGTTAGTTTTAGTGTTTACACGTAGTTATGTATTTTATAAGGAAAACTGGTACTTATAATAAACTTAACTGTTTTAAAAATTCTTTTTTTTTTTTTGATATGAACTTTAAAAGTGATAACAATTGAACTCTATTAATAAAGACGTCACTACATATATAATTTATATTTAAAACAATAAATAACAAATGACTACTATGTTTCATAGAATAAAAGAAATAAATTGTTTTAAGTTTCTGGAATATTATTTCTTAAACAATAAAATTTTGAATAAAAATCCGCATTATAAATAAAAAAAGCACCTAGTGACGTCATGAGCAATAAAAACGCAAGTTGATGCTTTGAAAGTATATATACAATGTTACTTGATGTTAAACTGATGTTGAAGCATACGTTGACAATTTCAAACGAGCTAACAGTTCGTAATACTTTAATATTTAACTATAAAGCATATTAATTGACTTAAATTCTAAACAAAATATGTGAAACAAAAGTATTTCAAAGTGTTTGATATCTCTCGTAAACTTAATGCAAGTATATTTAAAAACCATGATCATCAGTTATACTCATGTATATGTTTTGAAATTAACATTGCTAAAGAATACTAATACATATTTATTAATTAACACTTATTACGTACATAAGTTTGCATAAAAAGCATTAAAATTATATTTCAAAAGTGCTTTAAACCTATTGACTTAGTATATTTCAGCAATATCTAGTTACTCTTGTAAAAATAAATAGTCTATTAAGTTTTTGTTGTTAAAACTTAATTGATTGAAAGTAATATGTTGATTACTTCAATTATTGTAAAGACCGATTATTAGTTATATCAACACAGTCAAAAAGTTAAATATCTCCTTAACTTTTACTAAGTAATAAGTATAACGTGTTTAATATTTATAAAAACTTAATAGAAAAATAGTATGTCACTAAAATGTTTCTAATTTACTATAATACGATACTATTTCATTAATATGTAAAAGTAAGTAAAAAATATTTCGAAGGTATACCTTAATTTGTATACATAAATATAAAAAATAAATAAATAATACCTAAAATATTAAAAAGATTAAATTCATACAAAGTTAATTTTCAGTTAATCCTTTCTAAAACTATGTTGTAAAAAAAGTATTGTAAAAACATGTTTAATAACATATTTCTTTTTTTCTAACGTTGAATTTTCCCAATAAAACTTAAAAATAATGATTTTTTTATTGAAAAATGATGAATTGAATACAAGAAAAAATAAAGTCTTTATAATGCAAAAATCAATACAAAAAAAAACAAACATAGTGTAATAAAATAAGTTAAAATCTAGTTTTCAGACTACATAATATAAAAAATTATAAAAACTCGTTATGTTTGATGTGACGTCATGCGAATTTAAAAAGCAAATAGTAGCTTAATTTTTTTATTCAGAAAATTTCAAGCTTGTGATTGCTCAACTGGTTGGTTTTACCCTTCTCTCTTCGAATTTTTCAAACAAGCAATAAAGCTTGTGATGTAAAACTAAATTTTTATAGTTTGTTTTTAAATCGAACTCTTTGTTGTTTTAGTGATGAAAATTAAATTAACATCTAGACATAATTTGTTTTTAAAAGACTGTAGTTCAATTAAACTTATAAATATCACAGCTATAAATAAAAGTTAATCTGGAGATTTTAGTATAAACTACAAATAATAGAATTAAAAGACTATGTTGCAAACTTTCTTGTTAAGCTGGTATGTGAAGGCGTAAAATACTTTTAGTGTTAGCTATATGTTTTTAGTGCTCAAAACTTTAGTATTTAAGGGTTGTTTTGACTATGTTTTTCTTAGAAACCTAAACTATATTAAAATAATATTTATTTGTAGTAACCGTTTAGAGTCATGTTAAATAATATTTTTTAACCACTTTAATTGCATACTGAATTAGTTTCAACTAGTTTTAATAACATACTTTACAAGTATAACAGTTACGATAGTTATTTACAAAGTTTATAAGACATAAAAGAGCTAAAAAATGATTATTAAAAAAAAATATCATAATTTATTATATCAGTATAAACTATGTTTAGTAAAAAAATAACATCTAATGGAAATATTTTATTGATTTAAAAAAGTACTGTTTTTAAACTCATAACTTGATATCACTAAAATGATTTAATTACTTAAATACTTTTAACTTTACATTAAAATGGTTAGTAAACTTGTACTTACAAATTTACTTAATTTTATCTTATCTAGCAAACTATACGAAAAAGTTTAAATTTGAGCTGGATGTAGAAACAGTTTACTCGCCTGCTTCACATTTAAAACAATATTTCCTTCGATTATCAGTTGTACATGAATAACTCAACAACTTAATATTTTATTTTATAGTCTTAGTTATTTTTCAATTTTTGTTTAAGTTGCATGAAAACACCATTAACCTTAGGGTAATATTCACTTACAATTATGTAATTAAAAGAATAGATTAATAATATTAGAACTAAACATGTATAGAAATGAATGTTAAGTTACAGCAAAAAGCAGATGATTTATAGTAAAAGATGTAAACATTGTTTACATCTTTTACTATAAATTTCTTTAGGCGATGAGTTTAATGAGTTTCCTTGACTATCCAACTTTAGTTTAAATGGCTTTAAGTAAACCCTTGTAAATTGTAAAATAATCGTATTCAAATTAAAATTCAATATTTAAATTGTTTTGGAAAATGTCTAATAATTTTATTTAGTTGCGCCTTTATTGATTATTATTTTGAGTTTTTGTTCTTTAAAATAGTTTTTTTTTGCTAAAAAACTTATTTTATAGACCAAAACAACATTTTTAAAGCTTTTTAATGTCATACGCTTAAATGAACAAATTTAAGTTTAAATATGTTAGCATGATGATTAATAAAATAGTTGTGTAGAGTTTTTCCGCATAGTTTTGGCGAGCATCAAGCTCGTAATGTCTATTTATAGGAAATAATACATAAAATATTTAGTAATTTGTGAGTTTATTTATGAATTAATGCTTCACTCAATACTAATAATCTTTGATGTGATTTTATAATAATATATTCAAGTCAAAATAGGCACTTAAAGCCACTTTAAGTATTACCTTAAGTTTGCAAACTAAATTTCAACACGAAAAATATAAATACTGGTAAAAAAGCTTAAATCTACTATAAATATTAAAACTAAACAATTAAACTGAAACTAATAAAATATGGAAAAACCTGGCTACTATGAACGTAACTTTAAAAACAGTTCTTTACAGATTACACTATGTAAACTTTTTTACTTAATACAGTAACCTCTCGCTTATTTACGCACATTGTGTCTACAGAAAAAGTGCGTAAAGATATGAGAGATCGTAAAGATACGAAAGGTACGAAATATACTTACTACATTGGCTGTTTTTAGATATTTGTTTACTTTATTTGTAAATATGAAAATGAAACTATACATATATTAAAAAGAAGGATTTAATTTTATAAAAAATAATAGTATTAGTAGAAAAATTTTACTAATTTTAATAATAGGTATATTTTACCTTTATCTTTATTTATATGTGACTTATTTGATACTTAACATTCGTGTTCTATTTTACTTAGCAAATTCGTTTTATAATTAAGCATTTGTTTTTAATTAAGAAATTGTGTTGGCAAGAGTGTTGTATTATGTATTTGTGTTTTAAAGTCTCATTATTTCATTATACTTTCATTATTTAACACAGTCATATTTCTTTCAGAATTTTTATTTAATCTCTTAATGTTAACAAAATTTCTTAAATATTGAGGTATAACTAAATGTTTATCAATTAGTCAAGGAACATAAGTTTACTAATTTTAAAGGTGTAGAGTGGCGAGTTAGCATTTGAAATATATTTTAAATTATAAATATACAATAAACCTACTTTGTGCGCTATAAAATAATAACAGAACTTTTGTTTTTTTGGATTTTTTAGAATTCTAAAATGCGTAACTAAACGAGAGTGCGTAACGTCACGAGTGCGTAAAGATCCGAGAGGTTACTGTAAATATGTAAGCAATGTTCTATATTTGATTTGTTGAATATTTGAACGAGTAGTAACTCGTAAAACTGTGTTAGTTGAGTAAACTTTATGATAAAAGTATCATTGTGTTTCAACTATAAAGTTTGATCTAACTTTTATAAATAGTAATTTAATTTTAGAAGTCGTAATAAAAACTGTTGTAGTATAAATATCTACAATTTTAATAAACGAAGATAAACATTCATATAAATTGGACTCTTACTTTTATTTTCAAACATGAAACCCAAAAATATTCTTTCCGACCACTTTGCTTATTGTTATAAACTTACACTAATGTATTCTTTAACAAAATGTATTCTGTTTAATAAGGTTAATTACATTTTGCAACTTAATACGGCCTTGTAAATTATGTTTTTTATTGTATTGAAAGGATTTTTAGTTAGTCCAGTACAACTTGCTGTAAATTAAATAGTTCCCTTAAACGCTTATTTTAGATAGAAAACGAAGAAATATTCAAAATTCTTTATGTTAGTTTTTATTAAATAAATAAGTATGTTTATAACTAATTAAAAGTTCTAGACTGAATAACTTCTAACAAAAAAATTAAACTTTTTGTTTAAACAACAAGTATAATTTTGCATGACAAGTGATTACAAGCTCCCTACTTGTTCAAATATTGGGCAAATTAGTTATCAATCTACTCGAATATAAATCTAAATTTTTTTCTTTATATTATACTTTTTATCATGACGTTGTATAAAGACTCACATTTTTTAAATAATTTTTGTTTTTTTTTTGTGGTTCAGCTGTTTTTAAATCTAAGTGACGTCATAAGCATTTAAAAAATATGTTTAAGCTTAAGTTTAAAAACTGTTTGTATATAAAATGTTAGTAACCATTTATACTTAAGATTTTAATTAAATTACAGCATGAAATATATTCGTGAAAAAAAACTCCTGAAATGTTTATATTTAATTTTCTTTAAAAGTTTTAACCAGACTTTAAATATCACCAAGATTATTATGTAACAAATTTATTAAACAACAACATTTGATATCAATAAAACAAGTAAACAGTATACATTAGTAAACACTTAAACACTGATAGCCATATTCAAAACTGTTGCAGTTATTGTAAAAGACTTTAAAATAATTAATTGTTATAAAAAATAATTGAATTGAATCTATTTTTAATAAAATTCAACGTTATGTGGTACAATAATAATCGAATGTCAAAATAAAAAGTAGACTATTCTTTATGTCTATTTAGTAGCGTTTAATAAAACAAACAAATGAGGTAGCTCTGTTTTTAACTCAACCTATTTTAAATGTAAAACATATTTATCAATATGTTATTTACCTAAATAAGAAAAAAAAACTAAAATATAGCAGACTCCAGGAGCCAGTACTAGTAAAAATAAATTGGACTTAATCATTATTTTCATTAATCATTGTAAAGTTTCTTTTATTTTGCTTTGTAAAGTGATTTATTACTTAAAGTATGTCAGTTAATTTTCATTTGTAAAAATATACACTTCTTAAAACATTTGTCTTTTAGATACCTTCTATTTGTTAAGTTTTGAATTCAGTTTTAAACATATTATAAGCATAAATTTCTTAATATTGTTATTTATAACACATTAAAAATTTTAGCCGATTATGTTTAAAAAAAAATCTTTTTTGATACGTTTAAACACAAACTAATTACCAGAATGATAAAATCTGTGAAAAAAAACATAACCAAAACTATAAAATGTTTATTAATTGCTTAGTTTGACCATCGTAGTAATTAGTAGTAATCAAAAGTATTTTGTAATTAGATTTAACTAAATTGTGGTATGTAAAGTATACTGTAACCTTAAATTATTTTAAGTAATCTTTTTTTTATAATAGGTTGTAAAAATTTACAAAATACTCAAACTATACAGATTTAAAACTGAAGTAAATTACGAATCAGATGTTCGAATGCAAGTATTTATTATTGTTTTGACAATGATAATTTTGTGACTGTTTAAATTATAAAGAAAATCATGAAAATTGTTTTACTTATAAACTTAAATGACGTCACTATAACTTTTTATAAAGCTGTGTTTTGGTTTTAAAATGTTGCTTTAGTACAAACAAATAAAAAGTATACTTTAGTTATCATAGTAAAACCTTACATTACAAACAGATTACACTTTATAATAAATTTAAATTATCGTAATTTAGCATTTAACTTGTGTGAGTTATAATTCATATTAAAAGTTTTAAATGACCACAAGCTTATAATAAACAACCTAAACAGGCTCTTTGTACAAATAAGAATAAGCAGTGTTTTAAATTAAAAATACTTTAATTTGCTTTTTTAATTTTCTTTAATCAATCATGTATTTTACACTCAGATTCAAACTTCCAAAAACCTATATTAAGTAATTTGAACAAAACTTCTTGTGTTGTTTCTAGTGACGTCATGTATATTAAAATATAATTTAAAGCCTAGCTTAAAAAATTAAACTAAACTAATTTTCAGATAAGCATAAAAGTAATAAGACCCAATACTTTATACTAAGCTGGCAATAAACATTAATAGAATGTCTTGTATTTTACAATTTAAATTTCACTAAAATTATATCTTAACTGAGTTTTTATTTCAATTAGTGTTTTTTATCTTTCCAAAAAACCAGATTTGAAAAAATTCATCTTGTAAATCATCGTCTAATAAAAAGTTTAAGGCTAAATGTTATGTAAGTCTAAGTAATTTTTAAAGTAAAAAGAAAGTTAAAAGTTTATTTACAAGCACTATTTTTTTGTTAAACTTGTTGCAATGACAAGTTATATGCTTCAGCAATTACTCTGATAAAAGAAAGGTTAATAACTTCAGTTATATAAATTTATTTAATTTTGTGACGTTGCAATTAACTTAGTGCATAAAAATATTAAATCAATGCTGAATACTTGTAATATGTCAAAGATAATAATTAAAATAAGTAATTATACCCTAGTTTAACTTTATATAAACACTTAAATAAAAATACAACACCTTAGTTTATTTATTATAAACTTAATAAGTTTGTAAATAAAATAATAAAATAAATAAATGCACGCTGCATTTCATGATAAACTTATTGGCATAAGGTGAATTTTAAAAGGTCCATACATATTGTATCCAGCAAAAAAACGCAAATGATTTTTTATGGTTTGACTGCATTTTTTTCAATAAGTTTGTTAAAATAAATTCGAGCAAAAACTTAATTAAAAAGTTTTGCACTTACGTCACTTTTAGGTGTAAACTAAAAATAGCTTTTAGTTAAAAGTATTGTCTTAATACAAATAATAATAGACTAATTAAAATAAAAATTTATATAATGTAGTTAAATTAAAAGATTATGTGATTAAGTAAAAACCAGTAATGATGAGTAGCATCTAGTTTTGTTTATAAATATGAGTTTTAAATTGAAACACAACAAAATATGCCTAAATTGTATTCTTTAAAGGAATTACGAGCTGCTTGCTCGTTAAAATATTTAGTCAAAATCAACGCTATAAGAATTGTTTACCTCAGAATTTGTTTTTTAAGATTGTAAAATATATAAAAGAAGTTAAGCTAAATTTTAACTTCAAAACCGTTGTTTTAGGCTATATTTTCTATATTTTCTTTTTTTATAAGATGATCAAGTTTTAAATATTTTGTTAAACAGATATAGAGCTGATTAAAATAAAAGTCTTATGTAAGTTTGCAACTTCTAAAACATTAATCAACTTCTACTAATAGCTGTTAGATAAATTCTAAAACAAAATATTTTACAATCAACTCTTCTCTTAATATATATCAGCTTTAATTTTTTAAATTTTATTAAAAATAAGTTTCTGTTACGAGCTTTATTTTCGTTTTACAAGTTATAAAATAAAAAAGCTTTTACAAATAACAATTTATTAAGTTAGCAAAAAATAGTTTATTTAGATAAAAATAAATATATATATATAAATGTTAAAGTGTGAATGATTAATTTGTTTTTTATTTATTATGACGTTACTAGGGTTCTTATAAAACAATTTTCAAACTTTTTCAATTATAGTGCTTTTAAGAGCTAGAAAGTTTAACTAGTGTGTAGTCTTATAATTTTTGTAATATAATATTCATTTTATAGATTTTAATTTTATATAAGTCGTGTGCTAACTTTTAAAATCGAAAAGTTCAAAACTTAAATGTTATGATATGTATTGTATTTAAATATGAGTAAAATCTGCTATAGTTGTTTTTGAGTAATTAATTATAATTTATAAAGCTTTATGTACAAAAGAATTTGTATAAAATTGGATAGTAATATTAACTTATAAAAGTGTTTACTTATCGCAGTTTTATTCATTTTAAATATTTTAATACATCACATCATGGTTTTGTATTGTTAGAATCTTGGTGACGTCATACTAATGAAAACACAAATAAAAGCTTCAAAATTGTGAATAATATACATTAACTTACGTAAGTATTTAATACTTACATTCTCAGTGAAGTCTTTGAATTAATATATTTCGAAGTCAAAATTGTAATCATACAGTAACAATTTTTATGTTATACAAAAAGAAGACAGGGCTAATAAAAGCGTTTGTTTAATATTTAAAATAACATTGTTTTAAGTTATACAAGTATCTTTACAAATTGGAGGAAGTAAAAATGTTAGTAATATATAAAAAATTTAGATAAAAATAAAATTTTATAAATATTTTAGTTAAATAACTTTAATATTTTGTTGGAATTCAACTTTTAAACGTTATATATTATAACTATTTTAGTTATTATTTTATGACATAGTAAACTTTTATTATATTGCTCAGATACATTCTTTACAAGCTTGAAACTCTTATTATAATATAAATCTAAAAAGGTCTACAAAATAATTACAATATGAAACAAACAGTTGTTAATATATTATCAATGATTGTTTAATAATCAACGTTAAAGTACTGCTAGTATTGGAAAAAATTAAATAAATAAAATGAAAAAAAAACTTAACTACATTCATTTATTCTATTACAATATAAGTTCTAATGATAAAAGATAGTTTCAAATAATAAGTTTTTATAACATAATTAAAAATTAAACAGCTTTTACTTAAAGAAAAAAAAAACATAGAATAGCTGATGTTGAGCAGCAACCATTTAGTAATCATAATAAAAGTTTGGTTTTTAGAAGTTGTATGAATATTAAACTGAAAACCGTTTAAGCTAATTTGAAATAAAATAATAGTGCTTCAGTTTTTGTTCTTTAACCTGTAAAAAGCTATTTAAATACTTCAAACTGTTCAAATACTTACTTAACATTAGAAATTTTAAAAAACATAACAAGAAACTAGAAAAAAACTTTTATTAGCAACCTTACTTTTAATTTCTTCTTTAATTTTAAAAACTTTTATTCAAAAAAAAACAGGAGCTTGTAGCTCGTTTCAAAAGTTATAAATAAATAAACTTTTACAAATAACAATTACTTATTAATCAAGAATTCTTTGTAAATAACAATTATAATTTTTTGGTTTTTAATAATAATTTTTATTAGTTATTCTTTTGTTTTATATTTACTACACTGTCACCCCTAAACTTTACCCTCCGTCAGTAACTTTTTTTCTTTTTGTTTCTTATTCTATTTTTTTGTATATTTTATCCGTGTTTTTTTATTTTCGTTCAAAAATTACTTTCCGTGCAAAATTGTAACTTGTGAAAAATATACCTTTGGTACAAATTATCTTCGTGCAATTTTGTCCCCTCGTGCAAGTTTCTTTTCGTGCAAAAGTATCTTCGTGCAATTTTGACCCGATCCCTGTTTTAAAAGCATGTTGATTGTGTATAACATTTGTAAATAGAAAAAAAAAATTTCTTTGTAATATAAAAATGAAATACTTTGAAACTTTCAATTGCTTGAAGAGTTTTTATGATCATTATACACATAAAGAAAATTCAAGACTTTGTTAATTTGATGCAGTTTCAAATTTTCAATAAAACGTGGTTAGATTTTAACAAAAAAACTTTTATTTTAAACCAACCCTTTTTAATGGATTAAAGATAGTAGTATTAAGTTCGAATTACGAACTCGATGTTTATTTAAAATTTTCATTATGTTTTAGTTCTTTAACATATATATAATAACATATTTAAAATATTTTATGTATATAATATAAAACTAGCTCTTAATCGCTTCTATAAATCTTATTGGAGGGTCTCTTTACTATTTCAGTAATGTTATTTTAAATTTATGACTACACACAATTTGTATCTAATAAACCATAATACAAAATAATTTTAGTTAAGCACATATGCTTTTCAAAGTTTAAAATTAATAAATTTTACCTGGTTTATAATATAAGTTTATTAGTACTTGTTTAGTAAATTTAAAAATAAGATTTTGCAAAATTGCATGTTTCACTTTTATACAAGGGGTTAGTTTTTTTTTTTCGTTTTAGTTATTCGGTACATTGATTTACCACTTAAACGACAAGTTTTTTTGCTAAATCATATGTTTTTGCGTATTAGTACTTGAATAGTTTTTAGCATCAAAACTAAAATACATAATATTACTAACTTAATTGCTGTCTGGTTTGTTAGTATTTCTTTCTTATGAAAAGTATTTTGCAATACTTATTTAGCTCTGCAAATTATTAAAACTTATAAACATTTTGTTAGTTCCTAGTAACGTCATGTGCTAATAAAGTCGCAAAATAAAGTTGCAAGATGCAAAACAACAAGCAATTAGATTACTAGGAATTAGTCCAAAAACTAGTATCGATTTTTAAACCAGCATTTGCCTGCAATTTACGTTAATTAAAATAGGAAACTTGTAAACAATCAAAACTTTAAAGGACTTTCATTTATGGAAATAACGTCAAAATTATGTAATGATTTATATTTAAGCAAAATTTTTAAACTTAGTAGTTTAAATCAATATAATGATGATTTTTTTTTTAAACTTAAGCGTAAAAATTGATCTACAAAATTGTACATGTTTTAAAACATCTCATCTATATATTGAACTAAATGATGATTTCAGTACATAAAAAAGCGCTTGACGTCACTAATAACTTATTTTTTAACTTAATTAAGTTTACTTATTAATACATTTTCTTATATATCTTTTAGATATTTGCTTTTAATAATCTTTTAACTATTTTTATAACTGGAGAGATAAATTAAAATAGTTTAAGGTAAAACCATTATTATCAATGAAGCTCGAAACAAAAATTGTACTTTGGTCAAAATAACTTTTTGTAAAAATTTTATATAGTTGTACTTAAGCATATTATTACTTTATAATAAAATATCTAACATGACTAAACTATCTAAATGTGGTTTAGAATATTCTAATTAGTGACTATAATATATCTTATTGATATTTTGTAAAAAAAAATTTTTCAAATAATTTAAAATTAATTTTCGTTCACTTTAACTATAGTCAGTGATGTGTCATAAAATTAAATTCAAACTATGCCACACTTTAACAATATTTGAGTTAAACGTTTTCTTTTATATCTAAAATAACAATATATAAAAAATTTTTATTAATGAAATTATTATCCGTATTATAATAATATTTTACTTAAAAGTTTTGTTTAAAACTTTAAATTAATTGACTGAAAATAAATTTTTAATTTCTATTGACGTTATGTGCATTTGATAATAGATAAGAGATTAAGTAAATAATTTTAATAAAAGCATCTTTTATAAAGTTTAGCACCATTTTTATTCCTAATTTTTACGAGCAACAAACTCGCTAAATTTCTTTACATTTACTTATATATATAATCGACCTTATAACAGGTACATTTCATTACAACTTAGTATCTATCTGGCTAGTCAATTAAAACCAATAGTATGGGTTTTATATAAGTATTATCATAAATATTTAATAAAGTAATTTTAATTGAAAATTATTACATTTCTATAAATCCTATTTCTTTTTTAATATCTCAGTATTTTTTTATAATTTTTTCTGAAACAACGCTAAAAATTATTTTACGCTTCTAAAAAATTATTTCTAAAGATAATAGAAAAAAAGTTATTAAGATTATAAAACTAGTTACTTAGATAGTTACCACAGTACGGTTAAAAGTTGTATGTAGCATTACGTCTTTGATTATAAATTTAAACAAAACTCGAAAACTTTTATATATAATAGGGTTGATCACGCCAATTCGATCATCAGACCACAAGTTTCGGTAGACTGAGACCGGTTTCGTCCTTATTAGGACTCATCAGTCAGTCCCAACCGAAAAACTTGTAGTCGTCAATCTACAAACGTTTTATGATGCTCTCACATGAAGCAACCATTTGCTGGCAATGATCAGTGGCGTCAGCATTGTCATTTGCCGTGCAACATTTAAAACATTGTCCACTAGGCAAGACATCTGGCACGCTCGTTTTAGTACGATAAACAAAAAACATCGGCAAAAGTCAGTTAAAACCTTTATATGTAATAATAAAAAAAATATAAATAATGAACCAAAATAGAACTTTATGTTGGCGTTATATTTTATTGTAAGTTTTTTGTGTACCTGTTTTTGTTTTTAATGAAAATTGATATTTAGTTTGCGTTGTTAAAAGACGACGTTAAATTTCTGTTTGTTATACTTTTTATAAATTTTATGTTTTTATAAATCAGTTAAAAATTAACTCATAACCAGAATTATTAAATATATCAGAACTAGCATTCAAATAAATCGACGTTGCAAAGCATCGGTTATTGAAAATAATTATAATATACACCGTAAGCTGTTTAAAATCTATAAATGAAAAAAAAATATACCTAGATTTTGTCTTATTACCTGTAGTTAACTTTTTTATAAACAGTTGTTACGAGATCTTTTGCTCGTTCAAATATGCTTTCACTGACATCTCGTGTAAATAATATAAACTACACAATTTTATGTATAATTTGATTATCTTAACTTGCGTTGTTTCATAAAAACCTCAGTATATTTTATTTTCTAATAATTTTTTACACTTTGTAAAAAAGTTCATTTTGATTTTTGTTAAACCTTATAATATATAGAATTTATCAAAATAAAATCAGTTTTTCTTATTTTACTTCAAACGATTTTTATGTGTTATTAGTAGTGATGTACCGGACCCACAATTTCGGGTCCGGCCGGACCCGGAATCGGACTTTTTTTTCAAATTAGAATCCGGCCGGAACCGGATCCGGACTTTTTTTTCAAATTAGAATCCGGCCGGAACCGGATCCGGACTTTTTTTTCAAATTAAAGTCCGGCCGGAACCGGATCCGGACTTATTTTTCAAATTAGAATCCGGCCGGATCCGGATATCAGACAAAAATGGCAATATCCGGCCGGACCCGGACCCGGATAGTGAGTGCGGTACATCTTTATAATATACTAGCCTAAGTCAGAATGAGGTTTTTTAAAACTTAAAAAAAAAGAACTTTGATCTAATAATAAGTAGAACAGCTAGCCACAAGATTTACAAATTTAGGTGTTATTTACAATTAAAAATCTGAAATCAAGTTCTTAAACAAAATACAGTAGAAAATTACAAAATATTTGAAACTGGATCAGCTCAAACTCATTCAAATCTAAAAGAAAACTAGCCTGAGTTTTTATATAAAACTAAACTAGCCTGAGGTAGTCCAAGATTTTCTAAAATTCCCAAAAATTTTTAAATTAGCAAGGTTGCCACTGTTTAAGTCAATAAAACTAGTTAGAATGAGTATAAATAAGCCTGAGTCAGAAAGAGATTTTAAAAACTAAAAAAAATACTTTAATCTAATAATCAGTAAAACAGCTATCAAAGGTTGACAATTTGGTAGTAAAGTTGTTGACTGATTGTGGTACACTTAACTTATTAGTACTACCCATCATATTTAAATACTACCTTATTTAATTAATATCTAACAAATACTAAATTATAACTGAGACTACTTTCTATAATCAGACACGACAGTTTTGAGTGATGAATCTTTTATATAAAACACAACAAGAAATACTAGCATATACAAAATTATTAATTACTTTGGTAACACTTTAAAAACTGGAAGCTATTTAAATCTATATCAAAAGACTTAAAACAAAAAACTAAAATTAAATTAAACTATTAGTAAACAAGAAACTGAAAAATTTTTAATAAACTATTAAACTACAAACCTGTATTAAATATTTAAACAATTAAACACTTGATGAAATATTCACTTTTAAAACAAAACACTACTTACAATAAGCATTCACAAAAAAGTTCAAGATATTTTGTTGCTTCAAGCTACACACCAAACTAACTAACTGATTACATATAAACTGCCTGTCATGTTCTGATGTTTTGTTGCATCAGTATTTAGTTTAAAACATTTCGTCAGATGATTCTTATTGGCTCGTACATTCAACCGTATTAACTCTAAATATTCTTTGAGCTCAATTTTAAACAATAAATAATACATATTCATTCCAAAGTTTTCAATTTTACAACATATGTAAAGAGTTGCATTTCATGAAATGTTTATTTCATAGTTTAAATGTAAACAAATGTAAATTAGTCATGTGTACAAAATGAGCCAATCACGGTAGGTGTTTAATTTTAACTGACGAAAATGACTCTTATTAATTTACACAGGGTTTGTTTTTGAAAAAATACTTTTCAGTATGCTCTTTTTTACTAACTAGACCGGGTCCGGCCGGATCTCTGTTAGGATCCGGCCGGACCCGGATCCGGACTTTTTTTTCAAATTAGAATCCGGCCGGAACCGAACCCGGACTTTTTTTTCAAATTAAAGTCCGGCCGGAACCGGATCCGGACTTTTTTTTCAAATTAGAATCCGGCCGGATCCGGATATCAGACAAAAATGGCAATATCTGGCCGGACCCGGACCCGGATAGTGAGTCCGGTACATCACTAGTTATTAGTAGTATTAGGTTTTTTAAATTAAAAACTTCAATAAACATTTAAATGATCATTGTACCTGAATATTAAGCTTATTTTATGTTGCAAAATCCTAAACACTAAATAATCTTAAAATGCTTCAATTTACTTAGGCATATTAATTCTAAAACTATTTCGTTTTATATTTGTAAAGTTATATGTAATATTTTATTACAATTAAACACTTTATGCTAAGACTTTTATAAATAAAAAAAAGACATATAAAAGTTTTTATTACTTAAATCTTTGTAGTTATTTTTTAATAAAGAAAATTTACGCACGATCTATTTATTTTTACTAAGTCTGTAAGTATTAACGAATTTTTAGGGCTGAAATTCTATGTTTACTTATTTTATTTGAAACTATTTAATTTACAATAAAAAAAATTACACATCTATTCTTTGAATTAACAATGTTTTTATATTGTTTATAACGTTTTTCATGAAAAATTTATGCTACAAAATTTACCTGTTGTAATTAACCAAAACCACATATATGTTTTAGTTAACCAAAAAAAAACTTATACATTATGTGTATTTGACATTAAGCTTTTGTAAAACTCGTATGTCATGCGCACTAAATGTTAAGTAAATATTAAATTAAAAAGGAGCTTTGTTAGTCATTTATGCTTTATCACTACTTTTAAAAGTTGTATACTTGTAAAACTTAAGTTCTTAATTACTTTTAGATTTTAATAAAAGTACTTAGAATAATAGAAAAACGAAATTTTAATATTTTGATTTTAAGCAGTTATACATCGTATCGTATATGAGTGGAAAGACTAAAAACCATTATTTACCGATCTCAACATGATAGAAAACTAACCTATTTAAGATGTAATAGAAAATATAGTTATTTAAATTCGATATGTACAACATACCATTTTAAATTAACTACCATTTTGAAAGTTGTCCCTCAAAAATCGGAAACTAAATTATTATTTTCTTATCAAAAGAAAAAAAATAGAAAAGTGCACTAATGGGTAAATTATTTTGCTGTATAAATTAAGACTTTTATTGTTTATACCTATTAGTTATAATTTAACTTAAAAAATGTTTATAAAATGCAATAAAAATAACTTTTATGAAGAAGTGCTGCCAAAAAAAAACGTGTATTTTTGAGTTACTATTTATTATAAACTATAAGCCTATAAAAAAATACATAAATATAGTATATATATTGTAAGTATATACAGATATATATATATACTAAAAGTCTAATAAAAATAACGGAGTTTGAATATCTAACAAAAATTATTTATTTTTAGTATAAATAGTATTTTAACAAAAATTAGTTACGAGCATTCTGTTCGACAAACATCCAAACATGTAAATTATAAATAAGAAGAAAAAATTAATTACATCTTTCTTAAAAATATTTACTTGATTTGCGTTTTTTGCGGATAAATTAAATAAAAGTAAATAAACAATTTCACTTTTATAGATTTTATCAACAAAATACTTATGGTATTTTAAAAGCTAGCATTATGAAATTTATAATTGTAAAACTAATTTAGAGTTGTTATAAAAGATTTCAGGTATTGAACCTTAAAATGTTTAAAATTGAGTTTAGTACGATTTATGTACATATGTATATTTATCAAAATTTCAAAATGAATAACTTTCTAGAAATCATACATTAATCCTAAAATTTTAAATTAAGAGACTTTATTAAAAGGTGTCGCAACAAGGGGAAACTAAGATGTTTTCAAATAACATATAAATAAACGTAAAAATATTTAAATAAAATGCATTATATTTAGTATTGCTTACGAGCATAACGATTTGTTGTAGATTTAAAACTTTTATAAACGTTTTTATAAATTCATTCTATCGATATATTAATAATTAAATAATTTTTTTTGTTTGTGTGTTAAATAATTAGTTTTGAAAAATGTAATGTTGCGAGTTTTCTACTCGTTAAAATTCACCTAATTAATACAGCTCAGTAAATTAAAAAACTTTTTAATTTAAATTCACAATATCAACCTGAACTTAGTTTTTTATCTTGTTTGGCGTCAACAGAAGTCTAATAAAAAATTCTATTGTTCTCATTTTTTCTTTAAAAAAAGGTCCTTTTAAAAACTTACACATATAATTAAATTACTTTAAACATATTTTTGAAGATTAACAAGTAAACAAAATTGATCACAAAAAATGAAAACATTGAATTTACAGAAAAAACCTTAACAAAAAGTTTTTTTCTTCTCAAAAATATTATTTTTTAAGCTGTGTTTTACTAGAAGAATATATAGTTAAAATAGTTATTTATACGAAATTATTACAAAAAGATTTACAAATTAACAAATTTACTTAAGTGTTAAAGTTTGCTTCCTAATTTTGAGTTTCATAAATTACTAACATCATAATTTTAATCATACCTAAAGTTTTTGTTATTAGAATTATTAATAGACAGTATCTTAATTAAAACAAAGTATAACTGTATAAAAAGTTTAAGCTTTTAAGATTATTAAGCTAAATATCATATTATAAAAATTTAAAGTTCACAATACTTAATAAAAGCAAGAACTGAGTTACCATACAAACTATTTTGCTTTTGAAGTTATAACATTAAACATCCAATATAGTTTAAATTTTACAATTCTACTTAAAAGCCAGATCTGAGTTTTGTGTGAACAGTCAGACTTTACAGTTTTAATAAAGTAGTTTTGGGTTGTGTTTGAAATACTATTTAAAAATAGACCTGGCTTAGTATATTTATTAATAGCAAGCTTGGTACTTTTATAAAACTAAAAAAAATTTAAAGGCCTATTTTATCATTGGTTTAAAATGTATATGTATAATTTATATTCAACATGATTTGTTTTATAAAGCTTGTTACGTCAATAGAAACTTTAAACTCAGTTTAGCTCAATTCAAAAAAATTAAACGATTTGAAGTATAAGAATATGAATTTTATAACGTTTGTTATCGTTGCTTTACCATATTTATACAATTGGTTAAAAGTAAATTTGATAAATTCTACTAGAATATTTAATAAAGTAACTGAAATTTAGTTATTTAGCTTCAAACTAAAATTAAGAAATTAAAAGTATTCTATTCACGATCTATTGTGGTATTTAAACTTAAAAATTTTAAAAATTTACTAGAGTTATTTTTAAAACAACTACAACCTCCTGTTTATAAACGACTGCTCCATAAATGATTTGAATTAGGTCAAACAAATTATTGTTACGAGGTTTCTACTCGTTAGAAAATAATGAACTTATTTGTAGGATAAACAAATGAAGAGATACTAATTTAAACGTTTAAAATAAAGGCCCTTGTTTACGTTTTTTTGGTGCATAACGTCATTTTAAAACTAATGAATGTTTTGATCGAATTTTAGTTCATAAGTCGTTCACAACTTTTGATATTAAAGTTGATAAGTTTCTATAAAAGGTTTAAAAGTGAATGGGATTGATTAAAATGAATTAAATAAGTTTTAAGTTTGTTAAAATTTTATGAATACAGTTGATTTTATTTAGATATCGTACAACTTACAGTTTTATAATATTTAAGATTTGACAACAAAGACTGTATTTTTAAGCAAATACAAAATCATACATTTATTTTATGTAGCAGCTAAAGTAGTTTTGTATACTAAAATAAAATAAAATCTATAAGAAAAATAAAAACATATAAAAAAACTTTCAGCGTTTATTTCAAATATATTTGGAATCTGTCTAGAACTCAAATGTTTTGTAACTTAGTTATTAGGACTAGATTTAAAGAAAAGTTTAAGTACTATAGAAACACTTTCACTTTAAATTAATTAATAAAAATTGCAATGTAGATTTTTTTAGTTTCAAACAATTTTTAACGACATTTACAGTAATACATTACTGCACTTAATGTTTTTAAGATATAACAGCAGTTCAGTGAAACAATTACATACAAATAGATTCTAGCAACACAATAACATAAATATATATTAAAGTTATTATATAATACAACTACATTGTAAAACTACATACAACTTGATACAACAGATAAATACTATAGTTTCATAGAAAAAAAGACAAAGTTTGTTTTCAAATTCTTGTGCTAGTATGAAAATTAAAATGATGCATAAAAACCCGCATTATAATTTAAAAAAAGCTCCTGGTGACGTCAAGAGCAATAAAAACTAAAGTTAAAGTTTTGAAAATGTATAAATAAAGGGAATTAATATTAAACTGAAGTTAGAGTACACTTTGGAAATTTTAAACGAGCTTACAGTTCGTAGTACTTAAATACCTAACTATCAAGCATTTTTAATATACACATATGTTAAACAAATATATGAAGCATAAGTATTTTGGTGTGTCTGATAACTTTCGTAAATTTATTGCAAGTATATTCAAAAAAATAATCATTATTTATACTCGTGTATATGTATCAAGATTAACATTCTAAAAGAATACTAATACATATTTATTAATTAACACTTGTTACGTACATAAGTTTGCATAAAAAGCATTAAAAGTGTATTTCAAAAGTGCATTAAACCTATTGATTTGGTATGATTTAACAATACTTTGTTAATCTTGTAAAAATAAATAAATAGTTTATTAACGTCCTATTGTTAAAATTCTATCTTTAAAAAGTAATACATTGATTACTTTAGTTGTTGTAAAGTTCGATTATTAGATACACTAATACAGTCTAAAAAATATCTAACTTAATTTAAGTGAGTATTAAATATAACGTGTTTAATATTTATAAAAAAAATTGTTAGACAAATACTTTGTCACTAAAACTCGTTTTTATTAATTGTAATACGATACTATTTTACTAAGAACTAACAATAAGAAAAAAAAAACCTAAAACTAAAAAAAACTAAGTAATATCAAAGTTAATTTTTAATTAGTCGAACTCTAAACTATGTTTTAATCAAAGTAATGTAAAAGATGTTTATAGAATATTTTATTTATTTAAAGCTTAATTTTCTTGGTAAAACTTAAAAAGCTACAATTTTGGAATTGAATACAAAAAATAAATAAAGTTTTCGTTATCCAAAAAGCAATACTAAAAAAATAAAGTTAGTGGAAAACAATAAGAAAAGTCTATTTTATGGACTCCTGGTTCAATAAAATTATGAAAACTGTTTGTTATGTTTGAAGTACGTCATGAACATCAAAAACCAACAGGTAGCTTTATTTTGCTATATATGAATACAAAGAACTTTGTTTATCTAAA
The DNA here is from genome assembly GCF_965202585.1 of Thalia democratica. NCBI lineage: Eukaryota > Metazoa > Chordata > Thaliacea > Salpida > Salpidae > Thalia > Thalia democratica. The sequence goes on from NC_139170.1 coordinate 3,920,115, forward strand.
ATGTGAACTTTACCTTTCTTTCTTCAAGTTTTTTAAACAAGCAATAAAGTTTGTAATACAGAACTAGATCTTTATGGCTTTTATAAGTTTAGCTTGTTTAAAAATCGAATTTTTTGCTAATTTAGTAATAAAATTTAAACTTATACTATTCTATTTGTATCTAATAAACTGTAATTAATTTTATTTAGAATTTTTAGTAAGCATATACGCTTTATAAAGATATTGATAAACAAAAGTTAACCTGATGAGTTTAATATAAGTTAGAAATAGTAGAATTTAAAAAATATATCGCAAACTAACTTTTAAGCTTTCATATTTTTATGAGGCTTTAATAATTTTTGTTATGTTTGAATAGACATCATACACATCAAATATCAAGTGGTAGCTTCATTTTACTATGTATAACTTTTAAGAGCTTTTGTTTATCTAAATTTTGAACATTACCTTTCTTCCTTCACATTTTTCAAACAAGCTTTTAATATAAAACTAGACCTTTATGGCTTCTATAAAGTTTAATGTGTTTAAAAATTGATTTTTTTGTTATTTCAGTAATTAAATTTAAATTTATGACTATACTAAATTTGTGTCTATTTAACTGTAATATGATATAGTTTTTAGTAAGCATATACGCTTTTTTCAAAGCTTTAGATAGATAAAAGTTAACCTGTTGATTTTAATATAAATTTCAAATAGAAGATTTAAAAATATATATCGAAAACTTACTTATATGTGAGGCGTTAAATACTTTTAGTTTTAGCTGTTTGTTTTTAGTGCTTAATAGTTTAAGTAATTTATAGATGAAATTGATTATATTATAGTAATAATCCTAAACTTTAATTTTTCAATATTAAAACTATTGTTATTTAATATTTAACAGTTAATTTTTATAGTGATACATAACTTCTAATTAATTAGAACTAATTTAGCATTGAGCAAAAATAAATATAGATAATAAGCTTTAGTTAGCTGGTTATAATAAGAAACTGACATAATGTATCTAGTTTAAGATAAAAATTATAAGCGATTGTTCGGGTTTTAAAATGAATTCAAATTAAAAGCTATAATACTTATGTGTATATATATTTGTATATATAAATTTAATTTTGTATTACGAGCTGGCTTCCTGTACAAATACCAGACGATGATGAAAAACCTTTATCCCAATCTACTTATATATATCTACAGTTATATTCGCTGTAGTTTACTTTTAGTGTGCATGGAGTCACTAAAAGATTTAAAAATGTACTTTTTTAATTTGCAAGTGGATATATATGTTTTTAAATTAAAAGATGAATTATACAAAATTAAAGATCGGTTATTTTTGATGTTACATTTAAAACTTATTTTACTAATTAATCTATAACACTTACTTTAAGTAACCACATAAACATCAGATTTATAATTTTAGCTTATTAGTACATATAAATCTTGTTTTGTGATGTCATGCAAAGAACGGACAACTTAAAAAAACTTAATAAATAACTATATTCAAAAAATAATAATTTTGGAAACTTTCATTTACTATTAGACGAGTATCAAACTTGAAACATATGATTAAAAAATAACTTACCAGCAGTTATAACTAATTGTAAATTTTACTTGTTTATTTTTTACTAATATAATTTGTTACTTTAAAATTTACACATCACTTCTTTGTTATTTCATAGTTGTTCAAAAACTAATTTTAAAGTTGTTTTATAAAAAAATATTGCTCGTTAAAATTCTAGTGACTTCATCTTTATTAAAAAACGATTAAAGTTTTTGATTTTAACGATAATTTAGAACAACATTTCTTAAATTTATTAGTTTTAACTGCTGATATTACTTGTATTTTTAATTTATACATTACTAACTCCATTCGTTACAATTTAGTTAAGCTTTTAAGTTAAAACAGCTTCTGAAGAATGTTAGAAATCTTAAAAAACGTAAAATTTTAGGTGTTTTTTGGTGTTTAACTGTTATTAAGAAACTTCATAAGCTTAATTTTCCTAAAATTTCAATATGTAGTACTACAGTGCTACTACACAATTACAAAAATTATTAAAACTTAAATAATTCCAAATAAAAACCGTTTAACCATATTTAAGTAAAATTTTTTTGTTTTTTAAAAATCGTTTATATATTCTACCTATATATTAAGACAAGTTTTAATACAACTAATAAAGAAGTCATAGAAATATAAAAATATCTTTATAAACTTATATACTACATAAGTACACATTTTTTTGTTAGTTTATGTTTGTAAAAAAGTTATATTGAAAGTTTTTTAGTTTAAAGGATATAAGCATTTTAATAATAATAACATATATGCGTAATAACTGAAAAAATAAGCTTTTTTAAACTTAAAAGTGGTCTGTGACACTATTTCAACCTTGCTACAGCTTAAATATTACAATATCAATTAGTTTTACAAAATAAATAAAATCTTACTTTCATACGAACGGCAGTCTGACAATTTTTTTTCTAATATTTTGTTAGATAAATTACATAATAAAAACATAAATTGAAATTATTTTTTTTTTTAAGTATATTTTTTTTATACATAAAACAAGTCTTTTTCAACAACACATATATATTTCAACAATTTTCTTCAGTGTGATTACAATTGTAACAAGGTAAAACAAATTTTAAACTTATATAGCCTTTTTAGTTATATGAGAAATTATCAATCAAATAGCAAAAAAACCCTAAACTATAACAAAAAAAATTAAAAATTAAAAACAACAAGGAAAACGTAATTAACTGTAACAATTTAAAACAAAACAAAATTAGTCTAATTTAAACAAGGATAATGAGTAATCAAATTCTCTTTGTTTGCATAATTCTGGCTTGTTTAAGTGAATATAAATAGCTTCTATTTTAATTAAATCAAAAATGTTCGTGCAACTTCTTAAAACTTTGAACTTTGTCTCACTGTAATTATTACCACATTTAGGATTTTTTACTAAGTGCTCTGAAATTGATGATCTTTTTGTTGCGTTTAAGGTTGCATTACTCATTTTCTTCGGTTGATTTTTGATATGGTCTTTCACGCACTTAGGTACGTGCTTTTTTATTCTTGTTTCTAAATGCCTAGAAGTTTGTCCTATATAGCTGTTTGCGCGACAGCATTTATACGTGTATACCACGCAACTTTTGTGTTTGTAGGATATTAGATCTTTACCTCTAGGATTTAGGATAGCAGCAGATGTAAAAATTACTCTTGGTTTAGATGGATGGTAAACTTTTTCTGTCATATTCTTGATATCTCTTTCAACTTGTTTTGATTTTTCACCCACATAGGGCAAAATTAATAGAACAGGACATTTCTCTGGTCCATAAGGTTTTGTGTAATTTAGTCTTTTCAATTCAGTTTTGAATACCTTATCAATCAACGGATTAGGATATCCGTTCTTTATTAGTAATTCTTTTATAACCTTAAGTTCATTCTGAAATACTTCTGGCGAACATATTTTATTTGCTCTATGAAATAGGGTTTTAATCAAACCAATTTTTCTTCTTTTACTGCAATATGATTGAAAGTTAAGGTATTGACCAGTAAATGGTTTTCTGAAAATAGACGTTATGAATTTATTATACTTTCTTTTGATTAAAACATCTAAAAATGATATTTGATCATTTTCTTCATTTTCTTTTGTAAATTTAATAGCACTATGCAAAAAGTTTAACCTCTCAAACAATAAATTACTAACTTTTACACTATCACTGATAACAAAACAATCATCCACGTATCTCATGTACTTACAATTTGAATCGAATTCTGGTAGAACTTTGTATTCAAGATAGCCCATAAATATGTTTGCCAATGTAGGTTCTAATGGGGAACCCATGGCAATACCATAAATTTGACGGTATAATATATTATTAAAACTGAATTCAACTTCTTCTGTTGCGAGTCTCATTAGTCGAACAAAATTACTTCTTTTCAGAGTCGGATTTTCAAGGTTATATAACATTTCTGCACAAATATCTATCACTTCATTTAAAGGTACACTTGTAAAAAGACTTTTTACATCAAAAGAACAAAGAAACGTGTCTTTAGCTCCCTGGAGTTTTAAGTCATCTACAAACTTGAAAGAGTCTTTTACAATATATCTAGAAAAATACTTCAACACTGGATCCAAAAGACTATTTAAGTATCTTGCCAATTCATGTTGTGGAGATCTTATCATAGAAAGTATAGGCCTCAGAGGTATATCCACTTTGTGTAGTTTTGGTAAACCATATAAACGAGGTCTTATGGAACCTACCGGTCTAATTAAATTATAATGTTCCTGAGAAAGTTCATTTTTATCCACCAAATCTTTTAATATTTGAATAATTTTCTTTTCCAACTTAACTATAGTTAAGTTATCTCCTACAGGACCTATTTTCAAAAACTTCTTCTCATCATTAATTATGTTCAACATTTTAGAATTATAGTCATCTTTATTGAGAATTACGATTCCTGAACCTTTGTCAGGTTTAGTAATGACAATATGTTCATTACTTTTAATCTTAGTCAGGCTACTCATGATTTCTTTTGAATTAATTACAGAACTATGTTCTGGCTTAAGTTTGCAAAAGTTGTGTGCAACTGGGACTAAGTTTGCTTTCAAAGCAACTTCATCCTGTTTTGAACTTGGCTGGAGTTTTAAAAGTTGATTTAAATATTTCTCAAATCCTAAATAAGTAGCAACTTGATCAACCTTTTTTGCGGGGAGTGAAAAATTCATTCCATAGCTTAACGCAGTCAAGTCTTTTTCGTCAAATTTTTGAGAAGATAAGTTTTTGACACTTTGCTTGGTGAAGTTTCCAAATTTAAGTTCTACCAGTCTGTTTAGGTTCTTTTTGTTTTTTGCCAAATACTTCTCTTGCTGCTTTTTAGTAATATTTTCAGAATAACTAATAAATTCATTAAAATGTTCTTCTTTTAACTTTATTTTTAAACTATTTTTAATACTAACTGCAGAGTCTTTTAAGTTAATTAACCTCTCTTCAATCTTTCTGATTTCCAACTTTAGAAAAATCTTTTCAACTTTGTAGCTGTATTTCAATCTACTTTTGTAGATTCTAGCAATAATCCACTTAGGACAAACCAATTTATTCAAACATTCCTTTAGAAAATTATTTAACAGTTCATTTCTTTTCACTTTACATTCTGTTGATATAAGCTTATCACCAAGCTTAACAGTTGTCAGACAATAACTACTTTTTAAAATTTTAAACATATGTCTGCTAATTTTAATTTTTATACATAAAACAGGTCTTTTTCAACAACACATATATATTTCAACAATTTTCTTCAGTGTGATTACAATTGTAACAAGGTAAAACAAATTTTAAACTTATATAGCCTTTTTAATTATATGAGAAATTATCAATCAAATAGCAAAAAAACCCTAAACTATAACAAAAAAAATTAAAAATTAAAAACAACAAGGAAAACGTAATTAACTGTAACAATTTAAAACAAAACAAAATTAGTCTAATTTAAACAAGGATAATGAGTAATCAAATTCTCTTTGTTTGCATAATTCTGGCTTGTTTAAGTGAATATAAATAGCTTCTATTTTAATTAAGTCAAAAATGTTCGTGCAACTTCTTAAAACTTTGAACTTTGTCTCACTGTAATTATTACCACATTTAGGATTTTTTACTAAGTGCTCTGAAATTGATGATCTTTTTGTTGCGTTTAAGGTTGCATTACTCATTTTCTTCGGTTGATTTTTGATATGATCTTTCACGCACTTAGGTACGTGCTCTTTTATTCTTGTTTCTAAATGCCTAGAAGTTTGTCCTATATAGCTGTTTGCGCAACAGCATTTATACGTGTATACCACGCAACTTTTGTGTTTGTAGGATATTAGATCTTTACCTCTAGGATTTAGGATAGCAGCAGATGTAAAAATTACTCTTGGTTTAGATGGATGGTAAACTTTTTCTGTCATATTCTTGATATCTCTTTCAACTTGTTTTGATTTTTCACCCACATAGGGCAAAATTAATAGAACAGGACATTTCTCTGGTCCATAAGGTTTTGTGTAATTCAGTCTTTTCAATTCAGTTTTGAATACCTTATCAATCAACGGATTAGGATATCCGTTCTTTATTAGTAATTCTTTTATAACCTTAAGTTCATTCTGAAATACTTCTGGCGAACATATTTTATTTGCTCTATGAAATAGGGTTTTAATCAAACCAATTTTTCTTCTTTTACTGCAATATGATTGAAAGTTAAGGTATTGACCAGTAAATGGTTTTCTGAAAATAGATGTTATGAATTTATTATACTTTCTTTTGATTAAAACATCTTTTGTAAATTTAATAGCACTATGCAAAGAGTTTAACCTCTCAAACAATAAATTACTAACTTTTACACTATCACTGATAACAAAACAATCATCCACGTATCTCATGTACTTATAATTTGAATCGAATTCTGGTAGAACTTTGTAACCATATCAAAAATCAACCGAAGAAAATGAATAATGCAACCTTAAACGCAACAAAAAGATCATCAATTTCAGAGCACTTAGTAAAAAATCCTAAATGTGGTAATAATTACAGTGAGACAAAGTTCAAAGTTTTAAGAAGTTGCACGAACATTTTTGATTTAATTAAAATAGAAGCTATTTATATTCACTTAAACAAGCCAGAATTATGCAAACAAAGAGAATTTGATTACTCATTATCCTAGTTTAAATTAGACTAATTTTGTTTTGTTTTAAATTGTTACAGTTATTTACGTTTTCCTTGTTGTTTTTAATTTTTAATTTTTTTTGTTATAGTTTAGGGTTTTTTTGCTATTTGATTGATAATTTCTCATATAATTAAAAAGGCTATATAAGTTTAAAATTTGTTTTACCTTGTTACAATTGTAATCACACTGAAGAAAATTGTTGAAATATATATGTGTTGTTGAAAAAGACCTGTTTTATGTATAAAAATTAAAATTAGCAGACATATGTTTAAAATTTTAAAAAGTAGTTATAGTCTGACAACTGTTAAGCTGGGTAATAAGCTTATATCAACAGAATGTAAAGTGAAAAGAATTGAACTGTGAAATAATTTTCTAAAGGAATGTTTGAATAAATTGGTTTGTCCTAAGTGGATTATTGCTAGAATCTACAAAAGTAGATTGAAATACAGCTACAAAGTTGAAAAGATTTTTCTAAAGTTGGAAATCAGAAAGATTGAAGAGAGGTTAATTAACTTAAAAGACTCTGCAGTTAGTATTAAAAATAGTTTAAAAATAAAGTTAAAAGAAGAACATTTTAATGAATTTATTAGTTATTCTGAAAATATTACTAAAAAGCAGCAAGAGAAGTATTTGGCAAAAAACAAAAAGAACCTAAACAGACTGGTAGAACTTAAATTTGGAAACTTCACCAAGCAAAAAGTCAAAAACTTATCTTCTCAAAAATTTGACGAAAAAGACTTGACTGCGTTAAGCTATGGAATGAATTTTTCACTCCCCGCAAAAAAGGTTGATCAAGTTGCTACTTATTTAGGATTTGAGAAATATTTAAATCAACTTTTAAAACTCCAGCCAAGTTCAAAACAGGATGAAGTTGCTTTGAAAGCAAACTTAGTCCCAGTTGCACACAACTTTTGCAAACTTAAGCCAGAACATAGTTCTGTAATTAATTCAAAAGAAATCATGAGTAGCCTGACTAAAATTAAAAGTAATGAACATATTGTCATTACTAAACCTGACAAAGGTTCAGGAATCGTAATTCTCAATAAAGATGACTATAATTCTAAAATGTTGAACATAATTAATGATGAGAAGAAGTTTTTGAAAATAGGTCCTGTAGGAGATAACTTAACTATAGTTAAGTTGGAAAAGAAAATTATTCAAATATTAAAAGATTTGGTGGATAAAAATGAACTTTCTCAGGAACATTATAATTTAATTAGACCGGTAGGTTCCATAAGACCTCGTTTATATGGTTTACCAAAACTACACAAAGTGGATATACCTCTGAGGCCTATACTTTCTATGATAAGATCTCCACAACATGAATTGGCAAGATACTTAAATAGTCTTTTGGATCCAGTGTTGAAGTATTTTTCTAGATATATTGTAAAAGACTCTTTCAAGTTTGTAGATGACTTAAAACTCCAGGGAGCTAAAGACACGTTTCTTTGTTCTTTTGATGTAAAAAGTCTTTTTACAAGTGTACCTTTAAATGAAGTGATAGATATTTGTGCAGAAATGTTATATAACCTTGAAAATCCGACTCTGAAAAGAAGTAATTTTGTTCGACTAATGAGACTCGCAACAGAAGAAGTTGAATTCAGTTTTAATAATATATTATACCGTCAAATTTATGGTATTGCCATGGGTTCCCCATTAGAACCTACATTGGCAAACATATTTATGGGCTATCTTGAATACAAAGTTCTACCAGAATTCGATTCAAATTGTAAGTACATGAGATACGTGGATGATTGTTTTGTTATCAGTGATAGTGTAAAAGTTAGTAATTTATTGTTTGAGAGGTTAAACTTTTTGCATAGTGCTATTAAATTTACAAAAGAAAATGAAGAAAATGATCAAATATCATTTTTAGATGTTTTAATCAAAAGAAAGTATAATAAATTCATAACGTCTATTTTCAGAAAACCATTTACTGGTCAATACCTTAACTTTCAATCATATTGCAGTAAAAGAAGAAAAATTGGTTTGATTAAAACCCTATTTCATAGAGCAAATAAAATATGTTCGCCAGAAGTATTTCAGAATGAACTTAAGGTTATAAAAGAATTACTAATAAAGAACGGATATCCTAATCCGTTGATTGATAAGGTATTCAAAACTGAATTGAAAGGACTAAATTACACAAAACCTTATGGACCAGAGAAATGTCCTGTTCTATTAATTTTGCCCTATGTGGGTGAAAAATCAAAACAAGTTGAAAGAGATATCAAGAATATGACAGAAAAAGTTTACCATGCATCTAAACCAGGGGTCGGCAGGCAGTTGGTGGTCGCGGGCCAAATTTCAAGTTTCCAAAGTCTTCGCGGGCCGCAGTTTTAGTTTTAGTGACATTTGAAAAATCTTTTGGTTTTAGTTTTAGTCACACTAGAGAAAAGTTTTACTTTTATTCACCTTATTATCTAAAATGACTTTTAGCTATACATAAAATGACTATTTAAATTGATATTTTTTAGAATAGAATTTACGTTGACTAATATACATAAGTGTTAATAAACTATGTACTTTCATTAGCACTTAATAAGTTAAACTTAATATTTATTTAATTTTATCTACAACCTAACTTTCTATAAAAACCTAACTTGAAAGACAATTTATGGGTTACTTTTGTACATTTGTTATATTAGTTACCTTTTTCATAGTTCTAAGAATATTTACTTCAAAAAAAGTTTTTGCGTGGTAAATAATTTACACTCATTAAAAAATTTAGTAATTAGTTAACTTAATAAAACTAATACCTTTTTGTATTCCAGAAAGCTAAAACAAGTTCTCGAATACTTTAATAAAATTTTTCATTAATAATTAGTCTTTTACATGGTTGCCACTTAAAAAGCAAAAATGTCTGAGTTCAATCAAACAAGCCTAAGTTTATTAAAAGTTGAAAGAGCTAATAAAAAGCTGTTAATCAAGCTTAAATACTTATTTAAAATATCATCATTATTAAAAAGTACACAAATAGTAAGAAAACAAGAAAAAACTACAATTAGTACACTACAGTCATAAAAACTATTCTGAAAATTGGAACATTTCACACACACCTGAGTTTTCAAGCTTTTAAAATAGCCTGTTTGTGTAGCAACCCAGTTAAAATAAAGTTCACAACATAAAAAAATTACGAAGGTTTTTAACAGTAAGTAAATTACATGCCAAAAAAATATAAGTCAGCTGGATTGGACAATTTAGTTTCTTAAAGAAATTTAACAAAAGTATAAAACTTTATTAGGTCATTAGTGAAGTAGAAAAACTTATTTTTTATTAAGCATTCTAGCAATTCTTTACCTGCAATGAAAGTATTGCATTTAAAAATAGTGCTAGTAAAATATAGGACGAGCTACAAGAATAAAAAGCCGTTAGTTAGGAGTTATTGCGAGAAACGATAAAAAAACAAATCACCAAAGTTAGTTCCAACAAGCACATGATTATCTTCAGTAACTACAGAATAATCAGAAAAAATTATTAAGGCAAGTTATAAAGTAGCAAAATTTATTACTTAAAATGAGATACCGTTTATAATTGAAAACTTTTTTAAAGAATTTATGTTGGCGGTAATGAAAAACTTTTGTTTATTTCTTCAATGACAACAAGAAGTCGTGTTTAGGAAATGCATTAAGGTTAAAAAGTCGAATAAATCAAATTAAGAGTTTAATCAATCTATTAACATGAGAGCACAGATAGAAAAACCTTTGCTCATCTGAGAATTTTTATTATAGATTTTTTTTAACTTAGACATTTTAGTAGAATTTCTTGGTTTAGTTCCAACGCAAAGCACAACAACCGGTGAAATTTTACAAGTAAAGGTGCAATGCACCAATACAAAGTTTTTGGAAGTACATTCCTTCTTTTATTTTTAGTATAAAGTTTTATTAAAGTTAAAAAATGTCTTAAGAAGTATATCAATATTAAAAAATACTGTTAAACTACTTTAATATATTTTTTAATAAAATAATATTTATTTGGTAAATTTTGACTTCATAAAAAATATTTTGGAAACTTCATTACTTTACATGTAAAAATTGTTTGAAATTCAGGTTTATCAAAAATTCTCAAATACAAGTTTTTTTTCCAGATTTTTTAAGCATAAATTTTCAAATTCAAAGCTTTTACGGGATTCAAGTTTTTTGGCTTCACTGATTGTTGACACTTAAATGTACACAATATTATAAATAATATTTTGAATTATATCAGCTGCAAGACTTAAAACTTAAGATGTATTATAACTCAAACTGACACTGTGGATTGAGCAAAACATACATCATAAGTTTAATTTGCCACTCATTCAAGCGAATAAGCCAGTCTGAGTCAACAAAAACATTCCTTTTATTTTTGTATACAAAAATCAATTCTAGCCAAAAACTTAAAAATGTCTTAGTTGGCCTGAGATTTGGAGTCTTCAAATAGTGATAGTCTGAGTGTGTGGTAATGTTTAGTTGTTTATTTGCTTGAATTTGAACTGTTTTGAACAATGTGCAAACTTAATAAATTTACCATCCTTAAATCTAGTTTATATTAAATAGGTACCTCCAAAATACAGTAATTGTGTGTATTGGTATGCAAGGCATTAAAATTATCTTAGTTTGACAAAAAAAATGTTTGAAAAATAAAAATGTATACCTAAAAAAAACTGTATTACTTTATGTCTATATTGTTTTAAATGTGTCTGTACAAATTTAGGTTCTACGTGTAGAAACAACAATGTTAGAAAGTTATGCATAAACTAAACTTAAACTAACTTAAGTATTAAATAAAAAGTGGTTTAAAATATGAGCATCTTTTTAAGTTGGTGTGCGTAGAAATTAATTTAAAGTGCAAAGAAAACTTCTAAAAATTTAAAATGTGTCAAAAACCTTATTTCTTATTACTATGTTATTTTAAATAATTTTACACCAAAATAAAACATTTACAAATAAAAAATCTATAAAAGAAACTTAGGTATAAAAATTTTTGGAAAAAAATATCTAAGCTATAAAGAAATAATACTTTAGTTAATTGCTGTGCAATACTTTTGCACAAATGGAAAACATTTGCATTTAGTTATTTAATAAATAGGTGTCTTATAACTAACTTATTAAATCCAAGCACTCTTTACACTCTTTTTTTAAGATAATTACTTGCTGTTGTAAAAAAGAAGTTATTATGAAACTGAGAAAAATATCCTGTCAGAATGATAATCTGTCTTATTCACGTTTTTAAACTAAAGCAGTAATTTCTTCTAATTATTTAAAAATGTTATACAGAGATTTAAAACCGAAATAATCAAATTAAATCGAATTACTGAAAAATGTTTAACTTGAAACATATTTTTGCTCAGCGGGCCACATTTACATGCTCGCGGGCCACAAAATTTTCTTTCGCGGGCCGCATTACATTCAAAAAAATAATGTGCTCGCGGGCCGCAGATTTACCCTTCGCGGGCCGCAATTGGCCCGCGGGCCGCAGTTTGCCGACCCCTGATCTAAACCAAGAGTAATTTTTAAATCTGCTGCTATCCTAAATCCTAGAGGTAAAGATCTAATATCCTACAAACACAAAAGTTGCGTGGTATACACGTATAAATGCTGTTGCGCAAACAGCTATATAGGACAAACTTCTAGGCATTTAGAAACAAGAATAAAAGAGCACGTACCTAAGTGCTTGAAAGACCATATCAAAAATCAACCGAAGAAAATGAGTAATGCAACCTTAAACGCAACAAAAAGATCATCAATTTCAGAGCACTTAGTAAAAAATCCTAAATGTGGTAATAATTACAGTGAGACAAAGTTCAAAGTTTTAAGAAGTTGCACGAACATTTTTGATTTAATTAAAATAGAAGCTATTTATATTCACTTAAACAAGCCAGAATTATGCAAACAAAGAGAATTTGATTACTCATTATCCTTGTTTAAATTAGACTAATTTTGTTTTGTTTTAAATTGTTACAGTTAATTACGTTTTCCTTGTTGTTTTTAATTTTTTTTGTTATAGTTTAGGGTTTTTTTGCTATTTGATTGATAATTTCTCATATAATTAAAAAGGCTATATAAGTTTAAAATTTGTTTTACCTTGTTACAATTGTAATCACACTGAAGAAAATTGTTGAAATATATATGTGTTTTTGAAAAAGACTTGTTTTATGTATAAAAATTAAAATTAGCAGACATATATTTTTTTTTGTTTTTAAATCAGGAAATTATCAGTCAAAGTTTTATTTTAGTAACACTTTTAGTGTTTTGTAATAGTAATTTATAACTTTTAAACAGGTTTGTTAAACGCATTTAAACATTATATTACAAACTATGAAAAAAAATTTAAAAAAGATTAGAGTTACCAGTTTTTTAAGCTACCCCAAAAAAATTTTAGTAAAATGCAAAAATTTTTTATAACCTATAAAGACATTAAAAGTTAAATTAACCACTTAAAAGATAAAATCATTAGAACGCCAGAAAGCATTCCACCCTATTATATCAAGCATGTTATACAATCAATAATTTTTCCACTATCATTAATATTTAATTGCTCTCTAGAACTATCTGATGTTCCTAAACAATGGTAAACATCTTTATTATTCCAGTGCACGAGAAAGGTAATATACACGATGCGTTAAATTACAGACCAATATCTCTAACAAGTGGCTTTTCAAGAGTTTATGAACAGATGGTATCTGTAAACATTCTCAATCACCTCTTTGATATCAAATTATTAACTAACAAACAGTTTAGTTTTGTCCCAAACCGTTCATCAACCAATCGACTGTTAACATGCTTACATTCTTGGTTAGTTCCTTATCTCAAAAATGAATTTACTAAAGTAGTTTATACGGAAATTAATAAAGCCTTTAGTCAGTATCACACAAAAGATTATTAAATATTTTTAATCAGTATGGGCTACATGAAAACTTAATTAATTGGTTTGATAACTTTTTAGCTAATAGATCACAAAGATTATTCATCAATAATACGTATTCTGACTCTTTAACAATCTACAGTGGAGTAACACAAAGTGGTGTAGTTGGTCCCCTTCTTTTTTAGTTTATATTAATGATATTTGTTCAAACATTGATATTAAAAGTGAGTTAAGCTTATTTGCAGATGATGCCAAAATCTTTAGTCAGTCAAACACTTCATTACAACTATCTTTAGATAATATTTGCATATTATATAAACTTATTGTTAAACTTTTATTGCGTTACGCCGTTTCCCTGCAGAGCAGTTCATCAGACGCTAAAAAAAGCTGAAAACAAAAGTATACAGGGCGATGAATTGGAAAATAAAAATACACACATAAAAGAAAATAATATTTACATTTGAAATATGAGTTTTAAATAATAAGTAGTTTACAAAAGTTAAATTTTAAAGTTAAGTTAAATTAAAATGAAATATAGGTAAGTTTAGTTTAAATAATTTATTAACTATAGATTTTATATATTTTGAAAATTTATTTACTAAGCATTTAATATATTAGGATTTTGAAAAAATGTAAATACTAAGATTTGTAGGGGATTTTTAGAAAACAGAAATGGTCTTTTTACGGAAATGTTGTAACTTTAAAACAAAATCTTTACTTAATACAAACATAAATACAATGTAACAATATAATTAAATAGAATGAAATAAACTAAATAAACTAAGTTAATGCGATAAAAAATAAACTAAAAGTATTCCTTAGGGTAATTAGGGCATTGCGTGACTAGTTCATTTCTTTTATTAAGGATTTTTCTCTGGTTAGCATTTGCTATAAACAGTCTTTCAAGGTTACATATCGAGCACATGAAGTTTGGTTTAAATCTGCTTTTTGTCTGTCGGAGAATTTTCCATTCAATAGTGGGTTTCTCGCCTTTTTCATATAATTTCCACATGTAGTTGGCGAGTTGTGTACAGTTGGCGGGCTTCTTCTTGTTGGGTTTTGGAAATGATACTCTATGTTCGTACAATCTATTTTTGAATGCTCTTCGGGTGGATCCAATATATGACATTCTCTTATTTTTCTCAGATGAGGCGATTGCTTCGTATATTACATTTTCTAATTTACATTTATTCATTACTGGACATTGCTCTCTGTTTCTGCAGTTGCATAGCTTCGGTTTTATTTGTGGTTTTTCTAGCAGTTTCTTATTATGTCCTCTTATTAGTGCTTTAATGTTTGGGGAACAACAGTATGATATCTTGGTGGAACTTCTATTGAAGATTTTGTGTAATTCTGTTGATTGTGGGAAGTGCTTGTCAAGCAGTTTTAAAAAGAGGTTTCCGAATTTGGTTTTCACTGATTCACAGAAAGGTGGGTTGTAAAATATACATTTTCTTTTTCTGTTTTTTGCTTTGTTGTTATTAATTGTTGGATTATATTCGAGCTTATGATGGAAGTTGCTTTTGCTTAAAGCGTTTTGTTAGATTTGTTTCGCGTTATCAAATGATTCTTTGCTTTTTGTTAGTTTTGAAATTCTATTTTCGATCATTTGCATATGGTTAGTAACAAGAAAGCTAAACTTAAATCCTAGCAAATGTAAAATTCTAACCATTAACAAAAAAAAAATTTCTACAACTGACCTCTTAATCAATAACAATAAGTTACCAGAAGTTAAAGTTTTTAAAGATTAAGGAATTTATATTTCCAAAAATTTTAAATGGAATGAACATATCAACTATTTATATAAGGTTGCACAAACTTCATGTTATCAAATATTAAAAAGCTTTAAAACTAATTCTGCTTCAATTCTGACAAAACTATTTAAAACATACGTTCGCCCTAAATTTGAATTCAATACCCAAATTTGGTCCCCCCCATTTAAAAAAGGATATTTATAAAATTTAAACTGTGCGAAGGAGTTTTACCCGTCATATTTGTAATCGTTGTAACATATCTTACACATCATATAATAATAGAATGATTAAATTTTGCTTGAAATAACTGGAAAATAGAAGATGGGAATTTGATCTATTAACTCTTTACAAAATTGTCAATGGCAAATATAAAAGTTTTTTTAACCAGTTTTTTAGTTTTCCCAAAATAAATATCAAATAAGAGTAAATAATTTGAAAATAAAATGTAAACATGATTTTCAAAACAGTTAGTGGCAAGGCTAACAATTTAAACTAAAGACTAGACATAATTTGTTTTCAAAAGACTGTAGCACAATTAAACTTTTAAATATCACAAATACTTTTTAAAGCTATAAATAAATAATAGTTAACCATGTGATTTTAATGCAAATTACAAATAGGAGAACTAAAAAGATATATCGCAAACTTACTTCTATGCTTGTATGTGAGGCGTTAAATACTTTTAGTATTAGCTGTTTGTTTTGGGTGCTAAATATTTTAGTAATTCAAAGATGGAATTGATTATATGTTTTTGATATCACCACACTTAAATAAAGAATATATAGTGAATGTTTAAAAACTAACGATTGTAGTGATACATAAATTTCATCTAAATTAGAACTAATTTAGTATGAATCAAAGTTGAAGCTCTATTTAGCTCTAGTGAGCTGATTATAAATAGAAACTGACATAATGTATCTAATTTAAGATAAAAAGTGTTAGTAGTTGTATGGGTTTTAAAATGAATTCAAATTGAAATTTATAATACTTGTATATATATATATATATATATATATATATGTATATATATACATATATATATATATATAGAAATAACATACACAAAATAAACTTTTGCTTGGTACAGCTGTTTCTGCGTTTAATACGCGTCCTATCTAAAATATAAAATAATCTAAAATAAAGATTTTGAATTTATCTGGCTGATGATTAAAGCTTTATGAAAAATTAAAGCTTTATGAAACATATGTTCCAGAATTTTTAAAATCGCCATTTCAATAAACTATTTAAAAGCCCTTCAAGTGGGCTCAGTTGAAAGTATTTAAGTTTAAATATTAACCTTATTTTATATATATATATATATATATAAAGGTTTATTTAAAGATGCAAAACTCAAAGAACTCGAGTTTCGTGATTACTCACTCATCAGCTTCAAAACAAGTTTAAAATAAAGCACAAAACAAAATCACTAATGAAGGTAAAAAAATTTTTTGCATAAATAGATTATGACGTAATTTTGAAACTATCAAAAATCGTGCAAAACAGCTTGTGCAAAGACTAATCTACCAACAGACAATAAACTAGCAAAAATTCATGTAACTTCAGTGAGTAACTACATATTAGGACAGATAATTGGAAGAGATAAAGATAATATTAAGATGCAAATTGAAATTTAGGTTATTTTAAGATGAAATTAAAACTTGTTAAACTTTAAAAGCGACTTTTTTATATGCCTACAAGACGATACAAACTCGCTTCTTTTGTTTAAACATCTTTTGTCTTTCAGTGCATATACAACGGCTGATGCTTCTTTGAGACACAGCCTACATATCGGGCTATTGCCGTCGGCTATATGCTGTGCTCTTTTTATAACTTCCCAGGATATTTCGTAGTCAATGCCGCTGCGCTTTAAGCCACAAACATACTTCGAAAGTTCAGTGTCATTTTCATATATGCCGCCTTTAAAAGATTTTTTATGATTGGCATACCTGAATCTAAACTGAGTCGAGCACAAGCCGACATAGAACCTCGTCTCAACGCCAGAGTTAACTGTGGCCTTGTAGACGGTGTTCTCTGAACGGCAATTACCCCCTTTCAAATTATATTTACAGCTACCAGCGCAGCCGCATTGACTTTGAATTCCTGAGTTTTGATTTAAAATTTTTGGTTGTGTGCCTTAATGATATTCTCTAAATTTGCCGTACACGAATAACTTATTCGCATATTATGTTTGTTGAAGACTTTAGTTAGCGGATTTTGTTTATTGAAGTGTTTCTTGAGAAGATTTATAAATTTTCTTCCAATATTAGTTTTTACAGAATTGCTAAAAGGAGGGTTATACCAGATTACATTTCTTTTTCTTTTGTGTTTTTGATTATTAGGTTGTTGCTCAGGTTTTTCGAATTTAAGTTTGTTGTCGTATCCGCATTTTTTCATTATTTTTTCATATTCATCTTTAGTCTTTAAAAAAATTTCTTCTTTGCTTGATCGTTTATTTAGGCGTTGATTTATTATGTTAGGAATTTGTTTTATAATGTTTTTAGGGTGGCTTGATTGTTTGTTGACATACATAATTTTAGCGTTTTGTTTCCTGTAAGGCATAAAAGAGATATCATTCAAGTTGAGCTTCACATCTAGAGAAAAAGAGATAAAAGAAGTACTACTAGAAAAAGTAGTAAAAAAAATCTAATATCTATATTCTTTATTGTTTATTTTTTCTGATTAATTTGCCGTTTTTCAACTAAGTTTTTCTAGTATTTGAAAAGTAAAACGAAATTTCAAATACCAACTAGTGACAAGTTAGGGAAATTACCCAGTATACCGATTCGGTGCGTGATTTCAAATGTGCACCAATGTTGATGCAAAACTCCATAAGGAAAAATTTTATAACTTCATTAACTTCATAAGAATTTACACTCAAACAGCACGCAACCAGTTAGTGCACCGTAGTAGTATAACCTTATAAGAGAATTTTCTACAAGGACAAATGCTAACATTTTGTTAGTAAACCATAAAGCTAAACCTGTTTTATAGTGATAATGATTCATAAATAAACAAATAGTAGTAAAAATAGCAATTAATAAGTGCTCATAAAATAAAAATAATTGAAGAACAAAAAATATTAACAACATAATTTTAAAGACAGTTAACAAAAAAAAATAAAAAATAAACAGTTCATACTGTGATTGCAGTTTTATTCTCACTGTACAAAAAGTATTCTTTAAATTACCCTAAACTTAAAATTTTTATTAAAAGTAGTTTTTTTTTATTAAGATAACAAACAAAACAAAAAAGTTTTAAAATTAATCAATTTTTGTAGCTAGTTATTTTAAAATTTCTTCAGTCACATCATGAATAATATTATAGCAACTTGTAAAACAGATTTTTTACAATCAATATTTAGTCTTAAAGACTTAATTAATTATAAATTTAAATTTATTTAATTTTAAATGAAGTTTAAATGGTATTTAAAAAGAAATTCTTTCTACCCACTGTTTGTAGTATTTAAAAAATGCTATTCCCTAGAGATCATAGAAAAACTGATTTCAAGATAAATAAAAAGCTATATTTCTTGTGAATTTTTAAAAGCATGGAAAAGGTTGACCTTCAAAAATTTATCTTTTAAACTTTTTGTTTTGTATCAGAAACATTTAGTAAAATCTTTCCACACACTAAGGATAACTCCAGATTCTATGAAGTTTTGGAAAACTTTAGTATGACTCAGTTAAAACTAGGATAAGTTTTTTAGTTTCTTATAAAATTAAGTATTTTTAAGCTCAGGCTGACTAAGGATATACTTGTTTTTTTGTTAACTCAGGGTAGATTTAGTGGTTTTAAAAGCTTTTTTTAAGAGCCTAGTTTCTATTAGTTTAAAAACAATAAAAAATATCTTTAAAATAATTTAAAATGCCTATGATGACACATGATATTTTTAAACTAACTCAGGACAGTTATTTTGACTCAAAGAGTGGCAAGGCAATCTTGATATCTTCAAAGTTGGTTGTTTTTTAAAAATTTGTTTTATAATACTAAATAAAAAGTAAAAATATGTTTTCATTAATTTTAGATTATTATCTAAAAAAAATATGCAAAGTAGTATTGTATGGAATGTTGCAAGTCTAAAAATATGTCAGATAGGAAAATTATCTGAAGTTCAAAAACTTGAATTGAAAAATAGCAGACCAACACCAGATATTGCTATTACTCAAGACTGCAGTTCAAGTGGTATTAAGTTTTAATTTTTGTTGATATTTCAGATTTTCTTCATTTGTTAAGATATATTTTTACAGTTTTATATTGTAATATATTTTTTGAGAAAAAAAATTGCGCACCTCCTGACCAAAACACCACGCTACGCCACTGATATATATACATATATATTTGTATACACAAATTTATTTTTATATTACGAGCTCGTAACTCGTTCAAATATTAGTCGACGATGAAAAACATTTATCAAAATCTACTAATACATATCTACAGTTATATTTGATGTAGTTTACTATTAGTGCGTATGGCGTCACCATAAGATTAAAAAATGTATTATTTTAATTTTGAAGTGAATATATACGTTTTAAAATTAAAAGAAGAATTATACAAAACTAAAGATCGATTATTTTTAATGTTACATTTAAACTTATATTACTAATTAAACTATAACGTTTATTTTAAGTAACCACATAACATTGAATTTATATTTTAATTTATTAAAACTCTTTAACTATTTTTTGTGATGTCATGCATAAAATTGAAAACTTTAAATAAAAACAATAAATAACGACTTTTAAAATATAATAATTTGACAAAATTTCTTTAAATTTTATACGAGCATCAAGCTTGAGGCATCCGCTTACAAAAAAAGTATTTACCAGCAACCTGGGACGTAGCTAGCTCTAAAAAGTTACGAATCTGCAAAATATAAAATCAAGAATAATGTGCGATGACGTCCTAACGGAAATAGAGTATTTTTAACAACCTTTAATTTTATATGAAAGTGTGCAGTTTTTTTTAAAGCTAAAAAATAAATAGAATGTTGAAGTATAATGAATAACTAAATACAAGGCAAGATGTACTTGTCTTGACCCCCTATAATTCTTTATGTGTTGAAACTTTTATGAGCGTATAAAACCTTTCACTTAAAATAAAAATATTAATTAAGAATTTAACCTTAATAGTATTATTGATAGGCCTAAAATGTATAACTTTAAAAACAGTTCCCCCACTTCAGAAAATATTTGTAAAAATTGTTGCTTTTACTAAAATAAAAATCATAAATTTTAGGAGTTGAATAAAAAACAAAAAGGATAAGTTCACAACATTAGATAAAATTTATTGTACAATTACTTTATTTTGTCAAAAAATATTCATAAAGAAAGGAAGAGTACACGTCTTTATAAATGTTATTACGGGCTTTAGTAGCATTAAGGTTTAAGCTGTAAAAAAAGAATAAAACTTTTTCTTATTAAAAAAAAAAATTGTAAAATAAAAGCTTTAAAAAAGAATCAAACTTTACTTTTACACAAAAAACTTGTTAAATAAAGCAACTTAGTTAAATAATCACAAATTTTGTTTAACATATGTCGATATTTTTTAGATACATTGTAAAACATATAAATAAATTCAAACATGACGAGTTTTAAACATAAAATATATTAGTTTTTTTTTTAACTTGTTATGAATTTATAATACAAATATACACTTGTTAAAATAAATAGTACTAACTTATTCTTTTTAATCTTAGATTCAAAAAGTTATATAAAACTTATTTTAAAACTTTTTATCATCTATCAAAAATAGATTAAAGAATTAAACTGATATATCTTTTAAACTTAGTAAACCACTCTAAAATTTATAAACTCATTTTAAAACCACAGATACAATCCATAACCTTGATACATTTAAAGAAAATATAAAATACAAAAAATTTCATATTGTAAGCAATAATGCTTGTTGAAAAAAAATTAACAGTAATATTTAAAAACAAGTTGAAACAAACTTTATATTTTACATAGTTGTCTGATAACATCATTCAAAGAGCTTTTTCTTGAAGTACTTATCTGGAACTCATTGTAACAAACTGAGTTTCAGATTGATTGACTTTGTTAATAGCTTTGAGTGTCAATGGTATCAAGTGGTTGGTTTTACATTCAAATGACATTTGCATAATTTTAACATTAAAATACTTAACTTTTAAACTTAGTTTTAAAAATCTGTAAAACAACTAAGTTTTTAAAATCCACATATAGTGTACCAAGTTTACAGTAGTAATACAAATCAAACTCAAAAACTGTTTTCAAAATGTAAAGCTAACTAGAAAATACAAAATTAAACTTAATTTTTTGTAGTTTTGTAAACTACTTAAAAATTGTAAATATAAAGATGAAAAAAACAGAGATAATTAAAACCTTTGAAAGTTTTGTATAAAATCAAAAACTCTGAAAAAATCTTCATATAACTAAACAACATGCATAGAAAACAAACTCATTGTAAACAAATAATATAACAATACAAGTAAAATAGGTATTAACAACAGCTCTACCCTATGACCAACACCAATTCCAGAACTTTATTTTTGAATTTTTCTTCTTATTTTTTGAAATAAGGCCAACTTTTCAAATTTGTCAATGATTTTTTTACAAAATTGGTTATAAAATAAAAGTTTATTAAAACTAGCTAGCAAAGTCTCATTTAAATCTAGAAAAACATCTGTTATAAAATTATTAACAAACCTAAAATTTCTTTCGTTTTTCATAGATAAAAAAAAACTATACTGAGTCAGCCTGAGTTCAAACATAAAACTCTGACTATCCTAGTGTTATCCAAAACACTTTGAGTGTGTGGCTACAATGTACAATTTAAATTTTTTAACTTTGCTAAAAAATGCACTAAACCTTTAACTAAGGTAAGCATTTATAAAATCTTTAAAACCAGTTTTAATTAAAAAATAAAGTTCTAAAATAGAATAAAAAAACTATAATTTGTTTATATTAATCTTGAAAAATAAAAACTTTAATTTACCGAGCATTTATAAAATCTTTAAAACAATTTTTGATTAAAAATTAAAGTTCTAAAACAAAAAATAAAGAAAATTGTTAATAATATTCTCAAAAATATGTTTATATTATTGAGTTTTTTAATTTTTCTTCTTATTGCAAGCTATTTGTCTTATTGTGTTATTTTATCTGATTTAATAGATTCTAATTTTCTTGATAAAACTTCAGAAAATGAGACTATTATCACTGTTTCAAAAGTTTTTCATTTTCGTATATTTGTCAACCACAGAGATTTAATCTTAAAACATTCAACTCAGAAAGTCAATTTGATTTAAAACAAAAGTTAATTCTTCATGTTACTTGACTTTGAGGTTCATCTATTCTAAATTAATCTTTTTATATATTTTCTATCTGTATTTGCTCTATTTTAAGACAAAAAATACATTTTTAGACAACAGTACAAGATCCTCTCTCACACTTACTTTTTTTAATTCTCTCATATCATTTAAACCAAATCTACAACCTCGAAATGGATCTTTTTACATTAGTTCGTTATTTGGTAATTGATTTTTACACCAAGCTATATGTATACAATTTAGATGTATTCAATTTGTTCAATTTTTACGACACTAAAAGTGCTAGAGAAACCGTAAAAATAAAGTTATTTCTCAGGAGTGCAAAACTAAGTATAAACGAATACTTGAAGCTAAAGAAACAAGTTCTTAAAAGCTGAATATTCGAAAGAAAAACAAGTTTTTTCGCACAAATTTTTACGTTTCTGTAGATTTGCAAAAAACGTACCAAGCTACGTGCCTGCCAGCAACTATAGCTTACTGTAATTTTAACTTAGTAATTTTTTACTAAAATACTTTGTTATTTCAGAAATTATCACAATTTCGTTTTTTCATAGTTGTCAAAAAACTATAATTTTCCACCAATAAATTGCTCGTTGAATTTCTAGTGACGTCAGGTGCAGTAAAAAACAATCAAAATCTTTGGTTTTATATCATTATATCGGCGAGATTTCTTATTTTTTTTTTTAGTTTTCACTGCTGAAGTCTATCAATTTGTGTTATTTATCTATACATTACTAACTCCATTCATTACAATTTAGTTGAGAGTAAAAGTTGATTCAGCTTCTTAAGTATTTTACAAATATTAAAAGGGTGAAACTTTTTTTTTGGTTTTTTACTGCTATTAAAATATATAAAATGATTTAAATACTTTACAAGCTTAATTAACCTAAAGTTTTAACTAATATTTTAACTATTTAGTATTACAGTGTTACTGCATTATTACAAAACTTATTAAAACTCAAATAATCTAAAAATTAAAAGTTTTTATCCATACTTAATTAAAAATAATTTGTTTGTTTTTAAACTTTTATATATTCTATCTGTATATTATGCCAATATTTAATAAAACTAATAAAAAATTTTATAGAAAAACTATAAATATATTTATAAACTTATATACTACAGAAAAGCACATTTCTTTGTAGTTTATATTTGTAAAAAAATATATATAGAGAGTTTTAATTCAAAGATTACACTTTTATAATAGTGACATATATGCGTGATAACTAAAAAAATAACTTATCTAAACTGAATAGTGATCTGTAACGCCACAGCTTATAATATTACAATATTAAATAGTTTTAAAAAATAACTAAAATCTTTTAGTTCTTATTTTCATACGAGCAGCAGTCTGCCATTTTTATTCTAATAATGAGTTAAATATATAACAAAACTAAAAATATAAAATTTAAACTAATTTATGTTTTAACTTTAATTTTTTTTTTCATTTAAGTCATTATCAGTCAAAGTATTTTTTATATCACTTCAAATTATTTTTAAACTAATAAAGTACAACTTTTAATCAGGTTTTTTAAACGCATTTAAAAATTTTGCCTAGAAACTGAATAGTTATTCTAATATTCTAAAATTAATTTTTTGTTGGACATGTGTTGAACTGATAAAAACTGATTGAAATTTTTTATTAATGTTCGAAATCTAATTGTACTTATCATAAAGGTTTTTTATAAACCAACTTTCTTTTGTAATTTATGCATAATTTTTCTTTGAAAGGTTACCAGGATTATTTGTACAGTGTTAATTATTGCTTTCATTTAGTTTTGATGACAACTTGTAAATAAGTGAAAATGTTTTTTTTTTTATAAAGCTACTTTATAATTTCATTGTGAAAGCATTCATTATAAAGAAAATTAAAATTTAAGTTATAAATATTAAATTGAGTAATGAGAAAGTTATAAATACTAATTGTATGTTTTTTGTCAGGTTTTATACGAGCATCCAGCTTGCAGTATCTACTAATACACATACAAAATAGAAAAAGTTAAGCTTGTTATAATTTTAATTTATTTTTTTATACTAATTCCCTTTGCTTTCTTAAATTTTTTACGAATTTTGATTTCATTTATTTACTCTAAAGTGAACTTTTTTAATATTTTTTATTGATTTAAAAGTATAAGAGTTAACTTTAGATACGGTTGAAAAAACTAGGATGATTATAAAGGTTAAAATGTTCTTGAAATGCATCTTTTTATGACTTTTTCTAATATATTTAATTCGATAGTAAAACTTTATTTTCTTTAGTTTTTATTAAAAATTTTGATAATGAAACCAGGTTAAACTAGATTTTTTTCGAATTAGTTAGAGATAAACTAACTTTTGCAGTAAAAACAAGCTTTTAGAATTTTTGTTTACATAACGTGGTTGTTTAAGTATTTCAATAAAACTAAAACATTTAGTTTTGTTGCTCTATACACTCAAAGCAAGTTTATCAAAATAAATAAAGTATTGGACATCTAGAGAAACTATATAGATAATCCAAAACATAAGCCAAATTTCATAATAAACTATTAAGTCTATTAGTAGTCATATACTTTAAAAACATTTTGTTTAACTTTTTAGATACTTGTTTGAATCTAATTAGCTAGTTTAGATTTTATACTTTGTACTTGATATGGTTTTTACAGCATTTTACACGCATAATATTCATATAGGTTAGATAAAGCTAGTGAAAAACTTTTGTTTAAGTATATAAGGTATATAATAAAAATTGTGTCAGATAAAATAAATCATCAGTTTAATACTTGTTTACAAAGATAATAAAAAACGTGTAGCATATAGTTAACTTCTTTTTAACCGTCATTAAACCGTATTTATAGCATTTTCATTAATTATCTAACACACGTCCTTTTTAAATAAGTCTTGTAAAATTCTTAATGACGTCATGGAAAATAAAAAGCAGAATAGAGATTTAACATTTAAAATTAAATATTTTACGTTGGTAAGTTTAACGGCACATTTAATGAATGAAAAATTATACCAGCAGCTAGCTCGCAGATTATATTTATTATATCTAAGATGTGACATAACTATCAGTTTCCATTAACTAGATTTAGTTTTTTTTATGTTAACTTTGTTAATAAAGCCTAAGTATTCAAAACATAATAGATATAAAAAAACACAACATTAAAAAAATCTAATGAACTCTTAAATGCAAATATATATATAAAACAAAAAAAGACATCAATAACTGCATAACACTTTTATATCTGTATTAATAAAAAATCAATGATGTATTGAAGTTTTCTTGACTAGATGTTAATCAAAGTTGAGTAAAATATAACAAACTCATTGTATTTAACGATAAAGTTATCAATTTTAAAGTTAAATTACAAACTTGATTTCCGTTTGAAGTTTTTAACCATTTTTTCAACCTACAGTTATCTTAATTTAAATGATTCGTATAAATTTATTGAATTATGTTTGAATTTAATCATGCATTATTTGACTCTAAATAAGTTAACTTTATATTTAAGTTATAAAATATATATAATTTAAATAATAGTTAATATTTTATTCAAAAAAAAATATTAGAGTAAAGTTTAAGGACAAAAATTATTTAAGTTTTTTTAAGTTTATATGAACTCTTTTTAATTTCATATAATAATGACAGTATTTTTCTTTTGATTTTTTAAAGTTTTGTTTAAACCAGGAATAACATTTTTCTAAACTTTATTTGTTTTACACCGTTTCACTGTAGAGCAGCTCATTGAATACAAAAAAACTGTTAAACAAAACAGAGCGATAAACTAAAGAAAAAACAAAAAAACTGTTTACTTTAAATTTTAATTAGGAAGAGAATAATCTTTCAAGATTAGTATGATGATTGTATATAACTGTTAAAATAACTGTTAAAATATATTTTTTAAAATAGTTACGAATTATACTCTAACATAAAGTCACTATAAAATTATTTAAAATATTCAAGAAGTACTTTCAAAAACTATACTGATTTAGTTATTTTTATAAATAAAAAAAAATTGTATATTAATTTAAATAAGAACTTTGCTGTTAAAGTTTGTTATTTTCAATACGTTATTTAAAAATAAAATATTTTTTATTTCATTAACTTACAGCTGTATTACTACCACATTTCTGTTTTAGAAATTTCAAGCAAAGCTCCTAGTAATGGCATGCAAAACATAAAGGTTAAGCACAGTTTTAGTTTTCTTTAATTTTAGTGCCGCGAAAAAATATCGTTTAAAAGCCCAAAACTTGTGAAAATCTAGTTTTTGTTTAGTACTACTATTTTATCAAAAAGTTAACACATCGACAAAATTTTTATATTAAAGTTTTATTATAACCTATTATAAATTTTACTTGTTTGTGAAGCACATCGCTTTTACAAATTACCTGGAGAGATTGCAAGTAAAATGTTTTTTATACGCATTTTGAATTTTTAAAAATTTCTAAAAAAACTATATTATTTATTATTATAATAATATTTTACGACATTTTAAAGTGACAATTTAATGATATTCATTTATTTAAAAAACCCCATACTTATTTACACGCTTTAAAATTCTAAAATAATATGCTAATTGAATTACAAAACTTTTAATTTATCTTAATACCAACCACGTTAAGTTTTAAACAAAAACATATTTTGATACTGTTTTTATAAGTACTATAATTAAGTACTTATAAAAATATTATAAGTTAATAATAAGTTTTTTAATCTAATTAAGTAAGTTAAATAGCTTAAAAAAACATATTTTAAATTATTAATATTTTAAGGTAATTAATACTTGTATTCAACTAAAAAATTCTAGACTTTATAATTAGTTATAAAATGTTACGTAAATATTACACCGGAATACACATAAACTTTTATATAAACAAAAGTTAAATAAACACAAACCAAGGAAATGCGAACTTACTGCTCGTTCAAATACTAAGAGTAGGAAAAAATATATTATGTAATATTTATTTCATAAAATGTGTTTTAGTGTAAGCTGTAGTTTACTATTTTTTTCTATGACGTCAGTAGAGTATTAGTTTTATACACATTAACTTTGTTATTTGAAAAAATTATTAAATTTAAAATTTGATCAAACCTATCTTTCTACAAAAGTTCACTTTTTTAGAATTTAAAGGATAAACTATAGTTATTTGGCAGTATTTATAGTTTTTTTTTAAGAATGTTTATATGATTTGATACCTCGACTATTTACAGTCTTATACTAGTTATTTATTATATTTAGTACACCTTTTACGACACAAATTGAAAAAAATACTTTATATAAAGTTAATAACCGTTCTGCTTAGTTAATTGCGGACTAAACATACAAGAAGACGAAGTAGTTTAGTGTTTAATAACACAACTAATTCAGTAAACGTTCATATTTAAAACTGTTTAACGAATTTTAAACAGAAATACTTATGTCATAAAAACTAAATATAGTAGTTTAATTCTGTATGACATTCATATTACGAGCTTGCTGCTGTTTAGGATTTCAGCAAGATAACCTGTTTAATAAAAAGTAGTTCTTTATATAATTGTGAAAAGGATAGTATTTGTCTAACTAGTTTAAGTAAAATATAGTATTTGCATCTTTTCGAATGCAGTTTAATGCAAGTTTAGAAAGATAAGAATACAATTTATTTAATCTAAAATAATAAAAATGTAACAGTGTTAGTATAAGTTTATTACTTATTAAAAATTTAAAAGTCAAACTCTTATAAAACAACAGATATTTTATAATTTCAAAACAAATTTGATTTTTTATGACAATAATTGCGAGCTAACTGCTCTTTCAATCAGATTAAATAAAAAAATTATTAAACAATGTAGTTTTTATTTAAATACGGAAAGCTAAGCGAGCTATTTTTGTCTATTACGTCATGAAAAAATATAAAAATAAGTTTTTTATATAAATGTTAACATTTAATTTTTTTAGCTTATACAAAAACACACTATAAGAACCTAAACATCATTACAGTCTTTACAATTTTTTTTTATTCTGTAGTTTATTTAAATAAGTATTCAGAATAATCGTTTATTTAAATATTTTAGTATTATGTTTAAGGCTCAATTCAATAAATAAATTTTATTGACTTTGTAAAAATTAAACTACATTGCATAAAATTGTTAAAGAAATTGTCTTAAAAGTCGTGTAGTGCAGTAAAATACTAGATGTAGATTGAAACAATAAACTGTTGAATTTAAATAATAAAACAATTTAGTAAACATTTAGGTATATTATTAAATGCAACCTTAAAACTCCAATACTTGTACAATAAAATCTAAGCATATAATTTTTGCTTTTTATGACAAGGTATTACGAGCTTGAAGTTCGTTCAAATTATTGATTAATACCAACAAAGACTGGATCATAAATGAACTTCATTGTCTTTATATTAGATTCAACGTTTGACTTCTATTTTATGTTATTGATGTAGCTTAAGACCTGTGTATTATTTAAATGTTTTGTAAACGTTATACGAATAAAAAATAACTTGAAGCATACGTTTAAGACATAAAATATTATAGCTTATCATGTCTAACCATGTCATATCGAACTTTTCATACGAGCGGTAAGGTCCCGTTATTAATTCAAATAAAAATGATAGATAAAGTTACAACTGCTAGTACTGATGTGTGCTTAAATAACATACTAATGTGAAACATGACGTTTAAAAAACCTTAAAAGGATATTTCAGAATCAAATTTTAGACATAATATCAAAAAAAGACTTGTTTACTTAACACGTCGTAAAAAGAGTAAATAGATAAAAAATTTATTTCCAGCATTCTTCTCATTAATATTTTTACCAGGTAACAAAATTACTGTTATTAAAATAACTAATTCATATAATAAGTATAAATGTAAGGTTTAACTATACTCTATTGTATATTACGTCAGTAGATTTTTTCTGTCTTTATATGTAAAAACAATGAATACAACAAACATATTATTACGAAAACATATACCATGGTATTTATAACTTCAATTTTAGCTGTTTGAATTTTCTTCCAAATAATTAAATTAGTTTATAAGAAGGTTTGTTACTTTAGCTGTTTACGTTATTGTTATTATTATTCAGTTTGTTCTTTAAAGAACACTATAATAGGTGAATGTCTGACATAGGTATGATTTATTGACTAAAAAAAAAATTAAAGTATTTCAAAAATTTTTTAGTTCATGGACCTGGGTACAAAAAAGTCTCTCAGTCATCTAGTTGCATATCCATAAGATTGTAATGAGCGAAAAAATAATAACATATAACTTAACAGCAAAAATTTAAACTATTACAGGAAATTTGTATGAGAAATGAGACTATTTAACTTTACAACAATTAATAATTTACAGTACAAATTTTTAAGTCAGTAATTTATAACAGAAAAAAGTTACAGATGCTGGATTTTTTTTTAAGTAACTAATGTTGTGCATTAAAACTAATGCAGTTTTATTACTTCTTTTGTTAAAATTAGGTATTGTGACCTTATCACTCGTACTTAAATTAAAAATGATGAAATGAAATGGTATTCATATTTAAATTCATGTTTTTATCTTAAACTTTAGGATATATTGTACATGATTTTAAGTTATTCAATGCTTTGACTTGTTCTAAAAAGGAAAGTTAAATTAAACAAAGTGTTAACTATTTAAAAAAAATAAACTGTTAGATACTTGTTTTTAATTTGAGAATAACATAATTATTTTGAAATAAAATAATTAGAAATCTACTTGAATATTTATTAAAAAAGCAAATGTTTTATCTAGCCAATACGTATTTTACAGTAATTTGAAATGTTAATACGTTTGACGATTTATAAAAAAAATATAGCTTTGAGTTGAATTTACTTTAACCTAAATAACTGAGCTTTTACCCATTGAAAAAAAAAGCAAACAATCTATAGAATTCAAAAAAAAAATACAGTTGAAAAAAAAACGTTTTACTTTTTATTCAAAAAATTTAAAAAACCAGAGAACTCTGGGTTTATCACTGTTGTATAGCAACTAAATAAGTATTGAATTTAATGAGTTAGTAGCAAAAGCTATTAAAAATTGAACTTAAGAAATTAATATTTAACAATTTAAAATAAATTGTTTTAAAAATTTTAATTGTTCTTAGAACTTATGACCATAAGTAAATAGAAAATAACCTTCTATTTTGTAAAAATTTTATAAAAACAAATCTCAAAGAAATTAACACATAACAAAAAATAATAAATTAGTGTAATTTTGTGGTATTACTTAAAATAAATTTTTAATGAAAGTTTATTATAAGCTTGCTTCTCTTAGAATTTGTTTTAAGTTAGAAAAAAATTTATTATTCAAAACTTCTAAAATCTATTTTATGTTTAACCTTAGGATGCGTTGTTTGTAGAACATTTTTTATATTTAATTTTTTTATTTTGCACTTGACTTCACTATGAACTAAACATTAATTTAATATTAAGTAGTCATGTGTTATTTGCTTAACTATTAATAGAAAACTCTAATATGCTCACATTTATAATACACTAAAGTACAAGTAAATAATGACTATAGCATTATTTTGTGTTAATACTAGTATAAAAAATTTATAAAAAAATATACGAGCTTTTCGCCGTTCAAATATTCGAAGACACCATGGAAGGAAATTCCAAAATCATAACTTATCTTATACAAAAAACAAATATATTAAACTAAGTTATTTGCATATTACGTAAAAAGAAACTAATAAAAAAATTCTATGTTTTAAAATTTATGAGAAAAATATCTATTGTATTTTTTAAAGCTTTGCATTATTATTAAGGTACACTATAATAAAATTACTTTTTAGTTGTTTTGATACTAAAATAATTATTGAAGCGTAAAAAGCATGTATACTTATGTCTAGTACTAATCATGTACTTTATACAATGTACATATATGTAAATTTTTTTAAGAAACCCAAACAATAAACTCATAATATACATTAAAATTAATAAAATAATAAAATGACTTTTTTAAGAGTGTTTGAGTATGAGTAAATCAAATTGGTATTGCTTACAATTTTAAGATAAGAAATTTACAAGATGATAATAAAAAATCATTACAATTATAGTTTTATGTACAATTATGTTTGCGAAAACAAAATAAATCCTTTAATTGTTTTAATAATTATAACTCTTAAAACAAAGAATATTAAACTTTATTATTTTCGTTCCTAAGATTTTTTATATCAAACTATAAAACAATACCTAAAAAACTAGAACTTTTTAATTTCTTATATTGTTATTTTAATATAAAAATTCAAATTATAGATATAAAGATGTAACAAAGTTTTATCGATTACGTTTTTAAAGCTTTTCTGTTTAGATGTAGTTTATTTATAGTATGAGATCGGTTCAAAATTACTACGTTCAGTATAATATAATTATATTCTAATTGACTATTTTTTAACTTATAATTTGTTTCCAATTATAAACATAAAATGCCTGTATTGTTATTGCATACAAAACGGAAAAAATGACGCTAAATAAAAATTATAAACATTTAGTTGTAGTTTTTTTTTCAACAAAACTCACAAATGTTGCAACTTTTTGGGACGGAAAAAACATAAGAAATTTTAATACTATATATAATACATAAATTAATTATTTACTATTAGTCTTTTTACGTGATTTTGATTAAAAAGACGAACAGCTCTACTTAAAATTCTTCGAGTAGATATGACATATTTTTAATATTACTATATACTTCATTAAAAAAAACAATAAAGTACTAATTAGTTTGGTATACGAACTTTCTTCTGCTTCCATAATCTGGGCCTTAAAGATTGAATACATAAGGCTTCTAGAAACTTCAATTAAAAAGTGTTCTCCGCTTTTATTCATTGCTGATCACCATCCGAAATTCTTGAAAAGTGTATTTTCTGCCGTTCGGTGAAACTAACAAAAAAATATTTCTCAGCGGTTGGGGAATATTTTTTGGACAATCCTGAGTTTACTAAAACTTATAAAATGGAGAACTTTTCTGTTTTAGTTAGAATGAAGAACTGTTTTCAAATGCATTTTCTAAAAGCCTTATGTATTCAATCTTTAAGGCCCAGTTTATATCAACGAAAAAGTTCTTATACCAAACTAGACTTTTTAAATTCTTAAATTAAACAGTTTTAAAGTTATTAGTTTCTTGTTAAAGTTTTTAAAGTGTAGTTTTATTTTTATTTTACGCTGGATTATTTTAGTTTGATTTTTATCTAACGAGTTTTATCAGTACACAAAATGCGTACAGTATAAAAATTTAGTTAGTTTTAACATTTGATTATAACGTCATTTTATACTTTAAAATTTTAAACTACAGTATGATTTTAATTTATTTAAAATTCTATTTAACCTAGTAAGATACATTTTTTGATAGACCTTACTGTAAAAATACTTAAACAATATGAAGAAAAAGTTAAAGAAATCTAAAGAAAAATTAAACGTAAAAAGACTTTTTTTAAAAGTTACTAAAAAAGTAGAAAAGTACGTCACGTCAACAAAAACTAAACACTTTTTAAAATGATACCCAAAAAAAAGACCTAACTTCCCGGGTCTGCATTACTATGAGTATTATTTTGCTGCAACTATGATACCAATAAAAGGATACCTATTAAAAGACAAAACATTAGAAATTTTAATCGATATGACTTCACTAATAAATCAGAACTTTGTAAAATAATTGTCATCTTAATTAAGCAAAAGTTTAGTATGGAAATCATATTAAACCTTTAAAAAATTTATACAATAACTTAAAATTATTTGACAGTGTTTGTAGAAATACTAAATCACGAAAATCCTTTTACATGTTATAGCATAGAGTATGTAGAATTATTTGCTTTAGTCTTCATCACTCCCTTATACTAATTATTAACTAAAAAAAATCTTGAAAAATTTCTGCTTATGTTTTTTAGTTTAGTAACAGCTCTTAGACTAAAATGTATATTTGACTTAAAACTAAACTATTTCCAAAGGAGTAAGTGTTTTATTTAAACAAATGTCGCTTGTTTAAAGTTATTTAAGTTTATTAATACTTTTACATGACTTATACCAATTATGTATGTTATGTATAATATTTATTTATTGAAATAACCATATATATCATAAAAAACCTAATTACTTTTATAGAATGATAAACTGCGATGTGAACTTAAGCAGCAAATTTTAAAGTTAGATTTTGTTTCTTTAAATAAGTATTATAAACATAAACGCAGTTTAAACAAATATTATGTAAAATCAGAAACAGTCAAAATTAAAACACAATATCTTAATCTGTAAATGTTTCTTCTAATGATTTAAAGGTTCAAGAACGATGAAAACTTTTGTTTAGAAACCAAAAACATTTTATTGAAATAAATATTTATTTGAAATAAATGAGATAAACAACAGTACCTAAAATAAAACTATATGTAACGTTTTAAATTGCTTACTTTTAAGATAATTAACTTTTGCGAGCAAAGTGCACGTACAAAATTCTGTATGGACGGAAATTTGATTCTTAATATGTAGCTTTAATATTTTTAAAAATTAAGCATTAACTTATAAATTAACGTATATGACGTCACAAAGTAAAACTTAAGAATAAGTTGTATAAAAATTTAAATAAAACTATTGATATTAATATTAAAATAAATTTAATTTTCTACTCTGTCTTAGTATGACAATAATTTAAACTGTCATTAGATGCATAATTAGATTAGATAAATAAAAATTATTTACCCATGTATGCAGGAATATTAATAAATTAAAACGTTTCTTGATATAATTGTATTATAATAATAAGATTCATAAGGAACATATAACTGTTAAAATGCATTTATCTTTTCACTGATGAAAACGTTTAAGAAGCATATAAGTTAAATCATTTTGTTAAACCTTATAGTATTTTCAAGTAAATATTATACCAAATTAATTTATTTAACGGTTTAAAACGTTTTAACACTGTAACTAAGTTATTGTCTAATGTTTCATTTATAAATTAGAAAAAAAATGGGAGCAATTTTATAGTGAAAAAATTGCAGTGACTTTATTAGCGTTTAAAGGCAACTGTAAGCATTATTTTTTTCTACAATATCAAATTAGTTTTGTTGAAACTATATTTCAATCTCTTCTAAATTTTAACGAGCGTGAAGGTCGCAGTATAAACTATTTAAAAAAGTTTCTATACGTATGAAACAAAGTGTGTAAAGTAAAAAAACAAAATTTATAACAATACTTTCTTTTACTTCAAAACAAACATAAAAATAACAAGTTTTTTTAAATAATATTTTATAGTAGCATTTATATGTAAAAATATAAATATTATTTAAAGCTTTTTTTGTTAAAATGAATGTAAGATACGATGTACTATAATGTCAAACATTTCTCTTTTAACTGCAAAAAAAATATAGTTGCAATAAAAATATTAAAAACTAGTATTTTAGAAAATTTTATATTAAAACACTAATAAAGTTTAAACAAGTAACAGAGCTTAACCTAATAAATTTCATATACAATAGAGTTAGTTGTTTTTATTGAGCATAAAAAGCTTTAAATGATTATATTTCATAATTAAGTTTAATCCAAGTTTAAAACTATATAAATAATTTTATAATAATTTTTTTAACATATTAATTTCATTATATACAGACTACTATTATTTAACAAAAAAAAACTAATCTTTTAAAAGTCTGCAAAAAAAAAAAAGAAGATTTTAAAAATTAAAATTATTTTCAAAAAGTTGTTAATAAAATGAATTAATTAACTATTTACTAAGAAATAACTCACACATTTATATTAAGGAAAAGATAAATAAATTCGAAGTTATATATAGTTTTACTTTTTCACTATAATTTACTTAGCAGTTTTTTATTTATTTAAAGTTATATAATTTGCAATTAGATTATTAATTATTAATTGTTATAAAGTTAAAATTTTTAAGCTTGAAGTATTTACGTACCTCTTACAAAATTGCATTTTGATAAATCAGAGTGATTTTGTTAGACTATTTTAGTTTTTAAAATTAAACAAAAGTTTTTGTAATCAAATTTTTATTATTAATAAATATATTTATAATTATAAAGTATTACAGTTTATATATTTTAAGGCTTGAAGTGTTATGTATCAAGTATCGTGTATGACGTTTTGCTTTGAGTATTAAACATTATATTCAATTATACTTCTATTTTTTTTAAATAGAACTTTATAGTAAGTAGTATACAGAAACTATACAGAACTATATACAAATAAAACTTATATTTGTTTTTATACAAATATAAAAGTTAATACAAAAAGAAACTTATAAACCTTTTTTACCAGTTGTATATTTTATCACAAACTTTAAGTTATATCAATTATGCTTTAATTAAATAATCTTTTAAGATAACTATATAACTTCATATTTGTTTAACAGTAATTTAAGGAAATAAAGATTTGCTTTGGATAGTTTTAATATAAATAGAGATAAAAAACTTTGTAAAACATAACAAAAGTTTTTATTTAAACGTAATAAATATACTAACAACTCTTATTTAATGTTATATTACTATAATGTTTATTTGTCTTCATGTTAAAAATAAAGTAGAAATATTATTTATTTTTTGTAGTTTATAAAGCGAAGTCAAGCACGTAAAAATGTATTTTAGTTTTTATGCTAATTGATATAGAAACACATGATGGTAGCTAATACTCATCTTAAACTTGAAGTTTATAAAAAAACATCAAGCTTGTAATGAAGCGTTATATTAACTAAGTTATTAAAATAACCCATTATATAAGTTTTAACTTTTTTAACTATTTAAAAACTTTTAAGCACAAAATTTGAGTTATTTAAAAGATTAAGTCAGTTAATTTGCAACTTAATTCAATACTTTTTTTTTGTAATGGGTTTCCTACAGACAACTAAAGTTAATAAAGAAAAGTAATCAACATAAAATCTTAACGGTGAAAAACATTCAATATTTTAATTTAAATATAAGTTATTTAATGCAGCATTGAACTTAGCAATATAATTAAATTCATTATCTGTGTAAACCGTTGCTTTTAGGCTGTTTTATATAAGCAACAAAAGTATAAAATTTTAGGCTGTTTAACATTAAAAACTTATATATATTTCGACATCTAAAAATATATCTTAGTATTAGCTTTTAACTTTGTAAACAATCAAAAAATACTTTTAGCAACTCTAATTGCAATGTCTGCTTGCGAAAATGTTTAAATTAAAAATAGTAAATGTTACGATTTTAAAACTCGTTTAAAATTTGGAATTTAAATAACTTAGAGAAATAAAAATAAATTCGAAAAATAAAAACAATTAAACAATTATTTATGGGATTTAATTAATTCTATATTTTGTTGAATATGACGTCACTAAGATATTTATAATGCAAGTTATACACTTATAAATTTTCAAAAAAAAAATGTAATAAGTGATTTTATGAAGTAAATAAATTTATTTAAAATATAATACAATTATAAGAAGAGGCTTTAATGTATTTATTCCAATTTAAGCTTTTTAACTTATCTTATCTAAAAATCTACTATTATTGAAATGAATTGCTTCTTCAAATTTTAATAAAGATTGAAATACAAATTTATGAACTAAAAATATATTGTGCTCAATCCCAAAGCAGAACTTTTAAGTTTTTCAGTGAAAATTTGTTCAAACGACTTGTTTATGAATCTAACTAAACTTAATTTATTTAGTTTTATCTTTTTAATAAAAATGTTTTAAAGATTTCCGATATACAATATCTTGATTAAAAATAATTTTGTTAATAAGTTTATCAACAAAAACTAATTTAAAAACAACCATTAACGTATACCAAACATTTTAAAATATTAATTCATGTAATTTAAACTGCTAACTTTTTAGTATAACTATTTCTCCTTGAAATAATTTTTCTGATTTTTTACATTTCAGAGGGATTTTTTCGCTTACTATGTTTTAAAAGGGGATTATTTGATTTTTAAGATTATTGCCTCACCAACTAGTAATTTATATTTTAATAAAAAAGTTTGTTTTGTTTTCACAAAGTTTTTTTTTTGTACATTTAAACTGTTGCAAAATATATATAATTTTGTACAAAAACAAACTATATAGTATTCTTCCTTTATTATACCAACATATGTTTCTGTGTGTTAACGAATCAACACACTTCAACTAGGTTTTTAATGGAAAAATTAATCTTTATATGATTTTTAAAGTTATTAAAATTTATATACGTATAGTAGAAATATATAAAATACAAACACTTAAATAATCAAAATACTAATTTTTTTTAATTAAATGCTTATATTATCTCAATGAATTTTAATTAGAATAATATAGTTTGAACGCATACAAAGTGACATACCCTACAATAGAAGCTTGTACTTTAGAGGAATTTTTTTATTAACTTGCCATCTCATGACTTTTAGTTTTTTAGTTTAAACTAGTTTAAGAACCAACTGTAATGTAGCTAAAAATAAAACAACGCTTTGTTTCAATGCAAATTAAGGTCTAGGTAGTACGAAAAAAAAAACGTTTTAGTATTAATTATACACTTTAGTTGACTATTTTTATATATTTGCTTTTTGACTGCCTATCTTTGAAATAGCATCTTAAAGATCAATACAGCTTAGAATAAACAGATAAATTTTATCTTGATTTGACTACACATAACTTAAAACAAAGGCAATAATACTACCCTTTTTTTGTACAAAAAATAAAGTAGTTTATTAAAGTATGAATTCTAAAAATAATAATAAAGAAATTACTTGCTAATAAGGTTAAATTTAAACGTTCTCAATAAAAA
The DNA here is from genome assembly GCF_965202585.1 of Thalia democratica. Lineage (NCBI taxonomy): Eukaryota > Metazoa > Chordata > Thaliacea > Salpida > Salpidae > Thalia > Thalia democratica. Next base: position 3,958,440 of record NC_139170.1, read on the forward strand.
TAAGCTAATGTTTGAATGTTTTCAACTAACTACATTACTAAAAACAAAAGCAGTAAAAAGCTTGAAATATTAAAAGTATACACAATTAAGAAAAAAGTGAAAGTTTTTTAAATAAAGCTTTAAAGTATGTAAAACTATTTTACTTATACATAAAACTTTAGAGTATTAACAAATTATTTTTTTATGTAACATTTTGAAAAATTATTTGTTTGTACTATTACAAAGTTTGATAATAATTACTCTATGTCACGGGCTTATTTCCCGTTTAAAGTTAAGTTTGATAACATACAACTACCAGTATACAGTTTAAAATTCGAAACACCTTGTTTTATCTATACTAAACGTTGAAGCTTTAGTTTGCTCTTTTATTTATATTACGTCACAATGAAGTTTTACAGGAAACATTTGCGTTGGTTTTTATGTCTATCCGTTTGTTTCATTGAAAAACTTGAGCTTATACTGATTTTATTTATTGTTTAAATAAAAATAGTCTAAGTTTAGTTTTTAAGTTCGATAAATCGCAAAACTTTATAAAGAAATGCAACTTTTTAGGTCAAACCATGTTTAGTTTTATATTAAACTATTATTTATATATTTTAAATATAAACTTTAGTGAAATTTTGGTAAAATAACGAAAATGTTAACAATTCAAAGTATTGAGTTATTAATAATTAGCGAAACCTTTTTTACTACAAAATCAATGATTTTAGCTTCTAAAATTTATTATATGTTTAAATATTTACTTTAATTATTTTAATTATAAAAGGTTTCAAATATAAAAATAAAATAACATTAAATATTTCAATACGGAGCGAACTGTTTGCAAATTCCATACTCATTTTTCAAACAAGCAATTAGCTTGCGTAAAAATTTCAAATTACTTAATAGTTATTTAAGTACGAAAAATAAAGTTTATTATAATTTTGTTTTGAAAATACATAACTGAATTCGACATCTATTTTCCCAAAATTTTTCATTTACAAATTATAATCGTTTTAAAAATAAATTAATGTAATTATAATCTTTGTACCTTAGTCTTAAAACATTTTTAAATTTAAACATTTACAAAAACCTAAATTTACCAATTAAATTTAAGTTAAAGTAATAATTTTTAAACAGAAAACATTTTTTTTGTATTAAACGTAAGCTGTATTTATAACTTGATAGAAATATCCTATATTATTTGTATATCTATTAAACTTAATTTTTACTGTTGACCACAACTAACAGTGGATAGATAAAAAGAAAAAAATAAATTAAAGAAGATTGTAAAACAATATTTACCTAACATGGTGTTTGAATAGTCTGTTTAGATTTATCAACAGTTTAATTTGAATTATAACGACTTGTATCTATATAATAATATAAAGTATAATTTTTTCGTGGCTTAAATTACATTAATACAACTTAAAAATTACATTAAAACTATAAAACAATATATTTATTTATTTTTTTATTAGTATTAATCAAAAGATAGAGGCTTATTGTCATATTTGTTTTATTATTTTATTAATAACTTAATTTTGTAAGAATAACACTAAGTATTGATGATGCTCCAATATTTAAATATGATCTCATGAATATTTTGAACGGTTTAAGTTTAAAGATGTTCGTTTTTTTTTAGTTTTAAAAGTAAATTTTATGATAGTTAGCAATTTTTAAATCCTATAAAATATCTTTTTATTCAGTTTCCTGCAACAAAGACTTTTTTAATGCGCAATAAAAGTAAGAATAATAAATTATAAATTAACTTTTAGATAAACTTTATTAACAGTGTGATTTATGAAGGTCACTATTTTGCAACGAGTGCAACTCATAAAAAATATTTTTGTTAATTTGCAACCAGAAAAAATTGCTTAATAGTGTAATTTTGATAGATTTGCTTTGAGCGAAACACTGGATGCGCAATAAAAAAAAAACGAAATTGTTTATTATACTTGTGAAAAGATAGATTTAACAATGTTTTTTCAAAAGAACAAAACATATAAAAAATATCTAAAATAAATGCAATTTTTTTTAAAATATTTTGTTTAAAACCTGTTTTATAATAATTTTGGTACTTCACTTAAATTCAATAATTTAAGGTTGTACTAATCATTTTGTATTATATTATAGATAAACTTTTATGACACGTGATTGCCTCTAGGGTCAGTTAAAACTTTTTTTACAGAAAATTAAAATGTTAACAACAATAATGAAAGCAAAATATTAATTTACATATTAAGCTTCTTTATGTTATGCTGAAGTATATTGTTTAGAATACTGTTCAGTTTAGTCTATATATTAATAAAATGTTTTTTAGTTTTTAAATTTTTATATCTAAAAATTGAAAACAAACTGATTTTTAGGAGCTTTACACTCGTTTGAAAAATTAAAGACAAATCTTTTACATCAAAAACTTATTTCTCGAAAAAACTTGATTTTATATAAACTAAAGATTGTAGATTCAGCCCGTGGCTTTTGTTTGTATGACGTCAAGAAGATTTGCGAGCAATATTTAATAGGTTTTAAGATTTGCAAGCATATTGAGTGGTTTTTTTTTTGTTGCAAATTACTGATTGTATAAAAATTTCTTAACGTAAAAATAAAAATTATTAAAAGTTTAGTTTAAATAAGTAGACCTTATATAGTTATATTATATTAATTTTAAGTTTACTAAAATTTATGTTTTAGGTTATCGCAAGTACATGACTAATTAACTCAGTAACGTTGATATTGTTAAAATCTTAAGTATCGACTACTTTACAAAAAAAATATTTGGCAATTGTGAATATTTAATCAAATTATTGTTGATATAAAAGTTAGTTTATTTACAGTTTCGTGTTTTTTAAACTAATAACTCTACTAAAGCAGTTTAATTTTTAGTAGAAACAATATACATTTATAACGAACCTGATGCCTGTTTTCAACTATTAAAATATTACACGCTAGTTTCAGAAAAGAAGTTAATTACTTTGCTATATACTCTATATGACTTTAATAATTAACTGAAATTTTTGAAAGGTATTTTTTTATATATTCAACACAGTAACTATGACTTGCTTTTTTTATGCATGACGTCACTAGATTTTTGAGTAACACATACTTTTACTTTTGATTAATTTGGTATGTTTGATTATACAAAAAAACCTTTAGTGGTAAACATATTTCTTAACTTGAAATAAAAATTAAATTAAACTTAAAACTGTTTCAATGTTTTTAGTTGCAGCTTATTTTGTATATACTTAAAAATTTCAAAATCCCCTGGTTTAAAACAACTTGACTAGTTTAGTTTTAATGTATTTATTTAGTATAGCACTAAATAGGTTTAGTATACAACAGAATTTAGTACGATTCTAGCATCTAGAAAATAAAACTTTAACAGTATTCTCATAAACTACAATTCAGTTTGTACATACTTCACAAGTTTAAAAGTAAAAAAGAACAAGCACTTAATCGAACAGTTGTGTAATATAAATATACTTTTTTTAAATAAATACTGCAGAAAGTACAATTTGCTATTTATTGAGATTGACTTCACTAAGAGCCTAGTAAGCAATATACTTCAAGTATTAAGAAATATGTTTTTATATAATCAAACAAACTTAAAATTTACTTTAGGTCTAGAAAACGTTTTTTTTTTCTAATAATTTTTACTAACTACTTGATTGATTAAAAAAATTACTTAGTTTCGAGTAGTAGATATTGTGATAATATAATTTAATAAGAGAAACCATGATTCATATGTAATAAGCAAGATATTTAGTTTGAAAGTATGTTACAAGCTACTTAAGCTTGTTGAAAAAACTTGAGAAAAATAACTACGTTATAAAACAACTGATGTTTTTAAATATTTTGTTCTATACATATAAATTACACAAAACATACAACTTGCTATTAATTGTGCATGACGTCACTAAGAGCTTAAACGGTTTAAACTTTTATTTTACCACTTGTACATTCATTGTATTTAATTTAAAGTAGTTAAGCTTAAAAAATTATAAGTTTTATAAACATTGTTTTAATTTTATTAAACTAACGTAATAAAAATATTTTAACTATCCATATAAATATAAGCATGATAGATATTGCTTTCAAATGTATAACTTGTTACAAATTTAAAACTTTAAAGTACATGCTTTTTAAATAATATATTTACAGAAAACACTGTAAAGATTTTCAAGAGTATACATTTTAGATCTAGCTTTGTATAGAAAAAACATTACAAGCAATTTTATTGGTTATAATATTTACATGGTAATAGCAATATAAGTATATTAAAATTATATCTAATATCTATTTAAAACATCGATTTGATTGTTTATTCTGCATGACGTCAATAGATGTCAGATAAAAAGTTTATTGTTTTTATTTTTTGCTTTAAATTCTTATGTATACTGAGTTACCTTAAATAGATTTTTATAAATTAATTAAATATATTGTTATAACTGAGATTAAAAATAAATTTTAGAAAAAAAACTACAGGAAAAGCTTTAACAATGTTTTTTATTATAACCAAATACGTTTTAGTAGATATACAGTTTATATCTTTATTAGTACATATTTACAGAGTATGTATAGTTATTTACTATAAAAGGAATATGCTAAATTTCATAGTATACTTCTATCTAGAAATTCATATTTTACGACTATCATAATTTAAATTTATCTAAAATCTTAGTTTATAGAAAGTATAGTAGATAAGATATTAGTTAAATCAAAGTACATCCACTTAAAATACTTCTACTTTTGAATTTATCAAATTAAATATTGTATTTCTATAGTTTAAAATTCACAACACTACTTTAAAGCCAGAATTAAGTTTTGTGTGAACAATCAGAGTTTATGACTTATCTAAAGTTTGTTTACATTTGTTGGTATATTTTTTGAAAAAACAAATTTAGCTTTATACTATTACTTAGAGCGGGCTTAGTGCTCGTACAAACTCAGAACAAGATGTGTAAGGCCTAAAAGTTTTTGAATTAGGAAATATATCAAATTTAAACTCTATATAGTTTGTTTTATAAAATTTATGACGTTAATAGAAATTTCAAACTTATTTAAGCTCAAACCAAAATTTTTAATAAGCTAGAGAATGAAAAAAAAATTACTATTATAATCAGTGCTTTACAACTTATACTATTTGTAAAAAGTAACTTGGAAAGTTATAAATAAAGTATTTAGCAAAGTTACTGAAATTAAATTATCAGACTCCAAACTAAAGCTAAGAAAGTAGCGCAACTCTAAATACGATCTGTTGTAATTTTTAAAATTTAAAACTTCATAATTTCATTCATGTTAATAACTTTGTTTTAAGCTCAAAACGAAAACGTCTAAAAGCATATAATTTTTCAAACTTAAGTTAGATCAAACTTTTATTTTGACTAAAATTTCAAACTTGATACAACATGAATGTCAGTCAGTATCTAACTATATGTACTAAAAAATTTATTATAACCAAACTAAAGGCTTTTATTAGTACTACAAAGATAAGTTTTTTTATTGAAACTTCTAATTTTTTTCATACTTTTATTATAAGTACAAGGTCATTTATCTAAATAAAGTAGAAAGTTTTTAAATCTAGACACTTATTGTATGAAAAAGATTAAAGTTAAGCAATTGTTAACGAAAAATTTCGTTTATCTTCTGATATAAACATTTATTTGTGTATAACTTTAATTAGTAATAATATTTATAAAGTTGTAAATAAAATTCTAAAGTTAAAATAAGTTACCTTAATTAAATGTGTACTGTACATAAGTATTACTGAGCGGCTCTTAAATTAGGTCTTAAAGCAAATTTAGTTTGGAGAAAAACACGTTTCTTTACATTACAAGCACAATTTAAAGTTCATATTTCTATATATATGTAAACTCCGATGTTCACTTTTAATATATTTATTACGTATAGTTGGTTTCAAGTCTAAAACTAGATAACTTTCAAAACTTTCTAAAAAACTTAATAAACTTTTTTTTACATCAACAAAATTTTAGTTTTACCACGTATAACTACGAGCTTGCCGCTTGTTCAAATTCTTTCCATGTGAAAAAGTAATGTTTTCAAAATATACTTAAATATAATTGTAGTTATGTCTGCTTAAGGTTACTTTTTGTTGTAAGACGTCGTTAAGAGATTAAAAGCATAAACAGTAAAAGTTTTTATTAAATTATACGTAAAAACTGCTTTTTGTTCAATAACATTGTAAAAAATAAAAATATTCTGTTTAACACAGTTTAACTTTATACATAGCTGTATATAAAAATAAAACTGTTTATTTTACTAAAAACACACTTATTATTTTCGCTAAATATCAAAAATTTTACAATAATTTTATGCATAATTTTTCGGCAGAAACTTTTAAATGTATAAAAAACTACACTTAACCCTGACATTTAATGTAGAGTATATTTTTCAATTTTCTTTGCGTTTTTTCGTGCTATTAATTTAAATAAGTGTGTAAAACTGACGTCACTTGTAGAAGTAAAATACGGTTAGCATTATTTTATACTATTTTTGAAAATTATAAAGTTCAGGTATCAAGTAGAATCATTGTCAAAGTTTTAGACGAGCATAAAACTCGTAATAAAAAACATATTCTTAAGTAGACTTTTACCTTGAAGATATAATATATATTAAACCTACATATAAGTTATTTAGTAGAATGTTAGTTTATTTATATGAAATATAATTTTTATAATAATTAGACTAGCATATATAGTAATTCATATTTTTTATTAAAAATTATAGCCAACATTTCCTTTAAAAATGTAATAACTTTAAGTAATTTTAATAGAAACTAATTATTAATAAGAATTAAAGTATGAAGATATTTATAGTATTTAATATTTTGTTTTAAGTTTATAACTAGTCAAGAAGTTGTATTAAAAAATGTTTTAAATCTAAATTAATTTTAAACTGGAAGCACATCTAAATTGAAAATTAAAACGGTAAAAACTGTGCATGAATCCATCTCACTGTTAATAATAATTAAAAAAACATTAAGCATGAACTACATTTATTGTTTTATATCACTGATAGCTAAAATCGATTCAAATCTAAATTATTTTACATTAAAACGGACTTGAAAAAACATAATACTTATAAATAATTTTTTTTATACAGAGATTTAAATTATATAACTAAAATATTTTGGGATTTGACTTAATCTTAGAGATAAAGTTTTGCATTTTTTATCTAGTGAGGTCATGCGCAATAAAAAGTTAGTTCAAGTATAATTTATAAGCTTTTGATTACCACAGTTGTTTTTGTGTTAAAACTTTATTTTAACTAACGGCGTTTGACTGCTCTCAAATAAATTTAAGAACAGATCTACGGAGTCTATAAAATATTAACACACATAAGAAAAAAAAAAGAAAAAGCATGTATAATCATGTATAGTGTTTATGTAGGTAGTGACTATAAATGAACTTTATGGTTTAAAAACAAAGTTTGGGATAAAAACATAAAATTATAAAATTATCTACAAAAAATACAAATTTGATAAAAGTAGGCACTATCCTCAAAAAGCTCTAAGAATAGGCAAGTTTTTAAAATGAAAATTAAATTGAGTTGTGCAGAAATGTTACGTCATAATAAATTTAACAAATTGGTCAATAATTTATTTAGCTTAAAAACATGAAGTATTAATCTTGCAAGTGTTTGTGATTGTAATGTGAGTGTTGTGAAATAAATTAGTACATAAGTAGACAGAGTTATTTAAAGTAGAATCGTCGGTTGTGGGGCTAAATATTTGATAAATCTTGCCGCTAATTCAGACCTACTTCTGAAATAAAGGTTACATTTAAAAATGTTTAGATGTAATGAAATACTAAATTAGACTAAAAAAAATAAAACTTCATTTATTAGCTCTTAAATTTTGACATTCAAGTATATTTTTTTTACGGAAATAATAATAGTTTTTTATAATCAAAAAATTTACATTTAGTTTAAAGCTATTTAGTTAATTAAAGCGCTTACTGCTGTTGTATTGGTAATTTTTTTAAGAACATAAACTGCATTATCTGAGTGACGTCATACTAAATAAAAAGCAAACTAAAGCTTCAATCATTTGTATATAAATTATAGCAACTTCTGTTCAGTAAGCTTATTGTTATTTGCAAAAGTTTTTTTGTTTCCAACTTTTAAAACGAGCATCAAGCTCGGAATATGAAACCACTTTATAGTCAAAGCATTTAAAGCTAAAGCAAACAGGCAATAACAGTAGTGTTGCTCATAAAAAAATGGTTTGCTTTGTTTATCTAACAGCTTCTTATTACTTAAAGTAAATAAATATTTTTAAATGACGCAAATGTATACAATTATTTTCTTTTAATCTACTTCATTTGTATATATATAACAAAAGAATGAAAACTTTTGCACCTTCTAGCGCACATCTAACAAGCAATGGTTTAAAAGGTTACAAATTTAATTAAATTTACCTGAGTTCATTAAATTTAAACAATACTATCTAAAACTAAATTAAACAATTGAAAAATTGATTAAAGTATTTATATATATTTCGAAAGAAAATTATAGATATTTCTTTATAATTCTATAAATTAAACCATTCTTATAAAAACTATAATTTTATTCAAAGTATGTGCTTAAAAAAACAACTCTGAATAATCATCAATTGTTAAACAATACAATAAATAGGTTACTACAATATCAAGTATGTTATGAAAATACATTACAAGTTTCATGCAGTTTTCATCGATGCATTAAAATATAAATTCAAAACTATAACATTATGCGTTTGACGTCACTAAGTAACCTTAAGCTTTTTATTTTCTTTAAATAAAAATAAAATTAAATTAATTTAACGTTTAAAGAAGTTGTTATTTTTTTTTACCTTTTACACGAGTTAGGTTAGTTACTAAAGATAAGTATCTTCGATTCAAGCCAAATTTTGTAAAACAATAACTTAATGAGTTTAAATTAGTTTCATTATTAATTGTTAAGTAGTGTTACTAAGTATATTTATAGATTGTTTATTATAACATTAGTTTTGATACTTAGTTTAGTCATTAAAAGTATTTACTTTAATAATATAAACCAATTAAACTTCTATAAACTAAAAAACTAAACTTTTTCGAAATATAAGTATAATCGACAAATAAATTTTATATTATAAGTAAAATTGATTTTCTAAATTTATTTTATAATAAAATAGTATTTATCAAACGGAAAGATTTGTTTGAAATATCAAAAAACTATTTACTTTTAAAATTATTCACTTTAAAAATAAACAAGTACAAACTTGAGTACGGATGATAAAAAAAAAACTCAACTTATATTTTTAGTAAAAAAAAAGGGAAACTATATATTTAGTAAATAGAATAACAAATCTCATCAAAAATTCACTGTAAATCTCATAGTGACGTAGTTGAAATTTAAAAGCAACTGTAATCATAAACTTTCATCATAAAATTAAGCTGACTTGCTTAATGTGTCTCATAATTATTGCTACAGAATTTAAACGAGTATCAAGCTTGCAATAAAAACTCATATAAAAATTATCTACGCCTATGAAAAAGAGTAATAAATAAAAACTCTTGTTATTGTATTATCTTTCATTTCGGTTTACTTTTAAAATAATCGTTAAAGTTTTTAGTGTCTTAAAATATTGTTTATCGTAAATTTTTGTTAAGTTATATTCTTTTATATTAACATGAAAATTATAATTAGTTATAAATTAGTTACTTGTAGTAAATGATGAGCTTTACAACACTACCAACAATAAAAGCATCCGAGACAACCTACGACCGGTTTTGTTTTTATTAGGACTTATCAGGTAGGCACAGTCGCGAAAAACCGCTGCTTTTAATATTTTGTTTATATAAACAATTCTAGTATTGGTTTTAAAGTTGATAAGCTTTTACTTTTAAAACAAATTTTCTTAAACAAAATAAACATTTTAAGTTTAGGATTTTTTGTTGTTTTTATAAATATATTTTAAACTTGATATGGTTTATTTTATAGACTTTTTAGTACTTAACCATTTTATATTGCTATAGTATTACTAAATCGAAACAATATTTTTAAAGAAAACAACTAAAACTTTCTTTATATCTTATAATAGTTTTTAAATAGGCGGTAAGTGCTCGGTTTTGAAAATTTCAAAACAAACAAGCAATGTAGGAATTGAAGTTTTTCGTATATAATTATCAATTAATGGGAAAATCAACTCATCGAAATTGAGTCAGAAGCCTTTGAAATAAGAAATCTATAGAAAAGATGTTTTTCTTTTATTAGGTTATATTCATATTGTCTTTTTTGAACTTTGTAATCGCATTATTTTTAAAAACAATAGAGCACTATCTGGTTGCTATATGTTATTTAAATATAAATAGCTTTACATCAGATGCAAGTGCAAGAGTTTATTTTGTTAGCTACAGCTTTTTTGAAGGACAATACTGTCGTTCTCTTCAGGCGTCAACATACCGGTGGCAAGCACTTTTTATGATTAGTAATGCATAAGAGAGAGAGAGAGGAGATATAATTTTGATTTTAAAAGTAAAAATACTCATCTTAATACTAGTGACGTCATACATAATAAAAAGGAAGTCAAAGTTTCTATTTTGAATTTAAATAAAATACCGTATAATACGTATGATTTATTTATTGAAATTAAACAATGGTATAGGTTTGTAAATGATTGATATGCTGTTCATAAATATATCTATACGTGAATACAAGGCAGCTTAAATAACTCTTAGTGACGTCATACTATCTATCTATACGCATAAAACTATCAATTTTTAATTAGATTTATCAGTACATAGTTTATATAGTTATTTTTGTCATATAAGCTTTTAGGACAAATATACTTGCGAAACAATTTTTAAAACGAAAAATCACCGCGTGATTTAAACTTAAGTTAAAAAAAAAAAAAACGTTATTAGAGAACTGACAAAAATTGAAAAAAAAATAGCTTTAGCTAAAATATTCCTTCAAGTTAATGAATATTGTCTAGTTTTAATAACAAAGTTTATATTCTGTACAACGAAAATCTACTACATTTGAATTTTCAACTAACATCTATATATGGATTTAATCTTCCTGAGGAAAAACTATTTCAACGAGCTCAAAGCACGTTTACAAACATATACAATAGCTACTTAGTAAAAACTATATACATGTGATTTTTCACTAATTTTATATATAATTATAACTGAAACTTTGATTTGCGTTTTTCTGCGCGTGACGTCACTTGTAGCATACATTTTGTTTTAATTTAAGCAAACACTTTTTGTCGCAAAAAAAAGTTTGCTTCTGTTATAAATTTTTAGTTGTAAACATATTTCTAACTGTTAATTAGACTCTTTAATTATAAAAAATTGTTAAAGTTAACTTTTTTAACCTTTAAAAAGTTATCTAAATGATATTAAACTAGACTTTTTTATATTTTTAACCTTAATAGTTGAAGCTTAACTGTGTGTAATGAAAATCTACAAAGTTTCATTTAAAAAAAGCTTTTTTATTAGTAAAACAGTAATTTTTATTTATGAAATTTGGTTTATTCACCATGTAAAACATTTGCAGTTTTATTCTAATTTGAAAGTTTTTTATTATTTAGTAAGCAATTATATTTGAACAGAATGAGGTGCGGTTTGTAAAACTTTTTACAAAAATTTTAGGTTTTTATAAGCTCTACAAACTTTTTGCTCGTTTGAAGTTATTTGACCATTTACAAGACTTAAAGTTCTAAACTGATAGTTTATAGAGGTTTTTCCTATCTTTTATGATGTCCGTAGAGTCGTTTGAAAATATATTTTACTTAATTTTTCACGTATATAAAGAAAAGCTTTTCTGACTAAAAAATGGTATGGTATTTTTTAGTACCTACACAATACACTACTATCCAAGTCAAAATGAACAATTTAAAGTTTAAAAAAAAATGTTTTTGAACTTTTAATATTTAAATTACTCAATCTAAAATAGTTTTGACTGTAGAAAATTAATCTACAAGGGTGTATATAGTACACAAACTTTTCTTTTTTTATTGTATATTTAAACTAAGTTTAAGAGCTAACTTTAAAATCTATATTACTAAACTTAAAAAAATTAAGTTTTATTAAATTTACTTCATAACTTTAAATATATTTGATAACTTTATATATTAATTTAAATATGTTTCGCTTAAAATACTTTTTTATAAAAAATAGAAAAAAATGTAGAGTTATGCTAAATAGTAAATTTTAGTTTTATTTATATAAAATATTTATGAAATTTTGCAATGGATCCCACGTAAAATATACCTGGATTGTTAAAGTAATTATACCTGTTTTTATATAACATTTAAATTTGCAACTCAGATTTAAGTTGAGAGAAAAAATAAAGTTTTGATTAAAAGTTTAAAAAATATTGAAGCTAAATAATTCCTTTAAACAAAATAATATTTATGTTTTCAATAATAAAATTAATGCATTGTACAAAGAAAAACTACGACATTTAAATGTTTAACTAACTCCACATATAGTTTTCATCTAGAAGGAAACTATCTTAACGAACTTAATGCTAGTTTACAAACATACAATGATACCTGATACTAAGTAAAATGTTTTGTAAATTTTACTTGATTATTCTAAAAAATTATTATAACAACTGAAACTTTGATTTGCGTTTTTCTTCGCGTGAGGTCACTTGTAGCATGAGTTATAATTTAATTTAATTTTTGTTACAAAAACAAGTTTGCGTACGTTATAAAATTTCTAGTCGTAAACATATTTTTTATTTTTAAATAGATACTTAAGTTAAAAAAATTGTTATAGTTTACGTTTTAAATCTTTTACAAGTTGTCTAAATGATATTAAACTATACTTTTTATTTTTAATTTATTAAAACCTTAAAAGTAAAAGTTTTACTTAGTAATAATGTAGAATTACAAAGTTTTATTTCTAAAAAGCTTTTTCATTAGTATAACTTTAATGTTTTTTTATAAAATATGGTTTATTTACTATCGAAAACAACTACAGTTTTATTCTTAATGAAAATTTTTAAGAAAAAAGTAAATCTTACTAAAATTTTATTTTACAAGGTTGCCTTTAAGGATAGTTACATAAATTAAAAGGTTTAGCAATAATAATAAAGAACAAAAAATTTAATCACATGTTAAGCTTATGCTGAAGTCAATTATTAAAAAATTATTCATTTTAGTCTATAACATTTAAGAAAACAGATCGTTCGTTAGTTTATGTATATTTCTTTATTAAGAGATTAAAAATAAAATTGTTTTTTGAGAGTTTTACACTCGTTTTACAAATTAAAGAAAAATAGCTTTACATTACAATCATGCTGGCAGTCAAAACTAGTTATTATATAACCTAAAGATTGTAGTTTCAATGTCTGGTTTATATTCGTATGACGTCAAGAAGATTGCTAGCAAAATGTAATGGTTTTATTTTTAAAACTTTAGTGGTTTATAATTGAAACAAAAGTTTTCATAATGTAAAAATAAAAATAATAAAAAGTATAGTTTTAGTAAAGAGCTCTTATTTACATATATCAATTTAGTTTTAAGTTTAGTAATATTTTGGATATAGATAACTTTGTTGTATTTTTTAAAGAAGTGTGTTTTATAACATAAATATAAGAAGTCAAATGAAGCATAAACAGTACATATGTATTTAGAGAAATTTCAACAGTGTTCGCTCTCTGTCCAATTTTTTTGTCGAGTTATAATCTCTTAAAACTGATTATTATAACTGAGTAGTTTGTGGCGAAACACAATTTATTCATTTTATATTTATATTAAAAAAACTTATTTCATTGTCAGTTAAAAACTATAGTTTTACATATGTACTACACTTACTCAACTTTTAAAAATATTAGGATAAAATTGAACTGTAGGTACGTCGATAGGTCACAACTGTTGTGTGGATTTAAGTTGCGAACAAAACAAAAGCACACGGCTATTGATCTTGATATTTCTAATTTGAATATATAGCTTACAATAAAACTGCTATGAATGTCCACATAAACTTTAACAAGCAAACATTTCCGTTTTAGATATATAATTACAAATTCAACTGATTATTAAAAAATATAGTACTGTTAAAATTTTTTGGGTATACAAAGATAAAGAAAAACTAAAAATGTTTATTAATTAAAGGATTTTTCTAACTTTTATGCTTACAGTTAAATTGTTATTTAAATATTTAAATATTTAAATGATTTATTAATAAAAATTCTAGGTAGTTGTTAAAAAATAGCCAAACAAGTTTTTTTTTCAGTAATTTAAAAGTAAATTCTAAAATAAACTTTCATTTTGTTAATTAACTTAAGTGTAAAAAAGTATTAAAGAAAACATTTTTTAAATAATTAAAAAACAAGCAAATAATTTAAGCATTTTTTAATTATTTAAACAAAGTAAAATTAGTTTTGCTTTTATGAGTATAACACTATTTGCGAAACATCCTGTGTAGTTTAGCATTCAACTTAAATTTAAATAAATAAAAAACTACAACCATAATTTCGCAAGGATTAAACTTATTTATTTTAAGTTTTTTATAAACGTAACAAAGTTATAATTTTTATGTATAGCTAAGTTTTCTTGTAAAATACTAAAATGACCACCTTTATAATGCTTTGGTTTCAAGATAGTTTACCACATCATTACTTTTTAAAGAAATTCAGAAATAAATTAACATTTGTATAAAAAACTTATATGTAACATATTATTAACAAATTAGAATAAATTTATCTGTTTTTTGTATATAGATTACTATATATAAGGTAGTATATTTTACCACTCTTTGACACATTTACACTTTACGTCTTGACATCCTGTTTTAATGCTGAATAATTTAACTTTGCATATTAGTTCTCATATATCTAGTTTGAAAACTTGTTTGAAAAAATTTGTTGGATTAGTTTCAATGTTTTATTTTTGATATAAAACAAAGTTACCAGCATTATTAAGCTCTGCAATTTTAATTCAATCAAATATCTCTGAGCACTTAGTGACGTCATGCGCAATAAAACGCAAAATACAGCTGAAAGACAAATAAATTCAAAAAATACAAGCAATCAACTTACTAGCAGTAGATCCAACACACGGTTCTGATTTTTAAACGAGCATTTTGCTCGCAGTTTGAAGTTATGGCAATAAGAATTTTGAATGACGCAAAAATTTCAGGACTGATAATAATATGGAAAGTATGCCATTGTTTAGGTATATAGTTTAAAATCTATAATTCTTAATACAAAAAATCAAAGTTTTTGTTTTTTTAACAAGTTAAGCATAATAACTTGAAAAACAAAATGTTTAATCTTTTAAAATATTTTCATTTAAAATTTATACTAAATAATGATTTCAGCAAATAGTTTTTTTTTTTTTAATTTACAAATATGAATACATTACTTTTTATTTTTATAAAAGTTAAATGAGCGTAAATATTTTAATGATGAAATTACATTTTTGAAACAAAGTTATATAAATTATTGACTTTTAATTCAATAAAATAATTATTTTATAAAGTCGAGTTTATAAGGCTACCAAAACATAATAATTTGAGTTGATTTTTTAATGTTATTAAATATTGTAACATTGAATAAAGACACTTTTGCACGATCAGAAAATTTTGCACGGGTTGATTTTTTTCTTTTATAATTTTCTTATTAACTTTAATTTTTTTTTACTATTACTGTTACCCCTAACCTTTACCTTAGGTAGGTAAATTACTTTTCTTTTTTTATTATTATTTTGATTTAAATTTAAATTTAAACTTTTATATAAATTTTTATCAGTTTTTTTTTTGTTTTTACGATCACTTTTAACCCTACCCATACCCTCGATCAGTAACTTTTCTAATTTTTTTGTTTTGTTAGTTTAACTTTAAGTTTTTTTTATCTTATTTTTCTGATATTTTTTTACTCAGGTGCAAATGACAATCCATGCAAAATTGACCCTCAGTGCAACTTTGTCTTGGTGCATCATTGACCCGTCCCTTTAGAAAGTATACTTTTAATTAAAAAAATATATCTACAGCAAACTTCTTTGAATAAAGTTTAAATAACAAAATCTTTGAGTGGTTTTATACTTTAAAATTTTTTAATATATATTAGTTTGAAAGTTGTTATCTAGACAATTTTTTTCTTTTTTTTAATTTTAATTTTTTTTATTTTTTGATTATAAATTTCAAACATATTCGGTTTTTTTAATTGTAAGTATACTTCTTTATATTATTTATAGATAAAGAAATGCAAAATTTCTTTATACTTCAAAAATGCAAAAAAAGTTCATGATAAAACACCACATGACGTCACTGCTTTGTACAAGCGAATGGTAGCTTCATCATGTCATTTATTATTACTTAAAAGTTCAATTATTATAATAATAACTTTTAAACTTGTTGATGTGTTTAAAACGAGCTCGATGCTTATTATTACATCTTTCCACTAATTTATAAAAATTTGCTTTAGTACGTACTATAAGTGAAAAAATAAAATAAAAAATAATATAATTTAACATTTAACAGTCAACAGTAGTATAAAATTATAACTATAGACTAGAAACACAACCGATTATAAATTTTTTAAAAGCTCACATGCATTTTTAGAATTAATTTGTGATATGCTTAATTATTAATACTATTATGTTATGTATAAGATAGTAACTATATTGGTTAATAATTATAATATAACGCACTCAGTTTATTATGAGTTTTGAATACGATTTTAATAGAAACGTCTAAAAGTATATAAACTTTTCTAATGTATACTAAAATATACTAAATTATATTTTAAGCAACTTTATAAACTTTTAATGACATAAATGTCAGATAATTTCTAATGATCTGTACAAAAAATATTTAATAACTAAACTAACTTTGTATGCTTTTAGAGGTTTTTATTAGTGTAAGAAGATATATGTTTGTTAAAATTGTACTTTTGTTCTTAATTTTATTATAAGTGCAAGGTCATTTATTAAATAATGTAGAAAATGTTAAAATCTAAACACTTAAAGTATAAAATGAAATATAATTTAGCAGTAATTAACATCAAAATCCCTTAATTTTCTAGTATAAATATTTACTAGTGTAGAACTTTGTGAAAGTTAGTATTATTAAAACTAAAAAATTAACGTTAATGAAATGCGTACTGTACTTGAAATTACTTTTTTTTTAATACATTTATAAATGCAGCGATGATTACCATATCGATCATCTACAAATCTGTACCATTGTTAAATTCCAACCGCTGAACTGCATTTATTGAAAGTAACTTTATTATATATTCTTATTAGAAACTATGAATTGCTTTTAAATGTGTATGATGTCACAAGTAACATAATTAGCACATTTACTTATACTAAATTTAACTTGTTTTTGTCTGATAAAATAATAATAACCTTTAGTTTTAAACAAAGATCTTAATTTTTATCAAAAAATGAGTATTTAACTTATTTTTAAATACCTCTTTTTCTTGTCAATTAGCAGTAGTTTAAATTACTTAAAATAAAACTTTATATTTTTACAGTTAAAAGTTTATACCTATCTTCTTTATTAATATTTTATTTTAGAGGATTTTTTAAACTTGTTTTTATTGTTTTTTAATAATATAACATTAAATATGTAAATTTTAAAATAGTATTTAGTATATTTATAGCATTTAAATAGAAACATTTGATTAAAATGTCAATAAAACAAGACATTTCAGTTTGAACATTTACCACAGGCTTTTAGCTTGTAAAATAAATATAAAGGCACAAACAGATCAACAACCATAAAATAAACTGAAAATTTCTTCTATGTAAATATACACGGCATAAATTACTGCATACTTTTTATTCAAAATGACGTCACTATGATCTTAACAAAAAAATTTATTTTTCATTTGCAAGCTTTATTAAAGTTTGTCTGCTTGACATTGCTAATAAAAACTTAAAAGTCATTGCAATTAATTAATTAAAAAAATACTAGATTAAAGATATAAATTTAGAAATTTCAAAAATATTTTTTTTTTTTAAACTCAAAAAAACCCGGCATTACAACATAAGTGTTTAGATAATCAACTATGAGTGTAAACTTTGAAATTTAATATGAACTACTAAAAATGCTTTTTTATTTTTAACTAATCTTTATCTAAAACTAGTAAAAATGCATAAACTGTTAGTATCTATTTGTAAATATCAATATGAAGAAGGTTTTATTTTTGAGATATTAATTAAATTTTACAAACTTTTTCAGTTTTTATAATCTTTTAAAATGATTTGATAATTTAAAAGACTTAAAACGCAAAACAACTGGTAGTTTTGAAAAGTTAAGGTTGTTAACAGGATATTAGTGCGAAAATCTAATACACCTTTAACTAAAATCGAAAAAACTAATATTTTTGCGTATTTTTTTAAATTCTGTACACTATATTCAAGGTATTATTTCCAATTTAAATATTTAATGATTGTAGTAATATAATAAATTAAATAATTGCTATATACTATGTTTAAATATTTTTTTTTAATCAAGTATTTAAAATCTTCTCCAAGCAAGCTAAATATAGATTGATTAAGAATGATTAATATAAATTAACATAATTCAGAATACATACTATTGAAGAACAGAAAAAATTTATACCTAAAACATTTAAATTTAGGTAAATGTGTAACTGTGTTATAATGGTTGTAAATAATGTAGAGCTTTAGTGAAAGCAAAAAGTAGCTTGCTCAAGTATATTATAAAATCAAAATCGTTCATTTATTTAATAAGGTAAAACAACTAAAACCTAATTTACTTATTTTGACTTTATATAATTTAGAGCCTTAATAAAGGCAGCAAATATAGATTACTCCTAAATATTATAAACTCAAGAAAGATTTTTTATAAGTTTGTAGTGACGTTATCTGCAAACAACGGAAATTAAGGCAATTTATTTTGACATAACTTGAAAAAAATATTCCGTTCATTTCAATGTGTTCTCTCTGAGTATTTAAACGAGCCAAAAACTCGAAATTTACATTAAAAGAAAAAAAAAATATTTTTTATCAAGATTATGTATTCTTCTTTTTTTTTCGTGTTTCTATATCCTTTAAATTTTTAACGTTATGTTTGCTTTTTGAAACCACAAGTTACTAGCTGAGCAACATAAGCCAACTTGTATTTGTGAATATGATATATGGTTTTGAAGTCATTTTTTGGATAGTTTGCAAAAACAAAAAAGTTTAAATGTAAACTTTGTGGAGATTTTTATTTAAATTTAAAAGCATTTAACTAAAACAAAAATGTTTAGTAATAAGATATAACAAAACTATATACATTTGTGTTTGAATAAGGTAAAACTTACATCTTTTCTAGTATCAGGTTATTTAAATAAAAATAAAATTAGTTATAAAACCAAATGTTTTTTTATTTTAAGTTTCAAAAGAGTTTTTGTTTTATAAATGTTATTATTTAGTAACAAATGTATATTTAATACTTGTATTTTTTTTTATGATATGCAGCTTTACTTAGGGAAATTAATATTAGTATTATAAACAAACTGTGTTTTAACTAAAAGGGTTACAGTATACAAACTAAAATAGTATTTATCAAACAAATAAACTTATTTAATTTGACAAAAGTTATGCTATGTTAATTATATCTATTGTTTTCAGCTAAACACCAAAGATTAATTGTAAATTTGATAAAGTGAAAATGATTTTATAATAGTATTAATGCTAATATTTTAGTAAAGCTTCCTTTATATTTTTATGTAGTGTGTTAGTCTTATGTTACAGTCTTATGTCTACACATAAGTTTTAGTATTTAAAATTATTAAAATTTTGTTGATAAACCGTGTTGAAGGCAATTATATGACAACTTTAATCAAAAAGAAATAAAGTATATTTTCATGTTATTAAACGATTTCATAAAAAAAATTATTGAATACGTTTTAAACATTTTAAGAAAAATAAAATAATTTTTAAAGCATTAATTTTATATTAAACACCAAAATGTTAATTTGTTGAATTTTTAAAAATAATTAGTCTTGTGTCTATCATTTCAGACCATTTAAAAAATGTTATAAACGATTAGCAATAATTTTGTTTAATGATGAAAATTTATTAACTTAAAAGTCGATAAAGAAACATAGTTTATAAGTAAACTTTTTTATATGAACAAAGAATGTAAAAAACTCATATAATAAACAAAGAATATATGGTTTTCAACTTTTTGGATAATTAAAATTTACGAGCTTAAGCTCGTTTTGAAAGTTAAAGCTTCAAAAAAATTAAAATAAAACTAAATACTAAAAAACTACTCAAAATATATATAAAAAAAACGATGCTTTCGTTTGTTTTCTTTAACGTATGACGTCACTATGAGCTTACTAATATAACAATTGCTAAGATTATTTTTAATTAAATGAAATAAGAATAATAGACCAGCTTTAACTATTTGAGATTAACAAGTTTTAAAATACAACTCTATCAAAAAATATTAGTTTAAATAGTTTTTAGAACTTAAAAGACGAGGTTAAAATAATTTATGAAACTATGAGAAGTAGTAAATATTATGTAAGGTATTGAAAATAATAAAGAATTCGAGTTTATATTAATGATTTATATTAATGTACTTTATCATAATTTTAAATTTTTATACCTAAACATTAGAATAAAAATTTATCAACTTTATTTTTATAGGTATATAGTAGTAATTTTTTATAATGTATTTCTAAAATAGATTAATACATTATATATTTTTCTTTTTTAGGTTTATGTTTTAACAATAAAATGTAAATGTTTTTCATTATTACTTGAGTTATCGATTGTTTAAGAGTTAAAAACTTATAGATATATAAATTATAAATTAATTTAAATGGAATAGTTTTAATAAAACTATTTCTATAATTTTCAATGAAAAATTAATATTTGCTTTTAAAGTTATTGGTGAATCTTTTTTTTGACTACTAAATTACACATTTTTTTGTTATTCTGAGATTGTCCTGCTCCGAAATTTCTTTAGTATTATAATGAAAAAGTTATAAGTTGTTTTACGATTTTAAATATTGTTTAAATAAATTTATACAAATGTAAGCAAAAAAAAAATTAAAGTTATAACTTATTCTTAAAAATAATACACAAATAAGTGTTTAAGTGAACAAAACTGCTCATAATCATCCGAGCAAAATTTTATCTAAATATCTTGGTGACGTCATGCGTTTTAAAAACGCAAACTGCAGCACAAATGTTTTATGTTACAACAAAAATGATATTGTTCAGTTAATAA
The DNA here is from genome assembly GCF_965202585.1 of Thalia democratica. NCBI lineage: Eukaryota > Metazoa > Chordata > Thaliacea > Salpida > Salpidae > Thalia > Thalia democratica. Next base: position 3,979,625 of record NC_139170.1, read on the forward strand.
AGTGATTGCTTGTATTAATAAGTGACTAAATTAAAAAAAAAAACCAAAGCTTGTAATTTTCTTTTACTAAACTGAACCTTTAAATTACATTATTCGAACTGGTAAAATTTTATTTGTTTAACTTAATTTATAAAAACAATATTTTATTTTCATCTTGTGACTTTATATAGTTTTCATATCTCTTATTAATTAGTTTTATGTTTTATGTTAAAATTTGAATTAGTTATTCTTTCCATTAAAGTAAGTCGTTTGTTTATATTGAGATTTGTTGTTTGATGTGTATTTTAGTTTACTTTACTTAATTTAGACTTAAAAACTACAAATATTATATATTATTATAACAGTCGTATAAAACATTTAGTATTTTACCTAATATTAACATTAACTTCTAAAAATCTGTAGAAATTATTTTAATTTTAATGAACACATGTATATACCTACTTTAGCTTCTATTCTTTTATTACAGAATTATTCTTTTTACAAAACCCAGTTGAAGTGTGCTAATTCGTTAATACACAGAAACATATGTTGGTACAATAAATTCAGTTATGCTTTTTATGCTTTATATATCTTTGCTTAGTAAGAAAATATTTATAGATGCACCTATTTAATTTGCTGAATGACAAAGAAGTTTCACAATTACAATGTCTATATAAAAGATACTGAGTTTATTTAAGTTTTTTTCAATGTACATAACGTCATAAGGAGTTCATTTTTGTTCAAAAGAAAGCTATAGTTATAACGAAAACTCTATATTACTACTATATGTCTTATATAGTTTGTGCTATTAATGACTAATTATTGCAAAAGTAGACAATGTAATTTTAAAAATATGTACTTTGCAGAAATGTGTTGGAGTTAAAAGTTTTTTTAAGGTTAAAAAAAGTGACTATTGGTTTTAGTGAGATGAATTCTTTTTACAAAATATATTTAAAATAAATTCATTTATTAGATATGAATAAAGTTTGATAGTTTAGCTTTTGCAGTTTCATACGAACGTAATAATTTTTGATAACCTTTTGTTTAAACAAAAGTATTATTGTAAAAATATTGTTATAAGTAGTATATAACGGTTAGAAACGTATTTTTATACACAACAAGTGTATGAAATTTTACTAAGAAACTAATTTTTTGACTGAAAAAGTATACAGTTGACAGAAATATATTATATATACATTCATATAAATTATAATTAATATAACAAAAAAGAGAGAATAATGATTCTCATTATTTATTGTATAGTTCAATACATTTTTCAAAGGAAAAATATTAAAGCGTTTTTTATAACTTGAACTTCCTCGTTCAAGAAATATTCTTTTTAAGTTATAAAATATTGATAGTTACTTTTTAGTATTTTTTAATGGTTTTTTAATATGGTGTCTTTTAGACATTTTTCTTGAATAATATGATGAGTATATGTAGAATAAAAAGTATGTATAGAAACGTAAACAAATTATACTCTTTTAAATATTATTTAAATGTTTTTTATCTATTTAGGAATTATTTGCTACAAATAACAATTTTTATGAAAAAGATAAAACATATTATTAAATCACAATATTTAAGGCACTAAATTATATCACCTACATAAACAATATTTTTAAAAATTAACGGACAAACATAATAGTTATTAATTAAACAAATCTAGTTAAGCAACTAGAAATGACTGTTCTAACTGATAAACAACTTTTTAACTAAATACTCTTAAATAATAAGGATAGTTTTTATTTTAACAAAACTGCATGTTGAAATTTGTGTAAGGTCGTGTTATTAAAAAAAAAAAGAACTTAGCTAGTTTAGTAATATATATACCATCAAGCTGTAAATATAATCTCATTTCTATATGGGAAATTTTAAAATGAATCGGTTTTTAATTTGTGTTTAAAGGTGCTATATATTTAAGCTCATATAAACACCAAACAAGAAATAAACAGTAATAGAATGGTATTAAAAACAAGTCAACACAAAGTTATTAGTTTATGGAGTAAAACTGTTTATCAAAATGATAAAACATTGAACTGAAAAAATAAATAACTTTTAAAAACTTAATTGACTTATTTTGATTTTATTTATTATACAAATGTATATAAATCATAAAGTCATTAGTTTATAGTAAAATTAAATTATATAATTTTTTATCCTATAGTAAAGAAATTTAAGTCTTAACATTTTGAAGTTATATATACAGTTGTAAAAATTGATTTAAAAGAATAAAAGTCTAACCAAATATAATGCTTTTGATGTTTTTTAATTTGTTTTGTTAAGTGTAGTATTTCAACAAGTCAAAGAAATAATCTACCTTAACACTACATAACTAAATTTTCAGTGACTAACCAGAAAAATAGTTTAAATGTCATATTTATTTTTGCTGTATGTAATATTTGTATTTAACTACTTAAGTATAGCGAGCTTGATGCTCGTAAAAAATTACGTAGTTGACATAAACCTGCTCTCTACTAAACTTTCAAATTAAATGCTTATACCTAATATTGTATTTGATTTTTAATATATATGGCATCTCTAGACACTAAAAATAACTTTTATTCAAAGTATATAATAACAAAATTAAATTGATTTTTTGGCCAAAATAGTTTATAATCATTCATAGTTATAATTGTCTATGTAATACTTTTTATAGACAAAAAAAAAATATTATGTTGATTAATAGAGAGATTCTTTTTATTTTTTTTACTTTTAAAAAGTCTTCTGGGCATTTATTTTTTTAATTTTGTGTAGTCTGAATAAGAGGCGTCGCATGGGGTAGACAATTGCTTTAGCGCACCACTTAAATAAAAAAACATAACTATAAATTGAAAAATAGAACTTTTATTAGAAAATAACTTGTTGTTGTTATAGTATTTTATTTTCCTAAATTAGATTTAAAATGTATCAAATTAAGATTTTTTAAAATACTTTAAAAACTTCTGTAAAGGTATGTGTTATATCAAAAATAAGATAAAAAACTAGATTCTTATCGATTCACGCATAAAAATATCAACTTTTCTTTATAGAAAGAAAACATGAATAAAGCTTAAACGGTTACACATTAAACATAAGAAAAATATAATTATTTAAGTGAATTTTCAATTTACATTATAACTATTTATAAAAAAATTTTTTTCAAACATAGCTTATTGTTATTTAATATTGAGATATTAAGTTAAATTAAGTATTTTATTGTATTACGTAAAGTTCGTAGTCAAAATATTTTAAATTAATGCTTTACAATTTTTAAAATTGTAATAGTTATTAACATTTTTATATTGCTACAAAAACTTCAAACTCTGACGACTATAAAAAGCATCTTTGCTATATTTTATATTTTATATTGTTGTATTATTTAAAACACACTTTTTCAATTAGATACATCTTTAAAGGTAGTAGTTTATTACAATATTGAATGGTTTTAGACATACTTCTTTGTAACTTATGCTTAAAAATAAATTAAATGAAATTATGAAAAAGTTTTTAACTTATCGCATGATATAGTTCTGAGATGTGATTGGAAAATATAATTGTTTTGAGTTTTGAAGATGCTAGTTGTACTACTACTTTATTTATTACTAACTAGATTTAAAATTAAGAAACTCGTTTGCTTATGGATGGCTTGTAATAAAATAAATAAAATAAAGTTTTTATTAACTTATTTTCATATGTAGTTTTGTAAAGTAGAGTAAATAGGATTAAAAGCGAAGGGTCTAAACAATGCATATTTTAGTTTTATCGTACCATAACAATTTTTGATTATTCAGTTATCAAACAAACGACTTAACATAATTCAATTTATTAAATTAAATTTCTCAAATGATTTTTATATACAATACTTATATTTACTAGATTTATAAATCAAATTGAAAGTTGTTGTTAAAATTGGCAAACTTGCTTGTTGTGTTCTTAGTGACGGCTTGTAAATTAGAGACTAACAAAAGCTTAAGTTGATAATATTTATTCAGTTTTATTTTAAAGTATTGATCATAATGTTTAATAGAATTTAAAACGAGTAAAAAGCTCGTAAAATTTAATTAATTTAAGTCTTCACGTAACTGTTTTCAACTATTATTATTAAGGTTTTGAAGAAGTCCATAAATTTACTTATTATCATCAATAGTTTTACGAATCGTTGAAAATAACACAAAATATAATTAATAATAACATTTTAATTTTAAGTTTTAGTTCAAACCACTTTTAAAACAAAAAGGATGCTCAATACTTGAATTAGATCTTTGGTCTATTTTAGATATTATTTTTAACTTTATTTAATAAAAGAGAAGTAGCATCTAACTCATAATATGAATCAACTTGATCTATGTTATTTTACAAATAATTTTATGTAAATTTTTAATATAAATTCATACTAGAACTAGTTTTAGTTTAATTAGTTCTTTTTAAATAAGTTTTTTAAGAGTTATAATCAATAAAGGTAAACTAATTAGTTAAATGTTAGGAACAATTAAGAACAAAACTTTATAATTATGTTCAGCTTAAATTTATTCAATATTGTTCCATTATCTTTTAGAATCTAAATGACTTATTACATGTAGTAAACATTGAATTACTAATATGAAATAAGTTAGACTAAATTTTAAATCTGTTTGTTATAAATAGTATAACTACTATCGTTTTTTATAAGTAATAATAAATTTAAATATCATACAGTATCAATAGGGAGAAAAAAGTTGGGTAGAAAAATATTTACTAAAGGCTGTTTAGCGACGGTTTATATCAACCCATTTAAAATTTTTTGAATTTTAAAATGTCACGAGTTTATAACTTTTTAAAACGCTTTCGATTCAAAGCTAAAACTTTTAAAAAGTATAAACTTTTAAAGACAACATTAATTATATCGAGCTTGTTCTATAAAGTACCACATTAAATTATAAAAGTATTTATTTGTAATAAGTAATATAACCTAAGTTAACTTCAATTGAAATTTTTTTAAATTATAATTAAGTATGATGTTTTTGTAATAAAATAGCCTCAAATAGTAGCGTCTTACAACGGTAATTTTGTGGATTAGTAGTATTTACTTTAATAAACGTATATAATTCCACTTGTTTATTAAGCTTGCAATACATTAGAGCAATAATTTTATGTCTTTGTCAAACCTTTAATTTTATTTTTATAAAGAGCAAAATTCTGCTTCAATCATAAAAGGTTCTAATTTTAATTTGCTGAGCTTATAAAATAATGTAGCTTTTATAGGTCTAAGCAATTTTGAAGCACGAATTAAAAAAATTTAAAACACTTATTAGTTAAACTTACCGTAAATGTTTCTTTCTAAAGTTAAAAATAATTGCCGTTTTGAAATTTCTTGTTTAATGAAGAATGGTTGACTTATATCTTCAAGATAGTTCTTAGAATTTCGAGCCAAGTTCTGAAAAATTTTGACAAGAGGTGCTTATTTTAAAAAACTGTTGTTTTGGAATGTATAATTGGAAACCAATAGCTTTCGAATCGTTTGAGTATTTTAGTTATAAAAGTTTAAGTTTTTTCAGTTTGTACCTTGTATAAGTTTTATGTTTATTTTAACACTGTTATATGTTTTTTATTTATTTGTTATTGTCTTTCAGTTTAAGTGGCTTAGGTTTTAATGCCTAGGTCCTTCGTTTGACATTAAACTTTAATACAAAAGTAGTAATAATAACAGTAATACTTGCTCTGGTGTAAAACTAATATTTAAATTGAATATATAAACAATAATAAGTTTTTGAAGATAGTATCATACGTTTTAGTCGATATTGTATTATTATATAGGTATTGATAAAACTTTATTAATTTCAAATTTTTATTTTTTACAATTTAACAAAAATTAAATTTAAATGAAAGGTATTATATTTAACATAAATAATGTTTTGATAGTTAATAGTGCATACAAAGTTTATAGCCTCTAGTTATTAGAAAAAGTATAAATACAAAACTCAACAATGTATTAATGAATAACACTAAAAATCCTAATAAATTTTACATGTCTTGTTGTTTTACAGGCTAAATATTTTTTTATGAACAGTCATTGCGAGCTTTCTGCCCGTTTTAAATACTTTTAAAAATTTAAATGCGAATTAACAAAACAATACTTCAATTTATAAAAAAAGCTTCACATTAACTTGTGTTGTTTGCAGATGACGTCGTTAGAAAATTGAGTGAAAATTGATTAATTTTAAATCACTTATAATCAATACAACACCTGTACTCAAATAATAAAAGAATAAAACATGTTTATATATGTTCCTTATTTTAGAAGCTTTAATGTTCTGTTATATTTAGTTTAAAGTTGTATAAGTTTCCACAATAAAATTAATTGTTTTTCAAGCTATATATTTTTAAACTTGGAAATTTATTTTATGTAGTAATTGAAATGAAAAGCTTGCTTATTAACACTTACAATAAATTAAATTTGCTTTCAAAATAAGTGCTGATTAAAGCGTTTATAATGCTAACCTGTATGATGCTAATACTAAATTTTTATTAAGTAAATGTTATAATTCAAAGCAACAGTAAAAGACAACGGTTTAACAACAACTATAAAATATAGATTTTACAAAGGTTAAGAAACACTTTTTAACTGTTTTAATTTTAGTTAAGTTTTAAAATCAATATAACAACAATAGTAATAATAAAAACTGTATGTAGCTTTCTATTTTCTTCTAATTATTTTCTAAAGTAAACATTGCTTAAGCAAAAATGTAGTTAATAAAGTGAGCTTAAAGTTAAGATACATCTTAACGTAGCTTATTTCAATGGTGACCTAGCTATTGAAATAATAGTTAATTTTTATCTAAGCTTTTATTAAAGCCAATTGGTTAAAAAGGAATTTAAAGTTTAACTTAAAAATACATTAATAAAAAAAACTTAGACACAAATTTTTAATTAAGTTCTGAAATTTTAACCGAGAATAAAGATCATAATATAAATTTATAACCAACGCAAATTAAAATTTAACTTTATCTTTAACTAGTGGTAGTTTTTTAAATATCTATTTTAAAACACAAGCTACAAAAAAAAAACTTTTTACTGCAATAAGTTTAATGTAATGTGTATGAGTAATATCTATACACATTTTAGCTGTATTTTGAATAGAAAATAATTCTTTTCATATCATCCTAATTTTAAATTAAAAATAATAAATTAGCTTTGAAGTATTTAAAATGCTGCTAAAAGTCAGTTGGGTAGTTAAGTAACTCACACAAACAATGTTATCAAACTAAAAAAAAAAAAAGAGCTTATCAAAAATGGTCATATATAAAGGTTTTTTTTTTAAATCAACATATAAGTCCACATTATTTACTTGGAAAAAAAACCAAGATTTAAAAACTTAAACACATAGTTTTTAAACCGAAAGTGATCCTATATTTTGTTTTGATGTTTAAGTTCTAAACTTCAACAAATACTTTATAAAATATATATGTATATAAAAATATCTAATTAGTTTTAAGTTATTTACTTATAATTTAATGACAAACTTTATTTACGTTATTAAACGCATAAATAAACAATAAATTTGAAAGTATACAAAAAGTAGTTATGTTTGTTAGATATGTATTATGAGTAATTTTTTAATTTTAAGCTTGCAAATGTTAATTAATTTTAAAGTAATTTCTGCTCTCATGATATTTGCAAAATGTTTCGAGTTCAAAATTGTTAAAAAAAGTTTAAATTTCAGTGTTACTATATAAAAAAAAGAAAAATTTATTGTTATATCATGTATGCACTTCTACTTAATAAAATTTTCTACAAAAAAGCATAAAAATTAACTATTTATGCATTTTAAACGTTTACTTTATATTGTTTTATTTTTGTGCTCAACAATGTTTCAAATCTAATAAACAATTAAAATTTTTATTTTTAAATATATCCCTGGCTTTAACAACTTTTTAAATATAATTAAACTATTAATCATTTTCATTAGTCTAAGCATTTAAAAATAAAGCTAATATGTTTACAAAAGTGAAATAAATGTTATAAATTTAGTTAATAAAACTAACAAAAGTTAAGTGTTAGCTATTAGGAATAATTTTATTCCTTTTTCTACTCTAAACTACTTTAAAATGAAACGGTTTAATTTTAATGAACTATACTAAAAACTTACAATTAAAAAAAAGGAACAATAGAGTCAAATATAAGTAAATTATAGTATATATTAGTAAGCTCTTAGTGACATCATTGCTTTAAAAAAGCAAATCGAAGCTTTAACTGTACTTTTAAATTTAGTCAACTTTGAAGAGCTTCAAAGATATTTTCTTTTTCGATAATATAACCAACTTTTAAAACGAGTATTATACTTGTTATTTTAGCTATAACAACTTACCAAAATATGTATTCAAGTTTAAAAAGCTTCTAATTCTACTTAGAAATATTATTATATTTAAAAAAAGTATCACTTTCTGATTAATCTACACAATTTAGGCTTAAAAACTTAATTCTATTGATTTTACATTTACTTAACAATAATACAAAACGTTAATTACACTACATTTTAGCTCTGTTTTTATATCATTTCAACAAAAAATAAAAACATAAAATACTTTGTTTATAACTTAAGTAAGCTGAATTAGTATTATTTCTAAAAAAGTTTGTTTAGTTTAGAATATTTATTTTAATAATTTACATTATATTGAAACTAAAAATATTACTTCAAGCTAACAAATTAGTCTATATAAATACAATTTTCTAGAGACATTTTGAAAAATTTTCGCGTAATTCAAAAATTTGATATTAAGTATGCTTCAGTTGTTTAATATTACTAGAAACAATGATAGATACTTATTACTTATCGAATCTAATTAAGCGACTATTAACTAATTTACTCAACAAAATTTTTAAAAAAGTAATTAATTTACATAATTAGTTTTATGTCTTTCAGTGAATTTCGTAGTCGAGTTCATGGTGACATCATTAAGCATTTGAAAACAGTCTAAAGCTTAATCTAAACATAATTATTCAATAAAATATTTAATTATCTTGAGGCACAAGAATTAGATTTAAATACGGTTAGTAATCTCGCATTTAAGCTCAATTTTCTCAATTTTACTAATATTGGTTTACTTATTTGTGTATTTTTATATTCTAATGTTGTTTAGTTTATGCTGAAAAAATTACAAAGTTGTAAAATACTATAGTTACAACTTTAGTATTATTAGTTTAATAAAAGACTCTTAAAATATTTGGTTCTAGGACCTGGTGCACGCAAAAACATTTCGGTTATCGAGTCGCACACCACTTATACCTTTTAGCGTCTTGTCAAGAGCATGTTATATACTTGGTTCTCGTATGTTCTTGATAATCATGTAAAGCAAGCTTGTTGCCCTCAAAAGCTTAGTTTACTAAGAAACTTGTGTAATGTAAAGCAACTTGAATATTTATACTTTAGAAAAAAAAAATGTTTTGTTTTTTTTTTTATTGATTTAGTTAGGAAAATCTTGACTCGTAAAATACAAAAGTATCTTTTAAATTGAAAAAAAAAATTTAGTTAAGAATAATTAATAAAAACAATTTATAGTTACTAACATTTTCTATAATTAGTTTGGTCTTGTTGTTAACAAAAGTAGTAAAACGAAACTTAAAATTGTTAAAATGTATAACAAGATAAAGCTAATATAAAAAATACTGATAGTTTTATTGTTTTGTGTTTTCGCTAGTCCTCGGATATTTTAAAGAAAAGGCATTACTAGCTTTTGCCCTTTAAAAAATCAGAAGAAATCAATTTCGGATATTTAGAATAACATAATTTCATTTTTGTAAAAATCTGTTTCTTGACTTGTGTTATTTGCAGATGTCGTCAATAGAAGATATTAAACGTATTTTATTTTCAAGATTTTAAAAGCGAAAAACTTTTTGTAATGTTTGAATTGTTGCATTATTAAAATTAACTATCATAAAACTTGTTTTTATTTGTTAATAACAAAAATAGCTATTTAAAATTAAAAATGTCTTTTAATGTATTTAGCAAGGTATTTGTACAAAAACATAAAAAAACTCAAAAATAAAAATTGCCAAAAACATATTTTCAAGTTAAATATATATGTTTCATCTAAAAAAAGTATAAAAAAACTTAATATATCAGTGTCATTTAACAAAAATAATTGTAAACAAAATTTAGTTATAATATATTTAATAGTATATATTTTTGTAATAATGATATTATAATAAATTTAAAATGCTGTTATAAAGTTATTATTTAAAATACAACTCTTAACATTTGTTGCAAGTTTAAAAGTTTAAATTAAAACTATAAATGAGTTGTATTTCTATAAAAAAAATTATGAAACTTCTTAAATTTATCACTTTAATTTTATCATCTTATAGAAAAAAAAGTTGCGAAGTTTTACTTAGTAAAAAACTATCTTGGTAATGGCAACAAACAAAATTTCAAGTCTTAAGATTAAACACTTAAAATATTTACCCAATCATGGTCTTTTATTGCGCTTGACATCATTTAAATACTTACAAGTAACTTATTTTTTTAACCTTTTATTTATTATAGAATATTTTTAAGCCCCTGCAAGATATTTAAGTTACTTAAAGCAAGTATTTTTAAATTAAAACAAGAAAAAGATTATAGCTAGAGTTTAGGGTGTTCAAAAAATGCAAACATTGAATTTAAGGAACAACTTAAACATTAATTTCTTTCAAATCTATTCAAGTCTTTCATATATATTATAATGCTGCATGTTAATAAACGAATAGTATTTCATACAGTTGTTAGTATATAAATGTTTAGATCATTAATAATTAAATAATAATAATGTTTCATTTCATAGTTATAATTTTTTACCTAAATTTTATAAAATACGACTAAAAGTATTTACAATGTGTATTAAACCTTTGTTACTGAAAAAAAGAACTATAGTTATTTAAATAAAAGTAAAACTAACTTTATAAGTTATACTTTTTAAGTTATTAAATTAAACATCGTATTTTTATAGTTTACAGTTCACGATGGTACTTAAAAACTAGATGTGAGATTGTTTGAAAATCTAGACATAAGAATTTAACTTGGGTTAGTTTAGTTTTGATCCTGTCTGATATATTATTTGATAAAACAAATCAATATAATACAGTACAACGAGCTTAGCACTCGTACAAAACTTAGAAGATTACATTATGCTTATTTTATGGTTAGATTACAACTTATTTATAGTTTAAGCTAAATATATATAGTTTTTATTTAATTTATGACGTCAATAGAAGCGTTAAATTCAGTTTAGCTCATTTAAAAGTGAATTGAGTGAGAAAAATTAAAGATTAGAAAAACATTTCTATAAAAAAAAATCTATATCATATTTTTATAATGATATTAATCTATAGTGAATTTTTATTCGAATATAATTCTTTACTGAGTTTGTTCATCAATGTACAGAAAAGCAGGTAACAAAAGTGCAATATTTTGAAAGTTAGTTTTTAAGTAAAAAACTCAACATATGAAGTAAAAGTAATAAAAGAGTTTAAATTTATATTCAGAAACTAAAAGTACTTATTTTAAGAAAAACTTTTGTTTAGATAATAATATGTCGATACGTGACACAAAGTATTTTTTCAAATAAATTGAATGTTTTAAATATTTTTTATGCAAAACTAATAATAAAAGTATACGGTGGTAAAGTTACTTATATTTTTACTTCTTCAAATTCTTTAGATACACACTTTTAATTTAACTTTGCTTAGAAAGAAAGTTGCAAACTTTTTACTCATAAAAATACTACGATACAACTAAAACGTAAAGAAAACAAAATGATCTGTAATATTTATTTAAAACATAAGCCTCAACTTGATTGTTTATTTTGCATAACATCAGTTGAAGTTTGACAAAAGTTTGTTTTTTAGTTTAAACACTCTTATATGTATGTTAAGTTACTTTAAGCAGAGTTTTATAAATTAAATAAGTAAACAATTTTTTTAAGTTGAGATAAAATAAAATAAAAACGATAAATAAAAAAAAAAGCTTTAACAAACTGCATTTATTTATTCTAACTAAATATATTTTAGCACTGCGTTTCAATACATTCATAAATAGCTTTATTTCTTATTAGTATATATTGTTTACAAACTATATATAGTTATTTACCAAAAAGACTTAATACAGTTTACTTCCTTGTCTTGAATTTCATACTTTACGACTATTTTAATTTGAGTTATATAATCTTTGTTTACATAATAAATAAAAGTTAATACACAAACTAAATCAAAGTAAACAATACTTTATATTTCTTTTTTAAAGCTATATGATAAAATAATGTATTTTTTCACCTTAAAGTTTATAATACTACTTATAAGCAAGAATTCAGTTTAGTGTGAACAGTTAAACACTATAATTTTCCAAAATTTAATTTAATTTTTTTTGTGTATTATTTAATTGAATTAAATTTAGTTAAATACTAAGTACAGAACTTATAACAACTTATATATTATTTGTGTTGTTCATTGATTTTTAAATTTAACTATAATTTAAACTTTGCCAAAAATTCAAACTTAGTACCATAATTTAACTTGTTTTGTTTTTAGGTAATAATTTATTTTAACTATAAGCTTTCATATAAAGCATTTAAGCGGGATTTTAAATTTAAATAGCGATTAAAAGCACAAGTTTGTTCAAATTTTTAATATTTACGTCACAATTAAAATAAGCTACACCAAATTCAATTAAATTTTAAGCTCACTTCATTAATTACACTTTTGCTTAAGCAATGTTTACTTAGTAAATTATCTAGAAGAAAAAAGAAAGCTACATACAGCTTTGATTATTATTAATATTGTTGTTATATTGATTTTAAAACTTTTAAAAAATTTAAACTTGTACTAAGATTCAGTCTTAATATTAAAATTCGATTTGTTTAGTTTCTTTTGTAAAAATTTTCAGTAATATTTGGTTTTATTTTAATTCAATTGTTTAAATGCTATTTTCTATGACTGTCACATATCTTTTTTTAGATTTATTTAAGCACTGACGAGGTCTTTGACCGAAACTAAGTTATAAAATAAATTTTTGAAAGAATAAATATATTACTTTTACTATGAAATTTTTAAGGTTTAAAATTAGTTTGTATGAAAAGTTATTAAGAGCTTCCTGCTCAGTCAATTATTAAGCAAGAAAAAAAACTCAATGACAAAAAAAATTTTATACACCAAAAATAAGCTTTATTATACTGTTTTCAATTTTCTGACCTTATAAGGCAATTTAAGCTTATCTGCAAAATCAAACAAGCAAAACCTGCAAAACCGAATCTTATAGATAATTAAGTTAACAAATTAAAATTAATAACATTTTATAAACTTTCTTTTAAAACTTAAAAACCAGTTAGTGATATCTAACTTTTATAAACAATATGATTAGAAAGCTAAAGAATGATAGCACGAAAAAAAGAAGTAAATAAAACTTCAAATTCGAGGTTTTATTTACAAAATAAAAATGTTACAAAATATTACGAGCTTGTTTAAATATTAGAGCTCGTTAAAGTACTAAAAATAAAACTAAACTAACTTAATAAAAAATATTTTTGTTAATGTGAAAAACGTTTACTAAAACTTATTCAGTTTTTAAAAACCAAAAATAAATCAATTTGAACAAACTAAATAATAAAAGGAATAAATGTAAACTTTAAAAACAAATTGAACAACTGATAATGATAAATAGAAGATGTAAGACTTAAGCATTAAAAACATAAATGAATACTTCAGGTTTTGATTTTATTTTACAATCATAAAAAAAATTAAATTTACTTATAGAAAATTTGAGTAAGATATACCAAGTATATCAAAATTAAATGATGTATATTAAATATTTTATCTCTAACACTTATCTTTTAAAAACTGTTAAAAGAAAAAATAAACTGTGCCAGGCATTAAATTAAATTTAAGGCATAAAATGAAGATTGAGTAGTTTTATTTTACATTTATGATTACAAAATGATATTCACATATCAAAATAAAACATACTTTTATAACTATTTTTATGCGAAATGTTTCGTAAATTTTGATTGTATTTAAAAATTGTATTTAAAATTGAAAAATAGTAGTTTTAGTTTCTTATGAACAAACGTATATAAAAAATAATTTTTCGAAAGTAAATTTTTAGCTTTTATTTTTTAATTTTAACTTTTAAAAACTTCATCAGACTTTTTTTAGTCGATAACCGTAAAGAAAAAGTTATTTACTTGTAAGAGTAATTTTTTAATTTAATTTAGAAATATATATATTACGATTTTAATTTTACTGGTTTTTTGGCTGTACTCTTTTTAATCTAGCTGATTTAAAGTCAAAACTTTTATTTTAATTGTGTAAAAAAAGAGTTGCTTAGTGACGTAATAAAAGTTAAAAAGTAATTTAAAGCAAAAAACAATAGTATTTCATAAATCTTTTTTTTTAATTTATGCAAAAAATTATGGTTTTAATTTTTTTACGATTTTCAAGCTTGAATACATTTTATGTTAATTATTTTTCTAACGTTTTATTTGTTTGAAAATGAAATATTCCGCTAGTTTGGTCTAAGGACTTGGTGTACAAAGAAACCTTTCGGTTATCAAGTGATTTGAAATTAAATCTGTTTTGATTAAGTTATATTATTGTGAATCTTTAGGTCTTATTTTAAACAGCATGACGTTAATAACAATTCAACAATGATATTTAAAACGTTAGCTAGAGTTGTGTATAGAATTAAAAGCTTTAAAATAAAAGTATAATTATATTTTAAATAATATTCTTGTTAAATATAACAAAACTAAACTAAAAATTCTGAAGCTTATTATAGCTTTAACTGTATGTATATATATATAATTTATTAGGAAAACGCGATTTTTAAAATTCCAACTTTGTCTTTTATCACTTGGTCCAAGGATCTGGTGTACAAAAAATATTTTCTGTTCTGTAAACACGACGTTGTTACCATCTAACTTCATAACAAAACACTTTGATTAATTACTACACGTTATAAAAGTTTAAAATTAAGGCTATAGGGGGAGGGGGGGTAAACCATGTTTTTTACAAGTTAATTTTATTTTATAGAATTTTTTCTAAGCTTTAAGATGCTTTTTATCGTTTTAGAAAATTCAAATTATTTTTTGAGATATAACCAATCAAAGTCGGGCCGCATTGTAACTTCCCCATGGGAAGGGAAAATTAAAACAGCGAAAAAAGACTATTTTATTTAAAATCTATCTTCTCCTACATTTTTCAAGCAATCTTCTTTAAACTTTCACAGTCTAATCTTTTTACAATAACAAAAAAACGTTACTTTGGAATTTAAAAAAAAATTGTCAAACTAAATTCTTTTTGAAAAAAAAACACTTTTTTTTTAATTTTTGTGATAAAATTTTTGTTTTTTTAAATTAATAAAATTCTAAAGTAACGTTTTTTCTCTTTAATGTAAGAAATGTTTCCTGAAAATTTGAAGATTGCTTGAGAAATGAAGGAGGAGATAGATTTTTAGTCAATTTTAAAATTTCTGAGAAAATTGACCCTAAAAAATTTGCGGTCCATACGTTTGTATTGGAAAATTTTTACAAAAAATTAAATATCTCAAAAGTTAAATGATATTTTTGAATTCTATAAAAACTGGCTTGTAGTTTATACTTAAAGCTTTTGTATAAAAGCCAAAGTTAATTTTTGTAAAAAATGTTGGACCCCCCTATGGTCTAAATAATATTAATTAAAGAATAATAATATTTACAATAATATAAAATTCATTATATATATATATAAAATTTATTAAAATATTTTACTGATATTTAAAACATAACTTATAACAATAAAAATTGCAGAAAAAGTAAAACGAAATTGCATTTAAGCTTTAGTGACGTCATGCAGTTATGGAAAACAAGTTATAGAATACTTCAATTTTGTTTATATTATTGTGTAGTTTATAAAAGTTCTTATCACAATTATTTTGCCAAGGTATTGTGCTGCATTTTAAAACGAGCAGAAAACTCATAAGATAAATTAATACTTAATAAACAGAGAAATAAATTTATAGTGTAATATAAAAAAAGTATTTTTATACCATTACCCTTTATAATTTAATTACAAGATGACTATAATCCTTAATTGAAACGATTTGTCTTAAAACACCTTTTTTAACTTAGTTAAATCTCTTCAAAAACTAAAATAACTTCACTTTTTCAAAATGTAAATTATTCAAACGAAAGTTAATTACAACACTGAAAATATTACGTTTTTAGAATGATCAAAATATCATTATGAATTTCATATTCATACGCAATAAAAACAGTTGGCTTATTTTTTGTACATAAAAAATGTAGCTTTTTTCCATAACATTCCAAGCTACAATTACTTTGTCGACTATCAAGCTCGTAACAACAACGAGTTCTAATTTAAATATTTTATTGTTTTCTCCTAAAATTATTGAAAAAAAAATTTTTTATTCCACTTGATGATTAAAAACTAATTTTTTAATGTACGACAAAAGTAATTAAGTTTAAAACATATTAAAACTGTTAATATAATTTGATGAAAAATAAGACTATGTAAATATTAAATCATAGTAAAATATTTACTTTGATATTTTTACATTTATAGCTGCTACAAAAAAAGCACATCAAAATATAAATTACTATCAAAAATCCCCGGAAGAAGATTTTTCTTAATCTCAAAGATAAATAAACTTTAACAAAATAGTAAAAACAACTTTTTTTGTAATCTAAAGACTAGTTTTCACATTATAAAGATATCAAAATGGTTTAAACAATAACATTTTTTATTTAACATTAAAACATTTTATTCATACTTAAGTCACAAACTTATTTACGTAACTATTTCTACTTATTTACAACTCAAATTTGTGGACAAACGATGCTCAAAACAAAACTTATTTTAGTTTATTATAAGTAAGTCTTTTTTTTCAATAATTTTGTTTCTAACTTTATAAAATTAATTAAGATGTTATAGTATTTTATTTTGTGTTGCCTTTAAAGTCTTATGTATCTTACTTTTTTAAATTGTTGATACAAAAAACTGATAGTCAAAAAATAACAATGTTTAATAAAATGTAAAGTTACAGACGAAAATTAATTTACTTTTCAACAGTTGTTCTACTACTCTTTTTTAGTGTTTTGGTTAAAATTTAACTTAAGAAGAACTTAATTTATTGTTATTAATAAAAAGTTTAATCTTATTTAAAAAAAAATTGTTATAAACGGTTTTTATTATACAAACAATATATCAAAATAATAAATTACATTGTAAATTAAAACTTATGTGATTGAATATCATAACAAACTTATTACAACAAAATTAATGAAGATTAAGTTATGAAAATTAATAAAACGTGAGAATCAAATTAGTTATAATTTGTTACTTTAGCTTTCTAGTTACTATAACTATAAAAGAGCTGTTATTAGTAATTTTCAAATTTTAGAATGTTTGGTTGCTACAATAACAACATTCAATTATTAAACTTCTAGAAATTCACACAAAAATTTTGATAATTTGATAATTGAGCAATAGTATTTAAACCAATCAAAGTTCTATGTAGAAGTATGATAGAGTTTTAAAGCAAATAAAAATAAAATTATTTTAATAAATAACTTTAAAATTAACGTTTTTTGGTATTTTACTTTATTTTCTAAATAATTAAAGGTATAAGAAAAACAGTAGTTGCCTTAAAATAAACCAGCTCTACAGGTTTAGTAAGTACATTTTACAAAAATTATAACTAGCTCACATTTTATAGACAATTTTACATTGTTTTTAGTTTGAGTAGTCAACTTTTGAAAACATCTTAAAGGTATCATCTCAAAGTAAAAATACATTGTACACTTATACATAACTACTTGTAAATCTCCTAGTGACGTTATGTAAATTACAAAGTAATTTATGGCTAAAACTTTAAATTTATTTTCAATGAATTTTAAAATTATTCATTAATATATCATTTTCAAAATTTTATACGAGCATCAAGCTCTCAAATCGTTTTTGTCTTAAACTAGATGTTGTACGGATCAAGTACGACTCTAATTACATTTTAATTTTTAATTGAGTTTTTTTTTTAAATCAGAAATTTTTTTTCTCACCAAGGAACTAAATACGAAAATCAAGTTTATGTTTATAAATTTATATAGTTTATTCATATAAAGTTTACACGTAGATTATGAACAGTCGTAAAATTTTAAGTTTAATATAAATTACAAAGTAATAAACGCTAAATATTTGATAAAAAAGCTATCTTTTTAAACTATGTACTGTGAATACTAGGATTTTTTGGTGCCCCTCAAAATAAATTTTTTATAATTTTGTTAAGTTTAATTTTTTGACGTTGGAAACCTCATAAATAGACAGCGAAAAATAACGTTCTAGCTTTAAGCCTTTTGAAGCAAATTACTTTTTAAAATTTTTCTTCATATATATTATATTTAATAAAAGGAAAAAAGACTACTTCACTAAAAATTTTTTTATTCTAAGTTGTTCAAGGTAAGTTAAAAGTTTAGGAATTCAATTTTTTTGAAAACCAACAATAACAATTTTTTTATGTTTGAAATATTAATTAAACAAAAGTATCAAAGTTGTATCAAAAATTGTTGTTTTAAAAGAACATTTTTTTACCAACTGTTTTATATATTAAATAAATTTAATTTAAGTTTACCTACCTAAAAAATACAAAAACATTGTTTGTGATTCGCTGTTACATAGGTATAGTTTTATATTGTATTCATGAGTTGATATTGGGAGCTTCATATTCGTTTAAAATTTGACAGGCGAAAACGAAGTATTTACTTTAGAACTAATTTAAATATGTATAAAAAGTTTTTGGTTGATTTTTTTATAAGCTTATGACGTGACTACGAGATTCACATAATCAAATACAAAAACTACTATAATGAATACGTTTAACAAGTAAAATTCATTTTAAGTTTTCAAATTTAGATCTTAAGGTTTTTTCTTTTTTTTTAAATCTCATAAACACTAAAATAAAAAGTAATAATTATTTAATGTAATTAAGTTTTAAGACTTCATAAAATTACATAGACCATAAGAATTTCAAAAAGTCAGAATACTTAAAATAATCATTTATAGAAGTTTTTTTTAATGAAATATTTTTATTTATACTAACTTATAATAAAAAATTAAAATTAATGAAAAATTAAAATAAATTCAATAGTACTATACTTTTTATGGATATTTTGTTTTAATAAAAATACTAAGCAACTTTTATCATTAAAATATTTTAGATCTTTAATGAAATTTGCTTTTACTATTTATTTTAATATATAATTAAATAAGCTAAAATTTTGAAACAAAAGTTTTTACTTGATTAAAAATAATTTATTTGACCGTTTATTTACGATTGTATAACAATTTTATATTTCTTAATAGAGAAAACGGTATGAAATGTTTTAAGTAAGTAAGTTAAAATAACGGGACACATTTGAAATCCATCCGCGATCAAAATCCACCCAGTCAAATTCGAGAACCGCTTACCAAACGAGGATAAGGGTTAAGGGTAGCAGTGATAGTGAAAAATAAATAAAAAAATAAGAAAAAAAAAGATTCAATAACTATATAAAATAAGTATATAAAGTAAATTAGTAAATAAAGAAAATGTAAAAAAAAATCGGGTTGATTTTGAACACGGGAGGATTTTAACAGAAAACCAAAATAACACTTTCCAAAAATAATAATTCAAACATGTAGTGAATGACTTATAAATTTTATTAAATTATTATCATACTACGAGCTGGTTACTTTCATAAATATAAGGTTTTGTTAATATCCTTTTAAAAAAACACAAAAAAAATATTTTTTCTAGCTATCGTTTGAGATTCAACTCTAAGTGCCTATTTAATAAAATAAATGAAAACAATTTTATCAACTTATTACTTCTATTTGTATTAATCTTAAACTGTTAATGCGTAACGAACGTTAGCTAACAGTAAATGTTTTTAAAGCTAGAAATACACTACTAACTAGGTAAGTAGTTACACACCATTGTCATATTTTTACTGTTTTAATTAAAAAAACTTTAACTTTTGAAACTAAAACTCGCAAAGTACTTGTTAGGAATTGTTTAACTGTTTATTAATTATGAATTACTTTAGAAATATTAGTTTTATATTAACTACATTATTAATAAAATTGTTAAGCGCATATAAACGTTTATTAGTATAAAGACATAAAAGAATTAAAAAAACAAATTAAATCTTAGTTTTCAAATAAACTTATTTGATGTTAGATACAAATAAAATAGCATTTTTATATATTAAAAAACATTTTACTTAACTTTAAATTATCGGTTTTTTCATTAAACAATAAAGTAATGTTTTGAAAAGCT
This sequence comes from Thalia democratica, assembly GCF_965202585.1. Classification (NCBI taxonomy): domain Eukaryota; kingdom Metazoa; phylum Chordata; class Thaliacea; order Salpida; family Salpidae; genus Thalia; species Thalia democratica. The sequence goes on from NC_139170.1 coordinate 3,999,897, forward strand.
TTAAGTTTTACACTTATTTAAAAAGCACTGCAGTTCATAATTTTAAATGAAAATTATTCATTTTTTGACAACTTTTATGACCGCAATCACTTTCAATATATCATAAATGCATTTTTTGGTTTTACTGACATCGTACAGAGTAATAAGTGCATTTGTGCTAATGATTTATTAGTTTATTTTTTTGGGTTTTCGGAGTTATTGCGCTACGTCCTTTTCAAAGTTTTAGACAAGTATCAAGATCGCATACAAATATTTTAATACTGACATGTTAATGCTTAACATAATTATTAATGTTATTGATGTTTGGATACTCATAGTTTTGTATAAAAAGTAGCTGATACAATTACATATATAATGCCAATAAGTTTTAATATGAATTAGTTACGAATTTGTTTATTACTTTTGCTAGCTAATAGAGAACATAATAAGAGTTTATCACAAGCTTTCTGCTTGTTTAAATATTAAGCGTCAAAAACAGTTAGTAAGAATTTAATTTATTTTATTTTGAAAATTGTTGCCTTAACTTGTGTTGTTTGCAAATGACGTAAATAGGAGATACAAAGCAGTTTTTGTTTTTTTATACTTATAAGCAAAATAGTTCAGTTCAAGTTAGGCAGTTTCAAAGCTACGCATTATATAAGCTTATTTTTATATAAAGATTCTTTTACTTCTAAGATTTTTTCTTGATTTAAAATTTTAATACTAAAAAAAACTATGTACAGATACAGCCATAGATGTTACAGCACTAATAATTGGTATTCTCTAATAATACTAACGTTAGATACATTTTTAATTTTTATTAATGTAGATAAAATAGATTTTTAGAAAACTAGTGAACTGAAAAATCAACTTCTTTTTCATCTTATATTTAACTTTAGCTTATAACACGAAGTTAAGTTTCTTTAAAGGGTTATACTTTAGCAATTATACATCTAAAAATTTTATTTTTCATAATACTTTAAGTTAACCAGCTTGAATGTGAAATACGAACTTAATGTTCATTTAAAATTATCTAAAAATTTCTAAGCTATTAACTAAAAATTGTTTTAAATATTAAGAAAAATATGAAACTAGTTTTATTTTTATTTCCTTAACGTCGTCACACTGTGAACTTTAATACAATGCTTTTATTTGAAACTTAAAAACTACAAAAATTATTGATATTTGTTTCTTGATAAAACTTTATATTCTAAAAATTTTAAATATATAAATTTAAGACAAATAAGTTAGCATCGTTAAGAAATTTTCAGTGATATAAAAAGTAACGTGTATATGTATAGAATTTAAGTGGAATTTAAAATTTTTTAGATCAAAAATATAATACAAGCTTTTGATCACTCAAATTTTAGTTATAAAATTGTTTTTCAAAATGATGTTCGTAAGACAGTTTTATATTAGAACCTTTAATCTGCCTTTAGTACGCGTAGCATTATTTTTACAACTACAAAACATATTTTTGGAAATGTTTTAAATTGAAAAATAAATTATGTAGAGGCAGAAAATCCATTTGGCATTTTACCATTCAGAAACTTTTTAACGTATTTAATAAGCTATCTACTTTTTAATTCATATTTTGTCTGTCAAATCAAAAACTCTGTTTTAATAATAAAAAATGTTTTACTTTTGGTATGGTGAACCTTAGAAAATAGTGCAGTTATAAAAGAGTAGAACAGTTAACAAATATGTTTTTAAAGCAGTTGAGATAAGTATATTTAAAACTAATACAAATGTAGACTTTAAATAGTACAGAAGGTAAGCATCATGTTAAGTAAAAGATTGATCAAGTTTAACAAGTCATAAAGAGCATTGCTATTTTGTGTTATAAGAAAACTATAAAATCTTATACATCAAACTTAAATAAGGTAATAAGCATAAGTTTATGTGCTAAAAGTTTTGCTTTTTATATCATTCTTTAAATTCTAAATCAAGTTACACTTTAAAATAATCAAGTTTTAAATTAAATTATTAAACTCCAAACTAAAGTTAAGAAAGTAAAACAAATCTTTGACGATCTATTGTGATGTTTAAACTTTAACTTTTTTTATATATTTTACTAAAGACTGTTTATAAGTGACTGCTTCATAAATGATTGGTCTTATTTTAAGAAGGTTTTGTTACGAGATATTTTCTCGTTAGAAATTTAATAGAAACGTTAGAGATAATAAACGTTAAGAGATACATAAATTTATATTCTGAATAAAAGCCTTTGTTTACGTTTTTTATTGTACATGATGTCACTTTAAAACTAATGACTGTTTTGATCTGCATTTTAGTTCACAAATAATTCACAACTTTTGTTTTTTAAGTATATGGGTTTCTACAGAAAAAATGTTATGAGTGAAGTAAAATAATTTAAAAACAGATTTGAGTTTACAAAACTTAAATTAGTACAGATGAATTTATCAGATGTTGCACAACTTGCAGTTTTTTTTTTAAGAAAAAATATTGTTCAGAAAGATAGTAATGTTTTCAAAAAGTACAAAGTTATACTTATTTTGATTTATTTTTCTGTAGAAAACTAAGTATTTTTTAAGCATAAAATGAAAGTAAAACCATAAAATAAATAATAAGAATTTAATTTATATATATTCGGAGTCTGTCTATAATAAGTTTTACTTTTTACTAACTTTAACCTTTTAGAATTAATTTCTGTGAAAAGCTTCAGCTCTTTTGAAACGCTTTAAGGTTAAATTAGTTTACAAAAATTACAATGTAGTGTTTTAAAGTTGCAGCTTAGTTGTTTTACCTTTCAAATATTTTGTTTCACCTATAATAACCTATATATGTAGTGAAATGTAGTGAAATCGCTTGTCTAAATCTTATTTACGTCATGTATAAATATAAACTAGTTAGAACTTATTTTTTAATTTTATAACTAAAAAAATTATTATCTTATCAGTACTGAATTTTATACAAGTCTTGAGTTACTATATTCAATTTATTATCATTTTAGTTTTACAACAGTACATGCAAGGTTTTAGCAATTTATATAAAATTGATAAAATATATACTTAAACTTGTTTTTTATAATTATGTAAAAGTTTTAAATAAACTATGAAACAAAGTAGTAAAATTATGATCGTTTGAAGTTGTTAATTTCCGACTATTATAGTTAACTTTTTATTATTTTACTAACATTAAGTCTAATATTCATAGACAGTTGTTAATATACTCTTAAGAAATAGAAAATACTAAAAAAAATATGTTTTGGTTTGCATAAATTTTTAAGTGTGTAATAATCAAAGCAATTTTACTAATATTTTCAATACAAAGCAAATAGAAAGTTTATAGAATATAGTAGATAGTTACAGCTCGTTAAAAAAGATATAGTTTTGCAGTTATTGAAGATTAAAACTAATGCAATAAAAGTATTTAAAACAAGTTGTCAGTTAACAAGGCTTCAAAAATTATTTTTTTTGATTCCTAGTGACATCATAAACATTAACCTACTAATTAATGCTTTGCCTCAATATTCAATTATAAGCTAACTATATATATTATTAAAGTGTACATCTGCTAAATTTTATACGAGTATCAAACTCGCAATATACATTTACAACCAGTAAAATGTAACATTATTTATTTTAGATTATTTGTTTTTTCATTTAATAGCTAGTTTAATTTTCATTTGTTCCAAAGGAATGCATTTAAGTAAAAGTAAGTTATGCAACTAAACTCTGATAATTGTTCTTAAAAGTCTGCACAAAACGTAGCTTTAAAAGTAAAAACAATTATTGAAAACAAGCGTATGGTAATAAAAAGTATCGATTCCTATAGTCGATGTGATATCTTGAAAGTGAAATAGTATAAACGTAATCTTTATTATTTTGATATATATTTTTTTATTATATGTTAACTGAGCTTTGGCATCAAAGTTATTAAAATTAGATACACATAACAATATCCTGTAAACTTTATTTTTAATGTTTTAGTTTTTTTAAATATGGAAAATTGTAAAACTTACAATTTCTTTTTTGTAGTGATGTTTATAGCATAATAATTTGTTCTTGAATAAAAGAGTATTATGCTATACAATTCACTTCATGTTTAACTATAAGTTGTATTTTAACTTTTACTAACAAAGTAGAAACAATAAACTTTATGATTTTTCAAAATTTGCATGCAGTCTTCAGGGTATAAAAAATTAAAAATTACCTCTGTTTAGCTTGTTAACTATACATTATATAATTTTTAATCTAAAAAATAACATTCAAACTAAATAATTTATTAGCTTTAAAAAAAGATTTTTTTACAAAAAAAGTTTTTTTTTTCTAAACAATTGAAATCAAAATACTAAAAACCTTAAAACAAAATTGTAAATTTAGCAGAAAATGTAAACAAAACTTTTATTTTTAATTTTCTAACAAATTTATTTTAATCTAAATACAGTCAGTAAAACATGAAACTTAAATTGCTTTTATTGTGAGCTTTGTATTCGTTTGAAAGTTTTTATGTATTTTTTCAGTATATATATAATAAGCTCCATAAAAATGTAGTTGAAGCTTCAGTTTTAATTAGATTTTGAATGCATATGACGTCACTATAAGGTTTATTTAAAATTTACAAACGAAGCAAAAAATAAATTGCAAAATGTTGCCTTGTTTTATATATTTTAATTACACTACAGAGCATTATAATCATCTAGAATCTAGATCATAAAGCTACAGTAAGAAATTTCAAAGTTTTTTTTAATCATTTGATTGTAAATTGTTTTTAAAAAAACTTACAACGTATCTTATACTACTTTATTAACTGGGTGCTAACTTATTAAAATACATTACTTTTATAGAAAACTTTTTATTGCATTTAAAAAGGTAAATAAAAATAAATGAAAAATTTTAAATATAAATAAATGCGCTTTCTAATTCTTTAAAATAAAAAATCATTATAAATAAAGAAATATTTTTTATTCTTTTTAAAATATTTATCTAGCTAAATAAATGTTTTAAACATTTGTTAAACTTCAAAGCTTCAATTATTTTTAACGTTTTTTTTTTTTGAACCACTTCTTCCAATTGCAACATTCAAAAATATAGTAATTATGCACTACAAATTACAAAACAAAACGAATAAAGTATGCAATGATAAACTAATAAAGTGTCATCAGATAAGTTAAAATACAGATTAAAGCGTGCTGAAAACAGTAAAATTTTTCAAAGCTGCTAATTATGTTTGAAGTGACGTCATGCGCATAAAAAAGCAAACACTAGTTTTATATTTACGTATATATTATAAATTAGTTTTAACTTTGGCGTACTCAGTTATTTGCGTCGTTAAATGTTTGTCAATTTTCTAACAACCATAAAGCTTGTAATAAAACAACTTGGTTTCTTATTTCGTTTTAAAAACTCATTCAAGAAGAATTCATACTAGTTAATTTTTAAATGATTTGAGGTTTGATAAGTAATTTTTTATTAAAATAAACTTAAATTTATTTTACTTAATAAATAAACGTTAGCTAGGTTGACTAAGCTAAACAACTTACCTAAATATTGTTACATAAAACCAAATTTTTATACACACTACTTTAATATTTTTATTTCTTTAATTTAAATCCATAAAATTGTATTAAAAATTTTTTTTTTTATATTAAACACCAGTTAAATTATTCTACAAAAGGTTTTGATGTTATGTTACAATCTAGCTTGTTATATTAATAATAGTAGCAATTTAAACCAAGTTGAAACAAAAATTATTACAAATTAAATAAATTTAAACTTAAAAAAGTATTTATTTTAAAAGAATGTTTAAAATAAAATTTAATTAACTTTCTACTGTATTTTTAACCTAAATAGCTGAGCTTTTACCTATTGAAAAAAAAAGCAAACAATCTAAAGAACCTAAAAAAAAAATACAGTTGAAAAAAAACCCTTTTTTTTTAATTAAAATTTAATTTTTAATTTTTTGTTGTTTATAATATTAATTATTTTAATGTTATTCCAAATTTTAACAAATAGAGTTTAGTTTGACGGGAGTGTAAAAAATTTTGGAAGTTTGTTTTTATAAGCTTTAATACTTCAGGTTTTCTTTTCGTTTTTTCAAATTAAAACCTTTAATGAACACTTTAAGAAATAATATATATATTGTATAAGTTATTATTAAAACTTTTATTAATCAATCAATTCCTGATGACGCAACTGTGAATTAAAAACAAAAGCTGCTATCTAAACTTTATTTATTATTTGTACCATTTGGCAAAAATGCTTTAAAGATATACTTCAATTTATAACAAGCATTAAGCCTTTGGTGTTATGATTAATTTATAGTTATTTTAGTTTTAGAACAATTTGATTGATTTTTTATTAACCCTCTAATACTTTTAATACGTTCTGTTGATTAAATATCTCTAATTTTTAGTTTAAAAGAGGTAAAATTTAAAAAACTTACTGATGTTTAAGTTTGTTTAGATCTTTAATGAATTTATAAAATACAATGAAAGCATATCGTCTGAAAAGCATTAAGCTGATTTTAAGTCGGTTTAAAGTGACTGGCAGCTAAAAAGTAAAATTAATGTAATTCTAAATTATATCCTTAGCTCCAATTTATTAGATTTTTTTTCTTTTAAACTAACTATAAGCTATTGGCCCACTTTTTAAAAAGTAAATAATAATAAAAAAAACAGATAAAAATGTTGAGGTGCTGTATTTATATTTTGTTGTGTTAGCTTATTAAAAGTTAAGTTTAAAATATTTTTTTTAAGTTTTACAAGGCAAGTAAAAAATCGTTTTAAAAAACTTAATAAGTTTTCTCGCAGTCAGTTTTTCTATTTTCAAGTGTATAAACTGAATTTAATTTAAACTTTAATAAATCATTTTATCGTTAATAAATAGTTTTCATGTTTGTAGTTATTTTTAAACATTGCAATGTTTTTTATACAACAGCTGTTTATGTTCTTACTGATGTTATTCGTAACTAAAAGGTTTCGTGTAGTTTATTTTTTGCTATAAATTATAAATAATACGCAATATTTTGCAGGCTAATTTTTCGTCTATTTTGTATCGAGCATCAAGCTCGTAATAAAAGCAATATATAGACTCTAACCGTTAGCATTCGCAACCAGGTTATGTTTTTTTGTTAAAAAAAGAAGTTTAATACACTATTAACTTACTAATACACTATTTTATAATGATATAATTTTATGATTTCGTATTGTGATAATCAAACTATATGTGTGAAAAAATCAAATTAAAATTGCGTTTATTGTATTAATCATTTATGTAACTGTTGTGCACTGCAGCTGTTTTTTTTAATAAACTTATACTTTTATAAAATACCTTAAACACCTTTTGTTTATATCGTAAATTTAGAATTATAACAAAACCGGTAGAGTTGATATTTAGTATAGTTTTAATGTATATTAACACTTAAGCATAATAACTTTTACTCGACTTTTTTTGTTACTTAAAACATTAATTTTTTAACATTAGGCTAAATTTTAACAACTATAGTTTAGTTTGACGTGATTGTAAAAAGTATTAAGTTGTTTTTTTAGACATGACACTTGAAAACTATATTTATTAAAATTTTATGATTTACTTTTGTTTTTCCACACTAAAACCTATATTAAACTAGTGTATTTTATAAAATTGAAAACAATATGTATTGTAAAAGTTATTAATGAAGCTTTAATTAAACATTAACTAATTAATCAATTTCAGATGACGCAACTGTGAATTAAAAACAAAAATTGCTATTTAAACTTTAAATAACATTTCTACCATTTAGTTATAATTGCCTTGTGTTCATGTCTCAGTTTATAACAAGCATTAAGCTTGTGATGTAGTGTTTCATCTATAGGTAGTTTAATTTTATCGCAACCATATTGATATTTTATTAACCCGATAATACTTTAATATGTTCGTTTGATTAACAATCTCTACATTTTAGCTTAATAGAGGTAAAATTAAAAAAACCTTCTGCTGTTTAAGTTTGTTGCGATTTTTCTTTAGTTTATAAAATACAATAAATGTATATCGTCTGAAAAACCTTAAGCTAATATTAGTCTCTTTAAAGTGACTGGCAGCAAAAAATTTAACTAATGTAAACTCATACTCATTCCTTAATTCCAATTTTATACACTATTTCTATTAAAATAATCTTTTTAGTAGCTATTGAGCACCTATAAATAAGTACAAATTGATAAACGCATAAACAATAGTTGTGGTGCTATACTAATGTTTTGTTGTGTTAACTTTTCAATAACTAATTTTAAACGAATATTATTTTTTTAAACTTTTCAAAACAACTAAAAAAGTTGTTTCAAAAAAAGTTTAAAAAATACATTAATAAGTTTTCTGACAGTCAGTACTTCTGGTTTTAAGTATATAAACTGAATTCAATTTGAACTTTGATAAATTATTCTATCATCAATATATAGTGGTTACACGTTATTAGTTTTGTAGGTATTTTCAAACATTGCAATATTTTTGTTTACAAAAGCTGATTAAGTTCTTACTGACGTTTTTATTATTATTATTATTATTATATTGTTTATTGTGCAATGTTGGACTCAGGCATCAAAACCTGAGCCACTTAAACAGGACACACAAAAAGATAAAAAGAAAATAAACTTATATTCAAAACTTTAAGATAAATTATACATATATATATATACAAACATAATTTAAATGGAAACACAAAGTTAAACACAATATGATAAACAATTGAACTAAATTGAAAATTCAGTTCAAAAAATTCAAATTTATATATTACTTAGTACACACAGTAAAGAAGTTTGTCTAAAATCATGGCTTATAAAACAATATTCATAACTACAAAATATATAAGTAAACTAATAGTTTGTAGGGGGGAGGCGTAGGGAAACGAATATTTTTCCTTTTGTTACAGTGGAAAATTAGTTAATTTTACTAGTATTTATCGTATTTAAGTCAAATCTTTTTAGCTTTAAACGAAATTGTTCTACCCTCTCACAAGATACTATATCCTGAGGTAGTCTGTTCCACATAGCTTTTGCTCTGTGAAAAAATGCGCCTTGCCACTGACTGTTTTGAAAATCATGTTTACATTTTATTTTCAAATTATTTCCTCTTAGTTGATATTTATTTTGGGAAAAATTAAAAAACTGGTCAAAAAAACTTTTATATTTGCCATTGATAATTTTGTAAAGAATTAATAAATCAAATTCCCATCTTCTATATTCCAGTGATTTCAATCCAAATTTAATCATTCTATCATTATATGACGTGTAAGATATGTTGCAACGATTACAAATATGACGGGTAAAACTCCTTTGCACAGATTCAATTTTGTTAATATCCTTTTTTAAATGGGGTGACCAAATTTGGGTACTAAACTCAAGTTTAGGGCGAACGTATGTTTTAAATAGTTTTGTCAGAATTGAAGCAGAATTAGTTTTAAAACTTTTCAATATTTGATAACATGTAGTTTTTGCAATCTTATATAAATAGTTGATATGTTCATTCCATTTCAAATCTTTGGAAATATAAATTCCTAAATCTTTAAAAACTTTAATTTCTGGTAACTTGATGTTATTGATTAAGAGGTCAGTTGGAGAAGATTCTTTTTTGTTAATGGTTAGAATTTTACATTTGCTAGGATTTAAGTTTAGTTTTCTTGTTTTTAACCATATGTAAATATTATCTAAAGATAGTTGTAATGAAGTATTTGATTGACTAAAGATTTTGGCATCATCTGCAAATAAGCTTAACTCACTTTTAATATCAATGTTTGAACAAATATCATTAATATAAATTAAAAAGAGAAGGGGACCAACTACACCACCTTGTGGTACTCCACTGTAGATTGTTAAAGAGTCAGAAAGCGTATTATTGATGAGTACTCTTTGTGATCTATTATTTAAAAAGTTATCAAACCAATCAATCATGCTTTCAATTTTCATAACAAAAAAGTTGCGTTTAGTTTATTCTTCGCTATAAATTGTAACTAATGCACAAAACTTTTCCTGCAGATTTTCGTCTATTTTGTATCGAGCATCAAGCTTGTACTATAATCAATATATAGACATAACTGTTGTTATTATGAAGATAAGTAAAATATAGCTTGTTTCCGTTTACCGTTTTAGCTACTAGTTTACACAAAAATTTCTAGAATTTGCAACTAGCTTAAGTATTTTTGTTAAATAAAGTAATTTTATACTTTAAAAACTTACTATTACTCTTGATAAATTTTAACTTAATACAGATGAAATTTAATATGGGCTACTACTTTAGTTTGTTGCAAACCTTACAAACTTAAAAAAAAAGACAGATGTAAATTGTTTTAAATGTCTAAAGCTAATTTTATTTTAAAAAAGGCTACTAGCCGAAAAAAAAATAAATTTAAAGCTATAATCAGCCATTGATTCTAAATTTAATGTTTTTTGTATAAAGCAAATTTTGTAATAACGTAATTTTTTATAAGTAACTGATAAATAAGAAAAAATTAATAAATTATATAAGAAAAAAGGTGTTGTTCTATACTTATGATTTATTGTGATAGACTTCTTAAGTTAAATTTAAAGCACAAAGCATTGTAATCTTATCATAACTATTTCAAAACAATAACAAAAATAGTTTTAGAAACTTTTTTTCAAAACATTGTTGATTAGTTTTCTCATAGTCATTTGTACTAATTTTTAGTTTAAAAATCTAATTAAATATAAATTTAACAAATTTAAATACTTATTACTGGTTGCTATATTTTAGCTATTTTTTAGTATTGTAAAGATAAGTTCTTGCTGACGTTATTCATAACAAAAGCGTTTCGTTTGGTTTATTCTTTACTATATATTATAAGTAACAGGCAAAATTTGAAGGCAAATTTTTCGTCTATTTTGTATCGAGCATATAGCTTGTAATATAAGCAATATATATATATACTTTAACTGTTGTTAACTATATAGATGAGTAAAATATCCACGATATCTTGTTATCGTTTAGCGTTTTTAATACAAGTTTACACAAAAATTTCTAGCATTCGCAAATAACTTAAGTATTTTTGTTAAATAAATTGATTACTATAAGAAAACTTCTTTAGTTTTTTGTTGTCAATTTTTTTCTGAAATAAATCTAAGTGAAATTCTTTAAATATATGAAAAGGTATTCAATTTGTACTTTGCTTTTCTAAACTGTAAGGCGCAAAACGCTGGAAAATATAAATATAGTTTGCTAATATATTTTTTAAATCAAAAATAATTTAAAAATTTTTTATAAGTATTCTTTCCTTTTATAAACGTAGTAGCAAATTGAGCTTAAGTTTTAAAAGTTTTTTTTTTATTAAGTTTATTGACAATGAGAGTAAACCTCTTAGAACTAGTTTTTACTTTTAATATAGATTTTTTATATATATTATGTAAATTATAATATAAATTTTTAATATTTATGCTTCTGATTATTTTTTACATAATTTCAACATGTATAAAAATTCAAGATAAAATATTCTTAACTTTTATGTAACACATGTTTGATTGTCTTTATAAAAGTTTATATATATGAAATTTATGTTTTTTTTTGCAAAAGCTGTTCAATGACTATTCACTTAGTTTAACTAAAACATGCGCTTTATCAATCCTTATAAAGGCCTAAAACTCGTAAAAAAATCTAAGAGTAAATAAATATTTAAAAGACATTTAAAGTACAAAAACATAGTAGCTTTTATTATTTTTTTATTAAAATATAAATTTTTAAATAATTGAGCATAAAATAAAAACCAAATAATAATGCAGTAGATTTTTTCTTTAAATAATGACCAAAACATATAACCAAAAACACATATTATAACTTTTAGCTAAGCAGGTTGGCGCTTACTTGATGCACAGTATAAAATAACAAAAAATAAATATTAGAGAAACATGTATACAAAAGCTATAAAAAAACTTTGAGACCTTATTTATAGACAAATATAAAAAACATAAACTATTAAAAACGACTTAACTTTAAAAAATAATTTTTCTGAAGAAAAATAGTTAGTTTAAGTCTAGTTATATTTCAAGATAAATAGTTATTGATTGCAAAGCTATATTAGTAGACCATAATTATTTTTCTGTATTTAATTCAAAAGGTTATCAACTAATGGTATCAAGAGCAACATAAAGTAAAACCAATCGTAAAAAAAATAAGCTGTTATCTTTATAAAGTTTTTAATAGTTGGTATTTACATTTGTTGTTTGTACTATTTGCTAAATATATGGTTTAAGTGTAAGCTTTAAAAACATGTCTGTTAACTAAAAATATCATATAGTTCAACTTTTATTACACATAATATTTTTTTTTACTTCTATAAACAATTTTTTTCCAAAAAATTACAATGCACACTTATTTTTTTTTATATGAGTTTGATAACTAGAACATATTTAAGAAATATAAGTAGTTAAAGAAATTATAAATTACATACTAATCAAAATCCTTAAATATATAAGTTCTTGTTTAGATTTATTTACTTTTTTTTCAATAAGTTTAATTTTAAAACTTACAGGGTTTCGAAATTTTAGAGTATTTTTTTTTATCGTTTAATTAGCTAGTATATTAAAAAAACACCTGGAAAAAAAATAACATCAAAATATTTTTAACAAAATATTAAAAAAAAAAATTAATTACGATTTAAAAATGAATCAAACAATATAACATCGTTTTTGATTAAGGAATGAGATGAAAAATTTTTCTGTGTGTATATTACAAAATAGTTATAAACTTTATACACACTAAAACTACATTTAAAAAAAAATCTAAATGACATCTCGCGTAAGTTATAAATTCAGTACTAATTATGTATATAAACTAACTTTTATATTTAATATGTATCTACTTATATATGAATTTTTAATTATGCATCAATTATGCTTTACCTTTTGTTACTAAACAAATTTACAATTATCATAGCGTTAAATTTTGTTAACTCATAAGCACTTGTTATTGTTTTCAAAATTAAATACATGCGATTCTGTAACAATTTTAAACACTTTTTTAAAGATGAAAAGAAAGTTCAAAAACTTATTTCGAACAAGCTGAATTTATCATAAGTTTTTAACAAATTCTTGATTTATGATGTTTTGTTTTAAGGAACTGGCTTTAAAAAAATAAATGAAAGTAGAAATTAGTTTTCTTATTCTAATCTCAAAAATACACGTAGGTTTGTATATGTCAACTAACGTGTTCTTTATTTTTTACAGTTATCACAAACATTAACAATAGAGACAATAGATTAAAACACATATTTAGCTTATTTGTTTACCTCATGCTGAAATATATTGTTTAAAAAATTATAAGGTTAAGTCTTTAAATTTAAAAAAAAATGTTTTCTAATTTTTTATACTTTTTTTATGTAAAAATTGCAAATAAATTATTTTTTACGAGTTTTACACTCGTTTAAAAATTAAAGGTAAACACCTTTACATCAATAACCTACTTCCTGTAAAACGTAGTTATAATATAAAATAGAGATAGTAGATTCAGTCCGTGGCTTTTGTACGTATGACGTCAAGAAGATCTGCGAGCAATAATTGATAGGTTTTAAGAATTGCGAGCATATTGAACTATTATTTTTTTTTGTTCTAATAAGTTACAGTTGCAAAATAATGATGATATAAACAATTTCTTACCGTCGAAATAAAAATCATAAAAAGTTAAGTTTGAATAGGTAGATTTTATCAATTTATAATAGTGTAGTTTTAATTTTAGTAGTATTTATGTTTTAGGTAAAGTTGTTGTATTTTTTTAAGAATATAGTTTCTTAATATAAAAAATTCTAAAACATAGAAATATTTAAAAAGCGATGTTTTATTAAATTAACGAATGCTCTTTAATTTTATAAGTATAAGAAACATAATATTTCAATAATCTAAATTACCAAAATGGTTATACTTATTTAAATGAAATTATTGAAAGTTATTGATTTAAAAAAATGTGTTTCAATTCTATTTAGTTAACCATTGAAAAAACTTTAAAATTTGTTTGTAAATAAGTGAAGTCTAATAAAAAATATAAAATACGTAGTAGTGTCATAGGTGTGAAAACGGTCAGAATTTTATTGTTTTTTTAACATATAAAAATTGAGCTAATGTTAAAGCATCACTAAACTATAAAAAGTCTAAGCTATTTCATCTCTGTTTGTAAAAAAGTTATAAAAGCCAGCGACCAATGATAAAGACTGATGATATAAACAAAGTTTTTAAAATTAGTTTATGAACTAAACTTTAATTCGCTTTGTAAAAAGGTAAAATTAGATGAAATCTAAATGATTAGAGTACGTTTTGATTTAAAATAAAGCAATTAAATTAAGTTTTATATGTAAAAACATGTAAAACCATTTTAATTAAAGGTTATAAAAAACTTATCGTTTCTTATAAACTATTTAAAAAGTTAAAAAATGTTAAATTAAAATACATCTATTTTAAATCTTTTTAAAGTTTTATTCTATTTACTTTTACTTTTTTTATCTTTACTTTTATACCTTTAAATTTTTTTTTTGAAACTTTACTTTTATTTTAAGTTTTGAATACAGTATGTCAACCTAAACTTATAATTTTCTATTAGCATCTTTTGGCTCATTTTTCATGTGTAATGTTTACAAAAAGAAGTAATAGTGACGTCAAACCATTAGTTGTTCAGCTTTTAAGTATAAGTTAGCTAATTTATCTTAATATTTATCTAATCTCTACATTAAAGTTTATACGAGCACGAACCTCGCAAAGTATGTATTTAAAATTGATGAGATGTAAACCATTACTGTTGTATGATAGAAACTTTTATTCATTATTTAATATTTTAATCTATACAAAGAGGAGTTTTTGTTTCTAATCTCTAAAAACACATAATAAACACTTTGATTATATCAATTATCATTTGAGAATCTATTCTAAATACTAAATTAAAGAAAACTAAAATTTTAAAATTGGTATTAACTTTTCATAAATTTACAGGTAGTGTTAAATTATTATTACTTAACAAAATAAAACTTACAGTTTAAGTTTTAAAACCATAAGTTTTTTGTACAAAAACATTTTTACATACTAAACTAAAAAACTAACACAAATTTTAATTTCAAATTTCTAGTCACTTTAGTGGAAGATATTTAATAGTTAAATGCTTCAATAAGTATTTTCAAAAATCTATTTAAAGTTATAATTTATCTAAACTTTTTCACATAAACATCAGGCTTATAATACATTTTTGTCATAAGTTGATCATTTTTTTAGGCTAATCACTTTATAAACAAGTTATTTATTAGTATATCTAGTCGGTAATAAGGTTATAAATAAACCAGTTTTTAAAGAACACTTTAAAAGGTAAAAATTTTAGAAGAGTACATGACAGTTCAAAGTCAAATAAATTAAGGCCGACAATTTAAATCTTAAAGACTACAAACGGCCAAACTCAAAACCAAAACATAAAATTAAAATTAAAATTTATATGTAGGTCCAACTAATACCTACATAAACTTTCTATGTTTCGAAATAAATACTCAAAATTTGAGCTTAATCGATTGCTAATATTTATCTACTTACCAAGAGCTCTGTTGAAGTGCTTTAACTTGTTAATACACTTAAACATGTGTTAGTTTGTTGAAGAATGAGTATATTGTGTATGTTTTCTAAATTTAGGTTTCTTATTATATATTTTAGCCGTACCTTCAAAAACATTTAAAATTTATAAAAAAAGTACTTCTAATTAATTGGACTTTTCATACTAATTTTGTTAATTTCATATTTTTTTTTCAACTCTGCTATACGATTTGAGTTTTGGCTTTTAAAAGTATTAAGAATTTTAATTTTCGGAATTCGTATAAGTAAAATTCAAATAGTTGTGCACATATTTTATAGTCAATTAAATTAAATTTTTGTATAAAAGCAACAGACTTCAAGTTTGTTATTATGATAATTAGCTTAAATCGAAAAAGAACAAGTAAAAGTATTCTAATATTTTAAAAATATGCTTAAACTGTATTATGTTTAGCCTTTAAATTTTTATGAACTATTAAACTATTTTAGAAGTAAAAAGTAAAAACTGTCTGTAATAGATTTATTTATTTGCAATTTTTAAAAGGGTTTTTAACTTATTTCTTGTAATTGACTACAAACTTCTGTATAGTTTCTCGTAAAATTCAGAAATAAAAGGCTGTTTTTAAGATGTTTTTATTT
Organism: Thalia democratica; assembly: GCF_965202585.1. Taxonomy (NCBI): domain Eukaryota; kingdom Metazoa; phylum Chordata; class Thaliacea; order Salpida; family Salpidae; genus Thalia; species Thalia democratica. The sequence goes on from NC_139170.1 coordinate 4,016,011, forward strand.
CTTAATTTAACGTTTAACACGATAAATACCTTGTGATTTTTAAGTTGTTTAAAATTTGAACTGTTTGTTAAAATTACTTATACTTCTACTTAATTTTTTTTTAACATTTTGGTAACGCTTTATTGTTAGAAAAACACTATTTTCTCGTAAGAAACTAGAACTAAAAAGCCTTTTACTTAGATTTTGTTCAATCAAATGTTAAATTTTAAGTATAATTAAATTATTATCTTGGGACAATTAAAGTTTTACAACAACATAAATTTTTCTTTAAATTATTTAAAATTATATTGAGCTAAATAATTTCATCGACATTTTTCTAAACATAAATTAAATCAGTAACTTATTATTAGAATGTACAAACTTAGTAAAATAAAATTTGTTAACGTCTTATATTATTTTAAATTGTTAAGAAAGTATTTAGTACTACCTTGTGAAGTATTATGAACTACAAAATACATAAATTGCGAAAAAAACTAGTCAGCTACATGTTTCAAAACTTCTAAAAACTTCTTTTTTTCAAGTTTACAATTCCAGCCTGCGACCATTTCTCATCCGTGCACAATTTTCACTCGAAAAAATCCGAGAACCGCTAACCGATTAATATTAAGAAGATAAACAGTGATAAAAAGACTAAATATACTAAAAAAATTAAATTAAAAGTTTTGTTTTGGAATTGTACGGGTTGGAATCATTTGTATACCATTTCTAATGTAAGCAAAATAGATACTGTGTAATAAATAAATCAAATAAAAGTAATTAAATGATGTATAAATTTTAAAGGATTTTACAAAATATTTGCAAATTAAATTTAAATATTTGAAATTACCAAAAACTTTGATATCCCGTAAGCATAACAGTTTGAACTTGATTATTTTTATATTTTTCAAATTTTATAGAATACTTACATATGACAATATAATAAAAAGTCGTTTTTTGTAAGTAAAATACTGAGGTATGTATTTTTTGTGTAAACCTTACTGCAGGTAAAAACTACTATTTAAGTTTATCAATAAAAATTGTACAAAACTAAATATATTTTCAATATTAAGGTTTCTTAGCTTAAAAAACGTTTGAAATGTTATAAGTCTTAATGTTTTATAGCGTTTTACAATGTAAAGTATACTTTATTAAGTGTACACTTCTGATTCACTTTATTTTTTATAGTATTAAAAGCATATAATCTACATTTTTACCATGAAACATACTTGTCATTTATAAATGATACTAGCTATACTTAAATTCATGTACAAAGGTTTAATCGCAAAAAGCAAAGAAATTTAATTTATTTTTTTTAACTATTGATAAAGGTCTTTTAATTCGTGATAAATGAATTTGATGATATTTCAAAGTTTTGTGACATTTCAATACAAACTTCAGTGCAAGTTATATTTAACCTCATTAACAATAACTAACTAACTATAAGGTTACCAAAAATAATCAGCATTTTATATATTTAATAATAAAACACATAATCTACATTTTTAAGACAAAACATGCATTTTTTTCATAAATAACGTTAGCTGTACTTAAAATCATATGTAAAGGTTAAAAACTCGCTTAAAATTTCAAACAAACGCACAAACCAAAATAAACTAAAGTTCAAATTTTTGTTAGTTTTTTGTTACAGATTTTTTTTTTCATTATCAATCAATTCAAAGATTTTCAAGGCTCTATGATATTTAAGTACTGAGTACTAGTTACTGTCGACTTTTATCACAATAATTAACTTCCTAAAAACATACAAAGGTTATTTTGAACTATAAAAAACTATATAACGTACATATGCTAAAAACATATAACTTACATTTTACGAAAAAACATGCTTTTTTCATAAATAACTTTAACTGTATTTAAAATCACATGTAAAGGTTAAAAACTAGCTTAAAGTTTTAAATAAACGCACAAACCAAAATAAACTAAAGTTCAAATTTTTGTTAGTTTTTTGTTACAGATTTTTTTTTTCATTACCAATCAATTCAAAGATTGTCAAGGCTCTATGATATTTTAGTACTGAGTACTAGTTACTGTCGACTTTAATCACAAAAATTAACTTCGTAACTAGCTTATAATTTTAATAAACGCACAAAACAACATAAAATAAAATTCAATTTTTTGTTAGTTTTTTGTTTCAGGTTTTTTATTTCATGGTCAATCAATTTAAAGATTTTCAAGGCTCTATGATATTTTAGTACTGAGTACTAGTTACTGTCGACTTTAATCACAATAATTAACTTCGTAAAAACAAACAAAAATTATTTTTCATTTGTTTGGACAATTTCAAATTTTTACAAAATTAAACACGTTTACATCAATTTAAAAAGTAATTATTTTGAAGACTACATACGTAAAAATTGATAATCATTTGTAATTATTTGTGATAGCATTTATTTAAAAGGGATCAAAAACAGTTAGCTTTTTTGTTCAATAGTTTTATCAAAATAAAATATAAACTTAATTTAATGAAAAAATATGTGTTAACAAATAAGTATGCTTATAAAAATATTACAGGTCAGTTTTAGTTTTTATTACTTGTGACTACTCAAAGTTTATCTTTATCATAATACAAAATATGTTTCTTAGATTTTAACTTTATTTTTTTTATTTTACTTTACTAGTTCAACCAAATAAATTAGGAAACTTTTTTTTAAAACCTTTGACAAAACTCTTTTACCCCTGTAGTAATTAACCTAAACTTCTACTTTATTTAGCTAAGAAATATAACAGTCTTTCGATCTAAAAAATATAAACTTTTTTTTTTCTACTTTTATGCTGCCACTATTCTACCTTGTCAAATATTATATTAAAATAATGAAAATAATTTCGTTTCAACATCACAATTTTAGTTTTCACTTACCATTTAATAAAACATTGGGTTAAATTAAATTTACAAACTATTTATGAAGATTTTTATGGCAAACTTTTTTTTAGATCAAAATAAAACGCAAATATAGATAGCAATAAATCGTTGAAATGTAAACCGTCTGTTTAATTAACTTTATGAAAATCGTTTGTTTAATATGTTCATTAGTATTTAAAATTTGTGTTAAGTTCTTCTTTTTTTAATTCAACGTGTCAATAATTACAAAAAGTAAACAAATATTTTTTTTAATGTCCTTAAAGATAAGCTTATGTTTATTTACGTGTTTAAAAACACATATAGATATTATTTTTATTTATTTATACACTTACTTAAATGGGTGCCTATTTTTAAAGGCTTTAAATTTTTCATTAACTCAAAATAATTTCCTTAAAATGTTATTTTTTATTAAAATAATATTGAGTTTTACAAAAACTAACAAACTTAATGATTTACCTAAAATATTGACGCTGGTTGTCAACTGATCCACTCGATAACTTTGAGCTTACACAGTTTTTAAAGTACTATAAAAGATTTTTATTCTTGCACACGTCTAAGGTGTTAACAAATGAACATCTATTTTAAATAAAAAACCTTAATTATCTGTTTTAAAAGTTAAAACTAATGTTGTTATTGGTTTATTTGGAAAAAAATAAAAACTTTTTAAGTTTGCATGTATAATACGTAAATTATAAATCTTTGATTATCTATGATTTGTATTCATCGCTTATACAAAAGAGTCTATAAAAAACATAAGTCGATTACACTATTAAAATTTATATAGGTTTTGCTTTTAATTTGTTTTAATTACAAAACTACAAAATTTCTGTTTACAAGTATACAAAAGTTTAGATATTGATTTAAAAAACCGTATATTTCACACTGTGCTTATACTTGTACTTTTAAAATCACCAATTGTAAAACTATTAGGTTACTTAATTTTTGTTTAGTATATTTTTAAATACCAAAAATAGTAATTTTGTAATTTTTACTTTTACTTTACATTAATAAACATAATAAGAACAAAATGACATTTATTATTTAATCATTGATATCACTTAACTAAAAGTGTGTTTACTATGCATAATAAAATACTATTTAACTAAATAATAAAAATGTTTAAAGATTGGATAGCTTTCGAATCTAAGATAAATTTACTAAAGAAAGACTAACTTGGTTATGAATTACTAAAAAAAGCGATTTATGCTAATAAAACTAAACTTCATAATTAATTAGCTTTTAGATATTCTGTAAACAACAGTTATGCGTAAATTTATCAACACTATGAGTAATGAACAGTATTACCTACTGAGACCTTTTACGTATGTTAAAGTATTGATTAAGAAATACTTAAACTATTACTTAAATTTCTTTTTAGTTCTAATTAAGTAACAATCAGTTCTAATTAGTTTTGAAATATTAATTAAATCTTTAGTGACTACTTTAAAAATAATTGAGTTTAAATTTTTACTTGGAAAGACATAAAACGTTACATAAACTATATTTAATAAATAAGTTCGTAACTAAAAAATAAGTAATTATTTAGCCAAATTAGTTCTGTAAAATTTATAAATAACCATATTTTTGTTTAACTGTCATTAAACTTAAAAAAAACTGAACATAAATATAAAAACATACATATGTCTTAATTTAATATACATGTTACCGTTGTAATTGAATTGTTATAGAATAAAAAAACATTTAATATTTTTCAATAATTGATTAATTTTAGATAAAGTACGTTAATTTTTAACGTATACGTTGTTTTTATATATTTAACAAAGTTTATTTAGAAACATTGTTTCAAGTTTAATTCATATTATGAGTCGAAACATAACCAAGTAGATGTTATTAATAGTTATCATGTTACAGTATTAACTGATATTTAAATTAAAAATAAATATCACAGAATAAAATTATCTTAAATTTTTTTTATCAAGCTTTCAAATTTAAACACGTTTAAAAAAAACACATAAAAACTATCAGCTTTTATAGCTTAAGTGGAACTTTATAATTAATAATAGTTTTATTCATTTATAAAAAACAGTTGAAACTCAATGTCTTTAGTTTTAAAGTCACAACTTTAGACTTTAAATACGGTATTATGAAAATTTTGGCTAATAAAGTTATTTACGAGAGGATATTAAGATGTCAATGTTTTTTTTCTAGCAAGGAAAAAATAAAAGCAAGCAGTTATATGGTATAACTTAAACAGTTTGTTTTTATTTTTTCTGATTTTTGAAAACTTTAAACTTGTGCCAACAATTATAAACAATGCTTGTTATCAATGTCATACTTGTAATAACTTCTACGAATTTATAAACTGAAATAAAAGTGATAAAAATGTAAACAAACAAACTTACATTGAAACGAATACGTTAAGCAGTGTTATTACTAGTGGCTAAAAATACTGTTTCTACTGAGTATAACATGATTATTAGTTTTTATTTAATATTTAAACTTTAAGAGGTATTTAAATAAACGTTAAAGCCTTTTAAAATCGCAGAAAAACATTTAAATTAACACCGCATAAGTTTACCCAAGCTTGGCAAAATTACAAAACATGTTTCAAATAAGATTTTTTCATTTATATAAAGTATTCGTTATGAATCTCGTATTCATTTTAAATTTGTTGTTACAATACCAAGACTTTTGTAGCGTCTATAAATTTAAGAACTGTCTATAAATGTAGTTGCAAATCTAACATCCAGTAAATCGTTAGGATAATTTTTATAAGATTGATATTATGTATATTATTATATATTTGTAAAGTACGTATTGATATTTCAAGTAAGGTGCTACTAAAGTCTAAATGTGGAAGTTTAACTCAACTGTTCTTATTGTTATAAACAAAAAACTTAATGGTTTAAATCTAATTAAACTGTTAATAAAAATTGTATTGGCATCGTCTAATTAAAATTAGTTATATGTTGACTTTGTGCATTTAAATGTATGAAAGATACTTACAAAATTATAAAAAGTTTTTTTTATTATTAGCATCTCTATCTGTTCCAGATTTATTTAAAAACAAAATGTATGAAAAAAAATGTTTTTTTAATGTAACATTAGTATTAACATAATTAAAACAGTTATTTTATAAATATTAACAGCTTTTAAATCTAAAGCTTTATTTCAAATTTAAACCACATAAATTTTATTTTCTTAAAACAAGATTAAAATGAGTTAGTAATATCTAGTGTAAACTATATAAAGCACACAGTGTAAATATCTTACTTAAACTTATTTTTTTAACAGAAAAATAAGAATTTTATTAGAACTGATAAATAAAAAACTGTGTATAAGTGTTAATGGAGTTTTAGAATTCTCTGAATCATTGGAGAAACTATAACAAGATTGATATTATATATTGATATTAAAAATATAAGAATAATATTTCAAATAAGATTTAAAAAAGTCTAATTATGGAAATTTAACATAATTATTTAATGTGATTCAATGTTAAATAAAACTTAATTGGTTTTTGGATTTTTTTGTTTTCTATCACAGAAATTAATTGAAGTTTTATCGGAAGTTTTTTATTTATAATCTGTTGTTATTGAAACCGTCTAGTTAAATGCTAGTAGAACGATTTGTTTGAGCTTAAGAAACATAGTAAAGATACTTACGAAATTTAAATAAAAAGTCAATTAACTTGTTTTATACTTTAATTATATCGATATTTTTTATTTTAATTACCAAACTCTTCAAGTAAAATACATTTAGTATTTAAAAAAAAACCTTAAATTTTTTTTAAACTACGTAAATGTTATTATGACTTACTTGTCAAAAAGTTAAGTTTGTTGTTTTAATAATTTAAAAATGTTATACTTAAGTAGAACAATAGAGTTAACTAAAAAACAATTTAATCTAAACTAAAATTGTTTAAAAAAATTAAAAGTAATTGGATTTTCATATTAACTGTTCAAGTATAACTTTTTGCCATAAACATTTATATATTTTGTACTATAATAGTTTACAGTTTTAATATTTCCTTAGCTATTTAAATATGTAAATTATTCTTATCTCCTCAATAAACTAATTATATTCATTAATATGAAATAGAGAAATGCTTAATAAAACCGTTGTAAAATTTAAGGAACTAGCAAACTAATAAACTAAACTATTAAAAATATTTGACATGCTTATTCAACGCATATATGATCGGAATATACACATATAAGTATTGTTCGCTTGTTGTGTTATTTAATGTATACTTTTAAAACAGACTGAAGTAAATTATTTACATATCTACAAGTTGATTAAAAAGACTTTATCAGGTTGAAGCAAACTACTGTGTTTTCCTTTAATTTCAGTTATCAAATTATTTTATTTTCCTTGTCTAACGGATATAAACTCTTTCATATACTGCTGCTTTTGCTTGTTTTAAATTGTTTTAGCTTAAAAAATAGTTTGTCAAAGTTTTGTTTTTTCTTTAGTTAAAAACAGCAATAAATGAATGTTCGAAACTAACCATTTACAATACAAGAGAATAAAAGTTTTCCCTTTTTTATCAAGGCTCGAAGAAGTTTATGGTTAATAAACGACAGTTATAACTACCTAAAAAGAGATCGACTAATTTTCATTTCTAAACTAAATTACAACGATTTTATAGTATATTAGTTGTTCAAAGTTATTGTTTGGTACAATTACAGTCGAACTTTAACTAAAATAACAAAAAGTTTTTCAAATTTATGCTTTAAATTAATTCTAATTACCGACGGTAAACAACTGTTGCGTATTAAGAGAAACAAAAAAGTTAGCAATTTTCATAATTTTTTAGATCAAATTTTAAGAATATGTTTTCAGTTAGATTTACTTTATAATGCTTAATAATATTTATGCTTTGGCGAAACAATAACTTTTTACAGATAAAAAACAAAATTGAGTCTTAAGAAAAAAGTTTTAAGCAAAATTAAATTTTGCAAATTTACAATACTGTTTTAAAATTATATTTATAATAGACAACTAACTTGTAAACAAAAACTACATTTGACAGTTTTGTTATATAAAATTTATAATATTTCAGGTATAACTTTAAAGTATATTGAAAAAACAAGACACAAACTAATTTTACGAATATCAATAAACTATTATTACAGAAAATAAACTTACCATATGCTAAATAAGCATGAAAAGTAGGTTAATTACGTTTAATTTGAAGTTTTTTCGTGAGTCATATTTGCATATACACTATAAATAACGAAAATTGTTCAAAATTTATATAAGTAAATACTGTTACAAAATTCAAAGCTTATATAACTGATTAAAATTAATTTTTGTAATAGAGTTGTTATATATATTTTTGAATATTCAATGTAGTTTAAAGCCATTCTAGTGGCAATTCAAAAATGGAAGAAATAAAAAGATTATAAAAAAATTTTCGAAGTGTTTTTTAAATGATTATGTTTGATATCTTTTATACAAAAATACAAAACTATAAAAACGTTAAAAATTTATGGTGGAAAATGTATTTTCACAAATTACTTTGAAATATTATTTATTAATTGTAACTTATGCTGTTAATTTAACAAATTTAAACTATTTTGTTTAAAATATTTTCAAAGCTTATTAAGGAGTATTTTTCAATCATAAGAGTATAACTAAAAGTTCAAACTGTTTAAAATTTATAACCGACTCACTACGTCGTATTCAAAGTAAATAAATATTTATGAGTTAGTAATAAATACATTATGCACGCACTGTTCTAAAAATTTTAACATATAACAATAAACAATTTTTAAATATTTAGCTTTGCTTAGATTGCACGTAGTAAGCATTGTACGAGATTTATGAATTAGTAATAAAAACCGTAAGTACGCAGTGTTTCCAAAACTTAAACAATTTTTTTTTATCTCTATTTAAATCACGACTAGCTAGTTGAATAGTAGTTTATGAAAACCTTAGAAAAAAAGCGAAAAATTCGACATGAAATATTAACGAGCATGCTATTTTAACTACCATTCAGCGATGAATTTTAAAATGATACAAAATCTTTACCAACGAATAAATAACGAATATTCAATAGTTTTTTATGTTGTGGTTGATGTTTAAAACAGCCATTAAAATTAATTTTTATATGTAGAACTTTTAACCTACTTATTTATTGTTCAAATTTATGTTATTAATTCAAAACAGAAGGTTTTTATTGATATAAATTGAAGCTTATAAGTTGCTTTAGTTTTAAAGCTAGAAAAAAAAATACAATTCAACCATACAAAAGAAAGTTTTTAACAAAAACGGAACAAGAGTAAATATTTAAAACCTTTTAAGTGTTGTTGTTATCTGATTAAAAGTTCTATTTTATTCGTTGCTTTAGTCAAAAGGTTTTACTTTAGTTTCGAAGCTGTTACCTATTGTCTTCTATTTGGAAAGTTAACTGACTTGTTTTGTATCAATAGAAACAACGTTCGTAAAAAATATATTAAACAATTATTGTAAAAAAACTTTAAGTAATTATATAAGTTTTCATTATAATACTTAAACTGTTTAAATACTCTTTATAAAAATAAAATATCGAAGTTATACACACCTATTTAATTTTAATATCAATAATGTACAAAACAAAAAACTAGCTTTGCTAACAATTATGAAAACCCTATCCGTTTAACACAACCACAAACTTTTATAAACATTATTCACAATAAATTAGTTAGTTCACGTGATTTATCTATGGTTTGATGATCCAAGCATTTAGACTATTTTTCAAATTAAACATTTAAAAATTGATTAGAAAAACTAAAAAAGTTCAAAAAGCAAAATAATGTACAAAACTAAGTTAGTTTAACAAACTGTACTTAAACTTAGTTTATATAAAAAGACCCTAAAAGTTATAAACTAACTAGTTATAAACTAAACTGAATAGCTATTAACTTTGTAATTTTGTTAAACAGCTTAGAGTTAAATTTAAACAACTCCAAAATTTATACTTGAAGCATTTAAAGTTTAAAAATCTAGACACTTTAACAATGTACTTATCTGAAAAATAAAACTTTTTAAATTAACTTATCTTTTTTAGACGTATAATTTACATGTAAGATATGATTAATATTGGAAAAGCATACGAATACAAGCAGTAGTACAGTATGCTAAGTAGTTTTAATTTAGAGTAAAATTTGACACGGTTTTAAAATGATTATAAAAACTCAAAGAATGACTAAATGTTAAATAAATTGAATAAATTCCTTTTAAAATAACTAATAATGATATAGTCTTCTACTTTAGTAAAGTTTAAATGAGATATCAAATTTAATGATCATCAATTGGGTCGAAGTTTCGACAGTCAACCTGACCCAGCTGAGGCTTTAGATGATGGGCTACCAACATCCATAGCCCACACATATAATACAAAACAAGTAGTAGAACAGAATGTTAACAATTTTTAATAACTTTAGTAAGTAGACCTGGAGTAAAATTTGACACGGTTTTAATCTGATTACATAAACTCAAAGCAAGAGTAATAAGAAATGAATTGTATAATTCCTTTATAATAACTAATTAGAAAAAAAACTATTTTTGTAAAACTTCAATGAGACATCTAAATATTATGATCATAAAGTGAGTTTCTGTTTTTTAAAGTCAGCTTAGCTTGTTTTAACTTGTTTTTTTTTTCACATTTATAATAAGATTAAAAGTTTAATATGCTTAAGCCAGCACAGTTGGAAGCCAAAAATTTATAACAAAAATATTTTTTCCCATTAGAAAATATTTACAAAAACTTACTAAAATTATATAGTTTGTCAATAAAAACTTGTTTACATGTTTATTTAATTATTTTTTTCACTTTGTTCATAAACTATATAAATTTTAAAGCTTTTGCAACAAAAGAGTAATCTTTAACTTCTTTATTTTATACGGTAATAAAAATTTTAAACATTTAAATTTATGTGTATTTATGTTTCTTTATTTAGACTTTATTGCAAAAACAATAAGAACTTTACAAGTAATACAACAGACTTGTTACTTGTACAGCTCTTATTGTTTTAAATTTATTGTAAAAATTTAGAACGAAAAAATGAATTTTATTTTAGTTGGTAATAAAACTTAAAGTGTTTTGCGTTCATACTTTTTAGTTTTACACCTATTTGAAGTTTATTACTGAACATCTAAAAATTTTAAGATTATTACAACAATTTTTTTCTCTTTTCGCAATATAATGCAATAAAAAACGCAGTAAAATTCTCATTATTATTTTACTTTCTTTTCTTCGGCTTTCACTTTTTTTCACAACTGATATATATTCTCAAGCATAGTAAAAATTTTGTTTTAATTTAGTTTGATGTTTATAAGTGTTAAATACATACTTCTACAGAATTTAAACCGAATAGTTAAGGTTGTAAGTAAGGTTATTACAATTATATTTAAAGTAAGAATTACATAAATAAATTTTATATTTAATCATGATTAAAGTAAAACATTAGTTTTAAACATTAAAATAGAATTTATTTTGGAGTTATAGTAACAAAATTTTTACAAAAACTTTTTTTAACTTGTTAGAACGTTATTCTTTCTAATAGTAAAGAATATGGTATTGCTACTAAAGTCTGCTGGCAAGAAAATATAAATGTTTGCCATATATATTTGTATATTTGTTTTTTAAAAAGTAAATTTTTGCTTGTGAACTGTTTGTTTTAATTGAGTTTCAAATAGATAAATTTTGTTTTCTTTCAATGTCAATTCAATTCAATTTATTTATACACAAAACTTTAATTTATTTTAAAAGTTGTTAGTTAGTTCAAAGCTAAAATGAAGTTTTCTTACTTAACGCAATGAAAAAAACACAACAAAAGTGTATCATGAATTTACTTTCCTTTTCACTTTCACTTTTTTCAAATACAAAAAATAAGCCGTTAAAAATGTAAAATTTGTTAAGCACAGTTTTAATTTAAAGTCTTTTTTTCTTTTAATTAAGCATTTTTTTGTCTATTTTAGATAATTTCTCAGTAAAAAAAACAGCTGTTTGTTAATTAGTCTAAAAACGTGTAAGGTGGACTTTTGTTTTTAAAATTTTTGTAAACTTTATTGAAAACAAAATTTTTTACAAGCTAAACAGCGATTATATTTTAGTTAAGTTTAAATATAAAATCAAATCTAGTTTTAAAGCTGGTAAAACAGCAAAATTATTTCATTATTTTGTTTCAAACATCAATTATAAACAACTTTTAGTAAATGTTTACTAAAAGTGTACCTTTGTGTTGTACAGCACTATAATTTGTTTTTACAACGTTTTGTTTAAAAAGTGTAAAAAAAAAGTATTAAAAGCAAGTCACTGCATTAACACAAACAGTTGCATACAATATATTTGACAATACACCAACACACACAGAAACACATTTGTAAGAATCTTAAACCTTGTGCTTGATTCTGAACTACTGCTATATAATTCGCAATAAAACAATATTTTTTTTATTACTCGTTTACTTTCTTTTCTTGTTTCGCTGTTTTACAGTCAATATATTTTATTGTATAGGTCAAAACCATTAAAGGTATTATTTATGATGTTAAAGCTGTTTATAAGCGTTAGTTTTGTTATTTGATTTCTGTATAAAGATTAGTTAAAGATTTTGATTTATGTGAGCATAATTTTTTTTTGTAAAAGTTTTACATTCTTGTACTTTTCTTATTCAAAGTATTAAATTTCTTCAATTTTCTTAGAACTTTTTTCTACGTTTACTTTTAATAGAAAAAGATATTTGAAATTTTGTTTAATTTTGTAAATAATATAAAAAATTATTTCTTTCAGTTATAACTCAGAAATAAATAAAATCCTAAGTATACTTTGTATTTTTAATAAGCTCTAGATTAATGTTTAATTATTAAAGTTAAGTTAGTTTGAACAGAATTTGGCCTACTTTTTCCTAAAGGCAAATTAAAAATTCCAAAAAGAAAAGCATGAAATTAGTTTAAAGATAAAAGTGCTAATGAGTTTAGTAGTAAGCTTTTTCTGAGTTTGCATGAACTTGAAATCTGTTTTTTTTTTTAACAAAAACCTTTTTTTTTTATTTTTTAACCAATCTGCTCCCAGTGAATATCTTTAAATAGCTATGAAATTTTTCTTAAAACCTTTTTCCGTTTCGAATTTCAAACACTTCGAGAAAAGCCAGCATATGTTGACCGACAAGCGTATTTACTTTTGCATGCGCAGGTAGTTACTTTCCGTGTCTTTTATCTCTCAAAACTGACAAATCAATTCTTAACAGCTCATTAGTAATTAACTTGTTTTTTCACTGAAGGTCTTTGGATTTTTGAGTTCAAACTCACTATGGTCGACGTCGTTGATATGGTCAATTTTACTGAAGGTTAGTAATAAAATTTTGATTGAATGTTCGTTTCTTATTTAAAATGGTATTATAAACTAGTTAAGTTTACTTAATTTATTTTTAATGGTTTTTTATAATAGACGTTAAATTATATGTGTATATTTCTTAAATTTAAAATAATATTATAATTTCTTTTTTTATTTTTTTTTACTTAGTGTATTTATTTATATGCTTGTTTACAGTTATTAAAGCTTGATAAGTGTTTATAGCTTTTCAACTACTTAAATAAACAATAAATCATGAAAACCTAACATTTTCACATAAGTGGTGTGTTTGTTTATAGTTTATTTTTATTATTATATGTGATTTTTATCAACGCACATGAAATTTACGGTAATGAACAAACATATAAAATTCTTAAATTGTAAAAGTTTTTGTGTTTTATATTTTCTGTAATTTATCTTAAAAGTTTGAAGTTTCAAAGTTTTTAATATAAATTCGAAATACCAAAACCATTACGCATAACCCAAAGTTAAAGGTTTAAAATCATTGTCACTAATTTTTAAACGCTTTTGTTGAAATGATTCAGCTAAAATTTCTAATTTTTTAAATTTTACGTTCTAAGTTTGACTTTATTTATTTATGTGATTGTCTATAAATGTACCTAAACATTTCAAAAAACTTTTTATAGTTTTTAGGACAATTTTATTTGATTTCAGTTCTGTTTTAAGTTTGACATTAGTTTGTTCATCCTAAACAATTAAACTTTAACAAGTTTTATTCAAAAACAAATTTTTACAAAGCACCCTTAAATCTTATTTTAAACTAGTTTTTTATTATTATACTCACTAAAATTAATCATTATCTATTAATATTGCATCACTTATTAAAATACAAAAGACCAGTTTTCAACAATTTCATCTGTTAACCTGAAATCATTATACGTCATTCATGACGAAGATATGGAAACTATTATATCTAAAATAAAAAGTTTATACTCCATGTTTTTATCATTCCTTTAAATTTATTTTATAAATTTATTTGATTACAAATTTTGTTTCAGCTTTCAATTTATTAACAACTTCTTCCGCTCAACTTAACTCGTCTTTTGACGGTAATGACGTCAGGATGAGCGGTGTGACGTCATACGCGGGCAACGTCATCGTTTCATGCTTCATTGGTTTCATGCTGATCGTGGGAACTATTGGCAACGTTTTGACCATAGCTACCATTTCATCTTCTACCAGGTTTAGTTTTTTTGTTTTCAGTTTTGTTTGTTTTAATACTTTGAACTGATTATTTACTTGAACTTAGCATTTTAACATAGTTTTACAAGACTGTGCTTAGCTCAGATATAAAAACAAGATTTTTTGTTTTGCTCAGAACTAGAAAAAATTAAATAAGTCTGATGTAAGAACATTTTTTTCTATTAGGTGAATGTTTGTTGAGAACTAAAATATTTTGAAATTTATACTTATAAACAAATATGATAGTTTAAATAACAACTACTAGATAAATTTATACTCACCAACGGTAAAATGTTTATTGTTAATTTTGTAAAGTTGTGAAAACTTAAAATTCAGGTAGGAATTCTGACGTACAACCTATTAATAGTAATGTTTTTATACTAAATGATGGAATACTACCTGAAGGTTTTATGTTTTATGATGTTTTGTCTATAAATTTCCGTAAAAGTTTATATCATAGTAAGTGTTTTAAACTTTATAGAAAATTGTTGTAATTAGGTAATAATTAATGAATTTTCGCATTTTTTATTAATTTATGATTTTTAAGAGTTTTTATTGTAATTTAAATGCAAATGGTTTCCTTAAATTTTCTTAAGTTTGAAAGAATTTAAAAATATTATTCTTAAAAGTAGCTCTATATTTCAAAGTTTATTTTTGAACTAATGCGAAAATCCAGACTCATAAACATTTCAAGTTCAAAATAATTTACTGTTAACTTATAAGACATATTTTTTTGTATAAGGTTATTCGTCACAACAGATCAATTGTTTTTGACAATTATTTTCAAAACTTTTATGAATTTATAAATATTTAAACGTTTTGTGAGTTAGCAATGGCCGGTAGCTCGCAATGGCATTTAAGCGCAATTTTAGGTTTCTAATAAATAATTTAAATTAAAAGTTTTTAAATTGAATTGTAATCTTGGTGTTAGACCTCCAGTTAATCCAAGCGAAAAGTTCAAATTCAAGATTTTGTTTTTCAGGAGTTATAGCTAATGTAAAAAATAGGTGTTTTAAAGTAATTTAAGTAAAGCATATAAATTAATAACAATTTAACTATACTTTATGAACTTGAATTTAATTAAAGTGTATGTGTATAAAGTTCTTAGTTCTTTTTTATTTACAATATTTTGGTTCAGGAAGTTTTTGTACAAAGAAATAATTTTAATATAAATTATTTATCATCGTTAAATATCTCCAATCATACAATAAATACACAACAAACAGTCTAATCAATTTCAATCTTTTTCTATGCTTTTTCAAAACATTACAACATTTTTATTTAATAAAACATTCATAATATAATTTTTAAAAGCAAATGGTTGAAATTAAAAACACAAATTGACATTTCATTTTAACCCTTTATATGAATCTTTTGACATTGAAATTAAAGGCATTTTTTCGTTTTGTGATATTAGTATTATAAAACAACAATCGTTTTTAATAAGTTCAAAACAAACAAAAGCATCAATGAATTGACTGATAATGAAACATTAAGTTATATAAAGGTAATAACACTTGAAAGTAAACAACAAAATTACATGGCGCTTGATTCAAATCTCAATAAACTATAGTTTAAACGTAAAATGCTTTGCATAAAGAATTACATGTTTTTAAATAGTTAACTAAAATCAATGTTTAATAACTTCTTAATAATTTATACAGGAAAGTTTTACTTGCTTAAAGATACAAAAAAATTACTGTGCGAAAACTTTCTATTTAATATATTTAAGCATTAAATTAAAAGCATTTTTGTCGCATTAAGTCATTGAAGAAATAATATTAAAACATAATAATAGTAACTAACTAGTAGAACTTTTATATAAATAAAAAATATGTCCTTTAGTTTTACTTGTTGTCATGTTGTCATATTTTGTGTTACCAAGTTTATTTGTTAATGCTATAAAAAACATTATTTAAAGCATAAAGTAAACTAACCTTTTTTTTAATACTAACACTTTAAACATTAATATGGGTGATGACTTTTTTAAAATGTTTATTTCTAGAAAACTCTTAAGTATTTTTAATTATTTAATACTTCATTCAGGTTACAGACAATATCAAATTACTTCATATGCTCGTTGTGCGTCTCTGACTTGTTTTCAGCCCTGATTTGCTCCCCCTTGTGGCTTTACAGAAGAACTTGGGGCTTCAATGAATGGATGTGGGGAGATTTCCTATGTAAGTTGCCAAGTAACGTTTCTAAGTAGCCTAAAGAATAATTAAAATAGCTTTTTTTTTTAATTTAGTATAGATATGACATCATATTAAAAAAATAAACCTTCTTAAATATTTATAATACAACAATACTGTTTTTTTCTACAATCAACTAAAAATAAAACTATCATCCATCAGTATATATGCTTTCAACTACTTTACCAAAACTAAATATTATTAATTTAGTTATTGGATAAAAAATTTTTACTAGGTCAGTGAAAACTTTGTTCTCGTTTTTAATTATGTTTATGCCTGAAATATTAACAATTAAACTTTTTCTTCAGGTAAATTTTACTGGGTTGCCGATTTCACTACCAATTACGTCACAGCTCTTCACATTGCCTCATTTGCCGCTTTCAGGTTTTTATTTAAAAATATTGAAATAGTTCAGTTATGTAGCTCATTTTACAGTTTTTAGTAACATGTTAATATTTTATCTTCTTATCTTTAGCAAAGCAAGTTTAGTTATAAAAACACATGGTAGTTATTCAAATCACCTAGTATTCGAAAATTAAAGATTTTAGAATTAGATACAGTTACTTACATTTGAAAATAAACGCATTTTTTCGATATAAAAATTTTTTTAAATCGTATTTATGTCACAACTTTTTTTATCAAACTAAAACATATAGTTATTTGTCTTGAATTAAAAATATAGCTCAGTTTACTGAAATTTAAAGATGTGTAAGTTAAATATCTTATTTACTACTTGGTTTATTAAAGTAAAATTTACATTTTTAGGTTCGCGGCAGTGAGGAAACCCTTCAAGGTGTGGGACATCCCGAAGAGCAGGACTCTCACGTTGATCCTGTGTCTGTGGATATTCTCGTTCATGATCGCCGCTCCGTTGATGCTTTTCATGGGAATAAGGGACAATAATGGGGGTTGGTTGAATGTAAGAAAAATATTTGTTTTTTTTTACGGTTTGTCAGAAAAATAGTACATAAATTTGTTAAAAATGTCTACTTTTTACTCGTCTGTGATGTTCATGATCGCCGCTCCGTTGATTTTGTTCATGGGAATAAGGGACAACAATGGGAGTTGGTTGTCAATAAACTATTATTTATATTTGTAACAATTTTAACTTTGCCACGTGCTTAAAATACGTTGAAATAAGGATTTGTTAACAATAATGACGTAGAAATGTTCAACTATGGTAAGTGTATATATTGGCTGTATGATCCGAACAAGGGTTTCTAATATTCAGTCATATGAGTTTAAGAATTTAATGGATTCATAAGCTGCATAGAGACCAACAGGGGGCCGCGACTAGTAAAGGAGCACAGGGAGGCCGTGAAGTCATAATTATTAAGTTGATAGATATACTGGAGTTCATGATGAAGGGCAAAAAAACGTTCTTATGGCAGTTTTTTGAAGAATCCTGTTGGAGATGGCGATTGCTTTTTAAACTTTTTTAACTAGGCACCCTACAGAAAAACAACTTTGAAAACCCTGCTCTAAACTACAACATTAAATTCTAGAGCAATTTCTGAACTACGGTTGTTTTGTTATCGTTTTAATTTCTAGACCATACTTGTTAATTTATCATTTACACATGTTTTTAAGGGTAACATTAAAAGTGAAGAGATTAAGTTATAAGAAAATACCTTTTAATGTGCAGCTAGTATAAAACCTCGATTTAACTGCAATTTATCAAAATCAAAGTGTATTTTTGAAACCAAAGTTTGTGAAAATTTCACAAAAAAAAAAAATTTCTTAAAATTCTTGACCTACAATTAAACTTAAAAGCTGTTTTACTGGTGTTGTTTATTAACTGAATTTTAAATTTATTTACATCATACTTCATAAAGCAATAAAAATATCACATAAATTTATGGTTTTAGATACCAAATGTTTACTTTAATTTAATTTATCTCAATGAATGACAAAAATATGTTTTTATCAAGTTGATTTAAGTTGGTTCTTTACCTTTTTATTTTAATTAATTCATAAGTCATCTTATTTAAAGACAATAAATTACACAGGAATTACCATGAAAACATATTTGTAAAGGTCAACCAATATTTTCTGTAAACATATATACTAGAGAAAAATGATATGTAATATTAAAACACAATATTGATTAAATTCAAATTAAATTAATTCAATGATAATCAAGTTAAACGTTTTACAGGATTTACTTTCAAAAAACTAAGTTTAAAAGAGTTAAGTTATAAAGTTTTTTTTGATAGTTGAAAACAAAAACATTTTTTAGACAATAAATACTTATAAGCTTTTTGAAATAAATCATTAAGAAATAAAGCTGTTGCATTAACAAAAAAAGATCTACAAATTAAAGTCAAAGCAGTTGTTTATTGCTTCATATAAATCACTTAACGATAAAATTGTCTTATATTATTTATGACTATAAGCACCAAATGTTGAATTTAAATTTCATGTTTATTAAAAAATTTATTGGGTATTTACAACAAAAAGTTTAAGTAAGTTTATATGTTTTTTTAATTGATTAAAATTTGTCACACTATTAAAAATAAGTAGTTGTAAAAAGGCATCTAACAAATAAAAATTAAGCAATTGATGAAATTACAAAATAATTATAAAGTTATACAATTTTAAGTTAAAAAATTTAACGATTTTTAATAAGTTCAAATGAGTCTATTTCTTAGTCAATTGTAATTCCGAAGTTTGAAATGTTAATATATTTGTAAGTTGTTAAAGCATATAAATCAATTACATTATCATTGCTACGGTATTAGGTTTAAAAGAGTTCATTTTTACTTTAACTTTAGTTTTGATTTTGATAAACAAACATTTTAGTCTCAAGAACATATTTCATGAACTTTCATGTTCGCTAAAAGTAGAAACACAAAAAAAAACTTTTTTAATCAATATATATCTTTAATCAATAATAAAACCTTTATCAGTTTGTTAAAAATAAAACAACAGTTTCAATGCTTATAATAAAAGTTAATTATGCAAAGTAAAATTCAATACTCTTTCATGTAAAATAGATAAAATAAATGCTGTAATCAATATCTATGAACTTTAAAGTACATACAAAAAGAAACTTTTAATGTTTTTTTTGTCAATAACTTGACATCATAAAAGTAAAAAATACGGTTTTGAATAAATAAACTAACCAACATAAGAATAAAACTAGAAAGTAAAAAGTAATACGTTATACTTAAAACTTGAATAATATTCAATAATAAAAATAGTACTTGATACCGTTAAACTTAAAAAAACTCTTTTTGAAATGTTTACAGATTTCAAATTAAAAAGTTAATGGTCTATGTTTTTTGCAATAGGTGAAAATTATACAAATAAAATAAATCAAACGGTTTTTAGTTAAATATAGAAAAACAAAAATAAAATCAAACCATTATAAAAAAAAACTAAAAAGTTAAATAAAGTTTTAAACTTAAAATTACAAGTACAAACAAAAAGTAACTGTGTAGCTAACATCGGCTAATTTATCAGAATAAAACTTTTTTAATATTTGCAAAAAAAAAAGACAAATTGATTGATTTCTATTCCAAAAAATTAATATATTATCTATATTTAAAGAAGGGCAGATAGGAGGTTTCTGGCCATCATGTTCAATAAAAGAAGATTGGGTGAAAGATTACCATCTCTACACGCTCATCGTTTACCCTACTATATTCCTGTTTCCACTAGTGCTTATCATCATGTTCTCATCTTTGTTGATTCAGCGGCTAGTTCAGCAAAACAAGTGAGTTGGTTTATTTCCAATTTATAATAGTAACAGCATTTTATATAGAATTTTTCATAATTGTAACTCAAGTTACAGTTAACTCTATAGTTAACTCAGCTACCCTACACTTATAACAAAAAAAAATGGTGAACGCTAAAATGACTAATAATAATAATTATAAGTATTAAAATAAAAAGTATGTTACAATAGCAACTGTTTTAAATAAAACAGTAATATGCTTTGAAAAATTTTAATAAAACTTGAAGATTTTCAAAATCTTATCATTTTATTATTAACAGCTGGTTCAACGGAATGTACGACCACAAGTCAACCGAAGTGGAAACCGTGTCGTCAAACATCGTCATGGGTCAACGATTTTCATCGACCCCGACCGCCAGCCAGACCAACACCCTGGACAGTCCGGATGGGAAGAAAGTCAAGAAGGTCAATATGAAGGTCAAGACCAAAAAGTCCGTCAAGTTCGAGAAAAGGTAGGCCATTTTATAATTATTGAATTTTTGGTTTATTAAACTGTTATACTTAATTTAACACTTGTTGTTTGTTAAAATTTATTTATTCTAAAAATCTTTCTTAAATATATTATGTTAATATTAGTTGTTTTTAAATTTTACTTTGTGAATTTTTATAAAGTTTTTAAGTATTTTTAGTTCATTATTTTCATTACAGGCACCGCAAAACCTTCTTGCAACTGGGACTTGTGGTTTTAAGTTTCGTTTTAGGGTACATCCCCGCTTCTGTTTACCTTATTTGGACGTCTGTTACGTCACAAAAGAACCAATCGACTGACTACTGGTTCGGTGTGGGGTCTTATCTGTGTTTGAGGTTGTTATTTAATTACTTTTTTTTCAAACTTGTAATATGTTAATAGTGTGCTTGATACAAACAGTATGTATGATATAACTAATATGTTTAATTATGGCTTTTAATTTAAATGATAAATCTTAAATACATTATTTAATTTTTTTTTATTATTTATGGACGACCGATTACTGGTTCGCAGTGGGGTTGTACCTGTGTTTTAGTTTTATTTTTCAATTAACTTTACAGCTTTAAAAACATTTTTTATTTATCATTTTGTAGAGCTTTAAAACAATCTGTGTTTTAATATTGATACTGATATAGCCAAGCTGTCAACATATTTTGTGGTTAAGGTAATAAAGTTTACAAAAGTTTTAAATGAAAGTTCAGGGTCTTACCTGTGTTTGAGACATAGAAATGACAATTTTTTTTTGTTTTTATGTTCAATTTAACTTGTTTATTATAAACTGTTTATTGTTTCAGTTTTTATTGGTGATTTACTCAATTTACTGAAAACAATCACGTTTTAGTATTTTTTTTAATTTTGAAAAATATATTCAGGCTCAGCGAATGCCTGAACCCGGTCATGTACAACCTTGGCTCCAGCAAACTCAGAACCGAAACAAACAAGCTGCTGGCTAAAATGTGCGCCAAATTTCAAACAAAAGAAGTGTGACGTCATACTCAACATTCGAAGTTGATGTGACGTCATAAAAATTGAAACTTGTTACGTCACGATAAAATTTTTAGTTTATCACGTCACAGAAACTATACGAAGGTTTGAGCGATAGAACTTTGTTTTTGAGGAAGCAGTGCAGTCTGTGACGTAATAATGAGAACAGTGTGACGTCACAGAAGCTGTTAACGATTGCGGAAGAGAAAGTCGAAATTTCGTTCGTTTTTTTTTTGAGGAAACTGTGAATTCGATAAATTTCTTACGTAACTTGTTATTTTCATTTTAAAATTTTCGAAAAAAACACATTTTATGATAATAAATGAGCGTTTGTAATTTTTTTCTAAATATTGATTATTGTCGTTTTAAATCGATAAGTTATAGTTTGACAACACGTTGTTTATTTTGATGAATTACCCAATACACATTATTTTGTTTAAATTTTTGTGTTTTTTTAAATTAAAATTGTTTTATTGTTTTTAAGTTTATTTTCAAGAAAGTTTTAAATCTATTTTAAAGTTTACGCATTTAACAGTGTTTTAGCAAGCAAGCAATTTTATCTAAACATGCTAGTTTGTTATTAAGCTAAAAACATTTTACTATTGAGCGAGTAGATTGAAAAAAAAATGTTTATGTTCTTTATACTAGGTAATGGATTATTAATAAATAAAACAGTTATAGCCTAGTTTAACCTTGAACTACAAAAATGGACAATTTTTTATATAAACGTATTTCATTTAATTGCTGTTTTAAATAAACGTTGTATTATTTTCTAAATTATCGAAACATAAGTTTAAATAAAACTAAATATGGTAGACTTGATTTGTTTAGTTTTTGTTTTCTAACTATCTTAATTTATTTTTTTTATTAGACTATTATGAAACGACCATTAAATATATCAGAATTTTAATTAACAGTACCCCATCAACAAGGAATTCCTTATTTGATTCGAAGTTCAATTAAAATTTACATTTCATGTTTATTTTTTTAAGTACGACAAAAAAAAACACAAAACAGCTAACAAGTCATTGAATAAACTAAGACTCAAACAAAACAGTTAAAATTTCTATACATATATGGCAGTTTTAAAGTTCAAGTCGAAGTATAAACTTTAAAATAAGTGTTTTCTTAAGCACCAGTTCTCTAAACAAATCTACTTTTACATGTTTATGTTATAGATTTAAAATTTAATTTTTTAACTTACTCATAGTAGTTTTTAGTTGCAGCTTTATATTTAAAAAAAATATTAGTTTCTTCAATCATACATACAAATGTACTTATTTTGTACATTCCTTTATTACAACTTTTGACCTCTGGTCATATATTGTTCATGTTTATAACAGTTTAATTAACAGCTATAAACAAAGCATTGTTATATATATATATATAACTTAACTTGATATATACATTGATATATACATATCAAAAATGACATTTTTAATTTCGGTGATTTATTTAGGCTTATGTCGAACATTAATAGCTGATTTCTGTTTAATAAAGAATAAACTAATCAAGATGATTTACAGCATGGTAAAATGATATTATGGACTTGGTTGACACACGCTTATATTACTAATTTATGAGAAAGATAATTTAAAATCGTAGAACTAACAAAGTTGTATTTAATATTTTTAAAATATATTTTTAATTTTTCATTTAAACAGTTCTAAGACAGACAATATTTACTTTAAAATGTTCTTATACAGTATTTTAATAACTAAAACTGTCAAACTTAAAGTTTTGTGTGCTAAATTTAGAAAACGCTGTTAATTTTGTTTATACTGTTATTGAAATTTAAGATCTCATTTATGAACAACAAATGATAACATACTTTAAGCAAAGTAAACATGTAACTACTTAATTTACTTCAAATAGTTGTTAAATTCATATGTACAAAAATATTTTCAAAGTTAAACTATTTACAATTAATGGTTTAATAATATGATTTTAAAGATAACCGTTACAAGAGTTTTTTATTTTTAAAAATATTCCCTTTCGATCATATTAATCGTTTAATAGTTTTAAAACAAGACTGACAAAAATATTTTAGCTGCATGTACAATATTTTAAATAATAATAAGACAAAACTCATAATTACATGTTTTAAAATTTTATATGAGACTTGAGCAATACATAACAGTTTTAAACTTTGATGTTTTTCTTTTCTCATAAGTATTAAAAGAAAATTGAAAAGATAGTTTTGTCATGTTAAAAACTTCATTAGTAAAACTAAATCAATTGTTGAATGATTTTATATTCAAAATTATTTCTTATAACTAACTTAAAACACGAACAGTAATAAAACAAATTACATGTTTTAAATTAAACTTTTTCACTGTTTTTCATTTTTCAATATTTTCTTTTATATCAAAGCTTAAAAAATAATTTATGTTTGTTAAGTTATAGTTAATTAACTTGTTAGGTACACGGGCCTTGCGTACCAAACTACAGTCAAGGAAAAGCTTGAGCTTAGTTATTGTACCTAAAAGTAAAATAGAAGTCAATTTTATTTAATAAAATACTTACAAGCTTATTTTATACAAGCTATTTTTTTAAATATCATTAAAAAACAGAAAAGTCTTACAATACTTTAGTTTTTAACATTTAGAAAACTCCAGTATGAAGCTGAACACATTTTTGATAACTTTTATTTAACTAAAAAGTTCAATTAATTTTTTTTTTTACCATATGCCGAACATGTAGGATAACAAACGAATCAAATTTGTTTTCTTATGAACGTTTTATAACTTTTAGTGCTTTAATGCTTTTGTTGTCGTAAAATAAGTCAACTGACGTTTTAATAATTCTACAACTTACTTTTTTATAATTCAACACGGAAAAACCAAATTTTCAACCTCAGAATATATTAATAAATGATGTATTAATTTAGACGCTTAAATATTTTCTCTGTTTTATTTTTCATAAAAAACAACATTTATGACGTAAATTTGACGTTTAATTCATTTTACAAGTTAAAATTTTATAATTCACACGGAAAAATTAAATATTCGACTTTAAAATATATTATTAAATTATGTTTTAATTTAGAAGCTTATATATTTTCTCCGTATTATTTTTCACATAAACAACATTAATAAAAAAAATTGACGTTATTTCATTTTAAAAGTAAAAACTTACGTAACTTATAATGGAAAACCAAACTTAAGACTTTAAAATAGTTTATTAATTTTAGTTTTAATTCAAACGCTTTATTACTGTCAGTGTTTTATTTTACATTAAAAAATACATTAATGAATTAAAATTGACGTGAAAACCATTTTGAGTGTTAAAATTTACGTAACTCGGAAAACCAAATTTTCGATCTTAAAATAAATTTTAAACTTTTTATCTTCATAGTACATTAAATCTTTTAAGCTGTATTGAAATAACTAAATTCACTTATTTTTCATTGCAAAAAATCTAAAACCAATTAGTTTAAGTGTTTTAAAATAGATATATAACTTAAAATTATTTTGTACAGTAATAAAACTATAATTCATTTTGTAGATTATTAATTACTTTTTTTAAGCAATTATTAATAGTTTTTTTAAGTCTGAAAGAAAAGTTATCATGATAATTTTTACTCAAAATTGAAGTTGTTTTATACGCCTGTAATGAAGAAATAACATATGGTAATGCAATTTATTTCAGTTTTTTTAAGTTTAAATTATTCAAAATATGACAAGGAGTAAGCAAATTAAAAATCTGTAACATTTTACAAGTATGCAATAACGTACATATTTCAGACATATTGAAGTTAAAAACCAGTCATTTTTAGCTTGCTTATCATTTAAAAAACGATAAGCAAGCTAAAGAAACATTTAAGATTTTAAAAAGCTTTAAAATAACAAGATACTAATTGACTTGAATGTTTAATTTTTAAAATAATTCAAACTATTAATCATAAACTCAAGGTAATAAATTTTCACCAATACTTTTGTGACAGTTTTTATAAACGTTAAAAAAATATGTTACTGATTGTTAAAAATTTGAACTAGTTGTTTTTTATAAACTGTGACAAATCATTTTAAAAAAACTTTCAATATATTTGTACAACAGTTCAGTTTAGTTGTCATCAAACAGAAAAATGTTAAACTTTTTTACTGGTTTGATGAATACATACTTTTTAATATCTACCAGTTTAAATCACTAGCTAAATACTTAATGTTGTAGAATTTGAAAAATCTTTGGCTTTTATTTAATAAAAACGTTATATTAAAAGACTTGTATTTTAAGTCTTTTAATTGAAAGAAAAACTTTAGTTCAGTATAAACAAAATTACGATTAACAAACATTTAAGTTTTTTTAACAAAATTAAAACCAAAATGACATTAATTGAGTTAAACGTTTTTTAAGACTAAAATAAAATCTAAACAAAATGTTTTTATAGTTCCCAACAGAAGTTTTAAGGATTGTCTCATTTTGTAGTTCCTATAGGAGATTATATACTATACTAGCTCTGTCAAACTAATTGTTTAGCTCAGTAGAAAGATAAACAACTTTTAAAACTTTAACTTTTTCTTACATTTTTTCTAGTAAGTTTAATATTTTAAATGATTGCTTAATTTAAATAAAAATGTGAAACAAAAGCACTGTTATTTCTTAAATATTATTGATTTTTCTAATCAAGATTAACCAAAATATGTTGATAATTACAAATATTGTATTTATATTTAGTATAATGAAACAACTTTAATCCTATTACGATAAAAAAGTTATTAACTGAACTAGCTGAAGACTTGAGGTTATTTTAAATGTTTTAGTTAAACTTATGAACTATAAAATAGTATCAAAAAACCTAAAAATATTATTAAAACCTTGAATAGAATCACGTTACAAAAGAGTTTGATGTCTACTTTCTAAAAGCTTAACAATAATAAATGTTTCATCTATTTAGTATTGCAACCATACAAAAGTATTATTTCAAATTAATAACTAAACTTTTACGTTGAAAGCTTTGCTTGAAAAAATGTTCACAATCGTCATAACTTAAGAAATTAGCAAAAAACTGTGTTTAAACAACTGCGATCCATATTAATTAACTTTTTTGATTTTTAAAAGACGTTATTTAAGTTTTTACACAAAGCTCACTGTAATAGTTAAATTAGTTTAGTTTTCTGTATTTATAAAAACTAATAATAAATTTAGTTTGAAGGTAGTTTTATAAGTAACTTAAAATTAGTAATTTACATTCTTTTTCTACTATACGACGAATTAAAGCTAAGAACTGTTTTTTTTTCTTTTTATATTTGTCTAAATTAGGCCTATTTAACATATATACAGTAGACTACCGCTTAAGTACGCACTTTTTTTGGTACGCATCACGCCTTAAGTACGCACTTATCAAGAAAGGTAGAATGGCCAACCTGCTGAGTTAGCCTAAGACTTTCACAAATTTTAAATTAGGGTGAGTAATCCTGAGTAGTCTAAGTGGCCAATTGTGACAGTCCTGTTGCTAAATGTTAATAAACAAAATACTTATATAGTGGCTGAAGAAAACTGAAAAAAATAATGTTATTTTAGCTGTAATGCTATTAAATTAATAAATCTAGATGACAATGTTAAAAAAAACCTACAAATACAACATAGTTAAGTCATAACTTAATTTAAATGTACAAACATTGATGTTTTCAAAATGTTTGGCAAACACAATGTAGTTTGGTACTTTACTTCTAACAAAACAAAATATGGCTTAATATTCTTTTTTATACCATTGACTGACATTGACTTTCTATATTAATAGTATGTATTAATTATGTAGAAACTTTTTATAGACAAAATAATGTTTTTTAAATCTAATAAAAAGTTTTGCAGATTAGAATTATGTATTAAATGTTATTTAAAATAAAAAGACTTGTTTATTTGGCTTAATTATTTGGTGGCTAGTTTTAAGAAAGAAAACAAACAACTAAAGTTTATATTATACTATGTCTTTAAAAAGTACGCGCTACCCGTGCTAAGTACGCACTTTTTGGTCGGGTTCAATTTGCGTACTTAAGCGGTAGTGTACTACAGTAGATTTTTAAAATGTTTTTTTCTTACACCAAAATATTAATTTAAGAAAGCTACATTATAAACTAATCAAAAATTAATATTTCTCATAAAAAAAAAAACTTAAATACATTTGTAAAGTAAATGGTTAATAGTAGATTTTTAATACTTTTATTGTTACTTTTAACGAATAAAGTAAGATGCTTTGTTGATAAATTGAATTTTTAGTTAATTAATACTCCTAATAGAGTAGTTATAATAATGGCTATTTTAATCATTAACTAAAAAACAATAGACCTTAGAATAATTTAAAAACCTTTTGTATGGCATAAACTTAGTTTAACTACCCACAAAAAAATAAAACTTAAAAGCTTTAATTGTTTTTGTTTTACACTTATTATGTTTATACTAAGTTTGCTTGACTATTTTAAATAAGGGAATAAAGTATTTTACTTGCTTTTTAATTCAAAATTCAAAACGTCTGTTTTGTTAGAAAATAGTGTGTAGGCGTTATATTACAAACAATTCGCAAAACTTTTATGTATTATAAAATTTATGTTAAAAATAACAGTTTCTGAAATTATTCGAGTCGTTGAGTTGTTATATCTTGCTCTATGACATATGACAGAGCAACCAACAAAAATCTGTTCATTTGAAACAAAAGTGAACATTTTTTTTATTTGATTAATAAAATATACAACAACAAAAATCGTTTTTATTGATGTTTTATAATACGATTTATTTCCGAATGTTACATAATTATCAACAGTATCAAACAGCTATTTATTTTTAAGTATGTGTTATAACTTTAAAGATTTAAGTTTTTTAAATTGGAAATCTTATTAGTATATACTTGTGTTTTTTTTTTTTGGTTGTTTAATTAGTTATTAGATTTGAAACACATTATAAAATATAAAAAGTTCTAACAATAGTTAAAATAAGACAATAAAAGTAGAGAACATACTTAAGTTTTAAAAACAATGTATACTTAAAATCGCATTTTTCTTTACACATAAGTTTAATGGTTCATTAATTTTTTCCTTGAATTTATTTCTACCTTTAAAACTACTAACTAATTTTTGCTGAAAACATGTGTATTTTATTTTAGACTTCTCTTTTCGAAAAAAAGTGTTTTAAAATCATCATATTTACATTAGCCAATTCTAAAATTTTATAAGAAATTACATATTTTAGCTAGTCAAAGAAAATAAAAAAATAAAAACTACTAGAATTAACACAGTTTTAAGTTATGATTTTATTTTCTTTTAAGTATGTGTTAAAAAGTTCTACGTAAATTAATATGTAAAAAACAAAATTCTATTACGAATTTCATTATACTTACGTACGTAAAAAACAAAAAATTTACTAATCAGCAAATTTAGTACAAATAAAAAGCTCAATATTTATTCTGCGTCTGGAAATACTGTACACTTTATACGACTAAGTAGTTTTAAACATATATATTTGCTGGCTTATTTATTAATATGTAATTGATATCAATTAAGCAAGTTTAAGAAATTAGATATTTCAAAATTTGATGTTTTATAAGATTTTTTTAAACTAAAGTATTTTATTTACAGACTAAGATACAGAACATTTTTATTTTTGCAGTTGATTTTTACTGTAATTTGTAAAACTTCATTAAAAACTTAAACATATTAAGACAAGTAAAATTTTCAGCTTTCAGTAGCTATTTTGTTGTTTCCAAGAACAAATATTTAATTGATCTTACTTCTTAACAGATTTTTTTAATTTGTAAACTGAATGAACTGGCATAATTATTAATAGAAAAATACTTTTCAAATAATATTAAGATTTAATAATTGAATAACTTTATAACAGTTTTAGTTCTAAGTTTAACAAATAGAACAAAAATTTAAATTAGTTTGTTTAAGTTATTTATTCCAATACTTTGACTTATTAAGTAGTTGTTTATATAAAAGACTTTTTTTTAGTACAACTTTTAAAATAATAAAACAAAACTTTGAATAGTTTCAGTAAAAAATCAATTGTACTGAGTAAAATAATCTAAACACTAAACTTTATTATGAAGACTTTTTTGACATAGCATAATAAATAAGTTACTAGAAATTAAAACTATCGAAAAAAAATTATTAGAAAATATTTTTAACAACCGTTTAAGATTATTAAATTCATTAAAGTAAAAGATAAGAAAGATCAACATAACTTATTTATAACATATACCAGTAACCGTGTTGAAAGTACTTTTATTATTTTTAATAAATTAGCAATAGTTTTTAGGTAAAAATTTGCTTTGTCAGCAAAGTAGCATTTTAAGTTCAAAAAAAAATTAGAAAAACAATTTTAAAACAGTCGACAACTTAATGTCTTTATTTCTTTATTTTTATGGTACTCTACTCAATGTTAACCTTTTTTATATTTAACTAGTAAATTTTTTAGTAAACTTTGTATTTCAAACTATTTTAGAAGTATATATAATCTATATTACTTTTTTAAACTAAAAGTTTGAGAGATTCAATAAGTTTAAAAGTTTATATTTAATAATATTAAAAAAATGTTATAAGATTATTTTTATATGTTATCAATTCCATAGAAAAAAAGTGTTAAATTATTACTTAAGCTTATGAAATACAAAAAAAATGTTTTCGATATACACTTAATCAATTCAACTAGCTGTGTTTAGGTAAATGGAACTGTTTTTCTTAGACTATTATAAACTTTTTGTATAGGTTATACACGTGCAATATAAGCGAACAAATTAAATAAGTAAAAGAATATTTCTCAAATTGCACATAAACTAGTTTTATGAAATACGTAACTGTACTATCAAATCTAACAGGACTCATATACTATGATAAAGATATTTGCATTCTTATTTAGTTTATTGTCTACATTAATGGCTGAAAGTTTAGAAGCAAAAAGTGCATTAAGGTCCATTTTCGGCTTAAGACAACGAAAAATATCAAATATTAAAATGCAAACCAGTCAGTCTATTCACAATACAACTAACTCATCATTAGTTCTTCAAAATAAAGAGTTTGAGTATGAAAAAACCTATCTTAACAGCACAGTTTACGCCAAACCAAGTAAGTTAAAACGATTTAAAACGTATAACATTTGTCAGGTTAACTTTATTTTTTAATAATAGAATAAGTTTTTAGTAAACTAGCAGTATTATTTTACCGTTTTTTTTTCTGTTGTATTGTGCAAGCTGAGTTGTTTATTTTTTTATTTTTGAATACATAATTTATATTTTGTAAGTAAAAGTTATTCTAGTTTATACTTCTGTAAGCAGTAATAATTTTATTAAATAACTATTCGTTATTTTTAAGTTGTACATTGTACTTTTTTTTTTATACGTACTAGTGTTATTGTGTTATGTTTCCAAACTTTTTATATAGTAAATAGTTTTATAAATTAGACTACTTAGTTTCATTGTTTTTTGAAAACGTTTATTCATTTTTATTTAGTTAAGTAATTAAATAGAACAAATTTGGCAAAAAATAGTTTAAAAGGCTCAAGTAAATGCTTTTAAAAAAGTTTTACTCTAAAAAGTTATTATGATAAATTTTTGTGATATTATTAAAATTCATGTTGCTTTTTTACATGTAAGGTAAATAAATTTTATTTACATAAAATTTTATAATTAGACTGTTATGTTTATTTATTTCCAACTGTATTTAAATTAGTTATGAACTTGTTCAGAACTTAAAACCCTTTATAGTTTAAGTGTGTATTAACAAAAAATTATAATTTAAGACTTTAACAAGTACTTATACAACTATCAAAGTAACCACTACTTAAAGTTTACTAACAAACTTAATATTTACTTAACCTTAATTTTTCCGTAGTACACTTAAACTTAAACAATAAATGAAATTTAAAATTAAAAGCAAAGCTTAATTCAAAAAATAATATAAATTAAAATATGAAACTAAATCTTATTTCTATCAAAGTAGTATTCACACTTAACTATTTATTTCAGAAACTAATTTCAAAAAACTTTTTACACAAAACTACAAGAAATAATTTAATGAAACAGTGTTGAAAAGAAAAGGATGTCGTTTCGACTTGAATACCAATCAAGTGAACAAATACAAGGCATTTAAGCTGTTTATATGGGTCAAACCTTCAAAACAAACAAAAACTACAAAACAATTAATCAGAATTTACAAAATCAACTCTAAAAAACCGGCGAGTTTGAAAATTGTGAGGAAAATAAGAACAATGGAAACTGGCTACTGGATTAAAATTGAGTCAAGAAGATTTAATAAGTTTTTCAATCTTTTATTATCAAGTCCTACTGATAAAAACATCAAACTAGGCCTGTTAGCTAATATGAAGATTTTTAAAGTCACCTTCAATGGAGAAAGCGATTTAAAGGTTGTTTATAAATTTTTTTTTACTAATAAATAAAGCACGTAAGTCTTTTTAAGCATTAACGTAAAAAAATCGTTTATTATAGTTAATTTTAATTGCAGTTAATAATTAATAAATTGTTGCAGGTTAGATGTAGCAACATATTTTTAAAAATTTAAGTTTTTTATATTAAAAAAAAATAATAATTATTAATTGTTTTTAAACGCAAGTAGCTCATGTAAATAATATTTCTCGTTTCTATAATCTTATTAAAAAACTTAGTATTAATCTTGGATTTTTTTTTGTAGATATAAATTACACTCAACCAATAAATCATTTTTAACTTATTACAATATACATACAGAAACCTTTCCTTACTATAACCAAAGAATTAAAAAATCATGCTAGCTCCCACAGAATAAAGCGTCATTTAACCATAAATAAGCATCAAGAACATTTTGGTTGTCACAAAGTGGACTTAAAGATACAAGTTTCAAAATTTAGCGAGCTGATCAACGTAGACAGACCCGGAGAAGTCAACATACACTATTGTACCGGTAGATGCAACTCTAAAGTTTTACCGTCTCTCAGGGAACAAATTCTATATGAGCACTCAAAACAGCTGAAGTTTAAAAACAGTATTGATAAATTCAAACTGGAGGACGGTTGTTGCGTGCCTTTTTCTTATTCGAAACAGTCTGTTCAGATAAAGAAAGACGGAAAAACGAGAAACATTGAAAATTTGGTTGTTGAGGCGTGTCATTGTGTGTCTTAGTTTTATTTGAAATATTTAATTATAATTATTATAAAATTTTTTTTTTAAAGATTATTTGTCAAAAAGTGTAACTCAGTATAAATTTAAAAAGTTGCCTTTTGCTTTTTGAATTTATTGAAATTAAAAAATTACAAGAACTACTAATTTTTGCTTAGAAAATTTATAGAATATGGTAAATATTTCACAGTAATTATTTATTTTCGCCATCTATAGCTCTATTTTTACTGTGTTAAGCAAGCTAAAAGTTTTAGGTACTTTTCAAAATAAATTTTTATTGATGATCAAATCATTTAAAGCTTTTTGTTTGTTAAAAGTTATACGTTTCGTTATGATATTCTTACTACCTGTTTTTATTTTAATAATCGTTTTACTTAGTAATACTAAAAAGTAAAACATTTTCAATTTATTTAAAACATGTTTGCTTGAAGGTTTAACTTTCTTTCTTTTAAAACTTTAGTCAATAAGTAGAAAACATTCAAATTTCAAATATCGAGTTCACAAAACATTTAGTTTATAACTTAATAAAATTAAGAATAACTGCAAACTTTGTAAACAGTATTTTCTTTCTATTGACTATAGTTATTTTACTATTTAAAGCATCAAGATTGTATACACGCTTATTTTCTATAAATTTTTGAATTTTATAAATAAACTTAATCAAATGTTTGAGTTTTATGTTTTTAAATTACGAACTACTTAATAGTGTCAAAAAAATAAAATAAAGTTAGTTATGTGTTTTTTCACTCAATTACAACCGTATGGCTATGAACTTTTAAGAAACCTATGAACTAGATTACGTGTTGATTGTGCTTGTTTTTTATAAGGCTTATAAATTTGTTAACGTATTTTTAATTTTTTTTTTGTCAAAACAATTTTATTTATCAAAATAAATTTTGTCGTATAGAAAGAAAATTCAATAATTTTTTGTAGACAAAGCGTTTTTAAAATTATTTGGCACACATAGTAACTAATATGTGTTAATTTTAATGATAAAAATTAACTCAAGTTTTTACTAAAGCACAACTTTATCATTTTACGCGCCTAAACTTCGTGTTTTAGATATTTTGTTTTTTTTATTTATCACAGTTCATTAGTTATAATAATAGGTACAATAAAAAGTTATTATAATGAAAAGAATCAATTTTGCAGTTTATTGAAAGATAGTCTTTTGTGAGCAGTTGGCGAAACTTTATACATAAAAAATTATTTAGTTGAAAGTGAACATATAAATAACGTTTATCTACTTAAGTTAAAGTTTTATATTACATAAGACTACTAAAGTACAATTTAAATCATTAACAGTTACACCATTGACTTTTAAAACACTTTGATAAAAAATATTAGTGTAGCTGGGCTTATTTAGTTATAAATTCTGAACAAATTAAATACAGAAAGTAAAAATACAGCAAAAAATCATTAAAACTTAACATTTGTAAAATTTTTTATTTAGGTTGATATAGCTAAAAACTAGGTTTGTTAGGTACTTAGAATATAACTAAACAGACATTTTTTTAAATATAATAAATACCTTAAAATTTAAGAGTTTATGCAAAACAAAAAACAAGATATAAATACTACTTTATAAGCTATTAATCTTTTATAAAGTTTTGTTAAAACTCAAACTATCATGTCCGTAATTTCGAAAGAAACTTTAAAAAGTTAAACATGACTGTTGTTTAAATAAAATACTGTTAAAGCGCAATTAACTTATACATTAAAATTTAAAATACACCTTACACTATTTCCTATAAAGTTTACTTAATTAAATTTATCTTTGTGCTTAACCAATTTTAAAATAACAAAATGATGAATACCTTTATAAACAATTTTAAGTACTAGTTACCAAGTTCATCAGTTTGAAAAGAAAAAGTATTGTTTCAAAAGATAGATCAATAACATAAAAAAATATTTATAAAGTATTACAAAACTAAATTTTTAAACAAGTTGCTTAAGTTCTAAAACCCTAATCGCTGTTGGGTTTATTTAAAGTTTACAAATTGAAGTATTTTGTGTTTAACTGTTTTTTATCGCAATATAATTAATTCTATGAAAATTGTCGTAGAGCAAGATGTACAAACTTGTGATAATAAAACATTAATATTTACAGTAGATTGAGGTTAATTTTTTAAGTATTTTAAAGCTTAGTTTAAGCTTTTTTCAATTTTGTAGGTAATAAACTAACTTTAGTACATTTTGTTTCAAAAGTACTAATAAATATCAAAATTTACACATACTACTTTTTATTTTGTGATTTTGTTTCAAAACGTTTAATTTCAGAAAAAGCAGTTTTTTGTTGTGAATCACTGTATATTTGAAGTAACCTTTATAAAGAAAAAAAAAATTGTATTTGGTTATTTCATTAGATTTTTTTATTAACTGCTTAATTTATGTAACTCGTAAAACTTCTAAATGAACGTTAGAAAATTTTTAAACATTTTATAACAGGATTCAGTAAAAAAACAACTAGTTTATTCCTATATGGTTATCTAATATTTATATTTTAAGAAATAAAAATGATAAATTTTTTGTTTTATGAAGTTTATTTTAATATATTCTTTGAATTCAGTATTTTATACTTTAATGGTTTTATAAAACAAAGATTCTAAAATAGGAAAGTTTAAAATTTATGTGAATATTTTTTGTAAAAAATTAAACTTGTACAACTTTATGAACCATTCAATTAAAAAAACTTCGATTAAGATGTTGTAACAAAATGTACATATGAAAATCAAAGAATTAAAAACTTTTAAGTAATTTATTATCTTTTTAGTAGTTTTTTTGTCGAATAATACCTATACTTTTAGTTATCTCACAGCAAAAAAAAGAGCTAAAAACGACAAATATAAACATAGACAAATAAAAATCCTAATCGGTAAATATCCTAAACATAATACAGAAACTACTGAGTTAGTTAAAATTAAATAAATTTGAACTTAAAAATGACAAATTTTCACTATACTGAACTGTAATTCTTGATAATAAATTTCTTATAAATAAGTTTTTAACTTTATTAATTGTCTTAATTAAATTGAGGTACACAATGGCATTTTTCAACAACTAAATCGTTAAGTTCGGTTAAGTTACTATTTCTTAACAAAATAGACTGTTTAGAAAAAGAAAGAGGAACGCAACATCTATCCTCGATTTTTAATTCGTTTTTATTATATTTTGAGTATTCATAAAAAATTTGTTCCCTCAAACTCGTTCCATAGCAACTACCGGCACAATAATGAATGTTGAACTTTTCGGGTACAAGTACATTGCTTAGTTGGTCAAAACTTGAAGTTTTTATCCATAAGTCCCTTCTCTGACATGCATTTTTTTGAAATCGTTGTAAAAAAG
Source organism: Thalia democratica (assembly GCF_965202585.1). Taxonomy (NCBI): domain Eukaryota; kingdom Metazoa; phylum Chordata; class Thaliacea; order Salpida; family Salpidae; genus Thalia; species Thalia democratica. The sequence continues at coordinate 4,052,204 of NC_139170.1, forward strand.
TTTGATTCTCTTTTATGTATGAAGTGCGTTGCGTCTTCAGTTCTTGGGATGTAATCAGAATAGGCTTCTTTAAAAAGTTTAATTAATTTTATTTTGTTTATTTATTGAGTACAACATATATGTGTGAGTCAAAATACTTTTTCAAAAAAAAGAAATATGTATAGTAACGCATAAATGACAAACTATCTTATTTTGTTTTCTGTTTAAATTTTTAACATTATAAAGTAGTTTATAAACATTTTAAAAGTTGTTAATTATAGTTAGTCTAAACATATATGTACTATAAGGTGTTGGTAGGTCTAAGCTGCGTTATTTTAAAAATATTATTAATTAAAAAAACATTTTTCAAACTTACTTTATAGCTAGAAGATGTCATCTTTTACTACTATCAAAACAGCAGTTAAACTTTAGTTAAACAAACCTTTAGATCGCTGTCACCTTTAACTCTAACTTTGAAAAATTTTGGATTAGCTAACAGACCAATTATTATGTTAAGATCAGTGGTACTTTGTAGTAAATCATTCAGAAACTTTTTTGTTCTTGTTGACTCAATTTTAAGCAAGTAACCATTTATTGAAGATTTAACTTTTGTCCAAATAAACAAACGTTTTGAAGAGTCGATTTTGTAAATTTGTAACTTTTGCTTAGTATTTTTTACGTGTTTGGTAGATCTAACCCAAACTAACAGCTTTACTGACTTAAACTTGTTTGTTTTGGTGATATTCAGTTTAAATCGACATCCCCTACTCTTCTTATTAAGCACTGTTGACATATATGACTTTGTTTCATAACTGTTACAGACTTTACAAAATAAAACTAATAAATTCAATAAATATTTTGATACTGTAAAAACTTTTAAAACAAGTAAGAACAAAAGTATATTAAAATAGCTTAAAAACCTTGATAATACTAATGTTTTATACTTAATAAAACGCAAAAATTAAAATCAAAGTTATTGTAATTGGGATTTTATATAGTTTTCACATACGTTGTTAAGCTATTAATTTGTTTTAGTTTATTAAGTAGTTTAAACAATTAAACGCATGACAACAAAATAAAATTGTTTAAAAGTAAAATTTTTATGTTGCTTAAGATTTTCGTTTAAAGTCAAAAATAAATGGTCTAATTAAAAGTTTGAAAATTAATTAAAAAGTTTACTTACTTGGCATTGCTTGAATCGTGTTTTTTATATAATTAACTTTGGATTCGATTCCTTTCTTTTGAAGAAATCTGTTTGAATTTTCGTTACTCCGCTTAGATTTATTGATTTTTACTGATTTAAATTTGCTGATTTTTCTGTCAACTGATGATAGAATTCGTTCTCTTAGCGTATAAAATGAGTTTTTGGAAACCCCTGTTTCAATTTTCTCTGGTACACATAATAATACTAAAATAAATAAGAGTATAAATTTTACTTTCATACTATTTCAGTTGTTTTTCTGTAAAGTTTAACTATAATAGTATTTTTATATGGTTTACTTTTTTGCGGTACATTTGTTTTAAGTCATATTTTTGTTTACTTTTTTGACAAAGACATTTATACATAAATTGAAGATTTTTAGTTTATCTCAAATTAATTTAAACAGTTAGTGTAATGCTTTCTACAAGCTGTACTTTGGAACTGTTTCTTAAAAAAAATACATATTTATTTTGTACAAAATACTTTAAATAGTTAAATTGATTTTAACTTGTATTCTACTTTAAGTCAGAAATTAAAAAAATTAAACCTTTGATTAGAATTAATAAAGATAAACTCTGAAAATTTAAGTTCATACATATATTGTAAAATGACATAACTGTTAAACTATGTTAAACTATCTTAAAAACATCAATATCAAAAATTTTTGAAACATTTTAACTTAAAATAAATTTAATAAACTAGTAGATAAATCATAAAAAAGTGTTTAAAGATAAAGCAGTGGTAAACTTATTTTATTTATAGCTGTTAATTTCAAAACGTTCCATAAAAATAAACTAACTAAAACAAAACTATCTTAGTTGTGTTCTGTTGTCTTTTGTTTTAAAACTAGCTCTGTTGTTTTGTTTTTTTCGTTAGTTTTCTATCAAAATATATAAATTAAGTAACTATCTTATGTGTCTTGACTACAATTACGTGTTATATACATTCTGTAAATAATTATAATTTTAAGCCGTTTTAGAAATTTAAGTATAACTTACTTTCATAACCTAACGCTATAAATAAACTTATCGGTGATTCTGCTATAAAGTTAAATATTAACCTTGATATATAATAAACTTATAGATTAATCATTTAGTATTATAAAATAAATTTAAACTATAGTCATTTTATAGACGTATCTGCTTACAAAATAAATACTAAGTTAAATGAATAAGTCTTTTCACCTTTAAACTATAATGCAACTCTTAAAGCAAAGTGTGTAAAAGCATTAAATGTAAAATAAATATTTATACCATTTGTTTAGACTTGAAATTTTGCTGATTTTTAATTTTAGTTTGACGTAATAAACTGTGCTAACGAAATTTCCAAACTTTTTCAAAGAACTTATAAGCTGTGTTAATTAAATGCAATACAAACTGTTATGTAATTCTATACAACTTTTTTTTTGAACTTTATACTTTGTATATGAACTGTGTATAAAAGTCGTTTAGTACTCTTTAACTAGCTTAGATTTTATAGTTTAAACGAAAAATGAACAGATTAAATTTTAAATTAATTCGAAAAAAATTAAAAATTGTAGTTATTGTATTGGTTCCGAAAAGTGAATAATGTTTAGTTTAAGTAAATATTTTTATATTTAAGAATACAGAATAAATTGTACGACTTGAAACTTTACTTAATTAAATAAATTAAAGTGACTACTTTTAAATTTATTAGGAGTTGTTTTAAATATTTTTAGAAAATTATACCCAAGAAACCTCAAATGTGCAATTAAACATAATATCTAAGAAAATAGTTAGAGATAAAACAAGTTTACGTGAAAGTTACAACGTTATAAATATAGTTCCGATTTCTGTTAAAATAATATTAGACTTTTAAATAAATGCGAAATTCTAATTAAAAAAAAATTGACTATGGTTAGCTTGATTTTAAATTTAGCTTATTTGTACGTATTAATAAACAAAAAGGATATATCTAACCTCTAAGATTTAAAAAAAGTTAGTATACTTAAAGCGGATGCTAGTTTTAATAGGAGCTAACTTTATAGAAAAATTAAAGTACGATTTTAGTTGTTAGAATACTATATCTTAAAGTGAATTGTTTAATAAATTTTGAGTTTAGTCAATATTAAAATTTTTAATGAACTTTTTAGTTTATTACTTTAATGAACAAATGTACTTTTTGTTTTGTATTATTACATATTAAATACTTTTTAACATACTTTACAAAAGAAAAACTGTCAGCATTATACTTTACATAACTAAAGTTTATTATATAGTACAACGTAGGTATTGAATAAGTTTTTAATTTGAGTATAAACAATAAGGTACAAGTATTAAAACTACTATCTATTTCAGTTTTATTTTCTTATATTTGTTCAAGTCATTTAATTTATAAACTTTTTTAGTTTTAAATAAGCTACTAAAGAATAAATAGTCTTAATTATACCGCTACAAATTAATTAGTCGAAGCGCAGAATTGAGTATAAAGTTTTTAAATGAAATATCACCCTTGTCAGCATTGCCCCATTAATAATCAGACGGAAAAATTATTATATTAAGATGTTAAAATGATGTTACTGTTATGCTTATTATATTTTTGATAACACTAAAATCTTAGTATTGTACAAATTAAAACAATACATTAAAACTTAACTAAATTTAGACAAAAATACCCTTTTTATTATCACTGTGACATATAAACTATACATTAAATTAAAGAACGAAATTAAACATTTCTAAAAATTAAAACTATAAACTTATAATTTTAACTAAAAGCGAGTGTCAAAAAATATATTAGAATGTGTATATTTAAAATAATAACATTGATTAGTGGCATTTTACCAACTAATCAATGCTATTATTTTATTTATACACCTTCTAAAACACTTTTTGACATTTATTTTGATCTCTCAAAAGCTTGATCTCTCAAAAGCTGACGTAGTATTATAATAAAACAGCGGCAGGTAAAACCAGGTCGTATATATACAAAATTGTTTTGTTAAACGTGTTGGAGTGGTAAACGCCAGGGCCAAACCGGCCTTCATTTTGAACAGCTTTCTAGAAGCTGTAGAATTACTTGTTCGTTTATTAAAACTAAGTTAGAAAGTTTTATGTAAATCAGTTGAAACAGAAGTATATAATAACAGTTTTCTAAGCTAGAATTATAATACTATTGCATTCGCTTATCTAAGTATGTTAGATTTGCTGACACTTATATATCAATTCTTTTTACAGTATGTATATTGATGTCGGTGAGTACACAATTAAATTAAGTAAAGAAAAAAGTGGTAATCATTTTTAATTCTTAAATTTCTATCAAAAATAACAATTTCAATATAATTTTTACACTTACGCAATGTTTTCAAAACTTTATCCTCAATTTTTTTTTCTATACAATTTTTTTAAATATCTCTAACCAGTGTAAAACCAGTCAAACCAGTGTAACTATTGTCACTTACTGTAGTTATAAGTGACAGAAAATGTCTTAAGTTTTATAATTAACTAGCATAAGTTATTATAGTTATATTCAAAAATTATTACCTTTCTATTACTAAAATCTACACTTGACATAAATATAAAGAATAAAAGAGTTCAAAAAAAAAACAGAGTATATAGTATGTTTTTGTAACTTAACTATTTTTTTTTTCATGTTAGTACATTAAAGACCGTCAAGCATTTGATACTTGACAATTAAATTTCATTTAATTTCATATATTTAATTTCTGCAGGACCGTGGTTTTAGTTTTAGTCTAAATTTTGTTAAACTCGGTTTTATTTTTACTCACAATTTTCGTTCAAGTCGGTTTTAGTTTAAGTAAGAAATTTTAAAAAGTTATAGCTACTCATATTTGGCATACTTAAAAGGTACATCACGTTTTTGGTCTAAAAATAAACTCATATCACTATCTAACAAAATTTATTAGTTCTACAAACTCGGCAATTTTTACTTAGCTTTATAAAAACAAGCCTAAAATCAGTTTAAGATATGCCTGGTTGTAAGAGTGTTGAAAGTCCTATACCAGCTTAACACTGAATACTAAGCTAACATTTTTTTGTTTTAACTCAAAACTTCATTCTAAATATAACTAATAGTTTGATCAAAATGTCAAGTTAAAATCTGAAAATTCTCTTTCAATATACAATTTTGTTGACTGAATTGTTTAAAGAAAACCTTTGTGTATTTACTATTCTCTAGTTTTATTCTTATCAAAGTTCAATTTTTAAGTTATTCAACTAAAATAAATACATTTTTACATTTGTGATACTTTTTAGGTAAGTTATTTTTTGATTTGTAAAACAATTTCAAAAATAAATAGAGTTGTCACTTTTTAAAGCAAAAATGTCAGATTGAAATAATTTAGACTAGCTTGAGTTTATAAAAAGTTAAATAAAGATTTTTAAATCAAGAACTGAAAAGTATTTCTTTTAACAAAACTTATAAATGTGATAATAAAATTAAACAATTTCTATATGGCTAGAAGAAATATCTTTTAAAATATTAAAGTGTTAAAGATCTGTTCTGGGAGTTACTAAATGTTTCCAAATGTTGATACTTTACTTTAAAAAAAAGAAGTATTGTTTTATATAATTAAAGTTTTACTACACTAAACCTTTCCAAAACTATTAAATTATGCACATATAATTTTAAATACAATATTCGTAAACTTGTTTTCTAATGTGTGTAGATACAATAGCTTTATTTAGTCGCATTTTAAGCAAATAAGTTTGATCGTTGGAATACTGACGTTAAAAAACTTGTTTTTTTTTAAGATATTTTTATTGTTGTTTAAACACAACCATGAGCAAACTTTCTTGATTCATCAAGTATTAGTGAAATAAACACCATAACAACCTTTATTCTATACAGCCTTATAGTGGATGTAAAATTACTTTATTAACTCATAAAGTTTAGTTTATATATTTAATTAAAAGTATTATTTGTTCATGTTTGGGTTAGGAGTAAGGGTCTATTGATTGTTATCATTATCCTGCTGTGTTATTACTGTTTGTTATTCGTTTTATAAATGATTTAAGAATAATTCAACATAGTAGATATCCCACTTTTATGATAACAAGTTTTATTAGATCGTTGAGCAGCAGAAATTGAATCTTTTAAACTACACTGTAAACATTTTAATTTTCTTTGCTTATTAATTTACAAGAAGATTTTTCTAATACCTTTTAAAACAAAGGTTTTATAATTAAATTAAATATAGTTTTATTAAAACATATACCAATAAAGAAAAATGTTTTGGCCGATAGAACTCTGTGACTAATATTTTGTTTTATTCAAAAACAAATACAAACTCTATCAATAATTTCTTTCCTCTTAATTTAACAGTTCAAAATGTTTAACAAATTATTCCTTCCTTTCGTTTATTCCTTAAAATATCGTTTAAATTTTTTAAAGTTTTAAATGTATTATAAGGAACAATTTTAATTGATTACATACAAATACAATTAATTTTTTAGGCTTTACAATGACTGTTAGCATGGTTGTAATGTTGTTAATATCGATATATACAACTTTTATGTAGAAAATACTTTATGTTTCAATTGAAAAAACAAAATATAAGTTAATATTTCAAGCTATACTGTCCGTGTACCAGGGACGTCGCGTGGGGTGGACCATTGAAGCAAATACTCGAACCAACAAAAGTAAAAACTTTTTAAAATGTAATAAATCAGATAAAACTATAATTCCTTAAATAAAAAATTTAGGTGCAAATAATTTTTGTTATTGATCTACATTTATCTTTTTTAAATAGTTTTAGAAATGTTAAAATAATATTTTTCAAATAATTTTATATTTTCTGCACCCCTTAACAAAAATACCGCGTGTCCCAACTGCTATGTACGTGTTAATTTTACATAAAACAAAAACTTATAACTGCAAACTTTCACTATTTATTTATTATATTTTAATAAATTTACTGCATATAAATTGTGTCGGTGTAAACATTTATTTTCATGCAAAAGTTTAAAATTAACAAATTAGAACTAGTTTGACTATAAGTTTTAAATCTCATTATTTGTTTGTAACATACACAAACAAAGTTTAAACTTTTCTGATCGTAAAATGCAGTTTCTAAATTTTTTATTGTGTACTCTACAAATAGTTGATTTTTTTCTCTGAATAAAGTTTTAAAAACCTTTGTGTAGAACTAATGCTTAATGTTAGTTTTGATATTGAAAGTATTATTTTCATTATTCATGGTACTTGACTTGAGTCCTAATAATTAAATATTAACTTTAATCAATGTTTACTTTTGTAATTAGTTATAAATAGAGCCTCGTAGGTTAAAAATATTTATTAAATAATAAATGTTTACTTCTATACTTCTCAATCAATTTTTAGAAACGAGAGCTTAAATTGTAAACTGCTTAATCTTTTGAGGTTTACATTTACAGCTCCAAAATTAAAATATAAATATATTTCAAAAGGTTCATTAATAATTCAATCGTGTATATTAAACAACTAATGAAATTTTGAAATTAGTTATTAAATGTTTGATTATAGTTTATAACAAGCTGTAAATTTTCTGAGTAAATATATGTACAAAATATACCAAAAATTAATAGTAAATTTTTAATTAAGTGTAATTTACTAAATGAAACTAGTTTTCAATTAAACTTTTTCGTTTTATAATTTATTAATAAATTACTTCTGTTGTAAACTAATAAAAAAATAAACTAAGTGATAAGAAATTTAGCAAAAAAACTAATGTAGTAACTTTGTTAATAAAGTTATCACTTAAACATGTACACAACACTAATATACTTCTTAAAAACAAAGTAGTAGTTTTTTTAAACATAAAAAAGTCGGAAACTTTCCTAAATTTCAATTAATTTCTGTTTTTTATTTTTCATGGCTTTTATTTAGCCCTTAAAATGTTTTAGGTAGTATTTATAGATGTATCGTATTTTACAGTTATAAGTCCTTAAAGTAGTTAAAAAGCTATACGTTTTTAAATCTCTCTGAATATCTTTTGATTATAAGTTTAGCTAAATAAAAACTAATTTTGATTAGTCTAAAAACTTAGCTAAACTGTAAACTATAACTTTTTTTAACTTTTTTTTAAGTGACATAAATTATCATGAATTAAAGGCTTTTTTATTAAAGTTAATGTAATATTGTTTATGTTAAAAAGTAAAACATTTCGATATTAGGTTAAACAACTTTATTTTTTTTTATCTTCTAGTATAAACGTTTCAAACGTAAATAGGAAGACTAAAGACTTTTTAGTAACATATACTAAACTAAAGAAATTAAATAAAATAAACCAAAAAAAGTTATTTAAGCTCTAAGCTATAAAACAGTAACAGTTTTGATAGTATTTCATTTCAACGCATGTTTTGTACTTATAAAAACATGAATGTTTTTAATATAATGATATTTTTTTGTTATAGCAAAACACATTTTATGTTTTTTTAAATCTATTTGAGTACTTTCGAAGTAAGTCTTGTCAAAAATTATTTTATGTTTCTAAATTTATTTTAAATAAGGTTTGCATCGGAAAAAGTTGTTTTAATATTTTTTAATCATTCACAACTTTCTATTTACTTAAAAAGAAATGAGTACTGTTTATCATGAGGGTTAGTTTAAAATCGAATAAGTTTTTTTATAATTATTTTTTGATCAAACTTTAAAACCCATTATTAAAATGCTAACTTCGAACTTTTTTTATTCTAAACAAATTTATTTTGCTTTGCTTTTCACATTAATTTATTCCATCGAGTATGGGTTTGACTTTAGTAGTAAGGCCCCTTTAAAATTTGATGTTTTTTTTCAATTGTTTACTTGTTTTAGCTTTTCTCCAAACATAATAATTATTTTTTTAATTACCTATGTTTTTTATGATGAAAATGATTTTTTAAAGATATCCCCGAAAAAAATTTCCAAAGTATTCAAATTTATCATGGCTTTACTGCAATTGTATAATATTTTTTAAACAATACTTATTTTCAATAATTTATTTAACTAACTTTTATATTAAAGAAATATGTTTTTTATATGACCTATGCTAGTATTGCACAAACTTACATTATGCGAGGAATTTCTGGCTCAAGTGCTATGAATTTATGTAAAAATCAGCCACATAATAAAACTTTCATAAGCCACATAATAAAATAAATGCAAAAATTTATATTTCTATAATATAAGACTTAGTTAAATAAGATTATTGAAAATAAGTATTGTTTGAAAAATATTATGTATTTGCAGTAAAGCCATTATAGAATTAGATACTTTGGAAAGTTTTATTCGGAATATCTTTAAAAAAATAATTCCATCATAAAAAACATAGTTTAATAAATAATTTTTTTTTAAATCATTTTATGTTTGGAGAAAAGAAAAAATAAGTAAAAAACTAAAATAAAAAACGCTAAGTTTTTCAAGGGGCCCCAATACTAAAGTTAAACCCATATTCGATGGAACTTATTGTGAAAAGCAAAGCAAAATAAAGTTGGAGAAAAAAAATCAAGTTAGCATTACAATAATGGTTTTTAAAGTTTGACAAAATATAAAATACAAAAAAATCTATTCGAGTCAAAGTAACCCTCGTAATAAACAATACTCATTTCTTTTTAAGTTAAAAGTCTTACGTCATTAGAAAGTTGTGTCCGATTAAAAAATATTGAAACAACTTTTTTTAGTGCAAAACTTAAATAAAATTAATTTAGTAACATAAAATGTTTGACAAGACTTACTTCGAAAGTACTCAAATAGATTTAAGAAAAAATAAAATAAGTTTTGTTACATTAAAAAAGTATCATTATATTAAAACGTTTATGTTTTTTCAAGTACAAAGTCAGTACTAAAAATGCATTGAAATAAAAATACTAACAAAACTGTTACTTTTTTTAGCTTATAGTTTAAATAACTTTTTTCGGTTTACATTGTTTAATTTCTTTAGTTTAAAATATGTTACTAAAAAGTCTTTAGTCTTCCTATTTACGTTTAAAACTTTTATACTGGAAGAAAAGAAAAAAAAAAGTTGTTCAACCTATTATCGAAATATTTTACTTTTTAACATAAACAATATTTCATTAACTTTGATAAAAAACCCTTTAATTTATGATAATTTTTGTCACTTAAAAAAAAAAAAAGATGTTTAAAAGTTATAGTTTACAATTTAGCCAAGTATTACTAAAGGCTAATCAAAATTAATTTTTATTTAGCTAAACTTATAATCAAAAGGTATTAAAAGATATTAAAAAACGTATAGCTTTTTAACTGCTTTAGCGACTTATAACTGTAAAATACGATAACTTGCATCTATATACCTATCTTTGCAGTAAAGCAATGATAATTTGTATATTTTAGAAAGTTTTATTTAGGGATATCTTTAAAAAAACTTAAAGGAAAAATAAATATTTCCATCATAAAAAACTTAGATTATTAATAAGAAAATAATAATTATATTTTATTTTGAGGAAAAGCTAAAATAAGTAAAAAAAATTTAAAAAAACGTTAAAATTTTAAAGGGGCCCCACTACTAAAGTCAAACCCCTATTCGATGGAATATATTATTGTGAAATACAATAATATATTCCATCGAATAGGGGTTTGACTTTAGTAGTGGGGCCCCTTTAAAATTTTAACGTTTTTTTAAATTTTTCTTAGAGTAAAAAAAAATAGCATTGTATATATTAGAAATAATAGGGTTTTTAAGTTTGATTAAAAAAAAAACAAAAGCTATTCAAGCCAATGTAACATTCGTTTGTTTATTGACGTCATTATATACTTGGTTCATCAAAAATTCCAATAATATCAACTAATCTCAATATATATTACGCAATTCAAACTTTGACATAGATTTTCTTATTAGCTGAATGTCTTTTTCTATGAGGTTGAACTGCAAATACAGTTTATTTTATTTTGTGCCATAACCAAGCTAAACTTATACAATGTTTTTTAAGCCTTATAGCTTTTTACTCACAAAAAAGCTAAAGTTTGTTTTTTATAAACTGATTTTCCTAACATATATTAATAAGTGAGCTTATTTATTGTAAGTACTGGATTTTCTTTATACTACTTATTTTGTTTACTAATATGTTAACATAAAAATAATTGTTTATTGAAGGATTAAAACATTTTAAAACTTCACAAAGCTTCAAAACAGTATAAGCATATAGAACAAAGTATCTACCATGGAGTTATAAAGTCGGATCTTTCTTAATACTACATTTCCTCTGCCATAGTAGTTCTAAAATGTTTTAATCTTTTAACTATGTAAATATCATTTATCACAGGAAGTGAACAAAACTTAATTTTAACATTAGTTTCTAAAGGATTGCTTTTTTTAATATCACAAAGCCTAGCTATAGTTTAAATTAAGATGTTTTAAGAAGTAACTTCTTAAGCAAAACTAAAGTATGTTTAAAAGTATTTTGCGTAAACAATTATATTAAAGCAATAAACTTAATTTATCTAAATAAACTTCTTTTTTTTAACCATAGTTGGAATGTGTTGATTAACGTTTATTGAGTAAAAGAAGTTATATTTAAACACCGTTCTAAATAGATTTTATGTTTACTACAGTTTACTTTCAAAGTGAAAGTTTATTAAATTTTGTTTTTGAAATGTCTTTTATGATTTTAAGAGAAAATGGAACAGAAAATAGAACTAAATTAAACTAGTTTAATTCGGTTTGTCATATACAATTTTTTTCTAAATCATTTTACATAAAACCTAATTAAATTAAGTACCTGATGTTATAAAACTTTATATTTTGCTAAAAAAATATCAAAAAAATGCTTTAAGAAAATTAAAATTAAACAGTAAATACTATAACGTTTTTTATCAAAGATAATAAGTTATTCAACTGTTAAATTATTACTTACATTTTAGAATACTTGTTTCTATATCTAATATTTGTTTATATGATAGATATTTCTTTTTAAATAAACACTATTTATCTATTGATATCGATAATATAACATAACTTTTAATTTTTTATGCCTTTTTTACGTCTACTTGATTTTAATACATAGCGTATAACTGTTTAACTTAGTTCAACTAAACTAAATAAACTTCTAAAAATTGTTCACTAAAATCACACTAAAATTGTTAATGCTTTTTAAGCATACAGCTAATAACTTCTTTGACAATAATGAAATTTTCAATTTTCCACGTAGTTTTAATACGTCAAATTAAAAGTGATATTCAGCAAAATTTTAAGTATAAACAAACGGTTTCAATATTTATATGCATTTAAAAGTTTTATACACTTTGTTATATTAGTTTAAGTTGTATAAATCAAGGTGAAGTTACTTAAAAATTAGGCTTGGTCTTTGGTTTAAAGTAAGCAGTTTTATTATGAGCACAGTTGATTTTTTTTGTTTAGTTTTTAAACTTTATATATTATTTATATGTGTATGACACAGTTTAATGATAATTAAACTCTAGTTTGTAAGTAGATACTCAAAAGCATAGTTTTATTAATATAATGTTCACTTGAATTATTTATTTTACTAAAACCTTTTAATAAATTTAACAAAACATTAATAAGTTTTAAGTTAAAACCTAATTACAACTTAAAGATAACATAAAATTGTTGTTTTATTAATTTTTATTAAGAACTCAACAGTGTACAATGATAAATAAAGTCTGTTTTCTATAGATTTTTCTTCTAAGAATAACTAATATCGTTGTCCTGCTAGTTTATACGTTTAATAGTTTGTTTTATCTTAGTATTTAAAAGTTTTGATAAACATTTACTCTTCTTAAAGTTAAATTAAAATCATATAAATCGTTGTGCTATTTTTCCATTGTAACTACTTTGTATAATTAAATTATTAAGAGTACAGCTATAGTCTAACTTGAATTTTATTTTTAATACTTATTTTAGAGTTAAAAAAACATTAACTTAAACAAAACGCAATTAAGCTTTTTATTCATGTTTAAAGATGATAAATAAAAGTACTTAGTTGTTAACACTTATATTTATCATTTATAACTTTACTCTAGATTTATTCATTTTAAATTTGAACTTATGTTTTGTTTGAGGTATAAATTGTTAATAATACTTCATAAAATAAATACACGACTTCGTTAAAAAAAGGTTTATTTAACAGTACAAATATATTTACATTTAACAGAGCAAACTTAAATATTATGATCAAAGTGTTTGTACTCTTATTAAGTTTAGTAGCTTCTATTGTACCACAAAAAACAACTTCAACTAACTCATTTTCTACGCTAAGAGAAAGAATATTAACATATGCTGAGAAGAAAACTGTTCATTCAAATCAAAATAACACAAACTCACCAATGACTCTTCGAAATAAAGAACTAGACTCTAAAGTTTTGAAAAGCAAAATTTACGCGTTGCCAAGTTAGTGAGCTTTTAATTTGTAAGAATAAACTTTTTTTTATCATTTAACTAAGAGCTTTTAAACTTACTATTAAAAAAAGTTCATAAAACATTATTTTTGATTTATTAGGTAAAAAGTTTTCAAAGAACTTAATATCAAATGTTTATATTATTTTTGCAACTGTAATAAGTAAAAAAGCTTAATCAGCACAAATTCAGAGTGAATTTAGTAGCATAAATTTATTATTCAGTAAAAAATCATATAAGTTTCAGTTATATATAAAGACTTTGTTTTAATACATTTGTATTTTATTTTTATTTAATAATTTATTAGATTACTTTTATAAAAATAAAAATAGTCTGTTACCAAATAATAGTTATGTACAACTCTATTTTACTTTAAACAGTGGTAAATATAAAAAGTAAAGGATGTCGTTTTGACCTAAATACCACTCAAAAAAATAAATACAAGTCAGTCAAACTGTTTATTTGGGTCAAACCGAATGAGGTAAAAACTACAAAGCAACAGATCAGAGTTTACATAATCAACTCTAGAAAACAAGCGAGTTTGAATATTTTGAAGAAAATTACAACTTCAAATACCGGTTATTGGCTTAAAATAGAATCAAAAAGAGTTACAAAGTTATTAAATCAATTGATCTTGAGTTCTAGATATCAAAACATAATAGTCGGCCTGCTAGCTAACACGAAAATTTTCCAAGTTACCACCAATGGAGAAGGCGGTTTAAATGTTAGTTAAAATTATACTTTAAAAATGTAGTGAAAACAGATTTGAAATAGAATTAAACTAAAGTTTTGTTTTGCTTCATACTATAAGGTAAGATAAATTTTTAACTGCAAATCAGGACTAATCTTTCTTATGTTTTTATCTTAAGTTAAAATGTATAGAAAACACTTGTACTTAATCTAACTTAATTTATAGAAGCCTTACATTACTGCGACCCAAGAAGTGAAAAAGAGAATTTCTTTTAGAAGAAAGCGCCGAACTGCGTACAAACCGAACCCATGTTCTAGAAAGGAATTGAGGCTGGACATTTCAAAGTACAGTGTGCTTTCCGCTGTGGTCATACCTCACGAGATCGATTTCGGATACTGCTCGGGCACTTGCGGAAGAAAAGTGAGCTTAAGAGAGAAATTATTTTACGAAGCTTCGAATGATGAGAGAGTTAGAGAAATTAAAGGATCGTTGGATATGGAGAAGGGCTGCTGTGTTCCGAAGTCGTACTACAAAAGGTCAGTGTTTACCGGGAGTATATCAGGAGAAGAAATTATTGAAAACCTGGTGGTTGAAAGCTGCCATTGTGTTAAATAATTTTGTTGTTTTTTTTTTGGTTTTTTTTTTAGGTAATTACTGTTGACAAAAAATATTTTAAGTCTGACATGCGTTGTTTTATTATTCTAGAGCTTTGATGTTTTAAATTGTTTTTTTAGATAGTTATCGACTAGGATTGTATTTCTACTTGCTACTTGTTTTATTTTGTCATTTAAAGGCCAATTATATTTTCCACTGTGTTAAACTAGCTGATTATTATAGGTATATTTCAAAATAATGTCTGAATAGTAAAAAGTGTTTAGGTTATGAATAATTACTTTTGATCAAATATTGTTTTTATCAATAGTGTTTAATTATAAAATACCATGAAAAAACTTTTTGTTAATTCTTAATAAACTGTTTAATAATCATTTGTTTTGTTGTTTTTTTAATTACAATTACAAAAAAAAATAAGTTTTTGAATTATCAATAAAGTCCAAAACATAGAATAACTTTTTACTCTCTAAACTATTTTTATATTAGTGTTTTAATTAAACTGCATTAAGTTAAACTTAAATTGCTTGTTACCAAAAAGTTTAACGTGATATTTAAAGTTTATTTTTTTATCAGATGTAAAAAAATAAGGAGTTAACTACTTAGAAATTTATAAAATATGTTTACCTGTTATTAAACTTAAACAATCTATTTAATGAGTTGGTTTTATATAAAAAGGTTTAAGTTAAAGTCAAATGTTTTCATTTCAACTTAAAGTTTATTCGTCAGCTAAAAATTGTCAATATATAGCGTTCTACTTTTTCAAATTAGAACTTTAAAAAAAATTGCTTCAACAAGAATAAACTAAATAGTTCTTAATAACAAACATTTTAAAAGTGTCTGGTGTTTCATTTATTATAATTTTTATTTTCATTTGTAAAATATAAAGTTTATTAAACTGAATATTACAATTGAATTACAATGATTCTTTTTATTTGCTGATCGTTTACAAAAAGATCATACTTTGATTTACTCTATATTTTCCTTTTTAAACTAAGTTTTTATTGCAGTTCAGTACTGTAATTATTACCAAAGTTTGTCATTATTTCATTAACAAAAAAGTTCAACTTTTAGTTTTTTAAACCCAAAAATTTTTCTTTTGTGTTGTTATGCATCATAATAAAATGATACGGTTATGGAAAAACCAAAATTTTAATTATATTACAAATACAACTATGAGTTTAGACATATTAAATGATATAGTTAGTTTTATGTAAAAGTTATGTTTTATATACACCTGTTACTTAGTATGTAAGCTAAAATATATACAAAACGCTGAATTTACAAAAATAAAACGTTTAAACTTTATTAAAATTTATTTGCTAAGGATAAGGAATTGCGTTATTGAAAAAAAGTAAAAAATAACAATAAATCGCAAAGTACAAAATATTACAAACAAGATTAACTTGTAATGTTTTTTTTTTGTCATCAACTAATCATATATTTGAAATTAAACACTAAGTAAAAATATAAAAACCTAAAAATTAAACAGAAAATAATTGATAAATTAAATTTACTAGATATGTTTTTGTGTTAAAACTTTATTCCGACTAACGGCGTTTCACTGCTCTCAAATAAATTTAAGAACATATCTACGGATTCTACAAAATATTAACACACATTAGAAAAAAAGCATATATAATTATGTGATGTGAGTAGTAACTATAAACGAACTTTCTAGTTTAAAAACGAAGTTTGGAATAGAAACAAAAAATATAAAATTGTCTACAAAAACTACAAATTTAATAAAAGCAAGTACTAACCTCAAAAAAGCTCTAAAAATTGACTAGTTTTTAAAAATGAAACATAAATTAAGTTATGCAGAAATGTTATGTCATAATAAATTTAACAAAATGATCAATAAGTTTTTCAGCTTAAAAACATGTAGTATTAAACTTAGTATTTGTGATTGTATACGAATATACTTTAAAATAAATAAGTGCATAAGTAGACAGATTTTATTAAAGTAGAATATTCGGTTGTGAGGACAAATGTTCGATAAATCTAGTCGCTTGTTCAAAATAGATCTTATTACTGCTCTTTCTGTATTGCAAGATGGGCAAGTTCCACTTACTCCGTTGGATGTATGTTTAATCTTTGAAACAATACTCCACTCCATGTTTGGCCTTTTACCGTACCTATGATAAAAGCTCCAGACATAATCCGATAAACGCTCGTAAGTAATTGCAGCAGAATATACAGACCTACAGGCTTCTGGACAGTAAGTAGTAAAATTTTGAAAACTATTTTAAAATTTAGTAACTATTGTTTTAGATGTATTTAGATTGTTTACACATCAGAAAACATTTTTGTATCATTTGTTGTTGGTTGAACGAAATTACGCTTTAGAAGTTTGGACCTAGATCTGGAGTACAAAAAAAGTTATCGATCAGTACACAATATAAAGTTTAGTTAATGTCTGTCCAGGATTTTTTTTTATTTCCAAAACATTTTGTTTATTATTAAAAAAATCACTTTTGCTATTAACAATTTAAAATAGGTAAGTTTTTAAAAATTTAACACTTATTTTGTAAACTAATAGATAAAAAATTCTTAAAAACTGCTAAGTACGTTAATATTAATAACTTATAACATTTTTATTTGGATAACAATAGAATAAGTATTCAATTAATTTTTAGGTATAACAGTCAATCCAGTAGAACAACAAGAGTTCATTTGATTATACTTTTAGTTTATCTTCAATAATGTCTAAACATGGTTAAAACAAGTTATTTACAACTATTATTTTTTTAAACACAGTTAGGAACCCCAACAACGAGCCTTAACCTTAGGCCATTTATGAAGGATAAAATAGTTGATTGTCTTTCTTAATGTAAAAGTATATAGTTATGTCACAATAAATAAGTTGTTGTTTTTGAAAATATACCACTCTTTGTAGTAAGTAGGTTGTTTTAAGTTGAGTTATCTTTTTACGGTTTTAGACGCGAAATTTAAGTTTTTTTTTTCGAAAATACATTCTTGCTGACAATTATCTAAGAAAGTTTTTAGAATTCTTTTTTATTATTTTATTGAGTACTCTTTTGCGATTATATTGAACTACTAAAATTTACAATCAATCTCAGAATAATTAGTATATTGTTAGTAATAAGTTGTTTAACTACTTCAAGAAAAAAAATATTAAATCAAAAAGTATTTACTTTTTGAATATATTTAGGGTCAACAAATATACAAGTTAGTTATAAAACGAGGAAAATTAGCAAGTGTCCAGTTTGTACATATCTCTTTAGTGGTTGTTATATAAACAAATTGCTTGTTGGAGTGAATTGTAAACAAGAAAGTACTTAAGTTAGAATTTAAGTATTTATCCTTAACACTATGACAGTTAACTAGGCCAACCATATATACAAGCAAGCTAGATGGTTATAGTTAATAAGTAAAATAATTAGTTTTATTAAATTTTTTTACACATGACGAAACTCAAATCACTTATATCTATTTTTCAGACTAAAAAATGTTAAAATTTTACCGGCTATTTTTTTGCTTTTTAAACCAAGCCGAAAGCGTACTATTTTTATTTAAACAACAGATGCTAGAAAATATAATTTAGAACATCAATTCAAAAACTCAATTTTTATAACTACTTTTTACACATAAGTAAACCAAGCTTTAGTTAAATTTTTAACTGGCTATTTGAAAAACATTAAATTTTTAAATAATAACTTAAATCAGGGTTGTTACTCGTTTTTCAAAACATTTTCCAAATTTCTTCCAGATTTTATAAAGTATACATTTTTGAATCTATTTTTGGATTTGTAAAGCTACTTTAAATATGTTTTTTAATAAAAAAAATTGAGGATGACAAATGATTTTAATTATATGGTAGAGTTTTTGAGTCAAATCAAAATTTTACTACTGAACATGTGAAAATTGTTAAAATTTCAGGGTTTTTTTTTTCAAGATTTCTAAAATTCCAGGTTTTTCCAGGTAAAGTGGCAACCTTGTTAAGTTCAGAAAGTAACAGAGAGATTTTTAATGTTAAAAGTAAAGCAGAAGTTAATCTTATTTTCGAATATTACTATCTTGTTGTGTAAGAGAGCTAATTTTAAGTAGTTAATTGCTGCGTGGGCGTTTAATTTTAATTTGTTGACAACAAACTTATAAATAATAAAATTTTATAGTTTTTTTGTCTAGTTTTATTTATAAAAAAAAAAAACAGTGTGAACGATGCTACATTAAGTTGAAGGCAATATTAAAGTGGGTAATAAATAATATTTTATAGAAACAAAGTTCGATTTAGATAGCTGTTGTTAGTAATAAGGTAAAGTTTGAGTATGCTATTTTTTTAGTTGAATAAACTTTTGAAATAATTGAGCATACAAGAAGTATAAAAAGGTTTACAAAAAGTTTACTACGAGCTTCTAATGTAATTCTAATCTAACATAATAAAAATTTCACTAAATAATAAAACAACTTGAAAAGTTCGACTAGCTAATACATATATAATGCACCAAGGAAAATTAGGAAATAAAGATTTTTACATAAATTTGTTTATATATTGAAACTATTTCTAATATAATACTAGGTGCAGAGTTGTTAAATGATCATACAAAAATAAGGTAAACAATTATTAGTACTTTTTAGAACTGAAAAAATGTATGATTTCTTAAGACTTTGTTTTGCCAAGAAAATAACTAAAAAGTACATAGCTAATAACACAGAGTCAGAATTTTAAGCATTATACAAATATTTTAGTCTATCAATGGTTAACTCATTAGTAGTTCCTACATATTTATTTTAGATCAAAAAACACTTGACCAAAATCTACAGACAGCCCCTTGTGAAAAAAAAAACGTTTAACAGATTTAACTTAATAAAAATATTTCAACATCTAATAATTTGCAGTTAAAAAGAACCGATGAGTTCTTTGGTCCTGTTAGCCAACATCAAATAAGACAATTGTGCGGATTTTTCTAACTTTTGGAGGTCGCGAACCTGCAACAAAAATATATTAAATATACATTTCAAATAATAATATGAGTTTTTGTTAATCAAGCATCTATTATTTCCTATGTTAAATACTTGAACTTGTTTTTAAAACTATTATTTTCAGATCATGTACCTCCATTATAAGTTGATTAGTAAAATATACGTTTCAAATAATACTTAAATTTATTTTTTTACTTATTTATTTAAACTATTTATTTTTATGTTAAACATAAAAATGTTACTAATGTAAAACAAAAGTAAGTTTTTATGTTAAACATATGTTTTATTAAACATTAAAAACAACTTGATGAGTTAAATATACTTTTAAATAATACCTAAATTTACTTATTTACCTATTTAGTTTAACTATTTGATATAAATGTAAAAAAAATGTAAGTTTTTATGTTAAACATATGCTTTATTCAACATTTTTTACCTGGGGTGCCAATATGTCAGCATGACCTTTGTACATTGAACCCGACTTCTGACCTCTTTTCTCCCCGTATGTAACCTGAAAGTTAATTGAAATTTTAAGTAATAAAACTTAAAATATTAAAATTAATAAACCACTGCGGCATAAAAAAAATATACAAGTTACACATATAATACGTTTCTCGCAGTATGTGATCTGAACACTAATTAAAATTAAAACAATCATTGAGTTGATATGTCACCTGAATATCAATTATAAATATTAAATATACAAAAATGAACAACAATCTAGTAAAAATAACAACATTTCATTCGTATGCGACCTGAAGATGGAAATTATACTCAAAGGTCAGTCTGATTTGCATATTTGCAGAGTCAATATTTTGCAATATTGTTTGATAATAATTACACCAAAAGTAAAATTGTGCCAAATAATAGTATTAAGATAAAACATCTTAAAAGTTATTTATATTGATGTAAATTAACTCAGAGTACTTGCTTGAGTATAAAAACTTACATACTTTACTATCAAATTTATTTACGGCAACATTTATATTGTTACCAATCTTATCAACTTTTTATATTTATTAAAAGTATTATATTAAAACTTAACTAACTTTACCATCAAATTCATTTATAGGAACATTTATATTTTTACCAATTTGTTCGATTGTTATTTTCAAATGTGATTCGATATCTCCTAATAATTGTTTTTCATCGTACCTTAAAAAAACATTATAAATTATTCAGTTAAGTAATTTAAATTAACTAGTAATAAAAAAACATACAAACATTAAAAAAACTTTGTATTTTAAAGAAAAAACAATTAACTATATTTTATTTTCAGAAAAATTTACGAAAGTAGAAAAAAAAAAGTAATCAAGTTTTAAGTTTAACTCAACTCTTTTTAAATTGAATTTAATTCGAAACAACTCATTAATAATTAAAATACTTTAAAACAATTCTTATTTAATTTAACAACGTTTTATTTAAAATAAATTTCAAAAGCTCAAATAAAAAAAAAATAGTTTAAAATATTTTATGTTAACTTAACTTTTAAAACAACCATTAATTATCTAAAAAGCAAAAAATAATTGATAAAATAAAATTGTTTGTTTTAATATAACAATCTTTATGCAAGATTTCATTATACATATTTTAAGTATTTATTTTAACAAACTACTAAACAATTCATATTGTAATTTATTTATTACAATCTAATTACAGTAAGTGTCTAACCAAGTGTTTTTTTAAACTGGCGTTCTGTTTAATAATATAATTGATTAATGTTATCTTTTTATTTATACAATTATTAATTACCAACCAGATACAACAACCACCTTGCTCGACTAAATGTGTTTGGAAACATCTGTTTCTATTTCTACAGTTTGAATGATACCAAACCTATATAAATAATTATTTTAATTATATTTCTATTTCTACAGTTTGAATGGTACCATACCTATATAAATATATATACTAAACACAGACAAAAGTTTTTAATCTATATTGAATTTTTTTATGTTACGAATGCTGAGTTTACAGACAGTTTGTTTTGTAATACAACGTTATCAAAAAAACTATTTGTTTTAAACTTGCATTTATTAATTAAAAAGAATAGTCAATGGATTATTTAAGATTTGTTATAGAAACGTCAATTCAACTTTCAGAAAAATTAAATATTATTGCCCGCACTCATTATAATCACCAGGTATCTATTTTAAGATTTGAATTTCTCGAGAAGCATATCTAAATATCCTCTTAGTTCCTTTGCAGGGTAACCCCCTAACTTGCTTAGATTACCCCTAAGGGGCCATATGGCCTACTTTGCGAAACCCAGCCTTGACAAACAAAATAGCTAATAATAAAGAAATAAAATTCTAACCTTTTCTTTATGCTGGGTAGCAACCAACGAAATAGCCAATCCCATTCGATCAGCCCTCCCAACTCGACCAATCCTGTGCACGTAATCCTCCTTGTTGCTTGGCAACGTGACGTTTATGACGTAGGGAACTCCCCTGATGTCGATACCACGAGCAGCCACGTCGGTGCAGATAAGGTGGTTTACCTAAAATGAAAAAAAATAAATTGTCAAGGTTTTCAAAAAATTGACTGTTTATGTATGATGATTCTTAAGTCATATAAAACTGTTTTAATAAAATAATTATTAAAATTAGAGCAAGTAAGGCGGTTTACCTGTGGGGAGACTTAAAAATTAACATTTACTAATAACTGTTGAAGTTTTTTTAAATCAAGTGGATAAAAGATAATAATTAAGTATATATGTCGTTTAGTTTTTTATTTAAATTGGATTTAAGTCAGTAAATGTTATAATCATTTCCTTTTAGGTGGTTCGCTTGAAATAATGGAAACAACATTTGAATTTTTATTAACCAACTGAAAAAGCTTTATTCACCATCAAATGCTTTTTTCACAGAGTTGAAAAAAACACTAAGTTATACATAACACCTGACATATAACGGTTAATAATTTTCACCTGTAAATCCTTGAATTTTAGCAGGTTTTTGCTCCTGTCTTCCTTTCTACCTGAATGCAAGCAGACACAACTGAACATGTGACCAGGTTTGTCTTTGCCTGGAGAACGAATAAGTTTTAATAACAAATATTAAATACTAAAATACAATGGTTGGTCTTTGCCTAAAATAATTAATTAATTGTTGTGAATTTGTAATATAAGATCTAATTAGCTATACAAGGTATAGTTTGTTGTTACCTGAAGGATATAACAGTTAATTTCTTATTAGTTTCAAACCAAAATAGTTTCAAATATAAAACGGTCTTTAATAAAAAAATAAAAATAGTGACCAGGCTTGCTGTTAAGTGGGGAATAACTTAATACTTAGTTTGATAAGCTTTTTTACTTTTTCAGTTTATTGGATTTATAATGAAAGATTTGTACTAGATAACAACACGATATAATGCATAGCACTGCACAAACTATTTTCATAATACACAACATGTTTCCTGGTTTGTTGTTAGCTTAAGAATAAATCAATTAACTTGTTAAGTCATACATTTAATACAAAATATAATGACTATACATACCTCCGCCCAACTCAGTGAAGTATTTCTCCAAATTATCGCAATCCAATCTTGTTCGACAGAAAATAATTGATTGTTCCATTTTGTGCTGCTTGATAGCTCTAACACAGTATTCACCTTAGAATATTAATTTTATTATCTATATACTTTAGTTAGAATTTTATAAATTGCTCCATGTTGTTTTATTTTTGTTGCACAAACAGTATTCACCTTAGATGTTATTTTGTAATTATTTTAACTACTTAAAGATTGTTACTGTATGATCATACAATTTATTCAGTTAAAGTTGGTAACTTCAAACTAAATTCACTCTCGATAATACAAAAAATACAGAAGTAAGAATTATAATAGAGTTTTGCACTGAAACTTGGTTTGGGCTTGAGTAACTGGGTTGGAGTGTTTAGATTTATTGTTTTATTGATAAGGAAGAATGTATACAAACTTAAGTAATAATGAACAGAAGAGGATTATTAAGAGTTTTAAAGGACTAAAGAAAAGGGTGAAGGTGCTAAAAAAGTTCTTGAACAGAAGGTATAAGTATTAAAATTTAAGAGTTTTTTATATATATTCAACTTGTATGCAATTTTATGGGAGTAACTTTTACGATTGAGGCGGTTAAATAAGTTTTTATGGTTAAATTTGTATGTAGTATGTATATATAAATTTTTATCGTACAAATGTTAGCATATATAACATGTAATTTTTATGGGGTTAATTTTTACGACTTAAAGCAGTATGATGCAATAGATGTTAAGAGTACACTGTGCTAATTTTCAAACTGTCTTTAAATAATTTTTCAACAACTAGTTTTATATATATATATATATATTAATTTAAGTATTATGTAAACAAACCTTTCAATATTTTAATTCCCTCGCTCCTCTTCTCCGCACTCTCCCTGTTTGTGACGTCATCGTTGAAGTGGACCCCGTCAGTTTTCAACCTCCTTCTCAACCCCATCCAGCTCGGGTCCATAACAGGGTCGACAGGCACCACCACGTGGTGAACCGTGTCAGGAACGCTGTCTTCGCCCTGTGACGTAATAAATACATTTTTATATTCTATAGTGCTGTGCAAATTGTTATTATCGTATTTTGTTTATATTAATTCAATGTTATTATTTTCATATACTCATTTATATTAGCTAATATTTGTATTTTATTTTTATATATAAACTTTGAAAACTCAAATAATATAAATAGGAACTATATTGTTTGTTTTAAAGTTAGTTTATTAATTTTATTATAACAGACAAGGAAATTGGTTTGGATATTGATAGTTAGCATGCTTATCAGTAATTTCAATTTATAAAATAATACTAATTATATTACAATTGCTTTTCTCTTTAACCAGATAAATAAAAAAAATTTTAGATTATATAGTACACTAGTGAAAAAATGGTTTGATTAGAGTGAGATTCTATTTAACCAGTAAACTTAATAGCTAATTAAAATTAAACTATTTATATAAATAATAATTTCTTTAAATAATTAAAATTTATACTTTATTTTATCTCTATAAACTTTTAAGTATACAATAATGTAATTTTTTAATGATATATTTTATTTGCTTAAGCTTTGATTTTGAGTTATATTTTAATTTTTATACTGCTAGTAATGTTTTAAACGAAAACAGACAATCAAATCATAAAACAATTACTTTTGTTAAAGTGAGTCTATGTTAGTTTTAACTATTAATTATAGTTTTTTAATTTTAAGCTCTTATATTTCTTGTAAAAGTTTAGTGTATTATATTTTATATTGAAATGCACATGTAAAACATGTCAAAACAGTTTAATAAAAAGCTTTTATAAAGTAAAACTTCAGTAAATTTTGTTTTTTTTTTTTAAACATATGAACTGCAAAATTCTTGTGTTTCGTTACTTTCTGAACATTATAAACAGTTTATAGTAAAAAGAAAACTCAAATCTGAAAACTACTTACTACAGTAAAAACATACTTAAACTTTTTCCAGAACTTAAAACACACTGAAACTTGAAAAAACAGTTAAAAAACCATTTCAGTTTTACTACGATTATAACGATTTAATCAAATAAATTTTGAACTGTTTTCAAATGTTATGCAATTTAGTATTGGTTTCAAATCCGCTTAAAACTTTATAATTAATCATAACATAATTGTTACACTAAATTGAAAAGTAACTTTTGTAGTTGGAAAAATTAAAATGTGCATACTATTTTTCTAATAGTGTATTATTTTCAACAGTTTAATAGATACACATTTTTGCACAAAAACTACTTTGTTATTCAATTTATTTTTTAAACTTTGTTTAACAATTGCTTATTGTTCATAAAATTTATTCATTGTAGTGTAACACAATACAAATGTTCAACACAAATATGTTATAAATTTAACTGTATACTAGTTTTTAAAACAAAACACTTTTCTGTTTAGTTACATTAAAATATAGTTATAAAAGTATGTTTTTTTCTTAATAACTTATTTGAATGAATTATTATATATCTTAAATATAAATACATATTGAAGTTTTTATTTAGATCAATACTAAACATTAATTAATTCTAAACAAAATTCATGATTTATATAACAAACCATTGGTAATTATTTTACTTATTGTTAATTAGAACATAAATAAAATAAAACAAACTTTCAGATCGACCCATGTAGGAAAGCTCATAATTTTTTCAGATAATCTTTTCACGTCGAAACTGTGCAATGTTGCTGAACAAATTATCACTTGTAACTTCTTACCATCGAAAGTTACCTGAATATTAATTTAATAATATTATATTTATGTTTCAACTTTATTATAAATTATTTAAAAAAGACAATTTCAATTGATCAAATTTTATTAAAAACTTGTGTTATCAAGAACATTAAGCTTTTAGATGAATTAATATTGTAAAACAACTCTCATCACTGGAAAATAAATAATTTACTATTTAAATTTAAACTTTTCTTATTTCTGGCATGTGAATTTTATAATCATTTAAATGTAAACGAATTTATTTTGTTATAATTGACAGACGCTTAAACACTTTATTTTATCTATTAAGTTATTTCTCAAAGCAAAAATCACGATTAAAACGTTTATCTTGTTTTTTATAAGTTGTTTATTATTTTTTTTTTCAAAATTTACTTGCATAATTTTTTATTAAACAGGAGTTGAAAAAGTTAATTGTCGCTTATTAGATTATCTATATTCTATCTATTTCATTCAAAATATAAAACAAGAGAGTTTATTGAAAGCATCAAATGTTATATGAGTCAGCATAAAATTAATTGAAAAAGTACAAGAATATTTTAACAGATATTATATTCTCACTTTTAGAACAAATATGAATTTAAAATTTGGTTATGTAGTGTATTAAGCGTATTTAAAATCTAATTGTATAAAAATGTTGCTTTAATACTTTAATGAAATATGTAGATTGCTTTAAAAAAATAAAAAGCTAAGCCTTTATTAATACAAGTTAGAATATGATACCTAAACTTAGATGTTTGAAGAGTTTCTTGATATATACATTATAAATATATATATTATAAACAACATTTAACTATTACTAAAACTCTTACACATAAAAGAACATACAAGTCTCAAAAACTCTAATTATTTTACAATGCATTTTATTTATTAACTTTGCAAGAACTTTACAGGTAATGAAGCTTTATATATACCACCATAAGTACAAAAACTAACATGTAATAACATTTTTGAGCTTGGTATCAATTTAACAATTTTAGTTCAGGAATTTAAGCATGAATAGAACTGATTAAGCTTTATTTACTTAATAGTCTTACTTTTCGTATTGTAGCATAAATAGTTCTATGCAAATTTATTAATCTCACCATAAGTATTCTAAAATGAATATTAAGAATATTATCTATATAAACTAATTCAACTTACTTTATAAATTCAAGCGTAAATATTATTAGTAAAATTGTATGTCAATTAATTCAACTTACTTTAGGAATTCTAGCATGAATGGTATTAATAAAATTTCCATGTCCAGCAGTTAATAGACCATCGCATTCATCCAAAACAAGAAATCGAACTTGATTCAAATTCACCTGAAAATTGAATTATTATTCAAAATATTTGGAGTTAATATTGTTAACATTAAAACATAAATCAGTAAACAAATTTTAATACTTGAAATGTAGTATTTTTGGATTAATTAATTGTTTTAGTTATTCTAAACTATCTTTTAAAACAATTTCTCTCTTGGTTTAACTTTTAATAGTATTCAAACATTTTAATAGAAAGATAAAAACGTTTACTAATTTTAGAACTCATTTGAGATACGCTATATTTTTTATATTAAGTTTTGAACAGTTTTTAGAAATTATTTTTTGTTCAGTTACAAATATTAGCAATACTATAAACAAAAAAAATAATAGTTTTATATATTATACAATTAAAAACTTTTCCAGATTGGACAAAATCATTTACTCTACCGGGGGTTCCAATTAATATATCAACACCTTCTTTAATTCCTCTTAACTGATCGGAAACACTGAAATAAAAACAATAGAATTAAAACAAATAATATACTAAATAAACTAAAATACCTTCTTTTATACCCCTAAGTTGATCAGAAACACTGTAATAAATAATATAATATCAAACAAAACTAAATATAAATACCTTCTCAGATAAACTGGTCAACTATTATAGTTGTTTTATTTTACTTAAAACGATAACACTATTTGTTATTATTATTTTACTAAAAAACCTTTAAGTATTCCCTACTAAGTTTGACTTAATCTTTTTTTCGTTGACCAGCTTTTCTGGTTTATTTACATGACGTTATAACTCATCACACTATAAGTTGTTAACTTTAGTATACCTTCTACTTATAAGCTCTTACTAGAATAAGCAGTATTATGAAATTCAAGTAGCAACTACATTCTAATTTAATTGTTACAAAAACTGTTTAATAGTTATAACATATTTAAAATAAAAATTTCAAAGAAAAAACTGTACAGCTAAGTATTTAATCTTGTCAGTAAAACAAAAAATATGTTTTTTTTAATTTTGAATGTTTTTTTTTTGTTGCTTGATAAACTTTAAACGTTTCAAACTTATGTTAATACTAATTTACATAGAAACCCATGATAAAAACTTATTTCATTTTTTAATTTATTTTATGTCTAGGTCACTACAGACTAAAAGAGAAATCAGTCACATGTTTTTAATGAGAAAATGATTTTGCTTCAAGTTATTTCAAGTAAACCACAGAGCATATGTGAGCTATTTCACTGAAAACATAACAAAATAGTCAACTTTCTGTTTCACTAAATAGAGTTAAAACTTTGATATATGTCAATTTTAAACTTTTAAAACCAGGTTACCATAGATTAGTATTTTAGTGTAAGTAAAAGCACTACTTTAAAGCAATCACTTTTTTCATATTAAAATGTAATAAAAAAAGCTTAATTTACAGAAATTTATGATGTTAACTCTTTCAATTATATATAAAATAAGTTTTACTGAAATTTTAGCTGAATTAAACACGAATATATTAAATCAAAAATGTATGTGCTTTCAAGTTTAAGATATTCAATTTGAATTATAAAGAAAGCTTGCAATTCTTAATTAAGTTTTATACTCAAGAAAAAACAATAAGTAAGAGAAATTAAAACCCACCTAATTTAGTGATAATTTTACAATAAATCATTTACATTAAATAAAGTAAAAGCTTTTGATAGATACAAGGGTTTTAACCAAAATTAATACAAGTAGTTGAGACAATTGTCTTATTTCTTAATTGACAACTTGTAAAAAAAATATACCTTATCATGTAATGTTGTAATTTTGTTAAATAATAAATTAACAAATAACCTAGACCCTCCACAACACAATACAGAATTCAGTCTTGGTTGAGTTAATGGTTGAGATAGTTGCCTTATTATATTGTATGTTTGTTCTGCTAATTCTCTGCTTGGTTCAATTATGATGGCGTATGGAGCGTTTGGTGACTTCGTCTTGTTTTGTGATTGCTGGAAAGTAAAATGTTTTTTTAAATTAGTTAAACATAAAAATTTTAAATTACTATTACAAATAAAACAAGTTAGTTCATGTATGCAAAGAAAAATATTTCTTTAAAAACTGTTAAAAGTAGTGTTTATATTTATAAAAAAAACTTTTCTTTTGATGCATATATTTTGCTGCTAATAAACCGAATAGTCTAATAAAACTTTCAGTTAAGATTTTAAACATTATCACTACTATTTAATAAAATTTAAATAATTCTAAACAAAACATTAAACGTATTTACTACTAGTTGAATCTATTACGATTACCTTTAACTTTGTTCTTCATTTAGTTTAAAAAAATTACATAATATTTCTCGACAAATAAATAATAATTAAAGGTATACAAGAAAAGAAGTAATAACCAATATCCCAATATAAAAAAGAAAATAATTTAACCACACTCTGGCTTCACCTAATAATATGTTTTAAAAAACAATAAATTTAATATTAACGTTCACATTTCTAACCTATCAACCACCTAGTTTGTCGAATTTTTGCATTGACAAGTAATTCAAATTGTACAAAAAACAATAAAAACATTTATCACAACATTTATGTATGGGTATGTATAACTATATAACTGATTTAATATAGCAAAACTATTTAATGTATAATAGCAAAAAGTATTTAGTGATACCCCGTACTTAAACAAAAAAGAAAAGAAAATTCAAATAAATTAAAACATTTTATTTACAATTATCCACGTAAGTTTAACAACATTTCTGAAAATATTTTAAATTTACCTCACCACCACCCGACTTGGGGTTCTTCACTTTATTCTGACACTTGTGCATGGGCAGGAAGCCATCTAGCGGTTGAAATTTGAACCCGTCAAACCCGAAGTTGAGTTCAATTTCTGAATTTTTCAAAACTACAGCCGGGTAGAAGGGCATTTTGAGCATGTAACCAGGAATATCGAAAGCATGGCCTAAAAACTTGCCGTTCTTCGAAAATGAGACTTTTCCTATAAAATTTAAATATCAAGTTAAATAGTTATGTTACAGATTGCAAATAACTTTTTATTGCAAATTTATGTTCAATATTTAAAATTCAATAACTTATTATCATTAATCTCATATTGTCGAGAACGGCCGTTTTTCATATATTGGCCGTTTTTCGAGAATGACACCTTCGCTGTTGATGTGTTAAAAATCTATTAAATTCTAAGAAGACAGTACACTAGTACATTTTTGACAGAAAACAAAGAAGTCAATATAGCACTAATAAGTTTTTGTACACCTTTTCTTGTTTGTGAAGATGTTGTGAAATGTGACTTAAGTATGTATTTGTTGTTATTTGAGTATGACACTTTTACTGGAAAATGAGTAGACAATAAATAAATTTTATTTTATATTTTATATATTCTTGAGTATAAGTTCTTCAAAACTATGTTAAAAATATAATTATAATTTAACCATTATATAAAATATCCTAGTAAAAACACTATAAAACATGTCTTAAATGCCCACTGTTTTTTAAAATGACTTTCTTTCAGTTATTTTAGTAAAACGTTGAATCGTATAAAAGTCAATGGTACAAAATTCTCTTTTTTGTATGAAATATGTGTGTAAAATAATTATTAAAGACGTTTAAAAAATTACTTCCACTAACTAAAAATATTTTTATATTTCCCTTTTCGCTTTCTTTAAATACTTATGAGTTTTGCAACAATAGCCAGACTTTTGTAAATAACTATTCAAATAAAATCATTATAAATATACTGACTAGCTATAATATTGACTGAATACTTTAGTTTTGCTGCTCATTCAGCTTTTATAAAACAGATTTTGGCAGAAAAGTTTAACGAAGAGTGAAACTTTATTCACCATTCAATAATTTTCAGTTATGTTTAAAGTTTATTATCCAGTCAGTGTACTTATCGTGATTTTTTATTATTTAAACAGGTATTTGCAACAGTATACCACTATCCAATATACAGTGTTTTGATGTTTTCAATATTTTATTTTGCAGCTTTCTGTTTTTTGAAGCACTTATTGCTTTTTTTTACCAAAAGTAAATTTTAAAATTTAGCATAAATTAAACACTACCCTTAACATTTTATGCAGTCTTAAAAGTTATCGTAATGCAAACAGAAATAAAAATAAATAAAAAGTATTTGTAAGTATTTGTAAATATTATTCAATTTATTATTTTTAAAATCAGGTACACATTAAATTTATAAACAATAAATCGAGTAAAAGTCAATAGTTAAAAAATATATATAATTTTCATTCAAGGTAAATGAAATTTACATATTAGATTATAAAAATAACTTTAGTGAAAGTAAGCCTGTTTGAAAAATTGCATTCTAAGTACATGAAATAATTGTTTTCTCTTTTAAATTTTAACAACTTCTCATATATTATTCAGATATATAAAATTAGATACTTTGTAAAAAATAATGACAATATTTGTTTCAAGATCTTTAAATTTTAGTATTTTCTTCATTCTACTAAAACAAATCTATTTTTAAACACATTTGAATAGTTTCAAAATAATTATGATAAATTAAATATAATAATAAAATTATTCTATTAATTTCAATACAATTTAAAAGAATAATTATCACTTTGATCTATAATCAAACAGCAGCCAATAGTAGCATGTTCGGTGAATAGTACTAAAAATACTATACATATAAAGTATAATAAAAACAAACCTTGGTCCATGTCAAGGTAGCACCCAATGATGTCATGCTGCGTGAAAGGTTCCCCGTATGTGTCGAAGTTCCTGGAGTTTGACTTCTTTCCCGTCCCACCGAACCCAAACCCCCACTTGTCCGTACCCAGGTTCAGATTGGCGTCTGTGGTGGACCAACCCACTCTATTCAGACCCTCGTCCTTACATTTGGCCTGTTGTAAGATTGAAATATTAATTTTTGTTTTGTTTGATTTATTATTTGATGTACAAAAAACTTGAACCATAATTAATTGTTTTCAAGTTTCCAAACTTAGCTTCATTATAAAAAATTACAGTCTACATTAAAAGACAAGTTTTTTGAATATTTAAGAAATAATTAAATTTTGATCAAACAGTTTTTTTTATAAAATACTTAGTTTAGCGAACTCAACATCAAAAAAATATTTAAGATTTATTAAAAATAAAATCCCACCTCATAATAATACTTTCCGCTTGTCACCCCGAAGTTAGCCCTGCTTCCATGCCAATCCCTGAACTCCCTGCATTGGCATAGCAACCCGTCCGTTGCTATGGCGAACTTGTCTCCCCTGTCATGGGGATTCATCTTGCATTTGGATAGTTGAGCACCGGATGATGAACGCTGGGAAATTATAAATATTATCATTACTATTTTGTTGGTGTTTTTGTAGTTCAATGTGTTAGTTAAACCCTGTGTGAGTTAATTGTTTTGTTTATTATATTAAATAAATTTCACGAAGACTCATCTTGCATTTAGATAATGTTGCTGCGTTTGGTGATAAAAACATTTTAAAACCAATGGAAATTTAAAACATAATAATTCATTAATTCATAGATAATATGCATTGTGTTGGTACATGTGCATTGTGATATATATTACTACCTACTTGTTTTTCTTGTCATTATATATGTGTTGACTATTATGGTTTTTGTATAAAAAAAACTAAGCTGAGCCTTTAAAATTACTTATCTAAATTTTACATTTCAATTATCGAAATTATTTGGTAATATTATAATTTAGGATAATTTCTATTTTGATAGTGAATTAGAAGGTAGTAAAAATCCTGATGTAGTAAAAATGTTTTATTTCTTATGGTTTTTTATTTTAATTATTATATTTTGTGTAGATTTTTCTATGCTGATAACTAGATGATGATTATATGGAAATTATATAGATTGGTGAATTATTTTTAGATATCTTGAAAATTTTTCAAGTACACTATAACACAAATCATTTATTTTTATTACCATCTAATGAACATTAGTTATGTTTTAATTTTAAATTATTAAGTTTCAAGTTTTAAAATAAAGTTTAATTTTTCCAGTTTAGTTTTTAGCAAATATTAACTAATGGTGTGCTAAATAAAAATATAGTTAAAAAGCTTATCTTTTAAATGAATGGTTTGTGTTAAAATTTCTTAATAATGATACGTTTAATATTGTTAATCTAGAACAGCGTTTCCCAAACTTTTTTGCTAATGGCCCCCTTCAACATATAGATTACTCATAAACTACAATATAGTACACGTAAGACCTTTTTTTTTTTTTTTGCTCTTCATCTGAAACTCGAGAATATCTAGTGTAAGTTTCTAAACTACCATAAAATACACATAAGACCTTTTTTTTTTTTTGCTCTTCATCTGCAACTCAAGAATATCTAGTGTAAGTTTCAAGTTATGGCCTCATGGCCCCTGTGGCTCCTTTACTGCTCATGGCCCCCCCTCTTCCCCCTTTGCTACTCATGGCCCCCTGAGTATCTGTCATGGCCCCCTAGGGGGCAACTTGGCCCACTTTGGGAAACCCTGATCTAGAAGCTTTTTATAGCAACAGTAAAATATAATTAAAGTAGTGTAATAAATTTTTCAAAACTTGAAAACTTATTACCTAAAATATTTTTTATTAAATTAACCTACTATACCCCTATATAAAATTATTTATTTCTAGACATGAATTATTACAGTGTTTTTTAAAACTGTTTAGCTAAAATACTTTAAAAATATTTTAAACAATTAAAAATATACATTTATGATTATGATAACCATATTAAAAAAAAATTATTTTTATAATTACTAAACATCTA
The DNA here is from genome assembly GCF_965202585.1 of Thalia democratica. Taxonomy (NCBI): domain Eukaryota; kingdom Metazoa; phylum Chordata; class Thaliacea; order Salpida; family Salpidae; genus Thalia; species Thalia democratica. Next base: position 4,086,191 of record NC_139170.1, read on the forward strand.
TATTTTAATCTTATTTGATGTTTATTATAAAACTAATGATTTCGTGAACTTAATTCAAATGATAGATGTTACTAAATTTGAAAAATAAGTTTCAAGTTTAATTGTTGTTCATTACAAAGACAAATAATAGTTTTTTTTTTTTTGTATCTAAGTATCTAAAATTTTTATTGTGCAAATTTTTCAAAAAATAACATAGAAATTTGCATATAAGATTATAAAAATTTGCTGTAGTTTATTTTTATAAAGCTCATTAAGCTATTTCAAATTATATTTTATATTTTGAAAGTTACTTAGTTACTGTTCAATATAAAGAGTGACCATTGAGTGTTAGTGGTAACAAAAAACTAAAGTTAATATCATTTTTTCTCTCCTTTGTCTTTTAAAAAACAAAACATTATACTTTTTTCATTAGAGATACATGTAATTTACATATTAGACTATAAAAACTACAGCGACAGAAAAGCCTCTTTGAAATTTGCATTTTTAAGTAAATGAAAAAATTATTCGCTCTTTTAAATACTTGCAATTTCTATTGTATTATTTATAAAAATTTGCTGTAGTGTAAAAATATTTTTATAAAGCTCATTAAACTGTTTCTTTTTGTGCAAAACATTAAGTAACCAATGAGTATTAACAGTAACAAAGAAATAAAATTATTATTACTTTTATTTCCTTTTTCTAGAAAAAACCAAAACATTATACTTTTCTCACTTAAGATACATGAAATTTACATATAAACTACAGTGACAGTGAAGCCTTTTTTAAAACTTGCATCTTTAAATACATGAAAAATTTATTTTCTCTTTTAAATACCAACAATTTCTCATATATTATTCAGGTATATAAAAATACATACTTTGTAAAAAACACTGACAATATTAATTACAAAATTTTAAAATTAAAATTATTTTATACAAATCTCATTATAGATTTTTTTCTAAAGATAATTTGATTAAAACTCAAACAGTTATTTGATTGTTTATCAAATACAACTTGTATATGTTTTTAAATTAACTATTTTTGTTTTTTTCAATTAGAAAAAACATCTAATATGTATTTAAGTTCAAATCTAAACTAGTAATATTATTCTTTACTTTTAGCTTTATTTTATTATGATAACATATAGTAGGAAAACGTTTTCAATTTTTACTCTGGGTCAATAAAATTACATTCATTGAACTTTTATAGCTGTGTGATTCATCAGTTTGGTTTTATACGTAAACAACTTTCTTTCAATTCTTAAGCATTAATCAAATTTATTAAGAAAAAAATGCTATTCGTTGCTATCTGGTAAAACTTTTGATATAAAAAGCTTTTTGTTTCATATCAAAAACAGAGTTTTATAACGTATTATATTTTTATAACTGGGTTTATATTTGGTTAGTTTAAATACAAACGTTTAGTTCTGTAATGTTTAAACAACCTATTTTTTGGTTTTACTATCAAAAATACAATATATATAAAACAGTTTTTGATGGTAAAACCAAAAAAAAAGGTTATTAAAACTTTACAAAACTAAAAGTTTATATTTAAACTAAGCAAATATAAACCCAATTCGAC